>NC_138881.1:57101859-58445193 GCF_965194805.1 Balaenoptera borealis | reverse complement strand
CACAACATCTCCACAGCCGCACGATGGCAGGGGGAGGCTCCTTGCTCCCTGTGCTTCTAAACTGAACTGGGTCGGGGCTGTGCCTTACGCTCTATTAATAGCCCCCTAGCCCAGCCTGCTAGCCCCAAACCCGGATGCCAGAAGCTGTGAGTCAGCAGCTAAAAATAACGACAGCAACTGCACCCAAACCCCAATGAGCAGCGCCCCTTGGCCCTCCGCCCTCAAGTTTTTGTCAATCTCAGCCTCCAGTCCAGGACCTTATAGAGGTTAAGTGCGCCATAGCTGTCCAGTCCTCCTGGGAAGAGAGGAAGGATGGGCGGTGGCAGGCTCAGGGCTGAGTGCTCAAGGCTAGGGGCTAGGGGCTAGGGGCAAGGGCTTGGGGCATTCCGGCGGAGAGTCTAGACTCTGAGGCTAGAGGACTGCAGCTGAGAGCCTGGGAGCTGAGAGGTGGAGGCTGCGGGGGTTGGAGACCCTGGATGTGGTCAGGGTCAGGTCGGAATGGGAGGGGAGGAAGAGGCTGCGGGGCTGCGAGGCTGGGCGACTGGGAGGGGACAGAAAAGTAGGGATGGGGGTGGGGGGGGGGGAAGTCCATGCTGAGAGGTGAGAGCCCGGCAGTACCTGGGCGCCCCAGAGCTGAGGCCAGCAGTCGGTCTGAGGGGCGGGATCGGGAACAGGGAAAACTACGGAAATGCAGCTTGAAAAGGTAGTGTGTGGAAGAGGCGGTCCAAGGCGGCGTGGACCCCCGAGAAGACTGGGACCAGGCAGCAGCCGCGGCGTGGGCTCCCGGCGCTCCTCCCACCTCCCAGCCCGTCGCACGCCGATGCCCCCGCCCACCGCGCCTGCTGCAGGCCAGGTATGTTGGCGTGGACGGCGGCCTGTGTGTGTATGTGCATGTGTGTGCATGGCGAGGGCTGGGTGGCGAGAAGGGAAGGGGCGGGGTCGGGGCGGAGGAGGGGGCGGGAACACAAATTCAAATTCGCTTCGGTCCATCCCGAGAGCGGAAGTGGCCGTGGGGCATCCTGGGAGTTGTAGTTCCCGGGCCTGCCCTGCAACCGAGGAGGGTCTTGTCCCTAGGTGCCAGTGCCGCCCCCGGTCCCAGGCTGGCGAGAGAGGAGGAATTGAGAACCGAACCTCCTGACCTCGTCAGACCCTTAGTTCGATTTCCCTTCGTGTGGAGACATGAACCGGGGTGAATGTGGTTGCGGTGGGGACTGAAGAGTCAGCCAGAGCACCCTCCTGTCCTTGTGTTTCCCTTAGCCCCTCCCCCACTTCTACCAGACTCCTTATCCTAGGCCAGCTCCGCGCTGGTCATCTTAACTGTTTATCCCAGGGACTCACGAGCAGCAAACATACCGGGGAACTTGCTCCTCGAGGGGAAGGTAGGCCCGGCAACCTGACCCTGCGCGCAGCCCAGAGAAGCGAAAACTTGTGGAAATCGGACCATGCCCTCGGGGTACGGAGTCAAGGACACAGGTCCCCAATGGGCACAAGGAACAGGTAGCATTCAGCAAATACGTCACGGGTGACGACGGCGCGGCCCTCCTCTTGGGGCAGGTGACCACAAGGTGGAGCTACAGCGCAAGTCTGCACAGCGCGCCTGGGCCACCCGGAATGCTCCCTGTGGCGGCTGCTCTCCTGCTTCCCACTTGCAGCCCTTCATTGCCCCAGGTGGACCTCTTGCCACCTCCAACCCACGATTCTCCCCATGATGACCCCTCAATGTCATGTCACATACAACCCTAGATGGAAGGTGCATCCTCCACCCAGCCCCAGCGCTGAGAAGATTAGACTGTGCCAAATGGGCATTCAATTCATTGAATAACCTATTAACGGACAAGATTCAGGAACGAATGTGTCTTGAAGAAAAGACTGTGTACAGCAAAAAGCCATCTGTAGGCACATGGCTAGATGGGCTCTTTGGCCCCCAGCCTCTAGGCAGGAAATAAGATAAATTGCATATGTCAGGGGAGACAGTGAATGAAGCCAGGTCGATATCTCCATCATCTTATAGTTCTCCAGGAAAGGCCGTTTTGTCATCTCCTTCAGTCACTGTTCCAAGCTGTCCCGCCCCTGACACCCTGTGCCTTCTACACAAGAACACGTGCACACAGATCAGAAACATTCTCTTGGCAATCTCCTTGTCTTTTCCTCTGTTCTAGTTTCATTTGGGGAGAAACTTCTCGTGACTCAGTGTCTTCCTAACCACTTCAGGTTGAAATCTCAAGGGGGGACAGATTCCATGGAAGCTTGGGGCATGCCACCATCTGGGCAGAAGGCCCTCATAGTTCAAAACCTCCTGTTGGCAAATTTCACCCCACACCAACCCCACCAACATTCCACCTCAGCCATTCTCTCTTCCTTGCTGTTGGCCAATGCAGACAGGCCTCAGACTCTGGCTGGTGGGGGTCGAGGACAGAACATTCACTCCATTATGAAAGCGTTGATCCTGGTCAGCAGCACTGCTGTTTCTAAGCCTGGGGAGAGGAGCATATAGGGAGTGAGCAAGGGGAAGGCTAGAGGAGGAGAAAAATGAGTTGAGGGGAGAAAGTTCTTACCGGTTCTCTCTCTCTCCTTAGCACATCTCCTATAGGGAGAAAAGCTTCTCATTATGAGTTCAGCCAGCTTCAAGAACGACCTTTTGACCCCGAGTTCCCCCAGACTGCCTTTCCCAGGTTCAAGCCAATGGGATATATAAGGAAGGGTCTAAGAATCTCCGAGGAACCAAACAGACCAAACCCCAAGCCCCAGGCAGCATTTATGAGTCTGAATCAGCCCTATCACCAGGACCCTAGGGAGAATAAAAACCCAGAAAGCTGGGGCACAAAACACTCACCGTTGGAGGAGAAAGGTCCACAAAAGCAGCAGGATTGAGACACAATTGGTAATGACCCACATCATTAGGTAGGTTTGAGGGGGCTATGGGAATAGAAAAAAGCCCCTGTCAGTGGCCACAGCGACCCATATACAGACACAGGTAGTATATGGGGGGAGGAGGGGCAATAAGTAAGGAAGAGAGGGATAGGGTTAAGGAGAAGCAGGGATGGGAAAAGAGGAGGAGGGGTGGCAGTCCCAGAGCCCTTACAATAAGCCAGACAGGGTAACGCATCTGCTGCAGCAGCTGGCAGTCATTGGTGGTGACCGAATCCACCCCTGCACACCAGAGTAGGGAGAAGAGCCAGGGCTTGTTCACTACAAATAGGTTCACCGAGACATTATCTTGGTGCAGTGCTCTGTGGAGGCGGGGAAGAAATAGGGAACATCCAGAATCTTGGCGCTCCAGGCATGGGAGGGAGACAGCCCCTCTCTGTGCTTGAATCTCCAGTGTCACTGCCCCAGAGCCATCAGTTCTGCCTTTGCGTAGCAGCCCCTGACCAACTCTGTCTCCTGGTGGATTCCACCTATGGGTCCTAGCTTTGCTGTCTGGGGCTACACAGATGTGTCTCTCCTCTTTGTCTCATGACATCCCTTCAGAGGTCTGAGGGGCAGTGACCACATTTCCCTGAGTCTTCTCTTCTCCAGGCCCAACAGCCCCAGTCACTTCAACTGGGGCTGGGGACCTCGCTTATCATTCCCTTCCCCATACAAACCTCTCTAATCTGATCTTACTCCAATTTACCTATGTTCCTTTTGAAGTTTGGAGCCTGCATCTGAAGGTGATATCCCAGGTGGGCTGGGACCAGCTTCGAGGAGAGCAAAACTCCTCCTGCCTTCTGGGCACTATGCCCATGTGAAGGCAGCCCAGGGTCAGGCTAGTTTTTGGCAGTGTCATTCATTATTCACAGTGTTCAATCAAAGCCCTGGTCTTTTTCACACATGTTCCTGCTAATGCCAGTGTCTCCCTCTCTTGTTTTTGTGCAGTTGAGCTTCTTTTGGACCCCAAATATAGGTCTTTACATGTATCTCTGTTGCATTTCATCCTGGTACATTTGGCCCGTCATCTTGGAGTGCTTAGACCTTTCAGGGCCTCCATTTTCCCATCAGTGTTTTCATTACCAATTCATGCCTTTTGGAAACATAATCAGCAGTCGATGTTGACCAGGACAAGACTAAGGGGAGGGCCAAACCTGATATCGTGTCTCCTCCCACGGTGACAGCTTGGGGAAAGGTCCTTGAAATACTTAATATGATAACCGGGCTATCATTCAGTCCACATTTTTTTTCTATCTGACCACAAGGATATTATAAGAGACCTTGGCAACTGCATGTTTTTAAGTCTATCATGTTTCCTGGCTGGGTCAGCTTCTGGGGCCCAGCTCACATCTGGGACTCTCGCCTCTCTCCCCTGGATCCATCCTCTCTTGCACCAACCTCTTTGGTGTAGAATGAAAGCTAAACTCCTTCTGGTGGCCTACAAGGTCCTACCCAATTTGGCCCCTGCCTACCTCTCCAGCCTTGCCTTCCCCTCGCTCACAAGGCTGCTGTTCCTGCTCTTCTGCAGCTCTTCCCATTGTCATCTCTTTGTGACCTGTCAGGTCTCAGCCCAGACACTATCTCTTTAACCACTCTTCCTACTGTGACCCTCCCTAGCCCCTCTCTCCCAATCTCTACTACATCTTCCCAAATTTTTTGTCTTCAGATCACTTATCACTATCCAATATGCGTATGTTTTGTGCAGTGGTTTATTGTCTGTCTCTTTCACTCCCAAAGCCTGCAATGAACAGTGCCTGACACATAGCAGGTGTTCAATAAATATGTGTTGTATGAGTGAGTGAATGAATGGCCTTTGCCTTCCCAGCCTCGGCTCTTCCCCGCCATGAAGCCTCATGTGATCCCCTCAGCTCCTTTCCTCTGGCACTCACTTGATATCCAACAGCGGCAGGTCTTGATAGGGGAGGTTGAGAAACTGGGGCCTCACAGTGCTGTGGCCTCCCAGATGTCCATATATCTGGCGCATTTGGGGGGCCCGTTGTTGGACATGAGCCCGATCTTCATCCGGTAGCCAGAGGACCTGTGGTTCAGGGTGGATGGGCATGAAGCTGGGGAAGGCCTAGGGATTCCGGGGGTGGGGACAGGGGCAGAGAGGTCTGACTGCGGATGGGCTGTATGAGCTGGGGTGGGGCCCTGGGGCGGGGGGAAGCCTCAGCATTATCATCATGGCCTAGGGAAGGCAGGGGAGAGGGGCACTAGGGAGCACTTTGGGTCCTGGCAACATCACCATGGCTTGGGGCACCCCTGAACTCAGCACAGTCTCCAATGTCTGGTTCACAAAAGTGTCATGGTATGTGTGGTTTCGTGGGGGGCGGCGCAGGTCAAACATGACAGAAAGGTTGCGGGCTTCAGCTTCTTTCAGTAGTTCTTCCAAGGCTGGCACTGTCTGATTCTCAGCGTCTTTCCGATCAGGGCCTGACAGCTGCTTAGCCCCCCAGAAGGGTCGCCTCTATAAGAAGAAGAAAATTGTTTCAAGACCAGAAGAAGCCTCCAGGCCATCCTCCCATCCTCATTATCTTCACTCATTACCCCCACTTGGTGTACAGCTTCGGCCCACTGCTGAGCCAGGGTTTTTCCTTTCTCCAAACTGTGGCCTTTTCTAAACCCTCTAATACCTTACTCTGGCCCCAACCTCCTACCCTCCCGGTTTCCTAACTTCCTCGCTCTCACTACACTTTCCCTTGGGTCTCACGGAGACCTCTGGGATCTTGACCCCTTGGTTTCCTCCCAATCCATCAGCCCCTTTCTGGCCACACCTACATCCCCTACCCATGGTCCATCCGCAGCTTGAACTACTTTTCCACAGCCCCGTCAACTCCTTTCCTGCCCCACAAATCCCAAACTCTGATTGAATTCTGCAATTGTCCGCCTCCTCCACCCCTAGAATCGGGGGGCAGAGCATACCACGTGGGCTGTTGGCACTGTAGTCCTGTTTTCTGCTCTCAGTGCCACTTAGCCATCCTTTTACTTGTTCTTGATTTGCTCCCTCTCCCATTCCTCCTGGTGGCTGTTCCAAACCTCTGCCACTCTCCTCTCCTCCCCTTGAAATCAACAGATGACCTTACCTCCTAGTCACTGGCATGGAGAAAGTGAGCTATCAACACTTGTTAAATGTTTACTATGTGCCAGGCAGTATTAGAAGCACTTATGTGTATTAATTTATTTAGTCCTCCCGATAATCCTACAAGGTAGGTACTGTTATTATTCCCATTTTATAGATGAGGAAAATGAAGCACAGAGACCCTAAGGAATGTTGCCTAGGCTCACACAGCTAGGAAGTGGTGAAGCCAAGATGCAAACTCAGACGTCCTTTACTCTTAAGCGCTCAGATATGTCTTAATCCCTCAGAATATGTATCCAACTGATGGGTTGGATTACGGGAGATTTTTCAATTTTAGGTTATTTCTCTGACATTTTACTTTTTATTTTTTTATTTTTTACAAGGAACTTGTATTACTTTGGTAATCAAGAAAAGAAAAACTAAACAAATTAAGTATCCTTTTAAATAATTTCCATCACCTGCCGCATTGAAGTCCACACTTCTAGGCCTGGCATTCAAAGCCCCCGGAGACCAAGCCTCTGCTCTCCCGGCCCCCAGCCAGTCTCATCTCCCACGACTCCCATGCATTTTTGTCTCCCACTTCCACTGAGCCACTTTTTCATTGTCTTTTTTTTTTTGGCCTTGCCGCACGGCTTGCAGGATCTTAGTTCCTCAACCAGGAATCGAACCCGAGCCCAGGCAATGAAAGCGCCAAATCCTAACCACTGGACTGCCAGGGAATTCCCACTGAGCCACTTTTTGTTCTCTGGAAAGGCTTCTTCATATTTCTGGGCTTTACACACACTCTTCCCTCTGACCAGAATTCCCGTTCCCTGCCTTGTCCATCTTAAAAACTACCCTCACTTCATATGCTGCTCAGGCATCCTCTCCTGGGAAACCACTCCTGACCCTCTCCCACACTCCCACTGCCCAACAGCGACCTCTCTCTCCTCTCTACCCAGTAAAGACCTTGCTCTTGCTGGAGGTTTCATATTCTGATAGCCTGTTGCCTAGATGCTTTCCTTACTGGGAGGGAATGACCTGAGTGCAGAGACTGTATACCTGTCGCCCAACATGGGGCTCAGCAGATGCTTATCAATGAATGAACTCCACCCCCGAGTGCCCCTGCCCGTGGCTGCCTCTTCCAGAAGGCTGTCCTCACCTGTAGGAACCAGGCCCCGGCATTGAGTCTCTTCAGCTCAGTCCAGGAGAAGTCGCTACTGTGGCTGTTGACTCGGTGTGGGAACACAGAGGCCACATCTGTGGTCCTGGTCAGGCGCTCATCATGCATGAGGAAGGGGATCCCGTCGGAGCTGAAGGCACAAGGGGAGTCAGAGGGCCAGGCTCTGGGGCTGGTCATCATTTCCGCAGCTTCCCTGCTGTGTCACTCGGGTTGGGAGGGGACCCCGTCTTCCCTCACCTGACCATCACGTCGGTCTCAAACACAACAGCTCCACATTCAGCTGTCTTCCGCAGGGACATCAGGGTGTTCTCGGGGGCCAGCTGGGAAAGGTGAGGAGGTGGCAGGGAAGGGTGGGAGCCTGGGAACCCACAGGCCTGGTCGCAGCAGCCTAGAGGAGCAGACCCTCCCTGCCCTGCCAGCATTCTGCCCAGCACTCACCACGGGGGCCCCTCGGTGTCCCATCAGCTCAGGCTTGGGGGGTAAGTCTTTGGGTTCCATGATACAGGCTGAGGAGATGAATAGGGGCACCAGGTAGATGGCCAGGGCAACTCCAAAAAATAGGAGCAGTAGCAGAATCTTGGGACCTGTGGGGAGTGGGGGACAGGCTATAGAGAAAGGACAGTGGTGGGCCCTGGGGACAGAAAGCAGAGTGCAGGTGCAGGAAACGGAGCAGCAGGAGGCAGGAGCATTGATGGCCAGTGCGGGTGCGTGGGAGGGTGGAGTTGGCACCTCTTCGGTGGATACGGTAGAAGGTATCAGCCACAGGCCAGGCCAGGAGAGTGATGCCAGCAACTGCTCCAATATGAAGGAATGGGGCTGTGGCCTGTGGACAAGAGCTGTTGAGGAGGGCTCTTCTCCCTGGAAGCCCTCCCCTTCTCCTCCTAGGACCTGACTTTTGAAGTTGAGAGCTACCTGGAGTCTCGGGGCACCAGGGAGCAAGCTGTGTCCTGGGGTTGGCCACAGGCGAAGGTGTCCCCCGCTAAGCCCTGGATATCAGCCACTCACCTGCAGTGACAGACGTAAGCTATGCCACTCCTGCCGCCATTGGACCTCCAGTCCCACAAGGCCAGCGGCCACAAGAAGTATAATGAGGAGCAGCAGCACCTGGGGGGCCAGGGATCTTCATGTCAACCTGGGCTTGTGGCTGCCTGGGCTGCCCCTCACTCTATGAAAACAGGACCATTCTCTTCTCCTGACTCAACCACTGTCCTTCTTTCACTCAGCACGTATTTACTGGGCTTCAGGTCCTGAGCTCGTGCCCAGGGATAGAAGAACTGGCTAAGCGCCGGGCCCAGTGTACCCGTCTCCCGCTTGCTCCCATCCCCACTCTACCTTGTGGGTGGTGTGCAGGCACAGAGGCTGGCCACAGAGCCGCAGGAGCAGGGCCAGGAGCTGGGGGCAGAGGTGGTGGGAGTCATGAGGTGCCAAGAGGGGGTTCCCTGAGTGGGCTTCCCAGGCTGACACCTCCCTCCTCCCCTCCCCTCAGTGGCCAGGGTGAGAGCGACAGGGTAGAGCTGAGCGGGAAGGAAGGGCTAAGGTTAGACCAGCTGCCCCGGGACCCACCAAGAGCAGGGATGCGTATGTGACCAGTAGAGAGATGACCAGCAGGAATGCCGGGGACCAGTCCACCCAGTGTCCCCAGTGCTGGAACAGGAATCTGTGGGAGGGGAGAGGGAGGTGCCCGAGTGGGGGAAGGGCAGCGATAGTGGCCTGAGGGGAGCTGGGCTGGGTGGCTCTAGGATGGGGGCTAGAAGGGAGTGAGGGGAAGCCCTTCATGGGGTCAGGGGCTCCAAGGACTGGGGAGACTTCACGGAGGGGTTTTCAAGGAGGCTGGGTAGGGGGCAAGCCAGGCAGGGCTGGGGATGACCGAGCACCCTGGAGCCCCGGGGTGGGGAGTAGGTTGACATGTCTGCTGAGGTGTCCGTGACACGCTCATTGACACACTGAGGGTCCGTGACACACTCATTGAAGTTGTGCAGGTCATTGAGAAGGATGAGCACGACGTACAGCCAGCCCAGGGAGAGGAGAAAGGTGAGGAAGAGCAGGCCAAACCAGATGCATTCGCACTGCAAAGGGGCAAGGAGAGAAGCTCACACCCCATCCCCACTTCAGCTCAGAGTCCCCAATGGAGGGCAGCTCAAGGGGGCTTCCTGCCAGGCATGGGGGTGCTCTGCTTTTGCACGTAGTTCTTTCCATGTTTGAGGGGATTTTCCTCCTGGGGAGAGAAAGCCCCTTCCTTCCCTATCCCCTCCCCTCCGCTGTCTCTGAACACACCTGGCCTTCTTATCCCCTCCAAGTGGCCTCTGCCTTGGACTACCAACCCCCCACACACCCCATTTGTACTTCACCTGGTTGGTTTGTGTCCTGTCTTTGGGGCATTTCTTCCAGTGGCAGCTATACAGGCAGTGGAGGCAGTGGGCCCAGACCGAGCAGCAGCCGGGAGACTCGCCCATGGTGAGGGCCTGGGGGAAGGGACACTTGGCTATCAGGGACCCTGGCAGAAGGCAGATCTCAGCCTCCCTCCCAGTATATGCGAGGAGCCCCGGGGAGGAGCAGAGGCCTGGGCCGCTGCTCAGCAACGGAGGTCACAGGGCAGGTCCCAAGTGCCAGATTGGATGAGGAGGTGAGCAAAGGGGACAGTTTCCGGGGTCTTTCTTTCCCTTTCATCTGCATACCTGGAAAGTCAGTGGGACACCCTGGAGGTCTAGCCTCCTGGCAGGATATACACCCACTCTCTCTATCTCCTCCCCTTTCAACAGCATCCCTATCTGGGGATGGAGAGGTTGCCTGGGGTGGGGACTCAGGAGAAACTTCCCCGGGGTGGGGCAAACACGGTTTAGCAAGTTGAGGCAGATCTGGCCAAACTTCAGGCGGCCCCGTGTTGAGGCTTCCACCATAGGAACCAGGAGTAACCTGAAGGAGAGGCACCAGGCCTGACCTGGGGCTGAGGGAGGGCTGGCTAGTGGCTAGTTGGTCAGTTGCTATGGATACAGATTGCACACATCGCAAAGCCCTGAACTGAAAGATTGTCTGTCTTCACCTCCCAGGGGCAAGGGGGCACTACCAATAAGAGGAAGTCTTGAGGGGAACAGGTTGCCTGGGTCACTCCCTACCTTCTGAAGGAAACTTTTTCCTGCCCGCACACACCTGGAACATCTAAGCCCTCTCACCCCAGTCCTGTCGCTTTCTGCCCAGTCATCCCCGAACCTCAGCCAGGAACCCAGTCCCCGCCTTTTCCTTTTCAGGGGCCCCACCCTCTGAGGACACTTTGGTGAAAGTACAACAAATACAGGGCAAAGGTGTGTATGGGGGCTGTGGTTGTCTTGGGGCAGGGGATCACTGGACCTTGTACTTTGGGGTCAAGCTGAGACCAAGCTGGCTTACTGATCCCCAGACTAGGCTGGGCGTGTGATTTTGATTCTACATGAGAAGGTGTGGGATTTGTGTCAGCATTTGTATGTGCATGCGCACTAGTGGCTGTCAGTAAAATGGGTTTCTAGGTGACTTGGAGTATGTAAAGGAGCCCCTGGATACACCCAAAGTGGGTGTGGTCTGAGGAACACGACCCCTTGCCTTGTCATCTGGGCTCCCCTGAAGCTGTGGAGTCTTTAGGGGGTGCACAGTGGCTGAAAGGAGGGTGTGGCTCCTCCTGAAACAGCCCTTCTTACCCTCTGCTTGCCTTGGGAAAGGAGGGTTGAGGTAGGGATGGAAGTTAGGGGGCTGAAGCTGGGGGGAGGGAAACCTCTCCCCACCCTGACACCCCTCCCAGGAAAAAGCCAACCCAGAGGGAGGTCCCCTGCCTCTTCCCATGCTGGGACCGAGTGGTAGTAGCTGCCTCGGGCTCCAGCCGTACCTCGGGTACTGCCTCTGCACCCCAGACACTGCCGTCCAGGGTCCCACCTCCCTCCAGGAGCTGTCTGTAGGATGGGGTCAGGATCTGAGCAGCCAGAAAACTCCAATCAGGGGAGCTGACCAGGGGTGCTGCTCAATCCTTGGGCCCAATCCCTGCTGGCAGGAGCCGGACTCGGCCCTGCCACTCCCGCCTGTGGCCCCCAGCCTCCCCGAGCCCTCACACCTTTTCTCAGCAGCAGGTCCGCTCTGCTCTCTGCCCTCTGCTGTGCACTGCACTGTTTCCCAGGTCCTCTCCGAGTTGTCAGCCTCCTCCCTCTTCCAGGCTCAGCCCCACCAGTCAAACAGGTGGCACTGTTGCCACCTACAGGAGGCTGTGCGGGTCCTCTCCCAAGGCCTGCAGCTGCTCTGTGGCCTGTGGTGTCCGTGCCTGGTCGGGTGGGAAGATGGGAGGGGGGAAGGGGGAGGGCGAGCAGATCTGCTTCTTTACTCGCTGCCGGTCAGGGGGCTTGGGGTGAGGAATTCCTTTGTGCAGCTTTCCCCATCCCTCTGTCCCTCCTCCTGTTCTCCTCTTAGTCACTGCTGGGGCTTTGTCCCGGCTCAGGGAGGCGAGGGCTGAGGGCGCGGGCGGGCGGGAAGCTGGGGGGAGGTGACCACACAACTTTGCAACTTGGCAGTGAGGAGAAGGGGCCCAGCCAGCCCCCTGGAAAGGGGTGTGTATGTGTGCGAGGAAGTCTAGCATCCAGTCTCAAGCTCCCTGGGAGGATAGCCTTAATTCATCTGCCTCCCTTCCCTCTTGGGATCTTGCTTCTGCTTCTGCAAGGTGCATCTAGAAGGGAACTCAGAGTTGCACGCCACTTCTTGTTTCACCCAGTTTCTGGACCAGGGGTCTCCGTGGGCCTTATGGGGCCTGGGTGGTACTAGCAGCCCTTCCCTTTCCCCCCTCACCCCAGAAAGGAGATGCTCATTCAAGATGTGCTGAGATTTGCATCTTTTTCGCTGCTTTGACCCCAAGGCATCTACCGTCTCTTTCCAAGAATCATTTGAGGAGTGTATAGTGGTATGGTCACTGGCTTTTGGAAGATGAATACATATAAAAGACACTTTTACCACACCATCAGCAGAGGAGGGATGGCCAGCAGGCCGTAGAGTCAGCTTAGTGCTAAAGCACAGGGCTCTGGGTGGGCCAGGGACTGGGGGCTGGCTTGATTGACTTTCCCTCTCAACCTTTTGGCTGAGGCAGTGGCTCGATGCCCGGGGGCTAGTGTAGTGTTGGTGGGAAAGAATGTCTTCTCTGGGGATAAGCTCATTTACCCCTCCCCCCAAACGCACTGGATTTGGAACAGTGAGAAGGAAGACCTGCTCTCTTAGGCCAAGAGCCTGCCCCCTCCTTCTCTGCCTTCCCATTGTATCCAGAGGCTCTAGTTGGCAATGGCAAAGGCTCCCTTGCTCCCTCGGCATTAAAATGCAAAGAGAAGCAGGGCTGCTTGCTGGCAGGAGGCCAGAAAGGGCTGCAGGGTCACCTAGTCCCAAAGGCTTCGCTCTAGGCAGGTTGTCCTTCAGTTTCCTTTGCTTGGACTCTGTTGGATTCTGGAGGAGTCTTGGCTTTCATGTGCCAAATTCTGGGGGGTACTTTGGGAGCTTTGTTCGGGGCAGGGGGCTGGGGCTCAGAATGCATGGATATGACGCTCAGGGCTTGTGAACTCCTGAGAAGGCTGCAGGGCCAGGGCTGGCTCCCTTTTCGCCTTAAGCAGAGATGAAGAACCCAGATGCAGAGTGAGGAGTAAGCCGCGCCCATCCTCTTCCCTTTCAAAGGAGGAAGCAGGGTGTAAGTGCAGTGCTGTCCGCGGGCTGGGCAGCAGTACGATCCCATGCCCAGGCGACTCCAAATCAGGCCGCAGGCTGTCAGTAATGGCCACCACTGCCGATCTAGAGTCAGCTAAGAACTTTCGGTGTCAGACCTGGGTTCAAGTCCTAGCTCGATTACTCGTTAACTTTGTGACTTTAGTGAAGTGACTTAACGTCTTTGTATCTCAGTTTTCTCATCTGCAAAATGAGACCTATTCACCTTGAACTTTTTTGTGAGGAGCAAATAAAATTGTGGCAAGCACATGGAGATGCTTGGTAAATATGGTTCCTTCCTCCAAAATCTGGAGGTCAGGCAGCCTCTACAGTGAAGGTCAGGCCACTGGACTTGCTAGCATTATTCTAACCTCCTGAGATAACAGAGCAACATGAAGACACATGACTTGCTGCTCCATACTCCCCTCAGGGGATGAGGGCTGCTACAAGGCAGTGGGGCTTGGGCACTTGCACTGACTTTCCTTAATAGCGTTCCCAGGGGCGGAGGAACACAGGTTGAAATTGTATTTCTCCCTCTAGCACAGAAGACTCTTTCCAAACAGCAGATGGACTAAGATTTATTTATTTACTTAACATTAACATTTAAAAAGATTTCATTTACCTCAGCAACTTGAAAGACAATTGAGTGTACTATTAAAACACTTGAAATCCAGAGACAAGAAAGATCCCAGCACCATTCTGGAGGTGGCGTGAAGATCTGTGCCAGGCCTCCAACCTAGGTTAGGCTCTGCCATGAAACTGAGACAACCTAAAGATAAGACAGCCTTGGCCTCGTTCCCACTGGGAGACAGCCCTAACTGCTCATGAATAAGAGAGAGCTAGATTGTACTGAGGACTGGTTCCTCATGAGTCATCAGGAAGGTCAGTTGGTTCTCTCTTCAGCAGGTAGCTTAGCACCCTTCTGGAGAGGAGAGTAGTCGTCAGGGGCTGGGGGACTGGGCATGAAGTTGCCAACATCCAACAAAGGTTCCCTCTTTTTCAGTAACGTGCTGTTCCTTTTTTCAACAGCAAGAAACCTGAAATCAAGAGGAATCATGAAAAAAAACCCCTTCTGGCTGCAACCTGAAGGCATCTCCCAAGCCAGACCGGGGCAGATATGATGAGTCCAACTTCAGTGGGCCTCTTCTTCAATGGGGGAGCAGCCAGAGAAGAAGCTGGTATTGCTGGCCAGAGCTCGTTTCTTTTTCTTCCCTGGAGCTTTATTTTCTTGGGATTCTGTTGCTACATGTTTTGACTCTGGGAGGCCAAGGGAGGAGGCACCTGGAGCCGTGTTGTTTAATAGCACCTGCTCCACATCACACATCTCTTTCAGGATCTAGGAAGGACAGAGACAGCTATGACTAGATCTGGGGTAGGGACAGAGGCTTAGCGCAGCCTAGCCACTACAGATGTTTAGCACACTCCCAGTGGTATGAGGTGACCCCCCCAAATCGCTCTGTTGAAAAAACCAGACTCTAGCAGATGCCCGGTTCCCAGTTCCCAGCAAGCTGATTGTACCTTTACCTCCTTTTCTCCCACAGCTCTCTGTCAGCGCTAATGCAGAGATGGACGCTAATACGTTTGGAAACACCTGGCTTTTAGGCCACCTACCTTGCTGTTGGGAGTGGCACAGACAGGGTTAAAGAAGCTCAATCCTGGGGTCACCTCTGTGGGATCCTCCAGTTTGAAGGAGCCTTCAGAATCCCGAGTCCGCTCAACAGTGCCCAAGCTATCCTGAGAATCAAGCAGACAGGGATATTAGAAATTCAGCTACTAGGGTTACACAATCAGTCTGCTCCCCTTCAGCCAGTGAGGTACCAGCTCTGAGGGCCTCATCAATCAGTGTAAGCAGGTCTTAGGGTGACCCTGCTTGGGGAGGTCACAGTGCTCAAAAGCAGCCTCTGAAGGCAAAGGGCTGGGTAGGAGAGCGGCACAGGACACATCATGAGGCAAGGTTTAAAACGAGGCTGAGCCTTGGTCATTTCTTTGATTAATCCTCTCCCCTCCCCAATCTACAATATACTTTTTAGCATTTCTACAGAGTGTTGCCTGTATTGGTCTTCCTTTCAGAGAGGAAGCTGAGGCCAAGAGAGAGAAGTTGCTTAGGTAACAAGGCGACTCTGTGGTAGAGCTTGGATTAGAATTATAGCCTGTTCTCATGGAAACTGAACTGGATTAAGAGTCAGGAAGCCTGAGGTCTAATCTTAGCTGCCATGACCAGCTGTATAATATCACGCGAGTCACTTAAGCTTATCTCTGGGCCTTAGTTTCCTTCTCTGTAAAATGGCAGTATTGGACTAGATCAGTGGTTTTCCAACTGAAATTCTAAGAGGAAACTCGATATATAAACAAGTAAAGAGCAAGTTGCTTTGGTTGGCACAGGGTCAAACTGAGCTGGGCCACACTCCTCTGCCTGGAAGCACTTCCATGGAGCCACTATAGGACTCTAGAACCCAAACTGAGAAAAGCACAGGCATAGAGAATCCTGAAGGTCCTCCTGCAATGCTACTTCTACAGTTCTTAGCCTGACCTCTAGCTTGCCACCTTAGTCCTCTAATGACTACCTACCTCAGAAGTTTTTTTAATAGAAGACCCAGGGCAAAGCTGCGCCCATATAGATGGTTAAGAAATGCACGGTGAACTAGTCTTGCTAAAATTCCTGTGTATCACACAGAGAGCAGTAGGAATGAGCTTTTGCCGTGGGCACAGGTAGGCATAAGGCAAGTTCGGGCATCTGACCTGCTTGGTGCTGCACTTCTCAGTACACATTTCGTTTCTTTGAGTTTGCTATCCCTGGGAGCAAAAAAGAACAGCTACAGTTAACTTGGCTCAGAACAGTGCCTATCAGAAAGACCAAGTTCCTGTGGGTCTTTTCCTAGAGACATGGAATAGCTGGTTCCCATGGAGAAGGTCTAAGTAAGTAATGTCTCAAGATGTCAGAAGGATTAACTTCCTTCCTGGAAGCTGCTACCTCAGCACGTGGCCCTTAAAATTCCAGCTAAGCCTCTGGACTAGTTTGATCCTGCATGGCTGTATGCCTGTAAATGCTTGCTCTACTGTTCCTTGCTTGTGCCTTAGACACTGTACAGAAATTTTACAGCCAAGGCTAGGGGTGGGGAGCTGCATATCTGGGAATCTCCTGGGAGGGGCTGTGGCTTCTGAAGGGGTTGTGTGGACAGGCTAGCAGCAAGGAAGAAGGACTGAGAAGCGAAATGTCTTTTTCTGGTTGCAGAAGAAGGGTAGGAAGGGCTGTGCAGGAGACTCTGGCTTTCAGGAGGGAAGGTAGAAGAAAAGGGCAGAAACTGCTGGGAGATCTGAAAGGATGGTGAGGGATGACAGCACTGATCCTACCTTGCCTTGCTGACGGTTCCTACACTTTGTGGGGTCACAGCTGCAGTCCGCACCACAGTCCAACTTCTGTCTCCTGCACCCGCACTGCTTGTTCCCACACCAGCCCTTGCAGGAACACTGCAAAGCAGGTTTGTAGAAAGACACATTACTGAGTCAGAAGACTAGGTTTGAAGTACCTTCCCTTCATTCTCAGGCCATTCTAGAAAAACTGGAAAGTACCATCAACTTTACTAAGCTTCTATCTCCTCAGTCCTCTCTTTAGTGAAACAATGATCACCAAGAACCCCCATAGGTTTTCTAAGAACAAGTCATGCCACACTTTTGGGATAGTATACTTGAAAGATGGATTGGATGGATACCATAATAATGCAGGGAAACTGACAAAGATCCTCATGATGATTTTATGGCCAAAGTGAAGAACTATGAGATGAATGGGAGTAGAATTAGGCATATTTAAGGACTGAGTATAGTTGCTCAGTATCCTTAGATCTACCCAGCTGTACTTTCATCCAACTCATATTTCTACAGTTTGTTAGTGTCAGCCTAGGCTTTGTCCTCAGCAGTTTAACCATTCAACATTTTAATAAATCACTGATGATATGAAATAAAATCATTTACATTTGTATAGCACTTTACAGTTTTCCGAGTACTTTCATATATAGAAATGCAAAATCTCATTTGAATCTCATAGCCAGTCTACAAGGTAGGCATATTTATCAGCTGTAACAATGACACAAAGCTGGAAGGATGATTAATATGTAAGATAATAGAATCGAAATTCAAAAATATTTTGACTGGCTGGAATTATGGGCTGGAAGTAGACAGAAAAGTTAAAACAGGGATAAATGTAAGTCTGGCATTAAGTTCCCCCCAAATCAGCCATATAAATGTAATGTTGTGGGGGGGAGATCTGGCTTAAAAGTAGTTTGTGCAGGGAATTCCCTGGCGGTCCAGTGGTTAGGACCCGGAGCTTTCACTGCCGAGGGCCCAAGGGCCCAGGTTCAATCCCTGGTTGGGGAACTAAGATCCCACAAGCAAGAATGGAGCCCGTGCTTACACAGAGCTGGAACTCCTGGCTTGGGGTCTCTTCCCTCTGCCGTCACTGAACTGCCCTGGAGCCCGAGCGGAGGGTGGCCTCACTGAGGCTGTCGGCTCTGGACGGGTCCCAGCAGCCGAAGCCACGACAGTCCTGGGGACCATGGGACGGATCACTCATCCTGGGGTAAGCCAGCTGCCATGTCATGAGGACACTCAAGCAGCCCTAAGGAGAGATCCATGTGTCAAGGAACTGAGGCCTCCTACCTACAGCCACATGACCGTGTGGATGACAGGCTCTTGGTGCTCCAGCCAGGCAGCAGGGCTGTGCCTCTGAGGTGGGAGAGCCAACTTCAGGACACTGGTCCACAAGAGACCTCCCAGCTCCATGTAATATCAAATGGCGAAAATCTCCCAGAGATCTCCATCTCAACGCCAAGACCCAGCTCCACTCAACGACCAGCAAGCTACAGTGCTGGACACCCTATGCCAAACAACTAGCAAGACAGGAACACAGTCCCATCCATTAGCAGAGAGGCTGGCTAAAATAATAAAAAGGCCACAGACATCCCAAAACACACCACCAGATGTGGACCTGCCCACCAGAAAGACAAGATTCAGCCTCATCCACCAGAACACAAGCACTAGTCCCCTCCACCAGGAAGCCTACACAACCCACTGAACCAACCTTAGCCACTGGGGACAGACACCAAAAACAATGGGAACTACGAACCTGCAGCCTGCAAAAAGGAGACCCCAAACACAGTAAGTTAAGCAAAATGAGAAGACAGAGAGACACACAGCAGATGAAGGAGCAAGGCAAACACCCACCAGACCTAACAAATGAAGAGGAAATAGGCAGCCTACTTGAAAAAGAATTCAGAATAATGATAGCAAAGATGATCCAAAATCTTGGAAATAGAATGGAGAAAATACAAGAAACATTTAACAAGGAGTTAGAAGAACTAAAGAGCAAACAAACAGTGATGAACAACACAATAAATGAAATTAAAAATTCTCTAGAAGGGATCAATAGCAGAATAACTAAGGCAGAAGAACGGATAAGTGACCTGGAAGATAAAATAGTGGAAATAACTAGTGCAGAGCAGAATAAAGAAAAAAGAATGAAAAGAATTGAGGACAGTCTCAGAGACCTCTGGGACAACATTAAATGCACCAACATTCGAATTATAGGGGTCCCAGAAGAAGAAGAGAAAAAGAAAGGGACTGAGAAAATATTTGAAGGGATTATAGTTGAAAACTTCCCTAATATGGGAAAGGAAATAGTTAATCAAGTCCAGGAAGCACAAACAGTACCATACAGGATAAATCCAAGGAGAAACACGCCAGGACACATATAAATCAAACTATCAAAAATTAAATACAGGGCTTCCCTGGTGGTGCAGTGGTTAAGAATCCACCTGCCAATGCAGGGGACATGGGTTCTAGCCCTGTTCTGGGAAGATCCCACATGCTGCTGAGTAACTAAGCCTGTGCGCCACAACTACTGAGCCTGCGCTCTAGAGCCCATGAGCCACAACTACTGAGCCCACGTGCCACAACTACTGAAGCCTGCGTGTCTAGAGCCCATGATCCACAGCAAGAGAAGCCACCACAATGAGAGGCCCGTGCACCGCAACGAAGAGTAGGCCCTGCTTGCCGCAACTAGAGAAAGCCCACTCACAGCAATGAAGACCTAACGCAGCCAAAATAAATAAATAAATTAATTAATTAATAAAAAGTACTTCTTTAAAAAAAAAAGAAAAAAAATTAACTACAAAGAAAAAATATTAAAAGCAGCAAGGGAAAATCAACAAATAACACATAAGGGAATCCCCATAAGGTTAACAGCTGATCTTTCAGCAGAAACTCTGCAAGCCAGAAGGGAGTGGCAGGACATATTTAATGTGATGAAGGAGAAAAACCTACAACCAAGATTACTCTACCCAGCAAGGACCTCATTCAGATTTGATGGAGAAATTAAAAGCTTTACAGACAAGCAAAAGCTAAGAGAATTCAGCACCACCAAACCAGCTTTACAACAAATGCTAAAGGAAATTCTCTAGACAGGAAACACAAGAGAAGGAAAAGACCTACAATAACAAACCCAAAACAATTAAGAAAATGGTAATAGGAACATACATATCGATAATTACCTTAAATGAAAATGGATTAAATGCTCCAACCAAAAGACAAGGACTGGCTGAATGGATACAAAAACAAGACCCATATATATGCTGTCTACAAGAGACCCACCTCAGACCTAGGGACACATACAGACTGAAAGTGAGGGGATGGAAAAAGATATTCCATGCAAATGGAAATCAAAGAAAGCTGGAGTAGCAATTCTCATATCAGACAAAATAGACTTTAAAATAAAGACTATTATAAGAGATAAAGAAGGACATTACATAATGATCAAGGGATCAATCCAAGAAGAAGATATAAGAATTGTAAATATTTATGCACCCAACATAGGAACACCTCATACATAAGGCAAATACTAACAGCCATAAAAGGGGAAATCGACAGTAACACCATCATAGTAGGGGACTTTAACACCCCACTTTCACCAATGGACAGATCATCCAAAATGAAAATACATAAGGAAACACAAGCTTTAAATGATACATTAAACAAGATGGACTTAACTGATATTTATAGGACATTCCATCTCAAAACAGCAGACTACACTTTCTTCTCAATTGCACATGGAACATTCTCCAGGATAGATCATATCTTGGGTCACAAATCAAGCCTTGGTAAACTTAAGAAAATTAAAATCATATCAAGTATCTTTTCCGACCACAATGCTGAGACTAGATATCAATTACAGGAAAAAATCTGTAAAAAATACAAACACATGGAGGCTAAACAATACACTACTTAATAACGAAGAGATCCCTGAAGAAATCAAAGAGGAAATCAAAAAACACGTAGAAACAAATGACAATGAAAACACGATGACCCAAAACCTATGGGATGCAGCAAAAGCAGTTCTAAGAGGGACGTTTATAGCAATACAATCCTACCTTAAGAAAAAAGAAACAACTCAAATAAACAACCTAACCTTACACCTAAAGCAATTAGAGAAAGAAGAACAAAAAAACCCCAAAGTTAGCAGAAGGAAAGAAATCATAAAGATCAGATCAGAAAGAAATGAAAAAGAAATGAAGGACACTATAGCAAAGATCAATAAAACTAAAAGCTGGTTCTTTGAGAAGATAAACAAAACTGATAAACCATTAGCCAGACTCATCAGGAAAAGAAAGGGAGAAGACTTAAATCAATAGAATTAGAAATGAAAAAGGAGAAGTAACAACTGACACTGAAGAAATACAAAGGATCATAAGAGATTACTACAAGCAACTATACGCCAATAAAATGGACAACCTGGAAGAAATGGACAAATTCTTAGAAATGCACAACCTTCCAAGACTGAACCAGGAAGAAACGGAAAATATGAACAGACCAAACACAAACACTGAAATTGAAACTGTGATAAATAATCTTCCAACAAACAAAAGCCCAGGAACAGATGGCTTCACAGGCGAATTGTATCAAACATTTAGAGAAGAGCTAACACCCATCCTTCTCAAACTCTTCCAAAATATAGCAGAGGGAGGAACACTCCCAAAGTCATTCTACGAGGCCACCATCACCCTGATACCAAAACCAGACAAAGATGTCACAAAGAAAAAAAACTACAGGCCAATATCACTGATGAAAATAGATGCAAGAATCCTCAACAAAATACTAGCAAACAGAATCCAACAGCACATTAAAAGGATCATACACCATGATCAAGTGGGGTTTTTCCCAGGAATTCAAGGATTCTTCAATATATGCAAATCAATCAATGTGATATACCATATTAACAAATTGAAGGAGAAAAACCATATGATCATCTCAATAGATGCAGAGAAAGCTTTCGACAAAATTCAACACCCATTTATGATAAAAACACTCCAGAAAGTAGGCATAGAGGGAACTTTCCTCAACATAATAAAGGCCATATATGACAAACCCACAGCCAACATCGTCCTCAATGGTGAAAAACTGAAACTATTTCCACTAAGATCAGGAACAAGACAAGGTTGCCCACTCTAACCACTGTTATTCAACATAGTTTTGGAAGTTTTAGCCACAGCAATCAGAGAAGAAAAAGAAATAAAAGGAATCCAAATTGGAAAAGAAGTAAAACTGTCACTGTTTGCAGATGACATGATACTATACATAGAGTACCCTAAAGATGTTACCAGAAAACTACTAGAGCTAATCAATGAATCTGGTAAAGTAGCAGGATACAAAATTAATGCACAGAAATCTCTTGCATTCCTATACACTAAAGATGAAAAATCTGAAAGTGAAATTAAGAAAACACACCCATTTACCACTGCAACAAAAAGAATAAAATACCTAGGAATAAACCTACCTAAGGAGACAAAAGACCTGTATGCAGAAAACTATAAGACACTGATGAAAGAAATTAAAGATGATACAAATAAATGGCGAGATATACCATGTTCCTGGATTGGAAGAATCAACATTGTGAAAATGACTGTACTATACTCAAAGCAATCTACAGATTCAATGCAATCCCTATCAAACTACCACTGGCATTTTTCACAGAACTAGAACAAAAAATTTCACAATTTGCATGGAAACACAAAAGACCCCAAATAGCCAAAGCAAACTTGAGAAAGAACAACGGAGCTGGAGGAATCAGGCTCCCTGACTTCAGACTATACTACAAAGCTATGGTAATCAAGACAGTATGGTACTGGCACAAAAACAGAAACATAGATCAATGGAACAGGATAGAAAGCCCACAGATAAACCTACGCACATATGGTCACCTTATCTTTGATAAAGGAGGCAAGCATGTACAGTGGAGAAAAGACAGCCTCTTCAATAAGTGGTGCTGGGAAAACTGGACAGCTACATGTAAAAGAATGAAATTAGAACACTCCCTAACACCATACACAAAAATAAACTCAAAATGGATTAAAGACCTAAATTTAAGGCCAGACACTATCAAACTCTTAGAGGAAAACATAGGCAGAACACTCTATGATATAAATTACAGCAAGATCCTTTTTGACCCACCTCCTAGAGAAATGGAAATAAAAACACAAATAAACAAATGGGACCTAATGAAACTTAAAAGCTTTTGCACAGCAAAGGAAACCATAAACAAGACCAAAAGACAACCCTCAGAATGGGAGAAAATATTTGCAAATGAAGCAACTGACAAAGGATTAATCTCCAAAATTTACAAGCAGCTCATTCAGCTCAATATCAAAAAAACAAACAACCCAATCCAAAAATGGGCAGAAGACCTAAATAGACATTTCTCCAAAGAAGATATACAGATTGCCAACAAACACATGAAAGAATGCTCAACATCATTAATCATTAGAGAAATGCAAATCAAAACTACAATGAGATATCATTTCACACCACTCAGAATGGCCATCATCAAAAAATGTACAAACAATAAATGCTGGAGAGGGTGTGGAGAAAAGGGAACCCTCTTGCACTGTTGGTGGGAATGTAAATTGATACAGCCACTATGGAGAACAGTATGGACGTTCCTTAAAAAACTACAAATAGAACTACCATACAACCCAGCAATCCCACTACTGGGCATATACCCTGAAAAAACCATAATTCAAAAAGAGTCATGTACCACAATGTTCATTGCAGCTCTATTTACAATAGCCAGGACGTGGAAGCAACCTAAGTGTCCATCGACAGATGAATGGATAAAGAAGATGTGGCACATATATACAATGGATTACTCAGCCATAAAAAGAAACAAAATTGAGTTATTTGTAGTGAGGTGGATGGACCTAGAGTCTGTCATACAGAGTGAAGTAAGTCAGAAAGAGAAAAACAAATACAGTATGCTAACACATATATATGGAATCTAAAAAAAAAAAAAAAAAGGTCATGAAGAACCTAGGGGCAAGACAGGCATAAAGACACAGACCTAGTAGAGAATGGACTTGAGGATACGGGGAGGAGGAAGGGTAAGCTGGGACAAAGTGAGAGAGTGGCATGGACATATATACACTACCAAATGTAAAATACATAGCTAGTGGGAAGCAGCCGCAAGCACAGAGAGATCAGCTCGGTGCTTTGTGACCACCTAGAGGGGTGGGATAGGGAGGGTGGGAGGGAGGGAGACGCAAGAGGGAAGAGATATGGGGACATATGTATATGTATAACTGATTCCCTTTGTTATAAAGCAGAAACTAACACACCATTGTAAAGCAATTATACTCCAATAAAGATGTTAAAAAAAAAAAGATCCCACAAGTTGCGCGGTACAGCCAAAAAAAAAGTAGTTTGTGCAAAAAGGGACTAGGGATTTGAGGTGTCAGCAAGCTTCATGAGTCAACAGTGTGAAATAGCTGTCAAAAAGCAAGTCAGTCAGGCAGAAATTTGGAGTTCAGAAATCACAGGGAGAGAATGTTTCACTAAACCCTGGGTCAGTCAGACTCCATTTGAAATGATATATCCTATTTTAGGGCCCCATAATTTTTTTTAGGCATATAAAAAGTGTAGACAATAACAAAACCCCACTAATATCCCCAACCCTCCCTTGATGAGTAAAATACAGATAGAACTGAAGCCTCCTGTCTACGCTTTCCTGATCCCCTTCACCTCCCTCCCTCCCAGGGGCAGTCTTTTGAATTAGGTGCTTATTATCCTATGCATGCCTTTTTACCACATGTGAGTTTTTATTTAAAATATGTAAGGAATTATCTTACACACTTTTAAACTTTATATAAATGGTATCTTATCATCCGTTGATGCATGTAGCTCCTGTTCCATTCATTTTCATTCTACGAGTATGCCACAATTTACCCATACTCCTCATAGTGCCGTATTTCACACTTACAGCAAGGCTGCAGTAGTAATAGCTGACATCACCGTGTGCCAGGCACTGTTACAAGTGCTTTCCATGTATTAAGCCCATTTTATCAATAAGTATGTTTCCTTGTGCACACATTCAGGGGTCCACTGTGTATATGTGCTTCATAAAGAGGGAATTAAACAAAAAGGGGGCGGGTGACCAGCATTATAGGAAGTGATGTTGTAAGAGAAATGGTGGAAGAAAGTAGGATAGTTTGGCTTGAAACAAATATAGGTGACAGAGCTCACAGAATGATGGATTAGAGTCAGAGGAGACCTCAGTGACCATCTAAAGCCTGATTTGATGTTTGAAGCCCCACTCAAACATCCCTGGTCTTATTATCCAATGCTCTATTTATCCTGAGATGATAACAGTTTCTATATAACTTCTGACCTCAGGACCAAATTCTGCCATCTGGAATGACACGGAATCAATTTAACCCCACTTTCACAGCATATATGTTCAAACCCTGAGCATCATTTTCACTCCCCAGTCCCACTCTGTCCAAATCCTCTCACAGCTAAATATACCTAGCTCCCTCAATGATTCACCACATGACATGGTTTCCAAGAATTCTCACCACCTTGGCTATATACCAATTTGTCCAAGTTCATCTTTAATTGTGACATCCAGAAATGAGCATAACTTTCTAAATGTGGTGTGACCATTGTGAAGCAGATTGAGACAAACACCTCCCTTGTTATGAACTCCATAGTCCTGCTAATGGGTCCTAAAATCACAATAGATTTTTTCCCTTGTCATATCTTTGTGGATTCATACTGCGTTTACAGTTAAATTCAAGCCCTCGAGTCTGTTTCATATGGACAACCATCACCATTGTTCTGTAGTTGTGAGGGTAAAAGAAACCATTAAAACATCTTCCCCCTCGCCCCCATTATGAGAATAATATATAGTACTTTATAAAATCTGAAAATCAAAACCATGATTTTTAATATTTAACAGTTGTATATAGTCTTTCATCATGTGGAAGTGTCAATTTACTTAACCAGTCACCTAACGTTAGATATTAAGATTGTTTTGAAAGAAATTGTTTGCCATTATAAATCATGTTACAGCAAATATCCTGGTACATAAATACAATCCAAATCTTACCATGATTGACAAGGCCTCTGATTACCCCTCTGACCCGACCTTGTACTGCACTCTCCCACTTCTCAGTATCCTCCAGCCTCACTGGCCTCTTCAGCTGTTCCTTGATAAGCCAAGCTCATTCCTGCCCCGAGGCCTTTGCATTTACTGTTTCCTTTTCCTGAAATGTTTTTCTCATTTTTTTCCTGACTTGCTCCTTCACTTTGTTCAGATCTCAGCTTAAATATCTCCTCTTCAGAGAGGCCTCTCCCAAACACTCGTCCAAAGTACTCTTTTCCTACCCCATCATTCTCTATGATTTGACTATATTTTCTTTTTATCTCTTATCATCTAAAATTATTTTATTTGTTTTTCTGGTCACTATGAGTCTCTCTCCACAAGAATGTCTTCAGTTTCACGAGGCCAAGGATTTTACCTGTCTTGTTTATTGCATCCTCAGCACCTAGAAGCGGTGCCTGATACATAGTTTGATGCTCAAAAAAGATTTATAAATCTTTTTACATATCAATGACTATTTCCTTAGTATAAATACCTATGTGTATAATTATTGAGCCAAAGGATAGGAACATTTTTAAGGCTTTTGATGCATATTTTCAAGTTGCTTTCCAGAAAGGTATGCCAAACTACACTTCTAACAACAACAGACAGGAATGCCCACCTTTGTCACTTTTGCCAACACTGGACATAACAAGAAAAACCCCCTAACTTTGCTTCTTTGAATAAGACAGAGCAAAAGACAGAGTTCTATGACATGTCCTAGAGACACGTCGCCAGGATGACATTGACCCATTGATTGCTACAGGCTGGGTATGGTCCTCTGACCATTTACACATTTATCTATATTATATGCCTCAAAAACACTCTATTACCCTGTCCATGTGTCTCTATTTTATCCAAAGTACAAGAGTGGCATCTGAAGGGCTATCATAAGGAAGAACAATTAGACTTTTACATAGCCAAGACTCACTGGGATGATTTATAGGACAGCTCAACAAGGAACTACTTTCCAACACCTACTTGGAATACAATGGCCTGCCCTGTCTCATGACTGTGAGCCTCCCCCTACTAGATTGCTTGTTTTCAAGCAAGCAGAGGCTAGATAAACACCTGGGAGTGGTATTATAGAACAGTCATGACGTACATGACAGATGTATTCACACAAATGCCATGTGCACTAGCTTTAGCTTCATCCTATTTTCTCTCACACCAGGACGCAGATCAGAATATAAGAGAGGGAGCAAGGTCTTGCCACAGACAAAATGTCAAATATGATGTATGTGGGGTGTGTGTGTATCACAACTGCTAGCAACCCACCAGCATGTCCCAACATCATAGCTGAGAACCACTATAATAGAGAGATTGTTTATATAAAAGAAGTGGGAAGTCGAGATGAAAGACCTCTGGGGTTCCTTTAAGCTGGTGGTTCTCAACCCTGGCTGCACATAAGAAATCTCTGGGAAGCTTTTCAAAAAGGCCAGGTCCCACCTCAGACCAATTAAATCAGAATATCTGGGGGTGGGGTCCCAGGATCCCTGTGTTTAAAAGCTCCCTGGGGGATCCTAACCGTGCAGCCAGGGTTGAGAATTATTTCTTTAGAGTCTATAATTCTTCTAGCACTGATTTCAGTGTTACATTATATCTCAGAATGATAAGATCTGGTAAAAATTGTAACATAAAGGATACCAGGCTAGGAATTAGGAGCCTTGGGCTCTAGTCTTATATTTAATACTTGGCATGACCTTGGAGAAGTCCCTCCATCCAAGTTTATCTCCATTCTTTCATGACTAGAGACCAGAATACCTCCTCCCTCTTTTCTGCCAAAGGGGACAAATGGGAATATTTGTTAAAATGCTTACAGTGCTTTAATAACAATACCGGCATGATATTTTATCCTTCACAAGGTGCTCTTGCATATATTCCTTCTTTTAACTTCTCAGATACCATATAACCCCATATAAAGGTAGTATTATTAAAACCCATTTATTAAAAACAACAACAAAACCCATTTACACAACTTTGACTGTTACTTTGACTCAGGATATTAGTGCTGGAAGGGACCTTATATATCACTATTCCAGCCTCGTCCCTTTATTACATAAATAAGGACTCTGAGGCTCAGAGAGATTAAGTGACTTGCTTAAGGCCATCCAACTAAACAGTGGCAAAGTCAAGACTAGAACTCATGTCTACCTGGCTTCTAAGCTATCATTTCTTTACTACAGCACATGGCCTATCCTTCGGCATCTCCTTAGTACAGATAGGAAATATGGCTGAATGAGGAAACCTAGTTTTTTCAGCATTAGCTTTGGACAAGTCATCATTTTGGTACCTGCTGCAGTCTCCTTTGCAGATACCTAGTGATTCATACCAGCCCACTTCAGCTGGGTTGAAACAATAATAATCAGGATGGCCTTCATGCAAAGCATCAAGGTCTACAGCTGATGTGTCTACAAGCAGTCTGATCAAAGAGCAGTCCATGTACTTCGAGGCCTCCAAAAGGGAGAAACTAGATTGTATGTCAACTTGCTCCCCTTAAAACCCAGTTATATTCTCAAGTTATAAAATCAGGGAAAAAGCCTAGAAAAGAATCATCTCTCAGTGTTTTAGAGATAGGATTTATCATTGATAGCAAATATCACTTACTTGCATTTTTGGCTATACTTCTATATTTCCTTTTTAAGCTTACAGCAACAGTGCTATTATATCTACGCTTGTGTGTGTGTGTGTGTGTGTGTGTGTGTCTGTGTGTGTGTGTATGATAAGCTTTCCTCAAGGACAAGTATACCCATATTTGCTTGCCATTTGGAAACTCCTTCCCCAGAGTTTTAGGTCCTCTACCATTTGTTCCTGTGTGTACTTCTCACCTGTGCTTCCTATTACTTGGCTGACCTTTTCATCAACAATCAGCTCATGCTTACCACTTCAACCACAGTAGAGAGCATAAATGTTTGCTGAGTAAGTGAATCAAAGTCAGACATGTTCTGCCCCACTTACTCTCAGTGTCCCAGCTCTGTGTCCCGCTACTATCTCTACTATCAAGTCTTTGCAATATGCTATTCGTTGTGCCAGAAAATGGCTTCTCAGGTGCTCCCAAGACTGTATTTCCCTTTCTGTCTTATAATGCAGCAAGAGTCGTCTCTTTCATGGCATGTTCATAAACTATATCTACTTGGTTTGGCTTTACAGTCACTCTTAAAAGCCCCTCAGTCCATCTCCCTGAGATGAGTATGCTGAGGTCCTGTGATGTGTTCCTATTTCTTTGGCTTGTTTTCCCATTAGATTATAAACTCTCTGAGGCTAAGGATGAGCTCTTAGTCCCACTAAGAGCACATGGTATGTTGCATTCCTGATGACTTGCCAAATGACTTAAGGCCACCATGGCTGTCTATTCCTCATGACTTGCTTCTCTCTGGTGTTGTGGCTTTACAAGGCTCAGTTCCCCATGTGGTGCACTATCAGCTAACGAAATCGAATAACCTTCCAGGAATCCAGCTAGGGTAATTTGTGAGCTGTTCTCTTTAAGTGGAATGTGGCTGCAGGCCACAGTTGGGGTAGTGATGAACTGCAATGCCTGGGAAGTTAATGTTTCAACATAGAACACCTAGGTTTGATAAATACGTAGGATTATCATTGTGTAAGTAAATAGAGCATGCCTCAAAGTCAGATTGTTTCTAACTAGCCTTAACTTTGGTGTGTTCAATCTTAAAGTTCCCACTCAGCTTCTGGTCTACAGTTTTCACTGATATGACCATGATGTGGTAGAAACAAACTGGACTTGGAGTCAGAACATTTGATTTCAAGTCCTGACTGTCACTTTGTTTTATGTCCCTGGGCAAGGTCATTTCCCTCTCGTGGGTCTCAGATCCAGCTGTAAAATACAAATAATAAACACCTCACTGGATTTTTTTTTTTGGTGACAATGAAAAGAGGTAACATATATGAGAATGGTTTATAAACTGTAAAGTGCTTTAAAAATGTGAAAGATTATTACGGTCACACTGGAACCAGTTTCAATGAGATGGTATAGAACACTACTACCTGTTCAGACTGGTCAGAACTTGAAAACATGAAAAGAGCCTCCCTGTGCACCCAAGCAGCCCTCTCAACTAGCCCCCGGTTCCATACAGAGCTGGCCCAACAAGCAACCCTCAGCAGAGCCAGTGCCTCTGAACACGATCAAAGGACTGAGGTGTAGGGTCTGGGGCCGGCACACCCTCACTGGCAGTGAAGGCTAATGATTAGAACCCCTGAAAGAGATGAGCTGCCTCCTACCCCTTGGATGTTCTTCTTGGACACCTTAACTAATTTTGTTGGCTTCCATTCCTCATCATCCCCATCACCACCATCACCATCACTGTCCTCAGGCTCATTCACAGAATATTCTGAACAATATTTTATATCTTCGATGTCCATGCTTTGCTCCAGGAACTTTTCTTTAAACCGGGAAGGTTTGGGCTAAGAAAAAAAGTTTGGAATGGTTATTTAATTAAAAACAACAACAACAACATGTGGATTATATCTTCCCAGTGGCTGCTGCCAGCTATATTCTCAGAGCAGAGATTTCAGATGCCCTCAAATATACCCCAATTGGCTTTCCCAATCAGAAGAAATTCTGCTTTAGCCTTTGGCCTCACAGAGTCTTTGAAGGGAGAGAAACTGAAGGGATAGAGGCTGAGCAATCTGAGGGAGGAGGGAGGGACTCATGATATGATAAGTATCTTTGGATGGACAGCCGAACACTGCTCTTTTCTATGTGCCTCCTCCTCAGTTGTGTTGCATAATGCCTGTACATGGTCCAAAGTCAGCCGTCTAGGGAGGGAGAATGCTTATTTTCCTCAAGATTGCACTGTAGTTTTATTTGGGACTCCATAGAAAATTGAGATGCTGGAATGTGGGAATTTTAACTCTCAACCACTTCTGAAAGGTGATTTTAGTACACTCACCCCAAACCTTGGCTATGCGAAGGTATCACAGGCCCTGAGCAGTTTACCTTAGGTGGGATATATTCGAAAGAAGAGTCTGGAGATAGAAGGGTATCCTTAGGAAGATGAGATTTCTGTCTGCTGGCTACTTGGAGGAGGTTCAGTTTCTATTTGAAAAGAAGAGACAAAGTGTACATTGCAGGGCAGCTTCTGAGAGTGTTCATGGCTAAAACATAAAGATTCCTAAGTTAACTTAATCTTAAGCCATGGTAAAGTGAGGCAGGGTAAGAGCAAAGTAGGTTGAAGGACTCCCACTTTACAAGATCAGTATTAGATTCAGAAAATAGCAAATTAAAAATGTGTTTATACCATCTGAAATGCACATGACCATACCACATGGAAACTAGATGTAGACCTCATAAAACTGAGCCAAGTCATTATACTCAGGGTTGCTCCCACGAGCTGGCCTCAGTTGCAAGAGGGTCTCCCAGGGCTTATTAAATGGGTGGGAAGCTGTACTACCTGCTTCATGATTTTGTTCTCTCGGAGAAGTTGCTGATTTTGCTCACACACTTCCTGCATCTTCTCAAGTTCTTCATCCTATTTCCAGATAATGCAGTGATAGGTGGGGTTATTTTGGGCACTACATGTGGGTTACCAAACAACTCACAGAGATGAAAACATACTACTGCCAAGTTGCTGGCAGCAGGTGGTTTTTGCACAGCAGGCACTGGCGCCCAGAGAAATGCCTGATCCCCACCAATTCCTAGGTGTCCTGAGTGCCACCTCTATTCCAACGCTCCCAAGCGGCCACGACCGCACTTGCAGGAATGCCTTCCTCGTTCTTTTCTATTTTCTAGCCTCATATCCCTTATTCACATCAGGATGCTGATAAAGAAACCCACCCAGAGAGTCAGATGTTTCTTTGAAGCCTACAGATGCTTTTGTCCACGCTTCTCAACACAGATTAGGCAGTTTATTTGCTACACTAATAAGCCTGATTAAACTTCCTTGGCACTTACGATAATTGGATTCATGCCTACCACCTTAACACGTTTGGTTATGTCTTTGATGGGCGGTGCCAAGGAAGCCGTAGAGACTGGTGGTTCAGGAAAAAGACTCTAAGTTGGATAAAATAGTGCTCCAACATGCTACTAAAGGGTGTGGTGTTCCCAGCCTCTGGAAGAAATGCAGACCCCAGGCATTTTACAAACAGGTCAGGTCTCAACTCAGAACAGGCACAGGAAGAGACAGCTAAATGCCCCTAGGATTCTACTGGATGATTTAACTTTCTCAACTCTTTAGAGCTCAGGGTTGAGGCAAAGAACCAGGAGGCCTCGAAGTCTGGTATGGAGTATGTACTGTCATTTCTGTACCAAAACGGAGGTAATCCTATGTGTGGCTACATCCTAAACACCCCTAAATTGATCAAACAGGGCAACAAGGCAATAGAGGCTACCATTATAAAAGGCTACCATTATAAAGCTTTTTGTCAGTAGGTAATTACTCTTTCCTGCAGGTACAGTCATGTGAATCAGACAGGATTCTCAGTCAGGCCTGGGGACCCCATCTCTGGAGACCTTTGCCTCATCTCCATACCTGACACTTCAGGATGCTCAGCAGCTGTTGTTCCTTTTCGCTGACGGACTCCTCGAGCTGCTTCTCCGCCATTTGGCTTTGCTGCAGCTGGCTGAGGAGGTATAGCACCTAGAGAAAGATACAACCCAAAGGTACCAAAGGAATGAGAGGAAAAAGGAATTCTGGTTTAGTCCAAGCAGTGATCCAGTTACTCCTTTGTGATTTCAAAGTAAATTGTTCTCTTTGGCTCTCATGGCTTGAAGTATCATCATGTTCATCTTGGTATTAAAGTTGAAGGCTAAGAGCCATTGTCACTGGTATGTGTAAACTTATTAGATAAGTCATTTTTCTCTATTTCTGGTTTCTTATTTGCAAAAGTTGGAAAAGACTACGTGGTCTTTTGAAGGAAACTTCATACCCCCATTATTATTATTATTATTTTTAACTAACAACAAAGAGCAACAATGGTTTGTTTTTCCGTATAGCTTCTTGGCTCGCCAGCTTACCTTCTCTTGGTGCTGTTGCTCCACTCTCACCAGCTCTGCCTGTAACTCTGTCTCTATTTCAGCAAAATGATTTCGTTCCTCAAACAGCATCTTCTGCATGTCAGCACAGCTGGCCTTGTTCTGTTTCAGGCTGCTTTCAAGCTTGCTGACCTGTATTTTGGAGGAGACCAGCTGGAAGGGATAAAAGAAGATCAGTTTATTTGGAGAATGGCCACCTTTCCCCATTCATTAGGCAGGAAAATGTCAGCTTTCTTGAAATGGACTGAGAAAAGTTCTTCCATGTCCAAGTCCATTCTTATGTTTTCATGTCATATGGATTCTATCATTGAATAGAATCACCACCACCCAAACCAAGAGCCGAGATAGATATCTGTTGAGATAGGTATCTTAGGGCTGGAAGCCACTGCTGAGGTCATTTAATCTCTTGTTCTACCTCAAGGCAAGAATAAATCTAACACAAACAGTATCTGACAATTCCAAATTCTGATACTCAAGAAGTTCTTCCTTAATTTTAAAGAGAAATCCATAGCACACACCCTTATGGCTAATTATGTCCCATTTCAGAATGTCTGTGTTCACATGTTGGAACTCGTAGACACATTAGCTGAGACTACAGCTCTGGCTCTTCAGGCTAGATTGATATCCTATGCTGTCCTAGTTTTATATTCTCTACTAGCCCAGATAGTGAACATCATAAACACCAGTGTTCACAAGACTAATCAGGATTTCCTTAGTAGGATAAATCTGCTAACCCAACACAAAAATGCATAAAGGATAGCACTGCTCAAACTTGCAGAGTCAGAGTTTGTATGCTTGCTTCAATCACCAGAGGTGATCAATTTTAATTCCTCTTGTGACAGTGGAAGATGATATATTTATTTTAAGGTCAGTGAAGATGGATTTTCCTTAAGATGAATCTTTATATGTCAAAGGTTTTCTCTTTCCTAGATTGTATCTTAAACTTTTTGAATATAATACATGTCAGAGGTGTTTTAAAAAGTAGTATAGTATAATATTTTACGTTTGACCTGTCGCCTACTATGGCATCCTGATCTTTTCATAATAATAACAGTGAACATTTATTGAGCACCTGCTATATGCCAGGCATGGGTATCAACTTGCAACTCATATATATTTTTAAGTGACTGGCCTGTACTTGCCCACACCAACCTTTACCCATAAAACTATTTCTCTAATGTTTGTGTCATTGTGGTTTCTACCATGAACAGTGGCAATAACACTATGATAGTATTCTAGGCTAACATCTTATTTCAACCCACCAAGCCAGACCCCGAATTGCTGAGAGGAAGAGAGATGTTTACCTCTCCAATTAAGTATTTCAGGGCACACTTGGCTTCCAGAATGGTAGCAATATTCTCCCAGCGGTGTTTTGGCCTGTCTTCACTTTCTGCATCCAGCAGCTTCTGCTGTAGGTCAGCAATCTGAGCACTCCTTCAGGGAAAGAAACAGTGAGCCTTATTTCTAGTAGCCTCAACACCAAGGAGAGGGGAAGAGCTCTGAGGAGAAACTTCAAATAGTTTCACGGACACAGGTATCAGTTAAATACCATTTAAATAATGATTGAGTCATCTGGTTAGGGTTTTATACAGTATCTCAAATCTTGTTACAAAGGGATGCTAAGACTAACCAAATGGTTTTAGTTTATTAAATACTGGTTGAAATAAGTGGGTCATATAGTGGGACTTGGAAAGCTTTGTTTTAGTGAGGCTTTTGTTGTAGCACGTTGACCATAATGTGACTTTGTCTTGAGGCCACATAAGCTGGAACTGTGACGTGGTGGCTCACCTATGCAAGGACAAGATTCAGGTTAGAGACCTTAAGGAAAAAAATCTCAGAAGAACAAACAGGTAGATGCTCTTTGCTGGAATCTAACACCAAACTGATACCTATGGCTGGTGTCGTGAGAGGTTATCTTGGAGTACCTGCCACAGGACTGAGAAGTTTCTACGAAAACTAGATACCACGACCCTGGTTATAGCTTCCAGATACTTTACGGTCAAGTATAGCCTGAGACCAAGATGTACACAATATTTCAGTTTCGTCAATAGCTTCCTTCTCAAATTTGCTAGGTGTCCAGTGAGAGGGAGCATACCGGCATGTGTGTAACATGCAGTGCTATGTAAGGTACTATAAAGAAGATGGGTACTAAAATAATCTAAGATAGCAGTTCTAAACTTTTTGGGTCTTAGGACCCCTTTACACTCTTAAAAATTATTGAGGACCTCTAAGAAATTCTGCTCATGTATGTTATACCTATTTACAGTTTTAGAAAGTAATTTTACAGTATTAGAAAAGTAAAACTGAGAAAAACATTATTAATTCACTTAAAATCACAACAACCCATTATACATTAACAATTACACCTGCAATGACACTATTTCCAAATAAAGTCACATTCTAAGTCACATTCTAAGGTCCGGAAAGGACATGAATGCAGGGTGGGGGAGTGTGTGTGTCACACACACACACAACAACATTTTCCAAGACGAAAAATAATGTAGTGAGAAGAGTGGGATTGTTTTACATTTTTACAAATCTCTGTAATGTCTGGTTTAGTAGAAGATAGCTGGATTCTCATATCTCCCTCTGCGTTTAATCTTTTGTGACATGTTCTGGTTGATGTAAATGAAGGTAATCTGGCCGCACGTGGATATGTAGCTGGACAAAGGAGGAGCATTTTATTTTATTATTTTATTTTATTGTGGCCATGCCGTGCGACTTGTGGGATCTTAGTTCCCCGACCAGGGATTGAACCCAGGCCACTGCAGTGAAAGCGCCGAGTCCTAACCACTGGACTGCCAGGGAATTCCTGGGAGGAGCTTTTTTTTTAAAAATTTTATTTATTTTTGGCTGCGTTGGGTCTTTGTTGCTGTGCATGGGCTTTCTCTAGTTGCGGCGAGCGGGAGCTACTCTTCGTTGTGGTGCGTGGACTTCTCATTGTGGTGGCTTCTCTTTGTTGCGGAACAGGAGCTCTAGGCGCACGGACTTCAATAGTTGTGGCACTAGGGCTCAGTAGTTGTGGCTCGTGGGCTCTAGAGTGCAGGCTCAGTAGTTGTGGTGTACAGGCTTAGTTGCTCCACGGCATGAGGGATCTTCCCGGACCAGGGCTCGAATCCCTGTCCCCTGCATTGGCAGGCGGATTCTTAACCACTGTACCACCAGGGAAGTCCCCAGGAGGAGCATTTTAATAGTCTTTTCAGATAATTGTGGATATTCTTCTTTGAGACTACACCAAAACCCAACAAGTTCCTTAAAAGTTAGTTGAAATGTGGTTACTTGCAATCTGAATGGATCTGTTACTCAAACGTGACTCTGTAACATGTCATTTGGACAGTCATACAGAGCCTTCAAATCAACACATTTCATCACACAATATAAAAAAGACCACAATTGTTAATATCACTACCGGTCTCATTAGAAAAGTTACGAAAAACTGTCAAGTTTACAGTGGCAGATACACGTTTTCCAAAATTCTAAGTTTTGCTTGAAAGCTCAAATTTTATTTTTGGTGACAAACACTGTCATTTGTTTTCCTTGACTTGACAGGCTCACTCGGTTCATTTTTGAGAAAATGGCTGCCAAGTACCCAAGTCTGAATAACCATAGTTTGTCTGTCAGTCGTTCTTTCAAGTAAAAATGATGTCCCATGAAAAAAGAGGCCTGTTAAACTCACACCTCAAACAATTGCACAAATGCTTTTCCTCGAGAGAAACATCGTCCTTCGGCATCAGCACAAGTGGTTTATGTGTTCTTCCCATTCTGTCACACAGAATATTAAAAAGATCTGAACTCAAGGGTTGAGATTTAATAAAATTAATAATTTTTATCGCTTTATCAAAGCCAAAAGTAAAACTGACTTTTAAGTAAAACCGAAGAGTGTGTGGTGGTGAAGTATTCAATGACTGCTAGTACAGGTTTGTGCCACTGCTTTGATTCAAGCTAAGGTGTTAGCAGTTTTGTCCACTGTTGCTTTTGCACTATCATGGCAAATGTCAGTGTAGTAAAAACGGCAATGTCTTAATATTATTATAAAAACAGGGAGTCACCTAGACTCCCTGAAAGGGTCTCGGAGACCCCCCAGGAGTTTGTAGACCTCACTTTGAGAACCCTGGTCTAATATATAGTCCTTTCCTTTAACAAGCTTACAATCTGTCTAGATTGACAAGACTAATCAATGTAAAATAATTAATAAATATAAAGATAACATACATCATCTATACTACATGACCGAGTACTGTAAGTTCTGAAGGAGTTTAGAGAAGAGGAAAATTAGTGAGGGATGAAGAGTCAGGGAAGGCTTCTTGGAAGAGGTGGGCCAGAACACTTCAGAGTTGTTTTATCTATCAAATACTCTTTCTTGTCCTTAGGGAAATTCCCTTGATTAAACTCACCTCTGTCTAATTGCCCTCTACCTGGCACCTGCCCTACATTTAAATAATCATTTACTTATGCACAGTGGTCTGCAGGTAAATGTTTAACAAACAGCACCTAAAAAACCAGATCTGATTTGTAGCTTTTGCTAGTTTCTGTAGTGTAAATACTCTCACCAAAGGAATTGTAAGCTCTCAACAGTTTACAACCGTCTTGAAATTTTAACAAACAATTCTAACACACCACTGTCAGTCATTATACTGTTTCTACTCGAGAGCAAGGACAATGCCATCTATTCTTTCTATATATCCCAACTGCATCCAGTGCAGCACAAAGCAGACACTCAAATGTTGAGCAACTTAAAGATGTATCCAAAGATAAACAGCTAGTATGTGTTGCTAAAAACAAATTAAATGGTCTCCAAGGTCTTCTGGGCAATAAAATTCTATTACCCTAAGACACAATAAAATATCTGTCAAAGTTCTGTTCCTTCTAGATTTCACAGACACTTAAAAGAAAGTAACAGTGATTAAAGAGAAGAGCATTCATTGAGCACTTCTAATATGCCAGGTACTGTGCTATGTACTTTACTTTCTAATCTCATTTAATGGTCATGATACTTTACTTATGCATTATATTATATCTACTTTGCTGATGATCTCTAAAGTTCTCCTTCTCCCAGGTTGTTGATCTTCTGGTATCATTTCTTGGGCTCCTCTAAAGTTTTGTTTTTAGTCAGTTCTTGTGGTATATGATAAAGACCATAGGCTTTGGAATTAGATAAACTGAATTTCGAATCTCAGTTCTGTATAAACTTTAGCAAATTTTTTAAGATCTTTGAACTTTAGCTTAGATCTCTAAAGCGAGAAGAATGATACTTACCTCACAAGGTATACCTCACAGGGAGAGACTGAATGAGAAAATGTATCTAACATGTCTAGTGAAGTGTATAGCTCAAAAGATCGTTACTTTCTCTTGTTTCTCCTACATCACAAAGCTTCTGAAAAACAAGCTTTAGAATAACTGATTGATAGGTTCTATTTTGATTCAAGGCATAAATTTTTATAATGCCTTAGACATAGTCCCATTACCTGAGTTCCATTTCAGTCTCTAGGCTTTCAATCTGCTTTGTAATGGAATCCTCTGACTCAGAAACTTGACCACGCAGTTCAGCAAGTGAGAATGTACGCCTCTGTAAAGAAGAATAGTGGGGATGAGGGTGAAGTACAACTTGGAAAGTAATTCTTCCAAGTAGTGAGAGGGCTTCTGGGGAGTGTGGAGTCTGATCATTGGTAATGTATTTCCATAGGGCACTTACGCGGAGTTTAGGAGGCGGATTCTCCCCAGATTCCACTTTTTCTTTGAGCTGAGCCACATCCTGAGCCAGGATCTTTCTGTCTTCAAGAAGGTCATTCAGATGGCGTTTGGCTTCCTCAGTACTGACCATAACCTCAATTTCATTTCCAAGCCAACTCTAGAAGATAAATCAGTGATGTTGGGTTAGGGATGAGGAATCTCTGGCCCATGGGCTATATTCAGCTCCAGGTTTAATTTCACTTGGACCAGAGCTCAAGTAACTAGAAGTGAGATTTCCATTTGTGCCTACACTGACCAAAAATCCCAATAATGCTCTAAGAGCCTTTAACAGCAATATCCCAAAAGGTCACAAGAAAAGTTTTCTGCAGAAAATCTTTCTCCAGATATCCTAGCATTTCTATGTATTCTGTCTTTACCTTCTCCACTTTCTCCTTAACCTTTGTCCTTAACAAGTCATAATATAGAACTGAAGTATATTTAGATTATCTGTTCTATTTAATAAATAGATAACTATTATTAATCTTTAAAATAGATGAATGGAATTTAAAAAAAAAGCAAACAAAATTAACTAAATTCAGTTTTTAAAAAAGTAACCATCCCTGAGAAACCTTTCACTTTTGGATGAAGATATACCATGCTAACAGTAATCAAAGAAAGCTGGAGTGGATACATTAACATCAAATAATATAGAATTTACATCAAAGAATATTATTAAAAAGAACAAAGGCTGGAGGTATCATGCTCCTTGATTTCAAACTATACTACAATGCCACAGTAATCAAAACAGTATGGTACTGGCACAAAAACAGACACATGGATAAATGGAACAGAATAGAGAGCCCAGAAATGAACCCACACTTACATGGGCAATACATCTATGACAATGGAAGCAAGAATATACCAATGGGGAAAAGACAGCCTCTTCAATAAATGGTGATGGGAAAACTGGACAGCTAGATGCAAAAGAATCAAACTGGACTACTCTCTCACACCATGCACAAAAATAAATTCAAAATGGATCAAAGACATAAACGTAAGACCCAAAACGATAAATCTTTTTAGAAGAAAACATAGGCAGTAAGCTCTTTGACATCAGTCTTAGTAATATTTTGGGGGCTATGTCTCCTCAGGCAAGGGAAGAAAAGCAAAAATAAACAAATGGGACTATATCAAACTAAAAGCTCTTGCACAGTGAAGGAAACTATCAACAAAATGAAAAGGCCACCTACTGAATGGGAGAAGATATTTGCAAACGATATATCTGATATGGGTTAATATCCAAAATACACAAAGAACTCATACAATTCAACATCAAAAACAAACAAACAAACAAACAAAAATGAACAACCAGGTTTAAAAGTGGATAGAGGATCTGAATAGACATTTTTCCAAAGAAGACATACAGATGGCCAACAGGCACATGAAAAGATGTTCAACATGGCTAATCATCAGGGAAATGCAAATCAAAACCACAATGAGATATCACCTCACACGTGTCAGAATGGCTATTATCAAAAAGATAACAAATAACAAGTGTTGGTTATCCATTTTAAATATAGCAGTGTGTATACCTGAAACTATCACAACATTGTTAATCAACTGTATTCTAATATAAAATAAAAAGTAAAAAAACAAAAACAAGTGTTGGTGAGGATGTGGAGAAAAGGGAACCCTCATGCACTGTTGGTGGGAAGGTAAACTGGTGCAGCCACTATGGAAAACAGCATGGAGATTCTCAAAAAAATAAAAATAGAACTGCCATATGATCCAGCAATTCCACTCCTGGGTATTTATCCAAAGAAAACAAAAACACTAATTAGAAAAGACATATGTACCCCTATGTTCATTGCAGCATTATTTACAATAGTCAAGATATGGAAGCAACCTAAGTGCCATCAATAGATGAATGGATAAAGAAGATGTGAGATATATATATGTATATACGATGGAATATTACTCAGCCATAAGAATGAAATCTTGCCATTTGTGACAACATGAATGTACCTAGAGGATATTATGCTTAGTGAAATAAGTCAGACAGAGAAAGACAAAAACTGCATGATTTCACTTATAAGTGGAATCTGAAAAACATAACAAATGAACATAACAAAACAGAAACAGAGTTATAGATATAGGGAACAAACAGGTGATTGCCGGGGGGAGGGGCATAGAGGGAGGAAAGAAATAGGTGAGGGAGATTAAGAGGTACAAACTTCCAGTTGCAAAATACAGGAGTCAAGGGTATGAAATGTACAGTGTGGGGAATATAGTCAATAACTATGTAATATCTTTGTATGGTGACATATTGCAACTAGACTTATCATGGTGATCATTTTTAAAAGTATAGAAATATTAAATCACTGTTGTGTAACAGGAACTAACATAGTGCTGTAGGTCAATTACACTTCAAAAATAAACAAACTAACAAACTCATAGAAAAAAAGATCAGATTTGTGGTTACCAGAGAGGCAGTCAAAGGTACAAACTTCCAGTTATAAGATTAAGTAAGTATTAGGGATGTAATGTACAACATGATAAATATAATTAACACTGCTGTATGCTATATATAAAAGTTGTTAAGAGACTAAATCCTAAGAGTTCTCATCACAAGAAAAAAATTTTTTTCTATTTCTTTAATTTTGTATCTATATGAATGATGGATGTTCACTAAACTTATTGTGATAATCATTTCAAGATGTATATAAGTCAAATCACTATGCTGTATACCTTAAACTTATGCAGTGCTGTTTATCAATTTATCTCAATAAAACTGGAAGAAAAAAGAGGAATATTATCAAGGATAAAAAAAGATAATTTCATAATGGTAAGGGAGTCAATTATTCAAGAGAACTTAATCCTTAATGTTTATGCCCCTAATATACAAAGCACCAAAATATCTGAAACAAAATCATATATAAGCCAACAAAGGAGATAATATGGAATCATAAAAATACTCAATTGATCCAAAAGAAGCCAGAAAACAAGGAAAAGGGAATGAAGAATAGATGGGACAAATAGAAAACAAACAGCAATATGATAGATTCAAATCAACCCATATCAATAATCACATTAAATATAAATGGTCTAAACACCCCAATTAAAATGCAGATTGTCAGATTGGATTAAAAAAGCTAGACTCAACTGTATACTGCCTACAAGAAAAACACTTTAAAAACACACAAAGGCACAAAGAGGTTAAAGCTAAAAGGATTTAAAAAAATATACCATGCTAACATTAAAAGAAAGCTGGAGGGACTGTATTATTATCAGAAAAAGTAGATTTCAGAACAAAGAATATTGCTAGGGATAAAAATGATCATAATAATAAACTTATTATTATAATAATAAAGGGATCAATTAATCTTACATGTTTATGCCTCTAATAACAGAGCTTCAAAATATACGGAGCAAAACCAGAACTATAATAAGAAAAAGACAAATCCATAATTCTAATTGAAGATTTCAATACCCATCTCTAAGTAAGTGATAGAACAAGTAGGCAGAAAATCAGCAAGAATACAGTAGAAATGAATGGCACAATCAATCAAATTAACATGACTGACATTTATAGAACACTCTATCCAACAATAGCAGAATATACATTCTTCTCAAGTACACACAGTTTGAACATTTGCCAAGACTGACCATATTCTAGGCCATAATAAGTCTCAATAAATTCAAAAGGATTCAAGTCATATAAAGGATAGTCTCTAACCATAATGAAATTAAATTAGAAATCATAACAGAAAGATATTTGGAAAAATCCCCTAATATTTGGAAACTAAATAACATCATTTTAAATAACTGTGGATCAAAGAAGAAATCAACAGGGAAATTAGAATGTATTTTGAACTGAATGAAAACATAACTATCAAAATTTGTGGGATGTCATTAAAGGAGTATTGAAGGGGAAATTTATAGCACTAAATGTTTATATTAGAAAAGAGAAGGGCTTCCCTGGTGGCGCAGTGGTTGAGAATCTGCCTGCCAATGCAGGGGACACGGGTTCGAGCCCTGGTCTGGGAAGATCCCACATGCCGCGGAGCAACTAGGCCCATGAGCCACAACTACTGAGCCTGTGCGTCTGGAGCCTGTGCTCCGCAACAAGAGAGGCCGCGATAGTGAGAGGCCCGCGCACCGCGATGAAGAGTGGCCCCCGCTTGCCACAACTGGAGAAAGCCCTCGCACAGAAACGAAGACCCAGCACAGCCAAAAATAATTAAATAAATTAATTAAAAATAATAATAATAAATTAAAAAAAAAAAGAAAAGAAAAGAACTCAAATCAATGACCTCAGGTTCCACCTTTAAGAGACTTAAAAAAAAAAGCTAATTAAATCCAAAGCAGAAATAAGGAAATAATAAAGGTCAGATTGGAAATTAATGAGCTGGGGTTTTGGGGGTATTGTTTTTAATTGTGGTAAAATATACATAACATAAAATTTACTATTTTAACCATTTGTAAGAATGAGCTGGTTCTTTGATAAACCTTAGCCAAACTGATCAAGAAAAAGGAGAAAAGACACAAAATATCAATAACAGGAATGAGATAGAGGACGTTACTACAGTTTTTACAGACATTAGAAGGATAATAAGGGAATATTATGAATAACTTCACACCAATAAATTTGACAATTTAGACGAAACACACAAACTACCAAAGCTCACTCAAGAGAAAATATATAACCCGAACAACCCTATATCTATTTAAAAAACTGAATTACAGTTAACCCCTCCTCCCCACCAAAAGCAACAACTAACAAATACATCCTTCAGGTCCAGATGGCTTAACTTGTGAACTGTACCAAACTTCCTCTTCTTTTTTTTTTTTTAAGGATTTTTATTTTTATTTTAAAAAATATTTATTTATTTATTTATGGCTGCATCGGGTCTTAGTTGCAGCATGCGGGATCTTTCGTTGCAGCGTGTGGGCTCCGTAGTTGTGGCGCGTGGGCTCCAGAGCGTGTGGGCTCTGTAGTTGCAGCACGTGGGCTCAGTAGTTGCGGTGCGTGGGCTTAGCTGCCCCGTGGTGTGTGGGATCTTAGTTCCCTGACCAGGGATGGAACCCGCAATCCCCTGCATTGGAAGGCGGATTCTTAACCACTGGACTACCAGAGAAGTCCCTGTACCAAACTTTTAAGGAAGAAACAATATTAGTTCTATACAAACTCTTACAGACAACTGAAGAGGTGGCAATAGTTTCTAACGTATTCTAAGAGGCCTTGATACCAAAACCAGACAGACACTACAAGAAAACAGACCAATATCCCTCATGAACACAGATGCAAAAATTTTACACAAAATTTTTATTTTAGCAAAATTTTAATTTTATGTATTGTTGAATCCAACAATACATAAAAAGGATGATATTATCACAATCAAGTGGAATTTATTCAAAGAATGCAAGGCTGGTTCCATATTTGAACATCAAAGTCATTCACCAAATCAACAAACTAGAGACAAAAAGTATTTGACAAAATTTATATCCACTCATTGGAAATTCCCTGGTGGTCCAGTGGTTAGGACTTGGCACTTTCACTGCTGGGGGCCTGGGTTTGATCCCTGGTCAGGGAAGTAAGATCCCGCAAAGCGTGCAGTGTGGCCAAAAAAAAAAAAAAATTATATCCACTCAGGATAAAAGCTCACAGCAAACTAAGAATAGATAAGAACTTCCTTAAGCTGATAAAGGGCCTCTATGAAAAACCTATAGCTAATGTCATACTTAATGGTAAAGACTGAATACTGTTCCCCTGAGATCAGGAATAGCAGAAGGGCTTCTACTGTCACTACTCCTATTCAACATCATCCTGAATGTCCTAGCCAATGCAACAGGGCAAGTAAAATAAATAAAAGACATATAGATTATAAAGGAAGAAATAAAACTATTTATAGATGGCATGATTGTCTATGTAGAGAGTCCCAAAGAACCTACAAAATAGCCACTAAGCTAATAAAGTCAGAAGATAAAAGTTAATATACAAAAATCAGTTGTATTTCTATATACCAGCACTGAACAACTAGATAAATAATTTGGCAGTTTTTCTTTTTTTTTTAACTTTTCATTGTTTTGATATTATTAGATTTTTAAAAATTTTATTTTTGGCTGTGTCAGGTCTTAGTTGTAGCACGTGGGATCTTTGTTGCGGCATGTGGGATCTTTTGTTGCAGCTCTCGGGCTCTTTGTTGAGGCACAAGGGCTTCTCTCTAGTTGTGGTGCACGGGCTTCTCCCTAGTTGTGGCGCACGGGCTCCAGAGCGCATGGGCTCTGTAGTTTGCAGCACTCGGGCTCTCTAGTTGAGGTGCATACACTCTGTAGTTGTGGCGTGCAGGCTTAGTTGCCCCGCAGCATGTGGGATCTTAGTTCCCCTACCAGGGATCAAACCTGCATCTCCTGCATTGGAAGGTGGATTCTTTACCACTGGACCACTAGGGAAGTCCCTTGGCAGTTTCTTATAAAGTTAAACATACACTTACCATATGACCGAGCAATCTCACTCCTAGGTATTTACCCAAGTGAAATGACTACCTTTGTTATACAGAAACCTGTATGTGAATGTCTTTATAGTGGCCTTATTCATGATCACCAAAAACTAGGAAAAAAAAAAAGACTCCAAGATAACCTTTAATGGGCGAACAGATAAACTGTGGAACATCCATACGATGGAATAATACAGGCAACAACATGGATGAATATCAAATGCCTTATGCTAAGTGAAAGAAGCCATACTGTACGTTTCCAGTTATATGACACTGATGCAATGCAAAGTGAAAACAATAATGACAGAATATAGATCAGTGTTTGTGAAGGGCCAGCATATGGATGTGGGAGAAATTGACTACAAAGTGTTATAGGGGAATATAGAACTATTCTATATTTTTATTGTGGTGGTGGTTATACACCTGTATATGATGTTAAAACTTGCAGAACTACAGTAAAAAGGGTAGATCTTACTGTACATCAGTTATACCTTAATAAAATAAATTGGAAAAAAATCAATGTCGTTTGCCATACTGAATAAAAACCAACCAACCAACCATAAGATCATAAGATCACCTCAAGAAGATTATCTCAAAAAGATCAGAAACCATAAGATCATCTCAAGAAGATTCAGAAAAAACTTTTGAAAAAACCCAACATCTATTCATCATAAAAACTTTCAGCAAACTAGGAATAGACAAGAACTTCTTCAACCTGATAAAGAACATATACAAAAAACCTATAGCTAATATCGTACTTAACGGTGAAAGGCTGAATGCTTTCTCTCTAAGATTGGGAACAAAGCAAGGATGCCCTCTTTTCACCTATCCTATTCGATATTTTATTGGAGGTTCTAGCAAGTACAATAAGGCAAGAAAGGTTTTTTTTTTAAAGGCATACAGAGTGGGTAAGGATAAATAAAATTGCCCCTATGTGCAGATGATGTGATCGTCTATGTAGAAAATCCAGTGACAGAAAGCAGATTAATGGCTGCCTGGAGATGGGGCGTAGAGGGATAGACTGGGGAGGGGAGGGAGGGATTACAAAGGTGTACGAAGAAAGTTTTGGTCCTGATGGACATTGACTTTATCTTGATTGTGGTGATGATTTAATGGGTGCATATCTGTGTCAAAACTTATTAAACTGTACAGTTTAAATATGTATAATTTATTGTAGGTCAAGTATACCTCAATAAAACTGTTAAAAAATTAACTGAACAGGGGCAGGGATAGAAAGGGTTCACTACTCATGGTCTTTAACAACTGTTCAGAGATAATCATATCTTTAGGAAATAACACTTTCAGGTAGAACTCCAGATTTTGTAGTGTTTACTTCTAAACGAAAAGAAAGCTACTGCCCATTTTTTCCTATCCCCAATGTACATAAGACAAATGGCAGTTCAAGTTGTCCATACCTTCACTCGAGCTGTAGTGCCTTCCATTCCACGGCTCTGAGTCTCCTTCCGCTTTTCTGTGACCTCTCGTTGTTTTTGGAGAGCATCCTTGAGACGCTTGTTGGCAGCTGCTGCCTAAATAAAAATGGCTCATAGTAATGTTGAATTGAAGGGTAGAAAGAAGAACATTCTTCATTAATTATGTATCTGATGATTCATACAGCTAATCATCTGAGAAATACAAATTAGAACCCAGTGAGATGCTTTTACTCAAACCCTGGAGTGGCTACGACGAAAAATAAAATGACTGACAATCCCCAGGTTAGTGAGGATATGGAGCAACTGAAACTCTTATCCATGGCTGGTGTGAGTAAACTTTGGTACAGATACCATGGAAAATCGTTCGTCATTATTAACTAAACTTGAACATACACAATCCCTGTGATTCATCATTTCCCCCCTAGGTATAACTCACCAGAAATGCTCACGTACCTGTGCCAAAAGATACTGAAATGCAAGTTCAGAGCAAACCATCCCTACATGCAACAGCATTGGTGTTTATAACAATTCTACTACCAAATGAAAGAAACAAGATGCATTTCATTCTCTGTAATTCCCTTCAAAACCAGGAAAACTAATTTGTAGTGTTAGAAGTCAGGACAGTCGTTACCTCTGAGGAAGAGGGAAGGACTCGTCATTTGGAGAGAGAATAGGTGGGGGGTGGGGATGAAGTTCTAAGGTTCTAGTAGTGACTTGTTTGTCTTAGGTTGATGGTTGTACAGGTTTTTTCACTTTGGAATAACTCGTGGAGATGTACACAATATTTGTGCCCTTTTTAGGTATATATATTCTACTTCAATAAAATAATTTATATTAACGTAATAAAAAAAAGAAAGAACATTCTAATTTCTAGCATATTAGTCAAGAAAAATAAAAATTCTATGGGTTTGAATTCTTATAGGAACCATATTTATAAGTCTCCATGTACATAACACTGGTGAACAGCTACTGCTTTAGAGCCTAGGGGAGGCACACAATTTCAAGGAAGCACTGCAGACTGAAAGCGTCTGGAAATGTCATATATCAGAATTACTCTGCTTTTTGTTTTGTTTTGTTTGGAAAGAAGCAAGCCCAATTAGAAAAAATCCTTATTTGAATAGTGCCATTTTCATCAGGTTTTTATCTGCTCACAGTTCATGACAAACAGGGATCAAGACTTAGGAACTGCTGGTCGAGACTGTTATCCCTGGTTTCTCAGGACACTGGCTCACTTAAGGGATACTACTCTGCCATCATCCAAGCCTGAAAGTGATAATACACTTGACCTAGCAGATTGGATTTTCTTACCTCCTCAGTTTTACGTCTGAGCACATTAGACTGTTTCTGGAAGCTTCTTTCAAGTTTGAGCAGTTCATATTGCCTCTTACGGTCCTGAGGAGAAAAGAGTCAGACTTTTCATTGCTATTCAGCTAGCTAAAATAAAACCTTATAATGTAACTGAAGAGTCTTTCAATGGTATAGTCATTATGGAAATCAGTATGGAGGTTCCTTAAAAAATTAAAAATAGAAAGACCATATGATCTGACAATCTCACTACTGGGTATATATATCCAAAGGAAATGAAATCAGTATCTTGAAGAGATATCTGCATTCCCATATTCATTGCAGCATTATTCACAATAACCAAGATATGGAAACAACCTAAGTTGACAACCTAAGTTGACCTAAGTTGTTGACAAATGAATGGATAAAGAAAATGTGGTATGAGTATACAGTTGACGCCTGAACAACGTGGGGTTAGGGGTGCCAACCCCCATGCAGTCGAAAATTCGTGTATAACTTCACAGTTGGCCCTCCATATCTGTGGTTCTGCATCCATGGATTCAACCAACTGTGGATAGTATAGTAGTGTAGTATTTACTATTGAAAAAAATACATGTATAAGTTGACCCACACAGTTTCAAACCCATGTTGTTCAAGGGTCAACTGTATATACAATGGGATATCATTCAGTCACAAACAAGGAAATCCTGCCATTTGCAACAACATGGATGAACCTGGAGGTCACTGTGGTAAGTGAAATAAACCAGACTGAGAAAGACAAATACTATATGATCTCACTTATATGTGAAATCTAAAAAAGTCAAACTCATATAACCAGACAGTAGAATGGTAGTTACCAGGTACTGGGGAGGGGGTGGAGGCAGTGAGGAAAATGGGGAAAGGTTGGTCAAAGGGTACAAACTTTTAGTTATAAAATGAATAAGTTCTGGGGATCTATGTATAGCATAGTAACTATAGTTAATAATACTATACTGTATACTTGAAATTTGTTAGGAGAGTAGATCTTAAGTGTTCTCCCCACACTGAAAAGAAGGGGTAACTATGTGAGGTGATGGATATGTTGCAATCAGGAAATGTGATATCTCCAAATTTATTGTTCTCTTTCAAGATTGTTATGACTATTCTGGGTCACCTGCATCTCCATATGACTTTTCAGATCAGCATGTGAATTTCTACCAATAAGCTAGAGGAAATTTGGTTGGGATTGTGTTGAATCTGTAGATCAATCTGAGGGGGTATTCCAACTTAAGAATATTAAGTCTTCCCATCCATGAGCATGGATTATTGTTCCATGTATTTAGATCTTTTTTTTTTAAACTAATTTATTTATTTTTTGGCTGTGTTGGGTCTTCATTGCTGCGTGCAGGCTTTCTCTAGTTGTGGCGAGCGGGGGTTACTCTTTGTTGTGGTGCGTGGGCTTCTCATTGCGGTGGCTTCTTTTGTTGTGGAGCACAGGCTCTAGGCACGCAGGCTTCAGTAGTTGTGGCGCATGGGCTCAGTAGTTGTGGCTTGCGGGCTCTAGAGCACAGGCTCAGTAGTTGTGGCGCATGGGCTTAGTTGCTCCACAGCATGTGGGATCTTCCCAGACCAGGGCTCAAACCCGTGTCCCCTGCATTGGCAGGCGGATTCTTAACCACTGTGCCACCAGGGAAGCCCTATTTAGATCTTTAATTAATTCAATGATGTAGTTTTTAGTGTATAAGTCTTACACTTGTTTTGTTAAGCTTATTCCTAAGTATTTTATTCTTATTGATGTTATTACAAAAGGAACTTTCTTAATTTCATTTTCAAATTGTTAGTGAATAGAAACACAACCAAATTTTGTGCATTGAACTTATGTCCTGCAACCCTGCTGAACGCATGTATTAGTTCTAATAGTTTTCAGTTGATTCTCTAGGATTTTCCACATACAAGATCATGTCATCTCTAATAGAGATAGTTTTGCTTTTTCCTTTCCAATCTGGATGCCTTTCATATATTTTACTTGCCTAAGTGTTCTGGCTAGAACCTCCAGGACAATGTTGAATAGAAGTGGCGAGAGTGGATACCCTTGTCTTGTTCCTGATCTGATGAGAATTCAGCTGTTAATTTTATTGGGATTTCTTTGTATGTGATGAGTCATTTTACCTTGCTGCTTTTAAGTTTTCATCTTTGTCTTTCAACATTTGGACATGATGTGTCTTGGGTGTTGATCTCTTTGCATTTATCCTACTTGTAGTTGATTGAGCTTCTTAGATGTGTAGATTAATGTTTTTCATCAAATTTAGAAAGTTTTCAGTCATTAGATCTTTGAATATTTTGACTGCTGTTTCATTTACTGTTCTCATGGAGCTACCAGTCTCCTCTTAATTGCTCACCACCAAAATTTCCATTCTTTTTGACAGCACCTTTAGGTTTTAACTTCCCCAGACTCTGTCCCCAAATAAAGTCAGTCCCCTTAGGGAGAGCTGCATTCCTATGGCCTGCCCCTCCCCCTGGGCAGAACCCTCTGCACCACTGCTTAGGACCTGGGGGTGGGGACAGAAGCCCACTTCTCTGAGTGACATCTCTGTTCTATGAGTAGGATGCTGGCCAGTGGCAGCATACCCTATTTTTCTTGGCTGGTCTCCTGACATGGAACCTACATCCTACGATTAGGTGGGTTATGGTAGTCAGACCCCAGTAGTCCTGGTCTTCTGCAGCAGGGATACAGCTTCCACCCTCTGCATGGAGGCTAGGTGGAAGAAGGGATCCCCAGATCTCTTGGCTGCTCTTGCCTGAAACAAAGCTTCAGCAACATGGAGCTGAGGGGGATGAAGGGAGAGAGTTGGTCATGGCTCATATGCCACAGACTATTGTTGCTCTTACTCAGATTTAGTAGATTTCCTTGAATAATCGTTTCCTTGCTGTATGCCCTTAGGACAATACATTTCACCAGTTGTGCTTCTTTTGCTGGGAAGAGAGTCCACAAAGCTCCTCATGCCACCATTCCTCATGTCACCATTCCTGAAGTACTTCTCTCATTTCTTGACCCAACATATCACATTCTGGCCAATTCTAAAAATTACCCCAAATTAATGTCCTTTCCAGTGTGCTTTCCAAGAACATTGTTACTACTCTAATTCAGGCCCTTATTATCTTTCTGGATGATGCAATATCTGCTTAACTTGTGTTCTGGCCTCCAGTTTCTCAATACTTCAGTTTGTTCTACACCTGACTCCCAGATGTATCTTTGGAAAGCAGTACTTTGCTGATAGCACTTTGTTTCTCAAAAACCTTAAAAAATCTTTACACTGCTAACAAAATACAGTTCAAACTTCCCAGATCTTTAACAATCCAGATTCAACTTGTCTTTCCAATGGAATCTTCTTCTACTATCTTTCATCCCACTTGGATCATTCGCTATTCCTTGAATATTCCTACAAAGTTGTCATCTCTGTGTCTTTGTTCCTGCTCTTCCATTTATCTGGAATGCCTGCGTTTATCTCTATCAAAATCCTCCCTATTGTTCAAGGTCTTTTCAGTCCAACTGGAAGTGTGCTTCCCTTTCTCAATTACACTGGTATTTTAGACCATTTGTAAAGCACAAGTCTCTTTATTTCTTGTATTGAAGAAAATCATGCTTATGTCTCATTTTCCCCTTTAGACAAGACAGTCTTCAAGAGCAAAACACATATACTACCCATCTTTCTATTTTCCATGGTATCTAGTGGATAGTATCTTGCACGTAGTAGACGTTTAATAAACAGTTGTTAAATTCATGAATGTATCATATATTTAGAGATACCAGCTGTTTGAAGAGAAGCTTTAATGTTAGTCAGCCCAGAAAAGGGTTCATTAGGTAGGACTTTGAGAAATTGTAGTTACTTACCCGTTCTTTTAACTGGATTACTTCTTTGTCTTTTTGTTGCTTCCACTGTCTAAACCTCTCAGCATCCTCTTTCATCTGACGCATTAACTGTACCCGCTGGTTTTTCATCACCTGTAGAAACAAAAACCAGCACGAATAGTAGTCATCTGCACTTATTCTGGGCTGATGTACAGATGGATAGACTAACCATTAAGAAGAGAGAAAAAAATCCAGAGCTGAGCTGAGAAGCCTGCCAACAGGTTTTCTGATTACGTTTGCAATACCACTTGCTATGCTTGCATAGACTATACAAATGAACGCTCTGAAGAAATAATAGAAAAAATGTACCTACAAGCTAAATCCAGCCCTAAATTCACTGCATATAAATGAAATTTCAAGGAAGTATCTACTAAGTCTCAAGGACAAATCTACCTAGCAACCACTGTATTCGAATAGTTTCAGTACAATGACCTGTAACCACCACTTTGTAGATGTCAGAAGTTGAACATTCAATGACTGATAATTTTCTCTAGGTGTCTGTTGTTTTGCAACCACTTTGCAAAATTATTCCACATGATCATGGAAAGTGGTCAGAATGTCACCACTAAATATTAAGGTATCCTTGCCCTTTGGTTTCAGAGAATCTAACACTAAAACTCTGAATGTCAAAGCAGAGTTTTGTTATTCAGATTCTAGATGGCTAGCACAATGTCCTACAAAAGGGACATTTCTAGAGATTCAAACACTTGAAATGATGGGCCCTGCCTGCTACTTTCTCACCTGCAAACACCTCTGTAGTATAATTCTAAATAAAACACCTATGTTTGTAAGTTTCTATAGGGTAAATGCAAGGATGAGAGTTTATTACCCGTATTTCCTGGTTCAGTTTGGAGACGGTATGCTCTGTGGATTCTTTCAGCTTCAGAAGTTTAGACTGCTCATTCAGTTTCTTCTTCAGATCAGCTATTTGACCCTCTAGCTCCTGGAGACGTTTCCGGCGGCGCTCACTCAACCTAAACACAGATGTTGTAGGAATGAGGACTAGCAGCAGCAAAGTCTGACTCCAAAAGACATAATATTAGACTCCCAGGTTCACAACCTTGATATATATAAAATAGGCAACCAGTCACATAGCCATCTTTAAATAATGAATCCCACCCAAACAACCAAAACCATCTCAACACTGGGAGCTAAAGAGTAAAGGAAATTTTTTGTATAAGTAACAATGTAGCTGCCTCAATACACTACTCTCTCACCACTCTGCGTTAAAAGGATGGTTCTTTGAAGGCATTTCACTTCACTTGAGCGTAAGGAATAATTCCGATGATTGTTACACAAGTCTGAGATAGAAAGTAAACATTCAACATAACTTTTAAGAACATGAACTTTAGATACTATAGAGAGATATAACAGAATCACTGAGTAAAAAGAAGGTAGAATAGCCAATAGAGGCAAAGGTTTAAGGGAGTGTAGGATATTCTGGTAATTTGTCTTGGTTTTATTCTTAACTGGCTAAGGGATGGCTAGATTGATTTTTCATTTGCTAGCCTGAATATTAATTCTATTCACAAACTAATTTACCATCAGCACAGGGACAAAGAAACTGTTGCTGTCTGGTAGGTCTGATAATCTTTCAAAATACAGCTCAAATGCTAACTTCTTATAAATCTTTCCTTGATCATGCCAGCCTGAACTGATATCTCCTGTCTCTGAACTCTTAAAGCCATTACTGCCTAAGAAATTTATTTGGCTGCTAATCATATGCTGTGTTATGGCATTCTTTTACTGTCACCATGAGATGTTATTTAAAATCTCAATTCCTTAGCTTTTCTTTTGTTTTAGGTCTCCTCTCCATAATTAGGTTTAAATCCTGTAGGGGCAGGAAATGGCTCTTTCACTTCTCTGTTTCGTCTATGGCTCTTCATACACAGTTTGGGACTTGAAATAATAGTTTTGACTTTTTTCTTACTTGGCTTGGTTGACATCCTTCCTTGTTGTCTGAAGTTCAAGAACCAATTCTTCTTTTTCCTTTTGCAGATTGATGACTTCCAATTCTAGATTTTTTATGTTATCCTAGAAATGTTATAGGTCGAGAGAAAGAAAGCATTACAAGGCAAAGCAAGAAAATCACTTCAACATCTCATGTCTTAAGGAACTAGGCATTCAACTTTACCACTTCGATTGCACACTAAAAGCATTTGTACTTGATTTGATGGAGAATGAAGTTATGTAGTGGGAAAAGTACGAACTTGGAATCCAAAGGCCTGGGTTTAAACCTTGAGTCCAGCACATCCTATCTAAATAACTTAAGGAAAGCCACTTCATCTCTTTTAGCCTTAGTTTCTATGCAAACAAGAGTTAATGTGGCAGGCCTGAGACTGATATCCTAAAAACAGACCTGGCTTGCAAGTTGGACCTCGGCTCATGTCTGGGATCTTGGATTTTAGTAGGATTCCCACCATCTCCTAACTGATAAGAGTCGCTCATTATGCCTAAACTGTGCAAACAGTATGATTTATCCTGAACACATGCTTTCCTTCTGGGAGTCTAGAAGTTTTGTATGTGCTAGGCAGAGAATGCCTACATGAATTACCGCTGCTAACAATCCTGGACTCCTAGGCTCAGGGGAGCTTCCCTGATAGACAACATTTCACACATGTTGTCAAAACCCATTGCTGGAGGAATTAAGTACATACTATGTGACTCCATCGGAAGAAGACTCTTGGAAGCTTGCACATGGTTTCCTTCAGATCTTGCCCCATGTGCTCTTTCCCTTTGCTGATTTTGTTTTGTATACTTCCACTGTAATAAATCTTACACTGAGTCCTGTGAGTCCTCCTGGTGAATCGTTGAACCTGGGGGTGGCCTTGGGGACCCCCGAGAGTTTTCCTATCTATGTAAACAACTAACACCACCTACCTCACAGGGTTGTTGGGAAGACTGAATAAGACAAAAAGTAAAGATATTTTGTAAACTGTAAAGAGCTGCACAAACATTCTTATATTCTGAACTTTCAAACGTATGCATTCAATATCAACTGCAGTTCTGCATGCACTTAGAAAACAAATTCTAGAAACTGAACTTTGGTAGTTTTTCCAAGATTGGGAAAACTCAATGAACAGATTCCTTCCTGTTCTCATAACCAAAAAAAGATTAAAGGAAACTGGCTGAATGAGTGGTTGGTAGCCAAGAAGATTATACGAGGGCCTTAGACCAGTACTGAAATGACAAAAAGAAGCAGAGGCAGGTTAGGTGGGGCTGTATCTAAATAGGCAAGAGCTATTTTCCATGAAGTATACTTTTAGCCATTTCAATCTAATCAATGAAGACCAATCTCACTGCTTTATATACCCTGTATATTTAAACTGGCAATAACGTGTGTGTGTGTGTGTATGTGTGTGGTGTGTGTGTGTGTGTGTGTGTACTTATAGAAGTAACACATGAAAACATTCTTGTAAAAAATAATCCAGATAATACATATAAAGGGCAAGTCCCCTTGACTGCCCCACCCCTGCCAAAATTCCAGTCCTCTCTCCAGAAGTAACCATTGTCATCAGCTTGGTTCAGATCTTCCAGACATTTTTTTCCTAGACACTTACATACTATGTATATGGACATGTACATATTCTAGACATTTACATAGAAATGTAAATGCCATGTGCGTGTGTGTGTGTGTATTTACTAAATATATTGTGGCAAATGCCTAGAATATATAATAATATATGTAAATAAATAGATTTTTTTTTAGTAGTTCTATTTTTTTTTAACATCTTTATTGGAGTATAATTGCTTTACAATGGTGTGTTAGTTTCTGCTTTATAACAAAGTGAATCAGTTATACATATACATATGTCCCCATATCTCTTCCCTCTTGCGTCTCCCTCCCTCCCACCCTCCCTATCCCACCCCTCTAGGTGGTCACAAAGCACCAAGCTCATCTCCCTGTGCTATGCGGCTGCTTCCCACTAGCTATCTATTTTATGTTTGGTAGTGTATATATGTCCATGCCACTCTCTCACTTTGTCACAGCTTACCCTTCCCCCTCCCCATATCCTCAAGTCCATTCTCTAGTAGGTCTGTGTCTTTATTGCCGTCTTACCCCTAGGTTCTTCATGACTTTTTTTTTTTCTTAGATTCCATATATATGTGTTAGCATACGGTATTTCTTTTTCTCTTTCTGACTTACTTCACTCTGTATGACAGACTCTGGGTCCATCCATTTTAAAATAACATATATACACACGTGCATATATGTATGTGTATGTGTGTACTTACTGAAATATGTTAAAGATAAATAGAGTTACATTATATGTAGATAATATTCTGTAACTTGCCTTTTTTTTAAAACTTGGTCTTGGAGATTTATTTATATCAGTGCATACAGATCTATCTCATTCTTTTTGTTGCCATAACGAAACATTCTTGTACATGCCTTCTGTGCACACGTGCAAGGTTTTTCTAGGGTAGAGACAAGTGGAATTACAGGGTCATGGGGGTACACATTTTCGATTTTAATAGATACTGCCAAATTGTCCCCTAAAGTGGTTATTCCAATTTACACTCTCGCTAGCTATGTATGAGAGTACTTATTTCCCTGCACCCTTGTCAACATTTGATATTGCTACACTTCAAAATTTTTACCAATGGGATGGGTAAAAAAATAGTATCTCTTCATTATGTATGCCACATTCAGTTAATAGTCTCACTGTCTCCACAAGGGAAATTATTCAAATATTTGACTCCTGGGCTATTATAATTCATGGTAGTCTTCACTAACAAGAACTTATACCTCCTCAAAATTTTTCTATAGCAATTCTTTACAGTGATAGGAAAAATATTGTTTAGAACAAAAAACTACCTTTATTTCTTAGAAAAAGAGAGACATTTACATGTGATTAAAAGGTACTGTTAACATTAAGAATTTATTTCCTTTTAACTTTAAGGTTTGGAAGCTCAAGCATATTTGATTCCAAGGGAAAAAAAGGACAAGTTATCTTACTACAGCTATAGCTATAGATCATTACTAGCATCCCCTCATAGGGTTAGAAGTACACTGGGGGAACATATGTCCCTCCGTTTCTAGGCAAGAGTACAAGAAGAGAGGAATAATTTCTCAGCCTTACTGTTAATCCTTCGTTTATCCTGGAAAGGCCAAAATACGTTCAACCTAAAAAAGGCTGCATTTTATGTCCTGTTAGTATGGAGGATTGAGCTACGTATTTAACTTGCTCTCTCCTGAAAGCCCACTAAAATGACCTCCCAAAAGGGTATAAATCAACAAGGATGAAGAGAGCAGTCAAGAGATATAAACAAACTTTTTTGGATGAGGAAAATAGTTGGATAAGTGGCAACTGAATTAGAGTAGAAAAAGCTAAACTATGACTCCTATAGGACAAATGTCAAGAGGTAACAAGCCAATTTGTACCATAACACCACAAAGAGGAGAAGAGGTTTCCTCTCTGGAGAGGCTGAACCTGACAGGCTGGACTCATAGGCAGCAGACACAGCAAAAGGCAGGGATAAAGTAACATACTACTGATAGGGGATTAAATAAAAGTCTGTATATAACTGGAGAGACTTCAACTCCCTTATTTCCTCTGAGTTACCAGAAATAGAGCATATTACTACACTTCCCACACAACTCCAGGCAGGAGAATGAAAGATTTCTTTATTGGAAACTGACCAGCCCAGAGAAACCTATGCATACAGAACTTCCTATTGACTATTAGTGTCTCACTGTTAAATATGAATGGACAACCAAAGATCACTGGAAATTTGCAGAAAGCTTCTTACATGAAAGACCAAATCAAACACACTAAAGAATGGAATTTGAACGAAACAGAGGCAAGGCAGAAAGAAGAAAACTTCAACAAAATTTAATTTCTATCCTTAGAGATGAGCACTGTATCCATGAAAAGAAAGAAGAGAAGGCTATAAAAAGGAACAATTAGAGGATTTTAAAAAATCTTAGAAATAGGCAAATAAAAAAATTCACCAGAAGGAGTGCAAGGAAATCTCCCAGAGAATGGAATAAAAAGACAAAGAAATAGAAAATAGGAGAGAGGAGATAAGAAAAGCAGAGACTAAATCTAAGAGATCCAATATCTGACTAAGAAGAGTGCAAGAAAAGAAAAAACAGGGACTTCCCTGGTGGCGTAGTGGTTAAGAATCCGCCTGTCAATTCAGGGGACAGGGGTTCGATCCCTGGTCCAGGAAGATCCCACGTTCCACGGAGCAACTAAGCCCGTGCGCCACAACTACTGAGCCTGCACTCTAGAGCCCGCGAGCCACAACTACTGAGCCTGTGTGCACAACTACTGAAGCCTGCGTGCCTAGAGCCTGTGCTCCACAACAAGAGAAGCCACCACAATGAGAAGCCCGCACACCGCAGTGAAGAGTAGCCTCCGCTCGCCGCAACTAGAGAAAGCCCATGTACAGCAACGAAGACCCAATGTAGCCCAAAAAATAAATAAAAATAAATAAATTTATTAAAAAAAAGAAAGGAAAAAACAAAGAAAATAGAGAGATGGGCATTATTAAAGAAATAACACAAGAAAACTTCCCACTAAAGAAGAATACAAATTTCTAGATTGAAAGGACCCACCAAGCACCAAGCACAATAAGTGAGACTAGATCCACACCAAGGCACATGATTGTGAAGTTAAAGAATACTTGGGGACAAAGAAAAGATCCTGAAAGTTGCCAGAGGGGAGGAAAATACAGGTCAAATAAAAAGAATCAGGAATTATAATGGACTTCTAAACAGCAACATTGGAAATAGAAGACCATGGAGCAAAGCCTTCAAAATTCTGAAGAAAAACGATTTCCACTGTAGAATTCTAAACCCAGCCAAACTAACAAGTGTGAGAAACACCACCATCACCACCACCACCACCACCACAACAAGAAGCTATTTTCAGGCATGCAATGGTTTAAAACATTTTCCTTTCATGTACACTTTCTCAGAAAGCTGTTTGGGTTGTACTCCACCAACACAAAGGAGTAGCCCAAGAATGAGGAAGACATGGAATCGGTTTCAACACAGAGATGAGAAGTGAAGCAGGTTCCCAGGGCGACGGTCCCAGGCTGATGGCTGGGCAGTAGGCCTAGAGAAAGCAAACCAGAACAAAAGATTCCAAGAGGGTTGTCTTCAAGAAAGAAATGGATTGATAAATTACCTGGTATGTTTGACTACTGAGATGAGCTTTATAATTCTGTTAAGAAGTTTGGAGATAAATTATTGACAGGTAAATAGCAGACTAAGTAAATGAAAAAATGAGATTATTATTACTATTGTGATTATTATTATTTTTTTCGGCCACACTACGTGGCTTGAGGGATCTTAGTTCCCCGACCAGGGATTGGATCCGGGCCCACAGCAGTGAAAGCCCCCAGTCCCAACCACTGAACCGCCAGGGAACTCCCAAAATTAACTTCAGGAAATGCAAAAGGCTGTATAAGAAAGGAAACGGAATCATAATATACTATGTGGCTCAGTTATAAAACTTACGTAATCATAAAATTTAAACACTAAATATTCATTTAATCAAAAAGTGTGATATAACCATTTTGAAAGATAGAGGTGAGGCAGTGTGCATGGGGGGATGTATAAGAGAGCTATATTCCCATCTCCCATGGTGGGAAGTCAGTTGAAAATGTCCAAAAATTTTAAAGTAACATAATTATACGACCAACTCTTATCTAGAAATCTGGAGGTAAATGTCAGAAGAAACAGCTTAAAGAACTTAAACTATAAGCCTAGGGAATACGGGAGAAGGTAGTAGGGCAGGAGATTGCTTTTATTTTTCTGAGCATTGTACTATTTGACCTGTAAAAATGATATACATGCATTTGTGTGACATAAATAAAAAATAAGTTTCAAAAAAGTTAAGACTGTGATAACAAAAAGGAAATAACACCTCTATTGGCAACTCAGTTATTATTTTGGAAGCAACTTCTGCCCTACGGAAAAACAAGTGGTGAAAATTATTTAGGAGAAACACTTTTCTTGTTTTTACTCTGAAAACTTAGGGGAACTGGTGGTAGAAATGTATGAGTAATACAGGGATTTGTCGAGAACAGCATATAGGACTTTGGGGATGGTAGGATATAGCTGAATGGGAAAGCATCCACCCTTCCCCCTACCAGTTCTGCTAACATCCCTTTGTGGATGGGAAATACCGGGCTACAGGGGAAAATAAGGTCTGGAGCAAGGGTAACCTTGTGGACAACCTAAAAGCCCAAGACTTGTCTTTAAGTAAAGACCTGATTATTAATTAGCAAGGGCCACTTAGGACTACCACTAGGAAAAGCAGTTTAGCCATTTGCCAAGTCATGTGACATCCACTACAAGTGTCTTCATAATTCTCACTATAACCCAGACCATCTACTAAGAGATGTACCTTTCTTAGAATCCCAGCATAGTTATTAGAACAAAATTTCTCTACAAGTAGAGACCACATTTATTATAACATTATCTAACTATTTATTAAATACCTGTTGCATAAGTAAGGTATTAGATTAAATGAAAGAAAATTACAGTTTCTTTATACTGAATGTATCCTTTTTTTAACCAGCAGTACAACTCCAGTTGTACTATGCACATTATGTTGCCTTGTCATCATCAAAAACAGTGTGCCTGTTTTCTTCCCATACAACTAAAGAGAGATGGTAGACATGAACATTACGTGCCCTAGTAAATATTGTACCTGGTATTGGAACTCGATAGGCTGTAGTTGGCTGTCATTCTGAGTCATTTTCTTGGCTAGGGCCTCTTTCAGTGCAAGGGCTTTATTCAACTCAACCAGCTCCTTAGACATCTGAGCTTGACGTAGAGCATGCTGAGTGGTGAAAGCATCAGAAGACCTGCTGCTCCCTGGACTGATTTCCACTTGCTGGAAAAGATCAGGATAATGATTTGTGAGAGGAACAAGCAATTGGAGTTCCTTAGGCACTGTTTCATCAAGTCTCAGCGCCACTTCTCCATTATCAGTACCTCTGTTCTTTTTTTTTTTTTAAGTACCTCTGTTCTTTTAAAACTGTGGCTCCTCAAACATTTGCTTTAAACATCAGAAGTAAATTGAGCTAACCTATTTCTCTGCTCTCACAAGAACCTTATTTCTTATATCCTTTAACTGATTCTTTTAGAGTGAACCAAGTTTCTTGCTCTTTCCTTTATGCGTCTGGCCAACACTTCTTACTTTCACCTTATTAGAGGAGAGAGGGCTCTGGAAATGGCACTTTGGTAATGGTGGAAATGGAGAAGAGGCTTCATTTATTCTCACAGAGCTGACCTCTGGCACCTGATTTATCTCCTATCTTTCTTCTTTCAGAATATAAAAAATACCAACATATATTTGTTTTAGTGAGAAAAAGCTGTCTCAAGCAAACCACTGTCCATCCTTTCATTCTGACTCTGCTCTATAGCCTTCAGCCAATATCTAACACATTTTATCTATTCTTGCAACTTGAATGATCAAAATATTTTCCTTGGTTCTTTTAGCCCTTAACCACTGCATCCACAGAAACGTATGCTGAGAAAAAATTTTCTTCCATTTCTTCTCTAATGCTTTTTCGACTTTGCCATAATTTCCTAATTTGTTTCCTTCTTCGTCTTAACGTGCTAGACAGTTGATGCAGAATACTACCATCTAATAAGAAATCAGTAAGCCAGACTGCAAATATGGAAAGTGGCATCCCTGAGAAGCTCTGCTACCCATTAGCAGTTATACTATTAGAGAGAGATACTATCCAAGTTAGGGATTTTATAGTTAACTGAGGTTTACACTCAAGATTTCTGGATTTCCAAGGCATTCTATGGAGGATGGTAGCAATCAGGGAGTCTCTTCCTCAGGTGAGTGATAAATTATAAGAAATGGCACAGTTAAAGCTCCTGGCTCTACACAAAGGGGCCAATTACTTACCGCTTCTGGTTCCACTGCAGTATCAATGGCTGCAGCCATACAAGCAACAGTTTCATCCTGCAATGAGAAATGATGTCTCAGTTTAGGAGCTTACTAGTGGGTTTTATATGGGTTATTTAGTTGTTTTCAAGTGTATATAGAGACCATTTAAGGTGTTGAGCCAATTCTGTAGTCACATATACCCCAACAACCACGTTTCCACTTCCCATCTCTCAAGGGTCTGTCTTCTTTATAAAGGTTGATTGTGCAGTCTTCGTAAAAATAGGGTCCTGTGGCCACTGACATATTTATTGCACCTCTCCTGCTCTGCCAGAGTTCACTGGGCTAGAGTGAAACAGCCATTCCAGCAGGCCAAAGTTCAATCCACTTTATAGACTCTACCCTTTCTTTTTCTGTTTTTTACCACTAAGTCTACCTCTACAGGTCTAGCCAGTTCTCATGGACATACCATCCTAAGACCAGACATAGCAAATAAAGGCAATGCAGCAGAAAAATGAATAGGATGAAGGATTATTTTTGATTTTTATCTTATATCCAGTCAAGGTAGCAAGAGCCCGCTCTACAAGGAAATAAACGCCACAGGTGAATGCCCCAGAAAAATGTGCTCATGAAGTCAGACACACTTCAGACTCTGTCCCTCATATACATAGGAACCAATCATATGCAGCTACTCCAGGTAGTGGTTAGTTGAAGGGAAAGGGTAAGCACTGATTCCCTCCCAGAGAAGGGCACATTCCTTTTTTGGGCATTAGAACAACAACCACCTAAAAGGGAAACCTAAAACCACTTATTAGGACTAATTTATTTATAGGCTCTCATATGAGCAAGCTCTGTTCTCCCCACTGGAATTTAGGCTTTATTTGGCATTGCAACATAAAGATTACCACTTCTGTTTAAGTGATTCTGCAAAGCCCTGGGAAGAAAGGATTATTTCCAGGATGTCGCATGATTAAGGTCATAGATGAAAGAGCTATTGGCTCAATAGCAAGGAAAGAATTTAGGGTTAGCACAGGGAGTCTCGGCACCAGCCCAGTGAAACATTACATAGTTGTTGAAACTTGAATCTTAGTACCTTTAAGGCAAGAAGTGAAAGAGGCCCTTAATGGGACTTCCCTGGTGGTCCAGTGGTTAAGACTCCATGCTCCCAGTGCAGGGGGCACGGGTTCGATCTCTGGTCGGGGAACTAAGATCCCGCATGCCACACAGTGTGGCCAAAAAAAAAAAAAAAAAAGAAAAGGCCCTTAGTAAATGCTGTTTGTAAAGCATTTCCCTTATTCTGTCCAGAAATTCCTAACCAGTGAGACTCAAAGAGAATTCAAAGGAAGCCCCAGTATTCCTACATCCTTTCTCATCATGATTTACACTACTGGTGATTCTCCAAGGGCAGGACATACTAAATCCTTCTTAAAAAACAGAGCACTTTGGGCTTCCCTGGTGGCGCAGTGGTTGAGAGTCTGCCTGCTAATGCAGGGGACACAGGTTCGAGCCCTGGTCTGGGAAGATCCCACATGCCGCGGAGCAGCTAGGCCCGTGAGCCACAACTACTGAGCCTGCGCGTCTGGAGCCTGTGCTCCGCGGCAAGAGAGGCTGCGATAGTGAGAGGCCCGCACGCTGTGATGAAGAGTGGCCCCCGCTTGCTGCAACTAGAGAGGGCCCTAGCACGGAAACGAAGACCCAACATATCAATCAATCAATAAATCTTTAAAAAAAAAAACAGAGCACTTCAATATATTATAGATTAATGGTTACCCTTTTCTCCCTCCCAGTAAGTCTCAGTAAAAGGACTAGTTATAGGCCTATCCTAGATTAGTAGGGCCTATGACACTGGCTTTTGGAGACTTTTTCTAGGACCTTCCAGAGGGTCAGGATCCAAGTAGATCCGATTCAACATGCCATGAAGAAGACATGTTGTCACTGTGGGTTTACCTTTTGGCCCAGTGAAATTTCACAATGCTAAGGTTTAAGCTTTGGTGACATGTTCTACATGAACATGGCAGGATTATGCCTTTATAATCCTAAATGTAAATATATAACAGTAGGATTTATTTCAATCTAACAGCCTCTTTCTCCCTCATTCTAAGGCTACTGAGAACTTCTTGTAATAAAAAGACATGATTTGCTGAAGGTGATGGTCAGGGGAACAGGACTACTACGGGGACAGGTACGTTGAGCTACATTAATCAGTAATACCCTCCAAAATGAAGTTTGTGCTTGTAGGCTGTAGGCAATAGCATTACTGGGCATGCAAAAAGCTTTTTATGGAACTGGTCTTGGAGGAAGGGGTAAAAACAAAAAAAAATTGATTTTGTGGGAACTGAAAGGACTACATGAATTTCCTCACAGGTAACTGCAACAAGGTTTGCTTGAATTATACTTTAAAGGAAGAAATACTACAGTTTAGCACTTAAAGCCCTAGGAGAAAGGTCCAGGAACAATGGTTGCCTTCATAACTGAAAAGAGGGTGTTCAACCATCACTTATAATAAAAATAGTTTTAATCCAGAATGAAGGGCACAAGCACTTACATTTAAAACATTCTGCTTTCACCATAGTGAGTCTCAATAAAAGCCACAGGATATATTGTTGTGTGTTTCCAAAAAAAATATGTAGCTGGGAGGGTCTCCAAACAACAGACACAGAGAACTCTGATTCAAGAGTCCAGCAGGAGCCCAGGGTAAAAGGGTTTACTCTACCTGACCATGACGGTGGATGGAAGCCAGGGACTTTATCAGCTTGTGGCAATCTTTAGCACCCTCCTGCTGCGCATGCCAAGTGAATTTTAGTGACAGACACAGCAATTCTCTAGAGTTCCTCTGAGCCAGCCACCACTAGCAACTTCCTCCACAGTCACGCCAGGCACCAGTCATACTGCCAGATCCTCACTGAAGATATGCCTTCTCTTATATTGTTAACTTGGTTCCATTAGTTTCCTTCTTCATCTTTCCCATGTGACTCAAAGAGGTGGTGTGGGATCCTTTAAGATCGGTGTGGTGGCCACGAACAATGGTGCCCTGGATTACTCTTTTCTGATCTTATAAACTTTGGCTCCAGTAGGGTTCTGCAGTCTAGATTATCTGAATTCTGAGGCAGTTCACACAAAGTTTTCATATATAAGATGCTTCACCTCGATTACAGATGGTGAAATTTAACCTTGTGATAGCCATTCTCTAGCACACATTCTATACTTCAGCCACAATGAAGTTCTTACCATGTTCTAAACATTCATACCTCTTTGCTTTTGCATATACCTTTTCCTCTATATAGATCGTCCTTTCCCCTCTGTCTGTGTGGCAAACTCCTATTCATTTTTTAGGACCCAGTTTTTTCTTCCTGAATTTTCTAGGCAGTTAATCACCCCTTCCTTTGGGCTCCCACCACACTTTGCTCATATGGTTAATGTAAGAGGATTAAAACAGACATGAGAGAGGGTTTTTTGACACCTCTTCCACCTGTGAACCTTGACAAACTGACAAACAACAAGGCTTGCAAGAACAACTCTTGAAAATAATTGGACATTTATCAGGATGGGATTGCACCAGTGTTCTTGAGCAAGAAGCATGAAAACTGGAGCATCCTCCAACCAAAAGATTCACAGCAATTAACAACAAGAACTGCCAACTGAGACAAACCACAAGGAATCACACCCCTCCCTTCTCACCGTATGAAACTCCAATCCTATTTCAAATCGGGGAGTTATTTGGAGTTCAGGTGATCCCTGAGTACATCAGCTGAATAATGCTTTTAACCTCGATTTGAGTCACTTGGATTATTTTCTTTCAATATCAATATAGTACTTAGCAAGGTTACACAGCTTGTGAGTAGCAGAATGGGCTTCAGACCAGGGTTTGTCTGGCTTTGGAGCTCAGATTCTCAATTACTATGGCCTGTTTGTTAGGAAAATGAACTGTCATCTTGGACTACCTGTAATAATTTTGTACAGTACTACTTATTCTAAAACACTGCTTTCTACTCTTTTGGAAGTTTACTCATTTAATTTCTTGAACTGGCCATCCTAACCATTCCCCCTACAATATTGTATTTTTTTTTTCACTGACTCTTTAAGAGTAAAATAGAGGTGCGGATGATTTTGTGATACCCTTTTGACAACTCTAGAAAACACTGGGCAAGACCCGGGGTAGAGAATCACTGTTCTGGTAAAATTAAAACCTCTGTTTCAGACCTAGGAATTACTACCAGGCACTTAACATACACATTACTGCTTCAGAATAATAAACAAGAGGGTATAGATGGAACAAAACAAACCATAACCCCTTTACCAACCATGACCCCGTAACATAATATGATTTCAATTTTTCAAAAAAATATCTATGCTTAAGTACTAGGATAGAGAAGGAACACCAAAAATAAAAAGAGGCTTTTAGGATGGTAGGACTGTAAGAATGTTTCTTCTGGGAAAAACAACAAACAACCACCCTCCCAACAAAACCCACCCACAACTACTATACTAGTTCTATAAATAAAAATGGGAACTTATAGCGGAATGATCATTCAAACTAATTTATTACTGGTTATAAAAGAGAGCTACGGGGCTTCCCTGGTGGCGCAGTGGTTGAGAGTCTGCCTGCCGATGCAGGGGACACGGGTTCGAGTCCTGGTCCGGGAAAATCCCACATGCCGCGGAGCAACTAAGCCCGTGCGCCACAACTACTGAGCCTGCGCGTCCGGAGCCGTGCTCCGCAAAGAGAGGCTGCGACAGTGAGAGGCCCGCGCACCGCGATGAAGAGTGGCCCCCGCTCGCCACAACTGGAGAAGGCCCTCGCACAGAAACGAAGAACCAACACAGCCAAAAATAAATAAATTAATTAATTAAAAAAATATATATATTAAAAAAATATATATATAAAAAAAAAAAAAAAAAAAAAAAAAAAAGAGAGCTACGGTATTCCCTGGAGGCACTATGCTATCTATCAGAACCCAGCTTATTTAAAATTGGGGTATGGTATAAGGCCTCTCATTAAGGTAGCCTACACTGAAAGGACAGCAAATCAGTGACTGCTGCTCTTGTTACCCAGGCAATTTTGCACCACTGTGTTGCTGCTTCCAGTGTTTGATTAGAATACTGAAATATTAACGTGCCATTGCACGTGTAATCTATGAGTGTTTTTGATTTAACTAATTTAATATTCAGATCATATCCAATGATCCATGATCTTTGTCCTCAAACAGCTCACAATCTAGTTGTTTCAGCAAAAGGTGCAGAGTTAGATATGTTTATATGCATCAAGAGAAACAAACGAAAGCAATATGCCTATTTACACTGTCCCTACTTGGCTTACCGATAGCTGGGTAATCACTTGCTGCAGGTTACGAATCACCTCTACATTTTCTTTTAATTCTTGGTCTTCCAAAGTCTCCACTAGCTTTTGAAGATCCACTTTGCAGCTGAAAATTCAAGCAAAGGAACCCAAGGGTTAATCATACTGCAAAGGCCAGTGGGTCCGTGATTATGTACTAAGGTGGTATAGGTCACTAACAAACATCTGGTAGGAAACTTACGCTGCATGCTTCCTGAGCTCTTCTAGCTTGGCGTTCATTTTTTCATTCGCTTGTTCTGTCTGCAACAAAGACCCAGGAGATCATCAGTGGCACTGCCTGACAGCCTCACCTAAGTAGGCCCTCTCTTCTGCTCCTATGGATTAAAACCTAGGTAGAGAGGCTAACTCCTTTGCTGTAATAGAGGATTTAGTGGGCTTTGGTTATTTAGCGAGAAATGTGTTTTTTAACAGTCATGGAAATTAGCCCTTCAGTCAACATGAGCTACTAAAAATAGCATCCAAGCAGCTGGGTCTTATGCTTGCCATGAAGCTCAGACTATAGGGTGGAGCGTGAAGCCTTAATTCCATAGAGAACTTTGCAACTGGGGGAAAAAGCAATACTTCCTGGCATGCTACTCCCTGCTGTTTGCAAAAAACCCACTTGCTTTAAAACTGCCTCCTACACTACACTGTTCCCTAGCCCCACCATAAGGACATTTAAAACATAAAAGGGCCTCACATTGAAGATGAGCTGAGGGATTTTTCAAGTTACACTATCTGATATGGTAGACTAGTTTTAGCAAAAGAAAGCAAGAAAAAGATGAGGCATAAGAATGATGGCAGAGAAGAAGAAATGGCAGAGAGGCAGCTACATTTTGGGAAGGGTTACTGATATTTTCCATTTTATTTCAGTCACAGTATCTGTAACATGCTAGATGCTGCAACAGATTTGGGAAGGACGGTTTATATAGGACAAAACTGTTGTGCTCGTTATGAAGTTCTGACAAGACATCAAACAATAAACCTATTGGGCAGCCATTGTAACAACCTTATAAAGGTCAGATGGGTACATGGCTAGAATAACAAGTACTGTCTGTTATGTGAGCCACACTCACATGTGAAGCACAGCTTCTAGAGTTACTTCAAAGACATAAAATGTAGCACTGGAGATAGAAAACTGTATATAAAAAATCCCCTAGATCCCATTTTCACCCTTCTGCTAGTAATGGACATTACAATGGACCTAGGATTTGGCCCCCTTTAAAGAAATCTTTAAGCAGCTTACCCTTCCTTGACTGGAGTACACTGATGCGTGAAGGTGTATAAATTACAGATGTTCAATTACATTTTGGTGGAAACTCATTTTCACTTCTGGCAATCGCTGTGCTATCAAAGATTGAGTTGTATTTAGACTAGTAGAACAATGTTAGTGACAGAGCCAGCACACACTGATCCAGGAGGGTACTAACACACACGTAGTACGACACAGAACTGGTGTAGTCAGTTACATAGTGATCCACTATTTGAAAATTAACCATATGTAAAAGGAGTTAAAATTAATTTTCCAGATGTTTTCTCTCTCCATGACAGCTATTAGGATGGGATATGAACTGTGACATTAGGGGAAGGGAGATAGAAAGGAACTAAAATCTTAGTGAGGAGAGTTACTTGGTATTATGGATGATTAGGCAGAACTTAAGGTGACAGAGGGACCTGGTTCTTTCCTCTCTGATATTTTAGAACAAATCCATTTTAAAATGGGTTTCATGTAGATTCTTTGTGGTAGATATATAGGTGTTCACGGTATAATTCTTTTAATTTTTCTGTATGTTTGATTAAACTTTCTTGGATTTTCCCTGGAGGGGGCTCCAGGGAGGATATGGTAATATTAATTCATTTCTTTCCGTGTAACTTGTCTCTCATAATGAGAAGCATGTTAAGTATTTCAGAAACTAAAGTTAGTAAATGTCCAGACTGGTAGTAGTTTAGTCTTGAAGCCTCACCAAAATGATCCTCTCCAACATCTGGGCTGTCTGACCAGCAGCCTCACTTAGACCACGACTTAATTTTTCATTCTCCTCTACCAGTGACTGATTCTTCTCCATTAGGGATTGTAGATTCTCTGATGGTTCCACACTAAGACAAAGAAAGTAACATATTAGAAAAGTACTTGTGGACTTCCCTGGTAGCACAGTGGTTAAGAATATGCCTGCCGGGCTTCCCTGGTGGCGCAGTGGTTGAGAGTCTGCCTGCTAATGCAGGGGACACGGGTTCGAGCCCTGGTCTGGGAGGATCCCACATGCCGCAGAGCAGCTGGGCCCGTGAGCCACAACTACTGAGCCTGCGCGTCTGGAGCCTGTGCCCCGCAACGGGAGGGGCCGCGATAGTGAAGGGCCCGTGCACCGCGATGAAGAGCGGTCCCCGCACCGCGATGAAGAGTGGCCCCCACTTGCCGTAACTAGAGAAAGCCCTCGCACGAACCGAAGACCCAACACAGCCAAAAATAAATAAATAAATAAATAAAGTAGCTATAAAATTAAAAAAAAAAAAAAAAGAAGGCGGCCCATAGGCCACCTGGCCCCCCACAGATAACCTCTTTCCCTTCATAGCCAGGGTCTGTCTGTCTGTCCATCTGTCTGAGGAAAGCCTGCTAAAAAAAAAAAAAAAAAAAAAGAATATGCCTGCCAATGCAGGGGACGCGGGTTCGATCCCTGGTCCGGGAAGATCTCACATGCCGCGGAGCAACTAAGCCAATGCGCCACAACTACTGAGCCTGCACTCTAGAGCCTGCAAGCCACAACTACTGAGCCCGCACGCCACAACTACTGAAGCCTGTGTGCCCTAGAGCCCACGTGCCACAACTACTGAGCCCATGCACTGCAACTACTGAAGCCCGCGTGCTTTAGGGCCTGTGTGCCGCAACTACTGAGCCTGTGTGCTGCAACTACTAAAGCCTGCGTGCCTAGAGCCCATGCTCTGCAACAAGAGAAGCCACCGCAATGAGAAGCCCATGCACTGCAATGAACAGTAGCCCTCGCTTGCCGCAACTAGAGAAAAGCCCATGCACAGCAGTGAAGACCCAATGCAGCCAAAAAAAAAAAAAAAGTACCCGATTGATAACAGTTATATCAAAGGTGGATAAAAATATATATCCCATGGGCCTTTGGGTGGGATTGGTTTAAAATTACCCCCAAAAGTCTAGAAAAAGCATTCATTCCAATATATACTTCCAGCCAGGTAGTATATTGGATAAATAAAAATGTATGCCTGAACTACTTTAAATTAATGGTTTGGAGGAAGGTAATAATTCAGAGCAAGAAATGGTTGCAACAAGAATGACTAACCTCTAGGTTTAGGATCTTGGTTTAAGATCTTTCTATTTATGCCATCTAGGTAAGAAGTAAAGGCTAACTAATAGCTAAGATACATGTTCTCTCCCTCTTCTCATTCTCAATCCCTCATTAAAGATTAGGGAACTAGAGAAGGAAGAGGTATGGGGGAGGTAGAAGTGACACTGCTAAGGGTCAAAATTTAAGCTAATCAACATAAGTCAATTACCTATTTGCTGTAAAGTTTAGGGAAATAGCATTTAAGGAGTGAAAAAGTTGAAATGATGACCTGTGGCCACTAAGAACACATTTCACAACTCTCCATAAACAAGTGCTCCCTTCTAAATGCTTGCCTCGCTTCAAACTGATGACCCACAGCCTCCTGTTCATTTGTCTATCAATTTTTAATGGCTTAGAGTGGGTGGTGGCAACAATAGTATTCATTTCAAATAGGAGTGGGAGGGACAGAAATAGCTTCAAAGAACGTTTGGCATTTATGCAGATTACTTGCTATCAGTTCCAGACTACTGAAACAGATCAATAAGAAGCAGTTTTGATTTGCTTTTTTTGTAATCCACTGGGATTAATTGCTCAAAAGACTAGAAAATAGGACTGGCAAAAAAAGATCAGAAGAAACATGAAGATTTGATCTGAAGGAAACGGAAGGGGAAAATGAATAGTTGTCAAGGATATAATAAAGAGAAAAAAAGGACAGGGAACAGCTGTTCTCAATCTCAAGAAAGGATAGAAAAGGATTTCAGGAATAGATGCCCTCTCACCCAGTTTAAGATTTCCATGAAGTCTTATAGAAGATCTTAGCATGTTCTTTATCAAAAAGTTAAGAGCAAGGCCACACCATAGGTTCTCATTACACTCTTGAGAATTTACTAGAACTCTTATGAAGGAATGTTCAATTAAAATGTGGATTATAAAAATAAACTATGGGTAAATTTAGTGTTAGTTTAGATTGCTCTGATTTCTTTATTGTTATTAAACTGAAAACTTCCATGCATCATTCATGCAAGTTGACAAGCTCCAAAGTAATGATACTTTTAACTCAATAGTTTTTTCCTCTAAAAATTTCCAAGGTTTCTCTAAACGGGGGAAAATACAATGTAAACCAATGTTTCCTCTTTCAGATGCTATTTAATTGCCAATGCTAGTAGGATTTGTCAGTTGAGCATGTGAAAATTGACAAACACGTGCAGAAAATCTATACAAAAGCTTCAATGACACACATTCACAAAGAAAAGAATATAACCTAAGGAAAAAAGCAAAAAAAAAAAAATCATGTATATAAACTGTACATTTTGTAAAAAGCCTTAAGAAATGTCTCTAAAGATATAAATATACATTTTTGAGAAAAGTAGCATCTTTATTTCTCTGTAAAACATTGAACAACTGAGTTACATTATTTCATTCATCAACTGTTTCTTAGAATCTGTTACTTTTGTAGCTAAAACTATATCCTATAGGATATTCTAGGTAGTTGGAAGTCTGGAATGGTTTTCATTAGTCTCGTCTTACATGAAACAGGTCTGTGCTAAATTGAAAGGAAAGATGGGTCAATTGCTTCTAAACTGGGTATACTAGAACAGGTCTTTAGGAGACCCTTTAAGAGATCCAAGCTTTCCTCAGTTCCTTTATCCAACATTTTAAAAATATTATCAGGAAACCAAGATTAAATGACCCAAAGAGGGAGAGTTACAAAGAGAAGGGCAGTCATTTCTGGGTGATAAAACTATGGCAAATTTTAAGATTTATTCTTTATACTTTTTTAAATGTTCTACAAGAAGCAAGGTATCACTTTTATAATCAGAAAAAATGATTGAGTTATTGAAAACAAGGATATTGAAAGAAAATAGGTCCACACCAAACACAAGTATAAACTCCAAATGGAAAAATGAAATGTAAAAAATAAAACCAACATAAGTACTAGAAGAAAACATGGGTGATTGCCTCTTTAATCTTGGCATAGAGAAAGCTTCCTAACTATGAAGCAAAATCCAGAAACATGAGGAGAATGTAAACAGTGTAGCGACTTTGGAAAACAGTTTGGCGGTTTCTTTAAAAGTTAAACATACGACCCAGAAATTCCACTTCTAGGTATCTACCCAATAAAAAACATATGTCCATACAAAAACTTGCAAGTGAGTATTCATGGAAGCATAATTCATAATAGTCCCAAAGTTGAAACAACCCAAAAGTCCATCACCTGGTAAATGGATAGACAAAATGTGGTATATCCAGACAATGGAATACTATTTAGCAATGAAAAGGAATGAAGTACTGATAATCTCAGAAACATTATAGATGAAAGAAGCCAGACAAAAAGTCCACATACTGCAAGATTCCACATATATGAAATGTCCACAATAGGCAAATCTTGTAGAAAAAGACAGCAGATTAGTGATTGCCTGGGGCTGGGAGTGGGAACAGTAGTGAGTGCAAATGGGCACAAGGGATCTTTCTGGGCTGACGGAAATGTTCCAAAATTGGATTGTGGTGATAGTTGTAAAACTCTGTAAGTTTACTAAAAACCATCGAATTGTACACTTAAAATTAGTTAATTTAATGGTATGTAAATTATATCTCAATAAATCTAGAGGCTAAAAAAACTAGAGGCAATAAAAAAATGATGGATAAACTTTTTACTACATAAAAAGTAATTTTTTAGGGCTTCCCTGGTGGCACAGTGGTTGAGAATCTGCCTGCCAATGCAGGGGACACGGGTTCGAGCCCTGGTCTGGGAAGATCCCACATGCCGCGGAGCAACGGGGCTCGTGAGCCACAACTACTGAGCCTGCGCATCTGGAGCCTGTGCTCCGCAGCAAGAGAGGCCCTGATAGTGAGAGGCCCACGCACCACGATGAAGAATGGCTCCCGCTCGCTGCAACTAGAGAAAGCCCTCGCACAGAAACAAAGACCCAACACAGCTAAAAATAAATAAATAAATAAATAAATTTATTTTGAAAAAAGTAATTTTTTGGCCCGCCTGAGCTGAGGTGTTGGCGGCAGCCAATCCACACTAGGAACTCCAGTCAGAAAAGCCAGGTGAGAGGCCTCTGCACATGGCCCCTGTGAGCAAGTGAATCCCAACTAAGCACAAAGGGGAAAAAAAAAGTCATCTCAGAGCTGTGACTATTTTAGCCATTGTTTTTCCCTGTGGAACACTGCCTTTGGGGCAAAACGAGGAAGCAGCAGGTGATTCTAATGTGCAGTGCAGAAGGAGAGCCACTGCAGGCCAGCTTCCCCAATTCTAAGGCACTCCAGCCGTGTGGCTGACAGGGTCTGGGTGCTCCGGCCAGGTGTCAGGCCTGAGCCTCTGAGGTGGGACAGCTGAGTTCAGGACACTGGACCACCAGAGACCTCGTAATATCAATTGGCACGAGCTCTCCCAGAGATCTCCGTCTCAATGCTAAGACCCAGCTCCACTCAACAACCAGCAAGCTACAGTGCTGGACACTCCATTCCAAACAACTAGCAAGACAGGAACACAACCCCACCCATTAGCAGAGAGGTTGCCTAAAATCATACTAAGCTCACAGACACTCCAAAACACACCACAAGATGCAGTCCTGCCCACCAGAAAGACAAGATCCAGCCTCATCCACCAGAACACAGGCACCAGTCCCTTCCACCAGGAAGCCTACACAACTCACTGAACCAACCTTAACCACTGGGGGCAGACACCAAAAACAACGGGAACTACGAACCGGCAGCCTGCAAAAAGGAGACCCCAAACACAGTAAGTTAAGCAAAATGAGAAGACAGAGAAACACGCAGCAGATGAAGGAGCAAGGTAAAAACCCACCAGACCAAACAAATGAAGAGGAAAAAGACACTCTACCTGAAAAAGAACTCAGAGTAATGATAGTAAAGATGACCCAAAATCATGGAAACAGAATGGAGAAAATACAAGAAACGTTTAACAAGGACGCAGAAGAACTAAAGAGCAAACAAACAATGAACAACACAACAAAGGAAATTAAAAATTCTCTAGGGACTTCCCTGATGGCGCAGTGGTTAAGAATCCGCCTGGCAAGGCAGGGGACACAGGTTCGAGCCCTGGTCTGGGAAGATCCCACATGCTGCGGAGCAACTAAGCCTGTGCGCCACAACTACTGAGCATGCGCTCTAGAGCCCACAAGCCACAACTACTGAGCCCACGTGCCACAACTACTGAAGCCCACGTGCCACAACTACTGAAGCCCGCGTGCCTAGAGCCTGTGTTCCGCAACAAGAGAAGCCACCACAATGAGAAGCCTGCACACCGCAACAAAGAGTAGCCCCTGCTCGCCACAACTAGAGAAAGCCCATGTGCAGCAATGAAGACCCAAGGCAGCCAAAAATAAATAAATAAATTTTTATTAAAAAAAACCTCTAGAAGGAATCAATAGCAGAATAACTGAGGTAGAAGAACAGATAAGTGACCTGGAAGATAAAATAGTGGAAATAACTACCACAGAGCAGAATAAAGAAAAAAGAACGAAAAGAATTGAGGACAGTCTTAGAAACCGCTGGGACAACATTAAACATACGAACATTCAAATTATAGGGGTCCCAGAAGAAGAAGAGAAAAAGAAAGGGATTGAGAAAATATTTGAAGAGATTATAGTTGAAAACTTCCCTAATATGGGAAAGGAAATAGGCAATCAAGTCCAGGAAGCATAGAGAGTCCCACACAGGAAAAATCCAACGAGAAACATGCCAAGGCACATATTAATCAAACTATCAAATATTAAATACAAAGAAAAAATATTAAAAGCAGCAAGGGAAAAGAAACAAATAACATACAAGGGAATCCCCATAAGGTTAACAGCTGATCTTTCAGCAGAAACTCTGCAAGCCAGAAGGGAGTGGCAGGACATATTTAAAGTGATGAAAGGGAAAAACCTACAACCAAGATTACTCTACCCAGCAAGGATCTCATCCAGATTCGACAGATAAATTAAAACCTTTACAGACAAGCAAAGGCTAAGAGAATTCAGCACCACCAAACCAGCTTTACAACAAATCCTAAAGGAACATCTCTAGGCAGGAATCACAAGAGAAGGAAAAGACCTACAGTAACAAACACAAAACAATTAAGAGTATGGAAATAGGAAAATACATATCGATAATTACCTTAAATGTAAATGGATTAAATGCTCCAACCAAAAGACATAGAATGGCTGAATGGATACAAAAACAAGACCCATATATATGCTGTCTACAAGAGACCCCCTTCAGACCTAGGGACACATACAGATTGAAAGTGAGGGGATGGAAAAAGATATTCCATGTAAATGGAAATCAAAAGAAAGCTGGAGTAGCAATCCTCATATCAGACAAAATAGACTTTAAAATAAGACTATTATAAGAGACAAAGAAAGACGCTACATAATGATCAAGGGATCAATCCAAGAAGAAGATATAACAAGTGTAAATATTTATGCATGCAACATAGGAGCACCTCAATAAATAAGGCAAATGCTAACAGCCATAAAAGGGGAAATCGACAGTAACACCATCATAGTAGGGGACTTTTAACACCCCACATTCACCAATGGACAGATCAACCAAAATGAAAATTAATACGGAAACACAAGCTTTAAATGACATAATAAAACAGATAGATTTAATTGATATTTATAGGACATTCCATCTGAAAACAGCAGACTACACTTTCTTCTCAATTGCACATGGAACATTTTCCAGGTTAAAGCACATCTTGGGTCACAAATCAAGCCTCGGTAAATTTAAGAAAACTGAAATCATATCAAGCATCTTTTCTGACCACAATGCTATGAGATAAGAAATAAATTACTGAGAAAAAAATGTAAAAAACACAAACACATGGACGCTAAACAATACGTTACTACATAACCAAGAGATCACTGAAGAAATCAAAGAGGAAATCAAAAAATACCTAGAGACAAATGACAATGAAAACACGACAATCCAAAACCTATGGGATGCAGCAAAAGCAGTTCTAAGAGGGAAGTTTATAGCAATACAATCCTACTTCAAGAAACAAGAAAAATCTCAAATAATCAATCTAACGTTACACCTAAAGGAACTAGAGAAATAGAAAACAAAACCCAAAGTTAGTAGAAGGAAAGAAATCACAAAGATCAGATCAGAAATAAATGAAATAGAAACAAAGAAAACAATAGCAAAGATCAATAAAACTAAAAGCTGATTCTTTGAGAAGATAAACAAAATTGATAAACCTTTAGCCAGACTCATCAAGAAAAAGAGGGAGAGGACTCAAATCAATAAAATTAGAAATGAAAAAGGAGAAGTTACAATGGACACCACAGAAATACAAAGCATCATAAGAGACTACTACAAGCAACTTTATGCCAATAAAATGGACAACCTGGAAGAAATGGACAAATTCTTAGAAAGGTATAACCTTCTGAGACTGAACCAGGAAGAAATAGAAAATATGAACAGACCAATCACAAGTAATGAAATTGAAACTGTGATTAAAAATCTTCCAAGAAACAAAAGTCTAGGACCAGATGGCTTCACAGGTGAATTCTATCAAACATTTAGAGAAGCACTAACAGCTACCCTTCTCAAACTCTTTGAAAAAACTGCAGAGGAAGGAAGACGCCCAAACTCATTCTATGAGGCCACCAACAGCCTGATACCAAAATCAGACAAAGATACTATAAAAAAAGAAAAGTACAGACCAATATCGCTGATGAAGATAGATGTAAAAATCCTCAACAAAATACTAGCAAACAGAATCCAACAACACAATAAAAGGATCATATATCATGATCAAGTGGGATTTATCCCAGGGATGCAAGGATTCTTCAATATACCAAATCAATCAATGTGATACACCATATTAACAAATTGAAGAATAAAAACCATTTGATCATCTCAATAGATGCAGAAAAAGCTTTTGACAAAATTCAACACCCATTTATCATTAAAACTCTCCAGAGAGTGGGCCTAGAGGGAACTTACCTCAACAAAATAAAGGCCATATACGACAAACCCACAGCAAACATCATTCTCAATGGTGAAAAACTGAAAGCATTTCCTCTAAGATCAGGAACAAGACAAGGATGTCCACTCTCACCACTATTATTCAACATAGTATTGGAAGTCCTAGCCACGGCAATCAGAGAAGAAAAAGAAAAAAAAGGAATACAAATTGGAAAAGAAGAAGTAAAACTGTCAGTGTTTGCAGATGACATGATACTATACATAGAGTACCCTAAAGATGCCACCAGAAAACTACTAGAGCTAATCAATGAATTTGGTAAAGTTGCAGGATATAAAATTAATGCACAGAAAACCCTTGCATTCCTATACACTAACAACGAAAGATCAGAAAGAGAAATTAAGGAAACAACCCCATTCACCATTGCAACAAAAAGAATAAAATACCTAGGAATAAACCTACCTAAGGCAGTAAAAGACCTGTACTCAGAAAACTATAAGACACTGATGAAAGAAATTAAAGATGACACAAACAGATGGAGAGATATACCATGTTCTTGGATTGGAAGAATCAATATTGTGAAAATGACTATACTACCCAAAGCAATCTACAGATTCAATGCAATCCCTATCAAACTACCACTGGCATTTCTCACAGAACTAGAACAAAAAATTTCACAATTTGTACGGAAACACAAAAGACCCCGAATAGCCAAAGAATTCTTGAGGGAAAAAAACTGGAGCTGGAGGAATCAGACTCCCTGACTTCAGACTATACTACAAAGCTACAGTAATCAAGACAATATGGTACTGGCATAAAAACAGAAATACAGATCAATGGAACAGGATAGAAAGCCCAGTGATAAACCCATGCACCTATGGTCAACTAATCTATGACAAAGGAGGCAAGGATACACAATGGAGAAAAGACAGTCTCTTCAGTAAGTGGTGCTGGGAAAAGTGGACAGCTACATGTAAAAGAATGAAATTAGAACACTCCCTAACACCATACACAAAAATAAACTCAAAGTGGATTAAAGACCTAAATGTAAGACCTGACACTAAAACCCTTAGATGAAAACACAGGAAGAACAACACTCTTTGACATAAATCACAGCAAGATCTTTTTTGACCCACTTCCTACAGTAATGAAAATAAAAACAAAAACAAACAAACGGGGCCTAATGAAACTTAAAAGCTTTTGCACAGCAAAGGAAACTATAAACGAGACAAAAAGACAACCCTCAGAATGGGAGAAAATATTTGTGAATGAATCAATGGACAAAGGATTAATCTCCAAAATATATAAACAGCTCATGAAGCTCAATATTAAAAAAACTAACAACCCGGGCTTCCCTGGTGGCGCAGTGGTTGAGAGTCTGCCTGCTAATGCAGGGGACACGGGTTCGCGCCCTGGTCTGGGAAGATCCCACATGCCGCGGAGCAACTGGGCCCATGAGCCACGACTGCTGAGCCTGTGCGTCTGGAGCCTGTGCTCCCCAATAAGAGAGGCCACGACAGTGAGAGGCCCGCGCACCGCGATGAAGAGTGGCCCCCGCTTGCCGCAACTACAGAAAGCCCTAGCACAGAAACGAAGACCCAACATAGCAATCAATCAATCAATCAATAAATAAATCTTAAAAAAAAAACAAAAAAAAAAACTAACAACCCAATCAAAAAATGGGCAGAAGACCTAAGTAGGCATTTCTCCAAAGAAGACATACAGATGGCCAAGAGGCACATGAAAAGCTGCTCAACATCACTAATCATTAGAGAAATGCAAATCAAAATTACAATGAGGTAACACCTCACACCAGTTAGAATGGGCATTATCAGAAAATCTACAAACAACAAATGCTGGAAAGGGGGTGGAGAATCGGGAACCCTCTTGCACTGTTGGTGGGGATGTAAACTGATGCCGCCACTATGGAGAACAGTAATGGAGGTTCCTTAAAAAACTAAAAATAGAATTACCATATGATCCAGCAATCTCACTACTGGGCATATACCCAGAGAAAACCATAATTCAAAAAGATACATGCACCCCAATGTTCATTGCAGCACTATTTACAATAGCCAGGTCATGGAAGCAACCTAAATGCCCATCGACAGATGAATGGATAAAGAAGATGTGGCACATATATAAAATGGAATATTACTCAGCCATAAAAAGGAATGACATTGGGTCACTTGTAGAGACGTGGATGGACCTAGAGACTGTCATACAGAGTGAAGTAAGTCAGAAAGAGAAAAACAAATATCGTATATTAACGCATATATGTGGAATCTAGAAAAATGGTACAGATGAACCGGTTTGCAAGGCAGAAATAGAGACACAGATGTGGAGAACAGACTTATGGACACCAAGGGGGGAAAACCGCAGAGGGGTGGGGATGGTGGTGTGCTGAATTGGGCGATTGGGATTGACATGTATACACTGATGTGTATAAAATTGATGACTAATAAGAACCTGCTGTTTAAAAACAATAAATACAATAAAATTTAAAAAATATTGTGGTAAAAAGCATAACATAAAATTTACCATCTTAACCAGTAAATTTTAAGTGTACAGTTCAACACTGTTAAGTATATTTACATTGTTGTGCAATGGATCTCCAAAAGTTTTTCACCTTGTAAAACTGAAATTCCATACCCATTATACAACAACTCTCCACACACCCCCCCAGTCTATTATTTTAGTTTTCTGCCACTGCTTTTATTCATAGAATGCTCTTTACCTTCACCTATGTGCACACAGAAGTTTGCTTATATTTTCTCCTAGTTCTCTTGTAGGTTTTTTCTTTCTTAAAAATTGTGGGGACTTCCCTGTTGGTGCAGTGGTTAAGAATCTGCCTGCCAATGCAGGGCACATGGGTTTGATCCCTGGTCTAGGAAGATTCCCACATGCTGCGGAGGAACTAAGCCTGTGCACCACAACTACTGAGCCTGTGCTCTAGAGCCCATGAGCCACAACTACTGAGCCCGCATGCCACAACAACTGAAGCCCGTGCGCCTAGAGCCCGTGCTCCACAACAAGAGAAGCCACCGCAATGAGAAGCCCACACAACGCAACGAAGAGTAGCCCCCGCTTGCCGCAACTAGAGAAAGCCCGCATGCAGCAGTGAAGACCCAATGCAGGGAAAAATAAATAAATAAATTTATATTTTAAAAATTGTGGTAGAAAACATAACATAAAACTTACCGTCTTAACCATTTTTAAGTGTACAGTTGAGTAGCATTAAGTATATTTACATTGCTGTGAAACAGATCTCCAGAACTTTTTCATCTTGTAAAACTCAAATTATATACCCATTAAATAACAACTCCCTTTTCCCCCCTTCCCTAGCCCCTGGTAACCACCACGCTAGTTTCCATTTCTATGAATTCAAGTACTTTAAATTCCTTATATAAGTGGAATCATACAGTATTTGTCTTTTTGTGACTGGCTTATTTCACTTACATAACGCCCTCAAGTTTCATTCATGTTGTAGCATGTGATAGGATTTCCTTCCTTTTTAAGGCTGAATAATATTCTGTTGTATGTATATACCACATTTTATTTATCCATTCATCCACTGATGGACATCTGTATTGCTTCTGCTTCTTAGGTACTTTTTATTTTATTTATTTATTTATTTAGTTTTTATAGAATATAGGAAGGTGTTTAAGCCCTTCCTATATTCTTTTCTTTTAATAAATTTATTTATTTATTTTTTATTTATTTTTGGCTCCGTTGGGTCTTCATTGCTGCATGAGGGCTTTCTTTAGTTGCAGCGAGCGGGGGCTACTCTTCATTGCGGTGTGCAGGCTTCTCATTGTGGTGGCTTCTCTTGTTGTGGAGCACGGGCTCTAGGCGCACAGGCTTCAGTAGTTGCAGCATGCGGGCTCAGTAGTTGTGGCTCGCAGGCTCTAGAGCACAGGCACAGTCGTTGTGGCGCACGGGCGTTGCTCCACGGCATGTGGGATCTTCCTGGACCAGGGCACGAACCCATGTGCCCTGCATTGGCAGGCGGATTCTTAACTACTGTGCCACCAGGGAAGCCGTTAGCTACTTTAAATAAAACCTTTATTTACTTATTTGGCTGCATTGGGCCTTAGTTGTGGCATGCGGGATCTTTCGTTGTGGCACATGGGCTCTTTGTTTTGGTGTGCGGGCTTGTCTCTGTTTGAGGCATGTGGGCTCCAGAGTGCGGGGGCTCAGCAGCTGCTGCGCGCGGGCTCTCTAGCTGTGGCACGCAGGCTCTAGAGTGTGCGGGCTTAGTTGCCCCACAGCATGTGGGATCTTAGTTCCCCAACCAGCAATCGAACCCACGTCTCCTGCATTGGAAAGCAGATTCTTAACCAATGTACCACCAGGGAAATCCCTCTTAGCTATTACGAACAGTGATGTTATGAACATGGGTATGCAAATATCTCTTTGAGACCCTGTTTTCAATTCTTTTGGATATATACCCAGAAGTGGGATTGCTGGATCATATGGTAGTTCTATTTTTAATTTTCTGAGGAACCTCCATACTGTTTTCCATAGCAGTTACACCATTTTACAATCCTTTCAACAGTGCACAAAGGTTCTAATTTCTCCACATCCTCCTCATATCCTTCCCAACATTTGTTATTTTTTGTTATTTTTTTTTTGATAGTAGTCATCCTGACAGGTGTATGGTGATATCTCATTTTGGTTTTCATTTGCATTTCTCTGCTCTGAGTATATCTTTTTGTAAAACTCTGACTCTTAGACCATGATAATGTTTCACATACCCTTCATATACCCAAAATATAAACAAACAATTAAAACTAACCAAGCAAGATGTAGTGGGAACCCACAATGGAATACAAACAGTAACTCTGGGAAACAATATCTTGCCTGGATACTCTAAGCCTAAAGACAAAAGAATTATACATATATGATGTAATCTAGTTCCTAAAAGTGTTTCTCACAGGGGTATGGGCTAGCAATTCCAAAATTATTTTATGTGTATACTAGAACTGAACAAGTAAGTAAATAGAATGCAGATAGTGAGAGCTGGTTTTTCACTGCTGGAGAAAGAAGTTATAAATAAGGAGAGTGGGAGGATTAGAATAAACCCTGTAGTGTTGGACTGGAATCAGAGGTATCAGTCTAAAATCATGGTTTTTAATATATACACAGTTAGATAGACATAAAAATATAGATATATGTGTGGGTTACTATACATACAGATATTTCCTAGCTCTACTCACTGAGAGGGCCTAGAAGTAATGACTTCTCAGTAACAATGAGCACACCTAGCACCCAGGTCTGGTTTCTAAACACCATTTTCCAATTAAAAAAAAACAACCCAGGGCTCCTTGGACATATGGTTGATTCCAGAATTGGGGCAGGGAAAATAGAAGACAGGTGTGGAACATCTGGTAGAAATGCTTAAAAACTTGATAGCGTGTTAAAGAATACAAGAGCCACCCTGAAGGAGCTCCTAGTGGACAAAGCAGAAACAACAAATAAAACAAGCAATGGATGTTAATTGGATGTTAATGCATAGAATAAAATAAATACCCATGAGTCTATATGGCTATAAATACATAATCAAATAAATAAATGGTGGGAGGGGAGAGGCAGCTCTTCCTCATAGTAGAATTCCAATTAATAAATTTCTGAGGCCAGAACCCATGCTCTTTCTATTATACCAGGTTGTCTCAAAGCTAACTAGCTAGTCCTAAGTTGATAGCAAGTTTGTTAAGTTCCCTACCTTGACACCAAGTGCTACCAGAAACTTTAGAATATCAGGGGAAAACAATCATAAGGAGAAAAAGGCTCTGTTAGAATATACACTTAAAATTAGTCTATGACTCTTACTTTATAGATCCAGGCAGGGTACCTCCATGGGCTTGCAGCAACAAGACCTGTAGCTGTTGTACCTGGAAAAGGCAAAGAAAAATAGTCAGCTAGTTACCAATCAAAAGTTACTTATCCCTTATCAGCAAAATTACAATGATTAGTAGTAGGGTAATTTTACTTGATACCTATGAAATCTAAGGCATATCTTAGGTATTACAGAAAGCAACATGGTTGATGATTTAATGATAAAAGGACAATCAGCATTACATGAATAACTAGTACTTAGAAGATGAGTTGTCTCTTTTACCTAAGCATCTTCATGAGTTTTTATTGAGAATCTATTTTTTAAAATTTATTTTTATTATTATTATTTTAAAAAATATTTATTTATTTATTTTGGCTGCGCCAGGTCTTAGCTGCGGCACACGGGATCTTCGCTGTGGCATGTTCAGTTGCGGCAGGCCGACTTCTTACTTGTGGCATGCACGTGGGATCTAGTTCCCCGACCAGGGATCGAACCCAGGCCCCTGCATTGGGAGCGCAGAGTCTTACCCACTGGACCACCAGGGAAGTTCCAGAGAACCTACTTTTTTAAAAAAATCAAACTTAGGGACTTCCCTGGGGGTGCAGTGGTTAAGAATCTGCCTGCCAGTGCAGGGGCCACGGGTTCGAGCCCTGGTCCAGGAGGATCCCACATGCCACGGAGCAGCTAAGTCTGTGCACCACAACTACTGAGCCTGTGCTCGAGAGCCTGCAAGCCACAACTACTGAGCCTGCATGCCACAACTACGGAAACCCACGCACCTAGAGTCCATGCTCTGCAACAAGAGAAGCCACTGTGATGAGAAGCCTGTGTGCCACAACGAAGAGTAGCCCCTGCTCACTGCAACTAGAGAAAGCCCGCGCGCAGCAACGAAGACCCAACACAGCCAAAAATAAATAAATAAATAAATAACTTAATTAATTAATTAAAAAATCAAACTTAGCACTGGGCTACGCAATGTGGGGGGGGGATACAAGAATAAACTCTTGTGGTTTATTATCCAGTTTACAATCTAGTTGATGAAGACAAGACTAAGGCCTGAAAAAGTAGGAAATAACACAAGACAGAAGATGCTAGTCATCAAGTATAGTTAAGTACTTTAGGGTTCTGAGAAGAAGCAAATTAATGAAATCCCAAAATAGTCCAAAGGAGGATTCGTGGAGACGAATCTTAAACCAGAGTGAATGTGCAATCAACCTCTCCATTCCCTCTTAAGATAAAAGAGGAGCTGTTCTGCTTGAGCTTTGGATCCCAACTCTTCTTGCCTTCTGATAAATCCTATGCTAGGGACTTCCCTGGTGGTCCAGTGGTTAAGACTCCATGCTCCCATTGCAAGGGGCCCAGGTTCAATTCCTGGTCAGGGAACTAGATCCCACATGCCACAACTAAAAGCCTGAATGCCGCAACTAAAATATTGCGCGTGTCGCAACTAAGACCCGGTGCAGCCAAATAAATAAATAAATAAATTAATTAATTAAAAAAAATCTTATTCTATTTGTTATCCGTTCTCTCTTCTATATCTTTGACTTCGCCCTTTTTACAGAATCCTTCCTACTAAGATTAAAACATGTTCAAGTCTCTCCCATCTTAAAACAAAACAAAACAAAATAAAAGCACCTTTCCCAGTCCCACTTCCTATCTCTTTTGCCCAATTTCTCTCCTTCACAAAGTTTGACAGAATAGTCTACACCCACTGCCTCCATTTCCTTTTGCTCTTCTCTCACTTGCTCCTTAACCTATTCTAACCTGATTTGTGCCCACAACATTCCGCTGAAATAACTCTTGATAATGTCACCAATGATCGGCATGTCACTACATCCCATGGGCATTTTTCAGTCTTCATTTTATTTGACTGTTTGGTAGCATTTGGGTTACCAGACGCCACGCTTTCTTGCTTTTCCTTCTATTCTTCAAGCTGATCTTCTAAGTCTTAGTTCATCTTTGCTCCAATTGTCCTTTAAATGATAAAGTTCCTCAAAGCTCACTCACTTTCTATTCTCTCCTTAAAGTCTCATCTCTGACTATGGTTTCAATTACCATCTATAAACTGGTGACTCCCAAATTTATCTCAAACACAGATCTTTCTGAATTTAGAACCCTTTTTTTAATGCAATAACACTAGTATTTTACATTTATTATCACATCATTATTTCCAAAGCATGACTACACATGTGATTTCATTTGGTCCACATAGATTTCTAAAGCATTTACAGGGAACAAGGCTGTTTGACAGGGAGAAACTGGTATTTTATCTCCATTTTATGAAAAGGAGCCTTCAGGCAGAAAGCTTAGGGGGGATTTGCTGGCCATCAGTGAAGGAACTGCTGGTAGGGGGGCGCTGTTCCCTCCAATCCAGTTATCTCTCCCTTGCAACCTGCAAGTAAGGCTTATCAGAGTTACTATACCACTGTAGGGAGAAGAGCTTTCTCTGTTCCTTGATAAGCCACTACTGCTCCATCTTGGAAAGACAGTGGGAAAAGTCAAGGGCAGGATATCAGGAGGCCTGGTTCCTCCATCAGCCTGCCCTGAACCACCTATATTCATTTCTTAGACCCCAGTGTCTTAAAATGGGAATAAAGGTATCTGCTGTGTTCACTGGCTTATTATGATGATAAATTAAATAATGAATATAAAAGGGTTTTTTCTGAACCATAATCATATATGAATGTCAAGGTGAGACAGGAAATCTGAAAGGAAGGGAGCTTCTTTGAGGCCTGAGTCTAGCCCCTGGAGCCAGACACTACGCAAGATGGTTTAGACATAATATCCTGTTTAATCCTCAAATCAGCCCAGGGAGCTGAGTATTACTATTATTAGATCCCCTTAGATTTTTTGAATTTAGAACCTTTATATTCAAATATCTACTTAATATTTCTGCCTAGTTGTCTGCTATCCCAAACCTGGTCCTTCTCCAGTATACTCTAGGTCAGTGAATATGCAGTTTCACATGCCAGAAAGCTGGGTGTCATACCCTCACCCCCTTATCTAATCCACTGGTCACTTCTTTCTATCACTTTCTAAGCCACCATTTCTCTCTCTGGACCACTGCAGTAACTTCTTAAGTGGTTTCTATGAGTCTACTTTTGCTCCACTATAATCCATTTCCACACAGCAGTCATATCATTTTTTAAAAGTGGAAATGATCAATGTTGCCACCTTGCTTAAAATCATTTTTAACATAGTACATGAGGCCTTGATCAGGCCTCTGCTTCTTCTCTAGTCTCAGACTGGAACACCCTTTCCTTGCTCTCTCCACTCTAGCCACACTGGCATTCTGAGTTCTTCAAATGCACTGTATTCCTAACTCAAGATCTTTGCAGACATGCTATATGCCTGGCACTGTTCTAAGTGCTTTACATGTATTAACTCATTTAACCCTCACAAAAACCCTATGAAGCAGGTACTATTATTATTTCCATTTTACAGATAGGGAAACTGAGGTACAGAGAACTTGCCCCGGGTAAATAGCTAGTGAGGTATAGAGGCAGGATTTGAACCCAGGCAGCCTGGCTGCAGTGTCAATGCTGTTTCCCATCATACTTTGCTACACATGCTATTTCTTCTTCCTGGAATCCCCTTCTTTCTTTTCTGCATAGGTGATTCCTACTCAGTCCCTCAGATCTCAGCTCAAATGTAGTTACTTCAGGGAAGCCTTCTCAGATTAGATATTTAACAGAAGATCCTGTTCCATACTTTCACAGTGCCCTATAGCACACTATCCCAGTTTATAATGATATGTTAGTATGATTGTGTGTTTAATGTTTGTCTCCCCCACTAGGCAATAAATTCCATGAACGCAGAAACTGTGTCTGCTTTGCTTAACAGCGTATCCCAGCACAGTACCTGGCACATTAACAGTGTTCCATAAATATTTATTGTTGGAATGGATGAACAAATAAATGACCAGGAAAAAGAGCATTTTTGGCAATAGGAATACACATGAAAGAAAATAGAGGAGCAGGACTGAATAAGGAATTTTACAATTGAGATGATTCTGTGAACAGGTAAATTACTTATATTTTCTATAGTGAACCCTAGGAGGGAAGGAAATAAAGGAGGATAAGGGGAAGGAAGACAACAGATTGAATGAATGGTAATAATTATCACTGAGGAGGAAGGCCAGAGACGGAGTGAACACTAGACAGTTGGGAAACACTAGATTCCCATTGGGAAGAATGCTACACCAAGAAAACCTGACCCCCCCAAAGGGGTCAACCCAACCACCTGCCCTCTCAGCTCCTCTGCCAGAGCTACTGAGCTGCTGCACAGTCATACCGATACCACCACAAATTCATGTTCCTAGTCAGCTACTTCTTCCATTTCCGTGATTTTAAGCCTTCTGTGGTTACCTCAGTCCCTCTACCCTATCATCATCTGCTTGCTTGCTCTTAGAAGATGACCTTGCTTCCTACTTCACTGAAAAGATAAAGATTGTCAGGATGATAATTGCTCAATTTCCCTTCTTCTTCCTCTAAATTAGTGTCATTGTATTCTTCCTATCCTAACCTCTTTTCTTCTAGTCTTGGGGGCAAGTATCCCCTCTACTGTCTAAAGCAAAGCCCTCTTTATTTGTGCTCAGGATCTCAACTAAGAGATGACCCCTTATCAACTCATCCCTATTCTCAGTTTTAGTCTCTCCCAACTGGTTCTTTCACATGCTCAAGTCTCTTCCATATTTTAAAAACAAACAGATTTACATCCCTTGACCCTTGACTACCAGCTATTGTCTTCTTTCATCTTGCCTTCTTGAAAGAAGAGCCTAACAACTTCCTCCACTTCCTTATCTAGCATTCACTGTCCATCCCATAGCAATCTGCTCCTATCATTCCCCTGACCCTCTTCTCACTGCAGTCATCAATAGCCTCCTAAGAAAATCAATGGACACTTTTCAACCCTTATCTTACTTTACACTTCTTTATAAATTTATACTTTCAGTAGCCCTCCTTGTAACTTTCTTCTCTTGTCTTCCATGAACCACTGATTTTCTTCCTGCCTGTTTGCTCCTTCTTCATCTCTCTTGTCTTTTACTCCTTTCCCCCTTCCTTAAATGCTGCTGTTACCCCTGAGTTCTGTCTAGGCTTCTTCTCTCTTCTTGTCCATTTGCTCATTCAGCAAATATTGAGGAAGTGCCTTTAACGCGCCGGGCACTCTTTGATCTCATCCACTCCATAACTTCAGATACCATCTAAATGCTGATGACTCTCAAATCTGTATCTTCAGTTCAGACCTCTCTACATTAAACCCACATACCCAGCCATGTTTGAACAACTCTACTTAGATGTCCCACAAGCCCTTCAAATTCAAAATGCCCAAAACTGAATTTCATCATTTCCATTTCCCTACCTGACCCCGTTTTTCCTCCTATATTCCCTGACTCAATGATTATTACTACCACTTATTCAGTTGTCCAAGCAAGAAACCTGGGAATCAACTTTGATTCTCCCTACCTACCCTTCCACGTCACATGTGTCACCACATTTATAAGCCCTATACATTCTACCTCCTTGTCTTTTGTTTCTAATTTGTCCCCCTTTCTTCATCTCTATCGGTACTGTCTTTAGTTCAGGCCATAGTTCTCACCTGAGTTATTATAATACCCTAATTTATTTTCTTACTTCTAGTCATACCCACCTCTAATCCACTTTCTATATACTTGCTAGAGTAATCTCATTTCAACATGTTCCCTCTTACTTAAATCTTTCAGTGGCCCCCTACAGCTTTCAGGTTGAATTCCAAATCCTTTAACAAGTCATATAAGGACCTTCGGGATCTGACACCTGCCTACCTCTCTTGCCTCATCTCTCACTGCTCACTTCTTTATCAGTGAAATCTCCAGTGCCACTCCCTAATCTTAAATATGACCAAAAACCTGTTAATAGGAGTTACTTTAAGATTTCCCCAAACTAACATAATGCTTAACCAACATCTCTAAACTTCTGGTAGAGAAGAAGCTGAGAAATAGGAGCTCTATCATTCCACTCACACACTTGTAATTTTTCCCATCAAATGTCAAGTTCCTTCTACCTGTTGCTTCAGACGATTAAGTTCAGCTCTCTGGGGATCAATATTAACAACAGGTTTGTTCTTGATTTTTCTTGCTCTGTCAGCATAGCGAAGAGTATTTAATGTTTCCTCTAGATTGGAGTCAGCAGGACTCACACAGGCTATCATAAGAGTGTGGCTATTACCTCCTAGAGAATCTGAAAAAGAACAAGGGAAGGAAATGAAATCAAACAAGTAGGATGCAAGCAAAACTGTCCATTTGGGTTGGTGACTTCAATCTCAGAGCTGTAAGAAAAAAAGTCTTAAGTATCTACAAGTTTCCTATTGTGTCAATATAAAAACATTAAGATTTTTGTTGTATAAAATGATATAGTTTAGAATCCTGTTGCATGTGTCCTCGTTCTTAAGAGAGACTGTGACTTCAGTAGTTAATCAGGTTAAAACAAAAAAAAACTTACTGGGCCAAGTAAGTTAGGAGTCACTATTAGGATTAAAATTTCTTAGGATGCCCCCTCTAGGTAGATCTTAACTCCTTAGGGAATTCTGCTTATCAGCAGTAATAAAGGCAGTAACTAAGTTCATTTTCAGGTACAAAGTACTAAGTACAGTTGACACGCTACATACAGATTTTTTGGCTCTCAAAGCCATATATGAAGACATTTTTTCCATTACCTTAGAAGCCTGCTTGCCAACAGGTCTCTCTCCTGTTTATCAACTAGACAGCTCTGTATGTAATAGTCCAAAAATCTGGCTTTTTACCTGTTCTATCTTTGCTTTCTCAGCACTATCATTCTGAGTTACTCTCTTATTCTTAGAGGCACTTTGGGCTTACCTTGAAGCAGTCGAGTCAACTTGGAATCTCTGTAGGGCACAAAGCCACCCTTTTTGTCATCTCCAAGAGCACTGATTACATTTCCCAAGCATAGGAGGCCTCGGTTAATATTAATACCTAATAGCAGGAAACAAAATTTAAATTGCTTGGTAACATATACCCATGTTACCTGGGTAACATCTAACATATACCTATCCTGAGAAAGAGATAAGAAATAAAGACCCTATAGAAATATTACATCAGCAATTTTAAAGAAACCTCTTAATCTTGTTCACTTTTCTGAGAGTGCCTCTTTTTTTTTCAAACAGAAAGCTTTATAGAAATGAAAAACAACAGTATTTAAAAATCTTTAGTGTTCTTATCAGATATTCTTATGCTCTTTGGGAAACAGGCCATATTTTTCCTAGGTGGTATGGGTAGAAATGGGAATAAACATAATGCTGGTAGAAGTTGGTGATATCCACTCTGATATTTTACTTTCTTTCCATCTCTTCCTCTTTCAAACAGTTGGTCTTCCAGTTAAGCAAAGTTCAAAGGACAAAGATGAATGCACAATTGAGTCTGTTGGCACTTCTTGCCCTTTCCCATGGAAACAAAGCAGAGAGACAGATAATGATCACCATGACAATAACCACTTGTATAGTTATTTACAAGTGGTTATATACATTATCACACTTTTAATATACATTATCACACTTAATGCTTAAATTAATGCTGTGAAATTACATTAAAAGCTATTTTTTATTATTATCATTATTTTAACTATCATTTTCAGTTTATTGATGACAGAACTAGCTCAAAGGTTAAATGACTTGTCTAAGGTCAAGTGGTACCACTAGCGGATAAGTGGTAGGCCTGAGATTCCATCTCAGGATTGCAGTCAAATCCTATGCTCTTTCTATTATACCACAATGAAATACCTTTCCTCTTATTGCTTTAAATAGAGTAAAGGTTCTTTTCCACTTCTTAAATTCCAAGGTTTACTTTTTAAACATTATAATAATCTCTGAGGTCCCTTGAAAGCCCCTGACCCACCCATGGTTATGTTTATCATGGAAAGTCTATGTAGTATAATGGTTAAGTGCATGGGCAATGGTGTCAGATAGACCTAGGTTCTAATCCTGGCTCTGTCACTGATTAGCTATGCGATTTTGGGTAAGCTGCTCTATAAAATGAGGCAAATCTACCCACCTCGTTAGGTTGTGGTGGGGAGTTAACAAGATACTTTGCACAAAACAAAGTTAAATGATATATAAATGGCATCATTATTGTTAGTGCTGTACTACTTTACTTATTCAGCTGTACTTTGGACTCCCTTATAACCTGAAACAATTATATCTACAAGATCCTGAACTCCAAAATTCCTCTCTGCATCCTACTACTATCCTTCCATTTCTTTCATGGATCCTGTTCTTCACCCTTATTGTGGCTACAAATTTACTGACGCTTTCTTTCTTCTTTCTTTTTTCTTTTTTCAGCTGCACCACGTAGCACGTGGGATCTGAATTTCCCAACCAGGGATCGAACCAGTGCTCCCTGAAGTGGAAGCACGGAGTCTTAACCATTGGACTGCCAGGGAAGTCCCTACTGACACTTTCTAATACTCCCGGTAGATCATCCTTCCTGGGCCTTAAACTACCTATTCCCTGCGGTCAATCATTTCAGTTATGTTTTCCCAAGCACTCAGTAGACCCATGACCTTCTGCCATTCCTACCATGTCAATTCCCAGGCCTAGGTTAAACCAACTGTGTGTGTGTGTGCGCGCACGCGCACGTAAGTTTCTGAAAGTCACATAACAAAATGGACTGGATCCATCCATTATAAAACACGCTATCTGACCTTGGCTGAACCCTTGGCCAATAGACAATCTTCTCTTCTTCATTCTTCCTTCACCACAGCAGCTATTCTAAACACTCATCATTTCCAAGACTGGAAATCTACCTTCACTCTATTAGTAGATGATTTCAACAAATACATTATGGTGATCAATTATTCATAAGGGCTCCCTAACCTTCCCTCTCCTCACTTCACAGTCTTTCCTTTGCTGTTACTGATTCCTTTGTCCTTCTCCTTGTTTCAGAGGAGGAAATGACTACCTTTATTTTCCCTTCAGCCTCTGCCAGTGTTTCTATTCCCTCCATTTTCCCAGGGACCCTGGATCCCTCGATCTTCCCCCTCCTTCTTAGATCTTCAATTTATTTTTCCTTCACGAATTCCTTCTTTTCAGTCTATACACATGCTCAAATCTCCCCAACCTAAAACAAAAACAATTCCCTCAAGCAACTATCTCTTTCTTTTCCCTTTATTGCAAGTTGGAAGGGGTACCATTTTTCAGGGCCACTTATCCCATCCAGGATGTGAAGGAGATCCTGCTGAGATTGATCAAACCTCACCAATGCCTATACTAATCCTCATATTAGTTCACTCCTTTCTCTTCTTTCCCCCATTTAGCCAAACAGAACATTGTGCCATCTTATTGGCCCATATCCCATCTAGGATGTGAAGGAGAGACTGCTGAGGTTTTTCAAACCTGCTGAGCAAAATGTCCATCTATAGTTCCACAGGAACAACAATAAAAGTCCAGATGAGCCTTGAGAAGAAATTATGGCTACTATGATCTAAGCAAGAAGCACAAACTTAAGGATAAAAAGGCTGATTTTTTTTTCTTCAAATGAGAGTTGGAGTTTTGGAATAGATAGGAGCAAGGGAAATGAATGTCCCTTTGGAAAGAAATCATCACAAAACAGCATTTGATTTCCTGTTGTTAAGAGAAAATTCTTGACATGGTTGGAGATTATATATCATAAAGACTGGGAAGAACATGTCTGCAGAGACTTAAAAGTTCTAATCAAGGATGGCTATGGAGAAAATGCCCAGATAAAATTATAAGACCAGAAGTTCCTCTTCTCTCTAAAAGATTGAGAACAGACCAAGTGAGGAGAGGATCAAGAATACTACTTAACAGCTTCAGGTATTTGTTCACTAGGGCAACAAATAAATAATAAAGTAGAGATTTTAACTTTAAAAAGGGACTAGAACTTCACAAGTATCATGGAGGCATGTTACAATTGGTTTCACAACTAGAATAAAAGGGTATATTGGTAACAGGAGAGAAAAACGAGGCAGAAGAGAAACGAAGCAGCAGCTCTCAACTGGGGACAATTTTGCTTCCTGCAGGACATTTGGCAATATCTGGAGACATTTTGGTTGCCACAGTCTGTGAGGTCAGGGGGAGTGCTACTGGCGTCTAGTGGGTAGAGGGCAAGGATACCACTAAACACCCTACAATGCCCTGGACAGTCCCTGCCCCCCAATATTGTTTGACCCAAAATGTCAATAGTGCCACAGCTGAGAAACCCTGCTCTACATGTGAAGAAAATATGTATGAGCCTAAGGCAAGTAGCACAGCCAAGAAAATTAGGGTGAAAAACATAAGTAATATGATAGTATAGATATGGTCTGCCTATCTAGAAGGGGAATGATCTATTACTGCACTAGATCACAAGACTTACAGGAGTAACTACTAAGAGGGGATACAGTGGAAAGGAACTTGATTGGGAGATAGAATCTTAGTTCAAACTCTGCCTCTCCCACTTATCAATGTGTGTGACCTTGGACAAGCCACTAAAACTTTCCTTTATCCATAAAACAGGTGTAATACATACCTTACCTCATGAGGCTATGATAAAAATCAAATGTGATCTATAAAGTGCTACCTACATGTAAGTTATTATTATTATTATTTTTTTTAATTTTTATTTATTTACTTATTTTTATTTTTGGCTGTGTTGGGTCTTCGTTTCTGTGCGAGGGCCTTCTCTAGTTGCGGCAAGCAGGGGCCACTGTTCATTGCGGTGTGCGGGCCTTTCACTGTCACGGCCTCTCTTGTTGTGGGGCACGGGCTCCAGACGCGCAGGCTCAGTCGCTGTGGCTCACGGGCCCAGTTGCTCCGCGGCATGTGGGATCCTCCCAGACCAGGGCCCGAACCCGTGTCCCCTGCACTGGCAGGCAGACTCTCAACCACTGCGCCACCAGGGAAGCCCAAGTTATTATTAATAGGATAGAGGAACTTAGATAATCTGGATATTTGCTAAGTTACATGACAGTGAAAGCAGAGCACCCAATAAATTCCTTATCTACTCTGATGACAATTTCTTCACCAAAAAGATACTGCAAGTGAAGAAGGAAATGGCAGTATCTTGAAGTTGGCCTTCAAGTTGACACACATGGAAGAACTGATTATGTAAGTAAAATGATGAGAATCTGGTTGTAGGGGACCGAGGTGCATGGTCAGACATCAGTATGCTAGATGGTAAGAAAACGTATCTCTAAAATTCAGGAAAAAAGATAGTTAAGTTTCTGGTACAGAAAGTCTAAAGAGGGAAAAGTATGAAAGGCTTTCAAAAACTAAAATTGTAATTATCTAGGCACATATTATTCCAATAAAAAATTGATATAGCTTCATAGGAACCAATGTAACAAATAAAATTATATACAAAAAGAACACAGAGAGCATTAGAGGAAATTCTGTTCAAACACAGGAAACTGACCACCAGCATTTCTTTCCCCCCTAAGATACCACTAAAAGGAATTTAAAAAGTAATAACCCGTAAGAACACAGAGCACAGGAGAGGAAATATCCATAGACAAGAGCTTTCAATGTGTTTTTAGAGCACAGGTAGAGAAGCAATAACTGACTCAGCAAGGTGGAGGAGCCTCAATCTAAAGTGCCTGCAGAGGGACAGTAATGACCACGACAGTGATAATAACAGCTAAGTTTATATAGTGTTTACTATGAGCCAGATACTGTTCTAGGAACTTTATACTTATTACCTTACTTAATCCTCACAATAGTCCTATAAAGTATGCATCAAGTATGATTATGTCTGTTGACAGATATGAGAGCTGAGGCACAAAGAGATTAGGTAACTTGCCTAAGGTCACATAGCTAATAAGTGGCAGAGTCAGGATTCAGATGGAGGCAGTCTGGCTCCCAAGTCCATGATCTTAACCTCTATGCTCTATGGAAATGAGCAAATTTGCTCACTTAGAGGCACCAGGTACCTTGGAAAGAGGAGAGATTTGAGGCTGAAAAGATGGGGTTGGTAGAAAATATATTTAAAGAAAGCTTGAACTCTCACGTCGCCCCTCCAGAGCCATGTGACTACTGTGTCCCCCATTCTCAACCATTTCCAGTCTACTTAATGGGATAGTTTTTCCAATACCTACCCATTAAATGTTGGTATTCTCTTGGGACTGTCTTAGGCTCTTTGCTTACTATATATACTCTTCCTGGGCTATCTCATCCTTGCCTAGAGTTCCAATAAACACCTATATTAATGACTTCCTCAAATTCCCATCTCCAAACCAGACCTCTTTCCTACTGTCCAAAGCTATATTTTGTCTGCCTACTGAATAACCTCCAGTGGGCTGTGCCCACGTGGCACTGCATAACACAAACTTGAACAACACAGAATTCATCTTTCAGTGCAAATCTATTTCACTTCCAGCACTGTTCCTTTTCATTGTCTCACCACCTAACCAGTCATCCAACAAACAACAAACCTGTGACATCCTGGACTCTCCCTCTTTTCTCACCCCACACATCTGAGTCCTTATCATCATTTAGTGAATATGTTCAATATTCTAGGCACTGTGCTAGGCATTAGAGGTAGAAAGATGAATAAGTCACAATCCCTACTCTCGAGGAGTTAAAAATCTAAAGGGAGACAGACACACCAACAAAAAATAATTGCAAATATAATGTTAAAGGAAAAGGTAAGTATAGTAAAAATGGGTTCTCATAGGAGTGGGAATTGAAAATTTGAGCTGAACTGTGAAGAATGACTAGCACAATGCTGATGGAGGAGGGAAGAGTAGGAAAGAAGAATGTAAGGTCATTCCAGGCAGAGAAGTAACATGTCAAGGCACATATTTGTGAGAGAGCATCATACATTTAGGAACTACAGGGAGTTCAACAGGAAAATAATGCAAGTTATGAGATAGAGAGTAACAAATAATGAGGCCAGAGGACAGTTAGGGACAGATCATAAAAAGCATGAAAGATATGTCATGCTCAGGTATTTGTGTTTATCCTGTAGGACAGTGGTTTTCAAATTGTGTTCCTCAGAACCTTAGGGATACTTTAGGGAACCACAAAAATACTGCAGAGTTTCTGCAACTGTAATTTGGATTTTGTTTTAAAAATTATTTCTATTGTGGTAAAATATATATAACATAAAATGTACCATTTTAACAGTTTTTAAGTGTATAGTTCAGTGGCATTAAGTACATTCACACTGTTGTGCAACCATCACCGCTATTTAACGTTATTTTAACTATTTTAAAAACTGCATTTAAGGGACTTCCCTGGTGGTCCAGTGGTAAAGAATCCGCCTTCCAATGCAGGGGACATGGGTTCGATCCCTGGTCGAGGAACTAAGATCCCACATGCCACAGGGCAACTAAGCCTGCACGCCACAACTAGTGAGCCCCCGTGCCTCAATCAGAGAGCCTGCCTGCTGCAAACTACAGAGCCCATGTGCTCTGGAGCCCACATGCCGCAACTAGAGAGAGAAAAACCTGCATGCCACAACTAGAGAGAAGCCTGCGTGCCGCAACGAAGATCCCGCATGCTGCAACAAAAGATCCCGCATGCCACAACTAAGACCCAACGATGCAGCAAAGACAAAAAACAAAAAAACCCTATATTGTTTTTTAAAAAAACCTGCATTTAAATGGCTCATTCCAATGTGCTATAAAGCAAATCTTTTTTTTTTAATAGATCTTTATTGGAGTCTAATTGCTTCACAAAACTGTGTTAGAATCTACCGACACATTATCTTGCACAGCAAGGTTAATTAATTTTTCTGCAGTCTTTGAAAATACCTCTATTATTTGTATATATGTTTGAATTTTTTGCAAATGTGTAATTTAAGGTTGTGGCTTTGCACTAGACTTTTGCCCAGTTCACATGCACACTCACGGAAAACTGTACAGATAATTATACCACTGTAGCACATGAGCTTGTACTGAAACACCAGACAGAGGCAGTTACTCAATTCATGTGCTCATCACTGCGTCATAGTTGGTTGTGTGGTACCAAATGAATATGGAACTCAACATGTTATGATATACTATTAAAGATGGTTTCACAATCTAATTGTCCATTGATGGATGAATGAATAAAGAAAATGTGGTACACGCAGAGAGAGAAATATTATTCAGCCACAAAAAGGAAGAAAATCCTGCCTTTTGCAACATAGATGGACCCTGAGGGTATCATGCTGAGTGAAATAAATCAGATGGAGAAAGACAAATACTGTGTGTCCTCACCTTATATGTGGAATTTAAAAAAAGCTGAACTCATAGAAAGAGAGTAGAATAGTGGCTGCCAGAGGCTGAGGGGTGGGGGAAATGGGAAGATGCTGGTCAAAGAGTACAAACATCCAGCTATTAGATGAATAACTTCTGGGTATCTCAAGTACAGCATGGTGACTATAATCAACAGTACTGTATTATGTACTTGATGGCTGTTAAGAGACTAAATCTTTTTTTTATTAAAAAAGTTTATTGAGATAACGTTGGTTTATATCATTATATGTTTCATGTGCACATTACATTTCTACTTCTATATGTCCTACAGTATGCTCACCACCAAAGTTTTAGTTTCCATCCATCACTATACAGTTGATTCCCTTTACCCATTTCATCTTTCCCCAACCCCTTCCCCTCTGGTAACCACTACTTTGTTCTAAGGGAGTAAAGCTTAAATGTTCTCACCACACACACACAAAAATGGTAATCATGTGAGGGGATGGAGATGTTAACCAACCTTATTGTGGTAACCATTTCGCAACATATACATGTGTCAAATCATCACATTGTACACCCTAAATGTAACATATGCTATATGTCAAGAATATCTCAATAAAGCTGGAAAAAAAAAGAAAATGTGATGGTGCATATGAAGCACTTAGCCAATGGCACTCAAAAAAAAAAAAAGATGGTTTCAGTGCTTCTTGTAAGCTTTGTGTCTTGTTAGACATTTATAGCTATTACATAACATATTAGGAAATATATCGTTAGTGATCCAACATTGAATTTAAATGTCCTATCACTCCTCATTGAAGCTCCTAGATCAGTTTAATAATTGAAGAGATTGTAAAGTGGGCTGTTAAAAAATGTTTATAACTCATAATTATGTATTAGTATGAATCAGGATTTTCTTGATAATGTGTGACAAGAAAAAAATATAGAAAAAATAGATACAAAACCTTAAATAAGATTGTAGCTGTCATCCAGAATCCCCATCATGTTATATACTAAGAACTAAGAGTGTTCACTGGAGCTAGTGTGTAATAGCAAAAGTCTGGAACCAACCTAAATGTTTATCAATAGGGGAATGGTATAATAAATACAGTGGCATATCTATACAATATATGGACATGAAAAAGAATACAGTAGAGATGTATATACTGATATGGAACAATCTCCATAAATACAGGGTAGATTAGAACAGAGTGCATAGTATGCTTCCATTTATACAGAAAGAGAGAATGCCTAAAGACATAGACTAGGGATTTGGGGAAAGAGAAAAAGTTACTTTTCATTATACTGCATTAAAAAAAACCTTTTTATTTTGAAATAATTATAGACTCACAGGAAGCTGCAAAGAAATGTACAGCAAGGTGTTGTGCACCATTCACCCAGCCTCCCCCAATGGTAACATCTCACATAACCATAGTACACTATCAGAACCAGGAAATTAGCATTGGCACAATCCCCAGATGTTATTCAGATGTGACCAATTTTTACACATACTCTGTGTGTGTGTGTGTGTGTGTGCGTGTAGTTCTGTGTAATTTTATCACATGTATAACTTCATGTAATGATCACCAAAATCAAGATATAGAACTGTACTATCATCACAAGGCTCTCTTGTGCTGCCCTTTATAGGCACACCTACCTCTTCACCCTCCAATCCCTAACCCCTGGCAATCATTAAGCTTTCTCGCCTATAATTTTGTTATTTCAAGAATGTATAAACGGCATATACAGTATGTAACCTTTTGAGACTAGTCTTTTTTTTTTCACTCAGCATAATAATAATCCATCCAAGGAGTCTGTTTTAATAGTTCATTCCTTTTTACTGCTAAATAGTATTACATGGCATGGATGTACCACAGTTTGTTCAACCATTCATTCACCTGCTGGTGGACATTTGAGTTTTTTCCAGTTTTTGGTTATTACAAATAGAGCAGCTATGATGAACATCTGCGTACAGGTTTTTGTGTGAACATACACTTTTTCAGGAATAAATGTCCAATAGTGCAATGTATGAGAAATTCAATTTCACCACATTCTTGCCAGCATTTGGTATTGTTACTATTTCTTCTTTTAGCTATTCTGAGAGGTGTACAGTGAAATCTCCTTGTGGTTTTCACTTGTATTTCCTTAATGACTAAGGATGTTGAACATCTTTTCATGTGCTTATTGCCGTTTGTATATCTTCTTCAGTGAAATATCTGTTCGTGTCTTGCTCATTTTCTAGTTGGATTATTTTTTACTATTGAGTTTTGAGAGTTCTTCATATATTCTAGATACAAGTCCTTTGCTGGATGTACTGCATTTTTCTACCATGAAAAATTTTATGATATGCAATAGACAGAAAGAAATTGTTATCATAAAAATAGCTATAATAGGGGCTTCCCTGGTGGCGCAGTGGTTGAGAGTCTGCCTGCCAATGCAGGGGACACGGGTTCGAGCCCTGGTCTGGGAAGATCCCACATGCCGCGGAGCAACTGGGCCCGTGAGCCACAATTACTGAGCCTGCGCATCTGGAGCCTGTGCTCCGCAACAAGAGAGGCCGCGATAGTGAGAGGCCCGCGCACCGCGATGAAGAGTGGCCCCCGCTTGCCACAACTGGAGAAAGCCCTCGCACAGAAATGAAGACCCAACACAGCCATGGATAAATAAATAAATTAATTTAAAAAAAAAAGACTATATAAATTAAAATCACAAGTTTAAAAAAAATAGCTATAATATTCTTATTGTTTGAAGATTGACCTACTCAATGTTATAAATTTGAACTTACAAAATAAATTTATGTGAATTTAAAATCTGTTTTTAAATTTATTTCAGCTGTTAGAATTTGTTTTAAGACTTCATTTTAAAAAGAGTTCCTCTGCTTTAAAAAGAAGGCAGATTAAAAACATCTATTGTAGATGATGGACACAAATGAAAGGTTTTAAAGAAGGAATAAACATGATTAAATTTAGATTTCAGAAATATTACTTTGGTAGTCATTTGGAAGGCAGATTTGGGAGTAAAAAACTGGTGTTTAAGAAACCAGTTAGGAGGTTATTTTTTTTTTTTTGAGGAAAAGATGGACAATTTAATATATTCTGTTGGGGAAGATGGCTATCCATATGGAAAAACATAAAACTAAGTTGCTACCTCACACCACACGTAGTTATAAATTCCAGACAGATTTAAGACTTTTTTTAAAGAAGAAAACATAGGAGAAATGCCTTTATGTCTGTATGACTACACTGAAATTCTATTTATATAAAAAACCCAACACTTTATATGACAAAAGACATCATACACTTAGTAAAAAGATGTGCCACAGATGGGGACTAAATATTTGGAACTCATAAAACTGACCACTTATGTCCAGAATATATGAACTCCCTCTCCCAATTAATTTTCTAAAAAGTCAATAGAAAAAGAAGCAAAGTATTTGAGTTGGCATTCACAGAATTTAACAGATAACAATATAGGACATATAAAACACAAATAAGTTTTTAGTATAAGTATGTCCTGTGTATCCTGTATTCCTAGTATATCCGTGTCCTGGGCTTCCTGTGGTTTATTTGGCAACTTTACTGAAAAGACAACCTTACTAGAAATCAAAACATATAAATTACAACAACAATAAAATTTTGCATCCATCAATTTAGCAAAAATGATCAAATTAATAATATTTGCTGGTGGGTGTGTAAAAGGATATAAACTCCTTAGAGAGGATTTTGCAATACCTACTAAAGTAAAAAACGTTCATTACAATATGACCCAACAATTCTACTTCTGGGTGTCTATCAAGAAACTTTCTCATCAGTGCATAAAGAGACATGTACAAGGATGTAATTTTAATAGTTCAGTTGAGCGATCGCTAAGGACTGGAACCATGGGAGAGGAATGAAGGAGATAGAAGGTGTTTAAGACATAAATATGACATGACCAAGAGACCTTTTGGATGTGGGAGACGAGAAAGAAAGAGGATGAATACAACATGTACTCATATTCCAGGAATAAGGCAGATATTCATATATCCGGCCAGACAACAGTTATGGATCGCCTACTGTGTGTCAGACACAGTCTTAGCACAGGTGGTAAGAAAATACGAACTGGTCACTACCTTCAAGGAAATCAAAGTTTAATGAGAAAAAAAGACAAATATAATTACAGTGAAAAGGGAGAATGCTGTGAGACGTGGTAGGGTGACAACTGACTGGGAAGAGAGATAATCTTCTATATCATGATAAGGCTTTGGATTACAGGCTTTTAGGTAAATGCATTTGTGAAAATTCAGCTACAATACACTTAAAATTTGTGCTTTTCATTGTACATTTTACATTAAAAATCTAAAGAAATATTAAGCTCCAGTTAATAATATGTAAGCTTAAGAATTTGGGAGAAAGTGCACTAATGTGTGCAATTTACTTTAAAAATGCGTTTTAAAAAAGAATGTGGATTAATGAGTGGATAAATGGACAGATATAAAGCAAATATAGTAAAATATTAATGGCGGAATCCAGATGCTAGGTGTAGGGATGTTCCTGTATAATCTTTCAACTTTGTTGTATCTTTGAAAATTTTCATAATAAAGTGTTAGGAAAAAAATACTATGGGAGCACCAACTGATGGAAAGACTTCAACCCAAAGTAGAGGTTTCATAGGTGGGTGACATCTGAACTGTGAACTGAAATATTAGTAGGCATTACCAGTCAGACCAAAAGGGAAAAAGAACTTAGGCATTCAATGAGGGCTAATGATGACATGTCAGGCACTATGCCAGGCCCCTGGGGTTCAAAGATGAATAAGACATAGTTCCCCCTTTTGATTAGCTTGCTGTCTACTGGGAGTCAGCCAGGCAAGGTGATGACTGTAGTACAGAGTTGGGGTAGTGTTAGTGTAGGAAAGAGGTAAGCACTAGATGAGGGAGGTGGGAGTGGAAGGAACTGGAGGGGGTCAAAGAACTGGAGGTGGTTCAAGGGGATGAAATTGGAGCTGAGTAGTGAAGGCCGAAATAGAATTAGCCACGTGAAGACAGAGGGAAGGCATTTATAGCAGAAGGAGCAAGATGTACAAAGACGCATAGACAAGCAAGAACATAGCACACTTAGTATGGCTAGGCAGATTCTGACAAAGGGCTGAGGAGAGGGGAAGCTAGCCAGGTAGGCAAGGCTAGAGCACAAAGGCCTTGCTAAGCAGCGTGGCACAAAGCGAGGAGCTCTGAAAAGAGCTCTAAGCAGGGATATCCCGTTTAGGGAGAACATGCTGCTGCTGGTTGGTAGATAACTTGAACAGGTGCCTGGCTGAAGATAAGGAATCCAGTTGGAAAGCATGCTATAAGCTAACGATGAAGGCCTGAACGAAGGTAGTGGTAGTAGGGTTAGAGAAAAGAAAGTGACTTGAGAGATGAGAAAGTAAGACTGACAGGACTTGGTGACTGATGGGATTGGGAAGAGGAGTCAGAGTGAAGGAAGAGTATGGAGTGATACCCTGGTTTCTGGCTTGGGTGACTGGGGGAATGTTGATATTATTGAATACAGGTAATGGAGGGGCAGGTTTAACAGAGGCAGGGAAGGATGGGGAGTTCAGCTTCAGATACGTGGAATGGGAGGTACCTGTGGGACATTCACAAATTGCCCCACAGGCAACTACATTTATAGGCTGAAATGTAGATGCAAGATATGGGCAGGAGATAGAGGTTTGGGATCAGCAGCATATGGGTAGGAGCTATAAGCATCTAAGTGAGCGAGACCACTTAAGATGGTGCGGAGGGAGCAAGGTGATGGGCTTGAACAGTGGGAAGAGAAAGAAAAAAATCCCAGGACAGAACCTGGGCTATGTTTCAAGTGTGTGTGGGTGGAATAAGAGGAGCCGGAGAAAGAGTCCTCAGAAAAGTAAGAGGAAACCCAGGAGAGGGTAGTGTCACAGATCCACGGGAGGAATGAGACTGTCCAGAAGAAGGGGCAGGGTGTCAGACACATTGGAGTCACCAAGTAAGAGGAGGACTGAAAATAGCCTAATGGATTCAGTTATTCAGGTCATTGGTTGATCTCGGCAGGGACAGTTTCAATGGGATGAGGATGGAGGGCTGCCAAAAAAGCAGAGTGAAAGGAAAAGGGAAAAGAGCAGTAGTATGAGGAGGATCAAGGATTTTGTTTGTTTTAAAATGGGAGAAACACATTGGTATGCTTCTATGCTGAGGGGGAAAAGCCAGTAGAGAGGGAAAGGTTAAAAACACAGGAGGAACAGGGGTGCTTGATGAAACCAGGTTTCTGAGGCAGTAGGGAAAAGAAAAAACCCAGCATATACAACAGCACAGAGATCTGAAACAACAGTACTGTTTGGAAAGCAATGAGTAGACTGCTGTGGGTGGATCCCTGAAGTTTGTGGGGAAGTGTTGGGAGATGAAGCTGAAAATACAGAGGGGCCAGAAAATGACCAGAGAGCCCCCTGGTACTACAGAATTTTAGAGGAGAAGAAATACATTAGAAGATGAAATGGTTACAAAAGGTGACATCGAAAACCTCAAGACTTAAATTGGACCTTGAAAGATGGCTATGTTGTAGATAGTTTGATGGGGGATGGGGAGAATGACTTCATTCTGGAGAGAAGAGGAGACAGCTGTGATGAAAGTACACAGAAGCCAGAATTAGCAGGGCATGTTGTGGAGGCCATGTAGCTGGAGAGGAGAGTGTGGGCAGGAAAGCTGTGAAAGACAGCTGAGGAGGTAAATGGGATCAGGGTACAAAGGTTCTGGAAGGCCTAGCTACGGTTTTTCGACTTCATCCTATAAGCAGTGATGTGCCACTTAGTTTCTAAGCAGGGGAGGTGTCATGGACAAAGTGGTATTTTAAGAAGATTAACATGGCTATGGTATTTAGAAGGAATGCCTCCTAGGATTGAAAGTGTTAGGAGGCTCCTGACCAGGTGTGCTGGGTAAGGCACGGACTTTGCAGAGGCAGGAGGAACAGACTGCAAGTGGGTGAACCTCCACAATATTGCTAAGGAAGAACTAACAGCAGGTGATGGGTACTCATTCCTTGTCAAGGAAATGATGCTGAGTACAATAATTAGCATATTATTAGGAACAGAAAGAAGAAAAGCAAAAGAGACTGAAAAGGAATAGTTTGAGTTAAGAAAAGAACTAGGAAAGTGAACATTCACAAACCAGAAGAGTTTCAAGAAGGGTATGTTCAAGTGTCAATGCCACAAAGAAGTCAGGTAAGATGGACACTAAAAATAACCAATTCGTTTTGGTAATTAAGATATCAATGGTGGAGGAGACCTTCAAGATGGCAGAGGAGTAAGACTTGGAGATCACCTTCTTCCCCACAAATACATCAGAAATACATCTACATGTGGAACAACCCCTACAGAACACCTACTGAACGCTGGCAGAAGACCTCAGATCTCCCAAAAGGCAAGAAACTCCCCACATACCTGGGTAGGGCAAACGAAAAAAGAAAAAACAGAGACAAAAGAATAGGGATGGGACCTGCACCTCTGGAAGAGAGCTGTGAAGGAGGAAAAGTTTCCACACACTAGGAAGCCCCTTCACTGGTGGAGATGGGGGATGGGCAGGGGGGAAGCTTCAGAGCCACGGGGGAGAACACAGCAACAGGGGTGCAGAGGGCAAAGCAGAGAGATTCCTGCACAGAGCATCGGTGCCGACCAGCACTCAGCAGCCCGAGAGGTTTGTCTGCTCACCCGCCGGGATGGGTGGGGGCTGGGAGCTGAGGCTCAGGCTTCGGAGGTCAGACCCCAGGGAGAGGACTGGGGTTGGCTGCGTGAACACAGCCTGAAGGGGGCTAGTGCGCCACAGCTAGCCAGGAGGGAGTTCAGGAAAAAGTCTGGAACCGCCTAAGAGGCAAGACACCATTGTTTCGGGGTGAGCAAGGAGAGGGGATTCGGAGCACCACCTAAATGAGCCCCAGAAACGGGTGCAAGCTGCGGCTATCAGCGCGGACCCCAGAGAAGGGCATGAAACACTAAGGCTGCGACTGCAGCCACCAAGAAGCCTGTGTGCAAGCACAAGTCACTATCCACACCTCCACTCCCAGAAGCCTGTGCAGCCCGCCACTGCCAGGGTCCCCTGATCCAGGGACAACTTCCTCGGGAGAACACACGGCGTGCCTCAGGCTGTTGTAATGTCATGCTGGCCTCTGCCACCGCAGGCTCACCACGCATTCTGTACCCCTCCCTCCCCCCGGCCTGAGTGAGCCAGAGCCCCCGAATCAGCTGTTACTTTAACCGTGTCCTGTCTGAGCGAAGAACAGACACCCTCAGGAGACGTACATGCAGAGGCGGGGCCAGATCCAAAGCTGTGCGAACAAAGAAGAGAAAGGGAAATCTCTCCCAGCAGCCTCAGGAGCAGTGGATTAAATCTCCACAATCTACTTGATGTACCCTGCATCTGTGGAATACCTGAATAGACAATGAATCATCCCAAAATTGAGGTGGTGGACTTTGGGAGCAACTGTAGACTTGGGGTTTGCTTTCTGCATCTAATTTATTTCTGGTTTTATGTTTACCTTAGTTTAGTATTTAGAGTTAATTATAATTGGTAGATTTGTTTATTGATTTGGTCGCTCTCTTATTTTTTTTATATACAGATATATATATATTTTTCCTTTTTCTCTTTTTGTGAGTGTGTATGTGTATGCTTCTTTGTGTGATTTTGTCTGTATAGCTTTGCTTTTACCATTTGTCCTAGGGTTCTCTCTGTCCGTTTTTGTTTGTTTTTTAGTATAGTTTTTAGTGCCTGTTATCATTGGTGGATTTGTTTTTTGGTTTGATTGCTCTCTTTCTTTCTTTCTTTTTTTATTACTTTTCAATTTTTAAAAAATATTTTAAAAAATATTTTATTTTAATAACTTTCTTTTCCTCCCTCCCTCCCTCCCTTCCTTTCTTTTTTTCTCCCTTTTCTTCTGAGCCGTGTGGCTCACAGGGTATTGGTGCTCCGGCCGGGTGTCAGGCCTGTGCCTCTGAGGTGGGAGAGCCGAGTTCAGGACATTGGTCCATCAGACACCTACCGGCTCAATGTAATATCAAATGGCGAAAGCTCTCCCAGAGATCTCCACCTCAATGCTAACACCAGCTCCACTCAACGACCAGCAAGCTACAGGGCTGGACACCCTATGCCAAACAACTAGCAAGACAGGAACACAACCCCACCCATTAGCAGAGAGGCTGCCTAAAATCATAATAAGTTCACCACCACCCCAAAACACACCACCGGGTGCAGTCCTGCAACCCAGAAAGACAAGATCCAGCGTCATCCAGCAGAACACAGTCACCAGTCCCCTCCACCAGGAAGCCTAAACAACCCACTGAACCAACCTTAGCCACTGGGGGCAGACACCAAAAACAACAGGAGCTACAAACCTACAGCCTGCGAAAAGGAGACCCCAAACACAGTTAAGTTAAGCAAAATGAGAAGACAGAGAAACACACAGCAGATGAAGGAGCAAGGTAAAAACCCACAAGACCACACAAATGAAGAGGAAATAGGCAGTCTACCTGAAAAAGAATTCAGAGTAATGATAGTAAAGATGACCCAAAATCTTGGAAACAGAATGGAGAAAATACAAGAAACGTTTAACGAGGACCCAGAAGAACTAAAGAGCAAAAAAACAATGATGAACAACACAGTAAATGAAATTTAAAATTCTCTAGAAGGAAACAATAGCAGAAAAACTGAGGCAGAAGAACGGATAAGTGACCTGGAAGATAAAATAGTGGAAATAACTACTGCAGAGCAAAATAAAGAAAAAAGAATGAAAAGAATTGAGGACAGTCTCAGAGATCTCTGGGACAACATTAAATGCACCAATATTCGAATTATAGGGGTCCCAGAAAAAGAAGAGAAAAAAAAAGGGACTGAGAAAATATCTGAAGACATTATAGTTGAAAACTTCCCTAATATGGGAAAGGAAATAGTCAATCAAGTCCAGGAAGTGCAGAAAGTCCCACACAGGATAAACCCAAGGAGAAACACGCCAAGACACATATTAATCAAACTATCAAAAATTAAATACAAAGAAAAAAATATTAAAAGCAGCAAGGGAAAAACAACAAATAACATACAAGGGAATCCCCATAAGGTTAACAGCTGATCTTTCAGCAGAAACTCTGCAAGCCAGAAGGGAGTGGCAGGACATATATAAAGTGATGAAAGGGAAAAACCTACACCAAGATTACTCTACCCAGCAAGGATCTCATTCAGATTCGACAGGGAAATTAAAACCTTTACAAACAAGAAAAAGCTAAGAGAATTCAGCACCACCAAACCAGCTTTACAACAAATGCTAAAGGAACTTCTCTAGGCAGGAAACACAAGAGAAGGAAGACCTACAATAACAAACCCAAAACAATTAAGAAAATGGTAATAGGAACATATATATCGATAATTACCTTAAATGTAAATGGATTAAATGCTCCAACCAAAAGACACAGACTGGCGGAATGGATACAAAAACAAGACCCATATATATGCTGTCTACAAGAGACCCACTTCAGACCTAGGGACACATACAGACTGAAAGCGAGGGGATGGAAAAAGATATTCCATGCAAATGGAAGTCAAACGAAAGCTGGAGAAGCAATTCTCATATCAGACAAAATAGACTTTAAAATAAAGACTATTACAAGAGACGAAGAAGGACACTACATAATGATCAAGGGATCAATCCAAGAAGAAGATATAACAAGTGTAAATATTTATGCACGCAACATAGGAGCACCTCAATACATAAGGCAAATGCTAACAGCCATAAAAGGGGAAATCGACAGTAACACAATCATAGTAGGGGACTTTAACACCCCACTTTCACCAATGGACAGATCATCCAAGATGAAAATAAATAAGGAAACATAAGCTTTAAATGATACATTAAAAAAGATGGACTTAATTGATATTTATAGGTCATTCCATCCAAAAAGAACAGAATACAGTTTCTTCAAAAGTGCTCAGGGAACATTCTCCAGGATACATCATATCTTGGGTCACAAATCAAGCCTTGGCAAATTTAAGAAAATGGAAATCGTATCAAGTATCTTTTCCGACCACAACGCTATGAGACTAGATATCAACTACAGAAAAAAAATGTAAAAAAATACAAACACATGGAGGCTAAACAATACACCACTAAATAACCAAGAGATCACTGAAAAAATCAAAGAGAAAACAAAAAAATACCTAGAAACAAATGACAATGAAAACACGCAACCCAAAACCTATGGGACGTAGCAAAAGCAGTTCTAAGAGGGAAGTTTATAGCAATACAATCCTACCTCAAGAAATAAGAAACATCTCAAATAAACAACCTAAACTTACACCTAAAGCAATTAGAGAAAGAAGAACAAAAATACCCCAAAGTTAGCAGAAGGAAAGAAATCATAAAGAATAGATCAGAAACAAATGAAAAAGAAATGAAGGAAACAATAGCAAAGAGCAATAAAACTAAAAGCTGGTTCTTTGAGAAAATAAACAAAATTGATAAACCATTAGCCAGACTCATTAAGAAAAAAAGGGAGAAGACTCAAATCAATAGAATTAGAAATGAAAAAGGAGAAGTAACAACTGACACTGCAGAAATACAAAGGATCATGAGAGATTACTACAAGCAACTATATGCCAATGAGATGGACAAACTGGAAGAAATGGACAAATTCTTAGAAAAGCACAACCTTCCAAGACTGAACCAGGAAGAAATGGAAAATATAAAGAGACCAATCACAAGCACTGAAATTGAAACTGTGATTAAAAATCTTCCAACAAACAAAAGCCCAGGACCAGATGGCTTAACAGGCGAATTCTATCACACATTTAGAGAAGAGCTAACACCTATCCTTCTCAAACTCTTCCAAACTATAGCAGGGGGAGGAACACTCCCAAACTCATTCTACAAGGCCACCATCATCCTGATACCAAAACCAGACAAAGATGTGACAAAGAAAGAAAACTACAGGCCAATATCACTGATGAACGTACATACACAAATCCTCAACAGAATACTAGCAAACAGAATCCAACAGCACATTAAAAGGATTATACACCATGATCAAGTGGGGTTTATCCCAGGAATGCAAGGATTCTTCAGTATATGCAAATCAATCAATGTGATAAACCATATTAACACACTGAAGGAGAAAAACCATATGATCATCTCAATCGATGCAGAGAAAGCTTTCGACAAAATTCAACACCATTTATGATAAAAACCCTCCAGAAAGTAGGCATAGAGGGAACTTACCTCAACATAATAAAGGCCATATATAACAAACACACAGCCAACATCGTTCTCCATGGCGAAAAACTGAAATCATTTCCTCTAAGATCAGGAACAAGACAAGGTTGTCCACTCTCACCACTATTATTCAACATAGTTTTGGAAGTTTTAGCCACAGCAATCAGAGAAGAAAAAGAAATAAAGCGAATCCAAATCAGAAAAGAAGAAGTAAAGCTGTCACTGTTTGCAGATGACATGATACTATACATAGAAAATCCTAAAGATGCTACCAGAAATCTACTAGAGCTAATCAATGAATTTGGTAAAGTAGCAGGATACAAAATTAATGCACAGAAATCTCTTGCATTCTTACACACTAATGATGAAAAATCTGAAAGAGAAATTAAGGAAACACTCTCATTTACCATTGCAACAAAAAGAATAAAATACCTAGGAATAAACCTACCTGAGGAGACAAAAGACCTGTATGCAGAAAACTATAAGACACTGATGAAAGAAATTACAGATGATACAAACAGATGGAGAGATATACCATGTTCTTGGATTGGAAGAATCAACATTGTGAAAATGACTATACTACCCAAAGCAATCTACAGATTCAATGCAATCCCTATCAAACTACCAATGGTATTCTTCACAGAACTAGAACAAAAAATTTCACAGTTTGTATGGAAACACAAAAGACCCAGAATAGCCAAAGCAATCTTGAGAAAGAAAAACGGAGCTAGAGGAATCAGGCTCCTGGACTTCAGACTATATTACAAAGCTACAGTAATCAAGACAGTATGGTACTGGCACAAAAACAGAAATATAGATCAATGGAACAGGATAGAAAGGGCAGAGGTAAACCCACCCACATATGGTCACCTTATTTTTGATAAAGGAGGCAAGAATATACAATGGAGAAAAGACAGCCTCTTCAATAAGTGGTGCTGGGAAAACTGGACAGCTACGTGTAAAAGAATGAAATTAGAACACTCCCTAACACCATATACAAAAATAAACTCAAAATGGATTAAAGACCTAAATGTAAGGCCAGACACTATCAAACTCTTAGAGGAAAACCTAGGCAGAACACTCTATGACATAAATCACAGCAAGATCCTTTTTGACCCACCTCCTACAGAAATGGAAATAAAAACAAAAGTAAACAAATGGGACCGAATGAAACTTAAAAGCTTTTGCACAGCAAAGGAAAACCTAAACAAGACGAAAAGACAACCCTCAGAATGGGAGAAAATATTTGCAAATGAAGCAACTGACAAAGGATTAATCTCCAAAATTTACAAGCAGCTCATGCAGCTCAATATCAAAACAACAAACAACCCAATCCAAAAATGGGCAGAAGACCTAAATAGACATTTCTCCAAAGAAGACATACAGACGGCCACGAAGCACATGAAAAGATGCTCAAGATCACTAATCATTAGAGAAACGCAAATCAAAACTACAATGAGGTATCACCTCACACTAGTGAGAATGGCCATCATCAGAAAATCTACAAACAATAAATGCTGGAGAGGGTGTGGAGAAAAGGGAACCCTCTTGCACTGTTGGTGGGAATGTAAATTGATACAGCCACTATGGAGAACAGTATGGAGGTTCCTTGAAAAACTAAAAATAGAGCTACCATACGACCCAGCAATCCCACTACTGGGCATATACCCTGAGAAAACCATAATTCAAAAAGAGTCATGTACCACAATGTCCATTGCAGCTCTATTTACAGTAGCCAGGACACGGAAGCAACCTAAATGTCCATCATCGGATAAATGGATAAAGAAGATGTGGCACATATATACAATGGAATATTACTCAGCCATAAAAAGAAACGAAATTGAGTTATTTGTAGTGATGTGGATGGACCTAGAGTGTGCCATACAGAGTGAAGTAAGTCAGAAAGAGAAAAACAAATACCGTATGCTAACACATATATATGGAATCAAAAAAAAAAAAGGTTCTGAAGAACCTAGGGGCAGGACAGGAATAAAGACGCAGACATAGAGAATGGACTCGAGGACACGGGGAGTGGGAAGGGTAAGCTGGGATGAAGTGAGAGAGCGGCATGGACATATATACACTACCAAATGTAAAACAGATAGCTAGTGGGAAGCAGCCGCATAGCACAGGGAGATAAGCTAGGTGCTTTGTGTCCACCTAGAGGGGTGGGATAGGGAGGGTGGGAGGGAGACGCAAGAGCGAGGAGATATGGGGATATATGTATATGTATAGCTGATTCACTTTGTTATAAAGTAGAAACTAACACACCATTGTAAAGCAATTATACTCCAGTAAAGATGTTAAAAATATATATATATCACTGGTGATGTTTTACATAGTGGTTTTAGTAAGGTGGGTAAAGACAGACTACAGAGAGAGTGAATCAGGTTCCTAGATTCAAAGTCAATCTTAGAAAATAAATTTTATTTCCATATGCCAAAAACAAAGTTAGAATATAAAATTTTAAAAGATTCTATTCTTGCTGGTTACATGAGTTTATTCAGTTTGTGAGAATTCAGCAAGGTATTCACTTATATGTACTTTTCTGTTTGTATATTATACTTTACTAAAAAGATTTTAAAATATCACTTCCAATAGAGTCAAATTACAAATTACCGAAGAATAGAACAAAAGATGTATAAGATGTCTACAAGGAAAATTACTGAGAGATATTAAAGAAGTCCTTAATAAGTGAGGAGATATACATAGATTTGGAAAACTTAATTTGACTTAAGAGAATAGAGTGCACCAAAACAGACCAAGCTACATTTGGGCACTTAATAAATGACAGAATTGGCACTGCTCATCAGTGAGAAAAGTATGGACTTTTCAATAAATAGTGCTAGGACAAATGGGTATTTACATGGAAAACCAAAATTGGACCCCTACATCATTCTGTGTACAGAAAACAGTTGCAGGTGAATTAAAGACTTAAATGTGAAGGCAAAATTGTACAGCTTTTATTAGATAATAAAGAATATCTTCAAGAATATCTTGGCGGTACTGAAGGATTTCTTAAAGAAGACATAATATAAAGGAATCATAAATGAAAAGAGAGTGAAAAGACAAGCCAGAGATGAAGGAGAAGATATCTGCAAAACATGTGGGGGTGGGGAGGTTTGCAATAAATATAACTGAACAGTGACTAGAATCTACAGTATATAAAGAACTACGTTTTAAAATCAGTCAGAGACAGACACAATAGAAAAATGGGCAAGAATAGAACAGGCAGTTTACAGAAAAGAAAATATACATGGCCAATAAACACATGAAAAAGTGATCAACCGGTCATCCAGGTAATGAAAATTAAAACCACGTGAAGTTTATCACTCCACACCCACTAGATTGGCAACTATTTAAAATTCTGACAGAACATGGGGAATATAACTACATGGGGAATGCTCAGCAACAGGACTCTCACACACTGGAATACTTTGGAAGACAGTTGGGTGTATATCTATGACCAAGTAATTCTAGGTATATACCTTAGAAAATTCTATGCCTCAGGATACATGAACAAGAATGTATTGTTGATAATAGCCAAAAACTGGAAACAACTGAAACTGTTGTTCCATCAACAGTAGAAAGAATAAATAGTGGTATAATCGTACCAATGGAAAACTATACTGAAATGGAAATAAAAGAACTACAGCTGTATGCAACATACGAACCTTTCACACACAATGTTGAGTGGAAGATGTAAGACACAAAAGATTACATACAGTATGATTCCACTTATATAAAGTTTAAAAGTAAAGAAAATTATTGGGTTGGCCAAAAAGTTCGTTTGGGTTTTTGGTAAGATGTTATGGAAAAACCCGAACGAATTTTTTGGCCAACCCTATAAATTATGCTGTTTAGAGATGTATACACAGGTGGCACTACTATCAAGGAAAGCAAAGTAATTACTACCACAAGAGTCGGGAGTGGTTACCTCTAGAGGGAAGGGAGGGGATCGTGACCTGTGAGGGCTATATATGGGTGCTAGAAATGTTTTGTTTTTCAACCTAAGTGTAACTACATGGGTGTTCACTTTATAATTATTAATAAACTATATACATGATTTATGCAATTTTCTGTAGGTATGCTATATCTCACCAAAAAATGTATGAGTGAGTCACATGTGTTGCTAAGCAGTGTAAACATTTTTGAGGAGCTTAACTCTAAAGGGAAGCAGATAGGGTAGCAGTTACAGGAGAATTCAGGATTGAAGGAATTTGTGTACATATGTTCACCAAAATACAGGTACAAGAATATTCATAGCAGCACTATTCATAATAGCTCCAACCTGGAAATTACCCAAATGCCCATCCAACAGTACAAAGAATAAATAAATTGTGGTATATTCACCAATGGAATATGTATAGTAACGAAAATGAATGAACTACAACTACATGCAATAATATGGATGAATCTCACAAGCATAATGTTGAGTTAGGGTTACTAGATTTAGCAAGAGAAAAAAAAATACAGGGCATCTAGTTAAATTTGAATTTCAGATAAATGATGAATCATTTTTAATATATATATATGCTCCATGCAAAATGATTCACTGTTTATCTGAAATTCAAATTTAACTGGGCATCCTGTATTTTCTTTGGCAAGCTTACATTGGATGAAAGAAGTCAGACACAAAGGTTACCCTCTAGGGAAGACAGAGACTGGAAGTGGGCACAGTGGTAATTCTGGGATGCTTGTAATATTGTTTCTTGATCTGGGTGCTAGTTACATGGGTATATTCACGTTGTGAACATTCACCAAACTGTATAATTATGAATTGGGCAACTTTCTATATGTATATTATTCTTCAGTTGAATAATCTATCTGTTATCCATCTGTAATCTATTTATAATCTATCTGGCACTGATCTGAACATGTTTTATATTCAAAGTCACAACAAAAAGTAGGGATAAACTTAACAAGAAATGTACAGCACCCAAACTGACTAAAGGGAGAGAAATGCCTTGAATAGGTAATTTAATCCAGAATATAAATGGTCTATAAATATAAAAGTGTATTCAATTCACTAATAACTACAGAAATGAAAATGAGATACCACTTTTCACTTATCAAATTGGTAATAATACTTAGTAGAAAAGTGAAAAAACTTTAGAAAAATGAATAATCTCATGCCTTCATGGGAATTTTAAAAATGTAGATAGATTTTAGGAAGATGGTAGGTTAAAGACATCCCAGATCCCCTCTATTCCCAAGTCTGATCCATCTACTCTGTTCTTGAGCCAAGTAGGTATTGCAGTCAGCCAAGAGAATGAGGTCACAGGATGGGTCTGAGACCTGAGAATAAGGGGTGATGCAGGGTTTTTCATCTCTGGAACAGATGAGAGCTCTGGGCTACTGGCCTGGGGTCTGATGTAGGAGAGCCAAAGTGCAAGGATGGGAACACAGTTCCTGGTGAAGACTTGGCCTGCAGGACTCTATGAATTCCTAGGGGACAGGTGATATTACCGATGTGAGTGTGCCAGGTTTTCCTGGATCTGAAAATGCTGAGAAGAAACTGAAGAGTTGGATTGGGTCCTCCCTACCTTGAGACAAGGACAGCACCAGGGAACAAGAGTACAGACAGGCCCCTCTTGATGCCTCCCAAGAGTGTGACAAGCTGACTGGCATGCCTGTTCCTACAGTCCTGGCTCATGGGCAGAAATCACTGTGGCTTTTCCACTCAACATAGCTGCTACAATGGAAGGCACCCCAGCATTAGACTTGAGCCCCAATGAGCAGACAAAGGAAAATAACGATACACGTAAGGAGACCCAGAAGCCAATAAAAGAAACAAGCAGAATGCTTAGAATAGGCCTTTTATAAAATAGAGTTGCTGAAAGGAAGCAGACAACTTGAGCTTAAGAAAGATCTCTCAGGGAGATTAAAGTACAGCTTTACTTTCTGGAACTAAAAGAATTAGATACCATTTACCAAAACCAGTAGCAATTATCATTCCAAATATTAAAACACTAAAACTATTCCAATTAAAATCAGAAACTAGATTCCTCCCAAGGAAAGCAACTTTACAAGCCCAGGATGTGTCCTTCATCATGTTTCTTGCTAATAAACAAAAAATAAGAGAATTAAATAACAGGAATAAATATTGGCAAAGAGATAATTTTCTTTTTACTGATATGACTTTATACTAAGAAAATTTAAGACTTTAGTTAAAAAAAAGCTTAGAACAGAGCTATATGGATCAAGATGGATGAATCTCACAAACATAACACTGAGGAAAAAATCAGTGATGAAAAAACAAATACATTATGAAACCACTTATGAAAAGTTTAGAAACAGGCAAAATACCACTACATATCATTAAGGGATACAAGAATAAGGAAATTAATGGAAAAGATAAACACCACATTCAGAATGGTAGTTACATTCACACCTCAATCTGATGCAACCTGCCCCGATTCCTTACCACTCAACTGATCACCAAAAACCTCAGTGGACAAATCCGTTTCTTTTCAGTCCTCATCTTATGTAACCACTCTGAAACATCTGACACAGGTAACAATCCCTTCGTTCTAGAAACTCTTACTTTGGTTTTTTAACTACTACTATCCTGTGTCTCTTGAACCTCGTTAATTGGCTCCTTTACTCTTGACTCTTAAATATTAGTGCTCCTCACTAATATTTAGTGTTGGCTCTCTCAATATCTAGTCTTTCTCTACAAAACTCTTTCTGGGCAACCTCACCCATAGATTCCAAATATTTATCTCCAGCCCAGACGTTGCTTTTAAGTTCTAGTTCTGAATTTCCCCTTTCTTCCTGGACTTTTCTAATATGCATTCCAAATCTGACACATCCAAAATCAAACTCGTTATCTTTCTCTCTGCTGTCTTCTTCCTATATACCTGTGTCTTGCTTTCTCACTAGCTTCCCTTTCAGCTAATGGCATCTCCCACTTGATCTAAGACTCAATTGTGATTTTGTCATAAACTTCTTTGCCTCATAAATCAAATCTGACACTTGAGTACACCTCCTTCCTCCACCCCCAGTAATGCAATATGCAACAAAATTCTGATGAGCCATATCCACCCTCTGAAAATATCCTAGAGGGGCTAGCAACCTTCTTAGCTCTTGATAGCTAGAAAATTATTCCCTCTAACAGTGGGGGACTTGGCTTTGGGAATGATATTTTGTTAGCTAAAGAAAACTTAATTCCGCTGGTACAAGTCACATTCCCACAAGCCTCTTCCAACCCTCAAAAATCTACCTCAAATGATGACAAGCACCCTAGCAAGCTCCTAGGGGGTCTTAGTTCATCTGAGCTTGTTTATAAATATCAGTAGGGCCCCTATATTCCTTATTAACCACCACTCAGAGCAAGTGAAACCACAGAAGATGGAATTAATAATTATTAAGAGCCTAATATATACTAGGAATTATGTTACATTTTTTTACAATATGAGTTCACTTAATCCTCACATCTTTGTGGGGGTATATATTCAAATCCTATTATATAAATGAGGAAATTGAAGCTCTGAAGTTAAAAAAAGGAACCTGGAATGTAGGGGCAAAACTCTCTAATGAAATTGAGTTAAATTCCTTTGAGAGCTCCTAAGAGTCTTTGAAGATGCTGCCAAGTGAGAAAGCCAGCAGCCACTTCTTTTTTTTTTTTTTTTACTGTATGATATCATTTATAAGTGGACATACAAAAAAAAAATTGAACTCACAGAAACAGAGAGCAGAAAAGTGGTTGCCAGGGGCTTGGGGAAACAGGAAAAGGTTGGTAAAAAGGTACAAATTTTCAGTTATAAGATTAATAAGGTCTGAGAATCTAATGTATAGCATGGTGACTAAAATTGATTATACTGTATTGTATAATTGAAAGTTACCAAGAGTACAACTTAAATGTAGATACTCTCACCAAAAAAAAAGTGATCAATGTGTTAATTAACTCAAGGGGGGTAATCCTTTCACAATGTATAAATATATCAAATCATCACATTGTACACTTTAATATCTTACAATTTTATTTGTCAATTAAACCTCAATAAAGCTGAAAAATAAGGGTAATTATTTTGATAATCCAGACATTATATAAGGCACCTACTAAGTTCCTGCAATTGATTAGGCTGGAGAACACAGATATGAAAAATAGTGAGGCGGTAGAATTGGGAGAACTTTTTCACAAGTTCACACTTGTTCAAGCACAGAGAGATAGAAAAGAGAGATCTGAAATGATTTTATATTTCAAGCTTTTATAATTAAGTCCAAACACACAACGTGGTACAATATATTAAATTGATATTTAGAAAAAGAAACAAACTTTGGAGAACTGGTAATGTGTTCAGATTTAAACATTCTGAACTAGTGAGAAAACTAGTCTAAAAGGAAAGTTTCATTATGGTTAAGAAGTTCAGAGAAGCAGTTAAGGCAGGAGATTTAGGTATATTATTTATCACCATACATAGAATTATAATACAGAAATTAGTTTAAAATTCTGAGAGTGGATAAGAAAGATAAGATGTAAGATTAGATTGAAAAGTTTTGTGTGGTATCTCACAGGGACCGATAATTAATTGTTCAAGTCAGTTACATTAACTCCAATCAGCAAATATATTATACAGTCATTCTGTGCCAGGTACCATTCTAAGTTTTTGAGGATACAATGGTAAAAAATATAGACTCACTGCCTTTCCTTTAAGAGCCTATAGGATTCTTTGAGAACAGATCTTTATATCCATGATTAATAGTTTCCTATTACCTAGAACATATAATTTCAACCCCTACTTTTGGCATTTAATTATCTAAATGACTTGAATGAATCATTATTTACTGCTAATAGGCACATATACTTTTTGTTTACTCAGTGTAGTTTGACCCTTCTTCTGGAAACAGCACATTTTACTTAAAATTATTCTCTCCCCAACCCTCAATCTATGGGTTTACTTGGAGAGAGGGTGGAGTATTTGACCCCACCTGTAGTTCAGAGTGGGCATGTGACTGAAAGCCAGCCCATCTGAGCCTTTTATATCAAAGACCACAGTTCAGAAGGGGACAATTGGCCCTAATCACACCATCCAGACCTGAAGAGACTTCTGGAGAAGGACAGTAATGTTGGAGGAGGTCATGGTGTAATGGGGAAGAACAAATCTGATTCCATAACGGATCTGTTTCTTTTACTTTAACCTTTGTATTCTATTGCTTTTGCTACAAGTTAAGAATGTTGCTTATAGCCTGAAATATACAGGATAGCCCATTCTCAAGGCTCTGCCTTTTAAAGATGTAACACTTTTCCATTCATATAGAAATAAAATGTTGCAGAACAGAGAATACCATTTGTCTTATTGGAGGTTTATAGGAACACTGTGACCAGACCTACTTAGACAGCTGCAGGATCAATGGATTCTGGCACCAAGAAGTTTGTAGCAACAACCGTACACACACACCCCTTTTAGTGTAAGAGAAGCTTGAATTCTAACTCTGAGAAGATGGTTCTTTGGGATACTAGTCCACCATCTATCTACTTGATCTGCTGGCTTTCTGAATAAAGTCACTATTCTTTGCCCCAACAATGCATCTCTCTATTTATTGGCCTGTTGTGCAGCGAGCAGTTCAAGCTTGGACTCGGTAATACTAGAGAGGATATTACCACAGATTGACCCATGAAATGGACCTGGGCATTTGGGGGCTCCTCATCCCCTTCCCTGTCCTTGGAACTTATGTGCTGTCCACCATTCCCACAGCTAGAACCATTTTCAAGAATGCAGCCTTGAGAGAGTAAGGTCATATTGAGACCATATGGACAGTGTACATGACTAGACTCAGTTAAGCCTCTATATAAACTTTAAGATTCTGGTGGGCAGGTGTGGAGATCCACTTGTCTTGCAGCTGCCCAACACAAGCCTCATGTTAAGTTCCCTTGCTTATTAAATCTGCCACCTACCAATCTGGAATGGCCCAGCAGCCACCTCTGAATCTATCACTGGTGGATCAGAAATGGCAAAATCCGTGAGAGACTGAAAGCAGATGAATCGGACTAACAGAAGAAAAAATACACAGGAGAGAACTGCTATGAAAAGGTGGCACCAACTCTAAGGGTAGTGTAGACTTGAAGGGAGTGGATCCAGCAAACAAGAGGGAGCCTTGGGACAACAATCAAGGTAATTGGTTGTAGTACCAGAGTAGGAGTAAGCCATCGGGCTAGTAGCCAATGATATGGCAGGAATAAGTCCAAACACAAACATAAAAACATGTAGAATAAAACCCTCTGTTAAAAGAGAACATCCGATTGGGTATGAATGAATGAATGAATGAATGAATTTCAAGATACATTGTTTCAATTAAGGGATGCAAAAAGACATACCAAGCAAGGGCTAACAAAGAGAAAGTAGGTGAAGAAATATTAATCAGACAAAATAGATATAATCATCTAAGAAGATATATGCCATGACACTTTATGCAGCTAGCAACATAGCTTAAAAATATATAATACATAAAGAAATACAAGGAGAAATTGGCAAATCCTTGGTCATAATGTAAGAAAATAGCATAGTAAGTAAATAACAAGACAGGACATGGAGACTCTGAATAATACAATTAATGAGTTTATCTAATAGGTATACATAGAACTATATACCTAACAGAAAACACACTCTTTTCAAATATACATGGAATATTAACAAAGCTCAAACAAGAGTCAGACAAAATTTCAAAAAACAGAAATCACACACATTCATTGATCATAATGCAATAAATCAGAAATTAACAACAAAAGAATACACAGAGACACCTACTACCTAACTCTTAGGTTAAAGAGGATATTAAAAAGGAAATCTCCTATTTAAAAATGAACAGTTAGAGTACTATTTCTCAAAATTATACGATTATATCCAAGTGGTACTTAGAGGAAAATGTATAGTTTTAAATAGATCTTTTGGGACTTCTCTGGTGGCGTAGTGGTTAAGAATCCGCCTGCCCATGCAGGGGACACGGGTTCGATCCCTGGTCTGGGAAGATCCCACATGCCGTGGAGCAACTAAGCCCGTGTGCCACAACTACTGTGCCTGTGCTCTAGAGCCTGCGAGCCACAGCGACTGAGCCCGCGTGCTGCAACTACTGAAGCCCGTGTGCCTAGAGCCCGTGCTCTGCAACAAGAGAAGCCACCACAATGAGAAGTCTGCGCACCGCAATGAAGAGTAGCCCCCGCTCGCCGCAACTAGAGAAAGCCTGCACACAGCAACGAAGACCAGACGCGGCCAAAAATAAATTAAAAAAAAAAAAAAAAATATATATATATATATATATATATATATATAAACTTGGCAAAATCTTTGAACCAAAATAAGGAGAGCATACATACAAAAAAAAGTTATAGGTTACTCTCTCATAGGAACAGATATATAAATGTCCTAAACTGGAAACTAGTACGTGAATCCTGCAATGTACAGAAAGAGTAATTTATCATGATCAATTGGGGATGATTCAATGACAGAAAATTTATTTTTACAATTTATTCTATCAATAGGTTGAAAAAAAGAAAAACTACACGTTCATTAATTCCCAATCAATGATAAAATTCAATACTCATTTCTTATTTTTAAAATATACAATTCTTAGCAAACTAGGACTAAAAGGTCACTTCCTTAACTTGATAAAGGCTATCTGCCAGTAGATTAAGGTGAAACACTAGCAATGTTCTGGTTAGAGCAAAAAAAGAAAAAAAAAGATGAGAATGGTTACTATCATTGGTACTATTCAACCTTACACTGAAAAAGATATGAAAAGAAATAAGATATAAATGTTGGAAAGGAAGAGGCCAAAGTATGTACTTGAAAATAATGTGAATACCTACCTAGGAAATCCAAGAAACACAACTGACAAATTATGAGAAACTAAGAATGCAATTCAGCCATGTGGTTAGATATAAGACGGAAATTTGAAAATTAATACTTTTCTTAAACAGGATTAGAAAATAAAAATAGAAAAAGAGGTATTCATAATAGCAACAAAAACTATAATATTCCAGAATAGGCCTACCAGGATATGTGGTGTAAGAATTACATTAAGGGGGCTTCCCTGGTGGCGCAGTGGTTGAGAATCTGCCTGCCAATGCAGAGGACACAGGTTCGAGCCCTGGTCTGGGAAGATCCCACATGCCGCGGAGCAACTAGGCCCGTGAGCCACAACTACTGAGTCTGCGTGTTTGGAGCTTGTGCTCCGCAACAAGAGAGGCCACGACAGTGAGAGGCCCACGCACCGCGATGAAGAGTGGCCCCCACTCACGGCAACTACAGAAAGCCCTTGCACAGAAACGGAGACCCAACACAGCCAAAAATAAATAAATAAATAAATTTAAAAAACAAAAGATCACGGTCCTTAAAATGATATATTAAAAAAAAAAGAATTACATTAAGAAAACTACGAAGCTTACTGAAAGACATAAAAGAAGACTTGAATAAATGCGGAGAGATCATGCTCACGGATGGGTAGGCTCAGTTATACTTAATCTATAAGCTGAATTTAAGTTCTCAATAAAAATCCCAAAAATATTTTTCATAGAACCTGACAACTTGATTCTAAAATTCACCTGGACAAGAAAATAATCAGAACAGTTCTGATAAAAGAAAAGTGAGGTGAAACTTGCCCTCCCAGAGATTAAAATATACTGTGATGAACTGTATTTATTAAAAGGTTTGGGACTTCCCTGGTGGTGCAGTGGTTAAGAATCCACCTGCCAATGCAGGGGACACGGGTTCGAGCCCTGGTCCGGGAAGATCCCACATGCCACGGAGCAACTAAGCCCATGCGCTACAACTACTGAGCCTGCACTCTAGAGCCCATGAGCCACAACTACTGAGCCTGCGTGCCACAGCTACTGAAGCCCGTGCGCCTAGAGCCCGTGCTCCGCAACAAGAGAAGCCACCGCAGTGTGAAGCCCGTGCACCACAACGAAGAGTAGCCCCCACTCGCAGCAACTAGAGAAAGCCCTCATGCAGCAACAAAGACCCAACACAGCCAAAAATAAATAAATAAATAATAAATAAATTTAAAAAGAAAATAATAAAAAAATAAATAAAAGGTTTAAGAATAAACAAATTCACTAATAGGGCAGAATAGTGTCCAGAAATAGACACACACACATATGGTCAACTCAATACACCAAGATACTAACTCAATTCAGTAGGTAAAGGACCTTATTTTTAATAAATGGTGCTACAAGAACTGGATATTCATGGGGGGTGGAGGATGATCTTCAACCCCTATCTCACTTTATAACCAAAAACTAATTCAAGATAGATCATACAACTAATGTAAAAGTTAAAACTATAAAGCTTCAAGTAGAAAACATAGGAAATTATCCTCATCATTTTGGGTATGCAAAGGTTTCTTGGACAGGATACCAAAAGCTCTAAGCATTAAAGAAAAAAAAATGATAAACTGAACTTCATCAAAATTAACATTTTTGTGCAAATCAAAACTACAATGAGATACCACCTCACACTGGTCAGAATGGTCATCATTAAAGAGTCTACAAATAATAAATGCTGGAGAGGGTGTGGAGAAAAGGGAACCCTCCTACACTGTTGGTACAAATGTAAGTTGGTGCAGCCACTATGGAAAACAGTATGGAGGTTCCTCAAAAAACTAAAAGTAGAGTTGCCATATGATCCAGCAATCCCACTCCTGGGCATATATCCAGACAAAACTATAATTCAAAAAGATACATGCACCCCTATGTCCATAGCAGCACTATTCACAATATCCAAGACATGGAAACAACCTAAATGTCCATCAACAGATGAATGGATAAAGAAGATGTGGTACATATACAACTGAATACTACTCAGCCATAAAAAAGAATGAAATAATGCCATTTGCAGCAACATGGATGAGCCTAGAGATTATCATACTAAGCGAAGTAAGTCAGAAAGAGAAAGACAAATAACCATATGATATCACTTATATGTGGAATCTAAAATACGACACAAATGAACATACCTATGAAAGAGAAACAGACTCACAGACATAGAGAACAGACTTGTGGTTGCCAAGGGGGAGGAGGGAGTAGGGGAGGGAAGGATTGGGAGTTTGGGATTAGTAGATGTAAACTATTATATTAAACAACAAGGTCCTACTGTATAGCACACTATAGTCAATATCCTATGATAAACCATAATGGAAAAGAATATGAAAAAGAATATATATATGTATAAACTGAGTCAGTTTGCTGTACAGCAAAAATTAACACAACATTGTAAATCAACTATACTTTAATAAAATTTTTTTAAAAAGCTATGATGGGGAATTCCCTGGTGGTCCAGTAGTTAGGACTCAGTGCTTTCACTGCCGTGGCCCAGGTTCAGTCCTTGGTCTGGGAACTAAGATCCCACAAGCTGCGTGGTGCAGCAAAACAAAACAAAACAAAAACAAACAACAAAAAACTATGATGAGATGTATTTGACGCCCACTAGAATTTCTAAGACAACATCTTTATTTATGAAGATGTGATAAGATGGAACTTTCAATAACATTGCTGGAGTATAAAACAGTACAAACCATATTACAGAACTGTTAGGCACTTTCTTATAAAATTAAGCATATATCTGCCTCTTCCACTCCTAGGTAATTACCCAAGAGAAATGAAAATGTATGTTAACAAAAAGACCTGTACACGAATGTTCAGGGCAGCCTTATTCATAATAGCTAAAAACTGGAAATAACCCTAATTTCCATCAATAGGAAAATTGAAGAACAAATAGTGGTATAATCATATAATGGAATACTACTCAGCAGTACAAAGGAACACATTATTAATCAAAGCAAGAACATGAAAAAAATCTGCCCAAAAAATCTTAAGTTGAGCAAAAGAAGCCAGACACATGAAAAAATTATATGATTCCATTTATATGAAGTCTAAGAACATGTAAAATTAACCTATGGTGATAGAAGTCAGAAAGTGGTTGCTTAAAGTGTAATGTGGGAAGGGTGGATTGACTGGAAAGAGCACAAGAGAACTTTCTAGGGGAGATGGAAATGTTTTTTATCATGTTTTGGTTGGTAGTTACATGAGGGCATACAACTATCAAAACTCAAGAAATTGAGCATTGAAAATATGTGCATTTTATTGCGTATAAACTTTACCTCAAGAAAAAAGTATATAGGAAGAAATACACACATAAGACATGAATCGAAAGATTAACAAAGTTAAAAAATGAGACTAAGAAAAATATATGCAACAAGGGATTAATATCTAGAATACAGAAACAACTCTTGAAGTCAACAGGAAAAATAACAAGAAAAACAAGAAAAAGTCAACCTGAAACAAAAAAACCAAATCAAAACAAAGGGTATGAGCAGGGAATTCACAGAAATGGAAAGAGAGAAATGGCCAGTAACACAAAAAGATGCTTAATTTCATAAGTAATTGGGGAAATACAAGTTCTAAAAAAATAACATGCAATGTTCAAGATAGGGGAAAATAAAAAAGGTCAATAATATCCAATATTGTCAACGGTACAGTGAAACATAGTCTCACATATTGTAGGTATGTGCATACTGGGACAGACATTTTAGAGGATAATATTTAGCAGTATTTAAAAATCTGAAATGTGTACACCCTTCAAACTAGCAATTCCTCTTCCATGTATATAACCTAGAGAATACTCTCACTTGTATATCACATACAAGGCTATTGACTGAGGCATCATTTTACAATAGCCAGGAACTGAACAACCTAAATGTCAGTCAAAACAGGAATAGTTAAACAAACAAGGTAGACTTTGTATACTGTGGGATCCTAAATAGCAGTTGTAAAAATGAGGTAGACTTATATACTAATACAAAAAGATTTCAAACATATATTGCTGAGATAAAAGCAAGCTGAAAAACAATATATGCAGTATGATAGCATCTATCTTTAAAAACAACAGGAAACACCAATAAAAATATATACACAGAAAAACATCTTGAATGCTACCCACCAGGCAGGTAAAAGTAGTTACCTCTAGATTAGGATCAGGTGGTAAATCAAGGGGGATTTTATCTTCATCCATATTGCTTATGTTTGTATACCAGGAATCGATTCATGTATTACTTGTGTAATTAAAAGGAGATAAATTGGTTTAGCAATGCCAAAATTTTAAAAGGCATATAACAAATGTATTACTAAATGTGCATATATATATATATATATATATACATATATATATATATATACACATATATAGAAAAATATCTGGTGATGATAAACACCCAACTTAATAGCCATGGTCAAACAAGAGCCTGGCTGAAAACTTAAAAGGAAGATCTGGGGAGTGAAATGTCCACTGGGGACTTTATTTTATTTAATTTATTTTTTTAACATCTTTATTGGCGTATAATTGCTTTACATTGTTGTATTAGTTTCTGCTGCATAACAAAGTGAATCAGCTATACGTATACATATATCCCCATATCCCCTCCCTCTTGCGTCTCCCTCCCACCGTCCCTATCCCACCTCTAGTCCACTAGGGACTTTAAAAAGCTCTGATATTGCTGGAGAAAGCCATGTGCATGCTCAGGAAAGACCTAAACATGTCAGTAAAGACCTAGAAGGCCCTCATCTTGTACCTCTGGCTGACTCTGAGACCCTGCTCAAGAAGTAAAGACTAAGACAGAGTTGTAAAGAACCTTAGCATTGAAGGTAAGCCGCAACACAAACTCAGAGCCCTAGGCAAATGCTGGAAGAGTTATAGGTTCAAGGCATTTAAGGAAATGAGACCAATCACTAGCTAACTACTAAAGTAATTGAGCAGACACTTCTGTGACCACAAACTATAGGGAGTTGTAGAATTAGTCCAGTGAAGTCATTAAAGGTATAAAAACAGTAAGTTAGATTTATTTTAGGAATACAAGATGGTTTAGCATCCAAAAAGCAATTAATGCAATATACCAACAGAAGAACCAAAATAACGTGATCATGTCAATAGATGATGAAAAAACATTTGACAAATTCATGATAAAAACACTCAATGAACTAGGTATAGAAGGGAATTTCCTCAACCTGGTAGGGGCATCTGTGAAAAACCCACAGCTAACATCATACTTAATAGTAAAAGACTGAATGCTTTTCCCCAAAGATCAGGAACAAGACAACAACATCCACTCACGCCACTTTTATTCAACACTGTACTGGAGGTTCTCAGCAAGCTTGCAGGCACAAGATCAATATACAAAGCTCAATAAATAATTTGAAAATGAAATTAAGTAAAAACAATTCCATTTACAAAAGCATTGAAAAGAATAAAATATTTAGGAATAAATTTAACAAAAGAAGTGTAAAACTTGTACTCTGAAAATTAAAAAAAATTCTATTGAAAGATATTAAAGAAGACCTAAATAAATGGAAAGACATCTGATGTTTATGAATTGAAGGACTTGAAAGAACTGAAAGATGCCAACACTCCCTAAATTGATCTACAGATTCAACACAATCCCTGTGAAAATCCCAGCTGGCTTCTTTGCAGAATATGACAAGCTGACCCTAACAGTCATATGAAAATGCAAAGGACCCAGAACAGCCAAAACAATCTTGAAAAAGAACAAAGTTGGAGCCCTCACACTTTCCCATTTCAAAATTTATTACAAAGCTACAGTAATGAGGACAGTGTAGTAATGGCATAAGGATACACATATAGATCAATGGAATAGAATTGAGAGTCCAATTGCTTCTTAACAAGGATGCCAAGACAATTCAATGGGTAAAGAATAGTCTTTTCAACAAATGATGCTGGGATAACTGAATATCTACATGCAAAAGATTAAAGTTTGGACTGCCACTTTACACTATATACAAAAATGAACTCGAAATGGATCTCCGACCTATATTTAACATTGAAAACTATAAAACTCTTAGAAGAAAACAGAGACGTAAACCTTTGTGACCTTGGATTAGGCAATGATTTTTTAGATATGATGCCAAACACCAAGCAACAAGAGAAAAAACAGATGAATGGAATTCATCTAAAAATTTTAAATGTGTGCTTCAAAGGACACCATCAATAAAGTGAAAAAGCAACCTAAAGAATGGAAGAAAACATTTGCAAAGCATATAACTGATATGGGGCTAGTATCCAGAATGTGTAAAGAACACACACAACTCAACAATAAGAAGATAAATAACCCAATTTAAAAAATGGGCAATGAATCTGAATGGACATTTTTCCAAAGAAGATAACACGAATTGCCAAGAAGCGCATGAAACATTATTAGCCGTCAGGGAAATGCAAACCAAAACCACAACGAGGTACCACTTCATACTCACTAGGATGGCTATAATTAAGACATAATAAAACTAAGAATATGGAGAAATTACAATCCTTTATATATTGCTGGTAAGAAGGTAGAATGGTACAGTTGCTATGAAAAACAGTCTGACAGTTCTTCAAAAAGTTAAACATAGAGTTATCATTTGACTGAGCAATTCCACTTAGGTATATACCCAAGAGAAATAAAAACACACATCCACACGAAAACTTGTACATCAGTGCTCATAGCAGCATTACTAATAAAAACCAAAAGTGGAAACAACCCAAATGTCCATCAACAAATGAATGGATAAATAAAAACTTAATATATTCATGTAGTGGAATATTGTTTGGCAATAAAAAGGAATGAAGTACTGATACATGTTACAACATGGATGAACCTTGAAAAGATGTTAAATGAAAGAATCCAGTCACAAAAGATCACATATTATATGATTACACTTATATGAAATGTCCAGAACAGGCAAATCCATAAAGACAGAAGGATTAGTCACTGCCTGGAGGTGGGGTGGCGGGGGCTGGACAATGGAAAAAAATGAGTGACTGCTAATGGGTATAGGTTTCTTTTGGGGGTGATGAAAATATTCTAAAATTTATTGCAGTGATAGTTGTACAACTTTGTGAATATACTAAAAAATTACTGAATTGTACACTTTAAAAAAGTGGCTTTTATGGTATATTAATTACATATTAACTTTTTAAAAAAGAAATTTAAACAGCTACCATATGACCCACATATAACACTCCTAGGTTATACCTAAAGAGAAATTAAAACATTTGTCCACACAAAAACTTATATATAGATGTTCACAGAGCAATATTCAAAATAGTCAAATTGGATAAAACTGATGAATGGGCAGACAAAATGTTGTATATCTGTACAATGGACTATGATTTAGCAATAAAATGAAGTAATGATACACTGCAACATGGATGATCCTTGAAAACCTTATGTTAAGTGAAATAAGACAGTCACAAAAGACAATAAATTATATGATTCCATTTGTATGAAATATAGGTTAGTGGTTGCCTAGGGCTAGAAAAGGGGGTTGGGATGGGGAGTGACTGCTAATGGGTATGAGTTTCTTTTTGGAGGTGATGAAAATGTTCTAAAATTAGATTGTGGTGATGGTTGCACAACTCTGAATATACAAAAGTCCATTGAAATGTACAGTTTAAACGGGTGAATTTTATGGAATGTGAATTATCTCAATAAAGCTGTTAAAAAAAACTCAGAGGGCTTCCCTGGTGGCACAGTGGTTAAGAATCCGCCTGCCAACGCAGGAGACACGAGTTCGAGCCCTGGTCTGGGAAGATCCCACATGCGGCAGAGCAACTAAGCCCGTGTGCCACAACTACTGAGCCTGAGTGCCTAGAGCCGTGCTCCACAACAAGAGAAGCCACTGCAATGAGAAGCCCGCGCACCGCAATGAAGAGTAGTCCCTGCTTGTCGCAACTAGAGAAAGCCTGCGTGCAGCAACGAAGACCCAACACAGCCAAAAATAAATAAATAAAATAAATAAATTTAAAAAAAAAACCTCAGACTGTACACCTAAAATAAGATAGAGGAGGCAAAAGAACCTTTAAAAATAGTCTTAAGAAGGATAAATCTCAAAGTACAAACATAGAACAAAAAGGGCACTTTTAAATACATTCAGAACAAAAAGCTGAATGAGGAAGAAATAGGTCTCTGCCCTGTGTCAGCAGTATAATAATGATAAATGACAAAGAGGTAAAATTCCTCAATTACTATTTCTGCTTCTGCCTTCTCAGTTCCCAAGAGGGAACTGAAGCCCAATATGAGTAGAGAACTCATTGTAGTAAGGTAGTAAGCAAGAACTCAACTACTTTAATAAGAGTTCAAATGTCTTGGACCAGATGAATTATAGCTGAGGGAACTGAGAGTAATTTCAAACAAGAACACTGAAGCTATGTCAATGATATTTGAAGAATCACAGAGAAGGATGTTCCGGAAGACTGGGCAGATGTCATTTCAATTTTCGAAAAAAGAGAGGTAAGTTAATTCCATAAATTACAGACCAGTCAGTTTGATATAAGTCTTCTAGATTATTATAGGGATGGCTTGCAAGAACCTAGAAATGGAAGAATAAGCACTAGAAGCCAGCTTGAATTCACTTAGAAAAAGTCAATTTAGGCTAATCTTTATTTCTTTTTTGTACCGTTACTAAGCTGGTAGCTATGAAAAATATGGTAGACATATAGTATATCTGGACATTAGCAAGGCATTTGACAAAATCTTTTATGAGATCCTTAAGTACAAAATTGAGAAATGGGAGCTGGTTGTTAATTTTTGTTAGCTAGATTAATAACTGCTTGAAAGACCATTCCCAAAGCATGCAGATTACCAGGTCATTATCATGCTAGACGCAGGTTTCTAATAGCATATACCATGGGGTTCTCCTAGCCTTAGGAGCTTCATCGTTTATATCCAACCACTTAAATGAAGATATGGAAACCATGCTGATGAGGTTTATAAGTGACAACATCTGGGAAGGAGAGTGAATACTTGGGACGACAGAATCAGGATATTGATTTTAATTATAAGTAGTTGGGGGTAAAACAAAACAAAACAAAAACTAAAACTTGCCTGGGCCAGATGAAATCAAACCAAGGACCAGATCCAAATCTCATACCTAAATTAGAAAATGAGTGCAAGGGAGAGAAACAATTTTTCACTGTTTCTGAAATCAGCCTCAAACTTGAATTGTAGCTACTGTTAGAATGTGACCTGAGATATTCCAGTCAAGACACCAACAATAGCACGAAGAGTACTGGAAGTTTTTATCTACGACTGTAGCCTTAATTATTCTCACCCTCTTTTAGACGATCCCCTTCGGCCTTGGTTTTCTTCTGTCTTTCTGATCCAGCAAGGTCTACAAGATGCAGCTTGGAGCGAAAGCTGCTATTCCTGTGATGATAACAGGACACAAGTGAGAATGGTACACAAGCTTGAGGGTAGGTGAGTATCAAAGCTCACCTGCCGGCTCTCATTTTCTTTCACGTCAGTCCAAATGGCTCCATTCATTACTCATGCTCAGAGTACTGATGTCTGGTTATTTTTCAAATCAAGAAGCAACCTATCATTCAACTTTAGTAGAACTAATGTTAAAAATCTTGACTCTTACTTGTAATTTGAACTTACTTGTCACTTTTCTTTCTTTGCTCTATGGAGATTGTAAAGATGGCATGAGATCGGGATGACTGGGAGTTCATAGCTGTGGAGGCCACAGTCCTACAGTTGTTGCCCTGCTCCAAACAGGAAACAGTATCCAGGGCAACTAAAACAGTCTTCTCAGTGAGTCCCACAATCTAATTCAGAGAAAGAAAAAACTCTCTTATGATTCGACTTCAAATACTTCATCAGAGATATAAGGACTGGTGGTTTAAAAAATAATGCCTTGATGTTCCAGTAGAACCTCAATAAATAGTCATGGTAATAAGGGCTGGGTTTTTTATGTTTTTTTTTAAATTTTATTTTGTTTATTTTTGGCTACGTTGGGTCTTCATTGCTGTGTGCGGGCTTTCTCTAGCTGTGGCAAGCGGGGGCTACTCTTTGTTGCGGTGCACGGGCTTCTCATTGCGGTGGCTTCTCTTGTTGTGGAGCACGGGCTCTAGGCGTGTGGGCTTCAGTAGTTGTGGCTCGCAGGCTCTAGAGCTCAGGCTCAGTAGTTGTGGTGCACGGGCTTCGTTGCTCCACGGCATGTGGGATCTTCCTGGACCAGGGCTCGAACTCATGTCCCCTGAATTGGCAGGAGGATTCTTAACCACTGTGCCACCAGGGAAGTCCCATAAGGACAGTTTTAACTAGCAACTCTGTGATCACTGCAAACCAAGGTCTCCAATCTTCGCTGGGGACCTCCAAAACAAGGATGCCAGTCAATACTGGAGCTACAAAAGACCTCTAGATTTTATGGTAGCAATGGTATGTGCCTTCCAGGGAGCCCCAAGTGAAGGTAAGTTTTGGCCCTAAGGACAGCAAGGGCCACACAAATAGCTATGGTATTTCTCTTTGCTACATTCTCCTCCATGTGGCCCTGTGTTCCTCCCTATATCTTGGACCCATTTTATACCTCATATTCACTAGGGAAAATAGCATGGTACAATTTCCACTAGGCTTCCATTAGGAAGCCAGGAAAACAGGGTCCTAGGCTTGGTACTGTATCTACCCAGGAGAATTTGTATAAGTTAAAATCTCTTGGAGCCTCTGGAGATTGAACTAGATGATTATGAAGTCTCTTCTAGCCTCAATATGCTATGATTTTATTACCCCATAGCTCCCAAACCTATATCTGTGGCCCTAATTTCTAGTCCTATACTTCAAATTGCCTGCTACTTACACTTTGACATCAGTAAATTATAAAACCAAACTCATCTTCCTTCCACCAACACTGATTCTCTCCACTACTTCTTCGTTTCTACTAAGACCTCTATTCTCAAAACCTCAGATTCGCCTTTAATTCCTGCTATTCCCCCATATCTCACCTATCACCAACTCCCAGTCATTCTTCTTTTGAATCCATTGTTTCCTTTTCCTTTCCACATCTACCTGCCTAATCCAGGCCCATATTACTTCATGCCTGAAAAATAAGGCAAAGTTTCCCTAAATTTTCCTTCCTCATCCTAGTTTTTCTCCTTTTCAATCCATTCTTGTTTAGCCTTCCGAAAATCCTGCTTCCTAAAATGTCACCAAACTCCTAAGCCCTATGCTAGATAATGAGGGTACAAAGAGATCTTAAGATACTCTCCTAACCTCCCGAGAGCTAACTTAGTCGGAGATATACACGTAAGATAAAAACTTGGTAAAAGTAGCCAGTGCAATCCTTCATTCGGAAATATTAAGTAGCTTACATACTATTCACAGGGATAGAAACTAAGCTCTTTAGCCTGGCTTCATAATCTGGTCCTAACACATCTCCCATTACTTCCCAACCCATATCCTCTAATGCAGACAGACCAATCTAGTCTTATTACCCCCAGGAATATATTTTCTGCTTTCCTGCTTAAGCTATTCCTTACTACAAGAATAACCTTACTTCTTTACTTACTTATATTCCATCCATCCCAACTGAAGAGTGCTCACAAACTTGTTCTTACCCTCCTCAATTTGAGTCAGAAACTTAACACTTCTCTGTACTGCAAATTTTCCCTCAAATAGTGCTTGGGATTTAATTCCTGCCTTGGTATAGGACACATAAAAGATCTTAGTACTGGGTCAAGAGCCGGCTCAGTACCAACATTCTTTCTGGTCACAGCATGCATTTTACCCAGGTTTCTTATCCCCACTATCCAAACTGTCTTTCTGTATCCCACGCTTAACAGGCTTTCAAAATAAGTCTGATTCTTCAAGCCTTGCTTTAGTGCCTGGCTAATGACTTAACGACCCAGAAGGAAAAAAATTTCAGTAGCATAGGCATCTGCCCCTCAAGCACCTGCACTCTAAATTTCAGCTTTCTCTGCAGGGAAGAGAAGAAGGAGAGAAAGATGGATAAGGTATTATTTTCCCAAGTTTTCCTAAGTCTGTACTACCCTATTCTCATCCACTTCCCACCTCAAATTCTCCCACTCCTGAATACTCAAGCTGCTGCTAGAACCAAGCTCTGCCTGTTTTCAACACTGGCTCCTGGATTTGGTCCACTCCCATATACAATACTCCCAACCTTGCCTCAAACTTTGTTCAGCTACGGCTCCTCAGCCTACATCTATACCATGTGATGGAAGCCTCTCAAATAAGCGATCTCTTCTTCCTATGGTACTTATAAATTTTAAATTTTTGTATCGTTTTACTTTCTAAATATCATTCCAGAGATCTAGCACAATGTCTATTACAGTGTTGTCTAACAGAATTTCCTATGACCATGTTTTATATCTGTGCTATCCAATACAGTAGCCACTAGTCACGTAGCTATTGAGCACTTGATATGTGGCTGGTAACTGAGGGACTGAATTTCAAATTACATTCAATTTTAGTTCATTTAAGTTTAAATAGCCATTTGTGGCGAGTGGATACCATACTGGACAGCCCAGCCTCAGAACTCTGTAAATAGCCAATAAATATTTAATTGATATTAGCATTCCTTCAAGAGGTAATAGGAAGGTGATAAAACTTCCTTCCCCACAAAAGTTCCCATCTAGGAATTCTAGGTTAACAAAGGGAATTAGGACCACACAAAATCTGAAAGACTGAGATGTTAGTAGTCATTTAAAACCACAGTGGCAAATAAAAGGAGTGTGAACTTTAGTAGTGGCCAACATTTTAAAATAACATCAAATGAGAGAAAAACACACCTTTATGCCTTCCTTAGGATCCTCCCGTATATTTATTTGAGGGGCTTTCTCACGAGATGGGCACAGAAGATCCAAGATTTCTTCATTGTAAATCTGGTATTGTTGAAAACAAAGTGGTAAAAACAAGATGTTAACAGTGGTAATTGAGGAGTGGTGGGACCACAGGTGATTTTTAAAATTCTTTATGACTTTCTGTATTAAAAAATTTTTTTTCAACAAACATATTATTTTTATAATTAAGAAAAGGATTTTAACCCTACATGTAACCATTTGATACTTATAGGAATAAATTCACATATTACTTGTAACAAAATTGAGACTGCTCTCTTGAGAGAGTGTTTCTCAGGAACAGCAGACACAATGAAAGCTACATGGGTGCCCAAATTCAGTTCTTTGATGGTGTCATGACAACATCACCTTCACCAATTTTGTTAAAATGTAAGCAATGGGTCCTTAGTGGAGGGTGGAAGTGGGAAGCAAAAGGGAGAGGTAGCAACCAGTATTTCAACAACAACCAGAACTTTAAGTACTAAAACAGTGTTTGCACATAGTAAGCACCACATTTGTTTGCTATTATTGCTGTTGCTACTATTTAATATAGCAGGTTCCTAAGTTATTTTTACATTTGGTCACCTTGGCCACAACTGGGTTAATCAAGAGTTTCAAGAAGGTTAATCTTAATGATGTTTAACTCCCCATCTTCCACCTCTATACCTCCTATACCAACTAACATATTGAGATTCAACTTCAGGATGAAGTATTCACATACTATTTATAATTGCATGTTTAAATTATATACATTTAATTATTGCTCCTTAAAGATAAGACATCTTACCACTGCTATGGAATCAACCAGCTAGTTTCCCAGAAGCCATAAGTTCCCTAACTATGTGTTTCTGGTGTCATGAGGTTAGATATAACTGGTCAGTCTACTTGTATACTGATATATAATAGAATGAAAATACCCACAAAGGCAGGGACTTCTGTTTTGTTCACTGATATATCCCAAATACCTAGAACAGGGCCTGTAACATGTAGGTACTCAATAAATATCTGTTGAATAAACACTCTGTCATCACTTACACAGCTCAATACTTCACCCAATTTTTATAACATTCTTCATGGAGTAGCAGCATTATCACTCAAGCCTCGAAACACTAAAGGGATATCAAATATTTTTCTACAGACTCTACAGGGAATCAATAATAGAGGCCAAACTGGAATTAAAGGATTCCTATTATCTTTTTATATGGGAATGCCAACTCCTCTAACAATCGGATTAAACAGACTATTCTGACAACAGGGAAAGAACTGGGTGGGAGCCAGATCCAACTGAGCCAGTAAGTTTTCTCTATCAATTTATTAAAATGCAATTTACTAAAAATGCAATTTATTAATTTGAGTTATGCCAGGAAAAACCTGATTTGTATTTATTTTTCTACCCAAAGACAAATTTGAATTCAGAATAATTAAAGATAAATCATTTACCTCCAAGTATGATACTTTCAGAGTAAATTCGAAGTCACTCTTTTTATCAATTTCTTGGAAGAGCAGCTGTATTACTCTAGGAATGACCCCAACTGTTGGTTCATTTTCTTGCTCTGCAGTGTATGCACCGCCCATCGAATAGGTTTTTCCAGAGCCAGTTTGCCCATAGGCCAGGACGGTTGCATTGTATCCTGACAAAATAGAAGTCACATGCGCGGCGGTGCTCAAATATTTTCATCCAATCAATACACTCTACTTCCTTCAGCAATTACTTGTAACAAAATTGAGACTGCTCTCTAAACACAAGGGTCTCTTAGGAATGTCAGACACAAAGAAAAGTTATATGAGTGCCATGACTTTGCACTACTCCAAATAAGCAAAGAAGAAAAATATCAAACCTGAATGTGTGCCTCTCTTGATAGCCCTTAAAAGCTAGGAAGTAAAACACTTAAAGATATGACTGAGATAATGAAGGTGGCCAAGTCACTGTCTAAAAGCCATTCAGAGTTTTATAATTCTACTTTCTCTCTACTTCGAACAATTCTAAATTAGGGCAATTAAATGAAAGTTTTAGAAGCTGCATAAATAGAAGGGATTCCAACGTGTATTTCTTTGATTAACAGAGTCTTCATTCGAAAAGGCAACAAAGTTGCTTTTTACAGTCAATGAAAGCATCCCTCCCTATATGAATTCTCAGACTGCATTTGGACCGTATTATCAGGCTCTTCATAGAAATGTCATCATTTAAGTATGATTCAATGTGATATATGTCCTTTGCTTTTTTTTCTTTTTGAAAGAACTTATTCACCTAAATGAAGACCTTGATGTTCTGGAAGATCTTAAGATGTTAAATTGAGATTTTCACTGTAATAGATTGCTAATATCACCTGGCATGACTCTGGGACAAGAGAATAACATTCCATAATCTTCTGCAATACCACAGATATGTATATATAGTAATAAGTGGGGAAACCAAGTTTCAGTACTTTTTACAAAAACTCAGGGTGCTGTTGACCTGACTGAAAAATACTGGCTTTATCTCTGCAACTGAGAGCAATGTTAACAAAACACATAGATATTGGAATCACTTTCTACTTTATATTGCCTCTAAAGACTATCATTCTCATAGTTTCCCAAGTTAAGAATACTAAAGTAGAACTATAGTGTTCTTACTAAGCTGTGAAAGGTACATTCTGAGGAAGATAACAAGATAATGAAGGGCCTGGATACCATATTTTTTTTTAGGAATGGCTAAAGGAAAGGAGGGATGGTTAATTAGAAGAGACTTAGAATCAAATAATGGTCCTCCAAATGTGTAAATAGGAAAGATTAACTTTATATTGGAGAAGTCTGGCAGACATCACCTTAATCATATGATCAAAATGAACATCAATAGTAATGGAACAAATCAAAATCGTGTGCTGCCTGATAGAATTCAATGAGAAGAATACAGCATCACTTCTGTGATATTCCTGCTAAAGATATATTGATACAACCTGAATCTAATCATAAATAAACTTCAGACAAAACAAAATTGAAGAACAGTTTACAAAATAATTGGCCTGTGATCTTCAAAAGTGTCATGATCACGAAAGTCAAAAGAAGACTGAAGGAGTTTTATAATAAAGGAGACTATAGAAGTAGTACAACTAAACGTAACATATGATTTTTAACTAGATCCTTTTGCAACAAAGGACATTATTGGGACAACTGGTGAAACTTGAATGAGGTCTGAGGACCAGATGGTAGTGAGGTAGCAATGCTAATTTCATGATTCTGATGGTCGTATTGTAGTTACGCAGGACGAAGTTCTTGTTTGTAGCAAATATACACTGAAGTATTCAGGGGGCCATCAGGTCAACAACTCAAGTCAAACGGTTCAGGAAAAAAAAGTTCTTTATGCTGTTCTTGCAACATTTCTGTAAGTTTGAGATTACTGCTTTAATAGTTTAAAAATTTGAAACAAAGTATTCAATGTGTCCTGAGCCATGACATCATTTTAAGAAGTGAAAAAAAAAATGTGAATAGCTGTTGCTTGGAAGAAGGCTTCTGTTTGTCTAGAGGGATGAACTAACATCACTGGGTAGAGATTACGGAGAAGCAAATTTCATCTCAATATAATCTAAAACAATTAGAGTTGTCCAAAACCAATCAACAGGACTACCCTATGAGCCAGTGATATCCCTGTTAAAGAAAAAACTTTTAACCAGATGCTGGAAGTTCACTTAGAGATATTGCTAGAAAGTATTTTTCTTTGGATGGAAAGTTAGACTAGATGATGTACAAATATCCCTTTCAACTTTAAGGGACTAGTATGCCATGGTTCTGCTTCTTTTAAATAGCCCTCTGCTTTGAATCCTGAATAACCACTGTACTAAAATAACAATTAGACACCTCTCAGGCATTGCTCCCTTCTTCAGAACTTTGCCATGGTCTTCAATAACACTAAAGCCTTAGCTTCTGTAATCAAGATTATTAACTGGCCAGGGTATTCGGGGGCTTTAGGAAACCTCAAAGGTTTTAACTTTTAAAATATTTTTTCTTAAAGATAGGAGCAAAAAGTTTAACATTTCTAATGTATTTAAAAGTATGGGGACTTCCTTGGTGGTCCAGTGGCTAAGACTCCACGCTCCCAATGCAGGGGGCCCTGGTTCGATCCCTGGTCAGGGAACTAGATCCCACATGCTGCAGCTAAGCGTTTGCATGCTGCAACGAAGATCCTGCACACAGCAATGAAAATCCCGTGTGCTGCAACTAAGACCCGACGCAGCCAAATAAATAAATAAATATTTTTAAAGTTCACAAAAGAAAAAACACAAGTGATAAATGTCAATAAAATATAAAAAGATTTTTTAAAAAGTATGTATGTAGTCATCTATTTCCACTCCTACCCCTGGACTTTGAACTCTTCCAGGACCCAGAAGCTATGTTATTTATCTCTGAATCCCTCAACAGGCTTTGCAGTGCCTGGGCCTCAAGTAGATCCTCATCAGCACCCATCAAACAGCTTAGAATCTAATGAGGTTCCAGGACAAACAAACCGAAACATATACAAGTCAAAGATGAGCAGAACCATAGAAAGCAAATAAAGTATAAAACTAGTTTCAAGGGTACAAGTGATATTTGGTGAGTTCTCAGGCTGTGGGCTTTTTGAAGGCAGGACTCATGCTTCATCCATTCCTGTATTGGCAGCACGCAATCACAGTGCCTAACACAGTGTATGCTCAAGAACCATTTGAAGAATCAAACAGCCTCACCTTTAAATACGCCTTTTATGAGTGGTGCTACTGCTGTATTGAATACTTCCTCCTGTTCAGTAGAGGGGTCAAACACAAAATCGTAGGTAAAGGATTTGTCAGTACCAACCACCACCTAGAGAAGGCAAGGGACAAGGAGTAAGAAAAAAAAATGAAAGGCCAGACCACGCCCCTCACTGCCATTTAGCCCCAGCTGTTCAGAGGCAGGCCCAGGACTCGCTACGCACCTGAGGTTCCTCGGGTACGAAGGAAAGGCACATCTGGCAGCCCTCATTAATCTCTTTGGGGACCAGAGGGCGACATCGCAGTGCCACTCTTACAGGAATGCCCTTCACCTCTTCCTTCATGATCCTACCTCGGCACCGTCTCTGCGGCGGGGGGGTGGGGAAAGATGATCGCTGATTAAGTTTTGTAGGTCGGCAGGGGTGGGAAGGCCTTCTTCCTCAGTTCCGGCCTTCCTCGGAGGGTGTGGTGGGTTAGGGAAGTCAGCGGTAGCCTACGGTGGCGGCGTCCCCGTCCCAGCGGGATCGCTGCCTCGGGAAAGTCACTGTCCCTCAGACTTTGCCACGACAGGACTGCCAGTCAGCCCGACCCTCTGAAGAGAGCGAAGCGGCGTCTGAAATGAAAAGGAGAAGCCCAGCGGAGAAGACAACAAAGAACCAAAGCCCCAGGGTACCGGGAAAGGCAGATCCTGAGCTAAGGTGTGCCCCCTTAACTCACCAAACTAAACGTCCCTTCCCCGGTCTCCCGCCGCCCTGTCCCAACCACAGCTTTAACCGCCAAGTTTCAAATCGCTCTCAGAGGCGCCAGCCAATCGGAGCGCAGAAAGCCTGTGCGCGGAGCACGCACGCGGCGCGCGCAAGATGACGCGTTGGGGAGGAGGAGGGCCTGCGCGCCGCACCCTGACCCCGCCCCTTTTCCACAGCTGAGCATCCGCTTCCGGGTCCCAGGCTGAATTGATGGTGAGAGGAGTACGGGGCGTCTGGGGCCTGCCGGCGGGAGAGGTGGTACGACGATTTTTACAGCGCCGTGGGCGCAGGACTCAGGCACGATGCGGGACGGGTATCTGGAAGGTGGCTGGTGGTAAAGGAAGGGCCGATCTGGGGACCCCCACCATTACTGATCAAATTAGGGGATGTGGGGCGGTACCTTGCCCCGAGTCCCCGTGGATAGTTAGAGTCAGCACTCCCTTGAATTTCCAAAGTAGTCAGATCTTTTTAGACGCGTTCCTGATTTCCTCTTCTCTAGAATGAAGACGGTAACATCTATTTTGCAGGGTTGTTGTGAGAAAGGAGATCATTTCTATAGTGTACCTAACAGGTTGCTTGGAGTCCAGATATTCAGCCAAGTTGATAGTTTTCTTCCTTCTCTCCCAAAATGTTTATCACCTACCTAGAAGTGGGCTGGGCCTAGAGACTGACAGCCTTGGAATGGGTTGGGGTTGTTTTCTGAAACTCGCTGGGCTGCTATCCCTTTTGAACCATTTTCGTCAGCTTTGATTCACCCTTCCATTCCAGGGCCTTGCTGGAGATGGACAGCCGGATTCCTTATGATGACTACCCGGTGGTTTTCCTGCCTGCCTATGAGAATCCCCCAGCATGGATTCCTCCTCATGAGGTGGGAACCATCTGTACAAGGGATTTTTTCCCCATAGGCAAGGGATGATCTATGAAAGGTAGGATGGCAGGGTTAGAAAGCTCAATAGAGAGTGAATCTTAGCCAGAAGTTGGATTCTGAGCAACTGGCCCCATTGGGAACTTCTTATGGAATCCTCCTGCCAGAGTCCACTTACACCAGAGAATTCTGGAAATTCAGAGCCCTGATTTCCATTTTGTCGAGGTAAAGAAGTGGGGAGCTACTGGGTGGCTAGCATTTCTCCACTGCTATCCGTCTACCTATTTGGACAGTGTTATCGGTTCTACTTAAACTAAGTCCATGACTTCACCTTCTCCTGGCTTCAGGGTGATGCAATTGTGTTCTAGATGAAGGTAGTAAGACTGGTAGTAAGATTTCTGGGGTTGCTGTGTCTTGCAGAGGGTATACCACCCAGACTACAACAATGAGTTGACCCAGTTTCTGCCCCGTATCATCACACTGAAGAAGCCCCCTGGAGCTCAGGTGAGCTTATGGAACAGTTGCCTCTTATTCCAGGCGAGATTTGTCCGTACCAGGCCCAGAAGTTGGCCACGGTTGGGGGGACGGATTGGGAAGCAGGTAAGGAGGTAAAGAAACTTACTTTTATGGGCAGAAAAGCTGAGATGCCACTTCCACAACTTCTGACTTCTCTCTGAGGGACACAAGGCAAGCTATCATACAGTGATGCTACTAGATGTTCTTGTGTTTGTGGTCTGTATTGAGCCCCCATTCTGTGCTCTTGTCTTACAGTTGGGATTTAACATCCGAGGAGGAAAGGCCTCCCAGCTAGGCATCTTCATCTCCAAGGTGCGTGTGCCTGGTAGGCAATATGGATAGCTACTTCCCTTTGTTAAGTTATCAGGTTGCAGAACCCTGATGTCCCAAGGCTGGGGAGAGGGATGATTTAGTAGACTCATAGAAGGGGCATAGTGGGGATACCCTTGCCCACTTAAAACTTCCCACCTGGCAAGCCACCCATTTCCCTGCATTGTCTCACACACACACACACAACCGATAGTACCTTACATTTGAATAGCACTTAATTCACTTACATTCTTTGAAATTATCCCACCTTGACCATGTATATTCTCTCCTTACCAACAGGTGATTCCGGACTCTGATGCACATCGAGCAGGACTTCAGGAAGGGGACCAAGTCCTAGCTGTGAATGATGTGGATTTCCAAGATATTGAGCACAGCAAGGTGAGCACAGCAGCCTGGGCTGCGGTGAGGCAAGAAGCCATCCCAGGTAGGACACAGTGGATAAGATTAGCCTGATGTATAACTTGATAAGAAACAATTTCTCCTTGGTAAGAGGGAAGCAGCTATTAGTGACCCAGAAGGTTGGAATGGCAAACTACATTCCTTCTGTTATGATTCTGTCCTGGGTTGTATCTCTTCATTTGTACAAGCTGCTGTGTTCCTTCCAGGCTGTTGAGATCCTGAAGACAGCTCGAGAAATCAGCATGCGTGTCCGCTTCTTTCCCTATAGTAAGTGCCGCTCTCTTTTTTGCTTACCTGGCAGGGCCTTCGGTAGGAACTCTTTAAATACCAATTACTAGAGGCCCTACAAGTTGGAGATGGGGAGTTGGGAGCTCAGGCCGGAAAATAACCTGCTCTTTTCCTCCTTCTTTCCCCCAGATTATCACCGCCAGAAAGAGAGGACTGTGCACTAGAGAGTTGCAACCCACAGCCCTCCACATGGAATCTTCTAGGACGAGCTAGCTAGGCCTCAGGGAAGCCACTTGGGAAACTCTACTCTCAGCCCCACCCTGGCAGAGTGGAGTAGGGAGGATGGGGAGACAGCGAGGCCCTGCCCTGAGCCAGCTGGCCAACTGCATTATCCCACCCATACTGCACTTTGAGTTCCCTAGTTTTCTAGGTGGGCTTCATTCCCTGGAAGGAGAAGGATGATGATGTCTAGGTATCGCTTAGCCTGTGGAGAACCCTGCTAGAGAAGGCAACTGACATTTATTGAATACCATGTGCGAGGCAATTCCACATATGTCGTGTCATTTTCATTAACGTCTACAAATCTTGGGGGCCTCCCACCTAATCTGCCTGGCCATCTCATCCCATCCTTATACTACCAGTCACACACTTTGGAGACTCCAGTGGAACCCCGTTTTCCCCCACTCCCTCCTTCTGTCTTCTCCCTCCAAAAAAGTAAACCACAATGCTGAGGAAATGTTGGTTGATACTGATTTGGATGATACTGATTGGGTGTTAAATGCCTTCGAGATAAAAATAAAAGCTCTTCCAAAGAGAGGAGCCACTAGAAGCAGCAGAGCAACACTATATGTACTTCACAATTATCTCTCTCAGAACATTAGGGAGACCCAGGAAGCTTATCTACAGTATAACTGAGGAATGGTATAGGGTGAGGGGGTACTGGAGGAAACAGTGCGCCTTCCCCCATGAGCTGTGGCCATTTCTCTGCAGGGGGCAGTATTAATATAGTTTTGTCTTTTCTTTTCCCAGATTCTTTCATCGGGAACATAAACTAAGGGAGAGGCTTAGATGCATTTCTTTTCAGGGACAGCAGTAAGAAATTGCTTCCCAATTTCCACCTGGTTGGTTGAGTAGTACTGACTGCTGATTTCCCCCTTGTCTTCACCCCAGCCCCCAAATAACCTTCTGCTATGTTCTTAGCAATCCATTGTTAGAGATTCCAGGCCACGCCTTATGCCATTTCCATTGGCATGCTCACAATACCCGTTCAGAATAGAAAGCTGTCTAATGAGGTACGGGGCGAAGTTGTACCCCATAATGAAAGTCCCGAATTTGCCTTGAAAGAATCCTGGGAAGCTTCAATATATATTTTGAGGCCCTTGCCCCCATTGAGTGATTCTATTGATCTGAGGTGGAGCCTGGATGTCTGAATTTTTATTTTTATTTTTTTTATTTTTTTGTACTTAAAGATCTCTTTATTCAAAGTCACAATACAATTATGTACATCAACTATACCTCGATTTAAAAAATCACAATACAATTAGGAGGCTGCCCCTCTGCACTTTCAGTGCCACTTCTACTCATGTTGCCACAGTTAACTCACTTTGCCACTCTACTCTCTTCTCTCCAAATTTTGCACAAACCAACCAATTTACTGACTCTGCGAAGCACTAATCACCCAGGGTTTCCATGCTTCTTTTTTGTTTGTAATGGATTTTAAAATAAGGCGAATAAGTCTTCAAATATGGGAGACAGTTCTAAATAGTAGTAGCATATCTCTGTGAGGAAGTTCTGGTTCTTCCTATGAATCCCACCCCAGCTCTGCTATGGTACCTCTTCTAGAGGCTCGGTGCTATTGTCAGGTAGCAACAGCCTAGTGAGCAGAGCTGGAGGTGCAATCAATCTAGCTGTCTCTGTTTCCCGGGAAATCCCCCCATATAGAATATATGCTCCTGTTTGCTCTGCTGCCCCCCAGTGGCCATCTGAGTAAGAAACTAGAGGCTGAGATACTTGCACAAAGGCATATTGGCTGAGTCTACTGAATGTTGAGGTCCAAGACTCTCCCAACTGTCTGTGGTTAAAAGGTTTTAAAACAACTCATCGAAGAAGTGTGGTAAACAGGGTAAAAAGTCCCAGCCAGGTGCCACGGGCCTAAGAGGCAAAAATCCTGCCCTAAATTGGTTCTTTGAGGTATTTAGAATGGTTCTGTGTTGGGGCACCAGCATGATGCAACTGCATTGTGGAGGCGTAGGTATAGCATGGAGAAGGTGCAAACAATAAGAGGCTGAGGTGAAAGGACCAGTCATTTATTGAGGGTGAGATAAGAAAACAGTGGAGAAGGAACTGTATCAATCTTTGAGGTATCCCAGCTGCTGTAGAACTGCATCCACTATAGATGTGTTTTAGCAGTCAGAGACGGCCAGGTGGGATTCCTGGACTCTGCCAGAACTTTCCACCCTGTAACTGTGAGAAGTGGTCAAGAGAAAGTGATAGCATTTTCAGGGGTTCCGTTTTACTCCTAAGCCTAGGAATTGAACAAGAGCTTAGTAAGTGGCCAAGTATTTAAACCATAAACATGAGGTTGGAGGAGAAGGACTGGTACTGGGAAGCCCAAATGCAGTAAGTTGATCATATTAGGCAGAGAGATAACCTAAGCTATCAACAGGAACAATGGTTTTTGATGCCTGACTCATTGGAGGGTTCCAGTTGGATTTCAGCACTGAAGTGTGTGGTAAGGAAGGAAAGTAATAAAGTGGCTGGGGTAAAATCTCAACTCCCAGGGGCATCTTCTAGGAGATACAGAAAAGGAATTTTTATCTTATGATCCCTTTCACTTAAAGGCAAACCAGGGAGCTGCTTTGGGCTAAAGTTAGTCCCATTTTCCCTTCAGTATCAGTCAGGCAGGAAAATTGGCCTGGCCATCAACTCAGCAAAGGAAGTTTGCCTTCTCTGCTTGTACCCTCCCTACCCCAGCAAAGCTGGGAGAAAGGATACTCTCGTCTTCCTTCAGTGGAGAGGAATTACCTCTGAAAGTGAGGGCAGAAGCCATGCTATGGAATAGCCGTGTGTGTGTGTGTGTGTGTATGTGCAAAAGAAAGAAAAAAGGTCAGGTTTAGAGATATGATTCCAGGCCTCTGCACTGCATGATGGGGAGATGAACCTTACCCCCACCCCACGATAGGACAAGCCAAGGTTATCCAAAAGAATAAGCAGTGGTGAATTTGGCACTGGTCTCAATAAACATCACATTGAGGTCTCTGGATTTTTCTTCTGCCTCCTCGGTAGAGACTTGTCTGGACAAATGAGAAATGATACAAGGGACCAGATAGTGGTAAGACCCCCTTCTGACCTAGAGTTAGTGGATGGGGATAGATCCTCCTGAGGTGTAAAGATGCATCCCTAGGACCAGGAACCCTCGAAGCCCTGAACCCATGACCTTTCTGATCCCTGGCACAGGTAACTCCTCCCAAGTAAATAGAGCACAGTAGACCCTCCCCATTGGGATTGAGCTCTAGGTATGCCAGAAGCAGTTGCAGTTACACCTTTCCTTTTGTTGTTCAGATCAATCTTGTTACCCACCAACATGATGATGATATATTCTGCCTGTACATCTTCTACCCACTTATCTGTTTCCTTGAAAAAGTTGATGTCTACAGGACAATGTGTTGCAGAGAGTTGAAACATTTAGTAGATATTTGGCGAAAATAACGTACCTGTCTTTCTCTCTCCTAGTCTTTTTTTTTTTTTCTTATACACTAATGCTTGTATTTTTTTATCCTCTCTGCTAGTCTTACCAACCTCTCTATTGCTTCCCTCAATCCCCTTTTCAAGTAAAACATGGCATAACTCCCACTTGTGATGTCATAGACAACCACAGCAATAGTTGAATCATGAATGTTGCTAGAATTAGGCTGCAGAAGGTCTCCTGGCCAGCTGCATTCCATAGCTGCAGCTGAACCTGCATAAAACAAATGTTTAGAAAGAAGGTGGAGAAAGATAGAAAAGAAACTAGCTTTTTAAAGGCTAGAACTTAATAAAGGCATAAAAAAAGTCAAGGAAATTAGGTTCCTGAAAAGTGGCTGCTATGGCCACAAACCAGGTGCCTACCATCCTAGTACAGGTCCGATCTCAATACACTATTTTGATTAAGGAAGACCCTACAGAGCAGCAGATTTAAGGATTCAAGGCTACTTGGACTTTGTTACAGCTGGAGATTAGATGAGGACAGACAGAATAAGAAACAGCACAGGATTTGGTAGTTTGGGGAGGTTTCACATTTTATTTCTCCTTCTTTATCCACAGGTAATGTGGGGTGGTGCTACCCTACTGTGATGAATAGGCCTAAGTGATTGAGGTACCGGATTAGTGGCATGAGAGTGAACACTCACTATTCAGTCCTCCAAGTACATGATCTTAGAAAGTCAATTCCAAAGGTCGCCTGCAAACCCCTCCTCTACCCCCAATACCAGGCAGTATTAGACCCAGAAGTGGAGAATAGCCCTTGAAAAGTGTTCTGGCTCAGCTTTTCAACACTTACAATAGATAGCTTTGAGGAGAAGAATCCCCGGGTAAGTTGACCAAAGAAGGGGGCAAAAATGTACTGTGTGATGCCTTGGCGGTGGGCTCACCCAGCAGGCGCCTTCGAAGCTGTTGTACGTAAAGTGGGTGATGATAAGTAGGCCAAGTGTCACCCTGGGCGAGGAGGAAATTGATTCCCCAGAGAACCCCCCATTCCATTCGATACCATCACACCTTCCTGTTCCCAGAGCCCAACCCAGACCCCCGCTGCTCTGACCCCCAAGGATTGCAGGGTTTGGATTTGCGCAGAGACTGGTGCTTGGGTGCCTCGGCTGTGGGCCTTCTGGTGTGCTGTGTGCTTGGCAGGTGGGTGGCACTTGCTGCCTGGGGTCACATGGCACTCTGTCCAACCATCAGCGTCGCCCTCAGGCCTGGTCTCAGGGCCATGTCCCCTCAGGCGCTGCCCGCAGCTCCGAGGTGGGAGTGGGATAGTTGGGGGTGGGGGCAGAGGTGGCCAGGGCTCAGAAGGAAAGCTGAAGGACTCACAGGGTGGGTGGCCTTGACAGAGGGAAGTCAGGGTTGTTTAGAGGAAAAGCACGTGCTGCAGGAAATCTAATCACTGATGTGGGGTGGCGGGTGGGGAGGTGGCTCATTCTAGGTAGTTCCATTACCCTCCTCCAGGAGGAGGAGATACCAAAGCGATCAGTGGGCACGTCTGGACAAGCTGATTTATTAGAGTGTTGCAGTGGGGCTTCCACACAGAGGCACCCGAGCCAGGCGCTCAGCTGCCCTCGTCCCCCTCGGCCGCCAAAGCCTCCTGGCTCTCCTCTCTGCCGGGCTGCTGCTGAGTGAGCTCCTCGATGACTATATCCTCAGAGCTTGAAGAAGCAGCAGAGGGAGATGGAGGGTTAGGAACAGCTGTCTGAGCGTCTTCCACATCCACTCCCGTTTCCTGATCCCAGAGAAGTGATCCCTTCCCTGCTTTCCAACTCCGATCCTCACCCCCTCTCAGCTGCCCCTGCCCCACTTGGATCACACTGGCTTGTTTCCTTTGTTCCCTCCCCAGTCTGCCAACACAAAAGCCCCCATGAGGGCCGGAGGGGAAATAAGAATGGAGGGTGGGAAGGAGGGAAGGGATGGGAGAATGAAAGACGGGAGAAGTTAGGGTGAGGAGGTGCGGGGGGAAGGAAAAAGAAAACTGGAAGGGATGAGGGGGAAGGACGATTGGGAGAAGAGCAGGAGGTGGAGGGCGGGGGACGCAAAAAGGTAAAGAGTGGGGTGTATGAAAAGCACTGAACTATGACACGAAGCTAAACCATACGTTTCCACTGCACACCTATTGAAAGCAACACTCCAGGGAAGCTTTTATCCATTTCCATCGTCATAAAATGGAGAGTGGCAGTGGGGAAAGGGGGGCGAGGTTTCCAGGCCTCACATTTTCTTACCTAGCGGCCTCTGTAGCAAGCATGGAGAGGGAAGGAAATATGGATTGAAGCTGATAAGTTCCCTGAAGAAATGTCTTGTTACTCATTCCTCTCCCTTTTTAACCCTCTCCCTCCCATATACACAATACACACACACACACACACACACACACACACACACACACACACACACAACTTCCCCTGAAAACCTAGACACCCAACCTACCTATTGCTATTCAATCTCTACCCAAACTGCCAGTCCTCGATTCATGAGATCAGAACTGCTTGGTCCCCAACCCTCGGGACCACTGTTCCTGTGAGTCCCACCTGGTCACTCACCGTTCGATGGCTTTGGATGCATCAGGATCAAGGGCAGCTCCACGCCAACATCACTGCAAGGATCCCAAGGTAGAGTTACAGATTTCCCTCCAAGGCCACCCCCTGAACCTCTCTCCCTCAATTTTTCAGTCCTGGGATGCCCTTAGATTCTCCCATGTCATTCTTTTGGTCTCCTGATCGCATCCTCCCCTTCTTGCCCCAGTTCCCCCTCCCCACAGTGTCTTACCTGGCTGTCAGGTCGCCTAGGATGCTGAGGGTAGAATGACACCCTAAAATTAACAGCTGGAAATGGTTAGTAGCAACCTAATTTTGCAGGGGAATGAAGGATTGTAAGGCCAACTCAACCACAGAATGGGTTTCTGGAAGGGAAGGTGGCTTGTTCGTGGAGCTCACAGGTTTGGGAAACTGGTCCAGGAGAAGGGGTGGGGAATAGCTTGAGTGGGTCAGTCCAACTGGGAGGAAAACAGAAGTGGCTCCCCAGCCCCTGCCCAGACAGACCCTGCACTCTCACTCACCCTCCACAGGACACCATCAGGTTGACTCTGACTTTGTAGGACACCAGGATCCCCAGCAGCTCCTTGTCCATTCCTGGTCGAAGACTGGAGGTGGTAGTATTCATTGTTGTGTGTTTGGAGGGGAGGGGCTGGGGGTTAATTCATTCAGTGCACCTTTTGTTATCTGACAGGTCTCCCAGGCTCTGATCTCCTACTCATTGGGACCACATTTCTGTTCCTCAGATCCAGTTTTACCAGGTCACCCTCTGCTCAGGAGCCTACCTCTCTGAATATAACTACTACACTGCTTGGCTTTCATGACCCTTAACAATCTAACCTTCCTGCCCTAACTCCCTAACACCTGGGATACAACCTAAGCGGACCCATGCTCTCTCCATGCTCAGAACGTGCCATGCAGATTCCTACCTTCTAGCCTTTGCCCAGGCTATGTTCCCAACCCGGAACACTCTTTTCTTCCTCTCTTGCTATCCAGATCCAACACCTTCTTCAAGCTCTAGCTCCTTCTGTCTCCTCTAGGAAGCCCTCTCCAGCTATGCTGGCTTCTATTAACTTCTATCGGATTTATAGTCTGAACCACACGTACTAACATTTAACTGTTAGATTGCATTTAAATTCCTCTTTGTTCTCCGTTTAGGCTGTAAATTGACTGAAGGCAGAGACTGTCTTAAACGTCTTTGTATCCTCCCACATTGCTTAGCATAGGAATAAGCATGTAACAGGTGTTCAATGAAAACCCACTGATTGAAAAATAAGGCACAGAAAGCTATATGATCTTGGGAAAGTCTCTTCATTGCCCTGGGATGCTGATCCCCTATCTGTAAAATAATGCTGTTTGTATGATTTCTCAGGCTCTTTCAAGCAATAATAGTCCATAGCTACATGATCGATAAGGCATAGGGAAAGGCAGTGGGAATTAATGCTTGTTAGATGGTGGCAGATGGCTTTTGGTGGGAGACACATCTTACACTAGGGCCTCCAAGTGTTAGGCATAGGACCAAATGAATGATTTGATAGAATTATATCAAGTCCTATCATATTTTTCTTCTTTTTGTCCTCTTTTCTCTCCATTTCTCATCCGTCTTCCATTGAACTTCTATCTTGACTAGAGAGTAGCTGCTGTAGAGATCGCAGTGTTAGAGCCAGATGACATGTGATAGAATCTTTTCCACCTCTGCCACTTATTAGCTATGCAAGCTTGGACAAGGTCCTTTATCTCTCTGAGCCTCAGGGTCGTTAAGTGTAAAGTAGAATAAGAATACATATCCAGCCTACTTTAATGGGATTCTTATGAAGATAACAGTACCATACGTTAAGACCTTTATGAGCTGTAAAATATTATACAACATAAGGAATTTTTCCTTTCCACTTTTTCCTTTCTTGTTGCCTATGACCTAAGCCTGCCATTGGTCCCATGGGTATTATTTAGCTTACTGTTGGCCCTCTTGCCTGGAGGCAGCTCTGAACACTGACCTAGGGACATTTTTAAAAACAGGTAGGCTTCATTGAAGGTGAAGCCTCAGAACTGTATATATAGCACACAGAATGGGTTGGGGGTAGAAAATGAAGGTTGGGAGTTACATTTGAGCTTACATCGTGCTAGAGGCCAGATTGGTATCACCATGCTTGAATTTGCCATCCAGTGCCAGGCCCTGTTTCTGGCAGTTGGCAGCCAGGAGTGGGGTTACTGCAAAGCTCTTGGAGAAGGTGGAGTTAGCAGCTATAGTCTCCCTTTCAAAGGAAAAGAAGAGATGAACTTAAGCTAGGCTTGCCAACTAAGTGATTCTCATTCCCAAGAATTTTTTGCACGATTCCACGAAACTACTGGAGTATCCAAGAGAGCTGGCATGTCTGACTGTGGAGAGTGGGAACAATTCACTCTGGTGGGAAATCCTTATGCCTCTGCCCTCTCTCAGGACTTGATGATCCTCTTGTGGTATCCCCCCTCCAGCTCTCTTGAGAATCCCTCCCTCTTTCCACATCAACCCTCACCTTGATGTTCCTCAGTCCTGGGCTCTTCTCCACTTCCTTCTTTCCCCAACCCCCTCCTCTGCCTCCAGACCCCGGCCCTCTTCCCACCACCCTATCCCTTGGCTCTCTGACCCAGGCCCCAGCGCCAGCTCACATGAACTCCTGAACGAACACAGTCTTGGTGTACTTGTCTAGTGAATACAGGACGACATCTGTGATCTGGTCAACTGAAGAGCCAGGAAAAACACATGACTACAATTAGTCAGTCATCCTCGAGACCCCAACTTGCTGCCCTTGTACACGGGCACACTACTCACGATATACTAAGATGTGCATATGGACAAACAGAGATACGTGTTCTGATAAGCCTGCAATGGAGGGAAAGCCTAGATGAATGCAGACTGGGTAAGTGGGGCAGAGTTCTGGAAAAAGACTTCTGGATTTGGGACCAGGTGCAGGGGGATAGGAAAAGAAGCTCACCTGAAATCTTGATCTTTTTGATGACCTTGTTGGTGCAGTTGTTGATGGAAACGTTGACAGTGATGGGTTTGCCGTAGTAGTGAACCTGAAGCAGGAGGAGAGGCCCATTATAAGACTGGAGGGAGAACACACAGATCAAGACCTAGAATTTGTTTCCTCAGTGCTTTTGCCACCCTGGCTTCCACCCTTGTCTTCCCAAGTAGGAGATCAATGAAGAAAGGGTGTCAGAGGGGGTGCATGGTAGGGGGCAGGAAATGGGGGTCACAAACCTCCCTGTCCATCCAGGCCTGGAGTTGTAGGGGCTGAGCTGACAGAAGGAAGCGGCGAACAGTCTGGGCCCAGGGGCCAGGGCCTGGCTCCAGGGGTGCAAACTGGATTTTCCGAATCACCAGCCGCACAGAGTCTCTAAGTAGAGGCCAAGGGGACAGCCAGAATGTCTCCTTAGGACTCACAGACCTTTCTCATGCCAACCCCATAGCCCAGTCCTTGCTTGGGGAGGGGAGGTGGTGGAAGGCCTCTGTCAGAGAACTCCTCTGGACCCTCAAGGTAGGTATCTAGACCACAGGTCAGCAAGCTATGGCTCAGTGGCCAAATCTGGCCTGCTGCCTGTTTCTGTATGGCCCGCAAACTAAGAATGGTTATTACATTTTATAATGGTTGAAAAAAAATCCACAATAATATTTCATGACATGTGGAAATTATGAACATTTCAAATTTCAGTGTCCATAAATAAAGCCATGCTCGTTCATTTACGTACTGCCTATGGCTGTTTTCACGCTACAGTGGCACAGCTGAGTAGTTACAACAGAAACTACATTGCTCACAAAGCCTGAATATTTCTTTTTTGGCCTTTTACAGGAAAGTTTGCTGACCCTTGCCCTAGAGCAAAGAAGAGAAGTCAGAGGGGAATCAGAACTGGGCATCTGAGTTGGTGGTGACGGTACTACAGACGTTAGAAGTAGGGCTGTTTCTGTCCTGAGAGCAAGATCTGTTTTCTGACGCAGGCTGGAGGCAGGGATTTTGGAGAGGACCAAAGAAATACCTCTTGGAGACTTTCTCCTCCAGGTTTTCAGCACAGAAACTCTTCACTTCAAAGTCAACACCACAGGCCTGCAAAGGGGCAGGAGCAAAAAGAACTCATTTCTGACACTACCCCTCCATTCCTCATGGGTTTATAAGGAAATGTCTGATCCCGTCCCTTAGCTGTCCCTTTCTCTAGTCTTGTCCATTTATCCCCCTGTCCCTCTTTCTCAGAACCCAGACCTCACCTTTCCTGTATCATCAGGACCTGGCTGCAGTGTCACCGAACAGGGCAGGTTGACAACCATCTAAAAGATCAGAAGGAGGTCAGCCAACAGAAGAAACAGGGACCCCTTTCCTCTGTTCTCCTTCTTTAGCTTCCTTTCTTAATCTTCCCTGGAAGCCTTACCCAGGACTTGGGGTCAGTACCTGCAGGGTAAAAGGGTAGGCATTGTCCCCCAGCTTGTGCAGCAGTCGCTCCTGCAGGACTGTGAGGGGCCCCTGGGGGCTGCTGTGCTCAGCTGGGACCACTTGCTGGACCTGTACATACAGATCTTTGCAGAACATCAGACCAATCACATCCAAGTCATCATGGCCATAGCGAAAGGCACACGTCAACATGACAAACACTGCAGGCAAAGGAGGAAGAGAGTGACCTGTCAGACCTGAGGAGGAAAGGAGATCTTAAATAGCTCAGAGGAAGACATGGAGAGACAATGTAATATGATCAAAACAGTATGGCCATAAAGAAAAGGATCAATACATTTGACTATAGTAAAATTTAAAACTTCTTTACATTAAGAGTCTTTATAAATAATGAAACAAGCAAAAGCCTGAGAGGAAATATTTGCAACACATATAACAAACAAAAGTTTAGTGTTCGTAATATATAAAGAACTCCCACAAATCAGTAATAAAAATATAAACAGCCCAATATAAAAGTGTGCAAAGTTTATGAATAGGCTCTGCACAGAAGAGCAAAACGGAATGGCCAATAAGGTATGAAAACATGTCCAGTCTAATAATAATCAGATAAGTGCAAATTAAAACCATAATGAGAGGACTTCCCTGGTGGTCCAGTGGTTAAGGCTCCGTGCTCCCAATGCAGGGGGCCTGGGTTCGATTCCTGTTCAGGGAACTAGATCCCACATGCCGCAACTAAGAGTTCACATGCCGCAACTAAAAGATCCTGCATGCTGCAACTAAAAAAAGAATCCCGCATGCCACAACGAAGATCCTGCGTGCCGCAACTAAGACCCAGCACAGCCAAATAAATAAGTAAATAATTTTTAAAAACCCACAATGTGATAACACTTCACACCCATCATATTGTCAAAAACTTTTAAGTCTGACAGCACTATGTGTTGAGCAGTGCTCCAGATGTGGAGCAATAGGGTTCATTACACACTGTGGTGGGAATATACATTAGTACAACCACATTTTTTTTTTCTGTCAGAGTCCCTAGGTTTATTTATTTATTTATTTATTTCTGAAGGCAATTCAATTAATGAGGAAACCAGTAAGATGTTAAGACTGATACAAGAGAAAATTCAAGGACCTGGAGATTTGTAGTTGGTCAAAGGAATGCAGAAAAAAATTTGCTAACAAGTGAGTACAACCACTTTGGAAAACTGTTGGGCACTATCCAGTAAAGCTGAATCTGCTCATATCTTATGACCTAAGATTAATTTAGAGGAAGTCTTGCTCATGTCTGTAAGGAGATACCTATGAGAATGTTCATTGCGTCAATGTTTGTCATAGCATAAGATTGGAAATGATTTAAATATCTATCCATGGGAGAATGGGTAAACAGTTGTGGTACATTCATATCATGGAATACTAAACTGAGGTTAAAATGAATGAACTAAACTCCATGTATTAACATGGTTAAGTCTCAAAAACTATTGAGTAAAAAAAGCTAGCTGCAGGATGATATGCACAATCTGATACCATGTACATAAAGTTGAAAAGCATGTAGAACAGTACCAAAGTTGCTCACTGATATATAAATATAGAGTAGAAGTATAGAAACATCATGGGAATAATAAACATCAAATTCAGGATAGTAATTATCTGCGGTGGAGGCAGGAAGAAAAGGAGGGAGGGAGGAAGGAGTATGGGATTAGGGAAGGATACACAGGAGACTTCAGTTTGATTCTGTAATTCTTTTTAAAGCTAGGTGGTGAGTACAGGGTATTCATTACATCATTCTCTAGGGTCAGAATACTTGGGCTTGAATATGACTTGCATAAATCCCTCGACTTGTGTGAGGCTCAGTTATTTCACCTGTCAATAATAGGACTGCACTGAGAGCTCTACATATGTTATTTGGACCTCACAATAATCCTCTGAAGTATTATTATCTCCACTTTACAGGTAGAGAAAATGAGCTCAGAGCAGCTAAGTGACAGCCCAGGATTTCAACTCAGGCCTGACTCCAAAGTCCAGACTCGTACGTGCCCAACTTAACTCATAGGATGGTTGTAAGGAGTTGATGTATGTGAAATCCCTTTGGAAATTTAAATTAGATGTGGATGATGATGATGATGATCATGGGAATATTAGAAAAGTGGAACAGTTATAAATGAACTTATACATTGCAGATAGTACCTAAGATTAGGGGCAAATAGAAAGTCACTTGAGTGCACTAGTGGTGTGGGATGGGGTACAGAAAGATATCTGTCCAAGGACAGTGACAGAGACTGAGGGAAGGAAAGATTTAGAACAGAGGTGGGGAATCTTACTTTTAATCAGGAGCCCTGACCCAAAGAAAACTACCAAGAGCCACACACTAGTAGAAAGCAACTCATTTTTGTATTTTTAAGAGATCAAAATATCAAACAGCCAAATTATCTGCTTTTAAAATTACGAGCAAGCAAAGAAAATGAATCTATATTCAAAAGACACAACAAAGACTGAAAGTAATGATAATGGTAGTGTTTATAATGACTGGGGCAATGGGCAGCCTCATACCCTGCAGGAGGGAGAGTTAATTGGTACAACCATTTTGAAGGGCAATTTGGCAATAGAAACCTTTAAAAATGTGTGACTGCCCTTTGGCCATTCATTCCTTTTCTAGGCATTTAGTCTAAAGAAATAATTGGACAAGTATGAAAAGAAATACATACAAGCATGTACTTTATGGGGTTGTTTATCATAGCAAAAAATGTCCAATGATTGAAGTTGGCTAAATATATTATGGTACACCCATACAATATACTACTAGGCAACTTAAAAGTTTATAGATTTTTACATATTGCATAGGTAAAAAAGATTAGAAAATGTTATTTATAGTATAGCATTTTTAATAAAAATATAGATATTTTTGCTCAGAAAATATGAATAAATATGAAGTGAAATATTAGTGATTATCTCTGGGTGAGAGGATTACAGTCTTTTTCTCCTTCATCTGTACTTTCTAATATTTCTACAATGAAGACAAACTTAACAATTTCCAAAAGAGACAACAAATTAAATTCACCTTGGTTCCCAATTATGCCAATAAAAGTGGGAGAAGGGAGAGAGAAAGAAAAGGAAAGGAAAGAGGGGGCAAAGGAAAAGAAAAAACAGAGAAGATGAGAAAAAGAGGAAAAGAGGTGGCTGGAAGGAAGCAAGGGAAGGGAGGAAATGAAAGAGATGAGAAATAAGACAGAAAAAGATCAGGCGAGGCCAGGCAGAAGGGTATCTAATAGCCCCCGAAGTAAAGGTGTTAATCAGATGAATTGTTCTGTCACATTCCGCTGTGGCATGTGGGGAGGGCATCACTCCACCCCCAAGATCTTATTGGCTCTCTGGCAGTTTAGAATCATCCTTTTTTTAGTGTGTTAGGAAATAGCTTGTTTTTATTTTTTTAAAATTCAACATCTATTCTAAAGTTATTAATTTATATTTATGTTTATTATATAAACAATACATATTAATTGTATGGCAATCAGAAAACACAAAGAGAATCAAAGCCCTGCCATCATACATCATATTCCAGAGATAACTGCTGTTAATTTCTGTTGCATTTGCTTCCCAACTTTATTTCTATAATTAAACATAAGGCCACCTTAGCTACTGACTTCTCTCTCATTGCCTTTTTGAAATGAAACATTTTATTTTGAGATCATCACATGCAGTTGTAAGAAATAATACAGAGAGATCCCACATCGATTTTTGTTGAACCACACTTCATTCGCACAACCGCATATGTTGCCCTACAACCAGCCTTTTTCATTCAAGGTGTAGCGTAAGCATATTTCACATCAACAAATGCACCTCAAAAGAAAAAAAAGCATATTTGAAAATATGATGCAAATAAGATTATCTTCATAAAAGTAACAAAACATATAAAGTAGCTAAGGAATAAACTTAAATATATACAACTTAAATGAATAATAACATAAAACTACTAAGGGACATGAAGAAGATTAGAATTAAAGGAAAAAACACATCTTATTCCTGGATTGACATGCATTTTTTCAACTAAAGATTTCATTCTGTAGGTTGTTCTGAAGACTTTGTAGGACTGTGAAAAAATGATATAGGTTTTAGAACTACAGAGTAATTGAGAGTCTTAAATAAGTTGGTTAATTTACTGGCCATACCCCAAAGTTCCTCTGATATTTAAAACTGGGTGGACTGCTTATCTGCACTGTTTAATCTGAGCGACTAAGTCTGGTTTATTCCACAATATCTAAAGGTTACATCTGAACTAGTATTCATCAATTTGTTCTGAGCCTTTTTCAAATCAAACCCAATTTTCAGTCTAATTGGATCACAGAGTAAGAATTAAAAGAAAAAAAAGTGGCAAAACAATATTTCAGTGTAATCTGGATCTATAATACTGTGGCCAGAGCAATGTCGCTTGCTGTTACTTGCTGTAGTTATTGTTTGTTTCTTTGTTTGGGATTTTTTAAATGTGAAAAATGGGTTTCCCTACACAAAGGAGATATGGAAAGACATATGCAATTGAAGGAAAAAGCAAATGCAAAGTGGCAGGCTGAAGGTCACATCCACCTTATGGAAATATAAAGTTTTTTGATATATCCAGGCCTTTAAAAGTCTTTTAATTAGTTACCAACATTTGAAAATCAGGAAATTTGCATTAAAATATGGATTTCTGGTGTACTGGATCTTTCCATGGGCAGTCTAAGCAAGAGGCACCAACAACAGTAATGGAGAAAATCCGAAATTTTAGAAAAAAACTTAATTTCAGCACACATGTAAATTTTGTGTGATCTCGAAAAACAAAATTTCATGTATGCTTTAGAAATATATCTATTTTGAATATCATTTGGGAAAGGGGCACTAGAATCTTTTCAGACTTTGGGCCTCTCAAGGTCGTAGTCTGAGCTTCGTTTCCAGTTCCTCTTTAACAATCGGAAAATCTGGCCACACTGGGCTGAAATTCCCAGTGGTTAGCCTCCACCAGACAAGACATTCACAGTTCCCACTACTTTTATATTTTCTTATACCCCTCTGGTCCACTCGTCCACTCCACTCCTTCAGGCTACTTGTCTGGCATGTGTGACATTTTAGGTTAGGGTCCCTGGCACATACACAGACCAACAAGGATTTTTACTTACTCTTTCGACCTTTTAAGTAATCAGGGTCAACCAGGACTACACCATCTGTGGAGAGGGGGAGAGATGGCCCTCTGGTCAGGAAAGGTCCTCAGACTATGAAACAGAAGTTGACCCCTGAATGGTTCCTCCTATTTTTCTCTTTAATTGGCCTCCTCCTCTGCATGGTCCTTTCTTGGCTTTCTTTTACTCCCTCACTCCCATTCCCTTCTCCCCAGGCTCTTTCCCTTTTTGGACTCACTGACCAATGGGTTCCACCATGTCCACATGGTCCACGAAGTCCCGTTTCCCCAAGTAGATGGAGAGCTGTTGTGGAACAACCTCCCATGTTATTCTCATAATCATCTTTGAATGGATTCCCCTGAAGCCCCCAACCCAAACCCCTGAGACCTTGAAGGACGTACCCACCTATCCCTTTTGCCCTCTCATTTGCCCAGCTGGGCCAGGTTCTCTCACCTTGCCATTGGAGCAGGTCTTCTTAAACACCCTATGAGGAGAAAATCAGAGGATAGGGAGGGGGATTGGAAGAGAAGGGAAGAAGAGAAGAAGAGAAAGGGAAGTGGGGAGACAAGGAAATATTTCTAGGATTAGAAGAAGAGGCCCAGGGACTTCCCTGGAGGTCCAGTGGTAAAGAATCTGCCTTACAATGCAGGGGAGGCAGGTTCGATCCCTGGTCAGGGAACTAAGATCCCACATGCCTTGGGGCAACTAAGCCTGTGTGCCACAACTACTGAGCTCTCTGGCCTCAACAAGAGAGCCTGAGTGCCACAAGCTACAGAGCCCACGCACTCTGGACCCCGTGTGCCACAACTACAGAGCCCATGTGCCCTGGAGCCTGCACTCCACAACTGGAGAAGAGAAAACCCACACACCACAACTAGAGAGAAGTCCGTGCGCCACAACCAAGATTCCGCGTGCTGCAACTAAGACCCAACGCAGCCAAAAATAAATAAAATAAAATAAATAAATAAATAAATAAATCTTACTGGTGGGATTGGGGAGGAGCTGGAAAAAAAAAAAAGAAGAGCCCCAAGGAAAGCGAAATGACACAAAGGTGGAGGCAGTTGGGATAGAGTCCAAGACACAAGTTGGGGAGAGGTTGCAAACCCCTCCACCCCAAAGGCAAGTACTTGGGTTTGGGTAAGTGACAAGTCACAGAATCAGAGAATTAGGAGTTCTTACTTACCTGGATATGTTGGCCATGGCATTGATGTTGAGCCTTTTCTGGCAAAAGGGAAAGAAGGAGGAAGGCTCAATCATTTGGTCCCTATTCTCCTTACCTGGCTCTGGTATACCATCCAGACACACCTAGTGTGATGTAACCTTTTCTTCTTAGATAGACACCTCACCACCATCCACGCCTCCTATTCTCCCTCCTGCCAAGGTTACTTATTCAGCCATAATCTCAACTATCCTGGACATGGGAAAAAACCTTCTGTAGTTTTCACGAATTGTTGATTAACCATACTGTCTATTCTCCAGAAAGAGTGAGGCTTTTTGAAATAGCTGGGGCACTCTTGAGAGCCTTTTGAGAGAAGAAATTTGTCTGGAGAAAGGCCTGCATCCAGGAAAGTATGAGGAGAATTGGACTGGATGAGGCTGAACATCACCTGGCACATGGTAGGCACCAAGACATGTTCGTTAGATACATGAATGAATGAATGAATGAATGAACAAAACCCAGACTCTGGCTTTGCTCCTGCAATGGATTCTGAGCCTGAGTTCACCTCACGGTGGCCTTAACACTCAGGTAAGAAAGGAGAAAGGTGTGGGAGAGAAAAGGTTGGTACCCTCATGCTCCTGGTTGTTGGTGGCAGAAACCTGTATGGAGGTTGAAAGCCTTCCTTGAACCTATTCATCACTCACATCACCCTCCCCAGATTTTCCCACCCTTATCTCCATCCATGTCCCCAGGTGCTAAGCCTTGGAGTAGGGATACTTAGAGAGAGGAAGACGTCTCTTTAATGCTTTTCTTTGATGCATATTAGATCTGGCTTGAGGGGTGAGCTTAGGGGAGCTTCCAGAGGTCTCTCCCAGGGTCTCTCAGCCTGAGTGCCTGTCAGTTGTGTCGGGAAAGGTGCCCTTCAAGTGCTTCTTGATATATTGATGGGGGTGCTAAGGGCAGGGGATATGGGACCTAGTATGGGCTGGAAATAGAGGACTTTGGACTATTACCTGGAGAGGAAGATGAAGCTCACATCCGTCTCCAGCTCTGGTCACTATGCTCGCCTCCCCAACCTCTTATACCCAAGGTCCTCTGAGTTTTTAGATTGGTGGGGGTCAGGAGAGAAGAATAGGGTTCTGTGGGGGGCATGAAATACTGCTTTATAAATAGCGCAGGTGCCAAGAGTTTGGAAAGCAGATTAGTGGCTAAAAGATTAGTGGCTAAAAGATTAGCAGGCTCTTGCTGCTGGGACAGGGCGGGAGTCAGGGGTTGAATCTGATGGTGTTAAAGTCAGGGGAGCTTGAGAAAGGGAAATACAATGTTTTGGCCTTGTGAGGCCTTGAACCTGAGGACCAGGATCAAAGGGGACTCTGGGATATTAAAAGAAAAGCAATGTGAGGGATAGAAATAGGAGGGCTCAAAGTATAGGCCTTTGTGATTCTGAAAGGAGAGGCTTGTGTCATATTCCAGTCTTTTTATATCTCTTGATCAACTATTACAGGCCACACAAAAGCCAAGTGTATGGGAAAGAGCACCCCTTCCCCAGCCCCCCACTACTTGGGACTTGGGACTCTTGAAGTGATGTTTAGAGACCCGATTATCCCAGCTTATGTGCACAGCAGGAGTCAATCTCCCGTACATGGGGGTGGGGTAGGGCAGGGGAGGCTGAGTGTGTTGAGCTGTGTGCACATGTCTGTGAGCCTTGAACTTCTTTTCTTGTTGGAGAGGAAGGTAACAAAGGATCCTTGGCCCAGGGGCAGGTTCTCTGGGCAGGATGTTGCCTGTGGAGGGAAAAAGCAATTGACATCTATATCACCCCCACCTGAAGTAAACCTTTCCTGCCCCCCAGCTCTTGACACTCTCCAATCCCTAAAACTAAGTCCACGCTATAGGCTCTAAGCAGCTTCGCTCGCCTCATATGACCACTCATGGAATTAGAGATATTTCTGTCCTGCAGCTGCCAGGACCCCCCACAATGGTAGCAACAAAAGTAATCTTCCTTTCTTGGCTGTCCTTCCCATAGGACCTAGGCCCAGGCTTCATGGACATGGGGGATGTAGAGATGGGATATGCAAGCTCTGGGGATACAGGACCCTACACCACCTCACCTCACCATAGTGCCGGCTGCGCTTTAGTATCTATCCGTAGATGCAGCCCTCAGCCCTCCACAACAGCATGTCCGTTCCTCAGAGGGTGACTATGTCCGTGGCTCAGGGGGCTGGGCCTTCCCTATCTCCCACTCCCCACTGTGGGCACTGGAGAGCTAGCTGTCCTATAATCTCTTTGCCCAAATAACCGGGTTAGCCTTTGCCATTCCTTGTTAGTATGCATCCCAGGGCCTTGGCTTTTAGTCATTGTGACTCTTTCCTTCTCAGGGATTTTCAGCTACAGGTAGAAGCCCAGACTCTGCGGAGAAGGTTGGTGTCTATGGAGGAGGTGAAAAGTCAGAGTGAATGTACTTTTGGATTAGCCTTCAACCCATTTTTGTCTTCAGACCCACACTTGAAGCTTAGCCCCTCTTTCAACTCAGGTCCATGGTACTCTCAACAGGAAGTAGATCTGGTAGACCTTTAATTCATTATTATGATTGAACTTAAATCATTCTCTCTTTTCCTGGAGTATGTGCATTTCTTGCCAGAGGTATAATTTAGCAAAAGTAAAATGCACAAATTTTAATTGCACAGCTTGATGAATTTTTACCTACTGTGGAAGGCTGAATAATGCGCCCCCAAGGATATCAGGTCCTAATCCCTGGAACCAATAAATGTTACCTTATATGGCAAAACATGGACTTTGCAGATGTGATTAAATTTAGGATCTTGAGAGGGGAAGACTATTTTGGATCATCCGGGCGGGCCCTAAATGTAATCACTAGTCTGTTTATAAGAGGGAAGCAGAGGGATATAGAGGGAGATTTAACTGCAGAGACAGAAGGCAATATGAGGACTGCAGCCAGATGTTATGCTCTGGGCTTTGAAGATGGAGGAATGCAGCTCTAGAAACTGGAAAAGGCAAGGACACAAATTCTCCCCTATAGTCCCTCATGGTTGCAGGGTGGCTGTCACAGTTCAGGCATAGCCCTGCTGATACCTTGATTTTGGCACAGTGAACCTGATCTTGGACTTCTGACCTCCAGAACTGTAAGAGAATAAATGGTGTTTTAAGGCACCAAGTCTGTGGTAATTTTTTACAGCAGCAATAAGAAACTACTACACCTATGTATACATACATGTAACCACCACCCAGATCAAGATATAGAACATTTCTAGCTCCCCAGAAAATTCCCTTGTGTCCCTTTCCAGTTAGTAGTCTCCCAAAGAGAGACACCATAGTTTTATTTTGATCAAGAGTATTTGCATTTTATGAGGAGGCAAGAGTAAGAAGGCAAAGGAGTGCATCTCTAAAGGGGAAGTGTCTGGCCCCTGTGATAGATTGATGGGAGAGGTATCTTCAGGTCCTTACCCACCCTCACTCTGCACACCCCAGTGATATTCCCAACCAGCCCTTCCAGTTTGGAAGTGATGACCGGATAGCTGAGTGAGGAAGGGCTGGTTATTCCATAAGGCATCTTAGCAGACAGGATTGTTTATCAACTCAATAGGCATCTCTCCCTTCCTTCTTGTGGGCAGAATCCCCACTTTTTTATGTACCCCACCCTCCTCCACCTGGCTCTCTGCTCCTCTCAGCCAGTCATGGTCATTTCATCCTCTTTGCCGGTGGTTGGTTTAGTTATAGGCATGATGAAACTCAGCCCACTGAGACATGAGGGGAAGCATGCTAGGGAGATTCTGGGAAAGGTTTCCTGAGTGATAAAAATAAACACACAGGAAGAGAGGCCTTCCTCTCCTTTTGTCAATGGTATTTCCATGTTTGGATACAATGCCTAAAATGCAACAGCCACCTTGTGACCATGAGAGTTGCTGAGCAGCAGGCTGAGGGGTGCAGATCAGAAAGATGGAAAGAATCAGGATTTTTTTAATGACATTGTTGAACTGTTGAATTAATCAACTCTAAAGCTCCCTGCTCCTGGACTTAGATGCTAGATAATACATTTCCTTATTTTAAAGTCAACTGAGTTGGCATTTTCTGTTATTGCAGCTGACAACATACCAGCAGACTTAAGTGGGATCTGCACAATGGCACTGGCTCAGTGCGGGAGGATGGAGAGGAGGCAGACAAATCAAATGGTAGAAGCAGAGACTTCTCCTGCTGTCCTAGGTACCGGACACAGTGGTACTGGTCTCTAGTCTAAAGTTGTTAACAGCCTTGTTGGAGATAAAGAACAGACATTTAGAAAGACTAAAAGGGAACACTACAGAAAAGACACCTGGACAACACTAACTTGGGTACAATTATATGGAACCAGTCACTTTCCCATGATTTTATTAGTAAATTTGGATTGTCCAGGATTTCAGGTTACTGCTCCTTTCCATCAAGCCTGTGGGGATTGTCTTATTCCACTCCACACTGCACCTTACTTTCAGCAGGCGACCTCGTCTTTTCACTTCATAAAGAAAACCTAGGCAATTGAAGAGAAATTTTGATTGGAGGGAGATTTGTATGCTGGAATCTCATTGGTCATTATAATTATTCATAACTTGTAAGTTAAATCATGAGAGTGGATGGAGAGAGAGAGGGAGAGAAGGAGAGAGAAAGAAACAATGGAGGAATGGAGAAGGAGGAGAGGAGAGAAGAGATCTGGAAGTAAGCGTTGTGGAAGGGTCACATTTGGAGGAAGGAGGACAAAAAGGAGCCAGGGAAGGGGTCAGAAGGAACACCCAGAGTTATAGGAGAATCAGAGTAAAGTCACAGAAATGAAAGTGAGGAAGAGTTTCACAGGAGAGAGGGGTCTGGTCTGCAACCTTTCATAAGGCATGCATTCCTTTTGGCCCAGGTGACGTCAGCGAAAGCTAGCTTCTGGTTGGGGAATGTTGGGAGAGGTCTTTTCCTGAAGTAGCCACTGGGCGGCAGTGGTGGCAGTGTTGGCAGCTGCAGCTGAGTCCAGGAACTGGCAGAAACCTGGCAGAGCTAAACCAGCTTGAAGCAGTAGGAGCAGGAAGCTGGCTCCTGCTGGGGCTTCTCTAGTTTAGTGGACACTGGAATGTCCCCTTGAGTGTATGCCAAGCTTCAGATCACACTTGTCCTCCTCTGAAGAGGTCAGCTTCACCCCTGGGAGCAAAGTAAATAATACAAAGTACTTTATAGATTAGCAGCATTTTATGGTTTACAAAGTGTTTTCACATCTATTAACCAATTCAGTATTCAGAAAACCCTAAAAGGTTGGTATTAGTGACCCCATTTCACTCATGAGGAAATTCAGTCATGAAGAGGTATCCAGGGTGACACAACTAATACGTGGAAGAACAAGGGTTTGAATTCAGGTCTGTCTGGCTCCAAACACCTGAGCCTTTTGTGCAAAATCACAGCGATCAGTTGTCCAGGACTCAGGCTATGACTGCTTTCTCCACGCCTACCATCTATCCACCACACCCTCACTGGGCAAGGATCTCCAGGTTTCCCCCATCTAGGTTTCTGGGTCTTCCAGGAGATCTAGGTTCTAGATTCTAGAGCCTCCCCTGCAGCCCTGCCTCCTCCCCTCACTCCCAGGACCAGCTGGGCAACATTTTCAGGATCTGAAGATCAGTTCAGAGTCCCCATTGCTTCCCAGCTCCCTTCAGAGTGGATTCTGCTGCAGCCTGCTCCCCCTCCCCAAGAGCACTACCCACCTTATCCTCAGAGTCCTCCAGGCCCAGAGCTTGCTTCCTGTGCCTAAGACTTCCATAATCACGGAGCCTTAGTTAGCCTCAGGAGCCTCAGGCCCAGAGCTCCTGACAATTCCATGTTCCCTAGCACTAGGCTCTCAAACATCTAGGCTTGGTGTCCGTACTGTCTTGGCTGTATTCAGACCAGGGTCTCCTGGGGTGATAGAGAGAGACGAGGGGTGGTATGTAGGAGGGGGTGGAGTCTTTAAGGGAAGCATGTGGGCTAGCATCCTTGGGGAGGAGTGAATCACCTCCTCACCACCTCCTCTTACATGCGTAATAGGCATCTTGAAATTGGCAGGTGGAAAAATGAGCTCCTCATCTTTCCCCACACCTACTCCTCTCACAGCCTTCCCCGTCTTTGTCAATGGTGTAAGTCCATTCTTCCAGTTGCTCAGGCCAGAAATCTTGGAGTCATTCTTGACTCCTCTCTTTCTCTTATACCCCTTATCGGTAAATATTGTTGTCTCTACTTTCAAAAGCCAGCCAGAATCTGCCACTTCTCACCACCTTCACCGGCCTGGTCCAAGCCACCATCATCTCTATTGGCAATGGCCTCTGATCTGATCTTCCTCCTGTGTCCCTAGCCTTGTAGTCTATTCTCAACATAGAGCTAGCCAGGGATCTTTCTAAAATGTGAATCAGATCCTGATACTTGTCTCTTCTAAACCCTCAATGGCTTCCCAGTCACTGAAAGTAAAAGCCAAGATGTCCTCACAAGGGCTTCCAAGGACCTTCATGATCTGGTTTGTGCCAAACTCTCTGACCTCCTCTCTATGTTTCCTCTTCCTCACAACCATCCGGTCCTTATTCAAAAGTCACCCTAATATTTAAAACAGAAATCCTCTCTATTCTCTTTCCCTCCTTTACTTTTTTCCATAACAATGATCATGATCTATATATTTTACTTGTTAATTTTATTACCTTTTCCCTCCCACTGGTATGTAAGCTCCATTAGAGTAGGAGTTTTTGCCTGTTTTGCTTACTATTAGTGAACTACCAGTGCCTAGAACTGGTCCAAGCACGTAATAGGCTCTCAGAACATGTTTGCTTATCCTTTCCTAGATTATGGCCAGTGGCTTAGAGAGGCCATTGAGCATAGCAATTATGGATTACTAAAGCCTGGTTCAAAGGTTGGCCTTCCTGGGTTCGAAATCTTGACTCTACCACTAATTAGCAAAATACTTCAACTTTCTGTGCCTTCGTTTTCTCATCAGTGAAGTAGGGAAAATCATGATACCTACATCATAGAGAGCCTGTGGGGCCATTAATAAGTACAAAGCGCATAGAACAGCGCCTTGCATGTAGTAAGTGCTATATACAAATTTCTTATAATTATATGCACATGGAGTTAAGATTTATATCAGTAGTTTAGATTTCCTAAAATCTTTCGATGTGTTATCCATGCTAACATTCATTTTCCATGTTTCTGCTCATACAGATTTCTATGATCTTCCTGCAGTTTTAGTTATCTCCAGTGGCCTGGCTTTTCGTCTGTCATCTTGGACGTTTCCTTGTGTACTCTCTCCTACAGTCATTTAGGAACCATTAAATAGTCATCTCACTGGGCCCCAGTTTCCCAATCTGTGCACTGAGTGGGTGGGACTAGATAATCTTGATGGGCCTTTCTAGCTCTAATGATTTCCCAGGACGGGAGGAGGTACAGGTCCCACGCCCAACCTCACCCCCTTGGATATGCCCTCTGGCTGCCAAGGGGACGGGTGACAGAGTCAGCTGGGCTCAGCTTCAAGGGGAGCAGGTAGGAGACGTGCCAAGTTTCTTGGGTAAGGGTGGCAATGGGGTTCCTTGGCTGGCCCAGGCTGGGGGAAGGTATCAGAGATCACTGTAGTTCAGAGACACTGGGACCAGGGGAGAGAAGTTACTGTGTGGAGAGATGCCCTCTTCACAGGGACACAGCTGTTGTGATGAGCTGGGAGACAATTTGGGTCTGAGTATCTTCCTATATTGGATAGTCCTGGTAGGCCTTGACCCACTTTAGCTAACCAAGTTCTGAAGGACAGAGTCAGCTTCAGAAGAACGACCCAAACCCACTGACTGCCCTCCTCAGCCCCGGCACTGCCTGCTGCCTACTATTCCCCGGGCTGGACCAAGGGAGCTCTGGCAGGGGCCAGGCTGGCCCGGGTTACTCCCAGATGCATCCTCTCAACTCCCCCTTGTGCTTCAACCATCGCCCTCCCCATTCTCTGCTTTTTTGCCCCAGGTCAGGGCTGGGGGGCCAGGGAACTCTGGCCACCCTCACTTCTGCCCTTTCCACCCCTAGGGGGACCATGACCAGTACGGAGTCCTCACTGTTCACAACCTTAGGCCCCCACTCAGATCCTGACGACAGTGAGGTGGAGCTGGACTGCCAGTTTAATGAGGACTTCAAGTTTATCCTGCTGCCCGTGAGCTATGCAGTTATCTTTGTGCTGGGCCTAGGCCTCAATGCCCTGACCATCTGGCTCTTCCTCTTTCGCCTCCGACCGTGGGATGCGACAGCCACCTACATTTTCCACTTAGCTTTGTCAGATACTTTGTACGTCCTGTCGCTGCCCACCCTCGTCTACTATTACGCAGCTCGCAACCACTGGCCCTTTGACACTGGGCTCTGCAAGTTCATCCGCTTTCTCTTCTATTGGAACCTCTACTGCAGCGTCCTTTTCCTCACCTGCATCAGCGTACACCGCTACCTGGGCATCTACCACCCGCTGCGGGTGGTGCGCTGGGTCCGCCCGCGCCTTGCTGGGCTTCTCTGCCTGGCAGTTTGGTTGGTCGTAGCTGGCTGCCTCGTGCCCAACTTGTTCTTTGTCACCACCAGCCCTAAGGGGGACATCATCTTGTGCCACGACACCACCCGGCCTGAGGAGTTTGACCACTACGTGCACTTCAGTTCGGCAATCATGGGGCTGCTCTTTGGCGTGCCCTTCCTGGTCACTCTTGTCTGCTATGGGCTCATGGCCCGGCGCCTGTATCGGCCCTTGCCAAGGGCTGCCCAGTCATCTTCCCGTCTGCGCTCGCTGCGCACCATCGCTGTGGTATTGACTGTCTTTGCCGTCTGCTTCGTGCCTTTCCACATCACCCACACCGTTTATTACATGGCAAGGCTGTTGGAAGCTGACTGCTGGGTACTGAACATCGTCAACGTGGTCTACAAAGTGACTCGGCCTCTGGCCAGTGCCAATAGCTGTCTGGATCCTGTGCTCTATTTGCTCACTGGGGACAAGTATCGACGTCAGCTCCGGCAGCTCTGCAGGGGTGGCAGGCTCCGGCTCCCCACGGCTGCCTCTTCCCTGGCGCTGGTGTCCCTGCCTGAGGACAGCAGCTGCAGGTGGACAGCTACCCCCCAGGACGGCGGCTTGGGCAGATAGATTGTAACGGAAGCTGGGAAGTGAGAGAAAGGAGGTGAGTGCAGGGCAGAGGGGAGGGAACCTTATAGTGACACCCGATCTGGCTGCTTTGTCCTCTTTTCTGAGCTCTGGAGAGAGGCCCTCACCCTGAGATTTAGGAGGAGCCAGAGAAATCACGTGTGACCCCATCTCCCCTAAACCCTTCAGTTGCCCTCTCCTTTTTAGCCAAAGACATAGCAGCCACTCTTCGTCCTCGACTTCTTTCTCTTTGTTTCTGTCCCCTTCCTGGGGCCACTGGTCCTGTTTCTTGGTCCTACAAGGCTGCTGGAAATCTTCCCCAGCCCTCCTTCTCCTGCCCTTTCCCCCCATATCCTTGTATAGCATGTGTTCCTTCAGCCAGACCAGAGCATTTAACTGGAGGGGTGAAGAAGCTGGGGTGATCTCAGGATTGGCCTGACTCATCTGACAGTGATAGCCAGAATCAGGAAGTGGGGGCACCAGCATATCACAAATGCCTGGGAAGTGACATATGTAGTGCCCACACCCACTCCCTGGTTTCCCCTGGAAGACAGGATAGTCTTGTCTACCCAGGCGCTGAACTAGGGCGCAGTCCCAGAGAGCCTGCCTGCCAGGGTCCCCACGTGCAGCTAGAGGCATGGCCCTGTTGAATGGTGTGTAGCCATGAGGTAGAGAGGGAGCCCTGAGTCTTCCCATGGGGTGGGGACCCTGAGGAGCCTCAGGGGGCAGGACCCAAGCTGATAATGGCCTTTGGAACAGGAATGCGACTGGCCCTTCTTTATGATGTTTGCTGCGAACGTATTTGACAGCTCTCCGGTACTTAATGAAAGGCAGAGTGGATGGCTCAGAACGCAAGGGAGGAGCTCTCGTGTCTATGGCATAAGTTCCAGCACCAAAGGGTGGAGCAGGTTTGTGCAGAGATTGGGGTGGTGACAGGGACCGAGGCCCAGAGCTGACTCTCCACTGGTCTCTCCCCTTTCTCTAGCTCCTGCCCTAGATAAATGATAAATCTGTCACCAGCTCTTTCAGATCAGGTTTTAGGACTTCGAGGACAGGGCAAGGCACTGGGACTAGGACAACTCCCCTTGGAGTTTCCCATCCAGTCACTCCTCTCCGCACTATCTTAGTGCTTACAGACTTCCAGGTGTGGGGGTGGGGTGTGGAATTTGGGGAGCTAACTCCCAAGCTTTGGGAAGTAAGAGTTTCTGAGAAGGCATTCGTGAGAAGGGTAGGCTTACACTTCCAGGCACCCTCTCTAAAATTGCCTTCCAGTCCTTTGGTCTCTTGAGTCTCCAGCCTTCCTTTCCTTTTGCCCCACTCTTGCTGACCTAGCTCTGATCCCTTGCTTGTCTCCTGGCTTCTAAGGGGTCTCTCTGGAGAGTAAGGTTAGGGCTGGTCTGCAGAAAAAAAAAATGATTTCAGTGCCCCTGAGTCCCCCTTTGCATTCTTGTAAATGCTCCTTCTTCCTCTCTAGACATCAAGGACCCCTTCCGCTAGGAGTTAATGAACTGGCCTTCTTCTTACTAGCCTCCCAGTCTCATGGCCACTGCCTAGACTGTTGCATATGCTGTTCCTCATCGGCACTTACTCCCTTTTATTCTGATGACCACAGCCTCCTCGCCTATCACCTCTCCTACCCACCAGCCCCACCTAACAAAGCTGCTCTCTTCATCACAGCTGACCCAGGCTCCTCCATTTCTCCAGTCCATTGAAGTCCCCTATGCTTAACTGAGACTAACTGCCCAGACTTTGTGGTCTGCTACTTTTGGGCCACCTTCCCTCACACTCTAATTTTAAACACCTTGACTTTCACCTTGGGCCAGTCTTCTCTCTCCTAGGACTAGAGGGGATTGCAGGTGAAGCCAGAGCCCAAGGCTGGCTTGACCCACTGAAACTTGATGTGTTAGAACTTCATCTAAGCCCCCATTCCCCTTAGCCTGCTGAGTTCCTAGTGAACATTCCAGAGCAACTCTTTCCTGTCTTTTCTACCTTCTCAAGACCCCAACTTCATCCTCCCCTATGACCTCTTAAGAGTTACCTTGCCTCCTGAAAAACGGAGAAAATCTAATATCTCAGCTTCCCTCTGTTTCATTCACGATAACTCTACCTCTATATTCATTTTGTCTTTCTCCCTTTCTTCCCTGCAGTCCCAGAATAAGAAGTGGCCCTCTTTCCTTTTCCTTTGTTTATCCCTCTTCATTTTCAGTCTCTTCCGTAACTGATTTCATCTAGTCTTAAAAAACAAACTCTAGGACTTCCCTGGTGGTGCAGCAGTTAAGAATCTACCTACCAATGCAGGGGACACGGGTTTGAGCCCTGGTCAAGGAAGATCCCACATGCCGCGGAGCAACTAAGCCCGTGCGCCACAACTACTGAGCCTGTGCTCTAGAGCCCGTGAGCCACAATGGCTGAAGCCTGCGTGCCTAGAGCCCATGCTCTGCAACAAGAGAAGCCACCGCAATGAGAAGCCGGCACACCACAAGAAAGAGTAGCCCGCACTCGCCACAACTAGAGAAAGCACACGTGCAGCAACAAAGACCCAACACAACCCAAAAATAAATAAATTCAAACAAACAAACAAAAAACAAATTCTATTCATCTTATTCATTTCACTCTCAAATATCTGGAAAGAATACCATGAATCCCATTTCCTCATCACAAAGTCACCCCTTAACTCTCTGGATCTGGTTTCCTTCCTACACTTTTCTGTACCTAGAACACAAATTGCCTCATAAGCAAAACCTTTAATGATCTTTTCTCTGCCTTCATCCTCTTTGACTTCTCTGCTTTGCTTGACCCTGTTGCATATCTTCTTTAAAAATTTTTATAAAAACCACATTAATAAATTCCACTATGACAACATTAAAGCAAAATTTGAAAGAAAATATTTACCTCAACTTCCCAACCCTAGACAATTGTTTTTATTTTTCCACATTCTGTGCTTTTCCAGTTTGTATAATACATATATATATTTTTATATAAGTGCAATCATAGTGTACATATATTTTTTAATTCTTCTTTTAAAAAACTTAATTGCAGATACTCTCCTTGTGTTAACAGTCTTTCATATTTATCATTCCAATGGCCACATAAAATTACATCCATCAGTAGATTATATTTTATTTGACTATTCCCCTATTACTGGACATTTAGGCGACTCCCAATTTTTCTGTGCTTTGAATATTTTAATGCATATAGCTGTTTTATTCTTTGTAATCCTCTTCCTAGGACAAGTTCCCAGGGGTGAGATTACTAGATCAAAGAGCATGAATGTTTTTATAGAGCTTGATTTCCCAAAGGACTGCACAGTTTTCAACACCACAATGACATGTGAGTGTTCCAGTTCCCTTGCAGCCCCAGCATTGGACTTTATTAGAAATCTTTTTGGATGGCTTAAACATTAACTTATTAACTCCTTTCTTTGATTACTCATGGGATTGAACATTTTCCCATATGTTTACTGTTTGCATTTTCTCTTGGGTGAACTCTCTGTTCATATCCTTCTCCAATTGGTATCTTAGTGGTATTCTTATCTATCTAAATGTATTTTTATTTAACATACATGTTAACCCTTTGTCATATTTGATATAATTATTTCTTCCATTTATTGTAATACTTTTAACTTTAGTTTCTTATTTTATCCCCTTGCTTTAAAATTTCTCTCTTCCTAATTTACTCTCTCCCTACTTTACTCTCTCTTATTACTTCTTCTCTTTCTCTTTTACTCCCTAAGTAAACAGAGTTCCAAGATCTGTCATAGTCATAGCATTTGGGGATTATTTAATCCCCTCCCCTCATCTGAGCCTTGATTTTTCTCTTGGAGAGAACATATATGCATGTGAATACAATTCAGTTGACTCATAGTCCTTGAGAGTATCTCAGAAATCTTCTAGGGCCGGGGCACCCCCTCACTTTACAAAGGAGGAAACAGGCCCAGAGATATGACTTGCCCATGACTTAGTAAATTAGGGGCAGAGCAGAGACGAGGCTCCAGGACCCCTGAATTCCAGAGCTCCTTCCATTATGCCAGGCCAACTCAGTTCTATGTCTGACCTTTCTCCCAAGCTCCACCTCTATGTCTTCAGTTGCCCACTGGGTAGTTTCACTGGATCTTCCATTGTTACTTCCAACCCAAAATGTCAAAAACTAAACTCCCTGAACCAGTTTCCCTACCTGTCTTGCTCATTTGTGTTCATGGCATCTTCTTTTCTCAAGTCACCTAGGCTTGAAAACACTCAGGCAACTTTGACTCTTTGCCCTCCCTATTTCACAAGATTCTGACATTTCTTCCTTCATCATGTCAATTACAATTGGCCTTCCTTTATGGTCCCAGTGCTACCATTCTAATACTGGCTCTTGTCACCTTCTCCCTGACTGACTGTCACTGCCTCCCAACTGGTCTTCCTTGCCGCCAGTCTTTCCTAGCACGATATATACAGTGCATATTGCCAGATTAATTGGCCCCAAAACTGCTTGCAGTTTCACTCTCTCGCTCAAAACTCTTTCATGGTTCCCCATTGTCTACAAGACATGTTGAAATCCTTTTGTCAGAAATTCAAGAGCACTAATGCATATGCCTCCCCATCATTAGCCTCACTTCTGCTCCCTTTGTCTTTACTCTTTAAAATTAAATCCCTCTTGCCAGGTGGATGAGAAGTTGATCTGTGAACTTAGTTCTCGTTTCTCCATTCTTTAGTCAAAGCTTGTGCTGTGTCAAAAAAAAAAAGAAGAAATTCAAGAGCACTTTTTCAGTTTTATTTTCCATTCCTCCCCAGTACAAATCTCTCTTCTCCAGCTCTTTTGATCTCCTCATTCTTTTTCCAAATAAAGACTTTCGCTTTCTCACCTCTCCACCTTTATTCTTCCTTTCCCATACTCTAGAATGCCCTCCCTTTATTTTCCCACTGTCTTTTTCCTACCCAGTGTCAAAGGCCAGGCTTAAGTCCCACTTCCTCTTTGAGGCCTTCTCTGCTGACTCTTACCCACAGTGAACTTCCTGGTCATTTCTACAGTAATTATTATCTATATCAGTCATTTGACACTTTTATTGTCTTTTGATATCGCTTATACTATTATCCTGAATTGTTATTTAAGTTTTTATGTGTGTTTGTTTTGAGTTCCTACCTGTAAACCCCTTGAGTTACTGTGATAGAGAGGAAAGAGCATAGAACTGAAAATCAGAAGAACCAAGTTGGAGCCCTGGTTATCAAGGTGGGGCTCAGGTATGTCACTTGGGTGAGTCACTCAGACTCCCTGAGCCACAGTTTCATCATCTGTAAAATGAAGATCATAATCTCAGCTTTAGATACTCCAGATTGTGGCAAGACTCTGCAAATCTAGACAGCTAAGCAAATATAAATATTTATTTTATCATCCCATTTGCTTAATAAATGGTGCTTAATAAATATTTTCTGAATAATTACATGTCAGTAATTCAGCTTAATGTTTCTTCTCCTGGGAATATTTCCATGTTAAGAGGCCACAGAGCTCAAGGAGCCTAAAGATCTAGGGGTACTTCAGGAGCAGTGGAGGTTGGGAGGGCATTGGAAAGATACTTTGAAGGAAAGTAGGCCTGTCCAGCATATCTCACATCCTACTACACTGGCTACTCACTGCTTGGCTTACCTGTAAGGGTAACCTGGATGTGGAGTGAAGGAGGTGGTACATCTGAGCTTTTGCTTTCCCCACATTTTCTACTACTGCATCCCACAATCCCTAACTGGTTATGCTAAATGCTTCACCTGAGACCTCTGTTCTCTTTCATTCATGTGATGAAAGCCAGTGTTTTGGTGAAGGACGTGATGAGGAGTAGTAGAGAGAATAGCAATTTTAGTCAGATAACCAGATGTGGCTTTGAATCCTTGATCTGCTACTCACTAGCTGCATGATTTTGTACACGTTATTTACTCTTTCTGAGCTTCAGTTTCCTCATTGATAAACTGGAGATAGTAATACCTATTTGGCAGGGCTGTTGTGAAGTGTCAATGGAGTAATGGATGAAAAAACATCAGTTACAGTTCCTGTGGGTGGAAACCCCTTCTCAAAAGTTCTCAACTTTAGTGTAGCTGGACGAGGAACCAGAATTCTACATTTGGATTTGGTGCTGCTTAGAAGTGATAGTTAAGTACTAGCAAGGTAGTGAGAGCCCAGTAGCAATGTTGGACCCTGAAGTCTGTCTAGCCGGCACTGAGACTTCTCTGGGATGCTCATTTTCCTTATGGACAGCCCTAGTCATTTGGCATCAATGCTTAGTATCTGGGGAACTGTGAGAGACGCTGGGGAAGAGACACTTACGGAAATGGGAAAATAGTCCCTGATGTGGGTCCAGGCACACCAGTTCCTTACCCAGGCTGATCGCCTGTCACCTGAGATAGAAATATCTGTAGGGGATGGTGTCTGTGTGTGCCAAGCCCACCCCTCCCGCTCACCCAGTGCTTCCCTAGCAGCCTGGAGGGACCGTGGCTCTGCTAGGGAAAAGGAAGAGACCTCAGGATGGTCCTGGCTGGCCTAGCTCCTGTGGCTCTGAGAACTTGGATGAGAGGCCTGTGGGATGGTAAGTGGGACTGCCTGGTTACAGGTTGAGATGGAACATTCTTAAGTCCTGTTCTTTCTAGGTCCATGAGTCTTACCTTGCTCTGGGGTCTTCCAGTCCAGGAAAAACCAGGCAAAGTAAAGGGCTGGTAGTGGCCACTAGGATGTAAACAGCAGGTAAATGGGCAATGATTGCAAGATCCAAACTGATGAGGGAGCAGATCAGACCAAATTTGTGCTGCCAGATGAACTTGACCATGTCCAGCCCTATTAAGAGCCCTCCAAACTCTCCAAGCCCCCTGGTCCTGGCCTTCTGCACAATCCAGCTCCTGCCTGTCCATCAGCCATGTCCACTTGCCCTTCAAACTTTCCCTCTATCATCTACCATACATTCCAGATCTATTTCTCTGCTTACCTGTCATCCCTGTCCACCTGCCCACTCACCATCCCCCCACTCCTGCTCCCTGCCTGCCACCAGCTTTCCCCCCACTGCTTCCTTTCATCCACCATCTTTTCCCTCTTGTCTCCTGTCTCGCTCCTTATTCATCATCCTTGAACTCTTGTTAAAACACTAGCTCACCCTCCCTTGTCCATATACTGTCTATATCTCCCCATACTCCGTGCATACAGCATCTGCAGCCTTCTACTGTTCCCCGTACACCATTCTTGTCCCCTTGCCCATTCACCATTCCTTCCATTATCTCTGTCTCCCCTCACCCCCACCATGCTACTACCACTCCCCTCCCAGAATGGAAAATTCTATGATTCAAACACAGGCGATACTTCTCTAAGTCTGTAATGCTAATGCTTCCTCTGCCCCACTCCCCATGCTTCCTTAAGATTTTGGACATATCATGCTTATTCCATGGCCCTCATTTCTCCTCTCCAGATAGTGAGGGTTAGGAAGTGGCTGAAATTAGCTAGATCTACTCATAACCAACATGACCCTGTTCCACCTCCCACCTCCACCTGTCCTTTCTGCCCCTGAGACTCTATCTCTTCCTTCTCCAGGGCACTCGGGGAACTTGAGACTCCTTGGCTTTACTCTGTAGTACCAACTGAGATGATCAAAGGCCAGAGATGAGACTTCCCATGAGCACAAAAGTCACCCCAGATCTGGTCCTGGCCTCTGACCCTGGCTTCTTGCCATGCTCTCTTGGATCAGTACACATATATGGCAAGGTCGCTCAGGGGCCAGTGCAGAAGTACCAGACTCTGGAAGTGCTTAGGCTGCTTGAAACAAGGCATGATGCCCAGGAGCCTGAAGGAGACGAAGATCCCAGAACGGTGTTCCAACCAAAGGTACCACTAGCCTCTGGAAGCTCACCCGATATTGAACGCATATAGTTATGAGGATTTTCATCTCCCTGTCCCGTCCTGGTCCAACCCCACATCTACCACCCACTGAAGGGGGCAGGCTCTGGAGTGGTAAGGACTGCCTCATCAGGTCTGAGCCCTGGGCCTTGCCCATTTGCCCTTTGATTCCCTCTCCTGGTATTACTAGAACATAAGGATGAAGAAAAGGTGAGAAGGGCTGCTATCTGGTCCTAATGACACAGAGGTCCGGAGAAGGGAAACACCCCTCACATCACAGGCCACTCTGAGACTGCTAGGGTTGTGACCTCAGGGAGATGGCTGGTGGGAAGGGAGCGCTGTGGGTTTGTGGGGTGGGGAGCACCTGGGGTTAGATGTCTGTTGCGGCCGTTGCCCTGGGGTTAGACGTCTGTTGCGGCCATTGCCCTGAGGCAGCCTGGTTCGAGGCTGTCCCCCTCTTTTAATTTTCTATTATAAAAATTTGCCCCCGCACACAAAACTAGAGAATGCAAGAAATTTTCAATTTTGTTTTCATGTTTTATGTTCATCTTCAACAACTATTAACATTTTGCCATACTTGTTTCATCTATCTCCCAGCTCTTTTTTTTTCCCCCCTTGGAGTATTTTAAAGCAATTCTAAGGCATCATGTCATTTCACCCCTAAATTTCACCATGCATCTACAAAAATTTGGATGTTTTCTTCGATAATAACAATGCCATTATCACCCTTAACAAAATTAATACTCCTCTAAAAATATCTAATATCCAGTCCATATACAAATGTCTTTTTATACTTGTGGGACAAAAAGTTCCTTCAGTTTTTAAATAAAAATAAAAGACACATTTTTCATTTTCACCAAGAACTTTATTGAACAACGTATTCACCGTTTTGTTCCACTACCTTCTGCCATTTTTCAGGCAACTTCATAATTCCATCTTCCCAAAACTTTTTTTTTTTTTTCTTCCCAAAACTTTTAATCTTTTTGAGCAATGAACAGTTCTAGGTGCCTTTTACAGTCTTCCAGGGAATTGTTAAGTTTTTCCATTAAGAGAATTTTGTAAAGACTGAAATAAATGGAAATCTGAAGTTGCAATGTCTGGTGAATACGGCGGATGAATCAGAACTTCCCAGCCAAGCTGTAACAGTTTTTGCCTGGTCATCAAAGAAACATGCGGTCTTGGGGTATCCTGATGGAATATTACGCATTTTCTGTTGACTAATTCCAGACACTTTTTGTCGAGTACTGCTTTCAGTTGGTCTAATTGGGAGCTGTACTTGTTGGAATTAATCATTTGGTTTTCCGGAAGGAGCTCATAATAGAGGACTCCCTTCCAATCCCACCATATACACAACATCACCTTCTTTGTATGAAGACTGGCCTTTGGTGTGGTTGGTGGTGGTTCATTTCGCTTGCCCACGATCTCTTCCATTCCACATTATTGTACAGTATCCACTTTTCATCGCCCATCCCAATTTATTTTTTAAATTTATTTTTTATTTTTTATTTTTTTTAATTATAATCATTTTATTTTAAATTTTTATTGGCGTATAGTTGCTTTACAATGTTGTGTTAGTTTCTGCTGTACAATTTGTTTTAGAAACAGAACGTTTTAGTTACGTTTAAGTAGAGAATCACATGCGGAAATACGGTCAAGAAGGTTTATTTCACTTAACTCATGTGGAACCCAAACATCAAAGCGATTAACATAACCAAGCTGGTGCAAATGATTTTCAGTGCTTGATTTGGATATTTTGAGTATGTCGGCTATCTCCCGCGTTGTATAACGTTGACTGTTCTCAATTAATGTCTCGATTTGATCGCTATCAACTTCAACTGGTCTACCCGACAGTGGAGCATCGTCCAGTGAGAAATCTCCAGCACGAAACTTCACAAACTACTTTTGACACGTCCAACCAGTCACAGCACCTTCTCCATACACTGCACAAATCTTTTTTTGTGTTTCAGTTGCGTTTTTACCTTTCTTGAAATAATAAAGCATAATATGCCAAAAATGTTGCTTTTTATCTTCCATCTTCAATATCAAAATAGCTACACAAAAATTCACCAATTTTGGTAAGTTTTTTTTAATGCACGCTGATATGACAGCTGTCACAATACAATCTAACAAAATTGTTTTGAATGAAGTTAAAGACAACTAAGTGCTACTAGAGCCATCGTATGGAAAAAACCGAACGAACTTTTTGGCCAACCCAATAGTTGGTTAATTTGAATCAGGATCTAAACAAGGTCCACTGATTTTATTTGGATGTTATGTCTGTTAAGTCTCTCTCTTTAATTGTTCATTGTAAAATAAAACCCAGATACAGAAAACCACCTAAAACAAATATGGCTTAATGAATTATTATAAGACAAATACGTTGTGGCCACCGTTAGGTCAAGAAATAGAAGTTTTTCACCCACCCCGGAAGCCTCCCATGTGCCCCATTACAGTCACAACTCTCTTTCTCCTCCCAAAGTAACCATTATCTTTGACATTTAGAGAAATTGTTCCCTTGCATTTCTATGGTTTTTTTTTTAATTTTTATTTATTATTTATTTTTGGCTGTGTTGGGTCTTCGTTTCTGTGCGAGGGCTTTCTCTAGTTGCGGCGAGCGGGGGCCCCTCTTCATCGCGGTGCGCGGGCCTCTCACTGTCGCGGCCTCTCTTGTTGCGGAGCACAGGCTCCAGACGCGCAGGCTCAGTAGTTGTGGCTCACGGGCCCAGTTGCTCCGTGGCATGTGGGATCTTCCCAGACCAGGGCTCGAACCCGTGTCCCCTGCATTGGCAGGCGGATTCTCAGCCACTGCGCCACCAGGGAAGCCCATTTCTATGGTTTTATTACCCAAACACACTTCCCTAATGACTATGGTTTAGTCTTGTCCATTAAAAAGATTATTATAACCCTTAAAATTTCTTTTTTGTAAACGTTTTATTTGAGAATAATTTTAGATTGATAGGAGAGTTGCAAAGATAGTGTGGAGAGTTCCCTATACCCTTCACCCAGCTTCCCCTTATGTTACCATCTTATGTAACCATAGTATAGTTATCACAGCTAGGAAACCAATATTGTAACATTACTGTTAACTCCAGACTTTATTCGAATTGCACTAGTTTTTTTCTACTAATGTCCATTTCTGTTCCAGGGTGCCATCAAGTCCCATGTTGTATTTAGTCATCGTGTCTCCTTAGTCTTCTCCAGTCTGTGACAGTTTCTTGGTCTTTCCTTGTCTTTTATGACCTTGGCATTTTGTAAGAGTTTAGGTCTGTTTTAGTTTCCAGCTTCCCCCTCCATCCCTTTCTTTTCCTGATCATTTATCTGTTGAACAACCCACATTTGACCTGGAGAATCTCCCACAGCCTGGACTCCGCTTGCTGCGTGTCTGTATTTCCCCCAGATTGGCAGTTGGATTCAAACACTGGATCAGACTCAGGTTTGAGCCCTTCAGCAAGATCTTCATTTACTTTTAATACAGAACAGTCCCACTTCCTACCCTCCTTTTTCCCCTGCCATTGACCTGTCAAAGACTGTTCTCCCTTGGAGTTAGCCTGTCTTCCAGACCTCAGCACCATCTCCCATGAGCAGGGGTGAGCCCCACGTACAGGCCAAAGTGAGGAGGGGGGGCAGCAAAGCCCTCATTCTTCTTTCTGACTCCCATCTCTTACCTTGTTATAACTTCATGCCCAATGAAGCAAATTGAGTTGTTGGTTTTTTTGTTTTGTTTTGTTCCTTGTTTTTGTTTGATTTTCACACCTGAAATCGGTATGCTTCTAAAGGGATACGGACCATATCTTATTTTTAGATGCATCTTCCTATAATGCCCGGAAAGTCCTAGGTCCTCAGTATTAAATAAACAATCAGTGAGTGAGTAACTTAGTTTGAGGTCTGTGGTTTCTTCCGGGTAATTAGATCACAGGAGTCCTATGGAAGAGTGTGTCCTGGGGACATGAGTGGGGGGACAAAAGGCTGTACAGAAATAGAGGACAATGGGCACTTTGCAAAACAGGAAAAGAAGAATGAGAGGAAGGAAGGCAAGTGTTGACCTTTGAGTCGGTTTGGCAAAAGACAGAGTTCTGCATACTTTGCCTTCTCTGAACCTGGAGGTCTGTCCCCACTCCAGCTCTTCCTGCTAATTGAATATCAGCCCGGCCCTGTAGCAAGCTTGAGCATTCAGGCATTACAGCATCTCCTGCAATCTGTGTTGACATCCCTGTGCTTGAAGGTGAGGACTAGCCCCTGGCAATACAGGGGAGATTAGCATTCTGTCTTTCCAGAATAGGATTTTCTGAGGCGACATTAACTCCCTCTCGTCCTTGTAAATTGTCTTCCTCAGGACTGCTACTAGATTAACTTTTAATAATTTGTGCATTTTCAGTTTTTCCCCTTTATTTCCTCCCACCCCCTCACCCCCCCCCAAAAAGAGGTCAGTTGTTGAGAAGACACTTAAGCTACAGTGTTGATCTGTACACATATATTTTCCTTTTAACAGCAGATTGCATCCTTTGTTTTCATATTTTAATGTTTAAAATCTCATAGACTTCCATATATAATAGTTGTATTTTTAATATCCATTGATTGAGAAATATATAACAAACGAAACAACTATGGCTATACATCATGACAGTATACATCGTGACATTTGAAAAAAAAATATGTGTAAGCATATTTTTTGTTCATTCTAGACAGTGCTTGGGCCATATAGGAATTTCCAGAACCCTTGTAATAATTAAGTTACTCCCTGTCCCCCCACAGTGATCTGCTGCTTACAGGTTAGAAACAATGGCTTGTTTGCTTTTTTCAAAATGAAAGTTGATTTTTTTCCTGATTATAAAAATAATTCATGTAATTCATAAAAATTTCAGACTACGCAAGGAAACATAAAGGAAACAAAAATGACTCATAATCTCACAATCCAGAAATAACAACTGTTAACTGTTCACATCCTGGTATCTCTCTTTCTTGACTTTTTCCTGTATGAATATAGAGATAAATATTGTGTCACTGTGAAGAGTTTGGGCTCTTGAGTCCAACATATCCCAGTCTGTACCTCAGCTTTGCCACTTAAGTGAACTATGGCAAATTACTTAACTGCTTAGTGCCTCAGTTTCCTCATCTCTAAAAGATGAGTATAATACCTACCGATACCATTGGGTTGTCATGAGGGTAAGTAATTAATGTAAAGCTTTTTCTTCAGTGCCTTGTTTATTTATATGCTCATATTTAAAGCTCAATAAATGTTAGTTATATGTATAATTTCTTAATCAAAATGAAATCATATTCTCTGTACTGTTTTGTAACCTGTTTTTTCACCTAAGAGTATATCATGGACATTTTTTCATGTCAATTTTCTTCTATCACATCATCATTTCATTGTATGGATATGCCATGATTCATTTAACCAATCTCCTATTATGGAGGAAACACTAATTTTTAGACATGCCTCTTTCACTATCTGGTCAGACTTGAAGGCCCCCTATATACTAGACCTGGCAGGGCTGCTGCTTAGTTTCACCTCCGCTCAAGCTCAGGAATGTTTAAACACAAGCCAAGTCCGGGGCTGAGGTGAAGTGTAGAAAAATGGGTCTTGAAAGGTGTGGATCACTGAGATCAGCCTGTACCCAGGAAAGATCAGTACAAGCAATCTGTTGTATCAATACGTTGGTTTCTATGCTTTCATATTGTTTTCTTTTCTTTTTGAGAAAAAAAATTTTTTTAATCTAGTCTCACCTGAACTAAAAATGAGAGTGATTGCAATTCCCTAGGCCAGAGACTTCCTTGGTATGTGGGTGGTCCTGGTCACCATGAATTGTATCAGAGAAAATGGAGTGATGGCCAAAAGAAATTAGGAAACCTGGGAATGTGAGAACTGATTGTTAGTAAGTACACTGATCCTTTCTTTTCTTCCCCCACCCTTTTTTTTTTTAACATGACCTCACAGAATTGTACTAATTGTAATCCTTGGTTGATGACACACTCTCATTGTTTATGGATGTCCCCCTTCCCTCTCATCTATCTATCTATCTATCTACCTATCATCTATCTATTTATCTACCTATCATCTATCATCTATCTATCTATCTATCTATCTATCTATCTATCTATCTATCTATCATCTATCTATCTATCTATCTATTTATCTATCTACTTTTGCAGTAGGAATTGCCCTCTTAAGCACTACACATGAGAAGTACTGTCTTGCCCCTGTGTCACAACTTAGCAGCTACTTGTCTGGTCTTGGCCTTCACTTCTTTCTCAGACATCTGAAGGTATCTTCTTCTTCTTCTTCTTCTTCTTCTTCTTTTAGTTTATTTTATTGAAGTGTAGTTGAGTTACAATGTTGTGTCAATTTCTGCTATACAGAAAAGTGATTCAGTTATACATATATATTCTTTTTCATATTTTTTCCATTATGGTTTATCACAGGATATTGAATACAGTTCCCTGTGCTACACAGTAGGGCCTTGTTGTTTATCCATTCTATATATTGAAGATATCGTCCTGATGCTACAGCTTTGGTAATAGAGTTCTTCTTTTCCTTATCTTCAGTCCCTGACCTGGTAAAGATTCATGACAGCAGCATCAAATCCTTAGGTGAGTTCTGTCACAATAGAATGTGGATGGCAAATAGCCAAAGCAGGTCATGGGGAAGGATGGACAGGCATCAATATTCCCTAAAGCCGATGCCTCGTCCTATGGAGAGCTGGATATCAGAAATGAGTTGAAGTTCTAAGATCTGGGAAGTCAGCAAGGTGTGGAGGTCAAGGCAAGAATAAACCAAAAGGCAAGGCCACTCCAAAATGGCCTTATCCCCCAAGTGACACTGCCTGCCTCTGGCTATCTGCCTATTCCTTTCTAAGCCTGTTTTGCACGCTAAACAATTGGATGAATTCATGCTGTGTGGTGTGTGCAGAAATAGCCAAACTGTGGGTGGCAGGAATCAAGGATTTGTTTAGTGCAGTGGGAGTGAAAACCAGAGTTTGCAAAGAAAGAACCTGTCATATCACCGAACATGGCTGGGCAGATGCTAACTAGGAAGCTGCTTCAGTTTCCCCGATGCCACTGGACTCTGAGGGACCAAGCACTGATCAGTCTGAAGAGGAACGGTTTATTGGTTGCAAACTGGTGCCTAAGCACCCTCAAGGGATTCTTTCTAACTCATAAGTCCAGGCACATTTATCTCATACTTTATATCCCTGATATAGTCGTTTACCTCGCAGGCCCCCTGATGTTGCTGGAAGATTTTCCTTCCCCATCCTTTTCACCTTTGATGCCAGAGAGTCATAAAGAGTCATCAAGTTCTTCATCTTATCTTCTAGGAGAAGCTAACTGGTGTGGCTTGACTTTTTCAAGGCCCCACCTTTGTCTTATAAGGTAGAGTACACTTGCTGAAGTTTCTGTAGCTTCTGGGAGGTGGGTGAAGAGGGCTTCCCTCCCTACTGCAGGGTAGTGGGGAATTACATCAGCTTGTGTTGTCCTCTCCTGTTCTAAAGACAAAACTTTGCATAAGGTTTGTTCGGCCTGTGGGAATGGCTGAACAAACCACGTACATGCAGGAGACATGGAGATGCAAGAGGGGCCAAGCCCTACAAGCTGAGCTACCATTTGCAAACTCAAATGTCTCTAGGGACCAGGGGTACTAGAAATGAGGGAACAGGCTGAGAGTTATAATAGGGAATGGTGGGGATTGTGGTGAACTAGAGAGGGCATGCTCCTTCTAAAGGCCTTCAAAGTTAGTTTTTCCAACTTTTTCTTGTAAAAAAAAATTCAAGCATACAGGAAAGTTGAAAGAATAGTATAATACACACCTGTATATCATCTACCTCTTCAAGTCAACAGTTGTCAGTATTTCACATATTTATTTTATCTGTCTCTCTCTATAGGAATGTATGTACATATGTATGTATATATGTATGTGGGTTTTCTTTTTCTGAACGATTTAAAATTTTTAAAATGACAATAACTGGACTGTCTAAATAAAACACAACTGCAGACAGATTTGGCCCAAGGGTTGCTCATTTGTGACCACTGGGGAAGGACTGGACACAGACCAAGTGTGGGGAGCCAAGAGGAAGTCTTTGGAGTCCAGTGAACACCCAGTTAACACTGAGAGCTCCTACGCGGAGCAAAGGGGGGACCAGCAGAAATGGGCATGGCCTTCCCACTCCTCCCCTACCTTCTTGTTACTGAAAAGAATATATAATCTTTTTCAGATCGGCTAGGGTTCTACTTTTTCTTTTCTTCGTGTTTTTGTGAGATGTATCATATGTATAAAAGAATTGAAATAATAATGAAGACATTATTATGATATATTGTTCTATATTATTCATTTTAATAATTATAATATACAATAACTAATATTTCTATAATAATGAGGACACACGTGTATTTACCACCCAGCTAAAGAAATAATATGCTACCAGTAGCTTCGAAGGCCTCTGAGTGCCTCTCCCTAATCTCCTTCCCCTCATCTCCTCCCCTACCTTGAATAACCTCTATGCTGATGTGTTTGTCTGTCATTCCCTTTCTTTTCTTTTTTTTTTTTTTTAATTGATTTATTTTTTATCTTTGGCTGCATTGGGTCTTTGTTGCTGCACGCGGGCTTTCTCTAGTTGTGGTGAGTGGGGTCTACTCTTTGTTGCAGTGCGAGGGCTTCTCATTGCGGTAGCTTCTGTTTGTTGTGGAGTACAGGCTCTAGGCACACAGGCTTCAATAGTTGTGGCACTTGGGCTTAGCTGCTCCATGGCATGTGGGATCCTCTTGGACCAGGGCTCGAACGCATGTCCCCTGCATTGGCAGGCGGATTCTTAACAACTGCGCCACCAGGGAAGTCCCTCCCTTTCTTTTATTTGTAGTTTTATCACGTATGTTGTTTAGTTTTGCCTACTTTTGTGTATATATGTGTGTGTGTGTATATATATATATACACACACACACAAACACACATATATATGGTATTTCTCTCTGACTTGATTGTTTCCACTCAACACTAAGATTTTGAGTTTCATCTTTGTTGACATATGTAGCTTTGCTTTTTGTATTCCATTGTATGAATATGGGTGGATGTACCATGGTTTATTCATCCATGGTCTTATTTATGGACATTTGGGTTGTTTCCAGCTTGTTTTTGCTATTATGAACCCTGTTTCTAGGACATTCTTATCCATGTCTTGTAGAGCTCATGCGTAAAAGTTTCTCTAGGGTATATGCCTAGGAGTGGAATTCCTGAGTCATAGGTTCTGTGCAGATTCGATTTTACTAGGACATGCTAAATTGTTTCCCAAAGTGATTATATCATATGCTTTCAGCAGAGTGTGGGTACACATTGCCTCATATCCTAACACTTGGCTTTAACTGACTTTTAAATTCTTACCAATCAGTTTAGTGTCAAATGCTATCTTGTTGCAGCTTTAATTTGTATTTCCCTAATTACTAAAGAAGTTGAGCATCGGTTCTTATACTTATGGGCCATATTTCTTCTGGAAAATATCTGCTTACATCTTTTACTAATTTTTTTATTGGTTATCTTTTACTTAATGATATGTAGGAACTCTTGACACAGTCCATATACTAATCCTTTGTCAGTTGGGTGCTGTGAACATCAGTATACCAATTTACAATAAGGAATAGAGTACCTGGCCTCTAGGGCCAGAATGCGTTCAAATTCCAGCTCCACCCTTCACCAACTGTGTGATCTCAGGTAGTTAACCTCTCTGTGCCTCAGTTTCCTTAACCTCTTTGAGATTAAGGTTTCTTATCCGTGGAGTACCTAACCCACAGTTACTGTGCCAATTAAATGAGTTATTATATGTAAAGTATTTAGGATGGTACCTGGCCCCTTTTAATCAACATATGCATTTCAATAGAATGTTCCTTAGGGGCAGGGATTTTGTTTTGATTCATCTACTAATTTATCCTAGGGACCATTAACAGTGCCTGGCACATAGTAGGTGCTCAATAATATTTGTTGAATGATCTTTCTCCTCGTTTGTAGATTGTCTTTTCTCTTTCTTTAGAGATTTAAAAAAGTTCTTAGTTTTAATGTGAATGTATCAATCCTTTGTGCGTTGTTTTAATAAAAATTTCCCCATCTGAGAATATGAAGATATTTTTCTATACTTTCTTCCAAAATTTTAAAAGTTTGTTGTTCTTAAAAAGTTTTTAATAACTTTGGGAAAAAGACAGAGATGCAAAAATAGCAGGTTTAGTTACTTACAGAAAACGTTAAAATCACCACAAAAGTCGATTTGAGTGCTTTTCAGTCTGTAAATGGGATTAGGCTAAGCCTCTTAGCTCCTCTTCAAGCTCATTCCTCCATGTTCTTAGCCTCAGGGCTGAGTGTTCCGTTCTAGGCCTTCCCTCCTCACCTCTTTAGCCTCCTGTTTTCTCTAAAATTTCTTAAAGTCAATTACTCATAGAAGGACATAAGTAAAGTCTATTTTATATCTCATTCATTCATTCAACAAATACTTATTGTGTGCCAACTATTGTATACAGTGTTCTAAGTGCTGGGAGTTCAGCAGTGTACTAAACAAGGTCCCTGTCCTCATGATGCTTATATTCCAGGGAGGGATGACAACAAAAAATAAATAAATATATAATGCCAAATGGTGATATATTCTGTGAAGTAAAAGAAATCAGAGTAAGGGGGATGGGGATGGGGCTGCCATTTTAGGTAGATTGGTCAGGGAAGGCATGTGGCTATCAAGGGGAAGAGCCATTCCAGAGAGAGGGAACAGCAAATACAAAGGCCCTGAGGCAGGAGCATACTTGTTCAAGGAATTTATTCAAGGAACAGCAAGCAGATCCTGTGGCTGGAGTGGAGTTAACAACAAGTAGAGAAAATAGTAGGAAGTGGAGTTAGAGAGATGGTGGTAAGGTTAACCATGGTAAGTCACTGAGGAAATAAGTTATCTTGGATCATCAATGGCTACGTATTGGGTAGAAGCAAGGCCTAGGGCTGGCTTCCTATTCTGGTCTCCTGGTCTCTGGTTTCTCTTCCCTTCTATAGTACTACCCACTTAACCTTTTGAGAATTCCTTCTATACTACCACTTTCAGGGGTCCTCTATTGCTTATGAGATAAGGGCCAAATTACACAGCCTCTGAAACCTTACTCATGCTGTTCCTCTATCCAGAACACTCTCTCACCTCTTCTTTGCTCAAGGTCACATGATCAATACAGTCAAGACAAGAAGCCAGTTGTCTTGACTCCAGTCATAATAATCAGAGCATGTTAAAATAAGAATGATTTGTTAATTAGGATGTAGGTTCAGTGAATGTGACAGAGATCCAAAATAAAATGTAGTTTACATAAGATAAAGATCTATTTCTCTCTCTTTCAGACCCAAAGATGAAGTGGCTATTGTGCCAGGCTACTCAGTGAAGTTGTCAGGGACCCAGGCCCCTCCATCCCTAGGGTGTTGCCTTTATTTGCATGATCCAAGATGGCAGCCTCTAAATGACCTCTCTGCTTTGGTATTTGTCCTTCTTTTTTAATATTATTTTATTTTATTTTATTACTTATTTATTTTGCCTGTGTTGGGTCTTCATTGCTGCGTGCAGGCTTTCTCTAGTTGCAGTGAGCGGGGCCTACTTTCCGTTGTGGTGCGCGGGCTTCTTATTGCGGTGGCTTCTCTTGTTGCGGAGCACGGGTTCTAGGCATATGGGCTTCAGTAGTTGCAGCACACAGCCTCAGTAGTTGTGGCACGCAGGCCCCCTAAAGCGCGCAGGCTTCAGTAGTTGCGGCATGTGGGCTCAGTAGTTGTGGTTCACAGGCTCTAGAGTGCAGGCTCAGTAGTTGTGGCGCACGGGCTTAGTTGCTCCATGGCATGTGGGATCTTCCTGGACCAGGGATCGAACCCGTGTCCCCTGCATTGGCAGGTGGATTCTTAATCACTGCACCACCAGGGAAGTCTGGTATTTGTCCTTTTAAATTCTATTTTTTACAAGGCAACTAGAGGAAGGCTTCTAAACTATAAGTCAGATTTTGTCATTCCCTTGCTCAGAACCAATAATGAGGAAGATCTCGAGACAGACATGAAGTGATTTCCAGGATATACTTTAAGTGAAAAAAGTAAGATACAGAAGAGCATATACAGCTATGCAACCTTTAGTCAAGAAGAGGAGGGATATGAATATATATGTGTACATACAAATATATCATATAAATGCTTCTAATTGGAAAAAGAACTCTAGAAGGAAAAAAAAAACAAACAAATTAACCTTCCCCGTAGAGACAGGGAAGGAAAAGTTTAGAGGGGGTGGAGTTGGAAGTGAAGCTTATCAATACACTGCATTATGTGAGCTAATAAGTGTGGACAGGATGATAGAAATAGAAAAACATTCTGGTACAACTTCTGATGAAATAATTGTGACATGTAATGATCATCACTGACTGCTATAACCATGAGGTGAAGGTTGATATGGAATGTTGCAATGAAAAGATCAGGCTATGGCCACCCGCATTTCAGATTAATCTCAGAAGCACTAAAAAGGGGATAACCTCAATGTGAAGCATGTACCCATCAAGTACTCTTACCTTCAAAATTGAACCTGAATCTAAACAAGCCTCTGGCTAACTTCCAGTTTACAGAAAATAGGAAGGATAAAGGAACAACTTAAAAGACGCCATGAGGAAGCTAACAGACAAATCCAGAATATGGGACTTTTTATAAGACAATGGTCTAGTTTCTTCAATAAGTCAATGGTTTGAAAAAAGTGGGGGGTTGGGGGAGAGGACAGCTCTAGATTAAAATAATTGATGGGACATCATAAACCAACTGTAAAAAAAACTATTTTGAAGGCAAGGAGGGAAATGTGACTATGGACTGAGTATTAGATGATACTAAGGAATCATAGTTAATTTTTTTTTTTTTGGTGTGATAATGGCTCTATTGTTATATAAGAAAATGGTCATATATTTTAGATGTGCCATACATAAGGGTGAAATTTGCTTTAAAGCACTTCAGCTTAAAAAAAAGAAAAGTTGGGATAGATGAAGCAAGTGGCATTATCTTAATAGTTGTGGAATCCAGAACTTCCATAGAAGTTCATGATTACTATTCTCTCTAGTTTTGTATGTGTTTAAAATTTTTCATACTAAAAAAAAAAAAATAAACCTTCCAACAACTCCTCATCTCACTTAGTAGAAAATCCAATGCTATCACATTGTCTTATGAGATCCTACTTGATTAGCCCCTGTCTACCTCTGTCACCTCATCTTTCATTCTCCTGTTGTTCATTCCACTTCAACCAGTTACCAGGCAATCTTTTTAAAAATTTTTTTTAAATTGAAATATAGTTGATTTACAATGTTGTGTTAGTTTCAAGTGTACAGCAAAATGATTCAGTTATATATACATCTATATCTATTTTTTTCAGCTTCTTTTCCCTCATAGGTTATTACAAAATATTGAGTATAGTTCCCTGTGCTATACAGTAGGTCCTTATTAGTTATCTATTTTATAGAGAGTAGTGCGTATCTGTTAATACCAAACTCCTAATTTATCCCTACCCCCTTCCCGCTAACCCTGCTTTCCTCTTTGGTAACCATATGTTTGTTTTCTATGTCTGCCAGGCAATCTTGTTATTCCCTGAACATGCCAGGCTCTTTGTCCTTGCTGATCCCTCTGTTAGAACTGTTCTCCCCCCCATGCTAACGTGACTGGATGCCTCACTTCATTCAAATGTCTGTTCCAACAACATCTTTCCAGGGAAGGCCTCCCTCACCACCCTAGCTGAAATAGGACTCCCCATCACACACTGGTCCCTTATTGGCTTTATTTTTCTTCATGGCACTTATCACTATCTGAAGATGCTTGCTTAATCTGCCTCGCCTAACTAGATTGTAAATTCTGTGAGGGCAAGTTCTCTGTTTTACTCAGTGCTCCAATCCTAGCATCTAGAACAGTGCCTGTCACATAGTAGGAACTCCATAAAACATTTGTTGAAATGGCAAAAGAATAGTGTCGTGACAGTTTAAAAGCCCTGAGTGACTTGGCACAGATAGCAATTCATGCCGACACATTTGCTGAACTGCTAATCCTCTAGGAACAGCGTGTGCTGTGATGCTCTGTATGTGTCATATGGTGGGAGAGATCTTGGGGATAAGGAGTGAGGCATCTCCCAGACTCTGCTTGTCTTCAGGGAGGACTTATTTGCACTGATGTTTTGGGGCTGTGTCTCCAGGCTGTTGGGTTTGTCAAGGGGGTGGAGTCCCCCTCCAGCTATCAGCATGACTGCTCTGTTTTCTGACTCACCAGTTCCCAGTTCTGGGTCATCCCTAAACTCAGTTTTCTTCCAGTTACTGGGGAAAAAAAGGCAAACTGGCTATTGAGAAAAAGCACCAGGTCCTGAGAGCCAGAGATTAGGCTCTAAAAATTTCTTAGTTTTTCCTCAGACATTATGCCTTGAGACTGTGGTGTTTTTTGTGGAGGCATAAAAAGTAGGGGACTCCATGTGATAGCCTTGGACCTGGGGGCAGCAGTGAGTCTGAGGGTCTCTTCCCACCCCAACAAGGAACCCTGCCCCTCATCTGTATTCCCTCCAACCTCTTTGCATTGTCCCTCTTGATACCCTCTTGTTATGCAGCCACAGGAGAGACATGAGCTTGGGCCTGTGGCACTCTTGAACAAAGCCTGTTCAGAGATGTCTGTGCAGGGACCCCATTCAATTCTTCAGCTCAACAAATTCTGAGGGACCTTGGCCACTGATTTTGCTGCGCACTCAGACAATAGTGTTTTGCCATTGGGTTGAGGTCTTGCTTTGGCCTAGAAAGCACCACTGTCAAGAACAAATCTTCGTAGGCCCTGAGGAAACCCCCTCCATTTTCTCCCAAGGGAAGGACCATGAGGGAACTGTGAGCAGAGAGACTCTAAATCCTATCAAAAACCAAAATTCAACCCAGTAGATTTGAAGATCTAATTTGCTTTATTAGATGATTCATGAATCTGTCAGCATCCCGTCTAGCAACCAGAAGGAACCTCCCAGGAGCGTACAAGAGGGAAGGCTTTTATAGAAAGGAAGTTGGGGAGAGGAAGTCATTAGCAAAAGAAAAGAAAGGGTGGGGACTTCCCTGGTGGTCCAGTGGCTAAGACTTCGCACTCCCAATGCAGGGGGCCTGGGTTCAATCCCTGGTCAGGGAACTAGATCCTGCATGCAGCAATGAAGATCCTGCATGCCACAACTAAGACCCAACACAGCCAAATAAATAAATAAATATTTAAAATAAAAAAAGAAAAGAAAGGATTATTTTGGGCCAAGACATCTTCTTCTTCTTCTTTTTTTTTAATAAATTTATTTATTTATTTATTTATTCATTCATTCATTTATTTATTTATTTTTGGCTGCAGTGGGTCTTCGTTGCTGTGAGTGGGCTATCTCTAGTTGTGGCAAGCAGGCTACTCTTCGTTGCTGTGCACGGGCTTCTCATTGTGGTGGCTTCTCTTGTTGTGGAGCATGGGCTCTAGGTGTGCGGGTTTCAGTAGTTGTGGCATGTGGGCTTCAGTAGTTGTGGCTCACCGGCTCTAGAGCACAGGCTCAGTAGTTGTGGCGCACGGGCTTAGTTGCTCTGCGGCATGTGGGATCTTCCTGGACCAGGGCTCGAACCTGTGTCCCCTGCATCGGCAGGCAGATTCTTAACCACTGTGCCACCAGAGAAGCCCCCAAGACATCTTCTTTTTGTGAGGAAGGGAACTAGCAGATTGCCTCTTCTTACTCTTGGGGGGCATGGGGCAGATAGAGTGGGCCCACGTGACGGGTTACCTCATTGGTGCTGACCAGAAAGTTCCGGACTGGTTGATTAAGATTACATTCCTGGGGAAGGTCAAAACTGCAATTAGGTTAGCTATCATGGGTTTAGGTTAGTTTTGGCATCGTGGGCTTTACCACAAGTGATGCCATTTTGGGTCTGTGGTTTTTCTCTTTAACATTTCTAATTGGTTATTATTAGTATACAGGAAAATTTGATTGTTGCATATATTATCTTGTATTTAGCCACTTGTTTGAACTTTCTTAACAATTCTAACAATTTCTTAGTTTATTCTCTTGAGTTTTTAAATTAAACAATCATATTGTTAGCAAATAACTTGTAACCTATTGGTTCCTGGGCCAAGTTCAGTCATTAAGCTGTCATAAGGTAAATTCATATCCTACTGGTGCAGTATAATACATTCTAATTTGTTCCTGAAAACTCATCTGACACTAAAAATACCAAAATTGATAATGAAAATAAATGAAAAAGAAAAGAAAATCCAAATATATGTTTTTAAAAGATCCTTATGAAGTATATAATACAAAACACTAAATAAAACACTAAAAAAAATGCTACATTAAAAATGCTTTTAATGCTACATTAAAAATGCTACATTATAAATGCTTCTTTCTGGGGGAGGTTATTTTTACTCATGGACTGGGCTAAGATGACCATCGTGAATATATGAAAAAAACACTGAGTTGTACACTTTAAAAGGGTAATTATGTGGTATGTGAAATATATCCCAATCTTTTAAAAAAGAAAATATAGTCCTTGAAGTTTGGAATGAAGATGTCATATTTTTCTGCTAAATATCAAGTGAACATAGGCATTCTTTATTACTCTTATGACCTTCCAAGTGCATTTTAAGATAGGGTAATCTTTCTGGAAAGTTTTTGTTGCCAATGAGCTGCATATTGACACATGGTAAATGTTTAGAGAGGGATAATTTCTATGGCAACTTGAACAGTGACCCCTTGCTCTCCTATTTCAATAAAATCTTCATGGCTGAGTTCCTTTGAGGACCTAACAATTCAACCACCTCTGCTTTATAGCCAGGTCTTGATTTATATTTCTTGACATTGGAGATTTGTGACAGCATTAGATTACAAAAATTCCTGCTTTATTGATATTAGACACCTGTATGGAAATAGTAGCCTTCCTCTTCAATGATTTCAATGAACTTTTCCAGGAACTCCTTCAGTGCTTCTGTGCCAGGACCTGCAGATTACCTCTCCCCCAATTCTGATATTGTAGTAAAATTTCTCTTGTTGTAGCTATTAAAACAGAAGTGTACTTTGTTCAGGATGAAATGTTTTCTTTTGATCTCTCTGCCTATTTTTATGTGTTCTTAAGAGAGACAATGTTTTTGTCAAAATTATTGCTTGGCTTATTATGCATTAATGGAGTCAAAATATCATATTTCAATTTTAAGTTATAGTCTCTCAATTCTTTATTGATTTGGCATTTCTTTTCTCATATATTGGGGAAAGTGAAAATTTTTTCAAATTTGAAGAAAATTGATAAAAAAGTGATAAAGAGGATCAGATATTCTCACTTCCTCGTTCAAAACTTTTCAGTGGTTTCCCATCTCACTCAGAATATTTACCATGACCTCCAAGACCTTATGTAATTGAATCCCTGCCTACCCCTCCTACCCTGTTCTTATTCTTCTCCTTGTTCACCCACACCTCAGCTTATTATCAATTGAATTTTTATCAGTGTAAATAGCAGTTTGGGTATTACAGTGGGGATTTTAGTCGTGATAAGAAAGGAATCACCTCTAAACATAATTCTGTCCCCTTCTTTCCCATATTTATTCCTCTCAATTCTGTTTTACTTGTTATTGCTTTGGCCAGGAATCTGAAAATAGTAGTAAGTTACTGTGTTGATAAAAGACATTCTTGGTTTGTTTCTGATTTTAAAGGAAATGTCTATAGGGTTTCATTTTATGATGCTGGCTATTGACCTGAGATAGGTAGCATTTATGATATTACAGAAGTATCTTGTATTCCTAGGTTTTAAAGAGTTTTTAATCAAGAATGGACATTTAATTTTATTTTATGCTTTTTAAGCACGTATTAAGATGATCATACAGTTTTTCTCTTTTGACCTATTGTTGTGTCCTAGGAATAGATTTCCTAATATTTAGCCATATTTGCATTCCTGGGATAAATCTTTCTTGGCGGTGGAGCATTCTGTTGAGGGAACTCTGAATCCAATTTATTCTTATTTTATTTAAGAGGTTTACATCTTTGTTTGTAAGTGATATTATTCTGTAGTTTCCTTTTTTGGCATGTGTGCTGTCTGTTTTTAATCAGGTACTATCAATGAAAACACTTGAAAGAGATGAACCATCTTGGTGGCCTTCTCTGAGTAGGTACAATGGTTCTATTTGCTCAGGGCGGCACTTTATACATAATCAAAATTTATTAATCCCTCATACTTTACACAAAAATTAATTCAAAATGGATCATGGGCTTAAATATAAAATGTAAAATTAGAAAAATGTTAGAGAAACACATGGGAGAAAATCTTGGGGACCTAGAGCTTGGTGAAGGACTCTTAGACATGACACCAAAAACAAGATCCACGTGGTAGGCTGAATAATGGTTAACCCTAAAGTGTCCATGTCCTAATCCTTGGAACTTGTGAATTTGCACCTTACGTGGCTGAGGACTTTGCAGATATGATTAAGAGATGGGAAGATTATCCTGAATAATCTATGTGGGCCCAATGTAATCACAGGGGTCCATATAAGAGGGAGGCCGGAAGGTAAGAATCAGAGAAGGAGATGTGATGCCAGAAGCAGGGGTTGGAATGACACCTTTGCTGGAGGAGGGTCATGAACCAAGGAATTCGGACAGCCTCTAAAAGCAGGAAAAGGCAAGGAATGAATTCTCTCCTAGAGCCTCCAGAAGGAATGCAACCTTGCCAACACCTTGATTTTAGCCTTTTTCAGGCTTCGGACCTCCAGAGCTGTAAGATAATATATTAGTTGTTTTAAGCCACTAGGTTTGTGGTAATTTGTTATAGCTGCAATAGTAAACTGATAACATTCATGAAGGAAAAATTTGATAAATTGGACTTTACCAAAACTAAAAATATTTTCTCTGCAAAAGGCCCTGTTAAGAGGATGAAAAGACAAGCTATAGACTTGGAGAAAGCATCTGTAAACCATGTATCCAACAAAGGACTAGTATCCAAAATATATAAAGAACTCTCAACAGCAAAAAGCTAATCAACCCAATTAGAAAATGGGCAAAAGGCTGAAGAGACATTTCACTGAAGAGGATAGATAGATGGCAAATAAACACATGAAAATATGTTCAACATCATTAACCATTAGGAAAATTGTAGTGTAAGTGCTTAATAATTAGCTTTTTTTAAATTGTAAGTGCCTGTCATTAAGCTTTTGATTGCTGAGGCGTCCACTTCAAAAACATTCATCTTGAATAAACACATTGCCAGCTACACAATGAGATAAAGAGCCAGGCTGTCCCACTCCTGTAGTTCCCCTTTTAGAAAGCTCTGGGCGACCTAGATAACTGAAAGGATGCGTGACCCTGCTTTTCCCTTCCTATGCTTTAATTCCCACTCTTATGTTTTAAATTCACCAATAAAGAATGAACTCGTGAAATCCTGAGCACCCCACCCTCAACCCCAATAAAGGCAGAACCCCAGGTTCACATGCTCTCTCTCTCTCTCCCCATGACCTCTCTGTGTGGCCCTCAGAGTGCTATGTACCATCCAGGACTTATGAGTAATGAACCTCGTTTTTCTAAAGTTCCTTGATGGTCTTGCAATCGTAGTAAGAACCACAAGAGCCGATCCAGCCACAACATTGGCTCTGGTTAGGGAAATGTCCTTGGGGCTCGCCCACAAGTAGTAGGGCCCAGGTGAGTGCCCCCAGGCATTTCTAACTGATAGCATCACCATTGGTAGGCTGAGACTGACCCCCCCCAAATGCAAATTAAAACTACAACGAGATATCACTACACATGTATCAGAATGACTAAAATAAAAACAGTGACAATACCAAATACTGGTTAAGATACAGTGAAACTTGCTCCCTCATATATTGCTGATGGGAATGTAAAGCGGTACAGTCACTCTAGAAAATAGTGTGACCGTTTCTTATAAAACTAAACATGCAATTACTTATATAGCCCATGAATTGCACTCCTAGGCATTTATGCCAGAAAAATAAAACACGTTCACACAAAAACTTGTACATGGATGTTTATAGAAGCTTTACTTGTAATAGCCAGAAACTGGAAACAATCCAAATGTTTTCCATTGGGTGAGTGGTAAAACGAACTTTGGTACATCCAGACCATGGAATACTACTCGGAAATAAAAAGAAATGAACTATTGATATACGACACCTTGGATGGATCTTAAGGACATTATGCTTAGGGAAAAAAGCCAATTTCAAAAGATTACATACTGTGTGACTCCATTTGTATACAGTTGTCCCTTGGTATCTGAGGGAGATTGGTTCCAGGACCGCCCCCACCTCGCTGCAGGTACCCAAATCTTCAAGTCCCTTATATAAAATGATGTAGCATTTGCATACAACTTATGCATATCCTCTCTTATATTTTATTATTTTAAATTTTATTTTATTTATTTATTTTATTGAGGTATAGTTGATTTGTAATATTATATTAGTTTCAGGTGCACAACATAGTGATTCAAAATTTTTATACATTATATTCCTTTTATAGTTATTATAAAATATTGGCTATATTCCCTGTGCTGTACAATATATCCTTGTAGCTTACTTATTTTATACATAGTAGTTTGTACCTCTTAATCCCTTACCCCATCCCTCTTTCCTCTCCCCACTGGTAGGCACTAGTTTGTTCTCTATATCTGTGAGTCTGTTTCTTTTTTGTTATATTCACTAGTTTGTTGTATTTCTTAGATTCCACATATAAGTGGTAACATACAGTATGTGTCTTTCTCTGTTTGACTTATTTCACTAAGCATAATACCTTCCAGGCCCATCCATGTTGTTGCAAACAGCAAAATTTCATTCTTTTTTTATGGCTGAGCAGTATTCCATTGTATATAAATATACCACATCTTCTTTATCCATTCATCTGTTGATGGACACAGTTTGCTTCCATATGTTGGCAATTGTAAATAATGCTGATATGAACATTGGGGTGCATGTATCTTTTTGAATTAGTGTTTTCTTTTTCTTCGGATACATACCCAGAAGTGAAATTGCTGGATCATATTTAGTTCTATTTTTAGTTTTAGTTTTTAGTTTTTAGAGGAACTTCCATACTATTTTCCATAGTGGTTGCATCAATTTGCATTTCCACTAACAGTGTACGAGGGTTCCCTTTTCTCCACATCCTCACCAACATTTGTTATTTGTGGTTTTTTTGATGATAGCTCTTCTGATAGGTGTGAGGTGATAGCTCATTTTGGTTTTAATTTGCAATTCTCTAAAGATTAGCAATGTTGAGCATCTTTTCATGTACCTGTTGGCCATCTACATGTCTTCTTTGGAAAAATGTCTGTTTGGGTCCTCTGCCCACTTTTAAATTGGGTTGTTTGTTTTTTGAAATTAAGTTGTATTAGCTGTTTATATATTTTAGGTATTAATCCCTTATGGGTCATATCGTTTGCAAATATCTTCTCCCATTCAGTAAGTTGTCTTTTTGTTTTGTTGATGGTTTCCTTTGCTATGCAAAAGCTTTTAAGTTGAATTAGGTCCCATTCTCATATATTTAAAAATCATCTCTAGATTACTTATATTATAGTGCCTAATACAATGTAAATGTCATGTAAATAATTGCTGGCTTGTGGCTAATTCGAGTTTTGCCTTTTGGAACTTTCTGGAATTTTTTTCTGAATATTTTTGATCTGACAATTTTTTTTTAAAATTTTATTTATTTATTTATTTATTTATTTATTTATTTATTTATTTATGGCTGTGTTGGGTCTTCGTTTCTGTGCGAGGGCTTTTTCTAGTTGCGGCAAGCGGGGTTCACTTTTCATTGCGGTGCGCGGGCCTCTCACTATCACGGCCTCTCTTGTTGTGGAGCACAGCCTCCAGATGCGCAGGGTCAGTAATTGTGGCTCACGGGCCTAGTTGCTCCGCGGCACGTGGGATCTTCCCAGATCAGGGCTCGAACCCGTGTCCCCTGCATTGGCAGGCAGATTCTCAACCACTGCGCCACCAGGGAAGCCCCTGACAATATTTTTGATGAAATATTTTTGATCCGTGGTTGAAACCGTGGATGCAGAACCCTTGGATACAGAAGGCTGACGGTAATATCCTTGAAATGACAAAGCAACAGAAATGGAGAACAGGTCAGTGATTGCCAGGAGACAGGGACGAAGGTGGAGGTATGTGATTATACAGGTGTAGTATGAGGGAGTTCCTCTATGGTGATGAAACAGTTCTATATCATGACGGTCATAGGGGCTACACAAATCTATATATGGGATCAAATTGTATAGACACACATACATGCACACATACACACACACACAAATGAGTGTGCATAAAGATGGTGAAAACTGAATAAGGCCTGTAGTCTAATTAACAGTATTGTACCAGTGTCAATTTCCTGTTTTGATATTGTACTACAATTATATAAGATGTCACCATTGTGGGAAGTTGGGTAAAGGGTCAAACGAACTCTATTTTTGCAACTTCCTGTGAATCTACAATCATTTCAAAATAAAAAGTATTAAAATTTTTTATTGTGATTTTGAAACTTTAATATAGCTCACACTTTTTCCCTTAAACTAAAAGGATAATTTTTCTTTGAGATATAATTCATATTGTAACCAAGCAGAACTGTGTGGGGCCCTCTTGGGGACAGACCCCCCTCCCAACAATGTCCCCTGCCTGCATCTTATTTGTAGAAGAAGCTTGGCATCTTTGACTCCATAATGTATCTATCTCTTCTGCTGCTTTAATCTCTGAGTCATAAACCTCCGCTTAGCTCTACACGTAGACATGTTAATCACTAAAGAAATTTTGCTTACCGCTTAAGACTTGGGCAAACAGCCCCTCACCTGAAACTTGTCTCCCACAGGGAGATAAGGAAGAATGAACAAAAAAATAACGATTGTCTTGTCAAGATTTAAAGGAACATTGTGACCAGACTCACATCAACCCAAGTCAGCTGACCAAGAACAAAGTTTTCACAACCATCCTTGGACCCTTGCTGGTGACCACATGTCACTTCCTGATCTTAACCCCTTCTTGCTTCCTTCTTCCTTACAATAAAAAAAAGTTTGAATTCTACCCTGAATTAAGATGGTTCTTTAGGACATTAGTCCGCCATCTTCTTGGTTTGCTAGCTTTCTGAATAAAGTCATTTTTCCTTGCCCCAACACCTTGTCTCTCAACTCAGTGGCCTCTTGTGCAGCGAGCAGTATGAGCTTGAACTCAGTTACAATATATCATAAAATTCACCATTTTAAAGCATACAATTTAGTGGGTTTTAACATATTCACAAGGTTGTGCAGCCATCACCACTAATTCCACAACATTTTCATCACCTCAGAAAGAAACCATGTACCCATTAGCAGTCACTCCCCATCACCTCTTTCCTCAGTCCCTGACAATGACTAATCTACTTTCTGTCTCTCTCTTTCTCTGTATCCACATATTTGCCTATTCTGGACATTTCATGGAAATGGAATCATGCAATATATGGCTTTGTGTTTCTGGCTACTTTTACTTAGCATAATGCTTGTAAGGTTCATCCTGTTGTGGCATGTATCAGTACTTCATTCTTTTTATGGCTGAATAATATTTCATTGTATAGATGTACCACATTTTGTTTCTCCATCCATCAACTGATGAACCTATGGGTTGTTTCCACTTTTTTGCTATTAGAGGCTTACCTAGGAGATGTTGTGGGTTCAGTTCCATACCCCTACAATAAAGCAAATGTTGCAGTACAGTGAGTCACGTGAATTTTTTGGTTTCCCAGTGCATATAAAAGTTATGTTTACACTATACTGTAGTTTATTAAGTGTTCAATAGCATTGTGTCTAAAAAAACAATGTACATACCTTAATTAGGAAATGCTTTATTGCTAAAAAAGTGCTAACTATTATCTGAGGCTTCAGTGAGTTTTTGTAGCAACATCAAAGATCACTGATCACAGATCACCATAACAAACATAATAATAAAGAAAAAGCTTGAAGGATTGCAAGAATTACCAAAAAAAGTGATTCAGAGACACGAAGTGATCAAATACTGTTGGGAAAACGGTGCTGATAGATTTGCTCCACATAGAGTTGCCACAAAATTTCAATTTGTAAAAAATGCATTATCTGCAAAGCAAAATAAAGTGAAGCAGAATAAAACCAGGCATGCCTGTGTAAACAGTTGTGCTCTGGTCATCCATATACAAATATTTGTGTGACCATGTGTTTTCAGTTCTTTGAGTATATATGTAGGAGTGGAATTGCTAGATCATATGATAACTTTAACTTTTTGAGGAACTGCCAAGCTGTTTTCCAAAGGGGCTGTACCATTTTATGGTCCCATCAGCAATGCCTTAAGAATTCCAATTTCTCCATATCCTCACCAATACTTGTTATTGTCTGTCTTTTTTATTATAGTCATCCTAGGGGGTGTGAAATGGTATCTCATTTTAGTTTTGTATTATATTTCCCTAATGGTTAACTGAGCATTTTTCATTTGTATATCTTCTTTGGAGGAATGTGTCTATTCAAATCCTTTGCCCATTTTTAATTGGGTTGTCTTTTTGTTGTTGAGTTGTAAGTTATTTATATATTCTGGATACTAGACTCTTATCAGATGCATGATTTGCAAATTTCTCCTGTTCTCTGTGTTGTCTTTTCACTTTCTTGATAGTGTCCTTTGAAGCACAAAAGTGTTTAATTTTAATGAAGATCAACTTACCTATTTTTTCTTTTGTTGTTTGTGTTTTTGGTGTCATATATAAGAAACCATTGCCAAATCCAAGGCCAGCAAACTACCCTGTTTTTTCTTCTAAGAGTCTTACAGTTTAAGCTCTCACTGTAGGTCTTTGATCCTTTTTGAATTAATTATTGTATATGGTATGAGGTAGGGTTCCAACTTCACCCTTTTGCATGTGAATATCCAGTTGTCCTTGCATCATTTATTAAAAAGACTATTCTCCCCTTCCCCCATTGAATTATCTTGGCACCCTTGGCAAAAATCAATTGACCATAAATGTAGAGTTTGTTTCTCAACTCTCAATTCCATTCTGTCGCTATAAAAAGTTTATTTAATTAATACATTATTTTCCGTGAGGCCTAACCTGGGACCACTTGGAGTAGAATCCATGTCATTTTTACCCACACTTATGAACTAATTTAAGTAGGGTGCCACAGGACCACATTTAGGAAAATGAAGCTGATTAATAGGTCTCCAAGAAATGAGGAATGGGAGGTGTGGTGGTTTTTTGAATTAGAAACAGCTTTGGAATGGAATTAGCAAAACCTGGATTTTGTGGCTTTGGGCAAGTTACTTCACCTCTAGGAGTTTTAGCTACTGTGAAATGGAGATGATGGCAATCTCATGGGGCTGTGTTAGCATTCAGAGACAGAGGCTATGAAAATGATGGCATAGCCTCTGGTACGCAGTAGGCTCTTTTATTATTATTATTATTGTTATCATTATTATTTTGTCTGCACCACGCAGCTTGTGGGATCTTAGTTCCCTGACCAGGGATTAGACCCGGGCCCTCGGCAGTGAAAGCACTGAGTCTTAACCACTGGACCACCAGGGAATTCCCCGCAGTAGGTTTTTGACATAAAGTAGACTCACAGCTGGTACATGGTCTTGTAGGTGCCCTCCCTCCTCACCCAGGGTGGTTATGTGGGATCAGGAGAGATAGGCTACTCAGGGCATGCCTGTGCCAGTTCCCATGGTTCTGTCCTGTCTCCTACACTGTGCAGCAGTTCTGGTTCCACTCCTCCAACTTTTCTGTCAGCTACAGAGTAAAGGGTGGATAAAGAAGAGGAAAATGGCTCTCCACAGACCAGCTTTCTGGCTAGGTTTCAGGGAAGCCCAGTAGTGAAGCACACAGTAATTAGGAAATAGTCATATCCTGTTTTATATATCTAGAGCTTTGTTTTTATAGAAGAAATGGCGTAATTATTTTTAATAAAGTTTATGCCAGCGTAGAACTGTATCACAGCTGAGGGAATTGTGTCTGCTTTGGATCAGGAAAGCATAGCTCAGGTCCCTGGTTTACCTTGTGGTGGCCCCCAAATTGTAAGGAAAGGGCCAAGGGCCTAGGAGGAAACAAACCATCCTTGTTCTCAACAAGGCTTCTAAGCTTCAGCCTAAATAGTGATGGTGTCACTAAGGCTCAGGAGGAAAGGGCATGGTGTTCTTTAACTTCTCATTCCTCTGATTAGAGTTGGCTGGAGTCAGGGGGCAAAAAAGATCTGTGGACTCACAAGACTCTGCTTACTAAACTGGGTTGTTGCCCACTCTTCCCCATCCCTCTGGTTCCTTCCTCTAAGCCGGACTCATTAAGTACTTTCTGGCTTGGTTGGCCTCCTCACTCAACCCTGAGATCTTCCCCTCTCCCCAGATTCTTCTTTCCATGTGGCCCTACTTGGATCCCTTAATGCTTTGGGGGTTCAATAACAGGGAAATCCAGCTCCTGTTATATGATTGTCAGCTCCTGGGTCTCAGGGAGGCCATACTGTACTTTGTGCTGGTCAAACAGCTTGCACAGGGCGCTGATGTAGAGTGCGTGGTACTTGTCCACCGTCTTTTTGTTTGGCTTCTTAATCTTGGGAATTGGCAGGGGCTCCCCAGCTGTGGGGAAGGAGGAGAGACAAGCATCAGACCTTTCCCCCCACCCAACTCAAATTACCCATTCCTCAGAGGGAGCCACATACTGAAACTCAGTATCTGGGTCCCCTTCCCTTCCTTTGTTCTTTCTCTCTGCTCCAACCCCATCCTGTCCCATGTTCTCCAAATACCTAATCTCGTGCATACTTAAGAGAATGAGGGTAAACTCAGAGAGTGCTGAAGGAATGTATGTGAATAATGATGCCCGCATGGCGGCTGCTGAACTGTGTCCCTCCCGTGAATGGCCACAACTCTGATCTGCTTAGTTGTCCTCCCCACTCTGCCCTCAACCACAGCCACTGGAATTCCCATTGCCTGTCCCAGCTGTGTGTCGGGTCCCCTGAGACTCGAGGGATGGCCTGGGTGGGGGTAATCAAGGACCAGAGTGGTCCAAAGATGCTGGAAAGCTTACCAACAGTGGTAATGGGCCGATTGAAAGGCAAGAAGCCCCAGGATCCTCGAGTGAGGCCCCGGCCGTGAAAGGTACAGAAACTTAGTCTCAGGGTTTTTTTTTGATTCTGTCCTGCAAGGTTTTTTGGAAGAACCTTAGCCACGTGCCCTCAGGGAAGGTCTCTTGATTGTGAACCTCATTCTCTCCAAAGGAATAGGAGGGGACAAGGTATGATCTGCAAAGAGACGGGCAGAAGTGTGAGTTGTCCCAGGAAGCTCCCCGCAGTGAAGCCCTCTCCAAGGTAGGAAACCTCTACAATCTCCCCATTATAGGACAAGAGTCCAAGCACCCAAGCATCTCCAGCCTTGTGTCTCATTCTTGCTATGCTCCACACCCACCTCCCACAAGTGAACCCTTTGAGGGGAGTTGCTGCACCTTGTCTTGTGATGGGAGGAAAGTAATCTCAGGAAATCTAATAGCCCTTATTGTACCCAGCATCCAGAGTGATCTTCCTAAACTGTGTATCTGGACATGTCACTCCTCTCTTTAAAACTCTTCCAGAGCTTCTCACTTTGTACCACGCTGCTTAGCAAGGCCTTTGTGCTCTAGCCTTGCCTACCTGGCTAGCTTCCACTCTCCTCAGCCCTTTGTCAGAATCTGCCTAGCCATACTAAGTGTGCTATGTTCTCACTTGTCTATGCGTCTTTGTACATCTTGCTCCTTCTGCTATAAATGCCTTCCCTCTGTCTTCACGTGGCTAATTCTATTTCGGCCTTCACTACTCAGCTCCAATTTCATCCCCTTGAACCACCTCCAGTTCTTTGACCCCTTCCAATTCCTTCCACTCCCACCTCCCTCATCTAGTGCTTACCTCTTTCCTACACTAACACTACCCCAACTCTGTACTACAGTCATCACCTTGCCTGGCTGACTCCCAGTAGACAGCAAGCTAATCAAAAGGGGGAACTATGTCTTATTCATCTTTGAACCCCAGGGGCCTGGCATAGTGCCTGACATGTCATCATTGGCCCTCATTGAATGCCTGAGTTCTTTTTCCCTTTTGGTCTGACTGGTAATGCCTACTAATATTTCAGTTCACAGTTCAGATGTCACCCACCTATGAAACTTCTACTTTGGGTGAAAGGCTTTCCATCAATTGATGTTCTCATAGTGCTTTATACATATGTCCATTATGGCACATCTTTCATCCAACAAGTATGCATTGAGTTCTTTCTATGTGCCAGCACTTTTTTAAGCCCTGGGGACACATCAGTGAACACAATGGATTAAAAAAAAAATCTCTGTCCTCATGGAGCTTACCTTTTATTAAGAGAAGACAGACAATAAACAATAATAATGAACAAATAGAAAACCATATATGTAAAGAAATAAAATTGATGACGTATGAGGAGATGATAAGTGCAATGGGAAAAAGATCCAGCAGGACGGTCAGGATAGACCTTATTGAGAAGAGACATTTGAGCAAAGACCTGGAGAAGGTAAAGGAATAAGCCAAAGAGTTATCTGCAGGAATAATGTCCCAGTCAGAGGGGACAGCTAGAGCAAAGGCCCTAAGGGAGGAGCGTGTGGCTTGTTTGAGGGACAGCAGGAGGCCACTGTAGCTCTAATGGAGTGAGCAAGGGGGAGGGCAGTGGCTGATGAGATCAGAGACGTGGCAAGATCATTTAGGGTCTTGCAGGCCCTTGTAAAGACTTTGGTTTTGCTCGGAGTGAAACGGGAGCCACTGGAGCATTTGGAGTAGTGACATGATCTGACTCACGCTGAATAGGATCATCCTGGCCACGACTGAGAATAGACTCTTGGATGTGAGGGAGGCAAGGATAGAAACAGAGAGAGCACTTAGGAGACTGTTGTAATAATCCAGGGGAGAGACGATGGGGTGGTAAACCAGGGGGCGATAGTTGAGATGGTAAGTGGTTGGCTTCTGGATATATTTTGTAATTATATGTGAATAAGTCTGTCTTCCATTGGACTGTGAGTTCCTTAAAGGCAAGGACCAGGTCTTATTTATTTTTATATGCTTAATGCCTACTACTATGCCTGACACACAGTAGCTGTTCAATAACTGCTGAATGAATGCATTCTATTTCTCAAACCAGATTATATGCTCTTTGGGGGCAGTATCCATGTCTTTTGCATTTTTGCAATCCCCACAGCATCAAGCCCAGTGCCTTCCTTGCCCTGGGTAAGTTCTCTGGGCCTTGCAGTTCATGGGTTGATATAGACTGAAGCCCCACTTCCCCAGACCCCCAGCCTCCCAGGCTAATGGGCAGAAGGTAAAGGTCTTTTACTGTTCTTTCTCCAATTTCAAGTTTTAAAAGTACCCACCAGAATGTGTCTGGAGGTCCAAACACCCTTAAGGCACAGTGTGAGTGAGTAGAGAGAAGCAATCAGTATGAAGAGGGAACCCCCTCTAACAGGTTTCCAAGGAAGGGCACCATTCTGGAGAGGTGCTACAGAGGACCTATGGCACCCTGACGATAGGGCACCAGAACCTAGGGACCCACCCTGTCTTCAGTGCCAACCTCACAAAACCTTTACGCTGTTTAAGGAGGACGGTAGAGGCTCCTGGGTGGCACAAGAGGGCTTCAGCAGCTCCACCCACCACAATAACCACAGCATTGCCCAAGCCTTTCTTGGTCAGCAAATACTTCAAGGCCAACTCACTCACTGGGCACACACCTGTGAAACCAAAGAGTCAAGTGGTATAACAAACTTGGTGCTTGAGGATGGGGTAAGGGGTTCCTCCAGGGTCTTCCTGCTGGAGACAGTTCTTCTGTCTCCTGACTGTGCTTGTTTCCACTCTTCTGTCTTTAACCTCCACATCCTGGGTTAGCCCTGAGGTTGGTCCTTAGAGTCAGCTGCTTGCCTTGCAGCTCTGTGCAACTACAGTTGGGGCTACATTGAGTTCTTCTGCCTACTTTCTCTTAGCTCTATAGTACTTAAGCCCATCCCTTCCTTCTCTACCCAGGAACCACAGCTGTCTTCCACTCTCCCCAGGCTGATGGCAATTGAGGCTCTCCAGAGTTCTCTTCCCTAGGAGTAATGAGGAATAGCCACCACCATCCTGCATCCTCCTTAGAGCAACCTGGCAAAGGGAAGCCATTGGCTGGGGGTTCTGGAGAGTAGGCAGACCCAGGATCCTGTCCAAGCCAAATTGAAATGTAGATGAACCATGGAATGAGGATGACATCTTGCTGCTCTACAGCAGTCACAGAGTCTTTCCTCACCTCTGCTTCCCCACTTTGCCCTGTGCTCACATTCTGTTCTCTCCTGGGATGGCAGACATTGGCTCCAGGCCACAGTCCTTGAGATCCAGGTTCATACCAATCTCAGAGGGGAGCAGAACCATCCTCTGGGACTCTAGTGGTCCCACCTGGCCCCTCCAGATATCAATGGATCTTACCTTTTAATGTTTGGCTTCAGTTGTTTTCTGGTGTCCAGAAGGATGGATATTCATCCAAAGAGAAGGACATTTGGCACAGTACCCCGGCTTGAAGCCTGGCATGGGGAAGTTGTCCTGGATTCTGACGGATGCCTATCCTTTATCCCTTGATGTCTTATGCAAGTTCAAAGGGGTTCTCAGGAGATGAGAGTCACGGGCCAGGAGGGTACCAGCTAGTATGAAAGACTTAAAAGTGTCTTTGAGACGCCCTGAGATGAGAGCTGCTACATAAATGACTGGCCAAAAGAAGCCAGTTGACATCCCCCAAAAGTCAGGCAAAGTTCATCTGAGCTGTCCCATTCATGCCTCATTTTCCCTATATTTGGTTTTGATATTTGGCTTTTGCTTTCTGCTTTCCACTTTGGCTTTGATCCTGAACTCCAGGCTTCTGCTTCCTCCTCTGAAAGGATCCTTGGCAACTCTTATGAATGCCTATAACTTATCCTGCTGCCTAATGAAACCCTGCCTCCCAGATCTTGGACAGAACCTGAGGCTTGGCCACATATTCCTGTTACTGGCCCAGTGTGTTCTGGACTCATTTTCTACTAAGTCCTCTTCCAGCAGGGAGTGAGAACTGGACTGACTGTCAAGGCTTATAGAAGTTGGAGCCGTGAGGTAGGTCAGAGAATGGAATGATTTCTTATATTCACCCATTGACATCACATAATCTCGCACAATTGGGATCCAGAACATCCCTTCCAAGGTCCCTGCATAAGGAGTGATGGCTGGGAAAATTCGAGCAAAGCCAGTGGCCTCAGTGGCAAAGATGATGAAGACACCATAAGAGAGAATGCCATGGGGGTGGTTGGCAATGATATAGTTGTGTTTGGGACAGAGGTCATGAGTCTTCACCAGCTGTTAGAGGGAGATTGAATCACAGTAGTGGATAGAAGGAAGAGAGGACATGTGGACTCAGATCCCAGTAGGTAGCCTGTGTTTCCCTTGGGGAGCCCCAAATCCCTATTCACTGGGATGTCTTCACTGTCACAGGATTGCCAGGGGTTATGATGCTCAGAGAGGCTGAACTGGGTCTGCCACTCTGAGGCAAGGTGCTATCCGCTTGTCTCCCCACCTGCGCATCCATCTTGGGTCCCTGCTCTGCATTATGCCTCTGGGCCTTGATGTCCACTGCTGGCCACCAAAGCCTTTGAAAACATGGAGCTGAATGGGGAGGGAGAGTCTGGGCAACAGGGACTGAGGGCACCCAGAGGAAGCGTAGTCACCTTTACTGGGAAGTAATTTGGAAATACTTCCAGAGGGTCCAGTTTTGCACCCAAGTTGAACGCCCACCACCTGCAGGTACGGAAGGGAAGGGAAGACTGTGTGAGATCTTGCCAATCCCTCTACTTCTCCCGGAGGTGGAGGGTTCTTCCTAAAATCTTCAGGTCACTAGAGGGGCCTTCTCACATTTCCATATCTTGGGCACAGAGCTATAGGTACTGTCCCTGAATCCATCCCCCAAGGGGACACAGGAAGCCCCTGCTCCTCTGGAGCAGTCAGAAAGGTGGGAGGGAAATAGCAGGAGGCTGGGAGCACCCGCCCAGAAACCAGCCTTAATTCTTCCTGGGCAGCCTGGCAGAGACCTCTGTTCCTTGCTGAACTTTGCCCTCCTGTCTCCCTCCCCTTCCCTCTACCTTCCTGTGCTCCTCTCCCTCTCTCCCTCGCTTCGCCTCCCTGACCTCCTTTCCTTTCCCTTTCCTCTTCTTTCCTCTCCCCACCTCTTCTCCCTCTGTCTCTCCCACTCTCTCCTTCCACCCCCGCCCCAGCCCTGTGGTTCCATCCTTGGTACAGACGGGGACCACCACTCTTCCCCTGTTTCTTACCTTGACTGTGGGTGTTCCAGTCATAGGCGAGCCAGGCTAAGGTGAGCACGGACAGCATCCCGAACTTAGTGAACACGAGAAAGTAGGGTATAAGAAGAATAGGAATAGCTCCTGAGGGGACACAAAGGGTTCGTGCCCTTCAGTTCCCTTCAAGTTTAATACACCTCTCATAACCCCGATCTCTGCTCTGTAGTGAAGGAGCAGGTCGAGGTCGGTGTGAGACTCTTCTCTCCTCATCCCCCCAACCCCCTACCCCCCTCCTAGCTCTCCTGTGGTCCGGGATGACTTCTGAGTCCCTGGATCTGGGTCCCCTTGATGGCTGAGAACTTAACTGAGGAAACAGCAGAACCATGACGTTCTCAGAGTAGGTCCTCAGCTGGGGTCAAAGGACAGCACTACTTGGCAATTGAAAGGAAACAGCATCTTGGGCCGGTGGCTTACATCCCCATTCTGGGACCTCAGGAAGTCCTTTCTGAAAGCTCAACCCTCCTTCCTTTGTGGAACTGCTCTGTCAGCACATTCCAGTGGAGAGGGACGGCCTGCAGTGTACAGGCTGTTTGATGCTGAGAAGAAAACACATATTAGAAACTGCCTGACTTTGTTCGATTTTGTCCCATTCGAAATGTCTCAAAAGTTCAGAAGGGGGAAAAATCATCTTTGTTAGCAAAGGGTCACAGCAGGCTGTGAAATGCAGACGTGATACATCTTATAGCAGTGGGAGTTGAATTCCATTTTAAAATCTGCATTCATGAGAAAGAGGGGCTCAGTACACATATTGTGAATTTAAAAATACCCAGCTAAAGGAATGACTTCTTTGACCAGATAACATCATAGTAGATAAAAGTTTCAGAGAAGGGGAAGAAACTCAAGAGTTACCTGCCAGCAGGTGTGTCTCTCGCATTTTGGGCTTAGGTGAAAATAACAGGAAAAAGATGGAATGGGCATTAAAAAAAAAAGTCGTGTTATGGAGTAGAAGAAACCTTAGTGATAGGCTGAATTCCCCTTACAAGAGCTGGCTGAAGTGGTTGTTGTAAGCATACTAATTAAATAGGAAATAGCAGGGGGAGGAATTTTATGAGAAGATTGCCATGGATACAAATCTTGCTACCTCTGACCCTCATAAAAGATGAGAGTAAATTTGCTGGGTAAGCGTCAGAAGAAAACTCAGATAAAGTTAAATATGAATCATTATTAATTTTTTTTAACTTCTTTATTGGAGTATAATGGCTTTACAATGGTGTGTTAGTTTCTGCTTTATAACAAAGTGAATCAGCTATACATATACATATATCCCCATATCCCCTCCCTCTTGCATCTCCCTCCCTCCCACCCTCCCTATCCCACCCCTCTACGTGGTCACAAAGCACGGAGCTGATCCCCTGTGCTACGTGGCTGCTTCCCACTAGCTATCTATTTTACGTTTGGTAGTGTATATATGTCCATGCCACTCTCTCACTTCGTCCCAGTTTACCCTTCCCCCTCCCCATGTCCTCAAGTCCATTCTCTAGTAGGTCTGCGTCTTTATTCCCATCCTGCCCCTAGGTTCTTCAGAACCATCTTTTTTCTTTTTTTTTTTAGATTCCATATATATGTGTTAGCATACGATATTTGTTTTTCTCTTTCTGACTTACTTCACTCTGTATGACAGTCTCTAGATTCATCCACGTCTCTACAAATGACCCAGTTTCGTTCCTTTTTATGGCTGAGTAATATTCCATTGTATATATGTGCCACATCCTCTTTATCCATTAATCTGTCGATGGACACTTAGGTTGCTTCCATGTCCTGGCTATTGTAAATAGTGCTGCAATGAACATTGGGGTGCATGTGTCTTTTTGAATTATGGTTTTCTCCGGATTTATGCCCAGGAGTGTGATTGCTGGGTCATAGGGTAACTCTATTTTTAGTTTTTTAAGGAACCTCCATACTGTTCTCCATAGTGGCTGTATCAATTTACATTCCCACCAACAGTGCAAGAGAGTTCCCTTTTCTCCACACCCTTAGAGGGAGTTTTTTTTAGTAGATTTTAAAAGTATTTAATTTAATGGGATTTTCTACACAGGTGATCATGTCATCTGTGAATTAGGACAGTTGTATTTCTTACTTTTCAATCTGTATGCTTTTCTTTCTTTTTTTTTTTCTTCTTGCTTTATTGCACTTGCTAGGACTTTTAGTATGATGTTGAATACAAATGGTGAGAGTGAACATCCTTGCTTTGCTCCCCATCTTAGGGAGAAAGCTTTCAGTCTTTCACCATTAAGTATGATGTTACCTGCAGGGTTTTTTTTTACAGATGCTCTTTATCAAGTTGAGAAAGTTGCCTTCTATTCCTAGTTTGCTGAGAGATTTTATCATGGATTAAAGTTTGTCAAATGTTTTTTTCTACATCAATTGATATAATTGTGTGTGTTTTTTCTCCCTTAGGTGGTTAATATGCTAGGTTATATTGATTGATTTTCAAATATTTACACTTGCATTCTGGGATACAGCCCACTTGGTCATGGTATATTAATCTTTGTTTGATTTGCTAGTATTTTTTTGAGGATTTTTGCATTTATATTCATGAGGGATATTGGACTGTAGTTTTCTTTTTTGTACTGTTTTGTCTGGTTTTGGTATCAGGGTCTGGCCTCATAAATGAGCTGGCAAGTGTTCCTTCCTCTTCTATTTTCTGAAAAAGATTGTGTAGAATTTGTGATATATCATCTTTAAAATGTTTGGAAAAATATGCCGTTGAAACCAACTGGGTCTGCAGATTTCTGTTTTGGAAGGTTTATAACCTTCCAAAATTAAAATTTAATTTGATTAATAGTTACAGGTTATCTATTTCATTTTGGGTGAGTTTTGGTTGTTTGTGGTTTTCAAGGAAGTCTTCAAATATAATTGTTAATTTGTCTATTTTTTTTCCAATTCTGTCAGGTTTCACTTCATATATTTTAAAGCTCTATTGCCAGGTGCATAGACATTTAGGATAGTTATGTCTTCTTGGTGAATTGACCCTTTTACCATTATGTAATATACTTTTTCACCTTGGTCTTGACTTTAAAAAAATAAATTTAAACCTGTACACCCTCAAATTACTAATGATTACTAGCTTAAGTTAAAGATGGTACCAATATGAATCTAAGTGGGTCCTTTCTTCAAATCATTTCTGATTCATCTTGCTTGCTCACTTTCCCCATATAGTAATAGCCAACATTTACTGTACACTCATCATGTAAAACTAAGTATTTTACATGTGTATTTTATTTAATTTTCATAAAGCCCCCATTAGGACAATAAGCATTCTCATTTTGTGAATGAGGAACCCAGGTTCAGAGAAGTTAAATAACCACTTAAGGTCACACAGCCAGCTAGTGGGTGAGCCAGAGTTGAGAACTCACACTCTTCCTCCAGAGACTGTACTCTTTGCCACTGAGCTCTAATTATTGCTTTCCTTTAGTCAATTATTAAATCCCGTCAGTTCTGTCCTCCAAACATCTTTCAAATTATTCTATTCCCCACCTCCATGCTATCATCCGGTCCAAGCCACCATTCTCTCTCTCTAAGCCGACTGCCAATGTCTTCTAAACAGGTTACCTGCTTCGATTTGAGCCATGATGCAACCAGCATGCTAAATGCAAATCTCTGTCCTTCTATAGCATATAACCAAGAACATGGCTGGTTTGTCAAAGAGACATTTCTGTGGCTCTGTGATTACTTAATGGATCAAAATTAATGATAAATATGAGAACCTATGGGGGTTAATGGTAATTCAATAATTCAACAACTCACATGGCTTCCCATGACTCTTAGGATCCAGTCCAGTCTCATAACCTTGGTTCTGAAGGTCCTCCGTGATGGAGCCCCTGGCCACCCCCTGGTTCTCTGCATGCCACCATACTGTTCTTCTGTCAGTTTCTTCAACTCATTCTGTTCCCCAGCCTCCAGGCTTCTGTGCATGTTGCCCCTTTTGCCTGGAAGACTCTTTCCTCAGCTTGTTGCCTGGCTAGTTCCTATTCATATTTCAGGCCTCAGGATAAATGTTACAGTTTCAACATTTTGGAGCTATCTTTAACTTCTCTCCCTTTCCAAAAAAAAATCTCTCCCATTCATCCTCCTGCTTCTGTCTCCATTGCCACTGCTGTGGTCCAGAACTTGATCTCCTCTGGTCTGGACTGCAGCCTTTTGTCTATTCTTGCCTGCTGGTCTCTTCCCCTCCAGTCTATTTTCCATGCCGCAGATATATTTTTGAGGCACAGTCATAATGTTGTTTGCGTCCTCTGAAGGCTTCAGTATTTTCCCACTGCTGACAGGATAAAGTCTGAACATGTTAGCCTGGTGTTTAAGGCCCTCCATGGGCCGGCCCCACACACCTTCTTGGCCTCATCTCTCAGCACCGGCACTCACACCCCTTATGATCTAGCATGAGGTGATCATACCCACACCACTGTAAGGACACGGGGTGATCTGAAGTGGCTCATGGATGGAAAGTTATTTTAATGTGTAGTGAATAAAAGTGAATTCATGGTGGTAATGTAAAGTTTCCTGTTAGAATATATTAATTTCGGGGCTTCCCTGGTGGCGCAGTGGTTAAGAATCTGCCTGCCAATGCAGGGGACATGGGTTCGAGCCCTGGTCCGGGAAGATCCCACATGCCGCGGAGCAACTAAGCCCGTGCGCCACAACTACTGAGCCTGTGCTCTAGAGCCCGTGAGCCACAACTACTGAGCCCGCGTGCCACAACTACTGAAGCCCGCGCACCTAGAGCCCATGCTCTGCAACAAGAGAAGCCACCACAATGAGAAGCCCGCGCACCGCAACGAAGAGTAGCCCCCGCTCGCCACAACTAGAGAAAGCCCGTGCACAGCAAGGAAGACCCAGTGCAGCCAAAAATTAAATAAATGAATAAATAAATAAATTTATAAAAAAAAAGAATATATTAATTTAGGTTACAGGAATGAGTCAATTTGGGGAAAAAATGTTAATAATAGCATAGGTGGTACTCAGCTGTGGAAAGAACCAGAAAGTGGGAGGCAAATGGCTGAAGAATGGGAAATGGGGGTCCAACCACCTTAGTCTACTCCCCATTCTTTCAACTCACCATGCAATTTCACCTCTGCATGCCTTTGGTGATGCTGTTCCCTTATTCTGACTACCCTCTCTCCAACTTTCTGTCTATATCAAAATTCTCTCAGCCGTCAAGGCTTAGCTCAAATGATACCTCCTTGATGATATCTTTGCTTATTCTCTGGTCAGAATGAAGAGTTCCCTCCTCTACACACCCACAGCACATTACTTCTGCATCTATTTGGTCCTGTTTCATTTTGCTGCTTGTGTAGTTAGCACCTTACATGCCTGGCCCTTTGCCTTTTAGACAGTAAGCTTCCTTTTTTTTTTAAAAATAAACTTATTTATTTTTGGCTGCGTTGGGTCTTCGTTGTGGTGCGCGGACTTCTCATTGTTGTGGCTTCTCTTGTTGTGGAGCACGGGCTCTAGGCACGCGGGCTTCAGTAGTTGTGGCTCACGGGCTCTAGAGTGCAGGCTCAGTAGTTGTAGCACACGGGCTTAGTTGTTCCGCGGCATGTGGGATCTTCCCAGATCAGGGTTTGGACCCGTGTCCCCTGCATTGGCAGGCAGATTCTTAACCACTGCACCACCAGGGAAGCCCTAGACAGTAAGCTTCTTGAAAACAGCCTTCAGCACAGTGCCAAGCACAGGAGGATGATAACTCAGGATAAATATACTTGTTACATTCAGTTGTAGCACAGGGAAGTTTGATTTCAAAATTCTCCAAGTGGCAGGTGAATGTTAACAGGGAAAGAAACCACCAATGCCCTTATTCCAAATAAAGAAAGGCCTTCTGAGGTTCCAGGGTGTGCATGAGTGTGTAAGGCTATGGGCAGCCTGTCATTTCTAGTGTAAAGCGAAAACCCGGCATCTTAATCAGTTGCCTCAAAGCCTTCAGAAATCCAAGAACGTGGCTGGTTTGTCAAAGACGAATTTCTGTGGCTTTGTGATTACTTATTGGATCTGTATTACTATAAATATAAGAACCTGCGGGAGTAAAAAGAAGATAATTTAGTAATTCAGCAAACATAGACTGAGCATACCTCGTGTGAAATCCCTGTGCTAGAAGCAATGGGGGCAGGCTTGGGGCCTGGAAGGAGGAGGGTGAAGAGCATAAGTATGAAAACGATGAAAATAATGTAAGTATGGTTACTGATACCTTGTATAGAGCATTTATTGTCAACAAGCACTCTGTTCAGCACTTAATGTGCATTATCTCATTTAATCCTCTCATGACCCTGAGAGGTAGATAATTTTATTATCCCCATTTTACATATGAAGAAACTGAGGCTCAGAGAGGTCATGTATCTTCATTTCAAGCTTTGGGAGAAAAAGTAGGTAGCATTTGTTGAGTCTTTATTATGAGCCAAGAGCTACTTTGAGCACTTTGTGTATGCTTAATTAATTTTAAGTCATATTAAGACATGTAAAAAATAAAGTTCCTGCTTTCCAGAAACTCCTAGTCTAGAGGGGAAAACTGATACCATAAATAATGGATATATCCCAGAGGGTGAGAACAATACAGTTAGGGTTCAAATGTCATTATATGGGACCAAAGGAGAAGGCCATTCTTTACTACCGGGCAACCTAGAAAGGCTTCTTGCAGAAGGTAAGATTTAAATTGAATCTTGAAGGAAGAGTAGGATTTTGACAGATGGATTAGTGGCGGAAGGGCCTTCCACGCGCAAGGAAGAGCTCGAACGAAGGCCTGGAGATGGAAGAGTCCAAGGTCTGTGAGTGATACCATAACCTGTAAAAGTACAAGGGAGCATGGGAAGCCATGGAACAGGAGATGACACTGGGAAGGAAGCAGGGGAGCTCAGGTCCCATGCTGAATGGAATGAGAAGCCAGTGATGGTCCTTAGCAGAGGAAGAGCGTGATCATATCTGTGTATCAGTAAGATCATTTGAGATGACTTTGGGAGCAGGAGAAATGGTAGGCAGGGAGGTCAGCTAAGAGTTGCAGTGACTTAGATGAGAGGCAATGGGAACCTGAAATCGGCTACTACATCTGAAATCAATTTGAAAGATACTATGGAGGCAGAATGTTCAGGGGTTTGCAGTTGACTGGATGTAGGGGGTGAAGGAGAGGGAGTAGTGAATGATGCCTTGAAAGGGCCTGTGGGAATGCTCGGAAGGTATCAGAGTCTCTGTTTGCCTCATTTTCTAGGATCTAGTTACTCATTATTCTTCCTGAAGGTGCAATGAAATCAGAGTCTAGGGTGTCTGTCTCAGAAGTGGTAGTCACTCTTCTGTTGATCAAACGTCTTCTGAGGTGGGGTGGTTGGGCTCCAATATCAATTTCTATAACAGAAAGAAAATGAACGTCTACTGAGGGTTTTCTTTCCTCTTTGATTATCAGAATGGTCTTGAGAGCTTTGTTCTACAATGGTAGAGGGTGAATGACTTACTTGCACAAGCTCACATAACAAGTAAACGGCAGACCTGGTCTGTCTGACTCCCAAGAGTATGTTCTATTTTTTGTATTATCCGCAACCAGAGGTAGGAGGCAGACCCACACACACACACAAAAAGATGTCCATGAGAGAGAAAAAAGAACAAGAGGTGGACTTAAAGGTCTTTACTGAGGAGAAGAAATCTGGAAGAATCAACAGTGTCAAGCCTGGTCTTGCAAGAAATAGAACAATGACAAGACGTGGCTCCTGTTTTCATGGAGCTTTACTGGGTAGAGGAGGCAAAGGGTATAAAGGCTGCTATGCGACCAATTTTTCCAAAGTGCTCTGGACTTTCAGAGATAATATAGTCTCAGGTTGCCAGGAAAATGTTGCAGAGAAGGTATGACTTGAGCAATATCTCAAAGGAGGGGTTGTCCAGGGATAGTGCAGGAAGGGTGATCAGGGAATCTTTTAAGTGGAGGAGATAGAGCAGAAGTGAAGGAGTGAGAGAGTAAGTACCCTTCGCATTTGTTCTGTGAATAGATTGCCTGGAATACGAGCTTCACCTAGGGGAAGAGTAGGGGAATGAGCTGGTAAAGAGTTTGAGGCAGAGAGTGGAGCAGGGCCTTGAATGCCCAGGATAACACATTTGTACTTCATCAAGTAGGCAAGGGAAAACCACTATTTTTGAGCAGCAGAGGGCTGTAATCAAAGATGCATTTGAAAGACTCTTCTGGCTGCAGGTAGTGGAATATATGGGAGAGGGTGGAGAATAGAAGGCCAGGAAAGAGGATATTGCAACAGTTTAGATAGATGGCAATACAAGCCCAGAAAAGAAGAGACAGATGGAGAGCCATCCTTTAACTGGAAGCTGGGCCTCAGAGGGCCTCTCAGGAGCATTGCCTAATTCCAAGGGTCATGAATATTTATATTCCACATCTCCCCCAAACCATCTCTTCATTCTTCTCTCCTCGCTTCTTTCCTCCTTCTTGTCCCTCTGCCTTTTCTCTCCCCCTCTTCCCTACTTTTCCCCCCATCACTCCCAGTAGTGCTCAGTAATCAGCCATGATTCTCAACATCATTCAGGAAGGAGGAGAAGCGCTGAGGGAGGCTCTGAGCAAGACAGAAAGAATGAAGGAAAAAGGGTGAGAAAAAGAAGGAAGAAAGGAATTAGGAAGGAGGAAGGGAGGGAGGAAGGAAGGAAGGACACTTTTCTGTAAGGAGCATTTACTGGGAACCAGGCCATGGACCCCTTTGGCAGTCTGGTGAAGCCCTTTTCTGAATAGTATTTTTAAATGCACAAAATAAAATACACAGACTTACAAAGGAAACTCATCATAGTAAAACACCGTTATCAAAATATTGCCAAAAATGTCATACAGTAACATGGGCTTCTTGATTTATGCGTTAAATAACCACGCCTAGTGGTAGTTCCAGTAACTGTTGGAATTTGGAAGTGGTAACGAGCATAAATAAACTTTTGAGATGACTGCAACAACTGACATGTGAAATGTAAATCTCTGTGAGGTCTATTACCGACAAATTCACGGGTATTTCTGTGGTTTGCTGCCTACATTCATCATTTCAATATGAGGTTAGTGAAAATAAACAGGTAATTTTTTCCATCCAAATTCAACGTTGTCCCTCCCTGCCTCATTCTAGGTCTATAGGTCCCTAGTTAAGAACAACTGCTCTATGGGGTCATATAGCCTCTCACAGATTGGACTTGGCAGCCTCCTAACCTGTCCCATCCTTCAGGATGACATCTCTCCATGTCCAGTTTCCAAACTTGCCCCTGTAATTGGCTGCTCACAAAGCCCTGGTTTCTGACTGAGAAAAGCTTCGAGCTCTCAGCCCATTTGCCCAGCACCGATGACTGTCATTCTCTGAGTCCATTGAAGAACTGGCCCTTTCTCAAAATTCTGTGTAATGAGTCACTCACGCAGCCTGCAGATTTTCCATAATTCTCTCATCATAGTCTTATACTGGAAAATCACCTTACGTCTACCCAGTAACACCAACTCTGCCCCTGCCCCCGAATAGGACTCTTTTCAGCTAGTCCACAGGGGGCAGTCCTGAGAGAAGGCTGGGGTGATCTTTAAACCAGGAAACCTGCAGCCTCACTCCTGGCCTTCATGCCCCTCAGAGGGGAGGAGAGAAATCTAATGAACTCAACAGTAGCCCTCTCTCTGGGTGGAGAGGCACAGTCCTTCCCAGAGAGAGGGGACCAACCAAATGATCTCTTTGGAGCCCTCCTCATCTGGAGATTCCTGGTCTCTTTCCTCATCTGTTCCCTTGTGCTCTCCAGCCCCTGGGGTTCACTCACCTAAAGAGACATAGACTGGGATCCACTGCAAAACAGAGAGTGTTTGGAGGCTTTCCTGAAGATCCAGATGGGAGAGGAAGGCCATGGCCATGGTGCTGTTCTGTTGTGGTAAGAAGGCTGGTGCCCCCAAAGCTGAGCTGATTGCAGGTGCTTTGCTTTAATCTCATCACTGAGTCCTTTTATCTGCTGGAGGTTTTAGCCTTGACCTAACCTTTTCTCCAGTCTTCCCTGTTCTCTCCCCACCTCAACTTCCTACGCACACACCAGGCTTTAGATCATACTTTCTAATCTCTCTAATATGCATCCTTTCCCCACAGGTGCTCAATTGCCTCGGGCTGGTTCTAGCTGTGTGTGTGCGTGTGTGCGTGTGTGTGTGTGTGTGTGCGTGTGTGCGTGTGTGTGTGTGTGTGTGTGTGTGTGTGTGAGGAGGGGTCCCTGATAAATTAGTGCAGGAAAAGGGAATGGCTTAGGCCTCAAATAGGATCTCTGAAAAGCATTCTGCCCTGGTGGGTGCTCTTCGACTCCTCCTGTCTTCTACTGAGAGCCACCTAGTCGACTAGAGCCTTTTTCTGCATGAATATCTAGACTTCTCAGATCCCTCCTTGTGCCTCTGTTCCCAGGGCTTCTGTACCAGTGGCCAGTGGGAGAAGCACTGCACAGAGAGCAGACCTGGCTTTCGGTCCTGGCTCCGCCAAGTTCCTCCCCGGACGCTGTGGGGGAATTGCTCCATCTCTCTAGATCTGTTGTTGGGAGGCAATCTAGGGGCTAAAGGCATGGACTTTAGAGCCAGATAGCTGGGGTTCAGATCTCAGCTCTGCCACTTACAAGTTGGCAAACCTCTGTGCCTCGGTTTCCCCAACTGTAAAATGGGGATAATAATAGTACCCGCTTCATAGGGTTGTTCTGAGGATTGAGTGAGTGAATGTAAAGCACTTAGCACAGGGCCTGGCACACAGGAGGTATTACTGTAAGTGTTTCCGATTATTATTCTTCGTTTAATTAAATGAATGTCTACTGAACATCTATTATGTTTCAGGCTAAAAAGCTTGCTTCTGCACACCAGCCTTTTCAAAATTAAAGATTGTCTCCAGGTCCCAGGCCTGTGGATTCCTTTTTTCGGTAACTATCTGTTGAGTGATTACCGTTTGCCAGGTGCTGTTCTAGGTGTTGAGGATTCGTTGGGGAAGAAGATGGGCATGATTCCTGCCTTCACTGAACTCACAGTCTAGTGGAGGAGACAGACATTAAAAACTTATGAAACTGTCTATACACTTGAATTTCTGATAAGTGTCCTAAAGGAAAAGGCCAGTAATTCTCAGCATAAGGCCTCTAATGTAGGTGCTCAAAAAAAATCTTTTGAATGTAATCAAAAAGGTTGCTAGGAAAATCAAATACAAAAAGGTATCAAGTGTCCTACAAGTACAAGGAAATATTGATTCCTTAGCCTTTTCCAGGAATATTAGTGGAACTCTGTCTCCCTCCCTACCTCCCACTCTGGCTTGGGCCTCCTCGATTAGACTGACTAATATGAATCTTCAGAGTTGAGCTTAGGGGACGGTTTTGGTGCACTGTGGGATGTACTGTCCTCCCCCAATGTACCCTCCATGGCCACTTGACATGCCACCCCTCCTCCTCTTCCTCTTTCTTTTCTTCTCCCTGGCTAGCTGGGGTTAACAAGCTGCTTCTTGGGGGCTAGTTGGCCACATACAGGGTGAGACGTATTAGAGCACGTCTGCTCAGAATCTGTAGGGGAGAAGGGAGAGAGGTAAGAGGTGGGCCTGGGTTCTTCCAGGGCAAAGCACAGATGTGGGGAGGGTGAGAGTATCCCGGATAGACGAGTTCCACAATGCTGCCAGCTCCAAGGCTGCTTACAAATCAGGTCTCTACCCTGCTTCACTTTCAGATGGGTAAATGGAAGAGGCCTAGAAAGGGCTCACACAGGGTGCTAGATGCAGGGCAAGGACACACGGATTTCCATTTCTGTCTACCTAATGTCCGGCTCAGGGCCTGGTACAGTGTAGGCACTCAAGTAAATGCTTGTGGAACAAATAATGAGGTCTGGTCTCCTGGTTCCTTAAGCAAGATGTACTGGCAGGGCTGGGCCATGGCCCTGATTTGCCAGCCTTTTCCCCCCCAAAACAAAGAGCATACTGTCTGAGCTGGAGCCTTCCTGAGCCAACTGGACAAGTACAACATGAACACCAGTGAATGTAGTAAAAGCAGGAAGAAGAGAAGTAGGTGAGCAGACAAATCCTGAATAACCAGCACTCATGATTTCCCAATTACGATCCAACCAACCAACAAGCAAACCCTTAGCTGCCTCGGAGTAAGCAGTACCAAAGGAGAGGTGGCCGAGAAGCATAAACAGGTCTGGTAATTTCATTCATAGACATTTAGGGCTGATATGATTCTAACCCTCAAGAAACTCACAGTCCAGCATGTGAGGTGGATGGAATCACAGACACCCGTATGGGGTGCCGTGGGGTGTGCAGACGCAGATGAGAGAAGCATCCGCCAGCCTGAGGAGGGCAGGGAAGCCTCTGTGGAAGCGGGGGTGCTGCGGTGAGGAGAAAGGGTGCAAAAGGCATGGAAGGACAGCACGGGGAAGACTGCAATTAGCTCGCCAAACCAGAAGCTAAGAAGCTTTGCAGGAACAACAGAAAACCAAAGAAGACTGGAAGGAAAAGGAGAGCAAGGGGACCGGGGAGCTCAGAAGAAGTGGGCGGAAGTGAGGGAAACGCTGAGAAAGAAGCAGCCGTAGGATTCTTCTTCCTGGATTCTGAAGGTTCACCCTCAGCCTTCAGAATGACTCCTTTCTAGAAAGCTTTGGATAGCTGAGGTTTTGCCATAATGTGTTTTCTTCTGATCGTTCCCCTTCAATCATACCCTTATTTGGTTCGGTACTGCAATTTCAGCAATACCTGAATAGGAGAACCTATTTAATGCCAGTCAATGGGCTAGGTACTATACAAGGGACAAACATAGTCCCTTCTTTCACCAAATTTTTATTGAGGTTCTACTACAAGCCTGGCATTATTCTAGGTTGACAATCGTGTGTGTGATGGGCCAGGGGGCTGGCAGGGAGTGAAAGAAGTACACACATCATCAATACAAGGATTGGGGCCATCAGAGAAGTACAAAGAAGATGGAGGGGAAGGCTAGTAGCTGTGTGACCTTGGACAAGACACTTCCCTTCTCTGAGTCTCGGTTTCCTCCTCCGGAAAAAGGGACTAGTCATATTTATTTGCTGTGAGGAGTAGTGGTAATGTTTGAAAAGTTCTCGGGCAGTGTCTGCCACCCAGAAGCTTTTCCATGGTACTGGTACTCAGCTGTGCAGGGCGGGGGGTGGCATTTGCAATGGGCTTCAACAGGCAGAGAAGTAGGGAGAGTGATCTGTCTTGTGGCAGCTGGGGAGACACAAAAGTCTGCAGGTTTGCTTTGGCACAAGGACTAGTTTCGTTTGATGGGAGCCTCAGGTTTGTGGAGGGAAGCAGAAGGAGAGAAGACTGGACGTTGGTAAGTGGGGATGTCTTCCTCATAAATCCCTTTATGTCTGCAGATCAGCAGCTCTAGAAAGAACCTACAGAAAGTAAATGAACCCAGGAGTAGTGGCTGGAGGTGGGGACCGAGGAGGTGGAGGGTGGGACAGAACAGGGTGAGTATTTCAAAATCTCTTGGAAGTCACTGGATCACTTCTCAGGGCCGGCAGCCTCTGGGGAACAGCAGCATCTAGCGCCTTGGTTCAGGCTAGAATGACCGACTATGTCTATTTGCCAGGGGCTGAGGAGTTGCCCGGGACGCAGGACTTTCAGTGCTAAAACCAGGGTGGTTTGGGGCTCATTGGGACAGCTGGTCCCCTAGTTCAGGCCTTTGTCACTGTCTCCTGGACTTCAGCAGGCTGCTCCCCGCTGCTCTACCTTCCTTTGGTCCTTTGCTGCTAGAGGATTGCTATCAAACACAGCTCTTACCCTCTGCCCTGTTTCTAACCCTCCAAAGGTTCCCATGGCCTCCGGGATCAAGTTCGAAGCCCAGAGCCTGGCCTCCAGAGCCCTTGCTCCACTGGTTTCTGCCCTCCTTGAAAGTCTCACTTCCCATAACTTTCACACCACACCAGATACAGCCTCCTTTCCCAACCAGGAAGTGCCGTTTGCTATTCTGGGCCTTTGCCCACGGTGGTCTCTCATCAGCCTGACTAAGTCCTACGCATGCTTCAAGTTACTGTGAAAATGTCATTTTCTGAGATTCTCCACCCTGCTCTCTCCTCTGGATTCCCAAGGTACATTATACATACTTTTGGGAGAGCACATATTAGGAAGTTAGTTTGAGAGTGTAGACACCACTGCTATATCCAGCTTCTAGTGAGATGCTTCACGTGCAGTAAGCTTTTGGTATATATATCTTGAATAGTCAGCATATTCACATGATTCAAAATTCAAAAGGGTCTATAGGGAAGTTCAGTGAAAAGTCTCCTTCCCACTCCTGGCCTCTAACAATCCCACACCCCTCCTCCTCCTCCAGGGAAATTTTATGCATGCCCAAGCAAATAAGGTAATTTGCTTTGTTAAATGAATAAAGGAAATAACAGTAGAAACCTGGAAACAATCCAGATGTTCAAAATCTGGGCCTGGCTAAGTAAGCTATTATATAGCAATCTTATAGACAATCTGCAGTCATTAAAAGTCATTAAAATTATTATAAGGTAGACTCTGTAGTATATGATATGGTAAGCTTTCAAAGCAGAGTATACAGCAGCAGACCTCTCCACTGAATACACTTTGTGAAAATGTGGTCCCTTCAGTGATAGGATGAAAGGGGGTCTGAGAGAGAAATGATTGCTGCTTTAAGGTGAAGAGATTCTGGGTTTCCTTTTATGTAAAGTTGTTTGAATATGAAAAGAAAGAGGCTGCATTATTGTGAATCTGCCTGACGAAGAAGCGTGATTCATGATGGGACTCATTCATTCAGTAATTCATTCTGCAGACACTGAATGCCGGCTTTGTCAGGAGAAGGCCAGAAACAGTGCTGAGCTTCCCAGGAAGAGCACTAAGTAGGCGACAGGCCCTAAGAAACTCTAATGGAGCCAGAGGGGTGGGGAGTGTGATGAGTTCATTGCCAGGCTGTTGAATTTGAGTTTTTGTTCATCAAGAGGAGCGGTGTGGTAGATGATAGGCTATGGGACTGGGAGCTCAGCAGAAAGGTCAGGGCTAGCGCTGGCCATCAGCATACATGTGGTGAGTCATGGAAGCGGGAGGTGGGGTGAGCTCACCCAGGCAGAAGGTAGACAAGGAAAGGAGAAGACAGGTTCCATAAAGCGGGTGAGGAGTCTTTCTGCCAATCTCTCAATGTCTCTGAGCCGGGGACAAGGGCACCAGGGTAGCAGAGGCTGTATCTGTCGCTGAGTGTGGGAGGGCCTCAGAGTTCAGGCAGAAATCCTCCCTCCCAGCCCCTGGCTGCCAAGTCTCAGGCGCTCACAACCTGGGTCTGGTCTTTTTTTTTTTTTTTTTTTTGGATGAGGGCCCACCCTAATGGCCTCATTTTACCTTAATTACCTCTTTTTTTAAAAAATTTATTTATTTATTAAAAAAATTGTTTTTGGCTGTTTTGGGTCTTCGTTTCTGTGCGAGGGCTTTCTCTAGTTGCGGCGAGCAGGGGCCACTCTTCATTGCGGTGCGCAGGCCTCTCACTGTCGTGGCCTCTCTTGTTGCGGAGCACAGGCTCCAGACACGCAGGCTCAGTAGTTGTGGCTCACGGGCCCAGCTGCTCCGTAGCATGTGGGATCCTCCCAGACCAGGGCTCGAACCCGCGTCCCCTGCATTGGCAGGTAGATTCTCAACCACTGCGCCACCAGGGAAGCCCCCTGGGTCTGGTCTTAGTTGTCCAGGAGGGCCTGGTAGATCAAGAGGGGGGGCTTTGACGGGCTTAGAAAATGTGTAGGAACCCTTAAGTGAGAGGGTGGAATAGAGAGAGGGTTTAAAAGATTCACTTGTACCAAGATCGGATAGGGCTGGAAACAGGTGGGCCTGGCACGGGGAGCAGGAACGTTTTACAGGTTGAGGGATGTAGGGCCCCAGGAAGGGGAGAGTTCTGAGTCCGGGGTATTCCCCTAGTGAGCAGGTCTCAGATGTGCCCTTAAAAGGCCTGGCCGGCAAAGCTGATAGAATCGTTGCTCAAAATTTAGACAGAGAAAGGGGAGGGGTGATCCCCAGAGCAGTGCACCAGCGGGGTATCTCGCCCACCTTCCTATGTCCCCCGTGCTTTGTGCTTCCCGGGGAGTGTGGCAGACTGGAAGGACGTGGCCTGTGGAATCAGGCCCACCTGGAATCCAGGCCCAGCTCGACACTTAGGGCTGAGTGATCTTTGGGAAATCCCTTCTCTGAGCCTCAAGTTCCTCATTTACAAATTGAGGCAATAATAATATCTACCTTGGGACGTTGTTGTGAGGATTAGAAATAGTCAACTCCTAGTATACAGTAGGTGCTCAATACACGAATTCTTGTTATTTGTGCTACCACACGGGAGTAGGATGGCCTAAGTCACTGCTGAGTTGTACTCTCTTGGAGGGATTTATTGCCAGTTGGGACAAGAAACTGAAATCTTTTGTTTACCATCTTTTCACATACATTTGTCAAAGGCGGCCTGGTGGGCAGATAAGTAAAAACCAGTTCTCAATTCCCACTGCACGTAACAATTCTCTCCTGTGCTGGTCATCTCCAGCACACAAAGAAAAGCAGGTTCACAAACCTTTTCTCTGGTGGTGATATATATAGAAGACTGAGAAAGCAATAGGGGGGCAGGGGTTAAAATAAGTTGTGAAATACTGAATTTAAAAAACAATGCATCCCCTCCTCTGGCCGCCAAACTTACAAACATTTGTGCCATGTTTTCTAATTGTTCAAAGTGCTTTTCCATATTTGATTTCATTTGCTCCTTACTCTGGCCTGTGAGGTAAGTAGGCCAGATGTTGTCAGCATCTGGGAGGGGCTAAAACTGACAGAGCTGGTATTAGAACCCATACCTCCTTGCTATGGAGCGAGAGTGAACTGAGCCAGGTTAAACCTTGGATGAACGGGTGAAAAGCAATCTGTGAGGAAATGATGTGCAGGTGTTGGAGGGAGCTGTTTTGCAAGGAGACAAAGGTCACAGTGCCGTCTTGTTGTTGGGTGTCTGAAAGAGCCAGGTGGCAGTGTATCTGTTGTGCTGACGAGCAAACCGGAGGCCCACAGTAAGCAGATGAGGACTTTGGAATTCAGTTGACATAGAGAGGTGGATTTAGATTCAAAAGTTTTATCCTTTGCACGTTGTTTTATTTTTTATTTTAATTTTTTTTAATAAAGACAATGAAATAGAGAGAAAGTCTTTTTTAAAAATTTATTTATTTATGGCTGTGTTGGGTTTTCGTTTCTGTGCGAGGTCTTTCTCTAGTTGTGGCAAGTGGGGGCCACTCTTCATCGCGGTGCACGGGCCTCTCACTATCGCGGCCTTTCTTGTTTTGGAGCACAGGCTCCAGATGTGCAGGCTCAGTAATTGTGGCTCACGGGCCTAGTTGCTCCGCGGCATGTGGGATCTTCCCAGACCAGGGCTCGAACCCGTGTCCCCTGCATTGGCAGGCAGATTCTCAACCACTGCGTCACCAGGGAAGCCCTTGCACGTTGTTTTAAATGACAGCAGTGACCCCGGTGACCTGGGTGGCCCTGGGTCACCCGGCTAGGGAGGGGCAGAGCCCTGAGGATTGAGACTCAATTCAGAACCCTTAACTCCAACTTCTTGGGCTTGAAATCAGCTCATTCAGTCCCCTGCCCTGTCTTTCTTACCGGGGTGTTGAAAAGAATAAGAGTGGAAAGGACAAATCACCGCATGATGGCATGAAAAGAAGTAGTGCCCAGCGTTCACCTTTTCCAAATAACTAATTGGCCTCCATGTGAGAGCTACTGAGGGCAAATATTTTGGCTACACTGATATGTTTGCACGGTCTATGTATTAGCTGTGTGCTGAAGTAAGTCACTCACTGCATTTCCCCAAGCCAGTTTCCTTCCCTGTAAGACGAAGGCATCATCTCCTGCCTGACGGGTTGTGAGAATGAAATATGCAGCATACGTGAAATAAGCATAGCGCAAACGATGAGGCAGTACTGTTATCTGTGGAATGCTTCGAGTCCTCGCTTCCCGGAGTCCACCAAACCCAGCTCGCTCTAGGACCCTGAAACGCCTTGTTCTGGTGGGAATAGAGAAGGTGGTTCTCTTTTTGTTTTCTCTAGCCGCCAGGCAGGCAGACTGAACTGGGGAGGAAAATGGAGGAAGATGGGTTTGCTCACCGCCTCTGTCTTCTTATCCCCCAGCTGAGGGGGAAATGGCAGGGGGGAAGCGGGCTGGCATAACCTTTTCTTCGGTGAGTCAGCTAAAAAGGAATTTCTAGAGCTCCAATAACGTATAAGTGGTGGTTTGGGTTTGGATTTTTCAAGCTGCTCCCTCTTTTTAAGCTGCTTTAAGCTGCAGAACTAAAAGCACACGCAATTGGGAAGCACATGGAAAATGATAGAAGCACAGCTTGTTACTAAAGTGAACTTGAAGAAATCACTCAGCTTCTCTGGGCCTGTTTTCTCATCTGTAAAATGGGGACAGTGCTACCTATTTTGCAGGGTCATTGTGAGTATTAATAGCATGTGAAAGTGCCGGGTCTGGTGCCTGGCACAGAACAGAGTTTCCAACACCTACCTGTCCGTTTCCTTTCCCTTCCTAGTGGACAGACCATAGTCACTGAGCTCAGACGAAAACACTTATTCTTCAGCCTATTATAATGGCTGCCATTGTTCATTTAATTCTCACAACAACCCTATGAAACAGTTCCTCTATAAACATAGAGAAAACAGAGAAGAAGTTCAGAGAAGTTATATCGCCCAAGGTCACACAGCTTTCAACTTTTAAAGGCAGGATTTAAACCCACTTTGTCTAGTTTGCCTCTTAGATATCAGAATGTGAGAGGGCTTCATCAGGCTGGATCTTCTGGAAGGACCATATTTAAATAGACTCAGACCAAGGGGATAACCCCAACCTGGCCCATTTTGGGAATGAGCTTAGGGTGGAGTTTCAGGGGCACGAAATAGGCCATTGCTAGAGGCAGCCTGGCAATAACTGGAAGAGAACTACAAATGAATGTTTGCTTCCCAAATCTGTGGGGAAGTTAATCTGTGCTCTACCAGTTTCAGGAGCTTATGTTGTGAGGGTGACATGAATCCTTTATTAAGCAGCATATATTTAGCAATAAATATATTATTGGTAGTCTTCTGTCATCTCCCACTAAACATAACGTCCTACTCATCGTCTGACAGCCCTCCATTTACCACCCTACAAAGGAGAGGGATCTGAGTCTCCTTTTCAAACCCCTGTCCTAAGCTAGACTGCAGAAGCTAGAATAGGAAGGCTGAGTCATCTTCTTAAAAGAAAATGAAGTGTACCAAAGCCACATAGAACAAAAGTATGTTTTCTATACAGATCACTTGGTTTCACACATGGCTGCTTTTCTAGGGTATCAACCCGGGAGCTGAGGACGTGTCTTCTCTTTACCGCAGAAAGTAGGTACCTTTCCTTGTCATCTGTGCTGTCCCCCCTCCTCCACTCCCAGTTATTGGCATGACTGCAGGTACCTTATTAACTAGCAAAATGACTGCCACGGCACACTGACCGCTTGGGACTGTGCCAGGTATGGCATGGCACGGGCAAAGAGGGCCAAAATGGTCTTCCAGCAGCCCACTTAAGAGCTAGGCTACGGCCTGAGCTGCTCTTACCCTCAGGGTTCTAGATAGTTCCAGAGTAAAGGCCCTGGCCTCAGATGCTCACACAAGGATGGCTCTCATAGTGCCTCATCGGTTTCCTCATTTCTCATGGCTGAAGCAAGGAAGATTGGGTAGATAGGATTGTTATGTTCTGTTCATTTACAGCTGTAATTCCTGAAAATAGAGCCGTGTGGCAGGGCAAGTCCTGGCTTTTGTGCTTGTCCCTTGTAAAGCAAGTGTTGGGTTAGTTCACAGCACTGGGGTAGAAAGGAGAAAGCAAGCTCCAGCCAGTCTGGGCAGCTCTGATGCTGGGTAACTCACTGCCCGCATCAAAGGGAGATGACTAGGATCTCTCCAGAAGCCCAGGGACCCACAGCTGACCCCCTCCCCTCACCCCCTGGAAGAAAGCAGCTGATACTCATATTTCTGCACAGGCTCACATGATAGCGGGGACGTTTATTTTTCAAAGAGCATTCATACAGCCGTTGATTATACAGAACCATTTCTCAGTACTCTTTTCTTTCCACTTAAGAACAGGGGAATATACCATGATGAGGATTAGAATTCCAAGACAAGATTGCTGGCTCATCATCTAGGGTACAAATACACACTTAATTGTTTGACATGTTAATGAACGCAAAGCAAGATTAAGCATCTCTGCCTTCGTTGTACACGGCTGAAGCGGGAGCCCAGGGAGGGGAAGACTGCACAGCTTTCCCTGGTGGGGAAGACAGAAGCCCCTGCACTCCTGTCTTGTTGTGGGGAGACTAACCCATGTTCTGCCGGTTGCCATAGCCCCTAGGATGGGTGTCCTTCCAGTCATCCCACTCCCGAGCTCTGTGGACTGCCTGTTCATCATCCTCTTCCTCCTGTTCCTGATCTTGTCGCTGAGCTGCTGTTCTGAACTCTGCGCAAGCGGAGAAATGAGAAAGCAGGGGTGAGGGAAAGAGCGACTGTCACGGGCCCCAGCTCCACTCTGAATACGACCACGTAACAAGAGAACAAGGAATATATACCTAGCTGCCTACCCTGGGGCCAGCAGAACTGGGGAGAGTACTTACTATTACTTAACAGGTGACATGTTAAATAATAGTAAGACGGGATCCTCTGAGTGGTTTTCACGAGAAAGCAAAAACATAAAAGTTGCCCCTCAAAATGAATTCTATTTTGGGAAAGAATCCTTGCTAAAATGGCCAACCCCTCATAACAGAAAACAAAAACACCAACTGACCAACAGAACCCCAGCAAACCAAAAACACTGAAGTGTTTCCATAGTATAGTGGTTATTACACTCGCCTGACAAAAACACTAAAGTAAAAAATATTTATGATTTTATGACTTGTGATTTGCCAGGGAGGGACTATAGGTGACTTCTCCTCCTTCATCCGTTTCCTTTATTACAGTTCTACAATTCTGTGTGTGTATAAAATTGGAAATCACGGGGCAGCTGAACCTACCAGAAAAGAATGTGTGTTATTTTGCACGTTTGGAACAGGGTCTGAGGTCCAAATGGCACTTGTCATGCAGTGTACCAAATACTAGGTCTCTTTTGCACGATTTTTTTCTTTCCTTTGTGAGGTAAAGGAACATTTCCTAGCTACCTTGAATTTGCCCACGAGAAATACTCTCATTACCATGATAAAGAATGAAATATGTGGGGAATCTGATCTCTCCTTACAGCTTAGGAGTCTTGTGTTCTGTTTTTTTTAACCCTTTTATTGTAAAATAAAAGATACTGGAAATCACACAAAAATATATATGACTTAGAATTTGATAAGGAGGCTATACCTTTATAGCCTTCACTTGGGTCAAGATATAGATTTTCTGTACCCATCCCCAAAGCTTCTCCATGAGCATCTACCAAATGACACCCTGTGCTCACTGGCAGTTAATTCCCATTCCTTCCCTCCCTGGAAATCACCAATCTACCTTCTATCTCTATAGATTTGCCTATTCTGAACATTTCACATAAATGGAATCAAGTAACAATGTGGTCTTTTGTGTCTGACTTCTTTCACTTAGCATAATGCTTTTGAGGTTAGTCTTACCCATTTTCAAATATTTTGATATATATATATTTTTAATTTTTATTTATTTATTTATGGCTGTGTTGGGTCTTTGTTTCTGTGCGAGGGATTTCTCTAGTTGTGGCAAGCGGGGGCCACTCTTCATCGCGGTGCGCGGGCCTCTCACTATCGCGGCCTCTCTTGCTGCAGAGCACAGGCTCCAGACGCGCAGGCTCAGCAACTGTGGCTCACGGGCCCAGTTGCTCTGTGGCATGTGGGATCTTCCCAGACCAGGGCTCGAACCCGTGTCCTCTGCATTGGCAGGCAGATTCTCAACCACTGCGCCACCAGAGAAGCCCTTGATATATTTTTAATCTACAGGTTTCTTCTTCCATCCCTTTTTTTCCTTACAAGTTCTCTATTGAAGAGGCTGGGGCATTTGACCTGTAGTTTCCCCAAATCTGGATTTTGCCGGCTGCATAGTCATGATGGAGTCCAACATGTTCTTCTGTATTTCTGCAGATTGGCAAGTGGGCACAGAGCTTGATGTGACTCAGGGTTGATCCCTTCTCATGAATACAGGTGGTGCTGTCCTCCCCCAGCAGGTGGCACACAGTATCTGTGTCTCATATGTTGTGATGTTAGCAGGTGTTGATGCTCAATGCCTAGATTTGTTAATTTTCCCAGGGTTTCAAAATGGTGATACTCTTTAACATTTCTTTTTTTATTAAGTAGAATGCTTTTATAAAGAGAGGCTTTCCCTCATCTACTACCATTTAGTCACCCAGGAAAAGAAAACAAGATTAATGCTTGATTCTTCTGCTTTAATTTACCATTTCTCAAGGTAATAAATTGGTTCCTTATCATCCTCTGAAATTGAACAATTTTTGTTTTAACTATAGTTATGAACTCACGGATTTAAACATACTTGATGGGTTTCAATGAATTGCAATGATTTCTAAAAAAATATTCAAACAAGCTTTCTAATTTTAGTTTTAATTTACAGAAAAATTGAGAAGACAGTACAGAGTTCTTATACATCCGTACCCAATTTCCCTTATTGTTAACATCCTACATTACTATGGTTTGTGTGTCATAACTAATGAACCAATACTGACACATACATAACTAACAACTAAAGTTCATACTTTATTCAGATTTCCTTAGGTTTTACGTAATGTCCTTTTTTTTTTGGTTCCAGGATCCCATCAAATATTCCATATTACATTAGCCCTCTCTCTCCTTCGTCTCCTCTTGGCTGTGAGAATTTCTCACTTTCCTTGTTTTTGATGACGTGGACAGTTTTGAGGGGTACTCATCAGGTATTTTGCAGAATGTCCCTCAACCTGGGGTTGCCTCATATTTTTCTCATAATTAGATTAGGGTTATGACTTTTGGAAGAGAATAACACAGTGAAGTTTCCTCCTTATCACATCAAACCAAGGCTACACACCACCAACATGACTTATCACTACTGATGTTAACTGGGATCACTTAAGGTAGTGTTTGTAGGGTCCCCAACTGCTCCCCCCTCCTTCTATATTATAGTCTTTGGAAGCAAGTAACTAAACATAGCCTACACTTAAGGGGTGAGGAGTTATGCTGCACCTCCTTGAGACAGGTGTATATACACAAATTATTTAGAATTTTTCTGTAGGGGAGATTGGTCTCTTCGCCCCCATCTGTTTATGTAATCATTTATTTCTATCACTATAGACTCACGGACACATTTTATTCCTTGTGTTATAATCCAATACTGTTATTTTCCTGCTCACATTCTTCCAGTTTTGGCCAGTAACAGTTCTTTCAGAAGGCCCTGTGTCACATTAACATACCTCAATAGTTTTTTGTTTGCTGCTGTTGTTTTTTGAGTGCTTCTTTATTTTCTAGTACTACAAGATATTTCAGGTTCATCTTGTATATTCCCTGTCCAGCCCTAGAATTATCCATTTCTCTAAGGAGCCTTTAATTGGAGAATAGTATTAGAAACCAAGATTTGGGCACCAGATGTGCTCGTTGCTAGTGGCAATTACCCTTTTTCAAGCCAAACTGTCTTTGGCCAGTAGAAACGTCTTCAAAGTGGCTTCTGAGTCCTTTTGATATGACCATAGTAGTCTTTGAAAGCTTCTTTCCTATCCTTTATGACAAGATGTTCCAAGCTCATCTTATTTATTTCCTGCTGCAAACTTGGAATTAGCTATTTCTCTAAGATATCCTGGTTTCTTTTAATGGGAATGGTATTTCAAGAACAGAACCTGGGTTACTAGGTGTGCTCATTGCTTCTGGGCTGGTCATTGTTTCTAAGCCTTTTCAGTGGATAAAGCAAAAGTGTGTGTGTGTGTGTGTGTGTGTGCTTTTCAATAAAATTTCTCATGAGTTCATATTCAGGACTACAGGGGTGTTTTGTTTCTAACGCAAATTCTTTTGAATTACATCTGTATTCTTCCACACTAAAAGTCTTAGCTCTCAAAGACAGAAAGAAGATGATGGAATTTGAATATCTCATAATTACTCAGTTAATATTATCTCACATTACACAGTCCTGGAATAACACTAATACTGTTACCAATATAATTGCTGAGAACAGTTCTTTTTTTTTTGCATATTCTTTCCCCATTTCTCCATTAAAAGTTACACTATATCTACATTACCAGAGCACTGGGCATATAGACATTAATACTTTGTCTCTTTCAAATCTCATTTAGTCTTAGTTCTATAAGTAACTATATATTTAATGTTGACTGATAGTCCTTATATCAATGTCTCTCTCATCACTTTGGTTGTCTTAAGCTCATTCTCTAGCAAATTCCTCAGAAAGGGATCATGGGACCAATATTTCCTGAGTTCCTGCATGTTGATAAATACCTGTACCCTTTATACCTAAAAGTCAGTTTTACCAGATATAATGTCCTTGGGCTCACATTTTTTCCCCTTGAGTATCTTAAATGTTACTCCATTTTCTTCTGGCATAAAGTGTTGGTGTCAAAAAGTTTGAAGATGATCTAATTTTCCTTCCTTTACAACCCACCTGCTGTTTTTGCTGAAGTATCCAAGGCATTTCTTTTTTTAAAAAAAGTCTAGTAATTTTATTAGAATGTGTCTTGTTGCTCATTCTGGGTCAAAATTCTTAGGTACATGGTGTGCTTTTTAAAAGCAAATCTAAAGTTTCCTCAATATTAGGTTTTTTAAAAATATCTTTATTGGAGTATAACTGCTTTACAATGTTGTGTTAGTTTCTGCTGTACAACAAAGTGAATCAGCTATATGTATACATATATCCCCATATCCCCTCCCTTTTGCATCTCCCTCCCATCCTCCCTATCCCACCCCTCTAGGTGGTCACAAAGCACTGAGCTGATCTCCCTGTGCTATGCGGCTGCTTCCCACTAGCCATCCATTTTACATTTGGTAGTGTATATATGTCCATGCCACTCTCTCACTTCGTCCCAGCTTACCCTTCCCCCTCCCCATGTCCTCAAGTCCATTCTCTACATCTGCATCTTTATTCCTTCCCTGCCACTAAGTTCATCAGTACCGTTTTCTCAGATTCCATATATGTGCGTTAGCATATGGTATTTGTTTTTGACTTACTTCACTCTGTAGGACAGTCTCTAGGTCCATCCAATATTAGTTTTAAGCATTTTTTTCTTTTTCCTTGCTTTGGTATTCTTCTTCAGATAATCTTATTATCCATATGTCAGGTCTTCTTTGCTATCTTTCATATTTGTCACTTTTTCTAGAAATCTGTTCATCTTTGTCTCTTTTTGATTTAAAACATTTTCCTTTTTACTTTAGAAAGGCATTTTCTGTTATATTCACTCATTCTTGTTTTCTTCTAGTTTAGCCTTCATTTCTTTTCTTTTATTCAAATTGAAGTCGAATTGATTTACAATATTAGTTTCAGGTGTACAACATGTTGATATAATATTTTATATATTATATTCCATTTACAGTTATCATAAAATATTGGGAAGACGGTGGAAGAGTAAGAAGTGGAGATCACCTTCCTCCCCACAAATACATCAGAAATACATCTACATGTGGAATGACTCCTACAGAACACCTACTGAACGCTGGCAGAAGACCTCAGACTTCCCAAAAGGCAAGAAACTCCCCACGTACCTGGGTAGGGCAAAAGAAAAAAGAAAAAACAGAGACAAAAGAATAGGGATGGGACCTGGACCTCTGGAAGGGAGCTGTGAAGGAGGAAACGTTTCCACACACTAGGAAGACCCTTCACTGGCAGAGAGGGGGGTGGAGGCGGGGGGGAGCTACGGAGCCACGGAGGAGAGCGCAGCAACAGGGGTGTGGAGGGCAAAGCGGAGAGATTCCAGCAGAGAGGATTGGTGCCAACCAGCACTCACCAGTCCGACAGGCTTGTCTGCTCACCCGCCGGGGCGGGCGGGGGCTAGGAGCTGAGGCTCGGGCTTCGGAGGTTGGATCCCAGGGAGAGGACTGGGGTTGGCTGGGTGAACACAGCCTGAAGGGGCTGGTGCACCACAGCTAGCCGGGAGGGAGTCCGGGAAAAAGTCTGGAGCTGCCAAAGAGGCAAGAGACTTTTTCACGCCTCTTTGTTTCCTGGTGCGCGAGGAGAGGGGATTAAGAGCGTCACTTAAAGGAGCTCCAGAGACCAGCGTGAGCTGAGGCTATCAGCGCGGACCCCAGAGACGGGCATGAGACGCTGAGGCTGCTGCTGCAGCCACCAAGAAGCCAGTGAGCAAGCACAGGTTACTATCCACACTGCCCCTCCCAGGAGCCTGTGCAGCCCGCCACTGCCAGGGTCCCATGATCCAGGGACAACTTCCCCGGGAGAACACAGGGCACGCCTCAGGCTGGTGCAACGTCATCCCGGCCTCTGCCGCCACAGGCTCGCCCCGTCCGTACCCCTCCCTCCCCCCGGCCTGAGTGAGCCAGAGCCCCCGAATCAGCTGCTCCTTTAACCCCGTCCTGTCTGGGCAGGAACAGACGCCCTCAGGTGACCTACACGCAGAGGCGGGGTCAAATCCAAAGCTGAACTCCAGGAGCTGCAGGAACAAAGAAGAGAAAGGGAAATCTCTCCCAGCAGCCTCAGGAGCAGCGGATTAAATCTCCACAATCAACTTGATGTACCCTGCATCTGTGGAATACCTGAAGAGACAACGAATCATCCCAAAATTGAGGCGGTGGACTTTGGGAGCAATGATATATATATATATTTCCTTTTTCTCTTTTTGTGACTGTGTATGTTTATGCTTCTGTGTGTGATTTTGTCTGCATAGCTTTGCTTTTACCATTTGTCCTAGGGTTCTGTCTGTTTATTTTGGGTTTTTTTAGTATAGCTTTTAGCGCTTCTTATCATTGGTGGATTTGTTTTTTGGTTTGGTTGCTCTCTTCTTTCTTTTTTTCTTTTTTTTTTACTACATTTTAAATTTTAAAAAAATTTTAATAATTATTTTTTATTTTAATAACTTTATTTTACTTTTTCTTTCTTTCTTTCTTTCTTTCTTTCTCCTATTTATTCTAAGCCGTGTGGATGACAGGGTCTTGGTGCTCCAGCCAGGCATCAGGCCTGTGCCTCTGAGGTGGGAGAGCCGAGTTCAGGACACTGGTCCACCAGAGACCTCCCAGCTCCACGTAATATCAAACACTGAAAATCTCCCAGAGATCTCCATCTCAATGCCAAGACCCAGCTCTACTCAACGACCAGCAAGCTACAGTGCTGGACACCCTGTGCCAAACAACTAGCAAGACGGGAACACAATCCCACCCATTAGCAGAGAGGCTGCCTAAAATCAAAATAAGGTCACAGGCACCCCAAAACACACCACCGGACGTGGTCCTGCCCACCAGAAAAAACAAGATCCAGCCTCACCACCAGAACACAGGCACTAGTCTCCTCCACCAGGAAGCCTACATAACCCACTGAACCAACCTTACTCACTGGGAGCAAACACCAAAAACAAGGGGAACTAAGAACCTGCACCCTGCGAAAAGGAGACACCAAACACAGTAAGTTAAGCAAAATGAGAAGACAGAGAAACACACAGCAGATGAAGGAGCAAGGTAAAAACCCATCAGACCTAACAAATGAAGAGGAAATAGGCAGTCTACCTGAAAAGGAATTCAGAGTAATGATAGTAAAGATGATCCAAAATCTTGGAAATAGAATGGAGAAAATACAAGAAACATTTAACAAGGACCTAGAAGAACTAAAGAGCAAACAAACAGTGATGAACAACACAATAAATGAAACTAAAAACTCTCTAGAAGGAATCAATAGCAGATTAACTGAGGCAGAAGAACGGATAAGTGACCTGGAAGATAAAATACTGGAAATAACTACTGCAGAGCAGAATAAAGAAAAAACAATGAAAAGTATTGAGGACAGTCTCAGAGACCTCTGGGACAACAGTAAATGCACCAACATTAGAATTATAAGGGTCCCAGAAGAAGAGAAAAAGAAAGGGACTGAGAAAATATTTGAAGAGATTATAGTTGAAAACTTCCCTAATATGGGAAAGGAAAGAGTTAATCAAGTCCAGGAAGCAGAGAGTCCCATACAGGATAAATCCAAGGAGAAACACACCAAGACACATATTAATCAAACTATCAAAAATTAAATATAAAGAAAAAATATTAAAAGCAGCAAGGGAAAAACAACAAATAACATAAAAGGGAATCCCCATAAGGTTACAGGTGATCTTTCAGCAGAAACTCTGCAAGCCAGAAGGGAGTGGCAGGACATATTTAAAGTGATGAAAGGGAAAAGCCTACAACCAAGATTACTCTACCCAGAAAGGATCTCATTCAGATTCGATGGAGAAATTAAAAGTTTTACAGACAAGCAAAAGCTAAGAGAATTCAGCACCACCAAACCAGCTTTACAACAAATGCTAAAGGAACTTCTCTAGGCAGGAAACACAAGAGAAGGAAAGGACCTACAAAAACAAACCCAAAACAATTAAGAAAATGGTAATAGGAACATACATATCAATAATTACCTTAAATGTAAATGGACTAAATGCTCCAACCAAAAGACATAGACTGGCTGAATGGATACAAAAACAAGACCCATATATATGCTGTCTACAAGAAACCCACTTCAGACCTAGGGACACATACAGACTGAAAGTGAGGGGATGGAAAATGACATTCCATGCAAATGGAAATCAAAAGAAAGCTGGAGTAGCAATTTTCATATCAGACAAAGTAGACTTTAAAACAAAGACTATTACAAGAGACAAAGAAGGACACTACATAATGATCAAGGGATCAATCTAAGAAGAAGATATAACAACTGTAAATATTTATGCACCCAACATAGGAGCACCTCAATACATAAGGCAAATGTTAACAGCCATAAAAGGGGAAACAGACAGTAACACAATCATAGTAGGGGACTTTAACAACCCACTTTCACCAATGGACAGATCATCCAAAATGAAAATAAATAAGGAAACACAAGCTTTAAATGATACATTAAACAAGATGGACTTAATTGATATTTATAGGACATTCCATCCAAAAACAACAGAATACACTTTCCTCTCAAGTGCTCATGGAACATTCTCCAGGATAGATCATGTCTTGGGTCACAAATCAAGCCTTGGTAAATTTAAGAAAATGGAAATCGTATTAAGTATGGTTTCCGACCACAACGCTATGAAACTAGATATCAATTACAGGAAAAAAACTGTAAAAAATACAAACATGTGGAGGCTAAACAATACACTACTTAATAACCAAGAGATCACTGAAGAAATCAAAAAATACATAGAAACAAATGAGAATGAAAACACGACGACCCAAAACCTATGGGATGCAGCAAAAGCAGTTCCAAAGGGAAGTTTATAGCAGTACAGTCCTACCTTAAGAAACAAGAAACATCTCAAATAAACAACCTAACCTTACCCCTAAAGCAATTAGAGAAAGAAGAACAAAAAAACCCCAAAGTTAGCAGAAGGAAAGAAATCATAAAGATCAGATGAGAAAGAAATGAAAAAGAAATGAAGGAAACAATAGCAAAGATCAATAAAACTAAAAGCTGGTTCTTTGAGAACATAAACAAAATTGATAAACCATTAGCCAGACTCATCATGAAAAAAAGGGAGAAGACTCAAATCAATAAAATTAGAAATGAAAAAGGAGAAAAAACTGACACTGCAGCAATACAAAGGATCATGAGAGATTACTACAAGCAACTCTATGCCAATAAAATGGACAACCTGGAAGAAATGGACAAATTCTTAGAAAACCACAACCTTCCGAGACTGAACCAGGAAGAAACAGAAAATATAAACAGACCAATCACAAGCACTGAAATTGAGACTGTGATTAAAAATCTTCCAACAAACAAAAGCCCAGGACCAGACGCCTTCACAGGTGAATTCCATCACATATTTAGAGAAGAGCTAACACCCATCCTTCTCAAACTTGCAAACTACAGCAGAGGGAGGAACACCCCCAAACTCATTCTACGAGGCCACCATCACGCTGATACAAAAACCAGACAAAGATGTCACAAAGAAAGAAAACTACAGGCCAATATCACTGATGAACATAGATGCAAAAATCCTCAACAAAATACTAGCAAACAGAATCCAACAGCACATTAAAAGGATCATATACCATGATCAAGTGGGGTTTCTCCCAGGAATGCAAGGATTCTTCAATATATGCAAATCAATCAATGTGATACACCATATTAACAAACTGAAGAATAAAAAACATATGATCATCTCAATAGATGCAGAAAAAGCTTTCGACAAAATTCAACACCCATTTATGATAAAAACCCTCCAGAAAGTAGGCATAGAGTGAACTTACCTCAACATAATAAAGGCCATACATGACAACCCCACAGCCAACATCGTCCTCAATGGTGAAAAACTGAAACCATTTCCACTAAGATCAGGAACAAGACAAGGTTGCCCACTCTCACCACTATTTTTTATTTTTTTATTTTTTAAATTATTTTTAAATTTTTTAATTATTTTTTTTAATCAGTCATCAATTTTATACACATCAGTGTATACATGTCAATCCCAATCGCCCAATTCAGCACATGACCATCCCCACCCCACCGCGGTTTTCCCCCCTTGGTGTCCATATGTTTGTTCTCAACATCTGTGTCTCAACTTCTGCCCTGCAAACCGGTTCACCTGTACCATATTTCTAGGTTCCACATACATGCGTTAATATATGATATTTGTTTTTCTCTTTCTGACTTACTTCACTCTGTATGACAGTCTCTAGATCCATCCACGTCTCAACAAATGACTCAATTTCGTTCCTTTTTATGGCTGAGTAATATTCCATTGTATATATGTACCACATCTTCTTTATCCATTCATCTGTCGATGGGCATTTAGGTTGCTTCCATGACCTGGCTATTGTAAATAGTGCTGCAATGAACACTGGGGTGCATGTGTCATTTTGAATTATGGTTTTTTTATGCGTATATGCCCAGTAGTGGGATTGCTGGATCATATGGTAATTCTATTTTTCGTTTTTTAAGGAACCTCCATATTGTTCTCCATAGTGGCTGTATCAATTTACATTCCCACCAACAGTGCAAGAGGGTTCCCTTTTCTCCACACCCTCTCCAGCATTTGTTGTTTGTAGATTTTCTGATGATGCCCATTCTAACTGGTCTCACCACTATTATTCAACACTGTTTTGGAAGTATTAGCCACAGCAATCAGAGAAGAAAAAGAAATAAAAGGAATCCAAATCAGAAAAGAAGAAGTAAAGTTGTCACTGCAGATGACATGATACTATACATAGAGAATCCTAAAGATGCTACCAGAAAACTACTAGAGCTAATCAATGAATTTGGTAAAGTAGCAGGATACAAAATTAATGCACAGAAATCTCTTGCATTCCTATACACTAATGATGAAAAATCTGGAAGTGAAATTAATGAAACACTCCCATTTACCATTGCAACAAAAAGAATAAAATACCTAGGAATAAACCTACCTATGGAGACAAAAGACCTGTACGCAGAAAATTGTAAGACACTGATGAAAGAAATTAAAGATGATACAAATAGATGGAGAGATATACCATGTTCTTGGATTGGAAGAATCAACATTGTGAAAATGACTCTACTACTCAAAGCAATCTACAGATTCAATGCAATCTCTATCAAACTACCACTGGCATTTTTCACAGAACTAGAACAAAAAATTTCTCAAGTTGTATGGAAACACAAAAGACCATGAATAGCCAAAGCAATCTTGAGAAAGAAAAACAGAGCTGGAGGAAGCAGGTTCCCTGACTTCAGATTAGACTACAAAGCTACAGTAATCAAGACAGTATGGTACTGGCACAAACACAGAAATACAGATCAATGGAACAGGATAGACAGCCCAGAGATAAACCCATGCACAGAGGTCACCTTATGTTTGATAAAGGAGGCAAGAATATACAATGGAGAAAAGACAGCCTCTTCAATAAGTGATGCTGGAAAAACTGGACAGCTACATGTAAAAGAATGAAACTAGAACACTCCCTAACACCATACACAAAAGTAAACTCAAAATGGATAAAAGACCTAAAGGTAAGGCCATACACTATAGAACTCTTACAGGAAAGCATAGGCAGAACACTCTATGACATAAATCACAGCAAGATCCTTTTTGACCCAGCTCCTAGAGAAATGGAAATAAAAACAAAAATAAACAAATGGGACCTAATGAAACTTCAAAGCTTTTGCACAGCGAAGGAAACCATAAACAAGACGAAAAGACAGCCCTCAGAATGGGAGAAAATATTTGTCAATGAAGCAACTGACAAAGGATTAATCTCCAAAATTTACAAGCAGCTCAATATCAAAAAAACAAACAACCCGGGCTTCCCTGGTGGCGCAGTGGTTGAGAATCTGCCAATGCAGGGGACATGGGTTCGAGCCCTGGTCTGGGAAGATCCAACATGCTGCGGAGCAACTAGGCCCGTGAGCCACAACTACTGAGCCTGCGCGTCTGGAGCTTGTGCTCCGCAACAAGAGAGGCCGCAACAGTGAGAGGCCCGCGCACCGCGAAGAAGAGTGGCCCCCGCTCGCTGCAACTAGAGAAAGCCCTCGCACAGAAACGAAGACCCAACACAGCCATAAATAAATAAACAAACAAATAAATAAATAAATTTCCATCACAATTATACTTATTAAAAACAAACAAAAAAACAAACAACCCAATACAAAAATGGGCAGAAGATGTAAATAGACATTTCTCCAAAGAAGATATGCAGTTTGCCAACAAACACATGAAAGAATGCTCAACATCATTAATCATTAGAGAAATGCAAATCAAAACTACAATGAGATATCACCTCACAGCAGTCAGAATGGCCATCATCAAGAAATCTACAAACAATAAATGCTGGAGAGGGTGTGGAGAAAAGGGAACCCTCTTGCACTGTTGGTGGGAATGTAAACTGATACAGCCACTATGGAGAACTATATGGAGGTTCCTTAAAAAACTAAAAATAGAACTACCATACGACCCAGCAATCCCACTACTGGGCATATACCCTGAGAAAACCATAATTCAAAGAGTCATGTACCACAATGTTCATTGCAGCTCTATTTACAATAACCAGGACATGGAAGCAACCTAAGTGTCCATCATCGGATGAACGGATAAAGAAGATGTGGCACATATATACAATGGAATATTACTCAGCCATAAAAAGAAACAAAATTTAGTTATTTGTAGTGAGGTGGATGGACCTAGAGTCTGTCATACAGAGTGAAGTAAGTCAGAAAGAGAAAAACAAATACCATATGTTAACACATATATATGGAATCTAAAAAAAAAAAAAAAAAAGGTCATGAAGAACCTAAGAGCAGGATGGGAATAAAGACGCAGACCTACTAGAGAATGGACTTGAGGACACGGGGAGGGGGAAGGGTAGGCTGGGACAAAGTAGGAGGGTGGCATGGATATATATACACTACCAAATGTAAAACCGATAGCTAGTGGGAAGCAGCCACATAGCACAGGGAGATCAGCTCAGTGCTTTGTGACCACCTAGAGGGGTGGGATAGGGAGGGTGGGATAGGGAGGGTGGGAGGGAGGGAGATGCAAGAGGGAAGAGATATGGGGACATATGTATAAGTGATTCACTTTGTTATAAAGCAGAAACTAACACACCATTGTAAAGCAATTATACTCCAATAAAGATGTTAAAAAAAATTGGCTATATTCCCTGTGCTGTACAATGTATCTTTGTAGCTTATTCATTTTATACATAGTAGCTGGTACCTCTTAATCCCCTACCATCTTGCCCTTCCCTCCCTTTTCTCTCCTCACTGGTATCCACTAGTTTGTCCTCTATATCTGTGAGTCTGGTTCTGTTTTGTTATATTTTTTATTATTTTTTAGATTCCACATAAAAGTGATATCATACAGTATTTGTCTTTCTCTGACTTATTTCACTAAGTATTAATACCCTCTAGGGGCCATCCATGTTGTTGAAAATGGCAGAGTTTCACTCTTTTCAGGGCTAATACTCCACTGTATATATATATACACCACATCTTCTATATCTATTCATCTACTGATGGACACCTTTGGTTGCTTCCATATACTGGGTAATGTAAACAATGATGCTATGAACATTGGGGTGCATGTATCTTTTTGAATTAGTGTTCCATTTTCTTTGGATAAAAACCCAGGGGTAGAATTGCTGGATCATATGGTAGTTCTATTTTAATTTTTTGACAAACTGCCACACTGCCTTCCATAGTAGCTACACTAATTTATATTCCCACCAACAGTGTACTAAGGTTCCCTTTTCTATACATCCTCGCCAACATTTGTTATTTGTAGACTTCTTGATGATAGCCATTCTGACAGGTGTGAGGTGACATCTCATTATGGTTTTGATTTGCATTTCTCTGATGATTAGCAATGTGGAGCATCTTTTCATGTTCCTGTTGGCCATCTGTATATCTTCTTTGGAAAGATGTCTACTCAGGTCGTCTGCCCATTTTTAAGTATTTTTTATATTGAGTTATATGAGCTATCTATATATTTTGGATATTAACCCCTTATTGGGCATATCATTTGCAAAATATTTTCTCCCATTCTGTAGGTTGTCTTTTCATTTTGTTGTTGGTTTCCTTTGCTGTGCAAAAGTTTTAAAGTTTAATTAGGTCCCATTTGTTTATTTTTGCTTTTGTTTCCTGTGTCTGAGGAGACAGATCCATAAAAACATTGCTACGATTTATGTCAAAGAGTGTTCTGCCTTAGCCTTCATCTCTGTTTTTTTTATTTTTATTTTTTGGCCACACCACATGGCATGTGGGATCTTAATTCCCCAACCAGGGACTGAACCTGCACTCCCTGCAGTGGAAGCATGGAGTCTTAACCACTGGACCGCCAGGGAAGTCCCAGCCTTCCTCTCTTTTCTTTTCTTTTTAAATTTACTTGGCTGCATTGGATCTTATTTGCAGCACGCAGGCTCTTTGTTGTGGCATGTGGGCTCTCTAGTTGTGGCTCGTGGGCTCCAGAGTGCATGGGCTTAGTTGCCCCATGGCATGTGGGATCTTAGTTCCCCAACCAGGGATCGAATTCGCATCCCCTGCATTGGAAGGCGGATTCTTAACCACTGACCACCAGGGAAGTCCCTCAGCCTTCATTTCTGAAGTGATTCTTTCTTCTTACTTCCCCCAAGTTGTCACTACAGTTCTGAGTTTTTCTAATCCTGCTTTGTATTGTTCTTCCATGTCTTATTTAATTTTCTTAATGTCTTCCAACTCATTTTTAAACAGTATATTTTAAATTTGTTGTTTTTTGAGTGTGTCTTTCTGGAATGTTTTTTCCCCCCTTTTTCTCTTTTTTTTTTAAATTGAAGTATAGTTGATTTACAATACTGTGTTAGTTTCAGGTGTACAGCAAAGTGATTCAGTTATATATATATATATTTTTTCAGCTTATATCACTTACATGTGGAATCTAAAAAATAATACAAATGAATCTATATACAAAACAGAAACTGACTCACAGACATAGAAAACAAATTTATGATTACCAAAGCAGAGAGGGAGGGAGGGAGGGAGGGAGAAATTAGGAGTATGGGATTAACAGATAAAAACTACTATACATAAAATAGATAAGCAACATGGAATGCTTTTGATTCTCTCATTTTTCTCATAATAATTTTGTGTGGGATCTGACCTTGATTAATTTTCTATTCATTTTTCTCACAGCTTTATTGAGATATTTTTCAAATACCATAAAATTCACCCATTTAAAATGTACAATTCAGTGGTTTTTAGTATATTCAGAACTGTGCAACCATCATCACAATCTGTTGCTCATTCTTATGTGTACTAAGCTTTCCTGAACTTTTAGAAAGAAGTATGGTTCAGGGTGGCTTTTCTAACTTCACAGAGGCTCCCTTTCTGCTGTTTTTATGTATGTTAAAGGAATACGATGACTTGCTTGATTAGAGTTCTTGGTTCTGGTCCTCTCTGCCATTCTTATCTAGACCTTTTCTTTCCTTATTCTTTATTGTTCCTGTTCTGCTCAATTTGAATTCTATTCTCAGCAATTTCTCCTCAGTGTGGGACCGTGTATGAGTAGGGAGATCTGGTGGCTCATTTTCAAGAGTTCATTAAGGGTTAGCCTGCTCCATCCCTTTCAGACCTTCTGACCACAGGTTCCTTGTATTCATTCAGTTTTTATTGGAGGGCAAAACCCCTCCCATTTCAACTAATGTTCTTAAACTGAACTGCCACACTTTTATTTTTTTCATTAAAAATGTTTAATTGAAGTATAGTTGACTTACAATATAATATGTTTCAGATGTACAACATAGTGATTCTATATTTGTATCAATTATGTGCCATACAAAGTTATTATAATATTATTGACTATATTCCCTGTGCTGTGCATTACATCCCTGTGACTTATTTATTTTATAACTGGTAATTTGTATCTCTTAATCCCCTTCACCTATTTCACCCATCCTCCCATTCTCTCAACCACTAGTTTGCTCTCTGTATCTGAGTCTGTTTCTGGGTTTTTTAGGACCCATTTGTTTTATCTTTCTCTGTCTGACTTATTCACTTAGCATAATACCCTCCAGGTCCATCCATATTGTCACAGATTGCAAGATTTCATTCTTTTTTATGGCTTAGTGGTGCTGGGAAAACTGGATAGCTACAAGTAAAACAATGAAACTAGACCATTTTCTCACATCATTTACAAAAATAAACTCAAAATGAATTAAAGACTTAAATTTAAGACCTGAAACCATAAAACACCTAGAAGAAAACACAGGCAGTATGCTCTTTGAAATTGGTCTTAGCAATATTTTTTTTGACCTGTCTCCTCAGGCAACGGGAACAAAACCAAAAATAAACAAATGGAACCATATGAAGCTAAAAAACTTTTGCACAGCAAAGGGAACCATCAGCAAAACAAAAAGGCAACTTAACTGAATGGGAGAAGATATTTGCAAATAATATGTCTGTTAAGGGGTTAATATCCAAAATACATAAAGAACTCATACAACTCAGTACAAACAATCTGAATAAGAAATGGGCAGAAGACCTGAACAGACATTTTTCCAAAGAAGACATAGAGATGGCCAACAGGCACATGAAAAGGTACTCGACATCACTAATCATAAGGGAAATGTAAATCAAAACCACCTCAAATGCAATGAGATACCACCTCACACTTGTCAGAATGCCACGCTTTTTAGTGAATACATGTTTGCTGTTTAGGAATTCTCCTGTTTGTCAGGTCTTTCACATGGTCTGTCAACTCCTTCTGCTTTCTCCTACACAGATGTCCATTCCTTGTTGATCTTGTGGCTATGAATGATTTGCCCTTACCTGTTTTTATTTTGAGTTTCATGGGGATACACTGTCACTTAGTTTTGCTGTAAATATTATCCATGAATTTTTTCTTTTGTCTTTTTACTGAAATGTAACATACATGCAGAAAAATACACAAACACAGTATAGCTCAATCAATTTTCACATCTGAACACATCCATGTAATCGGTACCCAGATTAAGATACAAAACATTACTAACTCTTCAGAAGTCCCCCTCAGGTCCAGTTCCATTCAAGATCTCCCACTAAGGGTGAGCACCATACTGGCTTTTAACCAGCATATACAAGTTTCAGCCATGTCTGAACTTTATGCTCTTTTGTGTCTGACTTTTTTTTACTCAAATTATGTTTGTAAAATTTAGCTATATCTGTTACTTATAAGTAAAGAACTATAGTCTGTTTAACCTTATTGCTAAATAGTATTTCAGTGTGAATATGCAAAAATTTATTTATCCATTCTACTATGTATGGGCATTTAAGTAGTGTTCAGCTTGGGGTATTACAAATAATGCTGCTATGAGCATTCTTGTACAAGCCTTTTGAGGAAATATGGTCTCATTCCCCTTAGGTATATACCTGGGAGTGAAACTGCCAGGTCATGAGGGTATACATATGTTCGACTTTTGTGCAACATTACTACCACCAACCCCCATGAGGTTCTCCATCTTTATTGTTTCCTTTCTTCCATATACTTTAAGCTTATTTTGTTCTTGTTTTCTCCAACTTCTTAAGTTAGTACCTTAGTAACTGATTTTACCTTTCTTTTTTCTAATATAACTACTGAAAGTTATACCTTTCCCTCTCAGCACTGCTTTAGTTGTATCCCACAAGTTTTAATGTATTTCATTATCATTCAGTTAAAAATACTTCTTAATTTTCTTTGTGATTTCTTCTTTGACTGATGGGTTATTTATAAGTATGTTGTTTAATTTTAAAATATTTAGGGACTTCCTATATGTCATTGATTGCTAACTGGATTAGATTGTGGTCAGAGAACATAGTGCAATTTCAATCTTTGAAAGTTTATGGAGGGACTTCCCTGGTGGTCCAGTGGTTAAGAATCCGCCTTCCAATGCAGGGGACAAGAGTTCAATCCCTGGTTGGGGAAATAAGAACCCATCTGCCACGGGGCAACTAAGCCTGTACGCCACAACTCCTGAGCCCGCGTGCTCTAGAGCCCATGTGCCACAACTAGAGAGAAGCCCGCGCGCTGCAATGAAGAGCCCACATGCCACAACGAAAGATCTTGCGTGCTGTGACAAAGATCCCACGTGCCACAACTAAGATCCAATGCAGCCAAATTAATTAACTAATTAATTTAAAAAATAAATTACTTAGTTAAAAAAAAGAAAGTTTATGGACACTTATTTGGTGGCCCAGAATATGGTCTAAGTTAGTGAACATACCATGTGCATTTGAAAAAAGGTGTATTTTGCAGCTATTGGATATATTTTTCTATAAATGTCAAACAGGTTAAGGTGGCTGTGAGTTCTCTCCAGATCTTTTATGTCCTTACTGATTTTCTGTCCAGAAATTCTTTCAGTTACTGAAAGAGAAGTATGAAAATCTCTAACTATGGCTGTAGATTTGTCTATTTCTCCATTTAATTCTATCAATTTTTTCTTCATGTAATTTGAAGGCTGTTATTAGCACAAACATGTTTATGATTGCTATGTCTTCCAGATAAATTGCCCCTTTTATCAGCACTAAATGTCCTTTTGAAAGTCCAGTAACACCTTTTGTCTTGAAGTCTACTTTATCTGACATTATATAGCTACTGCAGCTTTCTTATGTTTACTGTTAGCATGGTATATTTAAAAAATCTTTTTACGTTCCACCAATCTGTACCTTTATATTTAAATGCATCTCTTGATAGGAGATCAAGAGGGTGGTGTAAGAAGATGTGGAGTTCACCTCTCTCCACGAACACATCAAAAATATATCAACGTGTGGAACAATTCTCACCGAAAACTAACTGGAAATTGGCAGAAAGACTCCTGTACAACCAATGTTGTAAGAAAAATACACAGAAGTCCACAGAGAAGCCTGGGCTCCACTCATGAGTACCGCGTGGGTAGACTGCCCCCAGGTAGGGTAGAGAAACCAGTAGCCTGCTGCCCTAGGCTACTGGTTTCATGCAACAGCCATGCTGTGCTCTCCAGCCAGAGCTGAAAGAATGTTCTAGCCCTGCTCACTTCATGCCACAAGCATGGCACTGGATCTAGGGTGGCCAGGACCTGGGAAGAGACTCGACTTTGAGATGGAGAGGTGACCCAGCCCTGGGGTGGAGCCCAGGTGGGGCAGCAGTGGTGACCATTGCTGGAATTTACTCAAGAGGCGCCCCAGAAGCAGCCCACACTTCTGATGGCAGCAGAGCTGCTGGGTTTCCCACAGCCGCTTTGCTGCGTGTGTACCCCAGCCCAAGCTGAATGTTCTGGCCCTGTTCACTCCATGCCACAGTGTGGCACTACAAAAAAAGGAAATTACAGGCCAGTATATTTGATGAATATAAATGCAAAAATCCTCAACAAAATATTAGCAAACCAAATCTAAAAATGTATAAAAAGGATCATACACCACGATCAAGCTGAATTTATTCTAGGGTCACAAGGGTAATTCAATATATGCAAATTAATCAGTGTGATATACCACATTATCAAAAGAAAGGATAAAAATCACATGATCGTATCAATAGATGCAGAAAAACCAAATGTGACAAAATTCAACATCCATTAATAATAAAAACTCTGAAAGTGGGTATCAAGGGAACATATCTCAACATAATAAAGGCCATTTAGGACAAACCCACAGCCAATGTCATACTTAATGGTGAAAAGCTGAAAGCCTTCCCGCTAAATTCTGGAACAAGACAAGGATGCCCATTCTCGCCACTTCTATTCAGCACAGTATTAGAAGTCCTAGTCACAGCAATCAGACAAGAAAGAAATAAAAGGCATCCAAATCGGAAGGGAAGAGGTAAAACTGTCATTATTTGCAGATGACGTGGTACTATATCTAGAAAACCCTAAAGTCTCCACCCAAAAACTATTAGAACTAATAAATGAATTCAGCAAGGTTGCAGAATACAAGATCAACATACAGAAATCTGTTGCATTTCTATACACTAACAATAAAATATCAGAAAGAGAAAGTAAAAAAAAAAATCCTGCTTGAAACTGAATCAAAAAGAATAAAATACCTAGGAATAAACTTAACTAAGAAGGTGAAAGACCTATACTCTGAAAACTATAAAACATTTATGAAGGAAACTAAAGATGATACAAAGAAATGGAAAGATATTCTGTGCTCTTGGATTAGAAGAACTAATGTTATTAAAATGCCCATGCTGTCCAAAGCAATCTACAGATTTAATGCAATCCCTATCAAAATACACATGATATTTTTCACAGGACTAGAACAAATAACCCTAAAATTCATATGGAACCACAAAAGATCCTGAATTGCCAAAGCAATCTTGAGGAAAAAGAACAAAGCCAGAGGTATAATGCTCCCAGACTTCAGATGATACTACAAAGCTACAGTAATCAAAACAGCATGGTACTGGCACAAAAACAGACACACAGATTAATGGAACAGCATATACAGCCCAGAAATAGGCTATGGTCAATTAATCTATGACAAAAGAGGCAAGAATATACAATGAAGAAAAGACAGTCTCTTCAACAAGTGGTGCTGGGAAAATTGGACAGCTACATGTAAAACAATGAGATTAGAACATTTCCTCACACCATATACAAAAATGAACTCAAAATGGATTAGGAGACCTAAATATAAGACCTGAAGCCATAAAACTCCTAGAAGAGAATATAGGCAGAACACTCTGACATAATCGTAGCAATATTTTTTTTGGCTCTGTCTCCTAAGGCAAAAGAAGTAAAAGCAAAACTAAACAAATGGGACATAATTAAACTTAAAAGCTTTTACACAGCAAGGGAAAATATTGACAAAATGAAAAGACAACCTACACAGTGGGAGCAAATATTTACAACTGATGTGACCCATAAGGGATTACTATCCAAAATATTATGAACAGCTCATACAATTCATCATCAAAAAAACAAACAACCCAATAAATGGGCAGAAGACCTGAAGAGACAGTTTTCCAAAGACATACAGATGGCTAACAGGCACATGAAAAGATGCTCAACATCACTAATTATTAGAAAAACGCAAATCAAAACCACAATTAGGTATTACCTCACACCTGTCAGAATGGCTATCATCAAAAAGTCTACAAATAACAAATGTTGGAGAGGATGTGAAGAAAAGGGAACCCTCATACACTGTTGGTAAGAATGTAAATTGGTGCAGCCACTATGGAAAACAGTACGGAGGTTCCTCAAAAAACTAAAAATAGAACTACCATATGATCCAGCAATTCCACTCCTAGGTATATATCTAGAAAAAATGAAAACACTAATTCGAAAAGATACATGCACCCCAATGTTTATGGCAGCACTGTTTACAATAGCCAAGAGATGGAAGCAACTCAAGTGCCCATCAACAGACGAATGGATAAAGATGATGTGGTATATATATATGTATATATGTATACATACATACACACAGAGAATGGACTATTACTCAGCCATAAAAAAGAATGAAATTCTGCAATTTGCAGCAACATGGATGGACTTGGAGGGTATTATGCTTAGTGAAATAAGTCAGACAGAGAAAGACAAATACTGTATGATATCACTTATATGTGGAATCTAAAAAGTAATACAAATGAACAGATATGAAAAACAGAAACAGACTCACAGATATAGAACACAAACTTGTGGCTACCAAAGGGGGCAGAGGAAAGTAGGGAGGGACAAATTAGGGGTATGGGATTAACAGATACAAACTACTATGTATAATATAGATAATCAACAAGGATATATTGTATAGCACAGGGAATGATACTCATTATCTTGTAATAACTTATAATGGAGCATAATTTACAAATATACTGAATCATTTTGCTGTACACCTGAAACTAATATTGTAAATCAACTATACTTCAATTAAAAAACAAATAAAATGCACCTCTTGTAGACAGCATGCAGTTGAGTCTGGTAATCAATCTCTGATTTCTAATTTGAAGGTTTACTCCATTTATATTTAACATAACTACTGACATGGCTGGATTGGGATTTACCATTCTGCTATTGGTTTTCTGTTCATCTCATCTGTTTTTTGTTTCTCCATTCTTTCTTGCCTTCCTCCCTTTTAATTTCTCCATTGACTTTATAGCTTTCTCTCTTTGCATTATTTTTAAAAAATGCACCTTAGTTTTAGAGCAGTTTTAGGTATACAGTAAAATTGAATGAAAAGTACACAGCATTCCTATATAGCCCCTGCCCCACACAGACACAGCCTCCCCCCACTATCAACATCGACCCACAGTGGTACATTTTGTTATAATCAATGAACCTACACTGATGCCATCATTATCATGCAAAGTCCACAGTTTACATTAGGGTTCACTCTTGGTGTTGTACATTCTATGGATTTGGGCAAATGTATAATGACATATATTCACCATTACAGCATCATACTGAATAGTCTACCTGCCCCCAAAATCCTCTGTGGTTTGCCTATTCATCCCTCCTTTTCCTCTAATCCCTGGCAACCATTGACCCTTTTACTCTCTCCATAGTTTTGCCTTTTCCAGAAAGTCATGTAGCTGGAATCATACAGTATGTAGCCTTTTCAGATTAGCTTCTTTCACTTAGTAATACGCATTTAAGGTTCCTCCATGTCTTTTTATGTCTTGATAGCTCATTTGTTTTTAGCAATGAATATTATTCCATTGTCTGTATGTACCACAGTTTATCCATTTGCCTACTGAGGGCATCTTGGTTGCTTCCAAATGTTGGCAATTATGAATAAAGCTGCTATAAACATTTGTGTGCAATTTTTGTGTGGACCTAACTTCAACTCATTTGGGTAAACACCAAGGAGCATGACTGCTTGATAGTATGGCAAGAGAATGTTTAGTTCTGACAAACTGTCTTCCAAAGTGTCTGTACCATTTTACATTCCCACCAACAATGAATGACAGTTCCTGTTGCTCCATGATCCATGCCAGCATTTGGTGTTGTCAGTATTTTGGATTTTGGCCATTCTTACAGGGGTGTAGTGGGATCACTGTTGTTTTAATTTGCAATTCCCTAATGACATATGATGTTGGGCATCTTTTCATATGCTTATTTCCCCTCTACATAATCTTCTTCCATGAGGTGTCTAAGGTCTTTTACTCATTTTTAAATTGGGGTGTTTAGGGACTTCCCTGGTGGCGCAGTGGTTAAGAATCTGCCTGCCAACGCAAGGGACACAGGTTCGAGCCCTGGTCCGGGAAGATCTCACGTGCCGCAGAGCAACTAAGCCCCTGTGCCACAACTACGGAGCCTGCGTGCCACAACTACTGAAGCCCAAGTGCCTAGAGTCTGTGCTCCACAACAAGAGAAGCCACTGCAATGAGAAGCCCACGCACCGCAACAAAGAGTAGCCCCCGCTCAACGCAACTAGAGAAAGCCCGCGTGCAGCAACAAAGACCCAATGCAACGAAAAATTAAATAAATAAATAAATAAATAAAATTGGGGTGTTTAATTGAGGCATTACTTCACTATCTCTGGGACCCACTGTTTCAAATGGGAAGGTGACAACAATTCATATCATTGTTCTTCTGTGTGTAATATGTACTTTATCTCTGGCTGCTTTCAAGATTCTCGTTTTCTTTTGTTTTAGGCAGTTTGACTATGATGTGCCTATGCTTGGTTTTCACTGTATTTAAAACCTGCTTAGTTAGGGCTTACTGATATTTCTAAATTTCTAAATTTGTGTTTCACAGATTTGGGGAACATTTCAGCCATCATTTCTTCAATTTTTTTTAATGGCCCCTTCTCTTTCTTCTCTCCTACTGGTATTCCAATTGTACATATGGTAGATCTTTTTACATTGTTTCACAGGTCATTGAGGCTCTTCATTTTTAACCAATCTTTTTTTTTTTTCAGATTGGCTTATTTCAAGTTAACCAACCCTTTCTCCTGTCATTGCCAATCTGCTATTAATCTCATCCAATTTAAAAAAATTGAAATATAGTTGATGTACAATATTATGTTAGTTTCAGGTGCATTACAGTGGTTTGACATTTGCATACATTATGAAATGATCACCACCATAAATCTGGTAACCATCTGTCCCTACACAAAGTTATCACAATATTATTGACCACATTTCTTATGCTGTATATTACACCCCCGTGGCTTTATTTATTTTATAACTAGAGGTTTATAGCTCTTAATCCCCTTCACCTATTTCCCCTCTCCAACCTCCCTCTCCTGTGGCAACCACCCGTTTTTTGTCTGTATCTATGAGTCTGGTTTGATTTTTAAACTTCAGATATTGTACTTTTCTGTTCCAGAATTTTTTGTGCATAGTTTCTACTTCTCTGAGATTTCTTACCTTTTCATTCATTACAAGTATATTTTCCCCTATGCCCTTGAGCATAGAAGTAAGCTGCTTTAAAGTCCTTATCTGCTAATTTCAACATCTGAGTCTTGGGTTGGTCTTCATTGATTGCTTTTCCTCTTGAGTATAAGTCACATTTTCTTTCTTTTTTTTTCCCGTACGTATAGTAGTCTAGGACTGAATCCCAGACTTTGTGAATGGTTATGTTGTAGAGATTACGAATTCTGTTCTGTTCCTCTAAAAAGTACTGATTTTTCATTTTAGTTAGTTTTCATTTGTCTAGAACGCAAATTCCAAATTCTGTTTCCTCTGCATTGGGCAGTAGCTGGATTATCCATTCAGTTATTTTAGCTCTATCGAGGGTGCTTGGAGTCGATCCTGTATAGCTTAGTAGTCTGCCAGAGATTTGGGCAGGCTTTATACAATTAGGGCTCCTCCTCTGTGGTTCTCTCCTGGGATATCGTCTCAGTTTTCAGTTGCTACAGTCACCCTGAACTCAGTTCTCTCCTTCCTCATCCGATAAGACTGGTTTCTATCGAAGTTTTACCTACATCCATATTACAGCAAGTGCAGCCTGCCCATGGGTGAAAAGCTATAAAAAAAACAGGAAACCTTTTCAAATGACCACTCTTCTCTTCGTTACAGTGGAAAGAGCATTGGAAGTGGGAATTTTAGGGCCTGTATTAACATCCTGGCCTGGCCACTTTCTAGCTATGTTTACTTTGGGTTAGTTCTCAGACACCATTTCCTCATTCTAAAATGGGAGTAAGAATGTTTGCTTCATGGGGTTGTTAAGAGTATCAAGTGAGATAATACATGAGATAAGGAAAATAGGCTCAGAGGGGCTAGATGATATCCTATCTAAGTGGTAGGAGTAACTGGTTACTCCAGATCTGTCCATGCTTTTTCTGCTATGCCATATTGCTTCCATCTTTCTAATGACTACCAGCTCCACCTTTCCCTCCCAAAGACACCTCCAAGTACCTACCATGATCTAATTACCAAACTGAGCACCAAGAACACAGTAAGCCAAAGTCCTTGCCCTCAAGAAGTTCCAAGTACCATTCCTTTCTTTTTTATAAAAAATTAATTATTTATTTATTTATTTTTGGCTGTGTTGGGTCTTTGTTTCTGTGCATGGGCTTTCTCTAGTTGCGGCGAGCGGGAGCCACTCTTCATTGCGGTGCGCGGGCCTCTCACTGTCGCGGTCTCTCTTGTTGCGGAGCACAAGCTCCAGACACGCAGGCTCAGTAGTTGTGGCTCACGGGCCTAGTTGCTCCGCGGCATGTGGGATCTTCCCAGACCAGGGCTCGAACCCGTGTCCCCTGCATTGGCAGGCAGATTCTCAACCACTGTGCCACCAGGGAAGCCCCCCTTCTTATATAAGTGTTGACTGCCCTACAGTCTATGTCTGATTTTGGTCACTCTCAGGGCCTTCAGATAGCTGTTTTGTTATATTCTGTTCAGTCTGTAATTGTTATCTATAGGAGGGGTTGGCCTGATAGAACCTACTCTGCTGTTACCAGAAGCAGAACTGCTATTTATGGATTTTTGGCTTTGCTATCTAGCTGCTCAGTCTGTTTTTATGCCATGATATTTGGAGAAATTAAAAAACTACGCTGTCCCACTGCCCCCATCCTCCCAAAATCATGTGCTATGTATTTTAATAATAAATGGAATAAAATACTGACTAGAATCTTTCTATTACTCAGAATCTTTGTCCAGATTTCTTTTGCTTCCAAAGGGCAACAATACTTGGTCTGAATTTAATTGCTCGAGAGTTAGGGACCAGTAGTGTAGTAGTATAACCACTCTCCTCCCATCCCTCCATACCTGATGTTTTCTTGGCTATACCCTGATCGGGTAATGCTCCAAATTTCTGATGCTGTTCATACCAGTCGTTCACTGTCATAGATGCCAGACTTGGATAACCAGCTCCAAATACTCTGCAAGAATCACACTGCATTTAGAAAAGTAAACATAAATAGCTCTATTACAAAGCCTCTTCTCTTTAGTGATAAAGCCTGTGTCTGTTTCATCCTTGCTCCCCTACCCAGCTATCTTCTGAGGATTTGTGCAAACTCCTGTTAGGATATGTAAAAAGAGGCATCCAGGAAGGAGAATTAAAGGCAAGAGCTTTCATGAGAAGATAAATAGCCCAGACTCATCTCCCAGTAAGCAATCCTGGAGGCTAATGCCCCCCAGAGGAGTGATGATACGATGGAAGGAGTATTTATACTTGCAGGGTATAAAAGATACACAGAGGAAGAAGACTCTTCTGCCACCCTATGGAAAAGCATCCCAAAACTCAGAATTAAAACCTAGATAGGCAAACATGTCCTTTTGAGAACTGTAGCTGAAGGAAACAGTGGGAAACAATTTTAAGGTCTACAATTCTGCCTTAGATTCTTTTCTTCTTTCTGTTTTTAATTAGTTAATTAATTAATTTTTGTTGGTTTCCTTTCTAGCCTATTTTTAAGCTCGAGTTTGTGAGGGAAATGTCTGATGAAGACAGACAGAGAAAGTTATCAGAGGAGATAATATCCCTCTGATGAAAGAACAGCCTCCCCAGGTGAAGCTATTACCTTCTGTTACTCATGCACTGTAAATGAACCATAAAAGCAGGGGGCTTGCAAAGGCAACCCACTTTTTAATACTACCTACTTGGCTTGGGCCATGTTCCGAGTGAGAACAAACGGTTTCATTGGAGGCCTGTCCTGACGAGATGAGTGAGAAGTTGATGCCTAAAAAGGAAATTAATTATCAGAAGTGTACTTGTCATTCTGCCCACCCCACTATGCAGGCTCTTATGTCTTTAGGTGCTTGAAAAGCCCTGTTTATCAGTCTCTAAGATATATCTGCAGAATACTAATGGTGGAGGTTGGTTAGCTCTCCTGAGATGGCCCAAGTATCTTGCTGGAAAGGAAGGAAGAGAAAGCTCTCCCAGGAATCATTTCACCACAAGTGAAAAATTACTTGACTTTAAAATACTCCCCTCCAAAGAGGAAGATTCCAAAGCCTTCTTCCATGTTCCATCTAAAACCCTTGAGCTCAATTTGAAGCCCCTTTCCTTAGCCTGGCCTTCAGTGCTAAAGTTGAATTATGAAGACCCTTCTGCTAAAACCCTGTCCAATGTAATTTTGCTATTAATTGTCATGAGCTCCCTAGGGTGTTTTAGAAGCGGATGTTCCTAAATGCAAGGGTGGGGGGGAAGAATGGGTTAGTATCTTTCGTATATAGGTGCATAGAAATGTTTCAAGGAAACTTGGCTGTCCAGGGGCACACCAAAACAAACTATGGTCAAAGAAAAGATGTTCACTTGGTTCTAAACTCCATCACTTCCAGAGCCAACCCCAATACCAAATGAGAGAGCATAAAAACAAAAAACTAAGGAGATGGGAGGATCCAGAAGAGTCCAGCCTCATGATGCCTGAAAACCACTCATCTAGATATGCCCAAGGGGCCTTAAGGCTTTAGAATACTAATTGTTCATTCTTTGATCCTTTCACACTGAGAAACTAGGTTGATGTTACCCTGAGGCAAAAGCTCCTGGGCTAATTAGTGCAAATCGAATTAGCAAGAGGTTTCTCTGAGGACTTAAATGCCTGCGACTAGCTGATAAATTCAACTCAATTCATGTTATATTCTGAACCAAAAAATAAGTGGCAGCAGAGCCTAAGATTTTGAAGCAGCAGCTCCAAAACACAGTTATGATCTTCAGAGACAGTGGGGTTACACCAAGTTTTCTTTACCAATATGCCCGACATTTTGTGCACAGAGATGTCCTTGCTGTGTTTCATACTTGGGTGACCTAAGGTGTGAGAGTGTAGCATTGTGTAAGGTTAAATCCTGGTTTCTCCCCCAACCTAACCACATTCCATGTCTTTTGCTTTATCTTCTTTTTACTCTTTTCTCTCTCTTCTCCAGTCACACTCTTCTTCTTCATTCCCATCCTATCCCTCTTCCTGTTTATTACAGTCAAGCACAGGTTTTCAAGGCCCACCTCTCTATGCCTTCCTTCAGCAGTCATGACTGCTCACAGCCCAAACCAATTTTCACTTCAGAGAAGCCTCCCTCCCTCCTGGCATGTCACAAAATTACAAAAGACTGGAAGTGTGTTACAGGTTAGAAAGCACTGGGGAACGATACTATAAGCTAGAAAGCAAGCTATCCTAGTGAACCTTCAGCCTTCCTCCACTAACCTTAATAAGAACAATGATTTTATGGAGACTTAAAAGGATTTTAGTTTGATTACTCTCCTGTAGAAGATTCAAATCTCGGACAGTAGCTTTTTGAGCGATATAGGCAGTGACCAGGCTTACCTCTTTGGAAGAGTCTTTTCCTCTCAGGATCTTTATTTCCTGGTCAATGCTCTCAATCTCTTCTAAGCTGATACCAATCCACCTTCGAAGGTGAAGGAGGTAATATTCACGAATACGTTCATCATCTGCTTGACCACTTTCCACAGCAGATTTCAGTGCAGACAACCTATGCTCCGCCTCCTTCTTCTGCTTGTATCTGTTCCACAGAAACGCATTAGCCAGGAACTTAAAAATAAAGAGGTGTTCCTTCAAAAGCAGGCCACAATACAATTTTACCTTTACAAATGACCAGGGACACCGATTTCCATTTAGGCAAAAATACAGATTATATGCCTCAGAATTTGCCACCAAGGCAGTTCTCTCAAGACGAGAAGGCAAGGAAGGGATCAGCAGAAGGTGAGAAATACATTCTGAAACCAGAAAAATATCGAAGTAACCTGATCTGAGCAACGTTTCCCATCATATTTTGAGATGGGAGTGCCTTAGTAATTTTATGACAACAACCTTTACTAGGTTGGGTGCTTAGTATATACAATGTCCATTTGGGAATTACAGCTTCAAGTAGTCATAGAATCTTAGGGGTCATTTACCTGCCATTGACGCAGGAATTCCTTGTGAAACAGCCTAAAAAATGGTCATCTCTTCTTTTCTTCTGGGCAAAATATTTCCAGCTCCTCTAACTCATCCTAGTATAATTTGAAGACTCATATCCACCTTGCCTGCCTTTTCAAGATGCATTCTAGTATGTCATCTACCACTCATTGGACAACTATTTACTGAGTACCTGTTGTGACTGGTACTGTTCTCAGTGCTTGAGACACAACAGTGCATACAAGAAAGTCCTTGCTCTCCTGAAACTTTCATTCTAGTGTGAGAAGACAGCACTTCTAGTGGTGAAGTGCTCTGAAGAAGCAAAAAAAGCAAGGTAAAGTGGATAGAGTGATGGTGCGAAAGTAGGGGTGATCAGGAGAGACTTCTTTGAAGAGATGACATTTGAGCAAAGACTTCAAGGAAGTAAGGATGGAAGCCATGCCAGTATCTGAAACAGTGTTCTAAGGGGGAAAAGCAAATATGAAGGTCCTGGGGTGGGAGAGTGCTGGCCTGACATGTTTGAGAAATAGCAAGGAGGTCAGTGTGGCTGGCATGGCGTGAAGAATAATAGGAAGTGAGGTCAGAGAGATAGCCAGGGCCATAATTTGTAGAACCCTGTAGGCCAAGAAGACACAAAATATCAAATGTCATGATATTTTGAGAAGAGAAAGCCACTGGAAGCTTTAAAATAGAATACATGAAATGAACTTTTTTTTAATGGACTACTCTGTTGTGTGTAGACTGTGGGGGGCGGGGGGTGGGAGGCAAGGGTGGAGCAGGAAAATCAATTAAGAGGATATTGCCACAATCCAGGCAAGAGACAGTGACTTGAAATAGGGAGGTGGTGAGATGTGGACGTAATTAAAATATAACAGTATTTGTTGATTTATTGGATGTAAGGTCTTGAGGCAAAGAGAGGAGTCAAGGGAAAACTCCACAACTTCCAAGAGAAGTATCTTGAAATATCTATGTCTGGAACCCCACTCTAGACCTCCAGAATCAGACGCTCCTCTGTGGGTGTTCACCCAAATCTGGAGTTCTTAACCTGAGGTCCACGGACAGAGTTTGGAGGGAGGGGTGTTCTTGAACTCCCCCAAATGTTGTATAGAATTCTATGTGTATGCTTCTTCTTCTTCTGTTTTTTTTTTTTTTTTTACTGGGGAGAGTTTAAGGAGGTCCATGACCCACAAAAAGTCAAAAACCTCTGCTCTGGAAACATTCTTTATTATAAAAACTTTTAGGCTCTTCTGTTCCTTTTAATCAACAAGTGGGCACTTTATGTAATGTTATAAATAACTGTCACAGCACCATCATAGGTGGCCTTCTGAGTAAAACACTACACAGGTCAATTCCTAGTTCATGAATGCTATTACAGATATCACTTGAGAACATTTAACTCTGGTGCCACTCCTACCCCCACCCTCTTTCCTGGATGTACCTAAGTCAGGAAAAAAAGAAAAAAAAATACACACACACACACACACACACACACACACACACACACATATATATATCAGGGCCTTAGAATGTATGTAATCCAGGGTAAATTCTTGGTTAGTCTACTGGGCCTTTGAATAAGGTTCCTGTGCTTCCTTTCCCATCCTCTGCATGCATGCGGTCTAGTCACACTCTCTGATCTTTCCTTCTTCTCTACTTCCTTTGCTTCTATGACTTTGCTCCTAGTCATCTTTGGGACTTCTAAGTTCCTGAACTCCTATTCTTTGAGGCCAGTGTTTTTTAAACCTTTCTGTCTTAGCAGAAGAACCCTTTCTTCTTATGAGAGCTTATTTGGAACTCCAAAAAGTAATAAAAGATAAAATCCGCCTTGGTTAAATCAGAGGAGGGCTCCCAACATGCCCCCTACCCAGGCACTGTGGTGGAATCTTAGGGCTCGAAGGAACAGGTTGTAAACCACCGTCCTAGACCTTTGTCACTGTTCTAGATTTCCTATGGTGAGCCACTGCATGCAAACACTCCCTATCACCCTAGAATTCCCCAGTGCCTGTCACCCTTCTGACTCTGGGCAACTTTCATCATTCATTCCCCTTTTCTGCTCCCAAGCTGCTGAAGAGAGGTAACGAATTACAAATTTGTGTCAAATGAGTCAACTACAAATTCATATGATCAAACTTCAGCGGAACGGTCACTCTTGTTCAGCTATCTTTTTGCTCATCTTTTGTGGATTACATGCCACCATCATGCTCACCAGATGGCCAGCCAATGTAGAAATTCAATTTCCCTTTTTACCTTAAAATCTCTATAGCTTCACCTTTCCTCCTCTCCTCTTGCCTTTAAGGAGCTAATGTTGTTTTTACCATTCCATTTTGGCTATCAATCCTGTCCCCACCCACATTCTTCCAAGCCTCACTCAATCAATCATCCTCCCTGTCATTAGCAGTCACAATTTTTCACCCTACTGGTGCCTTTCCCCTATCCTAGAAACACCTTCCCTCGATCCATGTTCTGCCTTTTCAAATGACCACTCTTCTCTCTTTTCTAAACAGCACTAGAACTGGGAATTTGAAGACCTGAGTTTAAAGCCTGGCCACTTACCAGCCACGTAACTTTGGACAAGTCAGTACTCAGAGCCCATTTCCTTATTTCTAAAACGGGATAATATCTGCTTCATGGGGCTGTTAAGAGGATCAAATGAACAATATTCATGAAAGTGCTTTGTAAGCAGCAATATATTGTTATCCGATGGGAAAAATTGAGGTTAAGGGGGGCTAGATGATGCCCCATCTACTAGGTGGCAGAAATTGGACTGGTCACCCCAGGTCTGACTCCAAAGCCCAGGCTTTTTCTGCTATACCATATTGCTTCCATCTTTCTGATGACCACTCTATCTGTCCTTCCCAAAGATACCTCAAGTACCTACTATGATCCAATTACTGGTTGGGTACCAAGGATATAATGATATAATCAGGATACTAAGGATATAATTAGTCAAGGTCTCTGACCTTTAGAAGTTCCAAGTCTAGAAAATAACAGATTGTTATGGCCTTATAAGTAACATAAACTAAGTGCTACAGTATCTGGGAGAGGAGACAGGTAGAGAGAAGCTTCAAAGAGGACATGACATTTGTCCTCTCTCTTCCCCAGGCTTCTTTCTATAAGTACTTTTACCTGTACCTTGTTGAGTCTCTTACCTCTGCTCTTTCTTTCCTCTTCCTTCTCCCTTAATTTGCCCCAAGGTTTTATCCTTGGCTTTTTTTTTTCTCTCTACATGTTTTTTCTTGGCAAACTATCCACACCCAGCGACACGCCTGAATTTTTAGCACTAGCAGCAAAACAGTCTGATAAGTTTTAGTTACACATTTCCATCTGTCTATGGACATGGCTATCCAGTTGTCACTTGAGGACCTAAATTCAGTAAATCTAAAACTAGACTCATTACTTGCCCAGCTTCTACTTCTCCATTTCTGTCGAAAGAATGTAGGTACAGTTAATCAAGACTTACACTTACACCTCAAAGATGGGAATTAGAGTAGAGAAGATACGTGAAGAAACAGGTTTTGAGGGAGAGAGAGGACATACCATTTAGGTGTTTTATGTAGGAGGGCCTCACGGTGTAAAGTCATGAGGTAGGGGATGGAAGACTTACAGAAACTAAATGAGGATTTGAACAATTTGTTTTCTAATCATATAAATGCTTCTTGCAAAAGTAATATCTCTGATAGTTGTAACTTCATTTAAATCACTTCTTCCCAGTTGAAGTACTATTATAACACGTTAACTTGTCTTTCTGCCCCTCTCTTCCCTTTCAATGTTCCATACACATCACTTCCTTACAGTCCTCCAACCATACTACTCTTAGCTTCTGCCAAATCAGACTATTCTCCATTTCCTGTACGTACCTCCAACTACCCTGCCTTGGGCTTTTGCTCATGTTGTTCCCCCCTGCTTGTCAAGAATAGATATTTTTTGAGCACCTTCTATATACCAAGTCCTGTGCTAGACATACCACAGAGAACAAGAGAGAAATGGCTCCTGCTCTCATGGAGTATACATTCTAGTAGGGGAGAAAGACAAAGCCCAGAAAGACAGATAAATGAAGAACATTCTATGCAAAGAGAACAACATGTACAAAGACTCTGTAGAAGGAAAGAACTGGATCTGTTCAGAACTGAAAGAAGGCTATTACGGCAGCAGTCTAGTGAACAAGGGGAGTATGATATATGACGAGATTGGAGAGAGGCAGATGCCAGATCATCTAGGTCTTTATAGTTAATGGCTTGGATATTTCAGATGAGAGATGCTGGTGTCCTAGATGAAGGTATGATAGTGGAGAAAGAGAGAAACAGAAGGACATAAGGTACATTTTGTAGCTAGAACTGGCAGGCCTTGTGGATGGACTGGATGTGGCAATTCAGAAGGGAGGAACTGAAGCTAACTCCTAGGTTTCTGGCTTAAAACCTGGGGAAGTGGTGGTCTGTTTATTGAGATGGTAAAGACATGAGTGTGGGGGTACATTTGGGGATTAAAAAGCCAGCAGTTCAATTTAGGGCATGTTAAGTTTGAGATATCTGTGAAACATCCATGTATGGTGTTCAAAGTCACGAGAGGTCTGGGTTAGTGATATAAATATGGGAGCCATTAGCGAAAAGATAGTGTTGGTATCTCGTCTGTCAGGCATTAAAAAAAAAAAGGTCAAAGATCAAGCTTTCTAACCAAAGAAATGCAAATCAAAACAATGAGGTATCTTTCCTGCTTGCCCATATGGATTTTCTAGGTGTTGCCATTCAATACTGTTGCAGTGGGACATACTTTGAAACTTTGTTATTGTGGAAAGCAATATAATTACCATCAAGAGTCAAAATATTCAAACCTTTTGATTTAGGCACTGGTCCTTCTAGAAATCTGTCCTACAGGAACAGTGACAGATGCAGTTATGTTTCCTCATAACATTACTTAGAATAGCAAATAAAAAATCAACCCATAAACAGGCTAAGCATTTGACAATAAAAGATTAGTTTAAATAATTATGATATGACTGTAAGCTGGAATACTATTTAACCATTAAATACCATGGCTTCAAAAGACATGGGGGGGCTTCCCTGGTGGCGCAGTGGTTGAGAATCTGCCTGCCAATGCAGGGGACACGGGTTCCAGCCCTGGTCTGGGAAGATCCCACATGCCACGGAGCAACTGGGCCTGTGAGCCACAACTACTGAGCCTGCGCGTCTGGAGCCTGTGCTCCGCAACAAGAGAGGCCGCGATGGTGAGAGGCCCGCGCACCGCGATGAAGAGTGGTCCCCACTTGCCGCAACTGGAGAAAGCCCTCGCACAGAAGCGAAGACTCAACACAGTCATAAATAAATAAATAAATAAAAGAATGTGAATTTCTTAAAAAAAAAAAAAAAAAAGACATGGGGAAATCAAAACAGGATGTTAGGTTTAAAAAAAAGGATAAAAAAAACTATATTTATGGTATTCTTCCAAATTTATTAACTAAAATAACTATGTATCTGGAAGGAAATACATCAGATAGTTAACAAAGGTCATCTCTGAGTGCTAGGATGAAGACTTACTTTTAATTTAAAAAATGTTCTGTTTTCCAACTTTCTACAATGAGTATTATTACTTTTACATTCAGGCTAGCCTGTAATTTGCATTTTTAACCATCCTTCTAGTCTCACCTCAAATGCTACTACATTCGGAAACCTTTTCCTTAACCCTCCAACCAGATGTGATCACTCCCTGGTCTTTGTCCACAACACCATTTGTATCTCTCTAGTGCCTTTACAGTCTTTTTTTTTTTTTTTTGGATATATTACGATTATTTGGATACCAAACTCACTGTTTAAACTACCTGTTATATGCCAGCCGGCTGCCCCTACCTTCTTACAAAGGACATGATACTGAATTCCACTTCATATCAGTCTATCCCGTTTCCTCAAAAATCATTCTGTCACTCACTAGCTCTTAACCATACTTTATTATTCTTTAAAGCCCTTACCACCTAAAATCACATTTTTATTTAGTAGCTTACTGTCTGTCTCCTCCAACAAAACAAGAGCTCCATGAGGGCACGGACTTTGTCTGGGTCTCCATTACTTAGCACACAGTAAAGGCTCAATAAATATGTTAAATGAATCAATTTTCAGCTCTCTAGACCAGGCCTCTCCTCTGAGCTTCATGCTACAGATACCTTGACTTGGATGTCTCCTAGGCACCTTAAATGCAACATGTCTCCATATACAATTCATACTCTCCCCTATCTGTTCTTCCTCTTCTATTCCCCCATCTCAATGAGTTCCACAGCCACCCACCTACATCAGAAACATGGACATCTTCCTTGTTGCTTCATCCTACCCTACCTGTCACAACCAATTGATCGTTTTCTGCAGCTTCAACCCTATAAATAAATATATCCCCTCCATCCCTTCTGCCATTGCAGTAGTAAGGTCTCATCACCTCTGTGACCTAACTGGATCTAATCTTCTCCCTCAGAATGCCTCCTAACTGCTGCCAGAGTATGCTAGTTAAAATGCAAATATGACCTTGCTACTCTTTAAGGAAAAAAAAAAAAACCTCCAGTGGATCCCTAGTCACCAAACAAATCTCAAGCTCTTTAGCATGGCCTAATAATAGGTAACATTCATAGAATATTTACTATGTAACAGATACTGTGCTAGCTGTTTTATGTGGTTTATTTTATTAATGCCTCTTAACCCTATGAGATAGGTACCACTGTTACTTAGACTTCACATATGAGGAAACCTGAGGCTCAGACAGGTTACATAAGTTACCCAAAGTCCAATGGCTTATAAGTAAAGCTGGGTCTCAAACCCAGGTCTCTCATTCCACGACCTGTACTCAGCTACAAAGATACGACAATAGCTGACTTTGAGTGCTTACTGTATCAGACAATGTGGTAAGAGCTTTTTATGCATTTCTCTTCTATTTTATAGGACCTATTATTATCCAATTTGACATCTGGGGAAATTAAGGCACTGAGGGATTAAGCAATCTACCCAAAATCAGAATGATTAAATTTTGGAGCTGGGATTCAAACCCCTTTCCCAAGTTCTCAGGAACAAGGTCGTTCTTTCACCTTCCTCACGTCCCAAGCTCTCCTTGGTCTGAACCCTACAACATTCTTCAGCATCATTCTTTCCTCTTCTTCAACACCCACTTTGTGTTCTAGCATCACCTAATTGCTTACAGTTGTTCCCCACCCCAGCACTGTGGTCTTTAATGTCCCTGTAGCTTTACTAATGCTATTATCTCTGCTGGCTAAAGCCCTCCTTTCCTCTTCCTCTGGATGATACTCCTACGCATCCTTAAACAACTCAGCACAGGAGTCACCTCGTCCAGGGAGCCTTCTCCTCTCTCCTGCTCCCTCTTTGGTTAGGTGCCCCTCCTGTCTGCTCTCCCGATACCTTGTGCATCTCCCTATCACGTCATTTTATAATTTATACCGTTTCTATGCCTCTTTTCCTCACCACACTGTATGCTCCTCCAAGGCAGAGACCACCCATATTCAGACAAACGCCCATACTCAGTTTGAATCCCCAGTGCCTAGCATAGCTCCTAAACACTGTGAGCGCTCTTCGTAAAAAACTAAACTAAGAGAGTAAGCAAGGTGTTCAAGGTCACATAATGAAGCTATGCCAGTACTAAGATTAGTTCAGGATGTTACACACCTGATCCAGTATTGTTAGAACAGAGCTTCTCAATCAATTGACCATAAGTGGACTTGTGCCCTTCAGAGATACTTACCTCACTGTACCATGTGAGTATTGCTGTGCTGTGATGTGGGAGAGACTGGGAGACACTCTGCTAAACTACATTGCTGTCGTTGGCAACCATAAGGTGCTAGGGGTCTGACAGTTAGGTATGATCATTTCAACCAAGGCAGAGGCTTCTTGAAAAACTCAGGAGTTTGCTCTCACCAGGGCCTATGCTAAATAAGAACCCAAAGAGTGACACACACCATTGTTTCCCACCCCCCCCAGAAAAAAAAACATGCACCCCTCCCCCCCAACAGCACTGCCATTGGGCAGTCCTCAAATGACCCACCTCTCTATTTTAGCCTGTCTCTGGGATGCCATAGCAACGAGGCTAGGATAGGCCATGGAGGAATCAGCAGTGTTATTTTCAGCGGAGTTGGTCTTGGTTTTGGGCAGCTCAAACTCTGCCACATGATAGTATTGGCACTGAGTTAAGTAGTTTAAAAAGTGTTCTCGAGCCCACTGCAAATGATCTAGACGCTTGCTGGGGTTGACTTGTTTCATGGCGAATGCTCCTTGAAATGCTGGCACCATCAGGTACTTCAGATCGGTGGAAGCAATCTCTTCCAAATCTTCATTTCGGCTGGAAAGAGCAAAGAGGAGGCTATGAAGTCTGGCTGGGCATTCAAACTGTGGCCCTGGCTTCCTGGGGGAGGGAAGGGCTGGGGTGGGGGTGGGGGTGGGACAAAGGGAGGAGGCACCGGGAACAGCTGCCAGTTTTCTTCACTGACAGTGGCCGAGCGCTCTCACCCAATGCCTATGCAAATAGCCAACACTAGGGAGCAGAGTCGTGTGATATTAAAGATCTCGGAAGAGAGGTGGAGAATGTAAGCAATGTACACAAGGTCGCAGTGGGAGGTAGGAAAGAAAGGCTCCGGGTTTTAAAGGTCTCCTGCACCCAGGATCAATGGTTCCGCCCTTGGTAACTATTATTACCTACGTTCCGAGTCGTACTACACTCTCCCCATACCTGAACAAGTCGAGCTCCAATAACATTTCGGCAGCCTTCTTCAGGAGGTCCAGTCCCTTGAACACCTTATCTTGGATGATCCGGGAGCCGGTGGGTTCAGTCGCGACTTCCACTTCGTCCAGAAGCTGCTTGCTGGTTTCGAACAGCTCGGGGAGCCGCGGCAGCAGTAACTCGTCTTCGGCTGTTGCCATCTTGGAGCAGAGAAGACGGAAGACCTCACTTCCGGCCCTGGGACAGATGGGCTGGGCTGTCAGCAACGAAACCGGAAGGGGCGCAGCATTGGTCCAGTGGCTCCATTGCTACCCAAGCGTCGGACAACTGCCAGAAGCGGCTTTTAGCTAAAACCTAGCAACCGTTTCCATAGACTCATTTTACCAGGCTGCCTATTACCAGTAGTAGGCATCTGTTACAGACACACAACGCGCAAACAAACAAGCAAACCCTAGGTGCTGCTTTTCGCGTGGCCGCTCGTCGCCAATCCGGGTCTGGGCAGTGGCGTAGGCTCTAAAGCGCGGCTGTGACGAGGCTGAATTCGGAGCTAGGGCGGGCGCGAGAGGGTAGGCGCAGGCGCGCCCCCGGAGTCCGTCAGGCGTGCGCCTTACCTCGCAAGGCTCCCCCTGGCCTGAAGGGCCGGGGCGGCCAGGGTCGTGCAAGTAGCGCCCCCCTCCGGCTTCCGTCCACCCAGCAGCTGGAGCTCTGGGTTCCTCCCAGCCAATCCTCGCCTGCTCTCTTCCCCGTCGCTTCACCCCTCCTACACACACACATTTAAAAGTTACTGTTACCAACCCCTTTTACACACACACACATTCAAAAGTTACTGTCACCCCTCCTATACACACACACACACACACACACACACACTTTCAAAAGTTACTTCCTCTGTGAAAGCTTCCTTGAGCCCCTGTCCCCCGCCAAATGAAAATTTTCTGTGCATATCTATCAGAACACCTACCACACTGTATTACAGCTAGTGACTTACAAATCTATCTCCCTTACCACTATGAGTCTGATTAATTTTTGCACCTCTCCGGCTAGCCCAGTGCCTGGTACTTATTAAGTGCCCAGTGTCATTATATGAATAGAAAAATAAGTGATCGGTTTGGAAAGCAGCTCAATTACGCAGAACTGCGCTGTTCAACACGGTAGCCACTTGCCACACGGGGCTATTGAGCACTTGAATGTGGCTATTTTGAATTGAGATGTGCTTTCAATGTAAAATATACACCGGATTTTGAGAACTTATTACGAAAAAATAATGTAAAATATCTCAATAATTTTTACACTGACTACATGTTGAAATGCTAATGTTTTGTATATATTGGGTTAAACATATTATTAAAATGAATTTCACTTGTGTCTTTTCACTTTTTTAATGTGCCTACTAGAAAACTTAGAATTACATATTGGGTTCACGTTTGTGGCTAACAGCTACTGTACAGCGCTGATGTAAAAATATAATTCCAGGACTTTGAAAGAAGGGACCTCATTGCTTTGAACAAATCAATATAAATATGTACTGATTACCATAGGACACACCCCGAGTTGTCCTAGGAGATTGAATTTAAGTAAAATGCATGTTGCCTGCCCTGGAAAATCAGCTTTTAAACGAAATGTAGTTTACACTATCATTGAGACGAAAAAAATTTTCATGTAAAAACAACTAGAGGGCAATATAGGACAGTATATAACTAGGGGATATGTTGTACTGCATAGGTTGTTGGAAACCCAACAAATGACAAGTCATTTTATGTTAGGAGTAGTCAGAAAGCTTCTTAGACGTGACATGCAGTCACAGAATTTCAAAGTTGGAAGAGGATCTCAAAAATCAGAGGAAAAAAACCTGAGACCAGATAAGTGACTTGCCCAACGAGTTGTGACAAAGCCAGTGTCTTCTAAGTTCAATTGTTTTTACTCCATCTATCTTAAATTGAGTAGGATTTAAAAAGATGGAGAGGCCTTTCATGTGGGACAGAATGAAGCCCCAAGCTAACCCAGTGCTTGGCAAGAAGGAGAGGAGAGTGGGGCATAAGTGTGGGTTGAAAAAGCTTCCCACGTGATTCTAATACGCCTTCCCTTGCAACCTGCGTTAGAAGCTGAGGAGGAAAGGAAGCTCTGGTGAATCACCAATTTGATTTGTCTGGCACCTCTAATGAGTCTTGTAAACTGAACTTTCAGGGTCAGCCTTGGCCAAGAATACAAAGAAGAAAGATAGTACTTGTGAAGGAGACTTAGAAACAGTAATTGTGAGACTAAAGATAATTTGTTCCTGCACATTTGCTTGGATCAAGACATAGCTTTACTGTTGCCTAAGAGAAAAAAAATATGCAGAATTTGAATCTGGTCTTGAACTTTGTAAGCCATTTTTCTATGGCTTTCAAAATGACAGTCTTCATGAGAATTGCCAGTTACTTTCAGAGTGCATATCATATATTCACATCATCATTTTAAGTATTGCATTGCATCTTATTGAGATAATACCAAGATTAAAAAGTGGTTAGAAAAAAAGTAATAATAAAAATGAGTCATTTATTGTGTTTCTGTGTGTAAACACTTTATCACATTAAATCCCAGTTGTGTATGAGAGATTTTTTAAAAAAATCCTAGTTTAGGGTAACCAGAAGGGCCCTTAGAAATCTTGTAAGTATAATGTCACTTAAACTTTTTGTAGTAGCAGAACTCTTTTTCCAAACCAAATTTTAGACAGGCCCATAGTTTTTAAAAGGGCTGCTGTGTTTGAAGTAGATACACAGAAGCCTGCCAACTCAGCCCATCTTTTCCCCAACTTGTGCAGTGGCACCCAAGGCACCAAAGCACTTCTGAGGGACTCGAGGGCTCTAAGTAACACAGTATAGAAAGCACTAATCTAGCACAGCCCCCTCATTTAGCAGATGAAGAAACTGAGACCCTGAGAAGTTAGGTAACTTGCCCAAAGTCGCAGAGCTAGGATGACTAGCTGGTCAACAGTATACAGAGTGAGTCGGAATGGGGAGAAACTAAAGTCCAGGAAAATAGTAGAAAGCATTTTAAGTAATCTATGCATAACTATAGAAGTGAGATGACCTTTCAAGTATTTCCTGTTGTGACTCCCCGATCGAAATGATGGATGTTCATTTGTCATGTTTGGATCAACACAGATTTGTTCTCTTAGATAAATTTTGTGAGTCATGAGAGAAATGGTATAGTAGACCTTTTCCTGCCTGTCTGAATTGAGGCGCTTGGCAATTTAGACCTCCTCTGGTCTACTGCTGTTTTCTCTTGAGTGAGTAATGTTCTACTGATATTTGTACCTGTAATGCCAGCAATAACACTAGATGAGATCAAATTGTGCACAGTGTAAAGCCAAGAGCAGGCTGTAACTTGCCAAAAATTATATATGGAATAATGACTTAATCCCTAGTGTTCAAACTATCTTCACTAAGTATTTCTGAGATTTGAATTTGCCTGACTAGTAGCAAGAAGTTCATTAAGCCATGAAAGGAAAAACTCCAGTACAATGAAGACTGAATTAAATGAAAGATTTAAATTCCTACTTTTATATCCAACTCTGAGGAATGTGGTAAAACAGTTAAAAACACTCTGGAGACTGATATTTGAGTCCTACCTCTGCTATTGAGTAGCTGTGTGACCTTGCAGAAGTCCCTTCCTTTCCACATTAGTTATGTGCTACCTAGATTCTAGGCATTGGAAAGTCAAAGAACAAGACACTGGGTTTGAGCCCTTAAGGGGCCCATAGTTCAATGGGAAAGACCAGTAAGCAAATAATCAAATAGGAATTTGGTAAGAATGGAGGGAATAACTTTAGCCCTGAGGGGGGCATTCTGTTAAAGGTCAAACTCCATACCTGACATTCTGATCGTTTCTGACCTGCTGCTGACATCCTTTTCATTCTGTTCACCCATGGATCCTAAGCTCCACCTTTAGCGGACTCTCCTAGTTCTCCAAACTATCATGTCCTCTTAGGCCTTCATGCATTTACATGGGTCGTGCCTTCTGCCTGCAATGTCCTTCTCTCCCTTGTCCGCCTGGCAAATTTGTATTTAGTACTGACAACTTAGCTGAAGGGTCACTTCCTCCAGGAAGCATTTCCTGATCGTTTACCTGCAGGTGAGGTGCCCTCCTCTTAGCTCTTACAGCACTTTATTCATCTCCCTATGACAGTACTGGACTATGGTTTTCTTTATCCACAGCTGTCTCTCAGTAGCCTGAGAGCTCCTTGAGGTCAGGGAGAGTGTCTTGTTCGACTTTGTTTACCTCAGCACAGCACCTGACACTGTGGGGTCATTAGGTAGGGACTCAATGTTAAATGAATTACAAAACAATAATACCTTACCTTCTCTGAGTGCTCATTTCCTGCCAGATGACTGTGCTAAGTATTTTATGTGCGTTTTCTCAATGAATCCCTACAACTGCCGTAAGAAATAGGTGTTGTTATATCCTTATTTTACAGATGAGGAAATTGTGGCTCAGAGAGGTTAAAGTAACTGGCCCTTTAATGTTCCCTTACCACAGGATTTGAACCCAGCTCCACTGAATCCAGATCCTATTCCAGAGCCCATGCTTTTAACCACTATACTATACTACAAAAGAGGGGGGAAATTACAGACCTAGTGAAGCACGAAAGGGGAAATGAACATGTAACAGATTGTGCTAAAAAGTAAAAGGAAGCAAGGCTGAATCAGTAGGCTGGCCCACATTACGGAGGATGTGGAGTCAGCCAGAAGTGTGTAGACTTGATGTGCTGTAAGCAGTAGGGAGGCATTTGGTTTAATTCAATATTTATTAAGGATCTATTATGTGCCAGCCACTGTGCTAGCTGCTGGGATATAAATATGCATAGTCTTTGCTCCCGAAGCTGTAACTGCCAGGTGAGGGAGACAGACAACAAGTCAATGTAAAGTGGTATATGATTTTATAGTGATACATAGTGATACATTGAGAGTGATACATCTCAAAGGAGATGATGCCAAAACTTGAGTCTTTTCTTTTTTTTAAAGGTCATGCCCTTTTAAAAAAATTATTATTATTTATTTATCTATTCATGGCTGTGTTGGGTCCTCGCCTCTGCCGGAGGGTCCTCCCCAGTCGCGGCAAGCGGGGGCCACTCTTCATCGCGGTGCGCGGGCCTCTCAGTATCGCGGCCTCTCTTGTTGCGGAGCACAGGCTCCAGACGCGCAGGCTCAGCAACTGTGGCTCACGGGCCTAGTCGCTCCGCGGCATGTGGGATCTTCCCAGACCAGGGCTCGAACCCGCGTCCCCCGCATTGGCAGGCAGACTCCCAACCACTGCGCCACCAGGGAAGCCCCCCCAAAACTGAGTCTTGAATGGTGATAGGATGTGTAGGGAACTTGAAGCATTTCACTATTATTGGAACTTACTGTTGGAAGCAACAAGAGGTAGGTAATTCATTCATTCAACATGTATTTATTGAATGCCTGCTATGTGCAAGACACCGTTCTAGGCGCTGGAGTGAATGAGACAGACAAAACCCTTGCCCTTGTGGATGACAAGGCAAGCAGGAGCTACTGCATGCCCATTTGTATAGCACTTATTTCCAAAGAACTTAGATAATGTCTTAACTGCGCCCCACAGTAGCTGAGAGAGACTACAGTAGGTACACTAGTCAATCTTTCCAAAATGTGGAGGCATACTGGTGATATGAGAGATGAATTTAGGTGGTACATGGAGGACCACTTAAAACATTTAAATAGCTCTAAGCGATACCCCTAGCAGCCTTCCAGCATCAGAGATAGAAAGCTTCACCTCCCGCTGTTCCCTAGGTGACTCCACCCCTTCCCCATCTGTTGCCATGGAGATGAGTGGCTTCACTTCTCTAATTCCCCTCCCTCCACCACTAGGAGAGACTCAGAGAGCCCCCTCCCCATGTCTATGGAAAGAACTGCACGCTCCCCAACCTTTCTTCCAAATCACATCCTGCTTCTCAGGCTGTCACCATAGAAACAGAAATGTCGTCCCCATCCCCCCAGGCATCTCCATGGTGACCCTCAACCTTACCCCCAGGACATAACCAGGATCAATCCCTACTAGAGGTCTAGAAATCAGGAGGAGCTGGAAGGAAGGTGAGGGTGACTCCCTGCTGTGGCTGCAGTCTTTGTCTCTTTCCCTCTGGCTTTGAATGAAGGCATGGGGGCCCCTCTCTCAACAAAGGGGGTAGGGAAATTACAGTTTATAAGTACCAATTAGGTGCCAGGCACTGGGCTAGGCACTTTACATACTCAAACCAGACATTTTACAGAGTTTAAGGGAGAAAGGCTCACAGAGGGGGAGGCACTTGACCTTGTTTCCCCTGCTGAGCCTCTTATCATCCTCACTGAAACCGGGAACCAAGAGGATTTTATTTCCACCATTCTTCTTTGCTGTATGACCTTGGGCAAGTAGCCTCCTGTCTCTGAGCCTCATTTTCCCCATCTGTAAAATAACAGTATTGGACTAATTGTCACCTTGAATATCCCCTTATTAATGTCAGATCATAAGTGGTTCTGATCTCCTCTTGAGGAACTGATTTTTTTTAGGTATGAATGCTAGTAAATCTGTTAAGGTGTTTTTGTTTCTTTAAACTGACATAGTGGAGGTCTTCAAAATTTTTTGATTGAATACTCTATATAAGTTTATTGTTTAGAATCTCTAATGGTTTCTTCCAAGGTTTTTTGTTTGTTTTGAAATTTCTATTTTGAAGTAATTCACAGGAAGCTGCAGGGAGGTCTTGTGCATCCTTTACCCCACCTCTGCCAATGTTGGCATCCTAACTACCAGTAGAATAGAAAAACCAGTCAACGGACACTGATACAATCCACAGAGCTTATTCAGATTTCACCAGTTTTACATGAACTCATTTGTGTGTGTGTGTGTGTGTCTGTGTGTGTAGTTCTAATGCAATTTTATCGCATGTGGAGATTCATGTACCCACAGCCTCAGTCAACACATAGCGTTGTTCAATCACCACAAGGAATTCCTTGTGTTGTCCCTTTATAACCACACTCACCTACTTCCCTCCCTTCATCCCTAATCCCTGGCAACCATAAATCTCTTCTCCATGTCTACAGTTTTGTTATTTCAAGAATTTTATAAAAATGGAATCATATAATATATAACCTTTTGGAATTGGTTTTTTTCACTCAGCATAATTCCCTGGGGATTCATCCAAGTTGTTGCATATATCAAGAGTTCATTCTTTTTATTGCTGAATAGTAAGTATCCGATGGTATGGATGCACCAGTTTGTTTAACCATTCACCTGATGAAGGACAACTGGATTGTTTCCAGTTTTAGGCTGCTATGAACATTCATGTCTTTTTGTGTGAGTCAAACATGTCTTTCACAGAGCAAAATGTTTAATTTTGATGAGGTCCAGTTTATCAATTTTTACTTTTATGGACTGTGCTTTTCGAGTCAAGCCTAAAAACTCTTTGCCTAGCCCTAGGTCCCAAAGATGTTCTCCTATTTTTTTCTAGGAGTTTTATAATTTTATGTTCTACATTTAAGTCTGTAATCCATTCTGAGCTCATTTTTGTATAAGGTTGGGGTTTATTTTTTGCCTATGGTTGTCCAGTTGCCCTACTACCATTTGTTGGAAAGACTATCCTTCCTCCATTGAATTGCTTTGTACCTTTGTCAAAACTCAGTTGGGCAGATTTGTATGGGTCTATTTCTGGGTTCTCTTTCCCACTGGTCTATGTGTATATCCCTGTCAGTGCAGAGCACAGGCTTTTGAGACAGAATGCCTAGTGCCAGTTGCTAGCTTGGGTGATCCTGGGCAAGTTCCCCTTCCATGACTTCCCATCTCACTCAGTATATAAGAAGGCCTTCAGAGCCCCGCCTGATCTAACCCCAGCCTACCTCTCTGTGCTTATCTCCTATTACTCCTCCCCTTATTCACTCTGCTCCAGCCACACTGGCCTCCTGACTGCTCCTTAATCCCATCACATATGTTCCCACCTTAGAATCTTTCCTGGGCTATTTCCTTATCCCAGAACCTTCTTTCCACAGACATCTCCATTGCTACCTCCCTTACCTCCTTCAAGTCTTTTCTGAAATTTCATCTTCTCAGCGAGGCTTTATTTAAAATGGCAAAGCCTTTGCCTCTCCCCTTTCCCATGTGTTTTTACCTCCACAGCATTCATCACCATCTAATACACAATGTCATCTACGTATTTATTCTTTGTCTGTCTCCCACCACTAGACTACGAGCTCAAGGAGAGCAGGCGTTTCTGTTTTGTTCACTGCTGTATTCCCAGTGCCTACACTGTGCCTGGTACAATACACCTTTGTTGAATGAATGAAGAAATGAGTGGATAGATGGATGGATGAATGAGTGAGTGAAAGAATGCTGTGAGCCAGGGCCAGCTCACTTGAGCAGTCTCTCTGCCCTGTAGCTTGTGCCAAGACAGGGCTCCAGCCAGCCCCATCCACTTGCCTTTCTAAGGCAGACCACCAGGTGGCAGTTGGAGCCTGAACTCTGGCTTCATTTGCTTACACACACACACACACACACACACACACACACACCCGCCCCCGCCCCCCACCTCCGGCTTTCTCCCTGCCGCCTGTCAGTCTTGCCCAGGACTGTTTGACCTTCTCTGCCAAGGCTTGGCCAGGGGATTTTGTGTGAGCTGTTGAAGTAGGCAGCGTTAGTACCTGAAGCTTTGCATCTTTTTCTCCTTAGAAAGGTACTAGTTTCTCTCCTATCCTCCTCTGCTTTCTGTCTCAAATGGAAGAAACCATAGATAGTAGCCACTGGGCTGCTCCAAGGTCACTGTCTGCAGCCTCTAGGACATCAGGGAACATGGACCTAAAGAGATTTCATCTCCACTTCTGCCCAGCCCAGCAAGCCTCTCCCTTAAGGGGTGTTACTACACTCTTTAAAGGGGTAAAGGCTAGGTACTTTAGTGCCAGGGTTAAGCCTTTTGAGTCAGCCTGGGTTTCAATCTCTACTGTGCTGCTTATTAACCCTGTATCCTGGGTGATGTTGGGTAACTGACCCAGATTCTTCAAGCCTTAGTTTTTTCAGCTGTAAAATGAGGATAATAATGGTTCCAAACTCACTGGGTGGTAGGAAGATTCAGTGGGACAATGTATGTATACAACATTAGCAGAGTGCCTGGTATGGAAGAAGGCTCAATTGAAGAAAAATCAGGGGCAGGGGTGGGGATAAATAAGACCAGACATGACAAGAACTGACTAGGGAGTATGAGGAGGGTGCCGCTTAGGTGACTAGAAGGCTGAAGCCAAGAAAAGGTGAGGGATCCAGGAAGTCTTTGCGTAAGAGACCACGTTTCAGCTGTAGCTCATAGGTCAGGTCAAAATCTGCCAGTCAAGCTGGAAGGAGAATCCCAGGAAGAAAGAGTGGTATGTGCAAATAAAGAAAGGCACGAAACAGTATGTGTATATCCCTGACTACCTGTAAGTAGTTAAGTATGGCTGAAATGCATGTTTCCTGTGGGAAAGTGACAAGAAATAAAGACAGGGGCCAGATCACAAAGGGCCTCATGGAGAAGATTGGGACCTGATCTGGCATGCAGTGGGGAGCCATCAAAGAATTTAAAGCAAGGAAATGATGGTTACACTTGCTGGCTTGGAGATTCAGCTGCCTTGAAGGAGGGCAGAGACTGGAGGCAGGTGAGAGGTTAGCTGGGCTTAGACTGGAGAAGTTGTAGTGGGGATAGAGAACAATGGATGAAGACCATGGATTTTTTTCAGAGGAAGAAATCAGCAACCAAGTTTTTCTAAAAGCTTGCCTGAAAAAGGAAGGAGTGCTAGGTCCAGAGAAGGAAATTATAGCACAGTTGTTGTTTTTTATTAATACAGGTGAGTCTTGAGGCTCTTGTATTCCCCGTAGCACCTGGCACCAATTAATTGAATGACTGGAGGGAGGGGCACCTAGCCCAATACCTGCCAAGTGGTAGGGGCCTATCCCAGATTCAGCGTGGACCCCCATCCTCTGACTTCCCTCTCATCTCTAAGCCGGAGTCCCATGACACAAGCGCTGAGAGGCTGGTGAATTTACTCAGAGCCTGGATTTCCCTTCCACTTATGGGGTTTCCCTATAATGGTCCCCAAGGACTGAGGGAAACTTATAAGCCAGTCAGAGAAGGTATCCCAGTTTGTTCATTTCCTGGCACACCAATATGTTAGGAAAGCCCAGCAATTCTCCTCTATTTCCTTTTCACTTTCAAAGACCTTCACCCCTTTCTCTGCATTATCTTTCCCCAGGGAGAATTGTTGGTTCTTGCTTTTCCCATCTTTTATCAGTACTTCCTACTCGGCATGGGACTATTTAAAACTACCCAAGGTCCAACCCAGGCCCACAGTTTGGAAGAAAACTAAAGAAGTCCAACAGCAAGGGCCATTCAGAACTCAGCCTGCTTTTGGCCTTGCTGTCTGTGCACCTCATGGGCAGTAGTAGAAATTCTGCCCCTCTGCCCCAAGGCTGCTGTCTTCTCCATGCTGGGGACTTTTGCCTTCTTGGCCCATCTGGGGTGAAAATATAGGAGTTTGTGGTGGATAAGAAAGGGACAAATGAATACTTATGTACGGGTACTTTGTGTTAAGTGCTTTGTAGATGTCATTGCATTGCATCTCCACAACAACCCAATGAGAGAGGTATTAGTGTCATTACTTTATGGATGAAACTGAGGCTCAGGGAAATGGTAGAATTTGCCCAAGATTATTAGGTTAGTTAGTGGTAAGTCAAGAATTAGACCCATGTGTTGTGACCACCTAGAGGGGTGGGATAGGGAGGGTGGGAGGGAGGGAGACGCAAGAGGGAAGAGATATGGGGACATATGTATATGTATAACTGATTCACTTTGTTATAAAGCAGAAACTAACACACCATTGTAAAGCAATTGTACTCCAATAAAGATGTTAAAAAAAAATAGACCCATGTGTTTTTAACCTCAAAATGCATTTGTACCCAGTAAGTTATTTTTGGGGTGGGGGAGTGGGGTGGGGTTGGGGGGTGGGAGGAGAACCCCCCTGGTTGACCTTTTTTCCAAGAGAAAAGGCTAGAAATAGGTTTCTCCTGTCCTGGATGGGTGCCCCATCTCCAAAAAAAAAAAAAAAAAAGTAACCAGGAGTAGGCAGTGTCTACCTAAGGAATCTATACATGGATTCATTGTTGCCTCTGCCTCCTTTCTTCACCGCAGCTTGGTGAACTCCTGGGGAACAGGGTGAGCGGGCAGACTCAGACTCAGGTTTGCTGTCCCCTCAGACAAGCCTCTTCCCCTCTCTGAGCCTTTTGTTGTTCCAGCTATAAAATGAGAGTATTGTCAGAGAGAAATGGTCTCTAAGGTCTCTTCCAGCTCTAACATTCAAGGATTGTATTGATTGTATTGTACTGTAGGATCGCCTGATTCATTCATGTATAGAAACAAATTTCCTGTTGCCATAGAGAACAAGGGCTTTTTGAACTAGAAAAAGATACGCTCAAGGAGGCAAGATAAATAGTGGAAAGGGCATAGGCTTTGAGTCAGCCAGACTTGGGTTAAAATCCTGTACACTGGGCAGGTCACTTTGCTTCTCTGCACTTCTTTCATCATCTATAAAGCAGGAAAAACTACTCCTGTTTCTTGGAATGAGGTAATGTATATGACAGTGCCAAGGGAGGTACTCAGACCTTTTGTGCGTGCGTGTGTGTGTGTGTGTGTGTGTGTGTGTGTGTGTGTGTGTGTGTGTGTAAATGGGGTTTGGCTCTTCCTCCCCAACTCCACCCCACTCTGTCTAGCTCACAGGATATTCTTTTCTCTCCTCCCTGACAGCCAGGCTGAGTGTTTCCTGCCAGGGCCTCGGCTTCCAAACTTTTCTGGCAGGGCTATCAGGGAGTGTGGAACAACTCGACCTCTCTCACAACCTTGTAAAAGCCCTAGAGGGGATGGTGCAACTGAGACCCGACCAAAGCCTGGACTTTAGGTGTAGCCAGCTGGAGGTTCTGGCCTCAGAGGCCCTCGACCAGCTTTGTTGGCTCAGCTCCCTCACCCTGGCATCCAGTCTCCTGGACCATAACTGCCTGGCTAACGACAGAGCGCTCCAGTTCTTGTGTCACCCTCAGGTTCTGGACCTCTCAGCCAATTGCCTCATCAGTGACATGACTGCTTACCAGGTGACCAAACTCAGCTCACTGGAGAGCCTAAATCTCTCAGACAACCACATGTCTCACCTGGCTTGGGGTGCCTTCTTGGATCCCCTTTTCTGTTGGGCATCAACCCGAGCAACAGCTACATTCTGGAAATTTGCTGGCTTGTCTGTGCTGTAGGAGCTCATCTCGGCCAGGAATTCTCTTCATTGCATCTCCACCTTCAGCCTCCCAACCTGTGGCAGCTCCACTTGAGCCCCAGTGGCCTGCAGTTATCCATAGCTGACGGCATACCAGTTTCAGGTGTTAGACCCGAGTCATAACTGACTGAGTACCTTCCCACTTCTACCCACCCAATACCAGCTCCTCTATTTTAACCTCTCTGACAACTCCCTGGTCTTCCTAGAATCAAATCGCCTATCCCCAGCTTTGGGGGTTGCAGTTGGTACCATGATATAACATCCAACCTGAGCGCATTATCTTGGCATATCCCACTTGACCTAAGTAGGCAGCATTCCCGGGAGACTTCCTTGGTAGGCTTCCTGCCCTTCAGCACCTCATAATGGCCTGGAACTGTTTCCAGAATGTGACAACCCACTGCCCCATGGCGTCACCAGTTCTGAGGCTGGTTCCTACTTTTCCACTGTCCTTCTGCCCCTGACATCTCTGGATCTCTGGGGGAATATTATTTAGTCATTGCCCACCTAGTTCTTTGAGATTATGCCCAGGCTGGAAGCCATGGACTTGGGGAACAAGGGGTTGCACCTGTGTTGGAGGCATGGGGCCATGGGGGAAGAGCCCCTCAAAAGTCCCCCTGCCCAAAGTCTTTTCAGGGCAGTCTTCCTAGTGAAGCATCTGGGCCTTCGTGGAAGAAACCCAGGGTCTTACATTCAGGAATCTGCCCCTGCCACCCTTTGCTCCTTGGATCTCTCGGGTAATATGGGGCTGACTTGAACTGCAGGGACATTCCGAGGCCTGCACTTCTCTTCGTGGAAGCTCTCTCTGTATGGCAATAGCATGAGGGACTCCCAGGCACAGCCTCCCTGCCTACAGGAGCTCAGTGCCTTGACTTCTCTGGCTACAAGCTGAGCAGCCTTCCCAACCAAGGGCCTTGGCTGCTATCCCTTGGCCAGTCTGGACCTTCATTACCAGAGCCTGCAAGCTGTGAAAGGGGTGACCCTGAGGGTCGTGCCTGACCACCTCACGAGTTTGACCACTTCTAGCAATCTTCTCCACTGCCGGATGCTCTGCTTAGGGCCAGACTTAGAGGAAGGCCAGAGTATTTATCTTGGTAGCAGAACAGCTGTTGGGCTTGACTAATGGGTGACCACAGTTTACCATGTATGAGGCATGGGAGCCTTTGGGCTATGTGGACCTGGCTGGTGGTGACTGGCCTGTTGGTCATCTGGTGTGGTCTGACCACCCTATTGAGAATGAGTCATTGCTTGGCTCTTGGTCTGCAGTTCCACAGCAACAATATCAGCCCAAGGCCTGAGTAGGAAACTATGGGGAAAGACTGTGGGTGGGATTCTTTTGCAAGGCACGGCCCAAACCTCTTGGAGGCGGGTAAGAGAATTGAGAAACATGTGAAGGAAGATAACCGTAAGCAGGCCACAGGGGGCTTCCTGTGTACAGAGGGAGACGTGTTTGTCTCTAGCAGCTGAAGTATGGATTCCCAGAGGACTTTAAAGGTATCACATTTGGGTCTTTTTTTTTTTTAATTTATTTTTGTCTGCATTGGGTCTTCGTTGCGGTGCGTGGGCTTCTCATTGCGGTGGCTTCTCTTGTTGTGGAGCACGGGCTCTAGGCGCACAGGCTACAGTAGTTGTGGCTTGCGGGCTCTAGAGTGCAGGCTCAGTAGTTGTGGTGCATGGGTTTAGCTGCTCGGCGGCATGTGGGATCTTCCCAGACCAGGGATCGAACCCGTGTCCCCTGCGTTGGCAGGCGGATTCTTAACCACTGCACCACCACGGAAGTCCCCACATTTGTGCAGCCAGAAAATGGAGATGTGCCAGCCCGCTGGCACTACAAGAGAACTTTAGACACATCCTCCCCTCCCCCCTTCCTGAATGGCCATGCAGCCTCTGCTTAGACATCCCTCTCCCTCCCTGGGAAGCCTGTTCTAGCCACGGACCACTCTGATTCCTAAGACAGATTTTTTTTCCTTGTATTGAGTCCAAGTCTGCTTCCATTCCTGGGTTCCAGCTCTGCCCTCTGGGGCCACATCCAAATACATCTGTTCTCTTGGACTCTGACAGAAGTCTGAAGACAAGAGACCCATGAATCCTCTCTTCTCCAGGCTAAACACCCCTAACTCTTTCAATAAATCTTCAGGTACTAAACTGTCACCAAATGTAACTTCTCTGTGTCTCAGTCTCCTCACCTGTAAAATGGGGACTAAACCAGATAATACATGCAAAAATCTTGTAACAGTGTCTGGCATATTGGAAGCAGCTGGTGAGTATGGGCTATTATTATTAAAGTCATATTGCTAGATTGGATCACTCTGTGAAGTCAAAAGGCTGCGCCTTATTAATCTCTGTATGGCCAGTGCTTAGTCCAGCGTCTTGCACACAGTAGACACTTAATTCACGTCAGCTGTGAGATGGTGACATGGTCTCGAGTCCCTGTTCCAGTCTACTCACTCTCCTCTGGACATATTCTAGTTTGTTCCTCTTAATGGATGAAGCCCAGAACTGAATACTGTCAGATTATTTCAGGTTCAAGTAAGTTACAGGCATAAAATCACAGAATCCCAGAAGCTCACATCAGGGATGGACTTTAAAAGTCTGTTATCTACTCCATGGAGTCTACCTTCATCTCCCAACTCCTCCATCTGATTCTACCGGCCCCAGGAAGTTGTCATCCAAGGCGTGAATACTCCAGTGAGCCAGGTTCTGGGAGGACAGCAGTTTCTGTGGGAGCCCAAGCCCTGTGATCTCAACACACACCAGAAGAAGAGTTGGGGACTTCCCTGGTGGCGCAGTGGTTAAGAATCTGCCTGCCAACGCAGGCGACATGGGTTTGAGCCCTGGTCCGGGAAGATCCCACATGCCACGGAGCAACTAAGCCCGGGTGCCACAACTACTGAGTCCTCGTGCCACAACTACTGAAGCCCATGCGCCTAGAGCCCATGCTCCACAACAAGAGAAGCCACCGCAATGAGAAGCCCACACACCACAGCAAGAAGTAGCCCCCACTCGCCGCAACTAGAGAAAGCCTGTGCGCGGCAACGCAGCCAAAAATAAATAAATAAATTTAAAAAAAAAAAGAAAAAAGAAGAAGAGTTAAGGGGCTTGGTTTAGCATCCTGACTGAGGCAGCATCTGTGCTCTGGGCCAGATTCCTTTCCCTTCATTTCTAAGTGACATTACCTTTTTAAATGTGTGGGTTTGTCAAAGGGAAAAAATGGGTGTTTCTGTATCTGGGCATGTGAAGTAAGCAGTGAAGAAAGAGTGAGAGAGAGGAGAGAGAGACACACACTCAGACAGACAGAGACAGAGAGAGAGACAGAGATGAAAAGAGACAGAGAGGAGACAGAGAGAGGAATGAGTGGTGGTGGAAGAGACAGGGGGAGAGAAGAGAGACCGAGAGATAGTGATACAGAGAAACTAAAGAGACACATGTACACACATAGAAATGAAGCGAGAGAGGAGAGAGAGACCGAGACACAGAGAAAGACAGAGAGAAAAGAGAGAGAGAAAGGAGAAAGAGACGGGATATAAGTATACACACACACACACACACACACACACAGAGTTGGAGAGAGAAACAGAGTGCAAGTGAGAGACAGAGACAGACAGACAGACAGACACACACACACACACACACACACACACACACACACACACGAGCCAGTAAGAACAAGTGAGCATGAGATTCAAGCTCTCCGTGGAGCCTGGAGTCCTTTCCCACCTGAATGATGGTCCTGAAGCCTTTGGGGCAACCCAGAGATCAGCAACCTAGATTTTTCCACCTGGAAGAACTCCAAAGGTCAGTTGCAGACCCTGTAACTGGCTAGTTTCTGGTCTCCCTACTATCAGCCACCCGCCCCCCTGCCCCGAGTGTGATTCCTTCAGGTCTTGGTCAGTGGGTTGAGAATCATAGGGAGCACCCAGATGGTCCCTTCTCCAGCCACCCCATGGCAGAAAAATATATACAGGAATCTCTAGTGATGGTGGCCCACAAGGAGTGTGCCAGTCTCCCAGACCAGAGTGATGCTAAGGTGCTTGGACCCCCCTGCCCAGACAGAAATCACCTACGCCTACATTCTGGGGAGCTTGGACTCACTGCCACGTATTGGCCCAGACACCACCTGGTCTGGTCTATGGCTCCTAGAGCTTTCATTCCCAAAGAACCCTTATTAAACACCTGGGCAGGGCTGGGGCTGGGGCAAGCCCTGCATGAAAGGAATCCAAAGCCAGGCCTAGGCTCACAGAGTGGAACCAGAAACAAACAGCCGAAAGGCTGCTCAGGCATAAAGGGCATGTGATTAACCAAGCGAACAGGTAACCAGGGCAGAATGAATAATCGACAAACACATCTACATTATGTACAAGAATAAGGATAAATGCATACCTGACAGCAGAGAGAGAACAAGAGAATAGGTAGGACAGAGCCAGCAAATTGGCCACTCTTCTAACTAATCAGGAGAGGCTCTCTGGATAAGGTGGAATTTCAGATTTCTGAGCATGTCTGCCCTCTCTGTAATGTGATTAAAATTGGTTTAGAAATTTGTGCTATATTTCAAGTGAGTGCTGTGCTTAAAGTGTAATTGCGTTTGGCCGCATATTTGACATTCCTGAAATTAGAGCAGCTTGCATGCAATAAGGAAATTTGTCTAGAATGGAATTTGATTTTTTAAGCCAACGCACAGAAGAGCAGTTGCAATCTGAGCCTCTGATGGATGGCTCCTTCAGGGCTGCCTCTCGGCTGGCTCTCTGTGTGCTGAACTTCCTGTTCATTCTGGAACTCTCCTCCAGCTCTCAGCAGGAGGGAAGCTTCTTGACCTCTGACTCCAGAAACCACATTTCTCCTGGCAGTCAGAGTCTGAGCTATCGTGACTCTCCGATCCAGGCCTCTCCTACACATCTGCCAGCCTCAGACTGTATGCCAGGTTGGGCAATTAGGGACTTTATCTTTGACACTCAGGACTTAGGACCTTGATCTGGGATCTGAAACACCCAGAGCTGGTGCTATGTGTGTCCTGGCTTGCTCTCCTTTGTCAGAACTCAAAAGAGCTGTTAGGATTGCTGGCTAATTCTCCCTCTCCACTGTGGCAGAGGCTGAATGGCTGCTCAAGATTCTGTCACCACCTCAGTAGAGATGGTGATGAGAAAGGAGAGAAAAAGAGTGGAAAAAAAGATGTCATATTTCAGGGTATCCCAAACCCTTCTCAGACTTGACCCTGGCTAGTTAGCCATGGCCTTGCCATTGCGGGTTACAGAGGAACAGCCTGACTGTGTGACCCTAGAATCCTAAGACTGAGAGGGACTGCAGGCATCATCTAGTCAGTCAACAAATATTTTGAGCACATACCATGATGCTGGGGTTATAGAGCTGAACAAAACAGGCCTTGTCCCTCCCTCAGGAGCTTCCAGTCTAGCGGGGAGAACAGTCTTTATACAGAAATGCGCAATTCTTTCATTACTTGTCGGTGTGCAAAGTGCTCAGGGAAAGTACAGCTACTCAGCCTAGTTTAGTAGTCTGGAAGGCGTCCCTGCAGAATTAATGTTTCAGGTCAAGGCCAGCAGGAGGAGAGCTTAGCTAGGAGGAAGGTGGGGGGTGGGGTGGGGATTTGTGGGGGCTCAGTGCAGGAGGGAGCAAAGTTCCAACTACTTCATGGACTAATTAACTTCACATAGAAAAGCTGCTCCTCAGGCCAGCTGTCTTGCAAATGACTGCTTTTGGTCACAAGAAGATCAGACTATGACAAGCCTGGCATAGAGGTATTACTCCCTCAAACATGCCCATGGATGGATCCAAGAGGATCAGCTATGGATTTGATGGACCGGACACTGTTATGCTGGCAGGCAGGCAGACAGCAGCTTTACTTAACCTTCTTCTGGTCTTATTTTTGTTTATTGGGCATGGTATCTAGAGGCCTCCAATTTGACACCAGTCCAGGGGATAGGGCTGGCCTCTGTGGATCTCACCTGTCCTCAGTAAACATATTCTGCCAAGCCAAGGAAAGGGAAGAAACACTTATTGAGCACATGCTCTGTGTCAGGTGCTTTTACAAATAACTCATTAAATCCTCACGGTACACTTAAGAGGTAGGTACCTCTTTGTTTTTGCAGATGGGGAAACTGAGGCACAGAGCAGTGAAGTAACTTGGTCAAGCTCGCAGAGCTAGAAAGTGGGGGAGCTGAACTGCAACCTAATGGGATTGATTCCCAAAGCAAGCTTTTCCCGCAGTTCAACACAGTCTCTCTCCAACAGCTGGACGTTCCTACCAAGCAGCAGTCCACCTGGGAGTAGACCCAACTGGGCCCTTCTGGTTCTCCATCCTGGGGCCTACCTTCATGCCCGGCTGGGGCTGCCATCACTATTCTCATCACACCTGTGAAGGGCCAGCTGGCAGAGACCTCGGCTCCTCTAAGTTCTAATCAGCCTTGATCCAGCACAGAGGTGCAATTTAAGGGGGAGGGTGTGGAGAGACAGGCTGGTAGAGGTCTCACTTGATGCCCCTGGGGGGATAGACTCCCCCTATGTGTCCAGAGCAAAGCGTGAGAGGCATACGCCCTAGAGCCTTGGAAGCAGCTTCTCCTTCTCCCCAGGGGAGGCAGCTAATTCTCCGAGTGCTTCTCCCTTCTTGCCATCCTCCATATTTCCCACTCTTGGCTCATTTGGCTCTGTACCCAGGTCGTGTGCAATGATGGGCTGCCCACTCTTGAAAGTTAGCACAATCCCTTTCGGGGAGGTATTGGTGCTTGCATCATGAAAGAGGGCTGGGGGCCGTGTGAGAAAATGAAGCACAACGTCCTGTCTCTTCTGTAGAATAAGCTGGGTTTTACTCTCCAGGGCCACTTCCCAAGGTTACCAAGGGGGTTGAGGTGGGGTTTCCTATCCCTGATTATACATCTGGGCTTAAGTCTTTTGCCCTACTGCCATTTTTCTTACTCTATGGGCCTCTTGTGGAAGAACAATACTTTCACTGAGAACTGTGACTTCTAGCACCTGACCCTGACAGAGACATTAGGCCCTGAAATCTTAAAGAGCTCACACTCCTTGAAGACTAACTTATACCCAAGAACTGAGCCCAAGAACAGCGTTTTCCTGGCAGATAAAATTCTGTTTGGGGAAGAAAGCTCACTCAGGAAAATAAAGGCCAACTCAAAAATATGCTTGGGGAATAGAGAAGACATTAAGGTGTTGCTGGGTGGGAGGTGGCAGTGGTGAGCTGGACTAAATGACACTCTCTAAGATCTCCTCCATCTGGGAGATTCAGAGCAAAGGCAAATGTTCACAGGGATCCTTTGATCTGGCTTGAGTGACAGCTTGAGAAATCATCACGTCCCTTTCCAAAGGAGTTTCTCTCCCCAAACCTAGGGACAGAGTACTGGTCTGGGACTCTCCTGTGGCCCAGAGCCTGACTCTGGCCTTTGCCCAGTTTGCCTCTTAGCCCTCTGACCTAGGCTCTATCCTGTAGTCTACTGGCCAAAAATGACCGCAGCAAACCTTCTGTTTAATGTACCTGTAGGAGGAGGAGGGCTTGAAATAGAGACACCCATTGCTAATTGTGTTGAATGAAGAAAAATGAGCCCTCTGTTTCGAAGGGAGGAATTTGAGCAAAGTACCAAGGAGGCCTTCACTTGGGCAAAAAAGGGGGTGGTCTAGGCCCCAGGGAGTCCAGCGGCACCTGAAGAGCAACTGATTTCACTTTTTGTTCCCCTCTCAGAACCCCTGGGACCTCTACCAAACTGACATCAAGATGACAAGCTTCGGGGCTTCCCTGGTGGCGCAGTGGTTAAGAATCCACCTGCCAATGCAGGGGACACGGGTTCAAGCCCTGGTCCGGGAAGATCCCACATGCCGCTGAGCAACTGAGCCCGTGTGCCACAACTACTGAGCCTGCGCTCTAGAGCCCACGTGCCACAACTATTGAGCCCGTGAGCCACAACTACTGAGCCCGCGTGCCTAGAGCCCGTGCTCCGCAACAAGAGAAGCCACCGCAGTGAGAAGCCCACGCACCGCAACGAAGAGTAGCCCCCGCTCGCTGCAACTAGAGGAAGCCCGCGCGCAGCAACGAAGACCCAACGCAGCCAAAAATAAATAAATAAATAAAATAAATGTATTTAAAAAACCCCAAAAGAAACACAACAAACAAACAGACAAAAAAGATGAGAAGCTTCTCACAAAGAATTACACACACATGCAGAGTGGATGTAGACTCACGGAGCTCCTGGACTGGTGGCTGCTGGGTGTCTACCCTCTGTATTTGGTGCTATGCTGGGTCTCAATCCAAATACTTTAGAATTCATTGTCTTACATCTTCCTTCTCTCACCCATTTTTATTAATGCTGATGGGCATTTGAGTTTGCAACTCTTATTACACCTCTGCCACAGAACGATGAATGATAATCACAACGATAACTATAGCCACAGCAACAACCCTCCTATTTGTATAATGATTTAGATCCATGGACCGGCAGCATCAGCAGCACCTGGAAGCTTGTTAGAAATGCACAATCTCAGGCTCCCTGAACCAGAATCTGCATTTTATTTATTTAATTTTGGCTGCATTGGGTCTCTGTTGCTGTGTACGGGCTTTCTCTAGTTGCGGCGAGTGGGGGCTACTCTTCGTTGCGGTGCGCGGGCTTCTCATTGTGGTGGCTTCTCTTGTTGTGGAGCCCGGGCCCTAGGTGCACAGGCTTCAGTAGTTGTGGCACGTGGGCTCTAGAACGCAGGCTCAGTAGTTGTGGTGCACGGGCTTAGTTGCTCCGCAGCACGTGGGATCTTCCCGGACCAGGGATTGAACCCGGGTCCCCTGCATTGGCAGGCAGATTCCTAACCACTGCGCCACCAGGAAAGTCCCAGAATCTGCATTTTAACAAGATCCCAGGTGATTCGCTGCACACTAAAGTTTGAGAAGCACTTGTTTAGTAGACCATGGACAACTGCCATGGGAACTTGGTCAAAGTTCTTGGGCCTCTGGATTACCTGCCTTGTTTCCTGTTTTGTCACCTTCTATCATTGACTCTATACCCTAAATCCTAAAGGGCCTAGGAGTCTGTTTCAGGGACAGCAAAAAGTCTGGGCGGGGAGAGGTGATGGTAGCTAGAAGGAAGAGACACGCATGGACCCACATGGGGCCTACGAGAAACTCAGGGTGCTCCCCAATAACCATTCCCTCGTATATTTAGATATGACCTGGTTACCGGATACTAAAGCAGGGTTAAGAACACCAATGGTTATGGAATGAAACCAGGCTGTTGAACACAAGCACAGAACAAGTGTTTTAGCTATAAAGTTTAACCAGACATTTCAGTGTTCTCTGTTATCAAGTTGTCATCCAATCTCAGCTTGCACTCCAGTGACAGGGAGCTCATTACCTCACAAGGTATCTATTCTGATTCATGGGTGACCAGTTCTGTTAGAAAGTCAATTCCTTGTGTTGAGCTGAAATATGCTTTCCCATGGTTTCTATCCATTTATGGGTCCTGGCTCTGCCCCTTGGGGCGTGTACCCCATCTGCTCTTGCTGTCCTGTAACAGCCCTTCAGAGGTATGGAAACCACACTGCCTTCGGTCTTCTCTTCTCCAAGCTAAACAGCTCCAGCTCCTTCAACTGCTTCTTATGGGACCTGGGCTCCAGTTCTCTCCCCAGCCGTCTGGGCTCCCCTTAACTGGAACCCTAGCAGGATTAAGTGCAAGGGTGCAGAAAGAGAGATCAAGAGGCTAAGCAGCAGCCTGAACCCATGGCTGAAGATAGGGATCCAAGTGCACGTCAAAGAGGCTCAGCTTAGAATCTAACAGCAGGCCTTTAGTCAGTTGAATAATAAAGGACTTTTGTTCTTTTGAGAACATTTTTAGAACCTGGTACTTCCCACCAGAGGCAAAACAAGGCAGGTTTTAAGTAGTTAGTCCTTGATGCAGTACTGGTTCCTAGCCACCTGGAGAGGGTATACCAGCGCTTTTATCTCTCTGCCACTCCCACTACCCCCACTGCGCCTTCCTTCACTACCTCTGTAGGATGTAGCTCCAGTACACCTGGTCAGTGACTGTTTTTGCCAGCCAGGAACCCTAGTAAGACCAGCCAGGAGAGGGTACAGCCCTCATTTTGCCACTGTTCTCCTGTCTCCTCGTGAGCTCTTCTCTGGTCACAAGACTGTCTTTTCTACTCTCTGGGTGCTTTTCATGAATCTGCTTGAACATTCCATTGCTTAAGCTACTTTTCATAGATCATACTTTCAGTGGCCTTGGGCCCCCCCAACTACGGTGAATAATAAAAATAGCAACATTAATAGCTAATATTTATTGAGCATTAAGTGTTTATTATGTTTCAAGCACTTTACATACATTAACTTATTTAATCCTCACAACAACCCTACAAAGTGGGTACTATCTATTATTAGCCCCATTTTCCAGATGAGTAAATTGAGGCATGGAGAGGTTAACTAACTTGCCAAAGGTGGCATGGGAGATATATAGTAGTATGTAGATCTAGCTCCAAAGCCCATATGCTTAGTCACTGTCACTATAGAGGCAAAATTTCCCCAGTGTATCCACAGACCACCTATATCAGAATCACTTGGAGAGCCTATTAAAAAGTTCCAATCCCAGGGAAAACTATGCCTTCATGCTGTCTCACGGGGTGGATGGACCCCATCTTTCCTTCACCTTCTGAGGCCTGTGGATCTCATAAGCCCGTATGTCTCTCAAACTCAGGGGTTATCAGAACCCCCTTCAGAGCTTGTTAAAAACACAGGCACTGGGGCTCCACCTCCAGAGAGTCTGATTCAGCAGGCCTGAGGTGGGATCCAGAAATCAGCAATTGCCATCATTTTAACTGTCATAAACACTGAGTAGTCCTCACTGCAGGTTTTCTCCAGCTTTCTTTACCCACTCCGGGCCTCCTTCTGGCTCAGCAAAGGCTCTCACCATCTCCTGATGTGAGGCTCTCTCGGCTCTCCACTGCACAGACCTCTCCTTTCTTCAGATCTTAGAAGGTGTCTTTCCCTGCGCAAAACTGTACAAATATGGGTTCTTGATCCATCCCCTTCTGGCCTCCTCGGGAGGATCAAGCACTTTTGCTCTCTTTCCCTTACTCTCTCTGGCTTCTCTCCTCGAACCATAAATGCACTCAACCCTGCCTAGTACAACAGAAAAACAAAAAACAAACCTTTCTGCTTTCTACATGAATTACTGTTCTCTCTTCTCATTCATTGTACACTTCTAGAAAGAGTACTTTATAGCCTCCTTGGACAAGTTACTTAATCACTCTTTACATTAGTTTTCTCATCTGTAAAATGAGGATTATGATAGTACATACCTCATAGGATAAGGAAAGATTAAATTTATGAATATATGCAAAGTGCTTTGAGTAATTCCTGGCACATGGTAAGTGTTCAATATAATAATTATCAGCCATGTACATGGTAGCTATTATGATTATTCACAATAGCCAACAATCTAGTCTCAGTCCTCATGCTGAAATTCTGTGACCTTCAATTCTGTTTGACTTCCCTCTTTTTGTTTTTAATATTATTTACCGAAGAATAACACACATACAGAAAAGTGCCCATTTCATAAGGGTACAACTCCATGAGTTTTTTCAAGTGAATATACCTGTATTACTAGTGCTCAGATTAAGAAATACAGTAGTAGTATCATTACCCTCAGAAGCCTCCCCCCACTCTCTTAGACACTTCTCCCATTGTAAAAATTTATTTTTAACATTTTTGGTTTTTATATGACACCTAAAAATTTAGAAGGACAATTAATTTTCTTGTAAATTGCCTATTTACTTGTATGGTCTCATTTTACAAATTACTTTGCAGCTTCATTTTTCTAATGAGTACTTAAAATATGAAGCTACTTTTAGGAAAACACTGAATTAAAAAATTTTTAATTTGAATTATTCATTATAATGATTTTCTGTGTCTCAAGAAAGATTTTAACTTTTAATCATGCTAGCTATTGTGTATGGAGGTAGCACTACAATACTGAAATTTTTTAAATTTAACATTTAGAGCAAGCCTGTTTGTTAGGGAAATTTTTATTCACTGGAAAAAAATCATGGCTAATTGTTTTTTCATTAAAAAAAGAAAAGCATTTGCAATTTTAAATTATTTTTTTCTTAATTGAAGAAAGGTCTTTTGTTTGCAGAAAAAAATACTACAAAATGATTTTAATCAGTCTCTTACAGTATCTAGGAATCTTTATACTGATTTGTTTTTATTGAAATACAATATAAAATAAAACTGTAATATATGCTCACTGTCAATAATCTGGAGAAATTAAATTCCATAATTCCACTGGGAGAAAACCTCTGTTAACATTTTGTGTTTATTCTTGCCATGCCTGTTCTACTCAAATAGACCTGTGAAACAAAGAAACAACAGGCCCAAAATGAAGTCACTTGTGCTATGCCCCACATCAGTAAACCAAGACTTAATACATAACCAAATTGCAGTTTTAGCCCATCCCATGAAAGTGACTTTAATCAGTCAGTCTGGAATTTCCTGGTCAGCACTAGTGAGGTAGTCTGCCACAAAGACCCCTGCCTTCCCCAAAAGGAAGGTGACCTTATCTGAAATAACCCGTTCTTTTGTTTATGACTTCTTTGTCCCACCGCTTCTCTGCCTTTCAAAACCTTCCATCTTGTACAGTTCCTTGGAGCTCCTCTCTACTTGCTAGATGGGATGCTGCCCGATTTATGAATTGCTGAATAAAGCCAATTGATCTTCAAATTTACTCAGGTCAATTTTGTTTTTTAACAGAACTCTAAGCGGTGCTCCCCGCCATCCTGTCTGCCTATCACCCTACCCACCTTGGCCTCTGGGGACTTCCCTTCTATCTTCAAAGATCAGTGAGGGAAATACATCAAGGCTAAAAATTTGACCTGGCTCAAAGTAAAAAATCAAAAAAACAAACAACAAAGCAAAACAAAAAGTTCTTAAATTTCAAAGTTTCTGTGGCAATTTCTTTGTGTCACCAAGGTTTAGTGGTTCTGCTTTTATTTTATTTATTTATTTATTTATTTTTAAAAATAAATTTATTTATTTTTTATTTATTTATTTTTGGCTGCGTTGGGTCTTCATCTCTGCACCTGGGCTTTCTCCAGTTGCGGCGAGTGGGGGCCACTCCTCGTTGCGGTGTGCGGGCCTCTCACTGGGGTGGCCTTTCCTGTTGTGGAGCACAGGCTCTAGGCATGCGGGCTTCAGCAGTTGTGGCTCACGGGCTCTAGAGTGCAGGCTCAGTTGTTGTTGTGGCGCACGGGCTTAGTTGCTCCGTGGCACGTGGGATCCTCCCGGACCAGGGACTGAACCCATGTCCCCTGCATTGGCAGGCGGATTCTTTTTTTTTTTTTTTAACATCTTTATTGGAGTATAATTGCTTTACAATGGTGGCAGGTGGATTCTTAACCACTGTGCCACCAGGGAAGTCCAGTGGTTCTGCTTTTAGACCTCAGGTCTCTGCATCAGTAGAAGCAGAAGAAAGAAACAGAAACTGCTTTGCAAATGATGCAAAACTCAAAATCCATTGTGGGTCCGATTTCAGAAAAAAATTATACTGCTTTAAAAATGTGGAATTAATGATCCCCTCATCTTACCAATGAAGGAAGGAAGGGCCAGAGAGGGGGAGTGTTGGGCTGATGGTCACACTGCAGAATTCCACGGCTGACTCGTCTGTGTCACTTTTCCCACTGCACTGTGCTGCTGCCACATGCAGCATTGACATGACTCTTGGCTGTTAAGTCAGGCAGAACAGTCCCAACATAGCTTCTGGGGCCATCGGGAGGAATCCCTCATGAAACGGCCGTAAATTCATACATGAGATTCAAAGAGACCTCGTACGTGACCTCTGACAATGCCCATGTGTGAGCGAGAGACTCTTTATGAGCTCTGCAAGCCTGAAATCACCTTGTAAAGGTGGAGGGCAGGCCTGGAGAGGAGAAATTCCTGCTGCGGAACACACGTGCATCTGCCCCTAGGGCCTGCCTCCTCCTTGGCCAAAGCAAAGAGCCTGTTCAAGCAAACTCAAGTGGATTTAAAGAAACACACTTATTTTTCCCTGAAAAAGTAATGTGTTCGGGCTTCCCTGGTGGTGCAGTGGTTAAGAAGCCACCTGCCAATGCAGTGGACACGGGTTCAAGCCCTGGTCCAGGAAGATCTCACATGCCACAGAGCAACTAAGCCCGTGTGCCACAACTACTGAAGCTCGCGTGCCTAGAGCCCGTGCTCCACAACAAGAGAAGCCACCGCAATGAGAAGCCCGCACACTGCAACAAAGAGTAGCCCCCGCTCAGGGCAATTAGAGAAAGCCACGTGCAGCAACAAAGACCGAATGCAGCCAAAAAAAAAAAAAAAAGAAAGTAATGTGTTCATGATAGAAAAATTTTAAAATGCAGAAAAATGCAAAGAAAGTAAAAATCTCATAATCTCACAATTCAGACTTAACAATTCACTGCTGACATTTGGCTTGTAGCTTTTTAGTGTTTCATTTATATATGCATGTATCTGTACTGTATAAATGTATATGTATACATATGTATATATAATATGATTTTTATTATAGTAAAATAAATACAATTTACCAGTTTAACCAAAAAATGTGGAATTTAGACTTTATTATCTCTGAGGATTATCTGCTTTCCTTGAAAGCAGTGGGATGTGTGTATGACAAAGAGAGAGGCTGTGAACTGTGGTCAAATAGTTACCTACTAGAGAACTACAGGAGGAAGGATGTAGAGCCCTCCCTGCATTGTCCTGCTGAAGCTCGTGTCTTATTATTATCAACTGAAAAATTCTGAGCTTGGTGACAGTACTGATGGGTGACACACGCTTGTCTTGCTACTGCTTTTATTTATTTATTTATTTATTTATTTATTTATTTATTTAGCTGTGCCATGCGGCTTGTGGGATCTTAGTTCCCTGACCAGGGATTGAACTCGGGCCCTTGGCAGTGAAAGCGTGGAGTCCTAACCACTGGACCACCCGGGAAATCCCGTACTGCTTTTATTCTTAAAATTTGATTATATAGTTAAAATTTTAAACTATATTTATATTTTGAATAATCATTGCATTCACACCCTATTCTCAGCTGCTGAGTTTGTCTCCTTGGAGTTTCTTGTGTATCCTTTCTAAGGTAGTCTGTGCTCACTCACACGCTCCTTTCAGTTTGGCTCAGAGGTACAAAAAGCTTTAGTGTACAAAGGTTGTATACGTGAAACTGGGGACACTCTACTTGATTGGTAATTGAAGGGATTTTTAAGGGCCTATCTCAGTGGACCATTTCCTGAGTTACTCCAGCCAGAAACCAGGGAATCACCGCTGATCCTGTCTTTGTCTTTACCCTCCACATAAAACAAATGTCAATTCTACCCCCAGTGTCCATCACTTTGGTCCCCTGTTCTCTCCCTGCTGCCACAGCCCCAGGCCAGGTCAGCATTGTCTGTCATGGATTAAAAGGCAGCCTCTCAAATCATCTTCTTGCCTCCAATCTCTCTCCTTGCAATCCATTCTTTCCCCTAAGATTCCTTATCTCTAAAGCATAGCTCTGATGTCCCATTCCTTCTGAAAAACTAACTTTTAACGGATTCTACTGCCTCTAGGGTAACATTCTAACTCCTCAGTACAGAAGATTTTTTCCACAAAGGATGGAGCAAGTGGCAGAAATATTCTCTCTTCTCGGGTGTGGCTGGTCACTGAATCTGGGCCCTATGGGAAGGCGGCTCATGATCAGAAACTCATGACCGGGATCAGAAACCGGTTACTCCCAGGACCCCTCAGTGATGCTTGCATTCCTGGGAATGGACAAACACTAATTCACATCAGACTGCCACAGGCCCCCGAGTTCTCACTTACTTCTTAGAGAGCCCACTCCCCAGGGGTTAGGATACCCCGAGTAGCCCGTTCTTGGTTTCAAGGTAGCTGAGAAACCCAGATAAAGAGGCTTCGTGGACATGGGAAAACACTGTTGCCGCTACCCATTTCCTTCCTCTTTTGTTTCAAACAGAATTCTGACGTGATTTTCCAAGAGCTTTGAACTCACCTCCAATTCCAGGAAGGCCTTATTAGCCTCTTCCTAGGAGGTGATTCAATTTGGTGATGAACCTTGGTGGCTTCACCTCAGCCACCCTTGTCACTGCAGTCCCTCCCCCGCCAGCTCCCACAGATGCAAGATGGCGGGGGCTCCGGATTTTGTTTCTCACAGGTTCAAAGGAGCAACAAAGCACGTGTGCTCATAGGCGTCACTCTGATTGGGCGGGCCCAAGCCATAGATTCACCTTGAGCCAATCACTGTGGCCCGGAAGAATCGGTGCTTTGACTGGCAGACCTGAAAGGGGAGGGTCCTGGAGGTGAACCGCTGTCACCCCAAGAGGGTGACAGGGGTTCACACCCCCAAAAGGAGATTGGAGGCTTCTGTGGTAATGGAGGGAAACAGAGGCTGGAGATGCGAATAACCCTTCTTTACTCGTGTCTCGCCCACTGCCACCTCTGGTGTTTGCCTACTGGGGTCCTCACAGCCTGGGACGCTCTTCCCTGTAGGGCTTCCCCACTAAATCTGAGATGAACTTTCCAAGCTTCCCGTTCCCTCTTCCTCCCTACTCCAAGCTGGCCCAGAGCATTCCCACTTCATTTCCTCATCTTCTTACTGGACCACAGCACTTAAGGGTGGGCCTTGGGTTGGCAGTCACTTGAATTTGTGTGGTTCTCATCTCCGAGGCTGTGAGGCTGCCATGGAGAGCACAAACTCAGTCTTAATTATCTTGGGGCCCCTACCCTGGCCTTCCTGGGCCCCTACCCAGCCAGCAGCGCCTGCTATTAGAGATATTTAGCGTATTTGGTTTAACTGATTAGGATACTTAAACTGTTTTCAAGCCCCCTCAAATATGTCAGAAGCACTATTCACACACTTGAGAATGTATTCCAGTGTTTCTAGACTATTCATTAGAACAGGTCCCTTGGGCAACTCTCCAAGCCCGCTGAACCAGTAGTTTTGCACTTAGGGACAAGGGCTGGAGTCAACATTGCAGTTGTGGTATCTCCACCTTACGCTATTCCTGCAGCTCGACAATACTGTTGTGTTCCCAAACTCAAGACTGATCAGGGCCTGGGGGAGGGATGAACATTTCTGTGGTTTTAGAATGAGGACTCAACTGAGTAAAAGAGGCCTAGCAAATCTCCTTTAGTGCTCCCCCAGCTCCCAGCCCAGGCTTCCCCATGCCCAGGGGCTTCTGTGGTTCTCTTCTGGCTCATTCCCCACCTCTAAGTAAAAGAAACCTCTTTTGTTTTCAGATTTCTTCTAAATCCCCATTAGATGCTTGAATGGCCTGAAAACCTCTGAGGTGGTGGTTATCCAGCCTGGGCTTACACATCTCCAATAACAGAGAACTCACCACCTTGTGAGATGGTTTTTCATATCTTTGAATAGCTCTGATTATCAAAACATTCTTTCTTACGCCAAACCAAGACTGCTTCCCTATTGTTTCTGCCGTGTAGTGTTGTGGGGTCATACACAATATTCAGAGACAGGTCCTAGATTTCTGTGTGTGTGTGTGTGTGTGTGTGTGTGTGTGTGTGTGAAGGAGAGAGACAGAGAGATAGAGAGACAGAGAAACCAAAACAGACACACAGGGAGCTGGAAGGGCCTACAGAGATCATCTAGGTCAGTGGTTAACAGAGTGTTTTGGCAAGATTAATTCAGGAGCAATAAACATATTTAGGGGGCACATTTTTCCTATTCAAAGTCAAGTTGGGACTTGATGGTTGAGTAAATGTGCATATGCATAATCCCCCTAGGAGATACCCACTGAAATAAAAAAGAATCAAAATGAGATAAGAAGTTGTCTTCTTTTTCAAACTAGGAACAGGCCACAGACGCATAGCACAACCTTGGTATCTCCACATGCAAAATAATTTAAACCAAAGTAAAAATGAAGACACCAGGAAAAAAAGGCACAAGCTACCTGGCTCCTCCCACGCCCTCCCAGACCCCATGACAAAAGGCCAGTTCACTATTTCTGTTTCCTTTGTTTTCTATCTGTTGCTCCAAGGGCTAGGTTTTCTCTTTCCTTTATTCTTTTTTTTTTTTAATCTTCTAAATGGGAGCATAGGCAATTCGCTTTTAGTTCTACTGGTGGTTATTTTTGTGACGGTAAGCACCATGCTTAAGCCTATAATTCTCAATTTTTCAACTTCAAAAGTGAAATGGTATCTTTGATTCACCCTCTGAGAGATAAGAAAAAAATTTCACATTTACTCTTTACCTCCTGATTTTTTTGTCTAATTTTTGTCCTATCTATTTTAGATAAATTATGGTTGTTTTACACAGCATAGCTTTTCTTCCAAGGACTGTACCTGACTGTCAAAGAGTCTCACTTCAAAAAAAGGCCCAGGCCCAGTTGCACAAGTGAATGGACTATTTCAAACTTTCAAGGAGCAGATAATTCCTATGCTATTTAAATTATCCCACAGGAAGAGGAAGAAAGGAAATAGTGTTTTGAAATCATTTTTTCTAGTTTTTAGATGATACATAGATAAAAATTTCTACTTAAAAATTCAATGATATAATGGAGAAACAAAATGTGGTATATACACACATTGGAATATTATTCAGCTTTAAAAAGGAAATTCTGACACCTGCTACAACGTGGATGAACCTTGGAGACATTATGCTATGTGAAATAAGCCAGTCACAAAAGGACAAATATTGTATGATTCCACTTATATGAGGTACATAGAGTAGTCAAATTGAGAGACAGAAAGTAGAATATTGGTTGCCAGGGGCTGGCAGGAGAGATAATGAGGAGATATATAGCCTTGCAATAAAAAAATTCAACTATATCGAAGTACATAGTTTAAAAGTAAAAGCTCAACACCTTCCTCCTTCCACCCACCCATTTCTTTCTCTCTCCCTAGAGGAAACAATTCATATGGATGATCCAAAACTTACTCAGCTAGTCCTTACTGAGGATATTTAGGTTGCATCTAGAGTTTTACTTGGATAAACAACACTCTAATGAATAACCTTGAAATATACTGCTGTATAATACGTATATCTGTAGTATAGATCCCTGGATATAGACTGCCAGTTCAAAAGCTATGTGCGTTTTATTTAGTGAGTGAGTTAGGTTTAGATTTATTTATTAACTCATATAGTTCAAAATATCAGCCGTTTAAGAGATTACACAGTGCAAAGCTCCGTCCCATCCTTTTCCCCCAGCAACTTGGTTCCCCTCCTCAAAAGTAACCAATAGTATCATTTAAAATATATTCTTTAGTCATGTACAAGGGAAACAGTATGTTTGAGAATGCCTGTTTCTGCATTCTCCCATCAACACAACATATTATCAAACTTGACTTCTTTGCTAATCTGACTGATGAAAAATGGTATCTCATTTAATTTGTATTTATTTAATTTGTAATATTATGAGTAAAACCGATGGTTACTAAAGCTGGGAGACCATGCCAGCCTCCCTCTGCAGCCTCTTTCCCACAGCTCCCTCACCTCGCACCTCTATCCTCCAGCTCCACTGAACACAGAGACACCCTGTTCTTTCACTCCTGCCTTTGCTCTGGCTGTCCTCCTAAGCCTCCCTGCCACGCCAGGTCTGATGAAGTGCCCTTCCTCTGTGCTTCCTTTCATCACAGCACTGGTCATGCTGCTTTCTGTTTATTTCTCTCTATTTTCCATCTATCTGCCATCTCTACTAGACGGTGAGCGCTGGGACTGGATCTTTATCTCTCTACCTCTATTGTTTATCACCATTCTCTTCAGTAAATATGCAGTGAATGGATGAATGGACAGCTGGCAGTTTCACATGGAGGTCACTGGAATGCAGTTATTCTGTGTGACTGACTGAAACGAGATTTACCCTCTCATAAGAATGTAATATACGTGCAAGGTGGCACTTCAGATCAGTGGTGAAATGGTGGATTACTCAGTAAGTGGTGTTGGGCTAACTGGTTAATTACCATAATTGGAGAAAATCAATTTATGTCCTTACCTTACACCCGAGTAATTTCCAGGTGGATTTGTTAAATAGTGTTAAATATAAAGAGAAAGCATAAAAAACTTGAAAGTATAAACGAATATTGATCCAACCTCGGGATGGGGAAGCCCTTTCTAAGCAAGGTACCAAGACAGAAACCATAAAGAAAAAGATCGATAGATAGACTCCATTACAATTTTAAACTTTAGCATATGCAAAAAGTCAGAAACAACACTGAAAGGCTAATAATGTATGGGAAAAACTATTTTTAAAAAATATCCGAATGAAAAGTGGAAGGACCTATTAAAAATCCATAAGAAGAAGACAATCTTACCCATAGAAAATTAAGCAAATGTCAGGAACAGGCAATAAACTAAGAATTACTTGTTCCAGCATGAATGAAATAGACATGCTAATAAATACTTAGAGGAATATTCCACCTTACTAGTAATCAACAAAGGGTCAACTCATACAGCATTTTTCACCTAACAAATTAGCAAAGATGATAATTTTCAGTGTTTGCAACTATATGGGAAAGTAACACTCTCACCCCCTGAGAGTGTAAATTGGCTCACTCTTTCTGGAGGGCAATTCATCAGTATGCATTAAAAGCCTCTCCTTTTGACCTAGATCACTTCTAGAAATCTTATCAAAGGGAAATAATCAGAAATATAGACAAAGACTCAGCTACAAGGATATTACAGTGGCATATTTATAGCAGTGAGAAGTTGAAAGCAATCTAAATGTCCAGCAATAGAATAGGACAAATAAATTATGGCACATTCACAGGCTAGAATGCAGGCGTTAAAATCATCGTATTGAAGACTAAGGACAGTGGGAAATGCTTATAATGTATTTTTAAGTAAAAAAAAAAAATAGAAGTAGTTCAAATAGAATGATACCAGTTTGGTTTTTGAAAATATGCATGTCTATGTGTTTGTGTAGAAAAAGCGTGGAAGGAAGGAAGATACTGACTGGCCTGAGGAGTCCCTGCACACAGGACCCCCTGTAGCCAAGAGGGCACTTTGGTAAGCTCCAGTGGCTTTTGCTTTCACGCTGCAGCCCAAGAAGTTCTGGCTTCCACTGTAGGACCTGTGGGAAGAGGCCAAGTGGCTCCAAAAGTTACTGTAGACAGAATGAAGGGGTGGTTGCTGCCACAGCTGATAGTGTTATAGTCTTAGGCCCCTAGGTAATGATACATTTCTTGCACATTTTATACATATTTTCATTTAATGTACCGAACATCCCAAGAGATACCTCTAAGACAGGCATTAACTGTCCCATGTTACTGATGAGGAAACTGAAGCCCAGAAAGATTAGATGACTTAATCCAAGTCACAAAGCTAGGAAGTGGGTATATGAGCTGGGCTTCAAATCCAGATAGATGTCCTTGTCTTTGGCTGCTAAGGCAAAAGGGCATGATAATGAGTAAATGAAGAATAGTAAGTAAACGAATGAAATTTGCTTCTGGAATTGAATCCCTTTGGGAACAGTACCCCATGGCTTTTGCACACGAAATTGCCCAGAACACTCACTGTCCTCGGTGACTGTGGTCACTGTTACAAAATGGAACAGACTGCAAATCCCTCATGTCCTGCCAGATCCCACAGCGAAGGCCCCTTCTTGGCTTGTGCTCTGGGCCTGGTTGGAATCTGGCCTGGGTTTACTCTTCCCCGTCCTTCCAGCTGAAGGCAAACCCAGTGGAGGAAGCTGGAACAGGCCCAGTGAGATCTTAAGGGTTCCCTAGACAGAAATAGTTATTTCTCTTGTATTTAGGGAGAAGCCTGTAAAATGGGACTCTGCTGGTTTGTTTGCTGCCTTCTGCCAAAGAATTCCGTGGGCGGCACCAGGAGCTCCCCCCACTCCCAGCAAGGCCCACATTACCCAGGCAGTGCCCTCTTCACCAACCTATGCCCTCTTCCCCATTCAGGGCCTCTGCCCGGCCCATGCCCCCTTCCTTGGCCGGTGCACCCTGCCCTCACAACAGTGCCCCGTCTGCATCCAGCCCCTCCCAACTTCATGTGCAGATAATTTCCCTAGCGAGTGCCTCCTCCCCTAGCCAGGTGCCACTCCCTAGCCCTTCCCCATTCAAAAGCCAGGAACCCCTTTTTCACCTTATACCAATTCATACCCTATACCAACCAGGCCCCTGGTCCTTGTCACCAGCCTATTCCCTCTTCCTCACTTCCCTAACCCTGCTCCTCAGTCTATGCCCCCTGGGGCCAGGCCCCCTTCCCCAGGTAGTCCCATTTCCCCACATTATGCACCCTCTGCCCCAGCAGATAAGCCATCCCCCATCAGAAGCCCTTAACCTGCCTGTGCTTCGAAGCCAGCCAGGCCCTCTTCTCAGCCGGCCTCTCTTTGTCCGTTTATACCTGCCTCCCCGGCTCCCTATGCCCACTTCCCCGGCCAAGGCTAGCTCCCCAGCCTGGTTCCCTTCCCCTCCTAGGCAGGCTTCCCCTATACCCACCTAGACCCTCACCCCAGCGGAGTCACGTTCCCAGCCAGTATCCTCTTTTGCAGCAACCCTACCTAGGCCCCTGCCCCAGCTTGCTACCCACCCACCCCCGCCAGCCCGTGCCCAGGCTCCCTGACCCAACTTGGTTTTCCTTTCCCAGCCTATGTCCCCTTGCCCGGCTAGGCCCCTTTCCCCAGCCAGAGCCTCTTCCTCAGCCGATGCCTCCTTCTTTGGATTGGCCCCCTTTCTAAACCAGCCATCTTACCAGCCTGTGTCCAACTCTCCAGCCTCTAGCCACTTACCTGGAAGTTTTCCCACCCCGGGCCACAGCCCAGCCTCTTTACCATCCTATGCTGCCAGCCTCCCCTCCCCAGGCAGGCCTCAACCCCGGCCTGTCTTATTCCCCATGCAGGACCCTTCTGCTCGCTGGCCCCTCACCCAGCCAGGGCCTGTTCCCCAGCCTGAGACCCTGTTGACAGCCTCCTTAGCCAGGCTACCCTTCCCCAGGCAAGGCCCCTTTTCACCCCTTTGTCCCCTTGCCCTCACGGGACCCCTTCTCCAGAAAGGGCCTCCTTCTGACAGCCAGGTGCTTGTGCCCAGTCTTTTCCCTTTTCAGCTGGACCACTTTTCCGAGGAGTTCCCCCTTCACTGGCCTTTCATAGCCAGTGCCTCCTTCCCTGGCCAAGCATCCTCCTCTCTCAGCTCTCCATCACCAGTAAAGTCCCCTCCCCGACCATGTGACGTTTCCCTGCCAGGACCCCTTCACACACACACACACACACACACACACACACACACACACACACACACACACGCCCCCAGCTGGGAACTCTTTCCCAGCCAGACTCCTCCCCACAGCCAGGCTCTCTTCACCCAGGGACCTACAGCCTCTCCCCCAGTCTAAGCTCATTTTCCCGGGCGGGCCTCCTTCCCAGTAAGGTCCCTTTCCTCAAGCGGTATACCCCTTCCTCAACCAAACCCCTTCCCTAGCTTATTCCCCCTCCTCAGCCAGACCTTCCCGCCATCCCTAGCCTGTGCCCCCAGCTAGGTCCCTTTCCTCAACCATGTGCCCTCCCTCAGCCAGGACACACGCCTTCGTTCCCAGGCAGGATCCCTGCCCTAGCAGGCCCTCTCCACCTGCTAATCCCCCTCTTCCAACCAGGTCCATCAACCCGCCTATTATCCCACGCCCAGCCTATGTCGGTCTCAGCATTCGAACCTCTTCCGCCACCTCTCCTGCTAGGTTCCTTTCCTAGCCTGTGCCTCCCTCCCAGGCCCCATTCCCCCGCCAGAGCCCCTCCCCAGGCAGGCCACCTTTCCCTGCCAGGATATTTGCACCCCCGAACCTCCCCCAGCCCAGCCAGTCTCCCATCCTCAGCTTGTGCCACCCTGTCAAGTCTGTGCTCCTTTTCCAAGACAGGCCCCTTCCCACATCCAGGCCCCTTCCCCAGCCTCACCCTCTTCCCCAGCTTAGGCCTTTCTCCCCAGCTTAAGCCTACTTTCCCAGACAGATCTCTTTCCCTGGTCAGGTGCCATTCCCCAGGCTTTTCCCCCTTTAACAGTCAAGGATTCCTTTCTCATCTTTTGCCCCCTAACTCAACTAAGCCTCTTTCCCTTGACCAGCCAAGTCCTCCTTCCCTAAGCAGCCCCCACTCCATTATCCCCTTCCTAGCCTGGCCTCCTTCTTCACCCTGTGCCCCAGTTCACACAGGTTCCCTTACCTCGCCGTCTCCCCTTCTTCTGCCTGTTCCCCTTTCCCCTGCCACGTCCCATTCATCCTCCTAGACTGACCCCTTCCCCAATTTTCACCCCTTTTCCCAGCCAGGCCCCCTTCTACAGATTATGCCTCCCTTCCTGGCCTATTCTTCCTTCCCCAGCCAGCTTTCTCATCCCTATAAAAGGCACTCTTCTCACAATGCATCCAAATACCTAGTTTTCTCAGGGACTTCCTCTTCTCAGCCAGCTGGCTATCTGAAAATGTATCTGATGCACACATTTACACAGTGAGCTATCTGGCAGGATTTCTATATTTGTATTTTGAAAACAGATTCCCCCCACCCCACCCCCGGCCTTCAAAAAAAAAAAAAAAAAAAAACAGTGGCACTTCTTTCCCTCCTGCCACTAGCCCTGGACTGGCAAGTTTTTGAAAGTGAGAATTCTTTTTCATGCATAGCAATGAGAACATCCTTAACTGAAGCCATTTCATGATGTTTCCACTGAGTGAAACATCAACTCAGGATAGCTTCAACTATCTTGGTACTCCCTAAATCCTTCCCTGGGAGATATTGCACTGCAGGCCACCATCAAGGCTGCAGGTCCATTGCATCTTCCAAAAGCCTCATCTGTCACTGTGTCCTCCCCCTTCTCTCCTGTTCCCTAACCCTCCAGGATTCCTTTGCTGAAGTCGATCCTGGTATACAAACTCTATATGAACTAAGTCAGCTATACAAAAATGAAAACCAGGTATTTTTTAAACTGCTTTTATTCTTTAAACAAACTACTGTTCCCCTTTTCCCCTTTGTATATTTTATTTTAGAACAGTTGGGGTGTACAAAGAATTTTTAAATCAATTTAAGTAATCTCACTGAAATACAGGATCTAAAGGTTAAATTTTTTTTTAATTGTTTACTGCAAATCATTTCACTTTTACTTTTTTTTTTGGCAAATTCAAGATATCAACAAGTCTAAAATATCAACAAAAGTATATTGCTCACTTTTTTTTTTTTTTGCTTCATACCAGTTGCAGATATGACAAAATGAATCAACTCCTTTAATACTTTTAAAAATCTCTCTTTAAATACTTTTTATCTCTAAGAATTAAGGAAAACGACTAAGTTCAGATCTTTCACACTCATACCGGTTGTAGATAGAACAAAGTGGACCAACCGCTTGCACAAAATTATACCCTTTTATGTCTGAGAATAAAGGAAACTTACTAGTTGATCTCACCCCTCACAGTAAGTTAAACTACCTATCAGTTTGTCTCTTCTTACTTCACATCAATTGCAGATATAATGAAATGAATCAACTACTTGAATAAAGTCATGCCCTTTCTTATATTTAATAAAGGAAATTAAATTGAGGTCTTTCACATCTTAGAACAAACCTTATCTAGCCTATCAGTTTAGGTAAATCTACTTGCTACATTTAACGCTTACATTTAAACTTCTAAAGTTAACAAACATTATTTAGAGTTCAGGAAACATCTAAACAACTGTAATTAGTTTGCAACCATGCAAGGTTTTATGAAAAAACAAAACAAAATACTAGGGCTCCCCTGGTGGCTCAGTGGTTAAGAATCCCGGGGACACAGGTTCGAGCCCTGGTCGGGGAAGACCCCACATGCCGCAGAGCAACTAAGCCTGTGCGCCACAACTTCTGAGCCTGCGCTCTAGAGCCTGCAAGTCACAACTACTAAGCCCACACACCATAACTACTGAAACCCGCGTGCCTAGAGCCGGCGCACTGCAACGAAGACCCAATGCAGCTAAAAAAAAAAAAAAAAAAAAAAATACTAGAGGAGGTCTTGTTTGTAACTTGAGACGTCTCCTGAGTAGCCCAGTTGAAGTGGAAAGCAAAGCCCCCAAACAGCCCACGATACATTTTTTCCCCCAAAGAACTAAGCAAAAGGCATTCCCAAATCATTTCATTCACATCAACTCCAACTTTAAGTAATCAATACATTCACGGGGCAACCGGAAGATTCTGAGCTAAACTGACTTTTTTCCCCAAGTGAAGAACGCATCAAACCAAGTTGCCATTTCTTGAACCCCAAAGTTACTTGCAACGTGACCAGTTCTCATGGGTGGGGGGCGGGGCAGAGACCCTTCAGGGCAAGAAAGGTGAGAACTTGGCAAACTCACTCCCGCTAGGGTAGGACAGTACAGATCCCTTCCTGGTCACTGGCCTCCGGTCCCCCCACCCCATGAAAGAAGAAACCCAGGGACGATCGAGGAGGACAGAAGATCGAGGGAGGAAGAAGGGGGGGCGGGGGCGGAGAGAGGGGGTGAACTCTGAGTGAAATGAATAAACAAAACCCCGAGAAAACCGAAGGAAAAAAGCGGAGCCTGCTGAGGAGACGCGGCGCCGGCGGCTTCGGCTCCAACGGCAGCCGCCGCGGCGATGGCGGCAGCGGGCCTAGAAGAGACGCCGGGCCACGCTGCTGGCGGAGACGGCGCCGAGCGGCTTCACCGAGCTGTAGTGCTCCCCGCAGCTGTAGGAGTAGCGGTGGTAGACCAGGGTGATTGGCTTCTTGGTGTACTCCTCTCCCATGATGACGGCGGAAGAGTTGGCCTGGATCACCTCGATGGGGGTCTGCAAGACGTGCGACAGGGCCCTCAGCTCGAGCTGGCCTCCCCACGACGCCCTGAGCACGATGTCGTCGCAGTACCTCAAGAAGCCGTCGCGGCTGCCGGCGATGCCGGCTCCGGGGTGGCTGAAGAAGGGCAGGAAGTCGTCGACATGGTTCCGCATGTACTCGGCGGTGAGCCTCCGCAGGCGATCCACGGTCACGGAGGACACCAGCTGGTGTTGGATGGCGCGGTACATGCAGTGGCCGTCGGCCGGGATATCCTGCATCTCCAGATTCCTGGCCCGCAGGATGGCGCCGAGCTCCATTTCCTCGTCGTGGCAGAAGCTGGCCAGATGCTCCATCTCAGCCTCGGCCACCCTCTCCTGGCTTTCTCCCTCTCGGGCCACCTTTCTTTCGCACCCTCTCTGTGCCTTCGAGAGGTGAGGAGGCTCGTTCTTGAGATCCACCTTGGGCAGATCTTCAGTGACAGAATCGTGGTTGCTGTTATCAGGGAAACTCTCCTGGAACTTCTCCAGCTCCTGCTGGTGCTTCTGCTCCATCGCGGCCTCGAGGCGGGCCACATCGAGGAGCAACTGCTCTCTTCCCTTCTCGTCGGTCTTGGGGACCGAGCTCTTCATGTCCTGAATGTGGGCCTGCAGCTCTGTCTTCTCGCGGTTGTGGCGTTGTATCATCTGCTGATGCTCACGCTGGGAATCTCCCATGATGTTTAAGGGCAGGCGAGAATCGAAGTTTGGTGGCTGAGGTACTGCTACAGTTCACGTCAACAGTCTAACCACCCAACTGCCTAGAGCTCCTCAGTCTCCCCTGGCGGCTGTACTCTGTTCCCCTCACCCACGGTTGCCCTCACTCTATTCACGACCCTCTCTGCCATTGGCCACTGTCTCTCCACGGCTACGCCTCCTAAACACGCCTGGCACTACGATTGGCTGTTGGGAGACCCTACATACGCCCCCATTAGACCCCGTAGCAATGGGTGCTTCCGGTTTTAGCGGGGTTCCTGTCCCGGCTGTAAAATCCCGCCTTTGTGCGTTATGTGCAGCAACTGAGCCTGTGGAGGTTTTCGTGGACTCTTTTTTTTTTTTTTTGCAGGAAGCGCTAGGGCGTGTTTAGGGTACAGGCTCCAGTGACACCCACTGGGTTCAAAATCCTGTCTCCACCACCTAAGATGTGTGATCACAGGCAAGTTGCTTGAATCTCTGAACCCCACTTCCTTGTTAGAAAGTACGGATACCCCAGAGATGATCCGCAGCCAGGTTAGGGGCCACAGGCCAGTATCTGTTCCAAGGAGTCTCTTCTCGCTGCTGCCCTACCTCACAGGGCAGTTGCGGGAAGTAGTGTTAAGTCGCTCTGCATGCTGTGCTCTCACCGCATCGGCAGGTATTCTTCCCCTTCATGCGGGAAGGTCTGGAGTTAGGTAGTTACAAAGCCCCGTGTCACCACCTCCTAACTACATCCAATCTCTCCCAGCTAGGCTAGAAGATGGTCATCACAGGAGAGGCAAGGCAATTAAAAAAAAAAAAATCAAAACTGAGGAGAGGCCTCTCTTTCTGCTCTTCTGAAGACCTCTCCTACACAGGGAGGTCCTGCAGGTATAGACAACACCCTGCTTCAACATATCTACTCCCCTTTGAAGAAGCCATCACCCACAAAGGAGGCAGGGCAGGAAAGGGTTCAATGTTCAGTTTCCTTTAGTGACCCCCATTCTCCCTGAAGGGCAGGTGCAGGCAGCTAGGCGATGGCAAGAGATGTTCACTTGAAGATCTTGCCCTGATTGAAGGCTTTGCCCACATGCTGGAAGGCCCCATCCCAGGAAAAGTATTCTCGAACCAGCGTCTGGGTCTCCTCGCTGCTGGGATCCAGTTTCTGCCATGTGTGTGGCTCATAGTGCACCTGCCAATCTGGACTCAGCGGAAGGGCAAGCTCCTGGCCTCAGAAGACCCAGACTCCAGAAATGGAGCTGCTATTGTTGGTTCCAAACAGAATGACACTGGCAAAGGCATTCTTCCTCAGTTTGTCCAGTCGCTGGAGCATTCCAGTGATGAGGTTGCAGCTCATGAAGGTCTGGGTGAGCTCTTCAGGGAAGCTGTACTCGGAGTACCACAGGGACCAGCCACCTTTATCAAAGTGCTCCCAAAAGTACGGCAGCGCCACGGAGAGTGTGTCCTCGTGGGAGTACTTGCGCTTAAATTCATCCAACACAAAGGTACTCTTGGGCAGGTGAGCAAAGGGATCCTTGGCCTTCGGCTCAGCAGCCAGTGCCTGCTCACATTCATCCAGCTCCTCCTCAGTAGCAGGGGCAGCTGTCTTCTTCTCCTCCTTCTGCTCAGCCTGGGGCTTCTGCTTCTCTTCTCGAGAAGCTTTCTCTTTCCGTGGGGTGTCTTTCTTAGGCTGGCTCTCTGCAAACTTTTTAGCATCAAATTGGGCCATTTCCTCACAGAGTTTCACCTCCCCCAAGACCTCCCGGAACTGGGGCTGGTTAATGCAGGTGAGGAACCAGCGGTTTGTATTAGGGAAGGCCTGGCGGAAAGAAGGCTCCAGAACCTGTTTATAAAGCCACAACACGGTGCAGAAAACTGTGATGTCAGCCAGCGTCACACGTTCGCCCACCAGAAAAGTCCTTGTCTTCAAGTGAGCATCCAGGAGCCCCAGAATTCGCCTCACCTCCTCCTTTGCATTCTCTGTGGCCTGCTTGCTGTGGTGCATGATGCCCAAGGTGGGGAACACCCAGGTACTGGCTGTGGGAACTACGTCGCTATCAGCAAAGCTCACCCCCTGCACCACCTGGGCTGCTGCTTCGGGAGTACTTCCCTGCAGCTCCTCGTTGCCCACATAGTAGGCAATGGCATTGCTCTCGAACACACAGAATCCATCGTCACCCTCAAAGGCTGGAACCTTGCCAGCAGGAAATTTACGGAGAAATTTGGGGGTGCGGTTGGTTTGGCCAAAATGGAAGTGGGGTGGTGCGGAGAGCACGTGGACCTGAGCCCCGCTGTACTGAGCGGCAATGAGGGCCTTGAAGGCCCTCCAGTTCTCAGGATATGTGTACAGGGTCCCAGCCGCCATGGTGATTCCACAGAGAAAGGGGCTCGTGCACTCTTAACTGCTTACTTCACTTCCTAGCCTGAACACAATGCAGACACTGGTCGTGCCTGAGAATCACGTGACAAATACTGTTACACCAGCTGAATGTGCTCTGACACTGGACTTCCCATTGCTCCCAGTGTTCAGGAGGCAATGTGGCTCTCTCCAGTTCTTTAGTTGCCTTGACTGATGAACACTTAATTTTGTGTATCAGAGCAAAGATATTTCTTTATGGTCCTGGGAACACAGAATCCTTTCAGTTTAGGCCTCAAATCCACCCTGTCCCATCTCAGTGTGAGAAAGCAACAACCTTAAAGTTCACTACAGCTGGGCAGACTTCGTCTTGTGCCAACAGAATGCACCTACCCTAAACTCCCCTTCTCCTGGGTTCCCAGCTTCCAAAACGGGCTCCCATGAAGCACGACAGCTGGCCTTCATCAAGCCACTTCCTTCTGATTATTTTGAATCTCTAAAAGTTCTAAAAAATAAAATAAAATAAAGTAAAATAAAATCCCTAAGCTCTTTCAAATATGCTCTCACCCTGCCCCACTCCGCTCATCTGTATCTTGAATTCCCAAACAGGAAGGCTCTTGAGACAACCTCCTCCTTGTTACAAATGAGGAAAGTGGACATTTGTCCAAGTTTTTACATATATCAAAACTTCAGTCGTTTTTATTGCTAAGTAGTATTCCAGGATATGGATGTACTGTAGTTCATTTAACCATTCACCTGTTGAAGGACATCTGGGTTGTTTCCAGTTTGAGGTTGTTACAACCTCTGCTATAAACATCCATATACAGGTTTTTTTGTGTGAGCACAAGTCTTCATTTCTCTGGGAAAAAAATGCCCAGGAGTGCAGACTCACCGATAACCAAGGCGCTGAGGGCCCACCGGAAAAGAGCAAAGACCTCCAGGGTGGTCTTGAGGTCCTTCTTGGAGAGCAGGAGCATTATGGCCAGGGTGCCGGTGGCTCCCGGTAAGTGCAGTTGGGCTGGCCAGCCCCACCTGCTCAGGGGCTGGTGCGGTTTCCTCCCTTTGTGCTTTCTTCTTCAGCCCCTGCCTAGTCTCCACCCCCTGCCTAGTGTCCACCCCCTGCCTAGTCTCCACCCCCTAACCTGCCCTCCCCCACCACAGGACCACAGGACTACACGCTGCGTCTGCTTGTCCAGTTCCTTCCAGCCATCTACCCACCTGCACTTTACCCACTTGGGCATGGACCGGGCTGTGATTGTGACACCCTCTTGCACACTTGTGCAGAGAAGTGTAGATGGAGCTCTGGTGTGGGAAGTGAGTGGAGGCGAGGGTGGGGCTGCTAAGAGGCCTCCAGAGCCAGTGTGGATGGGGGGAGATGGGGCAGGGAGGAGCCCAGGGCACACATGGCACCCCGAGCCTACATTTCGGTTTATGAGGCCCAGCTGTCTATGGTCTTTCGGTGACAACGTGATTGGGGAGGAGGAGGTCGCAGGTGGGGTGTGCCTGGCAGGTGCGGAGGAGCAGAAGCCTGGAGCTGAGTGAGTGAGACGGGCTGAGGTGATGAAGTCAGAGAGCTTGGCAGGGCCAGAGGGTGTAAGGCCTTGGCCTTCTCCTCTGACTGAGATGGGGAGTCAGTGTGGGGTTTTGAGCAGAAAAAAGGAAAGGATTGCTTTCCGGTTTTAAAGGGCCAGGGAAGAAGAAGGAGACTTTTGAGGGAGTATGGCAATAATCCATGCAGACATGACGGTGGCTCAGGGCAGACTGGTGGGAGTCAGGGTGGCAGGAAACGGTTGGATTCTGGGTGTCTCCTCCGACGCAGAGGCCCCACGTAAGCACTGTCTTCTCTGAGGCTCAGAAGCCTCTACAGGGGAGGCACGCTGGTGAGCGGCCACCGTGCGCTCCGCCTTGGCCTGCAAACCTTCCCTGCTTTCAGTTTCGTCCCATCCAGTCCTTCAGGAAATGTGTGGAGGGTGTTGAATGGTGGTGAAGGGGCTGCTGGGAAGGGAGGCTGAAAAGGGCGACAGAGACAGTCTCCGAGTCAGGACACAGGGATGAGGAGTTCGGGCTTAACCCTGGGGGCCCGGACGAGGTGCCACCAGCTTCTGACCAGGGATGGTGACTTGTGCCAAATGCCACAGAAGGACGAGTGTCAGGCCCAGGGTGATGGTCAGGCCCCAGGGACCTAGTTGCCCCCATGATAGACACACAGGCCCATCCCCCTCCTCCTCTCTAACACCTACTCGCAGGCCCAGTTCTGCAGCCACATAATGTAAGTGGATAGGCTCATGGGGACTTACCCAGCGCTGCAAGGCCTGCTGGCCCAGACCTCTCACCCCGCTAGACTGACTTCATTGTTTGGGCTCCTTAGCCAGCCTCCTGTTGGGGAAACTGAGACTATCCCCCATCGGGGAACAAAGCTCCATAAACATTGAACACAGGCGAGAAGCAAGGGACAGAAACAGCTATGGCAGGTAAGAAACAGTCCGCCCTAGGAGTTTAGGATTAACAGATACACACTACTATGTAGAAAACAGATAACCAACAAGGACCTACTGGACAGCACAGGGAACTCTACTCAGTAGCTTGTAACAACCTATAATGGAAAAGAATCTGAAAAAGAATGTATATATATACATATGTATATATATGTATCTATATATACCCACATATAACCAAATCACTTTGCTGTACACCTGAAATTAACACAACATTGTAAATCAACTATACTTCAATAAAAATTTTTAAAATTAAAATTAAAAAAAAAGAAAAGAAACAGTCCTGCCCGGGCCTCTGGTGTGGAGGGGGTGCGGGACAGGAGCCACTGGTAACGGCCAAGGTTCTGACTTGGTCTCTGGGTGGATAGCAGGGAAGGAAATGCAAGAGGACGAGACTTCTTGCAAGGCTGACAGAGCAAATTAGAAGCTTAGCTCGGGCCACCATTTGTGAGAGGTGCCTGTGGGGCAAGCAGGCCCTGTGATGTCACGTGAAGCTGGCTGCCAGTTTCTAAAGTGTGTTCTGCTCACCCTGGGCTTCCAGAGACCTGCTGCCGGGGCAACTGCAGCGGGGACTGAGCAAAGGGCTCTGGAGTTGCCAGCTCCCACTTGAAAGAGAGCACCAGCTCTCTTTTACTCTGCTTCCAATTGGAATTCCAGGAAAGATTCTGCTGGACAAAAGGATGGGGGTGGGGGCGGGTAAGGCGAAGGCTCCGCGAGGCCCTGGGGAGCCTAGCAGGGAAAAGATCTGCACTTCCCTGCCAAGGAGAAGCTGCCTCCGTCTGGCCCAGGTGGGCTGTGGGCCAAGTGCACAGGGCCCAGGGACACGTCCGGGGGCAGAGCCAAGGCAGCAAGTGGAGACTGCAGCCAGCCCGAAAAGAGAGGACCCTCTGCCCGCCACAGAGGAAGAATGCTTGGCCGCTGAGTGGGCTCTGTCTCCACAGAGCTGGCCCTGAGGGGGATCCTCATTCATACTCAGCCCAGCCCTGAGGACTTGGGTTTTGTTATTCTTGCCTCTTCATGCATCTGTCCATCCACTGACCTTGACTCCTCCACCTCCCACCCTGGTCTGGGAGCTCTCAGGGGCAGAAACTGGGTGGCACTGGGTCTTACTCTTCTCACGTGCTCAGCCCCTAACACAGGCTACATGGCAGGCACGCACTGGTGTTCATTATAAAAATGCCTGAGCGGGTGGAGGCCTGACTCGTTTGCCTGGCACTGGGCAAATCTCTGGGGTTTGTCTTCCTCAAATGTAAATAGAAGATGAATACTCCCTCTCGGACTTGTGAGAATCCAGACAAGGAGCAGATGGTCAGTCACTTTGTGAGCTGTGAAATGGTGTCCACATGTAGGTTGCTGCTGTCACTGTCATTAAGAGGAGGGGATGGGCACTGTAGAAAGAAAGCCCAGAGTTCAACTGGGCCTGCCCTGGGATGGGTTTCCCTCCAAGCAGTGTTACCTTGGAAAATGGGTGTCAAAAACGTAAGAGCAGAATCAATGACAGCAGGAGTATTTGGAATATTATAGAAACTCTGACTTCCCATCTGCACAGAGAAAGCCATGTGCCCAGCTGATGCATCTGCATGCATCCCACCATCCTAACACCAAAGAGAAAAATGGTGAAGCCTCTTTGGGGGCTTCTAATTCTTAGCCTTATCCTCCTCCATCATCTCCCCACCCCATCCTTTTAAAATCCCTAGAGGGGCTTCCCTGGTGGCGCAGTGGTTGAGAATCTGCCTGCCAATGCAGGGGACACGGGTTCGAGCCCTGGTCTGGGAAGATCCCACATGCCGCGGAGCAACTGGGCCCGTGAGCCACAACTACTGAGCCTGAGCGTCTGGAGCCTCTGCTCCGCAACAAGAGAGGCCGCGATAGTGACAGGCCCGCGCACCGCGATGAAGAGTGGCCCCCACTCGCCGCAACTGGAGAAAGCCCTCACACAGAAACGAAGACCCAACACAGCCAAAAATAAACATAATAAATAAATAATAAATAAAAATTAAAAAAAAAAATCCCTAGAGATTCTGAGGCTCAGAGACTGTCAGAGCTGGAAGGACTCTCCAAGGTTTCTAATTCCAAGTTACTCACGGAGGGCTCCTCATGGCTGTCATCGAGTGCCCTGCCAGTGAAATCCTTCTTCCTGCTCTCAGACCGAGGCCCAGCTCTCCACTGGTCCTACTCTACTCCCCTGGAAACAGACAAAAAAAACAAAGCTAGTCCTTCCCTAACATAGCAGTTTTTACCCCACCCCCGTAGGGTTCCCAGATAGAATACAGGATGCCAGTTAAATCTGAATTTCACATAAACAACAAATAATGTTTTAGTATAAGTATGTCCCAAATGTTGCATGGGACATACTTATACTAAAACATTGTTCATTGTTCATCGGAAATTCAAATTTAATGGAGTCTTGTGTCTTTATTTGCTAAACTTGGCAACCCTCAGTCCCAGGATCACGTGGTCAGCAGTTGACTTTTTCTGTCACATCCAGAGAGCAGACCCCACTCAGTGACCTAGGGAGGCCCATGGGTCACCTCCAATTTTTCAGCTGACCCAGAGATCATGGTAGCTCCCATCTTCTGCACTTAATGGTTTAGTCAAATTCTTTCAAAGGTGTCCTCACTATGCTAGGGGGTTTTTCCTGCACACTTCACACACATACCCATTCCATCCAACTCTTCTGCTTGTTGGGCAGGGCTTTCTGGTTCAAGTGCCAGTCTCCCTTTCTCACAGCTGGCAAACTAAGAATGATCAGGAGATGGAGGCTGACCAAGAAACCAAAACAGGATGCTAGGGATGGGGGCAAGAAAGGCCAAGACTGACTCAGCTGGAAGATGCCAGAGGACTGGAGATGGCTGCTCTCCTCTGCCCTGGTGGGCAACAGGGACCTTTTCTATTTCCAAAGGGACCCCAGGATTTGGGGGGCTCACATGGCCATTTCTCCCAGAAGACTCACCCTTACATCTAACCTCATGCCACTGGTGACAGTAACGAGTCTCACACTCTCCTACGTGAACGCATGTGATCCCTTAGCAGAGGAGGAAGGAGACGCTACACTGAGTATATAGACCATTGATAAGGAGGAAAAAAGGGAGAAACAGGGCTGGGACCCTAGTCAAGAGCAAGATTGTTCCAAAGCTCAGCTTTAATTTTGCATGCCATTCTGCAGTTCCTTGGGGTTTTTTTGGTTTTTTGTTTTTTTGATTTTAGGTACAGTTCTTATTTTATTGCAAGGCACACAATCATATATACAATGCATAATTATCACCTTCTAAGTACAAGATATAAAGAATATACATTAGAGTAAAGACTATATGGATATGCTTCTGTTTCAGAGAAGAAAACTGCCTTAGGGCAAGCAGGTTCATGACCTTTTGGGAAGAGATTTTCATATTTATGCTGAATCTTCCAAACAGCTCTTGCTTAGAAAATAAATCTCACTGAGTGGACATACAATCTTGTCACAGTTTTCTCCTTAAAAAGCTCTAATTTAAAGCCAGCCAATGTATTCTTTTTATTCCAGTTATTCTTCTTATGTCCAAGTACTAGATGAGACACCTATAAATTGCCTGATAACAGTTATACAGATTTAAGAACTTTATTTCTCAGTAATGCATCATAGAATGAAACCATTTTTCTTAAGACTTATGTGAATTTTCCTTGATTTTTTCAAAACTATCTTTCCAAACTATGCTTCCTTTTTAGTATTAAGCCTGGAGTTTTGACTTAAACTCTGCATAGGGGATGCATCCAGATTCATAAGGGTAATACAAGACGCTAACGGTGGTTCTACTCTTCTTCCAGTCAGAATTATGGGTTTTCATCCTCATTGCCGCCTCCTGCACAGTTTTATTTCTCTGCATTTTTCTGACTCCTCACTAGGTCCTGTCTTCCAGTTCTTGCCAGGGAGGGGAGAAGGGGCTCATGGAGGAAGCTGAATTCAAGGTTAGATACGTGCAGTTCTGGTCCCAAAGAGACACAGTGGACAGTACACTCCTTGCCGTGACTGGAGAACAGGAACATGATGAGATGGGACACAGACACACACTCTCACATACTGTGCATGCACACAGTATCCACACATGCACACACACACACACACAATGCACACGCACACATACACTCAACTCTCACACACACGCATACACACCTTTGACAAAGAAATATATTTGTGTAAGAGATATTTTTCCTAACATACATGATTCACTTTAACATCCTTTAAAGTACTGCCCTAAAATGACCCTAAAATGACATACCCTTCCTCTCCTCTTCTGCTTTGGGGACTCTGGTGTTTCCAACAATGGAGAAGCTTGGAACACCATGACCTCACAGGCACTGAGAGCTGTTTCTCTCTCTCCTGGGGCTGCAAACTTAGACACGAAGAGATGCAGGATGCTCAGGCTAACCTTTAGACTGCAATAATGGCAAGATGCTATGAGGGCATGTGGAGTGTGAATTTAAAGAGATTGTCATATTTCCCACATCAGCAGGGTTTGTTCCTGGAACCCTCCATTTAAATATCCTTCCCATATGATGGCCAAAATTTTTAACCATGGGGTGAATGTCAACCAGTATTTAAGCCATGCCTATGTACTTTTAGTTATAAGAATACAAGGACACCTAAGAAAATCAATGAAATGTAAGAAATGCTCAAAAGAGCACTTCATTTTCATCAGGGAAAACCTTGCCCCACTGCCTTCACTCAGCTGTGCTAGGTGCCATGAAAATCTGCAAAGTAGACAAACATCATCACAGTAAAATTCTGAAACCACGTACAAACTCTTCCATGCAAGGTATGTTTCCAAAAGGAGAGAGTACACACACAAGAGAGAAAGTACTCGGTGAACAGAACTTATCGATGTAGTGATGTCGGTAGTTATATAGTCTATACATTTCATTTTCCTATAAATTCCAGAGGATGCTGCCCTAATAACATATGGGCTTAAAGAAGAGAAGGGTGTTATTTCTAAATTAGCCCTTTCTTCTGCCCAGGCAAATTGCAGAAAATGCCATTACCTTGAAACCATACGTGTCTGCAGTTCCTTGTTTTTTGACTGTCTTCCCCTATTTGGCTGTAAGCTCCTTGAGGTTAGGGATCTTTGTCTACTGTGTTTATGGTTATATCCACAGTGCCTAGCACAGTGCCTGGCATCTCGTAGGACTGATAAATGGTGGCTGACAGAATGAGCAAATCAGTTCAAGCATAGGAGTACAGTCAAGGACAAGGTGGGGGTCAGTATAGAAACCCAGCATGAACAGAGCAGGAAACTCTTATGACCTTAGAGCCTGAAGGGACAGGTGGGAGGGTAAGGAAAGAACAAATCCTCAGAAAGATACCCAAAATACCTTCAGTGAGGTTGGCTTCCTGTTGCTCAGTCTCCCGGCCTCCTTACTCACACTCCAACACCTACACCCCAGTGATGTAATCCTGCATCTGCGAGTGCTGGGGAGTGATTCTCCAGATGCCTAGGAGCTGTGAGCATCTAGAGCATCCAGGATGAGATGATTTCCTCACATCTTCTCTCTTTACACCAAAATATCATTGTATGCTGTTGTTTCTAATTAGGAAAACTTGAATATAATGGCTTGTGTGTGACAATTTCTCAATAGCCCTTGAGCTCACTGGAAAGCTCCCTCTGATGTGAGCTAGGAACCCAGTCCAGACAGACACTTAAGGACCAATAAACTCTGAACTAATGAGTATGCTGATTACCATGGAAACTGCTGTCTCTGTTGGCCTATGAAGGGGAGGAGGACTGGCAGTGGTGAAATGGAAAGGGGAGGATGTGTGAGAATGGAGTGGGGGCAGGAGCTGGGAGGTAGGGACTGGGGTAAGGTAGAGGAAAGGAACTTCCGTTTATTACTGTCTTCCTCGGTGCCAGACACTGAACTGGGTGCCTTACATACATTTGATCATCACAGCCCCCTGCAAGATAGGCTTTAATTCTTTTCCCCTCCCACCTCACCAACTGGCAAAGCATATGCTGTTAATCAACAAGATGACCTATCACCATTCCCAGTGCTTCTTATTGGAAAAGATAACCTTGAACTCCCTGCCATCTAATCCTTATCAAAAACCCAGCTGTGGTCGTTACTGAGCTCTGCCCACCAGAGCAACAGCCAGCTCTACCCCAGACAAGTCCCTCCCATCAGGAAACTTGCACAAGCCTCTTAGATAGCCTCATCCACCAGAGGGCAGACAGCAGAAGCAAGAAGAACTACAATCCGGCAGCCTGTGGAACAAAAACAACATTCACAGAAAGATAGACAAGATGAAAAGGCAGAGAGCTATGTACCAGATGAAGGAACAAGATAAAACCCCAGAAGAACAACTAAATGAAGTGGAGATAGGCAACCTTCCAGAAAAAGAATTCAGAATAATGATAGTGAAGATGATCCAGGACCTCGGAAAAAGAATAGAGGCAAAGATCAAGAAGGTGCAAGAAATGTTTAACAAAGACCTAGAAGAATTAAAGAACACACAAACAGAAATGAACAATACAATAATTGAAATGAAAACTACACTAGAAGGAATCAATAGCAGAATAACTGAGGCAGAAGAACGAGTTTGTGACCTGGAAGACAGAGAGATGGGATTCACTGCTGCAGAACAGAATAAGGAAAAAAGAATGAAAAGAAATGAAGACAGTCTAAGAGACTTCTGGAACAACATTAAATGCAACAACATTCACATTATGTTGTGAATAGGGGTCCCAGAAGGAGAAAAAAGAGACAAAGGACCAGAGAAAATATTTGAAGAGATTATAGTTGAAAACTTCCTTAACATGGGAAAGGAAATAGCCACCCAAGTCCAGGAAGTCCAGAGAGTCCCATACAGGATAAACCCAAGGAGAAACACGCTGAGACACATAGTAATCAAATTGGCAAAAATTAAAGACAAAGAAAAATTATTGAAAGCAGCAGGGGAAAAACGACAAATAACATACAAGGGAACTCCCATAAGGTTAACAGCTGATTTCTCAGCAGAAACTCTACAAGGAAGAAGGGAGTGGCAGGACATATTTAAAGTGATGAAAGGGGGCTTCCCTGGTGGCACAGTGGTTGAGAATCTGCCTGCCAATGCAGGGGACACGGGTTCGAGCCCTGGTCTGGGAAGATCCCACATGCCGCAGAGCGGCTGGGCCCGTGAGCCACAACTACTGAGCCTGCGCGTCTGGAGCCTGTGCTCCGCAACAAGAGAGGCCGCGATAGTGAGAGGCACGTGCACCGCGATGAAGAGTGGCCCCCACTTGCCCCAACTAGAGAAAGCCCTCACACAGAAACGAAGACCCAACACAACCATAAATAAATAAATAAAATTAAAAAAAATAATAAAGTGATGAAAGGGAAGAACCGACAACCAAGATTATTCTACCCAGCAAGAATCTCATCCAGGTTCAATGGAGAAATCAAAAGCTTTACAGATAAACAAAAGCTAAGAGAATTCGGCACCACCAAACCAGCTCTACAACAAATGCTAAAGGAACTTCTCTAAGTGGGAAACACAAGAGAAGAAAAGGACCTACAAAAACAAACCCATAAAAATTAACAAAATGGTAATAGGAACTTACATGTCGATAATTACCTTAAACGTGAATGGATTAAATGCTCCAACCAAAAGACACAGGCTCACTGAATGGATACAAAACCAAGACCCATATATATGCTGTCTACAAGAGACCCACCTCAGACCTAGGGACACATACAGACTGAAAGTGAGGGGATGGAAAAAGATATTCCACACAAATGGAAACCAAAAGGAACCTGGAGTAGCAATACTCATATCAGATAAAATAGACTTTAAAATAAAGAATGTTACAAGAGACAAGGAAGGACACTACATAGTGATCAAGGGATCAATCCAAGAAGAAGATATAACAATTATAAATATATATGCACCCAACATAGGAGCACCTCAATACATAAGGCAACTGCTAACAGCTATAAAAGAGGAAATGGACAGTAACACAATAATAGTGGGGGACTTTAACACCTCACTTACACCAATGGACAGGTCATCCAAACAGAAAATTAATAAGGAAACACAAGCTTTAAATGACACAATAGACCAGATAGATTTAATTGATATTTATAGGACATTCCATCCAAAAACAAGAGATTACACTTTCTTCTCAAGTGCGCATGGAATATTCTCCAGGATAGATCACATCTTGGGTCACAAATCAAGCCTCAGTAAATTTAAGAAAACTGAAATCATATCAAGCATCTTCTCTGACCACAACGCTATGAGATTAGAAATGAATTACAGGGAAAAAAAACCTAAAAAATACAAACACATGGAGGCTAAACAATACGTTATTAAATAACCAAGAGATCACTGAAGACATCAAAGAGGACATCAAAAAATACCTAGAGACAAATGACAATGAAAACACGATGACTCAAAACCTATGGGATGCAGCAAAAGCACTTCTAAGAGGGAAGTTTATAGCAATACAAGCCTACCTCAAGAAACAGGAAAAATCTCAAATAAACAATCTAAACTTACACCTAAAGGAACTAGAGAAAGAAGAGCAAACAAAATCCAAAGTTAGCAGAAGGAAAGAAATCATAAAGATCAGAGCAGAAACAAATGAAATAGGAACAAAGAAAACAATAGCAAACATCAATAAAACTAAAAGCTAGTTCTAGTACAGCGGTTTTTACAAATTGAAGGTTTGTGGCAACCCTGAGTCTAGCAAGTATATTGGCCTCATTTTTCCAACAGCATTTGCTCACCCCATGTCTCTGTGTCACATTTTGGTAATTCTTGCAATATTTCAAACTTTTTCATTATTATTATATTTGTTATGGTGATCTGTGATCAGTGATCTTTGATGTTACTATTGCAGTAAGATTACAACTCGCTGAAGGCTCAGATGATTGGTAGAATTTTTTAGCAATGAAGTATTTTAAAACTAAGGAACGTACGTTGTTTTTTTAGACATAATGCTATTGCACACTTAATAGACTATAGTACAGTGTAAGCATAACTTTTATATGCACTAAGAAACAAAAAAATTGGTGTCACTCACTTTATTGCAATATTCACTTTATTGTGGTGGTCCGGAATGAAACCCGCAATATCTATGAGGTATACCTATAGATAAATCAAAATTGAATTCTAAAAAACGGTCACATAACCCAAAGGAAGGGAGGAAAAGAACACAAAGAAGTGAACACAGAACAAACAGAAAACAAAAAGTTAAGTGTCAGACTTAAGCCCTAACATGTTGATAATTACCTTAAATGTAAATGATCTATATACACCAGTTAAAAGTCAAAGATTGGTAGAGTAGATTAAAAAACATGACTCAACCATATGCTATCTACAAAAAAATCACTTCAAATATAATGATATTGGGAGGTTGAAAGTAAAAGGATAGAAAAATATATATCATGCAAATATTAATAAAGAAAAGTGAGTGCTTATATTAATATCAAATAAAGATGTTAGACTAAAGAAAATTACTGGAGACAGAGGGGGCATTACATAACGATAAAAGGGCGAATCCACCAAAAAGACAAAGCAATCCTCAATGTGTAAAATTTGCAACAGACTTGCAAAATATGTGAAGCAAAACCTGATAGAACTGAAAAGAGAAATCGAAAAAGCTAGGATTACAGTTAGAGACTTCAACACACTTCTCTGAACAATAAATAGAAGATTCTGACAGAAAATCAGGAAGGATATAGAGGTCAACAATACTATCAACCAATGGAATCTAAACAACATGTATAGAACACATCACCCAACCATAACAGAAAATACATTCTTTTCAAGTGCCCATGGAACATATGTCAAGATAGAACATACCCTGGGCCATAAACAATCCCCCCAAATTTAAACAAATTGAAATCATAAAGAATGTGTTATCCAACCACAAATGAATCAAAGTAGAAATCAATAACAGAAAGATAGGAAAATCTGCAAACATTTGGAAACTAATAATTCACTACTAAATAATCCATGAGCCAAATAGTCTCAAGGGAACCCAAAAATACATTGAATGAGAATGAAAATAAAATATATCAAAACATGTGAGATACAATTAAAGTAGTACTGAGAAGGAGATTTATGGCACTAAATGTACACATTAGAAAAAAGAGGAAAAGCCTGAAATGAATCATCTAAGCTCCCACCAAAAAGAATAGTAACGTACACCCAAAGCAAGCAGAGAGAAGGAAAACTGACAGCAAAAATCAATGAAATTGAAAACAGAAAAGCAATAGGGAAAATCAATGAAACTATGAGCTGGTTCTTTGAAAAGATCATTAAAATTGACAAATCTCTGGCAAGACTGACAGAGTAAATAACATAAGAGAGAAGACACAAATTACTAATATCAGGAATGAAACAGGGAATATCACTACAGATCCTGCACACATGAAACCATAATAATGGAATACTGAAAACAACTCTACACACATAAATTTGATTACTTAGATGAAACCGACCAATGCCTCAAAAAACACAAACTACCAAAATCCAACCGATATGAGATACATAATTTGATTAGCCCCACAACTATTAAGGAAAACAATTTTGTAATTTGAATGCTCCCCCAACAGCAATCTTTTGGCCCAGATGTTTTCACTGAAGAATCCCACCAAACACCGAAAAAATTAACACTGTTACCTAATCTCTTCTAGAAAAACAGAAGAGGAAGGAACACTTCCAAATTCATTTTCTGAAGCTAGTATTACCCTAATATCAAAACCAAACAAAACAGTGCTGAAAGAGAAACCGACAGGCCAATATCTCTCATGAAGGTAGATTTTTAAATCCTTAATAAAATATTAGCAAATAGAATTGAGCAATGTATATAAAGAATTGTAAACCATGACCAAGTGGGGTTTATTTCAGGAATGCAAGACTGGTTCAATACTTGACAATCCATCAACGTAACCCACCATATTAACAGGCTAAAGAAGAAAAATCACACAAACAATTCAATTGATACAGAAAAAAATATTTGACAAAATTCAATACCCATTCAGGTTAAAAAAAAAAAGTCTCAGAAAAATAGAGAGGGGAATTTCCTCAGCTTGATAAAGATCATCTACCAAAAAACCCCAAAAAAACCCTGCAGCTAATTCATACTTAATGTTGAAAGATGAAATGCTTTTCCCCAAGACCCAGAACAAAGCAAGCCTGCCCGCCCTCACCACTCTTATTCAATATAGTGCTAGAAGTTATAATCAGTGCAATAAGGCAAAAAAGGGAAATGAAAGGATACAGACTGGAAAAATGAAATAAAACTGTCCCTATTCACAGGCAACATGATTGTCTACATAGAAATTTCCAAAGAACCTACCAAAAAAAATAAAAAATAAAACACCTAGAAATAGTAAGTCAGTTCAACAAGGTCATAGAATACAAGATGAACATACAAAAGTCAACTGTACTTCTGTATGCTAGCAACGCACATGTGAACACCAAAATTAAAAATACAATACCATTTACAATCACTCAAAGAATGAAATGCTTAAATGTAAATCTAACAAAATATGTGCAGGACATATATGCTGAAAATTATAAAACATTCATGAAAAGAATCAATGAAAATTTAAATAAATGGAGATACATACATAGGTGTTCATGGATTGGAAAACTCAACGTAGTAAAGATGTCAATTCTCCTCAAATTAATATATGGCTCTAACACAATTCCTATGAAAATCCCAGAAAGATTTTTTTGCAGATATAGACAAGATTATTCTAAAATTTATATGGAAAGACAAAGGAATTAGAATGGCTAAAACAGTTTTGAAAAAGAATAAAATTGAAGGAAAGGGTCTACCTATATTCAAGACTTATTCCATAGTAATCAAGACTATGGTGTTGGAGGAGGGATAGACACATTGATCAGTGGAACAGAATAGAGAATCCAGAAATAGACATACACAAATATGCCTAACTGATTTTTGACAAAGATGCAAAACCAATTCAATGGAGGAAGCATAGCCTTTCCAGCAAATGATGCTGGAGCAATTGGACAACCACAGGCAAAAGAATGAACCTTGGCTTAAGCCTCAAACTTTGCATGAAAATAAACACAAAACAGATCACAGATTTCAATTTAAAACCCAAAACTGTAAAACTTTTAGTAAAAAAAAAAAAAAAAAAAAAGGACAAATTCTTTGGTATCTAGAGTTAGACAAAGAGTTCTTGACACCAAAACCATGACTTAGAGAGGAAAAAATTCATAAATTGGACTTCATCGAAATTTAAAACTTTTGCTCTGAGAAACACCAAGAGATGAAAAGACAAGTTACAATGTGGGAGAAAATACTTGCAAAACACATATCCAACAAAGAACAAGTATCTATAGAAAGGGGTCTCAAAACTCAGCAGTAAAAAAGAGTCCAGTTATAAAACGGGCAAACGACGTAAAGATTTTACCCAAGAGGATACAGCACAGATGGCAAATGGGCACGTGAAAAGATGAACATGATTAGCCACCAGGGAAACACAAATTAAAACCACAGTGACAGATGCTCAACATCACTAATTATTAGAGAAATGCAAATCAAAACTACAATGAGGTATCACCTCACTCCTATTAGAATGGGCATCATCAGAAAATCTACAAACAACAAATGCTGGAGAGGGTGTGGAGAAAAGAGAAACCTCTTGCACTGTTGGTGGGAATGTAAATTGATACAGCCACTATGGAGAACAATATGGAGGTTCCTTAAAAAACTAAAAATAGAATTACCATATGATCCAGCAATCCCACTACTGGGCATATACCCTGAGAAAACCGTAATTCAAAAAGACATATGCACCCGAATGTTCATTGCAGCACTATTTACAATAGCCAGGACATGGAAGCAACCTAAATGCCCATCAACAGATGAATGGATAAAGAAGATGTGGTACATATATACAATGGAATATTACTCAGCCATAAAAAGGAACGAAATTCAGTCATTTGTTGAGACGTGGATGGATCTAGAGCCTGTCATACAGAGTGAAGTAAGTCAGAAAGAGAAAAGCAAATATCGTATATTAATGCATGTATGTGGAACCTAGAAAAATGGTACAGATGAGCCAGTTTGCAGGGCAGAAGTTGAGACACAGATGTAGAGAATGGACATATGGACACGAAGGGGGGAAAACTGTGGTGAGGTGGGGATGGTGGTGTGCTGAATTGGTCGATTGGGATTGACATGTATACACTGATGTGTATAAAATTGATGCCTAATAAGAACCTGCAGTATAAAAAAACAAACAAAACAACTAATACTAAACTTTCATTGGGTTATTTGTATGGAAATATGTTAATATAAATGTTTCAGACATTACATGAAATTTCTAAAAAAAAAAACAAAAAAACAAAAAAATAAAAACAAAAAAAAACCCACAGTGACATGTCACTACACATCTATCAGAATGACTAAAAATAAAAAAATTATGACAACACCAAATGCTGGTGAGGATGCAGAGAAACAGGATACCGCATACCCTGCTGCTGAGAATGCACAATGGTACAACCACTCTGGAAAACAGCTGCTTAAAAAACTAAACATACACTTATAATATGACTCAGAAATTGCACTCCTGGGCATTTTTTTCCCAGAGAAATGAAGACTTGTGCTCACACAAAAAAACCTGTATATGGATGTTTATAGCAGAGGTTGTAACAACCTCAAACTGGAAACAACCCAGATGTCCTTCAACAGGTGAATGGTTAAATGAACTACAGTACATCCATATCCTGGAATACTACTTAGCAATAAAAACGACTGAAGTTTTGATATATGTAAAAACTTGGACAAATGTCCACTTTCCTCATTTGTAACAAGGAGGAGGTTGTCTCAAGAGCCTTCCTGTTTGGGAATTCAAGATACAGATGAGCGGAGTGGGGCAGGGTGAGAGCATATTTGAAAGAGCTTAGGGATTTTATTTTACTTTATTTTATTTTATTTTTTAGAACTTTTAGAGATTCAAAATAATCAGAAGGAAGTGGCTTGATGAAGGCCAGCTGTCGTGCTTCATGGGAGCCCGTTTTGGAAGCTGGGAACCCAGGAGAAGGGGAGTTTAGGGTAGGTGCATTCTGTTGGCACAAGACGAAGTCTGCCCAGCTGTAGTGAACTTTAAGGTTGTTGCTTTCTCACACTGAGATGGGACAGGGTGGATTTGAGGCCTAAACTGAAAGGATTCTGTGTTCCCAGGACCATAAAGAAATATCTTTGCTCTGATACACAAAATTAAGTGTTCATCAGTCAAGGCAACTAAAGAACTGGAGAGAGCCACATTGCCTCCTGAACACTGGGAGCAATGGGAAGTCCAGTGTCAGAGCACATTCAGCTGGTGTAACAGTATTTGTCACGTGATTCTCAGGCACGACCAGTGTCTGCATTGTGTTCAGGCTAGGAAGTGAAGTAAGCAGTTAAGAGTGCACGAGCCCCTTTCTCTGTGGAATCACCATGGCGGCTGGGACCCTGTACACATATCCTGAGAACTGGAGGGCCTTCAAGGCCCTCATTGCCGCTCAGTACAGCGGGGCTCAGGTCCACGTGCTCTCCGCACCACCCCACTTCCATTTTGGCCAAACCAACCGCACCCCCAAATTTCTCCGTAAATTTCCTGCTGGCAAGGTTCCAGCCTTTGAGGGTGACGATGGATTCTGTGTGTTCGAGAGCAATGCCATTGCCTACTATGTGGGCAACGAGGAGCTGCAGGGAAGTACTCCCGAAGCAGCAGCCCAGGTGGTGCAGGGGGTGAGCTTTGCTGATAGCGACGTAGTTCCCACAGCCAGTACCTGGGTGTTCCCCACCTTGGGCATCATGCACCACAGCAAGCAGGCCACAGAGAATGCAAAGGAGGAGGTGAGGCGAATTCTGGGGCTCCTGGATGCTCACTTGAAGACAAGGACTTTTCTGGTGGGCGAACGTGTGACGCTGGCTGACATCACAGTTTTCTGCACCGTGTTGTGGCTTTATAAACAGGTTCTGGAGCCTTCTTTCCGCCAGGCCTTCCCTAATACAAACCGCTGGTTCCTCACCTGCATTAACCAGCCCCAGTTCCGGGAGGTCTTGGGGGAGGTGAAACTCTGTGAGGAAATGGCCCAATTTGATGCTAAAAAGTTTGCAGAGAGCCAGCCTAAGAAAGACACCCCACGGAAAGAGAAAGCTTCTCGAGAAGAGAAGCAGAAGCCCCAGGCTGAGCAGAAGGAGGAGAAGAAGACAGCTGCCCCTGCTACTGAGGAGGAGCTGGATGAATGTGAGCAGGCACTGGCTGCTGAGCCGAAGGCCAAGGATCCCTTTGCTCACCTGCCCAAGAGTACCTTTGTGTTGGATGAATTTAAGCGCAAGTACTCCCACGAGGACACACTCTCCGTGGCGCTGCCGTACTTTTGGGAGCACTTTGATAAAGGTGGCTGGTCCCTGTGGTACTCCGAGTACAGCTTCCCTGAAGAGCTCACCCAGACCTTCATGAGCTGCAACCTCATCACTGGAATGCTCCAGCGACTGGACAAACTGAGGAAGAATGCCTTTGCCAGTGTCATTCTGTTTGGAACCAACAATAGCAGCTCCATTTCTGGAGTCTGGGTCTTCTGAGGCCAGGAGCTTGCCCTTCCGCTGAGTCCAGATTGGCAGGTGCACTATGAGCCACACACATGGCAGAAACTGGATCCCAGCAGCGAGGAGACCCAGACGCTGGTTCGAGAATACTTTTCCTGGGATGGGGCCTTCCAGCATGTGGGCAAAGCCTTCAATCAGGGCAAGATCTTCAAGTGAACATCTCTTGCCATCGCCTAGCTGCCTGCACCTGCCCTTCAGGGAGAATGGGGGTCACTAAAGGAAACTGAACATTGAACCCTTTCCTGCCCTGCCTCCTTTGTGGGTGATGGCTTCTTCAAAGGGGAGTAGATATGTTGAAGCAGGGTGTTGTCTATACCTGCAGGACCTCCCTGTGTAGGAGAGGTCTTCAGAAGAGCAGAAAGAGAGGCCTCTCCTCAGTTTTGATTTTTTTTTTTTTAATTGCCTTGCCTCTCCTGTGATGACCATCTTCTAGCCTAGCTGGGAGAGATTGGATGTAGTTAGGAGGTGGTGACACGGGGCTTTGTAACTACCTAACTCCAGACCTTCCCGCATGAAGGGGAAGAATACCTGCCGATGCGGTGAGAGCACAGCATGCAGAGCGACTTAACACTACTTCCCGCAACTGCCCTGTGAGGTAGGGCAGCAGCGAGAAGAGACTCCTTGGAACAGATACTGGCCTGTGGCCCCTAACCTGGCTGCGGATCATCTCTGGGGTATCCGTACTTTCTAACAAGGAAGTGGGGTTCAGAGATTCAAGCAACTTGCCTGTGATCACACATCTTAGGTGGTGGAGACAGGATTTTGAACCCAGTGGGTGTCACTGGAGCCTGTACCCTAAACACGCCCTAGCGCTTCCTGCAAAAAAAAAAAAAAAGAGTCCACGAAAACCTCCACAGGCTCAGTTGCTGCACATAACGCACAAAGGCGGGATTTTACAGCCGGGACAGGAACCCCGCTAAAACCGGAAGCACCCATTGCTACGGGGTCTAATGGGGGCGTATGTAGGGTCTCCCAACAGCCAATCGTAGTGCCAGGCGTGTTTAGGAGGCGTAGCCGTGGAGAGACAGTGGCCAATGGCAGAGAGGGTCGTGAATAGAGTGAGGGCAACCGTGGGTGAGGGGAACAGAGTACAGCCGCCAGGGGAGACTGAGGAGCTCTAGGCAGTTGGGTGGTTAGACTGTTGACGTGAACTGTAGCAGTACCTCAGCCACCAAACTTCGATTCTCGCCTGCCCTTAAACATCATGGGAGATTCCCAGCGTGAGCATCAGCAGATGATACAACGCCACAACCGCGAGAAGACAGAGCTGCAGGCCCACATTCAGGACATGAAGAGCTCGGTCCCCAAGACCGACGAGAAGGGAAGAGAGCAGTTGCTCCTCGATGTGGCCCGCCTCGAGGCCGCGATGGAGCAGAAGCACCAGCAGGAGCTGGAGAAGTTCCAGGAGAGTTTCCCTGATAACAGCAACCACGATTCTGTCACTGAAGATCTGCCCAAGGTGGATCTCAAGAACGAGCCTCCTCACCTCTCGAAGGCACAGAGAGGGTGCGAAAGAAAGGTGGCCCGAGAGGGAGAAAGCCAGGAGAGGGTGGCCGAGGCTGAGATGGAGCATCTGGCCAGCTTCTGCCACGACGAGGAAATGGAGCTCGGCGCCATCCTGCGGGCCAGGAATCTGGAGATGCAGGATATCCCGGCCGACGGCCACTGCATGTACCGCGCCATCCAACACCAGCTGGTGTCCTCCGTGACCGTGGATCGCCTGCGGAGGCTCACCGCCGAGTACATGCGGAACCATGTCGACGACTTCCTGCCCTTCTTCAGCCACCCCGGAGCCGGCATCGCCGGCAGCCGCGACGGCTTCTTGAGGTACTGCGACGACATCGTGCTCAGGGCGTCGTGGGGAGGCCAGCTCGAGCTGAGGGCCCTGTCGCACGTCTTGCAGACCCCCATCGAGGTGATCCAGGCCAACTCTTCCGCCGTCATCATGGGAGAGGAGTACACCAAGAAGCCAATCACCCTGGTCTACCACCGCTACTCCTACAGCTGCGGGGAGCACTACAGCTCGGTGAAGCCGCTCGGCGCCGTCTCCGCCAGCAGCGTGGCCCGGCGTCTCTTCTAGGCCCGCTGCCGCCATCGCCGCGGCGGCTGCCGTTGGAGCCGAAGCCGCCGGCGCCGCGTCTCCTCAGCAGGCTCCGCTTTTTTCCTTCGGTTTTCTCGGGGTTTTGTTTATTCATTTCACTCAGAGTTCACCCCCTCTCTCCGCCCCCGCCCCCCCTTCTTCCTCCCTCGATCTTCTGTCCTCCTCGATCGTCCCTGGGTTTCTTCTTTCATGGGGTGGGGGGACCGGAGGCCAGTGACCAGGAAGGGATCTGTACTGTCCTACCCTAGCGGGAGTGAGTTTGCCAAGTTCTCACCTTTCTTGCCCTGAAGGGTCTCTGCCCCGCCCCCCACCCATGAGAACTGGTCACGTTGCAAGTAACTTTGGGGTTCAAGAAATGGCAACTTGGTTTGATGCGTTCTTCACTTGGGGAAAAAAGTCAGTTTAGCTCAGAATCTTCCGGTTGCCCCGTGAATGTATTGATTACTTAAAGTTGGAGTTGATGTGAATGAAATGATTTGGGAATGCCTTTTGCTTAGTTCTTTGGGGGAAAAAATGTATCGTGGGCTGTTTGGGGGCTTTGCTTTCCACTTCAACTGGGCTACTCAGGAGACGTCTCAAGTTACAAACAAGACCTCCTCTAGTATTTTTTTTTTTTTTTTTTTTTTTAGCTGCATTGGGTCTTCGTTGCAGTGCGCCGGCTCTAGGCACGCGGGTTTCAGTAGTTATGGTGTGTGGGCTTAGTAGTTGTGACTTGCAGGCTCTAGAGCGCAGGCTCAGAAGTTGTGGCGCACAGGCTTAGTTGCTCTGCGGCATGTGGGGTCTTCCCCGACCAGGGCTCGAACCTGTGTCCCCGGGATTCTTAACCACTGAGCCACCAGGGGAGCCCTAGTATTTTGTTTTGTTTTTTCATAAAACCTTGCATGGTTGCAAACTAATTACAGTTGTTTAGATGTTTCCTGAACTCTAAATAATGTTTGTTAACTTTAGAAGTTTAAATGTAAGCGTTAAATGTAGCAAGTAGATTTACCTAAACTGATAGGCTAGATAAGGTTTGTTCTAAGATGTGAAAGACCTCAATTTAATTTCCTTTATTAAATATAAGAAAGGGCATGACTTTATTCAAGTAGTTGATTCATTTCATTATATCTGCAATTGATGTGAAGTAAGAAGAGACAAACTGATAGGTAGTTTAACTTACTGTGAGGGGTGAGATCAACTAGTAAGTTTCCTTTATTCTCAGACATAAAAGGGTATAATTTTGTGCAAGCGGTTGGTCCACTTTGTTCTATCTACAACCGGTATGAGTGTGAAAGATCTGAACTTAGTCGTTTTCCTTAATTCTTAGAGATAAAAAGTATTTAAAGAGAGATTTTTAAAAGTATTAAAGGAGTTGATTCATTTTGTCATATCTGCAACTGGTATGAAGCAAAAAAAAAAAAAAGTGAGCAATATACTTTTGTTGATATTTTAGACTTGTTGATATCTTGAATTTGCCAAAAAAAAAAGTAAAAGTGAAATGATTTGCAGTAAACAATTAAAAAAAAATTTAACCTTTAGATCCTGTATTTCAGTGAGATTACTTAAATTGATTTAAAAATTCTTTGTACACCCCAACTGTTCTAAAATAAAATATACAAAGGGGAAAAGGGGAACAGTAGTTTGTTTAAAGAATAAAAGCAGTTTAAAAAATACCTGGTTTTCATTTTTGTATAGCTGACTTAGTTCATATAGAGTTTGTATACCAGGATCGACTTCAGCAAAGGAATCCTGGAGGGTTAGGGAACAGGAGAGAAGGGGGAGGACACAGTGACAGATGAGGCTTTTGGAAGATGCAATGGACCTGCAGCCTTGATGGTGGCCTGCAGTGCAATATCTCCCAGGGAAGGATTTAGGGAGTACCAAGATAGTTGAAGCTATCCTGAGTTGATGTTTCACTCAGTGGAAACATCATGAAATGGCTTCAGTTAAGGATGTTCTCATTGCTATGCATGAAAAAGAATTCTCACTTTCAAAAACTTGCCAGTCCAGGGCTAGTGGCAGGAGGGAAAGAAGTGCCACTGTTTTTTTTTTTTTTTTTTTTTGAAGGCCGGGGGTGGGGTGGGGGGAATCTGTTTTCAAAATACAAATATAGAAATCCTGCCAGATAGCTCACTGTGTAAATGTGTGCATCAGATACATTTTCAGATAGCCAGCTGGCTGAGAAGAGGAAGTCCCTGAGAAAACTAGGTATTTGGATGCATTGTGAGAAGAGTGCCTTTTATAGGGATGAGAAAGCTGGCTGGGGAAGGAAGAATAGGCCAGGAAGGGAGGCATAATCTGTAGAAGGGGGCCTGGCTGGGAAAAGGGGTGAAAATTGGGGAAGGGGTCAGTCTAGGAGGATGAATGGGACGTGGCAGGGGAAAGGGGAACAGGCAGAAGAAGGGGAGACGGCGAGGTAAGGGAACCTGTGTGAACTGGGGCACAGGGTGAAGAAGGAGGCCAGGCTAGGAAGGGGATAATGGAGTGGGGGCTGCTTAGGGAAGGAGGACTTGGCTGGTCAAGGGAAAGAGGCTTAGTTGAGTTAGGGGGCAAAAGATGAGAAAGGAATCCTTGACTGTTAAAGGGGGAAAAGCCTGGGGAATGGCACCTGACCAGGGAAAGAGATCTGTCTGGGAAAGTAGGCTTAAGCTGGGGAGAAAGGCCTAAGCTGGGGAAGAGGGTGAGGCTGGGGAAGGGGCCTGGATGTGGGAAGGGGCCTGTCTTGGAAAAGGAGCACAGACTTGACAGGGTGGCACAAGCTGAGGATGGGAGACTGGCTGGGCTGGGGGAGGTTCGGGGGTGCAAATATCCTGGCAGGGAAAGGTGGCCTGCCTGGGGAGGGGCTCTGGCGGGGGAATGGGGCCTGGGAGGGAGGCACAGGCTAGGAAAGGAACCTAGCAGGAGAGGTGGCGGAAGAGGTTCGAATGCTGAGACCGACATAGGCTGGGCGTGGGATAATAGGCGGGTTGATGGACCTGGTTGGAAGAGGGGGATTAGCAGGTGGAGAGGGCCTGCTAGGGCAGGGATCCTGCCTGGGAACGAAGGCGTGTGTCCTGGCTGAGGGAGGGCACATGGTTGAGGAAAGGGACCTAGCTGGGGGCACAGGCTAGGGATGGCGGGAAGGTCTGGCTGAGGAGGGGGAATAAGCTAGGGAAGGGGTTTGGTTGAGGAAGGGGTATACCGCTTGAGGAAAGGGACCTTACTGGGAAGGAGGCCCGCCCGGGAAAATGAGCTTAGACTGGGGGAGAGGCTGTAGGTCCCTGGGTGAAGAGAGCCTGGCTGTGGGGAGGAGTCTGGCTGGGAAAGAGTTCCCAGCTGGGGGCGTGTGTGTGTGTGTGTGTGTGTGTGTGTGTGTGTGTGTGTGTGTGTGTGTGAAGGGGTCCTGGCAGGGAAACGTCACATGGTCGGGGAGGGGACTTTACTGGTGATGGAGAGCTGAGAGAGGAGGATGCTTGGCCAGGGAAGGAGGCACTGGCTATGAAAGGCCAGTGAAGGGGGAACTCCTCGGAAAAGTGGTCCAGCTGAAAAGGGAAAAGACTGGGCACAAGCACCTGGCTGTCAGAAGGAGGCCCTTTCTGGAGAAGGGGTCCCGTGAGGGCAAGGGGACAAAGGGGTGAAAAGGGGCCTTGCCTGGGGAAGGGTAGCCTGGCTAAGGAGGCTGTCAACAGGGTCTCAGGCTGGGGAACAGGCCCTGGCTGGGTGAGGGGCCAGCGAGCAGAAGGGTCCTGCATGGGGAATAAGACAGGCCGGGGTTGAGGCCTGCCTGGGGAGGGGAGGCTGGCAGCATAGGATGGTAAAGAGGCTGGGCTGTGGCCCGGGGTGGGAAAACTTCCAGGTAAGTGGCTAGAGGCTGGAGAGTTGGACACAGGCTGGTAAGATGGCTGGTTTAGAAAGGGGGCCAATCCAAAGAAGGAGGCATCGGCTGAGGAAGAGGCTCTGGCTGGGGAAAGGGGCCTAGCCGGGCAAGGGGACATAGGCTGGGAAAGGAAAACCAAGTTGGGTCAGGGAGCCTGGGCACGGGCTGGCGGGGGTGGGTGGGTAGCAAGCTGGGGCAGGGGCCTAGGTAGGGTTGCTGCAAAAGAGGATACTGGCTGGGAACGTGACTCCGCTGGGGTGAGGGTCTAGGTGGGTATAGGGGAAGCCTGCCTAGGAGGGGAAGGGAACCAGGCTGGGGAGCTAGCCTTGGCCGGGGAAGTGGGCATAGGGAGCCGGGGAGGCAGGTATAAACGGACAAAGAGAGGCCGGCTGAGAAGAGGGCCTGGCTGGCTTCGAAGCACAGGCAGGTTAAGGGCTTCTGATGGGGGATGGCTTATCTGCTGGGGCAGAGGGTGCATAATGTGGGGAAATGGGACTACCTGGGGAAGGGGGCCTGGCCCCAGGGGGCATAGACTGAGGAGCAGGGTTAGGGAAGTGAGGAAGAGGGAATAGGCTGGTGACAAGGACCAGGGGCCTGGTTGGTATAGGGTATGAATTGGTATAAGGTGAAAAAGGGGTTCCTGGCTTTTGAATGGGGAAGGGCTAGGGAGTGGCACCTGGCTAGGGGAGGAGGCACTCGCTAGGGAAATTATCTGCACATGAAGTTGGGAGGGGCTGGATGCAGACGGGGCACTGTTGTGAGGGCAGGGTGCACCGGCCAAGGAAGGGGGCATGGGCCGGGCAGAGGCCCTGAATGGGGAAGAGGGCATAGGTTGGTGAAGAGGGCACTGCCTGGGTAATGTGGGCCTTGCTGGGAGTGGGGGGAGCTCCTGGTGCCGCCCACGGAATTCTTTGGCAGAAGGCAGCAAACAAACCAGCAGAGTCCCATTTTACAGGCTTCTCCCTAAATACAAGAGAAATAACTATTTCTGTCTAGGGAACCCTTAAGATCTCACTGGGCCTGTTCCAGCTTCCTCCACTGGGTTTGCCTTCAGCTGGAAGGACGGGGAAGAGTAAACCCAGGCCAGATTCCAACCAGGCCCAGAGCACAAGCCAAGAAGGGGCCTTCGCTGTGGGATCTGGCAGGACATGAGGGATTTGCAGTCTGTTCCATTTTGTAACAGTGACCACAGTCACCGAGGACAGTGAGTGTTCTGGGCAATTTCGTGTGCAAAAGCCATGGGGTACTGTTCCCAAAGGGATTCAATTCCAGAAGCAAATTTCATTCGTTTACTTACTATTCTTCATTTACTCATTATCATGCCCTTTTGCCTTAGCAGCCAAAGACAAGGACATCTATCTGGATTTGAAGCCCAGCTCATATACCCACTTCCTAGCTTTGTGACTTGGATTAAGTCATCTAATCTTTCTGGGCTTCAGTTTCCTCATCAGTAACATGGGACAGTTAATGCCTGTCTTAGAGGTATCTCTTGGGATGTTCGGTACATTAAATGAAAATATGTATAAAATGTGCAAGAAATGTATCATTACCTAGGGGCCTAAGACTATAACACTATCAGCTGTGGCAGCAACCACCCCTTCATTCTGTCTACAGTAACTTTTGGAGCCACTTGGCCTCTTCCCACAGGTCCTACAGTGGAAGCCAGAACTTCTTGGGCTGCAGCGTGAAAGCAAAAGCCACTGGAGCTTACCAAAGTGCCCTCTTGGCTACAGGGGGTCCTGTGTGCAGGGACTCCTCAGGCCAGTCAGTATCTTCCTTCCTTCCACGCTTTTTCTACACAAACACATAGACATGCATATTTTCAAAAACCAAACTGGTATCATTCTATTTGAACTACTTCTATTTTTTTTTTTACTTAAAAATACATTATAAGCATTTCCCACTGTCCTTAGTCTTCAATACGATGATTTTAACGCCTGCATTCTAGCCTGTGAATGTGCCATAATTTATTTGTCCTATTCTATTGCTGGACATTTAGATTGCTTTCAACTTCTCACTGCTATAAATATGCCACTGTAATATCCTTGTAGCTGAGTCTTTGTCTATATTTCTGATTATTTCCCTTTGATAAGATTTCTAGAAGTGATCTAGGTCAAAAGGAGAGGCTTTTAATGCATACTGATGAATTGCCCTCCAGAAAGAGTGAGCCAATTTACACTCTCAGGGGGTGAGAGTGTTACTTTCCCATATAGTTGCAAACACTGAAAATTATCATCTTTGCTAATTTGTTAGGTGAAAAATGCTGTATGAGTTGACCCTTTGTTGATTACTAGTAAGGTGGAATATTCCTCTAAGTATTTATTAGCATGTCTATTTCATTCATGCTGGAACAAGTAATTCTTAGTTTATTGCCTGTTCCTGACATTTGCTTAATTTTCTATGGGTAAGATTGTCTTCTTCTTATGGATTTTTAATAGGTCCTTCCACTTTTCATTCGGATATTTTTTAAAAATAGTTTTTCCCATACATTATTAGCCTTTCAGTGTTGTTTCTGACTTTTTGCATATGCTAAAGTTTAAAATTGTAATGGAGTCTATCTATCGATCTTTTTCTTTATGGTTTCTGTCTTGGTACCTTGCTTAGAAAGGGCTTCCCCATCCCGAGGTTGGATCAATATTCGTTTATACTTTCAAGTTTTTTATGCTTTCTCTTTATATTTAACACTATTTAACAAATCCACCTGGAAATTACTCGGGTGTAAGGTAAGGACATAAATTGATTTTCTCCAATTATGGTAATTAACCAGTTAGCCCAACACCACTTACTGAGTAATCCACCATTTCACCACTGATCTGAAGTGCCACCTTGCACGTATATTACATTCTTATGAGAGGGTAAATCTCGTTTCAGTCAGTCACACAGAATAACTGCATTCCAGTGACCTCCATGTGAAACTGCCAGCTGTCCATTCATCCATTCACTGCATATTTACTGAAGAGAATGGTGATAAACAATAGAGGTAGAGAGATAAAGATCCAGTCCCAGCGCTCACCGTCTAGTAGAGATGGCAGATAGATGGAAAATAGAGAGAAATAAACAGAAAGCAGCATGACCAGTGCTGTGATGAAAGGAAGCACAGAGGAAGGGCACTTCATCAGACCTGGCGTGGCAGGGAGGCTTAGGAGGACAGCCAGAGCAAAGGCAGGAGTGAAAGAACAGGGTGTCTCTGTGTTCAGTGGAGCTGGAGGATAGAGGTGCGAGGTGAGGGAGCTGTGGGAAAGAGGCTGCAGAGGGAGGCTGGCATGGTCTCCCAGCTTTAGTAACAAGGACCTGATTCTGGCCTATGAGCTCCTGTCCCTAGCTCCTGCATCTCCTTACTTACTGCTGACTGGGAGGCTGGGTGTGGACGTGGCCCTAGAGTACATGTTAGGCCAGAGAGGAAGGAGGAAGCCAGGCCTTCTGCGTATATAAACATTCTCGACTGAAAGGGGAAAAAGGTCAGCTCCGAATGGCCTCTTGCTGAGGACCAGGGCCCCAGCCGGGCCTCTGCTCTCTCCCTCCTTGCAGCCCAGGCCTTGGGGCCCTCTCCTCAGTGAAAGCTGAGTCCCCTTTCTTGAACTCTTGTCCTGTCTCCACAGACTTGCCTCATTACCACCGCCTCCCCTCGCTGCCACCATGTTCCCATGAGAGAGCAGGGTCCCCAAGGCCTAGGAGCTGACACTGCATTGAGGGAGAAGTATGACCATTATGGACGGCCAGCCCAGGCCAGGCCCGCGTCGGGGGCTGGAGCCTTTAGGCTGGTAGTTCCTCTTCCTCAGTCTTGTCCAGAATGTTGCTCCTCAGAGGTAACCACTCTTAATAGTTTGTGTGTATGTACCCAGAGGTTATGGGTATAAAAATATCTATATTTCACCACATGCATGCTTGTGCATGCACATACACATATAGCCAAAGGGCAGAAAAATATGGATGTTAAAAACATAGTCTTTGAGGGCTTCCCTGGTGGCGCAGTGGTTGAGAATCTGCCTGCCAATGCAGGGGACACGGGTTCGAGCCCTGGTCTGGGAAGATCCCACATGCCGCGGAGCAGCTGGGCCCGTGAGCCACAATTACTGAGCGTGCGCGTCTGGAGCTTGTGCTCCGCAACGGGAGAGGCCGCGACAGTAAGAGGCCCGCGCACCGCGATGAAGAGTGGCCCCCGCTCGCCGCAACTGGAGAAAGCCCTCGCACAGAAACGAAGACCCAACACAGCCAAAAAAAATAAATAAATAAATTAATTAATTAAAAAAAAATAAAAAAAAACACAGTCTTTGAGCCAGACTGCCTGTGTTCAAATCCCAGCTCTACGCCTTACTATCTGTGTTCCTTTAGCAAGTTGATTTTCTCTGAGTCTTGTTTTCTTCATTTGTAAAAAGGGCGTGTGAGAGTGTATTAATTGGGCTGGCCCATGTACGCTGTGGTAACCGAGTAACGTGGAGCTCTCAGCGGCTAAACTCAACAAATGCTTATTTCTTGTTCATGTTAAACATCCAACACAGGTTGGTGAGAGTCTCTGCTCTCTGTGGACACAAGTGTTCAGGCTGATGGAAGCCCCGCCAAACTGTGATGCTGCAAAATGTGGCTTCAGAGATGACCACCAAGTTGGCAGGAAAGGGAACAAAGGCCCCATGCACACTCCTTTCTGCCACCACCAGAATGGCAGGCATAAACAACAACGAGCCTTATTCTGAACTTCGTTAATTATGAGGTTGAGATCTTTTCATGTATTTATCAGCAATTAGTATTTCTTTTTCTGTTAAGGGCCCATTCATGACCTTTGTCCATTTTTCTATTAAATTTGAGTTGACTCTTAGAGGACAAATAAGAAATAAATGAAGAAGGAAGAGTGTTCAGGGCAGAGACTGGGCAACAGCTAGCAAGGCTGGGATGAGGGGAGAGCGTAAAGCATTCAAGAAGTAGCCAGTGGTTAAGTGGGATGAGGGGGTAAGAGGCACAGAACCGACGCTCAATACATAGTGAGTGAATGAATGAATGAATGAATGAGAGAGAGAAGACAGAAGAGACTGGCAAAAGAGGCAGGGGACAGATTGTGTAGAGCATTGTCAACCATGGAAAAGTGTTTGGACTTTTTCCATGTGGAGCCATGACTGGGTTGGGCACAGGGCAACGGCATCAGATTGGTGTTTTTGAGAGATCACTACAGTTAGTTCTGGGTAGCAAACTGATTATAGGACGAGGCTGTTGCTGTAGTTCAGGTCAGAGATTGTGGTGATTTCAGCCAGCTCAGAAGTAATTGTGAAGGGGAGAAGAGCAGAGATTCAAGAAATTGGAGAAGAATTAGAAGGACTTGATGATCAGAAGATGTGGGAGAGAGAAAGAGGGGAGGCGAGACTGAGGGTTCAGGTGTATGTGTGAGTTGGAGGAGGGGCAGATGGAGCAGAGAAGGAGGAGAGTGGCTGAAAAGCGGGTGAGGACGGAGAAGTGTCCCAGAGGCCTCTTCATTAGAGCTTGACTTTGGGCTGTATGGAATGGTAGCCTGGAGCAGGCAGAAGAGCGCTGGGCCCTGGGCTCCCAGGAGGTGACAGTTCCAGGGTTTGTCCCTCAGAGCCTTCCCAGCTCTTCACCCTACGAGTCTGCAATGGAATCGTATCCATTTGGACCCTAATGACCTTGAGAGAAGACGCTCACGCGTAGTCTGCGAGAAAGATAAGGTGGAAGCTGGTGTTGTAATCCCCACTTGGCTGGTGAAGCTCAACCGCTTGTCTGTGGTCACACTTATGCTCAGGGGCAGATCCAGGATTTGTGTCACCACAGGACACCCCACCTGAGGCCACACTGCCTCCCAAGATGTCCCCAACTCTGTCTGTGTTCAAGCAAAACCTAAAAGAAACGTGGACTAGACCCATGCGTCCCTTTATTTCTTGAAAAAGTCAAGTCCCAATTTCGTTCCTTTTTATGGCTGAGTAATATTCCATTATACATATGTACTACATCTTCTTTATCCATTCCTCTGTCGATGGACATTTAGGTTGCTTCCATGTCTTGGCTATTGTAAATAGAGCTGCAATGAACATTGGGGTGCATGTATCCTTTCAGACCATGTTTTTCTCTGCATATATGCCCAGGAGTAGGATTGCTGGATCATATGACAGTTCTATTTTAGTTTTTTAAGGAGTCTCCGTACTGTTCTCCGTACTGTCCTATGTACTGTACTGTACAGTCTCTGTACTGTAAATTGGTACATAGTGGTTGTACGAATTTACTTTCCCGCCAGCAGTGTAGGGGGGTTCGTTTTCTCAACACCCTCTCCAGCATTTATTTTTTGTATATACTTTGATGATGGCCCTTCTGAGTGGTGGGAGGTGATACCTCATTGTAGTTTTGATTTGCATTTCTCTAATAATTAGCGAACTTGAGCATCTTTTCATATGCTTTTTGGCCATCTGTATGTCTTCTTTGGAGAAACGTCTATTTATGTCTTCTGTACATTTTTTGATTGGGATAATTGCTTCATTTTAAATTTCTTTAGTTATCTCTTAGATATCTATCAGTTATCACTAATTCATCCCCTAACTCTCCACAAACACATCAGGAATCTAGAAGTCTCGTCCCCTGCACCCCCACTGTTTTTTTAATTTCATTGAGGACCTCGCTGCTGGAGCCCAGCATCCTCCTGTTACAGTCTGGTCTCATGCACCACTGTCACCTCCAGGGCCCGTGAGGCACCTTGGGTGTACAGTCTAAGAAGGTATTCATTCTCAGGGTTGTACAAGTGTTGGATCAGTACTTGCCTGACTCTGAGAGTGAATGTCTCCTTGAATTTTGTGCCCTAGGCGCCTTGCTCTCCTCACCTTAGTCCTGGCCCTGCTCACTTCCTTCCTTTGTTGGATTTCTTTACCTGAATCCCATGCCATCCTGTCTTGCTTTACTCCCTCATTTTGGTGAGCACATCCTCCAGTCGTTTCCTGAGAAAGGAACATGGGGGACAAACTCTCTGAGACTATATGTCTGAGATTGTCTTTATTCTCCCTTCATACTTGATTAATAATTTGGCTGCATATAGAATATCTTAGCTGTGTCCAGTGTAAGTATCTGAGTCTAGTGTCTCTTTGGTTCATTTTCTCAGAGAATTATCCTCCCATCACCCAGCTGTGTAGCAGAGGGAAAGGGGTCTGGGGTTTTAACTACTTCTTTGATAGACTTTCAATCAAGCCCTGTGCCCCACATCTGCTTTTTGTGACACCTGGTGGTTCCAAATCTGAGTCTTTCCTAGATTCTCCAGCGGAAACAGGCTTGCTCATGTGGGCATACCCCTTGCAGGTAACTACATTTCAACTTTCTGGTTCTCAGTTAATCTCTCTTCCGTCCACTGTCCAGCACGCAAACATTTTGCTGATAGCTCTCACCCACTGTTGGCGTCTCTCTGATTCTCTTTTTCCTTGCAGAATCTCTATCTTTTAAAACATCCTTGTGGTAATTTTCATGAGGCTCCAGCAAGGAGTCACGATAAAAACGTGTGTTTATTCTGCCACATTCAATTAGGAGTATTTTCTGTCTTTTCTAAACTTTCTTTTGACCCACTTTCTCTCACACAGTCATTCACAGCTGTTTTAAAAACTGAGTCCAGTAAGAATCCTGAGCATGGCTCCCTGTGACTCATCTCCATGAAGTCTGTCCTAACTACTCTAACCTACATTGTTCCTGACTTGTTGGAGCTTAACATGGTCCATACCTTATTCTAGCCCAGCGTGGGTTCTCCTTTGTTTCTTGTTTACCAACTCTTGTGCTCCAAACCTGGCTGAAGTTGGGTATCCTCTTTCTCTGGTATTCCCTCCACTGATGCCTCGCAGAGATGTGGAGAGGGGAATGTGAGTTGGAGGAAGACTATTCCTGGCTCTGTCTTTCCAGGACTCCCAACCTCTGGTGGCCAAATCAGCATGACCCACCGCTGGCTCCCTGTCATTGAATGCAGCCCAGAGTGGTGCTGGAGCAGGTCCTGGGGGGAGAGGGCTAACTGCATGGAGCAAAGTGGGGGAGGAAAACACCTTGCCTTCTAGACCTAAAACAGGTTCCCAAGGCCAGAGCGGGGATGCTGGTGCCACAGGCACACAGGCCATGTGCTGGGTGAGGAGGTAAGAGTGTCGCGTGAGCCCGGCTGACGGTGCGTGTGACCTTGGGTGGACGGAGCCCCAGAGGGCGGGCAAGTGTGAGGGACTGTTCACAGTTCATTGACTCTGGCCTGGGCTTCCTCCAAGCGCTGTGATCCTTGTCAACCTCTACCTGGTAGTGTTCACGCCATACTGGCCTGTCTCTGTGCTCATGCTCACCTGGCTGGCTTTTGACTGGAGGACCCCTGAGCGAGGTGAGGGCCCTGCGAGGGCTGCGTTGCCACCCACCACACGCCCTTTCTTTCTCCTCTTATACTGTGGCCAATTCCGCGCCTCCCTTCAGCCTGACCTTGTCTGGGCTGGAGAAGGTGAGGGAAGGGGGTCTTTTCAAGGTGCCAGTGAGGCCCAAATAGGAGCTGGAGTAGGCTAGGGGAGGGGCGGCTAGTACAGCAGAGAGCTAGGCCTGTCCTAAACTGGCCCAGATGTTCATTCCCAGCCTGGGTGTTACTTAAGAGGGCAGGAAACAGCAGGGGGTGAGGGCACCCTGAGGCAGGCCTTAAAGGGCTCTGAAGAAGACAACGGAGGTGGCCCAAGCTCAGCTACACCGGCTCTGTTCTCAGGTGGCTGCCGGTTTACCTGCGTAAGGCACTGGTGCCTGTGGAAACAGTACTGTGATTACTTCCCACTCAAGGTGAGGAGCCGCAGATCTCCACTTGGGCCCCAGGCCCAGCCCCGACTCCAGTGGCAGCGGCTGGGTCAGGGTGGGGCATCATTCACATTGAGGCCCATGTGGATGACGCTCCCCGGAGCTGTGTGTTACCCTACCTGCACGGCCAGCCAGACACGACAGCCCTTTCCTTTCTAGGTCTCTGGCCAGAAGAGGCATCTTCTTCCCTGGCTATACCCCTCTTGACTCCATGTTCCTCTGCAGCTTTTGAAGACTCACGATCTCTCCCCCAGCCTCAACTACATCCTCGCCTGCCATCCTCATGGGTTCATGTCCCACTCATGCTTTGGCCACTTTGCCACAGAGAAGTCAGGCTTCTCCAAGATCTTTCCTGGCATCATTCCTTCTATCCTCACACTGGGGGCCTTTTTCTGGGTGCCTTTCCTCAGAGAATATGTCATGTCTACAGGTGAGTTGGCTCCTAGGATGTAAAGCCAAATAAATAAATTGCTCCCCGAGAAAGAGGTGTTGGGTGAATGGGTGAGAACAAGGCCAATTCTGTGATCCCCTCTGGTCTGAAAAGCTACCATAGGTTCAGCTGCCTTATGTGAGGCTCTCCCCTCCTTTGAAGAGGTAGGGAGGAAAGTTAGGAGGTTAGGGAGATCACCAATGATCTTTTGCTTTTTTCTGCCCACCAGGGCCCTGCTCTGTGAGCCAGTCCTCCATGGACTTCTTGCTTACCCGTAGAGGCACAGGCAACATGCTGATCGTGGGGGTCAGTGGCCTGGCTGAGTGCAGATACAGCCTGCCAGGATCTACCACCTTGGTCTTGAAGAACCGCACCGGCTTTGTACGCACGGCCCTTCGGCATGGGTAAGGACACTTCTGGTCCAGACTGGGGAGAGGGGTTCCAAAAGCCCAGTGGGGAAGGAGGAAGAGGTTTTGAGGAAATGATATATAAAGAGGGAGGGGGAAAGCCACTGCTGTGGTGGAGTAGAGCCTGGGTCAGGTTCTAGAGGGATTTCTGCTTCTGAAGAAAGGCTAGCAGGCCAACCCGGAACCTGATCTGCCTCAGACTAGCATCTCATCTGGGCCAGTCCCTTTGTGAAAGGTGACTGGCTGCAACCCTATCTCAGAGAAGGCCAAAATTACCGTGTGGGCCAAAGGGAAGAAACCGAAAAGAAATGGCCCTTGAGTCTTAACTTCCAGTGTTTCAGACCTTGTGGGTTTACAGGAGGGTCTGGGACTCGCTTCCCTTAGCTTGCTGCTACTTTGCCCCCAGAGGCAGCTTGGGGTAGACCACGAGGCCCTCCCACTTAGCCTGGACCTGGGCCCAGCTGGGTTAGGGGCTGAGGAGCTTACAGGGAAACCCAGGGACCACTGGTGGTCAGCGTGTCTGGCTTTCAGCAGGGTCCCTAGCTTTCTGGCCATCAGAGAACATGCTTTTCCTCTGCAGGGTGGCTCTAATCCCTGCCTACGCCTTTGGGGAGACAGAACTCTACAATCAGCAGATCTTCACTCCTGGGGGCTTCGTTAGTCGCTTCCAAAAGTGGTTCCAGAGTATGGTACACATCTACCCTTGTGCTTTCTACGGGCACGGCTTCATTGAGAACTCCTGGGGCCTTCTGCCCTACGCTCGGCCTGTAACCACCATTGGTGAGTTGGCCCTTCTGCTGGCAGCCTCATCTGGGACACAGGATCCAGTTCCAAGGCTGGACCTTGGCTCTGGCTGTGTCCAGAGGCAGGGAGGCTGGCCAGGATGAACGCAGGGGTGGGGGAAGCGTGGGGAGAACCCGGGCTTGAGGGCTGAGGCCTATTCTGAGGAGTGAGCCATTCTGATGCTTTCCCTTTCCCTTCTCCATCTCCCCTGGCAGTCGGGAAGCCTCTACCACTGCCCAGGATTGAGGACCCGAGCAAGGAGACGGTGGCAAAATACCACGTGGTCTATATCGATGCCCTGCACAAACTGTTCGGCCAGCACAAGACCAAGTTTGGCTTCTCAGAGACCCAGGAGCTGGTGCTAACTTGACAGACATCCCCCGAGGTCTCCCTGTGACAGGTGCGTGTGTGTGGGTGCCTGTTTGGCTGTTTTCTGGATCCCTCTTCCGCCTTCATTTCTCTCCTGCTAGCTCTTCTCTGCCTTTTCCTCGAGGTTACAAGGAGACGGCCCCAAAGCCAGGGAAGGCCCTAGGGGAGAGGGGTCCTGAAATCTCCCTCACACGTGCCCACTCAGCATCAGCACTGAGGAAAACAAGGCACAGAACAAAAAGCCCACCTTCTGATACTGCCTGTGCCCCACCCAGCCTGTTCTGAGGGCCTAGTATCCCTGCACTTGTCTCTTCTTCTCCAGCTCTTAAGCAGCCCCATCTTCTGGCATCAAGGCTCCTCCAGGACTGGCGGCCTTGAGATCCAGTAGGCTTTGAGTTTAGGCCCCTCCACCTTCATGCCCTGTGACTTGGATCAGTCTTCTCTGAGCCTGTTTCCTCATCTGTAAAATGGGACAAATAATCCCTCCCCTGCTTACCTCAAAGGCTGGTGGGATGATGATATCGAATGTGATTGAACTTTGTAAACTGGAGAGCTACACAAAATTATTCTCCTCCAACCATTTTGCCCACTTCCTGTCCCTGAGCAAGCATTGCCCTAAATTTCATGGCATCTCAATGTTTAAAAGAAAGTTCATCCAATTAAAAAATCATTCTAATCTATTTTTATTTTTTAAAGTTTGTCTTTTTATTTTATTTTTTGGCTGCACAGCACATGGGATCTTAGTTCTCCAACCAGGGATTGAACCCGCGCCCCCTGAGTTGGAAGCGTGGAGAATTAACCACTGGACTGCCAAGGAAATCCCTAACCTATTTTTTAAAAAAGAAAGTTTACAGTGTAGGATCTTGTCAACAGTTGTTTGAAAGTTTAAGTAACCTTTCTAGTTGGGTGACCTTGGGGGAGCTACTTAAACTCTTTAATGTTGGTCCCCTCATCTGCAAAATGGGACGATACATCATGGGGAGCTGGAGGCTGGATCTACCAAAGCTGTTTTGGGCTGAGGCCTGAAGAATGTTATAGGTGCTACGGTCTCAAGCTGAGGGTGACTCCCTGCTGTGTCTTTGCCTCAGGACAATGTTCCTTTTTGCAGGACCTCTAGCCTATCAGACATGCTGTTACAGGAAAAGACCTAGGTGATGGGGATGGGTGCGTGTGAGCTGGGGCACAGAGAGGATGTGGGATGTTCTGACAGGAAATTCAGACCACCTTCCTCCTGCTGCCCCTTCTGAAATGGGTGCCTCGGTCCTTCCCCAAGCTCATGTGTGGTGTCAAAGAAACACCTAGTGGGAATTCCCTCGCGGTCCAGTGGTTAGGATTCTGGGCTTTCCCTGCTGAGGGCACAGGTTCAATCCTGGTCGGGGAACTAAGATCCCCCCAAGCCACAGGGCACGGCCAACCGCCAGCACCACCACTAGAACAACAACAGCAAAAAAAAAGAAGCATCTAGCAGGTAGGAAGTGCTTAAGCCGATCTTAAGAACAAGGGGAAAAAGCTTTATTTGCAAAGAATAAACCATTAATTTACACAAACTTACATCCCAGTTTATATACATTATGTATAGTTTATATACACAGTATCTCACACTGAATGCTGACCCCCAAAGCAGCACTGGGCCTGCTTCAGGCCATCCTCACCACAAAGCCCACCCCCCACCCCAGCTGGAAGCTTTTTGACTAAAGAAATGACATACCCCAACTCCACTTGGAGAGAGCCCTGAAAAGGATTACCAAAAAAAAAAAAAAAATCCAGTTCCTTCTTTGTGCTCACATGGCCTAGGGAAGCCTACAGGCAGGGACAGGGCCTGAGGCAGCACCAGGGTGGCCTCAGGACTCCGTGGTGTTGGGCCCATCTGGAGCCTTCCATCCAGAGGCAGAAGCTGGGAGAGTGCCCTGGGGAAGGAAGCACTCTGACCAAGGCTGTGGCTATGCTTTCCCTGCCTGGCCAGGCTCCTGATGGGGGCCAAGAACTTCCAGCCTCGAGTCTGGGGGTGGTAGAAATAAGGGGGCTGTGTGGGACATGGACTGTTCCCCCCTCACCCTGCTGAGTCTGGAGGTTGGGGCTCCTTCACCTCGGGCAGGTCGCCTTCCGTCTCTGGGCCTCAGTTTCCACATGAGTAACATGGGGTAGAACGTAGGTTGGGCTAGATTCCCTCTAAGGGCCTCTCAATCTCTCAGTTTCTCTGAATCTATTTGCATCCACCACAAGTTACATAAAACACACATACTCACACGTGGCTCAAAGTCTTTGTTCACCTCCAGGGTTCCTATCCCTTTACTGCTCATCAAAAGAAATTTGGCTCAGGGTGGATGAAGGGGGAAATAAGGCAAAGACAACATTTTCCGAGGAACCAGTAGCTGAGCAGCCCTCAATAGCTGCCTTTTGTGTCAGCTTTGGCTGTTGAAGCCGAAGCAGCTGGCAAAGCCCCCGCCATGCAATTCTCCTTCAAACCTCTGTCATCCACTTGCTCACAAATGTCCTCATCCCATTCTCTATGCTAGCTTTGGCCTTCTGGAAAAGCCACATCGGCATAATTCCAAGGTGTGAATCTAGTTCCACATTCTCTTAAGAGTAAACTGCTTCAATAACTTTGCAGCAACAGGGCTACTTCTTGCTTCCCTCATCACCCCTCTCCCTCCAGGGTTCCTTTTGAGGGGTCACAATGAATAAAGGAGTCCTGTGCGAATCCTATTTCCCCTCTAATCCCCTCCATATCTGGAGAATAGGGTGGATGTCAGAATGTCCTTTAGGGGAACAATTAAGAAGCCTTTTCCTTCCTTCATCTCACACTCTTCTGGCTTTAGAACCAGACGTCTCTCGGGTCTTCCCTGCATCCCTGAGAGATCCTGGTCGTACAGAGGTCTTTGTGGTATGGCAGAAAGAGATAAGGAGTCACTTAGTAGCGGCAGGAAGTGGCTAGTTCCTATAACCTGTCTGAAGGGTAACCAGAGGAGGTCCTTGTCCACAGTTGGGGCTCCATACACAATGGTTGGTTGGTCTATTGGGTGGATGAAAGAACATGAGGGGCATCCATTCTGTGGGTACTGGAGGCCTGCTGCTTGGACATGGTACCAAGATGATTCTTCTGAACACAAGAGCTCTAAGACTGATGGGTGTTTTCCAAAGAAACTGCCTACTCTTTTGCCCCAGAGCCCCTGGCAGCCAAGAGAAGAGGCGTTACCATCAAGGAATGAAAACTAGCCTCTTTGGGTTTCTCCCTAGGTCCCTCAAGGATTTGAGCTCCATATTACCATTTTTATTGGTTCTCTCTAGATTCTAAATTCAACACAATGCTGGGGCAGAACAGAATAGCTTTGTAATCAGATCTGGTTGAAAGCCCCAGGTTTGTGACTTAAGCTGGTCAAAGCACTTACCCTCTCTGAGCCTCGTCTAAACAATGGGATTGGTAATATTATCAAAGGAGATAAGAGAGAAAGCACTTTACAAATTTTAAGGAGAGGTTCTCATCAGATCCTGCTATAACTGAGGACTGTCTAAGGCACTTTATAGGAGCTGGGGCCAAACACATGCCTCAGGTTTGCCTCACCTGGTGTGGCAAGGCTGTCACTAGCAACCAGACGATGGTGGCGTAGCTCACCCCCTCTTGCCCTGACCCTTGAAGGGTCAAGCAGTGTATTTGCTTAGAAAGGGAAGGCACAGCAGAGAAACGAGTACCTGTTTTTCTTGGTGGATTTCAGCTGCTTGAAGGAGCTTATTCGCTCTCTCCTCAAAAGGAAACTTGTTTCAGGAGTAAGAGGAGCAGGTTCTACAAGACTGGCCCTGCCAGCTTTGGGTTAGACCCAGCACCTAGACTGGGCCCAGGCATTTAGAAATAAGGTCCTTGAATGATCTTGTCATATGATTTGATGGGAAGCCTAGAGTTGCCGGGGAAGGTGTCTTTGGGCCTGACCAGAGAGCAGAGCCCTGCCCCGCGCCTAGACGCTGCCTCCTCCTGAGCCTGGATTCAGGGGAGCAGCCCTGGAATCTATGGTAACTCTGCTGTGCTCTGGTTTTCCGGAGCCAGAGAGAAGAAAGGGGGATGTGGTTAGTAGGGCATCAGCTGCTGTCCTTTCAGACAAGGCCTGGGCTAATGACCACGTGGGTTGCAACACACTTGAAGAAAACCTTGTCCTGTCCTCAGCTCTTACCCTTTCTAGGTCAGGTAGAAAAGCTCTGTCTTGCCGAGGCCCAGGGTCAGCATAGGGTTTGGGAATGTTAGTAGGCTAGCCTGGCAGCTGCCTAAATATTAGAATTTGAAGGAACTTCTGGAGGTCATCCAGCCCGACCCTTTGCCCCCAGACACGACTCGACTAGATGAATATTTGTGTTGCTTAATAAATGGAAAATTTCCTTTGTGCCCAGGTAATCTAAAGAGTATCCCAGACTCACATAAACACAGGTCCCAGGATAGGCACCTGTCTCAGACAGAGGTAGGCTCTGGGGAGGAAGAAAACGGGGGTTCTCGCCAGATTGGGAAGGGGACAATTGGGGGGGGGACCCAAGGAGTCTTCTGAGCTTGGAGCACAGCTGTAAACAAAGTGAAAGACATGTGGCCCCAAGCACGGCCTCTGGTTCTTATGCAGGCAGGTTTCTGGCCATGCCCTGCAATTGCTCCAGGGAAAAGCAAACCTCCTGTCCTCAAAGCCCTGCCAGCTGCTGGCACGCGGCTCAGCGAGAGTGGGAAGACCATCTGGCAGGTTTCTCCCCTGGTCTCTGCCACAAGCACCTGCCTTTCCCTCCCTGCCCCTCTCCTTAGGTTGCAATGCTCCCCTCCCACCCCGCCCCCGCCCTTCAAGGTCAGAGGCTCGCCCCACAGTCTGGGCTGCACCTTTGCTAATTCTCGCCTGCTGCCTGAGCCCCTCACTTTAGTGCAACAAAATGACACCCGGGACCTCGAGGTTGAAGAGTCATGCCAGAAGCAGTCAACACGGAGCCAAGGAGGAAGGTTCTGCTTCATGTCCTGTTCACTCAAGGTCATTCTGGAAAATCAAGCAGGCCTTGTCATCCTGGAGTCACCGGGGAATAAATAGCACTGGGGCATTTTTCTCTGCGGCTGCGACACCCACACACCTCACTCCACAGCAGCACTTAGAGGTTCTGGAAGTCCCGGCTCCCTACCCTGGGGTAGGAGCGCGGGCAGGGGCAAAACGGGATTGGGGAGGGGGCGGAATCTAGGATGCAGGGGCCTCGCCCAGCCTGATGGCCCCGAAGAAGGTGGTGTGCTTGCTCATGTTGATGGAGATGTCGGCGTGCACCATCTTCACGGCGATCTTCTGCCGCGCTTTGAGAAGGCAGACGCCCGCCGTGTAACAAGTGTTGTAGTTGGTTTTGCCTGTCTCGATGCTGCGGGTGCACTGCAGGAAGGGCTTCTCATCCACCACCACCTCATAGCTGGCAAAGTCAGTGAAGTTGATGTAGTATACCTGGGGGCGAGGCAACGAGAAGGGATTGGGGGCGAGTGGAAGGAGAGGGTGGGCCCTCCCCGGTGACCAGCAGATGCGACCTGCTCACGCGAGCTGCCACTGCACCCCTTGAAGGCACGCTAGTCGGCCAACAGGATGGGCGGGGCGACAGGCTTATTCGCTGTCCTGCCTCCCCTCCATTGGGCTCAGGGGGTTAAGCAAACCTCTTTCAACAGCACACGGGTTGGAGACTCTGCGAGAGCCAGAACCACGCCTCATTCACCCCTTTACCTCCCCCAGCGCCCCCTCCCCACCCCCTGCCCTCCTTGGCCCTGGCGTGAAGCGCAGTTCTCAGCACACATTAGGTGCTGGATCAGTGCTACAGACACAAACGAAGGCGAATCAATTTCCACTGTCCAGCCCCAGGGACCATTTGTAGATAAACTTAGCAGTTACTGATTCCCCAGAGAGGGCACAGGAACAATGTGCTAGTTCTTCAGTTCTCTCTGCTTGCACCCCGCTCCCCTGCAGCTGAATTTCTCTCACTGATTCTCCCAGTGCCCCTTGGCGCTCTCGCCTGATGACTGAGGAAACAGATGCAGAGGGACGGAGAGCTATCTGTCACAAATGAGATAAAGAATGTGGAAGGGCGAAACTAACTTCGCGGCCAGAAGGAAGTGCTAAGCTGTGTTCAGTGGCATGAAGTCCAGGGCATTTTCCCAGTTTGCGTGGGCTACAAGGCCTGAGGCCACTCCCAGTTCTATCCCAGGCCCAGAAGATTAATTTTTCTCTTCTTCACTACCCTTATCCTTCACACCGCACCCCAAGCTTTGATCCCCACCCCCACCAAATGGCACTTAGGACATTGGGATCATACCCCTGGGGAGTGGGACACTCATCTGTTGCCCTAGATCACTTTATGGAAGGCTGCTCCCACCACAGGCTGTTCAGGAGGCTGCAGTGTATTCAGGTGCCGTACAGTTTCTTGGGTCAGGACCCCAAGCTGTGCCAAGATGCTCAGTAAGCTCAGCAAATGCTCGTGAACCCACCTTCTCTGGCCACTCTCCTGGGAGACCCTTCTGCCGGCTTCAGCGTCTTTCTGTCCATCCACCTGCTTGCTGCCCGCCCCTCAGAAGCCCCAGCCTCAAGGCTCGTCCACCTCTAGCTCTGAGGAGCCAACCCCATTGGAGACAAACAACAGGGGTGGAAGTGGATGGGCACTGGTCGACCTGGGGAGTGGGCCCTGAGCCAGGACGAGGACAAAAACAGAGGGAGAAAAGGGCTGGGAGAACGACAGCAGGGAGGAGGCAAGAATGACAGAGAAGCAGAAAGGTAGAGAAACAAATGGGAGAAAGAAGAGGAAAGACAGAAATCTTTTTGAGGCGGAGAGAAGGTCCGGAGGCGCACTCTCAGTCTTCATTATAAAGCCAGTAGTGTGGGGCGAAGGGGTTCTCAGCAGCCCTGGAACTGACTTTCAAAGAATATACTAAGGCAGAGTTCAAGTTTGGCAGTAGAACCAAACAACTCAGTGGGGAAACTAGGGCCTGGGGCTCTGTAGGAGGGAATCAGATGGCAGGGCGTGGGATGGGCCTCTTTTCAGTTTTTCAATCGTATCTGGCTAGGAAAAGACCCCAGACAGCCCCCTCTCTCTTTCCTCCCTCTTTTCAACTCCCTCCCGGTGCACCCTGCCCCCCCCACCCCCCCCAAAGCAGGACTTTAGCCACTGGCTGGTCTGGGCTGGCTCCACAGTGCCCCTCTGTGGCCTGCACGAGATCTGCATTCTGGATATAAGAAGAGTTAGGCCTGAGACCGTACTCACTTCTACCTGACTATAGATGAAGTAGGTGCCGTCCACCAGTACCTCCAACTCCCCACTGCGGGGGTGTAGCTTAAACACCTTGGGGTTCATGGTGATGCGAGACCAATCATTGAGCACTCCACCTGAAAGATCTCAGTATGAGAGAAGGGCAGTCACTCAGTACATGTCAGAACTATCTGGGCAATAAACACAAGAAATATCAAGCCGTACACACCCCCCAGCCCCATCCCAATACAACCTGGATAGCCCAGGAGGCCAAGCTTTACGAACAGCATCTGGAAGCAGAGAAAGCGGTCTGTTTGTAAAGTGGCAGCTAGGCCTGCCTCAGGCCCCTGTGGTCTGCCTGTCCTTCTTCCTCTCTCCTTTCCTGACCCCTCTGTCTGGAAGGATATTTAACCAACACCTTCTAGCTGGAACTGGGGGGGGGGGTAGGTAAGAATAGGGCGGGCACGCTGCCCTATTTTCTTTGTTGTTCTGGGGCCTGCACAGGCAAAATCCAGACACTGAGGGGCAGGCTAGGTCTTATTATTCCATTTCATCTCACCAGCTATAGCTCCTGAATCCCTCTCCTGTCTTATAGGTTCATGGGTTTTCTCCTTGTCCTTAAGAGATTCCTTTTTATAGTACCTCCACACCCACTCCTTTCTGGAAAGCCTCCCTGGGCCTCCAGGAAACCACTCAGCCCGAGGAATTGTCTACCCGGAGAACCTTAGGGATCAGGTGTGAGTCAGACTTCATGGCAGCCGGAGCAAGTGACCACCAGTAATAAAGCCCTGTAGGGGAGAGGGATCCTTATGAGAGTGAGGGATAGACCGCAACGCAGCACTAGAACCAGCCAAAGGGATGGAGAGGGTGTCTGGGCACTGAGGCACCCCAGCAAAGCATGTCTCTCAGTAAAACCCCATATGGGGCGGAGGGTCAGTCACTCCACCTTGGCTGGACGGTGGGCGCTGGCATGTGAGGGAGGAGGAAAAGCTTCCCTTTCCATCTTGCAGCAAGGGGGATGTTCCTTCCCACCTCAAGAGGAGGGAGTCCAGGCCTAGGGAGCCTTTTCGCCTCAAAACCATCCATTCTTAATTCAAGAAAATATGTTTTGAAAGTCCATCCTTGGCTAGTCTCAGGAGGTCTGCCTTTCTGAGGTGTGAGGAAACTGGCCTTCTGGAAAAGGTGCCCATCTTCCCTTAAGGTGATAAGCAGATGGGATAGGAGTTTGGAGGAGATGCCCTGGCTCTGCCCCTCACGGAGGACCGCTCTGCATGGTATCTTCCTACCCCTGATGCCCTCACTCTTTTTTTAAATTTTTAATTTATTTAATTTATTTATTTTTGGCTTTGTTGCTGCGTGCGAACTTTCTCTAGTTGCGGCGAGTGGGGGCTACTCTTTCTTGTGTTGCGGTGCGCGGGCTTCTCATTGCGGTGGCTTCTCTTGTTGCGGAGCATGGGCTCTAGGCGCACAGGCTCAGTAATTGTGGTGCACGGGCTTAGTTGCTCCACAGCATGTGGGATCTTCCCGGACCAGGGCTCGAACCCGTGTCCCCTGCATTGGCTGGTGGATTTTTAACCACTGAGCCACCAGGGAAGCCCTGATGCTCTCACTCTTGCTTCTGTTGGAACTAAAGATCAGCAGAGACTACTACTGGGGATTGGCCCAGAGGGGTTGGAACCAGTCTTGTTATGTGGTGGGAGCAAAATCAGTAGCTTCTGGCATAAACACTGAGGCCACCCATCGAGACACCCAAACAAATCTATTTCCAGCCTGTCTCACCTCTCCCTGGACAAATGGTGATCATGGCCCACCCAGGGCCCTGGGGCCCAAGGTACTTGGTCCCAGCAGGACTGCTTGGGTTTTGGTGCCATTCTGTTCCTACTTATATTTCTGAGGTGATTGAGTCAGGCATCCTGGTGGCACTCCAGGATGTAGCCAAGCCCGATCATTAAGGAAGCAGAGCACAGCCAGTTCAGGACTGACTGGGCTCTTAGAAGCTGTCCCCATGCAGCAGGTTTCTGAAACTTCATTTACTGTTTCTGTACTCACAGCCCCTCCCAGTAAGCGCCTGGCATCTTGGCTGGCTTGCTGCTTCCCGAGGCTCCTGGGGGTTCATGCATTTTAGGCTTTGTGCACCCTTGGGGACTGGACATTATTTCAAAGCGCTGTTCTTTAATGAACGTTCATGTCTCGTTGAGGAAGAAAATGAAGCTAATCATTCAGTGCAGTATACACACACATCTCTGAAGTGGCACAGTGTGGTGGAGAGAGTCAGACAGATGTGGTTTTGAATCCCAGCTCCTACACTTAACGGAAATCTTGGGCCAGTTAATTAACCTCTCTGAGCTTCAGTTTCTGTCTCTGTAAAAAGGAGCTAATGCCTACCTTTGTCGTGAGGATCAAATCAAATCAAAGACAAAGAAAGTATGTTGAAAACTCTAAAGTACCATACAGATATAAGGCAGTAGATTTCGTATGGTGTTGTCCAATTTGTCTGGCACTCTGTTTCCCCACCTTTTAAATGCAGGGATTACACTAAATTAGGATTTCTAACCTCCTGAAATCCATCTCCCTTTTTTATAGACACTAGCATCTCATACTCCCTGGAGAGTCTAACATGCCCCCCACTTCCCTGAGAGAAATGCCTCCTCCACCCATTTTCTGTGTAGACCCATCAGACAAGAAGATTCGATTTTATGTCGTTCTACTTTCTCTAATTTGTATTGTGAAAATGGTGATAAAACTACACATATCCCCAAGGGTGACTCTGATTCAGCCTCCACCTCCCAAGAATCCCTGGTTTAGACAATGTCTCAAGTCCCTTTCAGCTTCCTCATCAGCGATTCTAAATGCAATTTGTAGTAACCTTAGGGCAAGCAATTACTCAGGACAGCCAGCAGAGGGCAAAATGGAGTAGAGAATGGCCCCTAATGTCAAGGGTACCTCAGGGGCCTGGGAGGAACAAGGCTGTGTGACTATTTGAAGGCTGGGGGTAAGGGGAGGAGAAACTCTCCTTAGGGAGAGAGCCTACTTGGACTCTTACCATTTTTGACTTGGATTGCTGACCCTTGGCCCTGCAGATGCACCACGGCTGGCTGGGAGGATGAGAAGGACAGAGAGAGTAGTCACTGTGAGAAATGGATGCTTGCTCAGCCACCAGTTGCCAGGATTCCACCTCTGGTTTCTAGTCTTCATTTGTATCCCAATTCTGATCCCTCTCCCCTTTCTTGGGATGCGAGTGGCCACATTTCTACTAGAGGGTAATATGATTTTGTAGCTCTGCCACTTCATAGCTGTGTGACCTCAGCCAAATGTAATGCCTCTGAGCCTCATTTCCCTAACTGTGAAACGGGGATCATGAGAATCTCTGTCTGACCTCTGTCACAGGGATGTCTGAAGATCAACTGAGGTGACGAATATAAAATGCCCTGCAAGCCTTCCAGCACCGTGCAGCTGTGTAGATTGATCACCGTGACCAAACAGCTGTAGTGAGGGAGGCTGAGATGAGGCAAGGCGAGGCGGCGGAACCTGCCAGTAGAGACGCATCAGGAAGCTCAGAGACTAGGGAGGAGCCCTTCAGGCCATGAAGGCAGAAGTCTAGGCTGGGCTTGACCCAGAGCTGGTTGGTTGATTTTCAAGGACATACTCTTAAAACTTCTAAGCTGCTGATGTCAGGTGGTCTGAGTGCCGACAAGGTGTCTGGGGTGGCTGGGGAGGCGGAGGCCCAGGTGAATAGGCCTGACTGGCAGCTGATTGTTGGGTCTGGCTATGGTGACCCTCTGTCTCCTGGGGAATGGAGAAAGATGGCCACGAGGAGACTCAGTTCCCTTGCTAAAGGCAGGCCCTGGGGCAAAGCTTTCTATTCATAGAGCTAGGAGGAGGCTGTGAATGAAGAAGCTCAGAAGCTCCAGGGTCTCCTCACAAGATAAAGCCTCAGCCAATTTAATAGGGAGCAAACTCAAGGGTGGCTCTAGCCTGTGGTCTTCCCTCCTCTCCAGCAAGAGAGCAATTCCCAGCCAACCTGGTTTTCTCGAGTTCCAGCTTTATCAGCAGCACCTGCAAAATAGGACAGGCCAGTCAGAGGGCGTGCTCTTTCTGCTTCCTTTTCTCCTCACCTAGGCAGCCAGGGGCACTGAGCTTTCACTCCCTGTAGTGAAGCCCTGTCTGAGTGTTATTTTCCAGGGCTCGGAAATGGAGGGAGAGTCAGGGTGCGATGCAGGGCACTGGGGTAGGAGAGGACACCCCTTCCTTCTCTTACTTGCTCCCGACCTGCATCTTCAGTGGGCCCAGCACCCAGCAGGGAAACCAGCCTCTCACCAACGCTCGTCTAAGGCTAGTGCCACCGAGCACCCAAGGGGACAGAGGAGAGTGTTTTCCTGCCACCACGTGACCCCGAGACGATGGTGCTTTGCTTCTTTAGCACTTTGCTCCCTTTCTGTTAATTTTCTTCATAGAGCGCATTGCCATTTGTAAATATCTTGCTTCTTTAATTGTCTCTCTCCTCCTGTAGGACATAAATTCCACGAGAACAGGGACCACTTATCAATATATCTCTTGCACATAGAAAGTGCTCAATTAATATTTGTGGGAAGATTGGATGAAAAAAACCCCCCTAACTGCATCTCTCGGGGCCACGGTGACACTGATTAGCCCTGTTTGAACTATGAGTCAAAGAATCTGAGTCTTGTGGCAGTAAAGACCCAGAGAAATCAGCCGTAAAGACTCCATTTCTGTAAAGCCCCAAGATACAAGAGGGGAACAGGAGAAGGAAATAACAACTGACCTAAGCCCAGATAGTCTGACTCCTGTCAACTTCAATTAGGCAGGTTTGGATCTGGATCTGTATCTTTTGGATGCCCTTCTGGGCCCAAAGGGAAAGATGCAAAGAGATTAAATGCTCTTCAAATGGGCAATGTGGCGGGGGAAGGATGTAGTGCAAAAAGCACTTGGTTCCTCAACAAGTTGGTCTTGGTGCCTGTGTCTGCTTCTTCCACAGCCTGAGTGATTCATAAGTTGCCAGCTCCTTGACCATCAGTGACTACTTGTCTACCTCTGTGGGAAAGACATTTCAGAGTTCAAGGCATGAGACTGCTCTAGGGCTTGTCATTCTGTCCAGTCCCCAGCATTCCTCCTCATAGCCTATTTCTAATGAAGCATCAGTATGTGAAGCTGAATGCTGGGAATCAGAGCAGACCAAATCCATCCCCTGTGGGAACTCTGGTGAACCCTTAGGGCCTCTGTCTCTGGCTCATGAGTTTACAGGGAGGCCTAGAGTCAGGGAGGGCTTATGATGGAAGGGCTGAGACAGGTCAAGAACAGGTGTCTCTTCCTTGACAAGCTGGTATAAACAAGAAGTTAGAGCAGGGCTTGTTCAATTCCCAGCTCTCTACTGAACTAGGAGACCTGCATTTCTTACTGCACACCACCATTTGAAACTGCTCTTGGGATCACCCACTCTTGCTCTATTAGAGAACTTTTAAGGAGCGTAGGAGGGTGGAGAGACGGAAGAACTCACCAGAAGGTCCCTGGAGACCAGGGGGTCCTTGAGGACCAGGAGGACCTGGAGGGCCAGGTGGTCCCATAACAGTTGTTCCTGGAATTCCAGGAATCCCTGGAATCCCCGGGGGTCCTTGGGGTCCTGGAGGTCCTGGAGGTCCTGGGGGGCCATTGGGCCCAGGAGGTCCTGCTTTCTTTCCTGAAAGACAAGATTAGGTATTACATTTGTAGTTATTGACTGAGAATGTACTGTCAGGAGTTCCACAGCCTTCTAATGACACAAAGTCGGCCCTCTGGGAGTTCCTGCTCTTAAAGAGGGTGATACTTTTATCATACGTGATACACACACACACACACACATGCACACACACACTCCCTACCCTGTTTCATGAATAATCATTTACAGGTTGGGTTTGAAGATATAATGGCCCTCAAGGAGCTTAGTCTAGTGGGGAAACAGACAGTCACACGATAGTAGAAGTGCTGCATTAGTGGTAGGGACAAAATGCTGGAGAGGTCAGGGAAGGCTTCAAAAAGGAGGTTACAGTTCGGCTAAGTCCAAAGGATCAGAACTGTCAAGTGGCTAGACCTGTGGGTCACTTTTTAGAATTGAGAACTGGGCTGTTGTTGAACAGTGTGGCTTTCACGTTTACTGTCCAGGCCTGACCTTAGGAAGAATATCGGCTCCAGGAAGGTTTCCTATAGGAGTCGGGATGTACAGGGACTTGGGCTTGGGATGGAGGTGGGAATGTGGGATTGGAAGGAGTCTGGGAGATGAGAGGTGGGGGAGAGGAGGGCGAGGGAGGGAAGGTGGGTAGAGAGAGAGAGAGAGAGAGAGAGAGAGAGGGCTCGAGCAACATAAGGAAAGAAGGGGCAGTGGAGAGCACAGAGAGCTGAGCTGAGGAGGAAGCAGCAGGCAGGTTTTTGCTTTCTCAGCTGACCCCTCTAAACCCTATTTTTAAAGATCTCTGGGAAAGGAAATTCTGCACACTCCCTTGGTAACATGTTCCAATGTTTATCACCCCCTCACTGTTAGGAAGTTCTTCTGTATATTGAACTGAAATCCCTCCTGTGGCAGTTTAAGCTCTTATTCTATTGTTTGTATAGATAGAGAAGAATAGCTACCATCATGCACACAATAACCCTCAAGTGCTCAAAGACATTAAGTCACCTATCAACCTCTATTTTTATAGGCTAAATAATCTGGCTTCCCAAAGTCTTTTCTCAGAGGCCCTATTCTTGAATGTATTATTAATCAAGCCACCAGATCCCTCCCCGTTTCCTCCTCGCTATCCTTTCAGAGCAGTCTCAGCCTTCTTATTCCATATTCCAGTCCTTCCCACATCCCCGCCAGAATGTAGCTATGTTAACAGAGTCATAACTGTGGTTTTGAACCAAAACCTCCAGTTCCTCCTGTTTAACCTCCTCTGCTCCGTGCAGTCCAATTCAAGCACTGCAGGTGGTCACAGGTGGGTGGCTGCTTCCTCCTTTCCCCGCTTTTTCACAATCTTGTGGAAGTGTCAGGAATGGGAGCCTTTCCGCAGACTCCATCATGGTGTCTTCACCTGTGATACGTTCTTCCTTTTTAAATATAACCCTGTCAAGTCTCACTTAAATACCTCCTTCCTGACTCTGCCTCCTGGCTCCCTGGGCTCTCAGGGAGGAGAATCCTGTTCTGATTTATCAGGTCCCCTTTTAAGAAGAATGCCGTGTGCTCAAGAAACCCAATCCCCATGGTAATGCCACTCAAGAGGTCACTTGTCCATGTCTAACCACATCTGCATTTGCAATGAAACAACAGGGTCATTGCGGGGCCCCTTCCCCAGGGAGGAAAGTAAGGAAGGTCCATAGAGCTTCTCTCTCACGGAGAGACAGGAGTCTTAGCGTTTTCCCTGCACTTAGCAGCAGAAGATTGAATCTGCCCAGTTTCGAGATCTAGCTAATTTTAAGATGCCAAACAGGAAAGCCATCTCCCTTCAGATTTGGGCAGCTTCCAAGTCAGGCTTATTCAGCGCCCAAATTTCAATTCCGGCAAGTGTACTGGAAAAAACAGGGAATCTGTAGTCAGGAGATAAGGCTGTAAGCCTCAGCTCTGCCACGGACGTATACTTTGGGTAAATCCCTTCCTCTCCCTGAGCCTTAGTTTCTCCATCAGTAAAACGAGGAGCTTGGCCTCGATGATTTCTCTAAGTTTCCTCCCAAGACTGAGGTTCCATAAGGAGGACTGACTTACCCCTGGCAGTCAGGAAACTTCCCTAGCCTGGTTATAAAGTCTGCTTCTCTCTCACTCTTCTCTGAGTGGCACAGACACAGGGGATGGTGCATAGTAGGCTGTCCTCTGTCCCAGAATGTCCAGGCCTAACAGTGATTTTTGAGCTAGAGGGGCTTCTGTGGGGAGTGTGAACTTTAGTGTCAAGACTGTGAGTCTCCTGTGATTCTTAGGGTAATTTTGGAAGAATTAGAGCCAGAAACTCCTGCAGTGAAAGTGAATAATGGTTGCAGTGTAAACAGAGAATGTTCACTTATGAAAATGCTAGAAGGCATCTGGGAACAAGCTCCTGCTGGGATCTAGTTCTGCAGCTGGTCCTCTTTGCTCCTCTGCAACCAGGTTTAGGTAACTGTACTTCTCATCCTTGCATCCTTACAGAAAGTTGGCCCACAGAAGAGCATGTACAAAATGGCCCCTGGACCAAGAAGATGACTTTAGAGGACTGTCTTCCTTCTCTGGATTTCCTTACTTTAACAGAGCACCTCACGATACAAAAGCCCAGAGACTTTTGTACTTATCAAGTTACCCTGTGTAGTCTTAGATGCAAGAATACACACGTTCTTTTAGTGAAGCTCAAATTGTTGAAAGAATGAACTAAAAGCAAGAGAAGGGGAGAGAGAGAGTTATGGGAGGGGGAAAATTCCATTAAAGGATGGAAATTAAATGAACAACTCAATTACCTCTTCAGGCATGTGTCTATTCACTGTGTCCAAGGAAATCAGTATTAAATGGCTTCTAAATCACTTTCAGCCAAGGCAAATGTTTAAAGCCTATGTGCATTCTCTTCCCAATAGTGGCCCACATACAAGGTAGCAGTGCTGGGCAGTGATTCGAGTCACTGCCAGAGGCATTGGGATCTCTTGAGTTTGTAATTTCAGAGCTTCTCGCCTAGACAACTGCCTTCCATTACCACCAGCAAGTGTGTTCTCTCGGTGCTCACCCCTTGGATGACACTTCAAATGGGTGTTGCTCCCCACCACACACATGCCCTATATTTGGGTAAATCACTAGCCTACTTGCTGTTCCCCCAGACACGACATGTTCTTTCATGCCTCTGAGAGATTTCAGTATGTAGTTTTCTTTGCTGGGATATTCTTCCCCTTCTTTTTTCCTCATCCTTCAAAGTCTAGGTTAGATAATGTTTTCTCTGAGATGTGGGACCAAGCATGAGAAGCTCATGCTTCTATGACTGCACTTTTTAAAATACTGTACTTCAGTTATTTGTGTGTGCTTCTGTGATTCCAACTATACCGGGAGATTTTGGAGGGTAGGAACCATTTTTCTTCATCTCTGTATCTCTCTTCCTGACAATTACAAGATGCTTATTCACTGTCTAGTGAATGAGTGAGTGGAAGAAAAACTTAGTAGCTGTCATTAGAAAGTGCTCTCAAGTCTACCTATTAAGAAAGAAAGGAAGGGGACTTCTCTGGTGGTGCAGTGGTTAAGAATCAATGCAAGGGACACAGGTTCGATCCCTGGTCCGGGAAGATCCCACATGCTATGGAGCAACTAAGCCAGTGCACCACAACTACTGAGCCCGCATGCCACAACTACTGAAGCCCGTGTGTTACAACTACTGAAGCCCACATGCTTAGAGCCCATGCTCTGCAACAAGAGAAGCCACAGCAATAAGAGGTACATGCACTGCAACGAAGAATAGCCCCCGCTCGCTGCAATTAGAGAAAGCCCGCGTGCAGCAACGAAGACCCAATGCAGCCAAAAATAAATAAATAAATAAATAAATAAATAAATAAGTTTATTAAAAAAAAGAAAGAAAGAAAGGAAGTCATCCCTGGGCTTGTGTTAGGAGCAGAGGGTGTCCTTGTCCAGGCCAGGGGAGCTTTCTAGGTTTGTTAAAATTTCTGTCTTAAAGGGATGTGATAAGAACGGAAAACTACATACTTGAAAGTCAAATTTGGGCTTCCCTTGTGGCACAGTGTTTAAGAATCCGCCTGCCAATGCAGGGGACACGGGTTCGAACCCTGGTCCAGGAAGTTTCCACATGCCACGGAGCAACTAAGCCCCATGTGCCACAACTACTGAGCCTGCACTCTAGATCCCGCAAGCCACAACTACTGAAGCCCGCGTGCCTAGAACCCATGCTCCGCAACAAGAGAAGCCACCGCAATGAGAAACCCGTGCACTGCAACGAAGAGTAGCCCTCGCTCGCTGCAACTAGAGAAAGCCCGTGCGCAGCAACAAAGACCCAACACAGCCAAAAATAAATAAATAAATAAATAAATTTATAAAAAAAAAAGAAAGTCACATTTACTTTCTTAAAAGACAGAATAGCTTGGTGAATGCCCAGGCTCCACAAAGAAAGGTTTCCTCACTGACTCCAGTTCTCTGGCTATTTCCCAATTTTGCTCAGCTCAGGTCCTTAGGGGCCAGGCTATTCTTCAGCTTCTTTACAACAGGGACACAGATTTCCCATGTGGGCCATGGCATCTCAAGCCACCAGAGTACCCTAGTACTCAGAGAAGTGGCAGGAGGCAGCTGAAGCCGGTCTTTTGGGCCTAGTCTGGGGTTGATAATCTACTCTGTAAAGCTCCAGAAATGTTAACAGACAGAATCATCTCGCTTAGAGCATTTTAATGAAAACTCATGAATTTCACTCTATTTTCCTCCCAGGTCAGAACACAGAAAAAAATAGGTACTTAAAACTGGTTTCCTGGTTGGTTCTTTTAGTCCTAAGGAGTGGACCACATTGCCTGGTCCTGTCTTTTGGAACCTGTTCTGTCTTTGGGTTCTCCTCTTCAAGCAGGCAAGCACTCGTACAAACTTGTGGGCCATTCCCATTGCAAGTACACTGGAGACTTACAGACCCAACAATGGCACAATGGATCCACTCAACTAGGAGATTCTTGGAAAGACTAAATGATCAGGGTACTACTACAGCTGAGTTTTTCCATCACAGAGAAAATGATATTGAAACCCCAGAGCAAGAAATACCTTCCCTGACTATCTGAGAAATAAGAGAGGGATAGCTTTTAGGCCAAAAAATAGGGTACTGACATCTTTCAGGAGGTAGTATACCTAGTCCCTACAAGCAGTCTCAGGACTTCATTCATACCTGGCCACTGATTTGATAAAGGAAGGGAAAAAAGGGAGAAAGGAGAAGGGCAGGGGAAAGAGTAAGGAAGAATGAAGGAAAGAGATGTAAAATGAATTGTATGGAAGAGGGAGCAAGAAAGAAAAGCAAAAACAACTTTCACATGTTGCTAGGAAGCAATTCTATCTTTCATGGATCATCACTGAAAAATGATATATATTTCTTTTTTTTTTTTAATTTATTTATTTATTTTTGGCTGTGTTGGGTCTTAGTTTCTGTGTGAGGGCTTTCTCTAGTTGCGGCAAGCGGGGGCCACTCTTCATTGAGGTGCGCGGGCCTCTCACCGTCGCGGCCTCTCCCGTTGTGGAGCACAGGCTCCAGATGCGCAGGCTCAGCAGTTGTGGCTCACGGGCTTAGCTGCTCCGCGGCATGTGGGATCCTCCCAGACCAGGGCTCGAACCCGTGTCCCCTGCATTGGCAGGCAGACTCTCAACCACTGCGCCACCAGGGAAGCCTGATATATATTTCTTATTCCTTGGAAGCTACAATACTCAAGAAGATCACACGTGATTGAGTAAAATAATGGACAACCAGCGTTGAACGAATATAAAAATCCTTCTCCCTTGATTTTTTCTTCTAATTTTAGAAAAGACATGACAGCAATTTTACAAAATCAGGAGCTTGACTTACCCTTTTTCTTGTTTTTAACTGGACCTGTTAAAAAGAGAAAATGGAAAATTAAGTCACTGGAAATTAACATAAAGTGTTTATTCTTCAAGACAGTCACAGGAGGAATCCCCAAGACACTGCAAATTTGAGGGAGCCCCATGCCAAGGGTCAGGTTATTGGCAAGGTATCGCCCAACTATCAAACCTCCCCAATCTGTCTCTGACTGTTGTAACAATAAAGTTACAAGGAAGATTCTTCCCTAGGAAGAAAAGTCTTTCAGGCTTATTAGTCTTTGGAGTGAGGGAATGGGTACTTCGCCATAAAGATGAAATGCCCAGAAATGCAGAACTCAACAACCTTAGGACGGCATTCCATTAATTATGCAAGTCCTGAGATTGAAGAGTCACGCATTCAGGTCAGGAACTGATGTGAAGTCTCATGTGTTGAAGCTGGAAGGAAAAAAGGGTCATTTTCATGGAAGGAGCAGAGCAGCGGCAGTTTACTTTTTAGTCACTTCCTTATCGTTATTCAAATTGTTAGTTATTAAAACAGTGCAACCATAATACATTCATTTGGGGGCCACATGCACTCCCACTGTAATTTAACATAAGTTAACAGACACTTTAAAAGAAGTGTCAACAGTTTCATCGACAATGAAATCACAAGCATTTTCTGGGGAATTACTTCTAAAGAAAACATTTCTAATCAATTGAGGGCACTCAGAAAACCCAAGGCTTTTCTCATATAGTTAGGTAACAATCACTCCTCAGACATACACAGTTTAGGTGTCTCCCAGACATGCAGGCATGTTTTTCCCTACTGGGGACTCAATTCACTTCATTCTGTAGGTGGATTTGATTTTCTTTAGGTGCACATATTTAAAAATCTGTTCCAAACTCCCATGAAGACCCTACTGGACAACATTAAACCCCTGTCAGTGCCCTCAGGAGCTCACAAAAAGACCAGCATTTGTATATCGTTTTATAGACTAAAAAATCTATTTCCATCTATCATCTCATTTTATTCTTGCAACAAGCTTGGAATGATCTTTACCTATAAAAGCAGGCTCTATCAAAGATTCTGTCTGAGCAGACTTCAATCAGAAGTCAGTAAAGTCTCTAACTTGGAGAGCTGCCAGCGTGGCCATCAGAGCTTGCACAGGTCCCTCGAAAACCAATGTCAGTGTAGACTTCCCTGGCAAGGTAATTTCACGTGCAACAGTAGGTATTATTATGCGCAGGGGATGTTTATGGTTGGGTTAAGCAACCTGCTGCACTTAAGGTCATGGATCCTCCATTCTTTTATCCTCATTTTTTCTCTCTTTCTCTCCTCCCAGTTCTTGTTCTTCTTTCTTTACTGCCTATCTTTTATGTTTTTAACAACATTGAGAGCTTCTGAGAATGTACACAGAGGTTCTGGCAAGGAAGCACAGCTACACAGATACTACTGACTAAGAGGCAGCCTGAGAAGGGCCACCTCCTTGAACCAGAAAGCTGTTTGGGGAAGGATTTACACAGAAAGGCCTAACCCCATCAACCAGCTACCAGCCAACCAGTCAGCCACCTCAGCCTGGGAAAGCAGTGAGATGACAGCCATTGCAGCCATTGGCCTCATAGACAGATTGTGTTAGCCCTGGCCAAGTTTCTGACCATTTCAGCTGGTTAAAGGGTAAGTACTATTACATCAGACTTCAAATCAGGCTTTGAGGAAATCAGACGATCACCATACACCTAGTCCTTATTGAGCACACCTAGGGAAGGCACAGTAAATAATGAAACACAACTCTCCTCAGAGAACTTACAGTTGAATAAGAAAGTACTAAAGGGGGGAGACTTAAGGAATTATACTGGCTAGTTGAGGAAAAATAAACTCCTGGAGGAAGTCTGACCTATATCTACAAGGGAAGTTTGACCTATATCTACAAGGGAAAAGAGGGAAAGGGAAGTTAAAAATTTTTCGTTAACTTTTATGAGATGGATGGACCTAGAGTCTGTCATACAGAGTGAAGTAAGTCAGAAAGAGGAAAACAAATACTGTATGCTAACACGCATATATGGAATCTTAAAAAGAAAAGGTTCTGAAGAACCTAGGGGCAGGACAGGAATAAAGACACAGACGTAGAGAATGGACTTGAGGACACAGGGAGGGGAAAGGGTAAGCTGGGATGAAGTGAGAGAGTGGCATGGACATATATACACTACCAAATGTAAAATAGATGGCTAGTGGGAAGCAGCCACATAGCACAGGGAGATCAGCTCGGTGCTTTGTGACCATCTAGAGGGGTGGGATAGGGAGGGTGGGAGGGAGAAGCAAGAGGGAGGGGATATAGGAATATATGTATACGTATAGCTGACTTACTTTGTTATACAGAAGAAACTAACACACCATTGTAAAGCAATTATACTCCAATAAAGATGTTAAAAAAATTGTGTTACCTTTTATTATTTTATACCAGAAATACCTACTCATTATACATACTTAAATGCATGCACACCTACATACATAGAAAAGGGGAGCAAAAAGGAAAAAAATAGCTTAAAAAAACTACTCACAAATAACCACTATTAACATTTTCTGCATATCTAGAAATTTCCTATGCATATAAATATGTATTTTTACAAAGTGGGATCAAATAAAAATGTTGTTTGATAACTTTCTTCTATGTCAATAACTACATTTCTACATTATCATTTTAAATTTGGATACACCAGCATTATATAGGTAGCTCTTTATATTTTTTTCTAGTTCTTTCATGATTTCATTTTTCGTATTTAAATCTTTAATTAATCTGGTATAGATTTGGTATACAGTGGGAGGCAAGGAGCTAACTAAAATTTTTATCTTTATTTTCCAAAATGGCCATGCCATGAAGAGTGCTGAGCATAACAGGGGCTCAAAGCCCTATTTTCCACTTCTTCTTGTGTCACAGAAGGGCTCCCAGAGAGCTTCCATCTATTCAGTGGACATTTGGCATATCCCTCAGAAAAAAATGAGGATGAAAAAATATGGACAAGATTATCCTTAGATTGTATCACACTTCCCATAGGTGCTAGTGAGTACATCATTTCAGCAGTATAGGAGTTCTAGCTCCCCGGTATTTTCTCTCTAGAAGACGGAAAACCACCATGGCCAGTAAATAATTCTTATGAGTTTCAACATGGTCCTCTAAGCCCTGGTTCTATATCTGCCATTCTCATTTCCTTTGTTTGAGGCCATTGTGGTTTCCCGTCTTCTAGAGAGAAAATACCAGGGAGCTAGAACTATCCCATATTAGATATGAGCATCTTGACCAGAGCAAAAGCAGTAACCTCTGCTGAGTTCTATACCTTTTTAGATATATTGATTTATTTTCTCTATACGCTTCAGAACCTTTTTCATGCCTACTCAGAGCACTACCACTGTCACATGTCTGTTTCCGTGGTAACAGTCTACATTTCTCTATCATTCTAATACCCTCTACTTGTAACCATCATGCTTTCTGCAGGCAAACCCCACAAATACATCAGAGTGGGACAGACAGCTGTGCAGTCCTTGGAACTGCTTTTATAGTAGTAAATTTGAGATCTGACAGGTTTTGATCAATGTGGCCAGGCTGTTTGCTATCTGATATTAAGAAAAGGGGGTTTTGTAATAGCATCAGGGCCATGGAAGCCAGCAGCAGTCCTAGCCTGAGTCTGGTCCTGACTCAATCACAAACTGACAATAAGGCAAGTGGGCCATTTTCTTCTGATTCTTCATCTTCTAAATTAGGGAATACTTTGTACACTTTGTCTCTATTCAAGCCTAGGGTTCTGATGAAGATAAATGACACCATAACTAAAGCTAACATTTATTGAATATATATGAGCCATGCACTGTGCTAGATGCTTTACATATCTCATTTAGGTCTTATGACAATCCAGCAAAGTAGTTATTATTATGCTTATTTTATAGATGAAGAGATGGATTAAATTAATTACACAAAGCCACACAGCCTGTACATATTTTCAGGTAAGCTGAAACTTCAGAAAGATTCATGTTTTTCTAGATGTGTTTTGAAAATTAAAAAATAAATGTATATATTTCCAATTTCTGGCTTCACGTGTCAAGCACTTGAAAGCCATCACTCCCATACTCACAATAAGAAAAAACTGAGCAAACTTAAAATCACTTCCTAGATCCATCAGAGAATTGAGGTCACAAGGCAAACTGCTGTTCTGTAAGATGGAGAGACAGACCGGTGGATATGGAGACTCATAGCAGACTAGGTGAAGAAGCCTGCAGCTGAAGCCAGTATCAGTAAGAATACTTTAAAACTGTAATCGACAAATTGCTAGATGCTCAGTGTGGACTAGCTCAAGGGCTAAAAATCCCCAGTGGGCCCAGCCTTAGGGGCTTCTCCACACTTTCATGCATTTTACCTGCAAGAGCACTACCAGGTTCTCAGAGTGAAGACTGGAGAAAAATTCTCTTGTCCTTCTAGCAAGGGGAGAGGAAAAGCAGCCATTTTGAAATATATCCAGACCTCCCTATTCTCTTTAACAAGGTCTGCCCTCAAGGAAAACTTTTATCAGAGCCTAACTGACTGGGGTTTTACCAGAGCTGAACTGACCTGGGGGACAGGAAATACCCAACTCAGGCACACTAAAAGATTGAGACCTAATCATAAGACTAATGAATGCTTCCATTCTACCCACACTTTATCATCACATTAACAGCACTCCTGTATAACAGGGGATTACAGCTAAAAACACTGCCAGAGCTTTATTTACAATAGCCAGGACATGGAAGCAACCTAAGTGTCCATCAAAAGATGAATGGATAAAGAAGATGTGGCGCATATATACAATGGAATATTACTCAGCCATAAAAAGAAATGAAATTGAGCTATTTGTAGTGAGGTGGATGGACATAGAGTCTGTCATACGGAGTGAAGTAAGTCAGAAAGAGAAAAACAAATACCGTATGCTAACACATATATATGGAATCTAAAAAAAAAAAAATGTTCTGAAGACCCTAGGGGCAGGACAGGAATAAAGACGCAGATGTAGAGAATGGACTTGAGGACATGGGGAGGGGGAAGGGTAAGTTGGGACGAAGTGAGAGAGTGGCATGGACATATATACAGTACCAAATGTAAAATAGATAGCTAGTGGGAAGCAGCCGCATAGCACAGGGAGATTAGCTCGGTGCTTTGTGACCACCTAGAGGGGTGGGATAGGGAGGATGGGAGGGAGACGCAAGAGGGGGGAGATATGGGGATATATGTATATATATAGCTGATTCACTTTGTTATAAAGCAGAAACTAACACACCATTATAAAGCAATTATACTCCGATAAAGATGTTAAATAAACAAAAACAAACAAAAAAAACCCACTGCAAGTCTCAGACCCTACTTAAGAATTTTCCAGGGACATCCAAAGACCACATGAAGAGACTAAGATAAGAACTATGGAGACAATTTTAGCCTCTGACACCACAGTTACAGCAAACAGTAAACACAGCCTAACTCTTAGTCAGATGAGCATAAAACCTTACATTACTGGTCTACCTACCTCAGTTACTTTTACCCAGTATATCATGTCTAGCTTTCAGCCAAAAATTACAAGGCATATTAAAAGGCTAAAAATACAGTCTGCAGAGATAAACCAAGCATCAGAAGCAGACTCAGAAATGAAAGAGGAGATATTACAGCTGATACCACAGAAACACAAAGGCTCTTAAGAGACTACAATTATGTGCCAACAATTTGGACAACCTAGAAGAAATGAATGAATTCCTAGAAACATACAATGTATTAAGACTGAATAATGATAAAATAGAAAATCTGAACAGACTGATTACTAGAAGGAAATTAAATCAGTAATCAAAAACCTCCCAACAAACAAAAGTCCAGGAACAGAAGGCTTAACTGGTGAATTCTACCAAACATTCAAAGACAATTGAATTAATAGCTATCCTTCTCAAACTCTTCCAAAAAATTGAAGAGGAAGGAACTCTCCCAAACTCATTTTACGAGGCCAGCATTACCCTGATATCCAAGTCACATGAGGATGCCATAAGAAAAAAAAATACAAGCCAATATTCCTTATGAACATAGATGCAAAAGTCCTCAACAAAATAATAGGAAACCAGTCAACAATACATTAAAAAGATCATACACACTATGATCAAGTGAGAATTATTCCAGGAATGCAAGGATGATTCAACATTTGCAAGTCAGTCAATGTGATATGCCACATTACCAAAATGAGCGATAAAAATCATATGATCATCTCAATAGATGAAGAAAAAATCATTTGACAAAATTCAACATCCATTTATGATAAAACTCTCAAAAAGTGTGTTACCTCAACTTAATAAAGGCCATATTAGCTGACAAGTTAGCTAACAAGTCCACAGCTAACTTCATACTCAATGGTGAAAAGCTGGAAGCTTTTCCTCTAAGATCAGGAAAAAGACAAGGAAGCCCACTCTTGCTACTTTTATTCAACACAGTATTGGAAGTCCTAGCCACAGTAATTAGGCAAAATAAATAAATAAATAAAAGGCATCCAAATTGGAAAGGAAGAAGCAGCACTATCACTATTTGTACATGATATGATATTATATATAGAAAACCCTGAAGACTCCATCAAAAAACTGTTAGAATTAATAAAGTTGCGGGATACAAAAATCAATACACAAAAATCACTTCTGTTTCTATCTGCTAATAATGAACTATCAGAAAGAGAAATTAAGAAAACAATTCCATTTAAAATTGCACTAAAAAGAATAAAATACCTAAAAATAAGTTAAACCAAGGAGGTGGTGACTCACTCAGAAGGCTCAGATGATGGTTAGCATTTTTCAGCAATAAAGTATTTTTTCACTTAAAAAAACCCAAGGAGGTGAAAGACCTGTATATTGAAAACTAAAAGACATTAATGAAAGAAAATGAAGACACAAATAAATGGAAAGATATTCCATGCTCATGGATTGGAAGAATTAATATTGTTAAAATGTCCATACTGCCCAAAGAAATATAAGATTCAGTGCAATCCTTATCACAATTTCAATGGCATTTTTTTCACAGAAATAGGACAAACAACCTCAAAATTTGTATGGAACCATAAAAGCCTCCAAATAGCCAAAGCAATGTTGAGAAAGAAGAAAAAAGCTGGAGGCATCATACTCCCTGATTTCAAACTGTATTGCAAAATTATAGTAATTAAAACAGTATAGTATTGCATAACAATAGACACATAGCTCAATGGAACAGAATAGAGAGCCTAGAAATAAACCCACACATATGTGGTCAATTAATTTATGACAATGGAGCCAAGAATATGCAATGGGAAAAGGATAGTCTCTTCAATAAATAGTGTTGGTATAATTGAACAATCACATGCAAAAGAATGAAACCAGAGCACTATCTTACATCATACACAAAAATTAACTCAAAATGGATTAAAGACTTGAAGCCATAAAACTCCTAGAAGAAAACATAGGTAGTAAGCTACTTGACATAAGTCTTGGTGATAATTTTTTGAATCTGACACCAAAAGAAAAAGAAACAAAAGCAAAAATAAACAAGTGGGACTACATCAAACTAAAAAGCTTCTACACAGCAAAGGAAACCATCAACATAATGAAAAGGCAGCCTATTGAATGGGAGAAAATATTTTCAAATCATATATTTGATAAGGGCTAACATCCAAAATATATGAAGCACTCATCCAACTCAATGGCAAAATACCCAAACAACCCAATTTAAAAATGGTCAGGACATCTGAATAGACATTTTTTTCCAAAGACATCCAGATGGCCAACCAGTGCATGAAAAGATGCTCTACATCATTTATCATCAGGGAAATACAAATCAAAACCACAGTGAAATACCACCTCACACTTGTTAGAATGGCTATTATCAAAAAGACAAGAAATAACAGGTGTTGGCAAGGATGTGGAGAAAAGGGAACATTTGTGCACTGTTGATGGGAATATAAATTGGTGCAGCCACTGTGGAAAAGAGTATGGAGGTCCCTCAAGAGATTAAAAATAGAACTACCAATTAATCCAGCAATTCCACTCCTGGGTATTTATCTGAAGAAAAAGAAAACACTAACCCAGATATATATATATACATATACACGCACCCCCATGTTCATTGGAGCATTATTGATGATAGCCAAGATGTGGAAACAACCTAAGTGTCCATCAGTAGATGAATGGATAAAGAAGATGTGGTATAACATACACAATGGAATATTACTCAGCCATAAAAAAGAATGGAATCTTGTCAGTTGCAACAACATAGATGGACCTTGAGGGCATTATTCTAAGTGAAATAAGTCAGACAGAGAAAGTCAAATACCATATGTATGATCTCTCTTATATGCAGAATTTTTAAAAAATAGATAGATAAACAAACAAACAAACCAAGCTCATAGATACAGAGAACAGACTGGTGGCTGCCAGAGGTGAGGGTTGAGGTGTAGGAGAAATGGGTGAACCTTTTTAAAGTTTAAGTACATTGAATTAAAAGATAAAAAGTTGGCTATCAAAAAAAAACCAACCAAACAAAAAACCAACCCACTATAAAGGAATGCCTTTGATGGTAAAGAATTAGTGAGCTTGAAGATGTCAATAGAAACCTTATACATGAAATGCAAAGATAAAAAAAAAATGAAAAAGATGGAACAGAATGTCCAAAGATTGTGGTACAATTACAAATGAGGTTATATACACATAATGGGAATACCAGAAGAAGAAAGAGAGGAAGGAACAGAGGAAATATTTGAAGTAATATCAAATAAGAGTTTTCTAAAAGTAATGACAGACACCAAACTTCAGATCCAGGAAGCTCAGAGAATATCAAGTAGGACAAATACCAAAAAGTTGACCCCTAGGCATATCATATTCAAACTGCAGAAAACCAAAGACAAAGAGACAATCTTTAAAGAAGCTAGAGGGGGGTAAAAGGATAAAAATTACATTGGCTTCTCTTCAGAAAACATTCAAGCAAGAAGAGGGTGCAGTGAAATATTTAAAGTGTTAAAAGAAAAAAACACCAAGCTAGGATTATGTATCCAGCAAAATTATTCTTCAAAAATGAAGTTGAAATAAAGACTTTCTCAGACAAACAAAAATTGATTGAATTTGTTGCCAGGAGACCTGCCTTATAAGAAATGTTAAAAGAAGTTCTTCAGAAAAGGAAAATGATATAGGTCAGAAACTTGGATCTACATAAAGAAAGGAAGAGCATTAGAGAAGAAATTCATGAAAGTAAAATCAAATCTTTTATTTTACTTATTCTTAATTGATCTAATAGATAATAGTTTACTCAAAATAATAATAGCAAAGATGTATTCAGTGATTATAGCTTATGGATAAGTAAAACAAATGACAGCAATGCTATAAGGGATGGGGGGAGGAATTGGGACTACTCTGCTATAAGGTACTTGCACTACCTCTGAAGTGCTATAATGTTATTTGAAAGCGAACTTGAATAAGTCATAAATGTGTATCTCAAACTCTAGGGCAACCACTAAAAATTTTTTAAAGTATAATTGATATAAGAGAGGAAAGAAAATGGAATCATATAAAATGCTTGATTAAAACCAGAGAAGGCAGAAAGAGTGGAAGACAGAAAAAGAAACAAAGAAATGGACAATGAATAGAAAACAGTTACAAGTATAGTAGATATTAATCCAACTATATCAATAATCACTTTAAATGTGAATGGTATAAATACACCAATTAAAAGACAGAAACTGCCAGAGTGGATAAAAAAACAATAACCAACTAACTATATGTTATCTGTAAGAAACACACTTTACATATAAAGATAAAGGTAGATTAAAAGTAAAGGGATAGTGAAAGATATACCATGCTAACATTAATCAAAAGCAAGCTAATTTCAGACAAAGCTGGCTTCAGAGGAAGGAAAATGATCAGGAAGGAAGAGAGGCATTATATAGTGATAGAGGGGTCAATGCTCCAAGACATAAGATCCTTTAATGTGTATGTGGCTAACAATAGAGTGTCACAAAATTGAGGCAAAATCTGATGAACCCACTATTATAGAGACTTCAACATCCCTCAGTCTGTAATTGAAATATCCAGCAGGCATAAAATCAGTAAGGATATATTGAGCTGAATAGCACCATCAATCAACTAGATCTAATTGACATTTATAAAATACTTCATCCAACAATAGCAGGATATACAGTCTTCTCAAGTTCACATGGAACATTCACTAAGATAAACATTATGTGTCATAAAACATACCTTAGCAAATTTAAAAGCATAGGTATCATACAAACTATATACTCACATTACAATGGAATTAAAATAGAAATCAATAACAGAAAGTAGTTGGAAAATCATATATATTGCAACAGGAAAAAGATCTAAATGATTTTGGAAAATATTTAATCTAAGCTTCCACTTCAGGAAACTAGAAAAAGAAGAGCAAATTAAGTTCAGAGTAAGCCCAAGAGAAGAAACGATTAGAATCAGAGCAAATATAAATGAAATTGAAAACAGGAAAGCAATAGAAAAAAAATCAATGAAACGAAAAGCTGGTTCTTTGAAAAGATGAATAAAATTGATAAACCCTTACCCAGGCTAACCAAGAAAGGGAGCAAGAAGACACAAATTACTAATATCAGAAATGAAAGAAGGGCCATTACTACTGCTCTCATGTACATTAAAAGGATAATAAAATAATATTATGAACAAAACAAATCTGCCCACAAATTTGATAACTTAGATGAAATTGGCTAATTATTTGAAAGATACAATCTATCAAAACTCATATAAGAAGAAATATATAATCTGTACATATAATATGTAAAGGATAACTTGTTTATATATTAAAGAAATTGACTATATAATCTGAATAGGCCTAAACATATTAAAGAAATTGAATCAACAGTTAATAACCTTCTAAAACAGAAAGTACCAGGCCCAGATGGTTTCACTGGTGGATTTTACCAAACATTTAGGGAAGAAATTATACCAGTTCTCTACAACCTCTTGCAGAAAACAGAAGCAGATGGAACAATTCCTAACTCATTCCATGAAGCTAGCAGTACCCTAATGCCAAAGCCAAAGACATTATAAGAAAGGAAAACTACAGACCAACATCTCATTGAAAATAGTTGCAAAAACCCTCAACAAAATATTAGCAAGTCAAATTCAACAACGTTAAGAGAATTATACACCACGACCAAGTGGAATTTATTCCTGGTGCACAAGGCTGATTCAATATTCAAAAATAAATTAACTTAATCCATCATACAGCAACAGGCTTAAGAAGAAAAAGCATATGATTGTATCAATAGATGCAGAAAAATCATTCGACAAAATCCAAGATCCATTCATGATAACAGCTCTCATCAAATTAGGAATAGAGGGGAAATTCATCAATTCGATAAAAAAATCTACAAAAAAATCTGTAGTTAATATCATACTTATGCTGAGAAACTAGATGACTTCGCACTAAGACTGAGAACAAGGCAAGGATGTCCTCTCTCACCACTCTAATTCAACATCACACTGGAGCTCCTAGCTAATGCAATAAGGTAAGACAAGAAAAGAAAAGGCATACAGATTGGGAAGAAAGAAATAAAACTGTCTTTGTTTGCAGATGACATGATTTTCTATGTAAAAAATCCCAGAGCATTGACCAAAAAGCTCCTGGAACTAATAAGCAAATATAATAAGGCTGTGAGATACAAGCCCAATATACAAAAGTCAATTACTTTCCTATACTAACAATGAACAACTGGAATTTGAAATTAAAAAAAAAACACTTTAGCACCAAAAAAGGAGAAATAGTTATGCATAAATCAAACAGAATATGTACAAGATCTATATGAGGAAAACTATAAAACTCTGATGAAAGAAATAAAAGCCTAAATAAATGGAATGATATTCTGTGTTCATGGATAGGAAGACTCAGTATTGTTAAAATGTCATTTCTTTTTAACTTGATCTATAGACTCAATGTAACCCCAAGTAAAAATCCCAGCAAGTTATTTTGTGGATACAAAAACCTCTGATTCTATATTTTATATGGAAAGGAAAAAGACTCACAATATTCAACACAATATTGAAGAATAAGAACAAAGTTGGGGGGCTAAAACTACCTGATTCAAAATTTAGCATAAAGCTATGGTAACCAAGATAGTGTGGTATTGGTGGAATAACAGACATATAGATTAATGGACCAGAATAGGGAGCCCAGAAATAGACCCAAACAAATATAGTCAACTGATTTTTGACAAAGGAGCAAAGGCAATCCAATGGAGAAAGAATAGTTTTTTTGACAAATGGTGCTGGAACAAGTGGACATGCCCATGCAAAAAAGAATCTAGACACGGTCCTTATAACTTCCACAAAAATAAACTCAAAATGGATCACAGAACTAAATGTAAAACAGAAAACTCTAAAACTCCTAGAAGTCCCCCGGGCTCCCAGCATCTGGGCAGGTGGACCCCGGCTCTTCACAATCAGTCTCCAGCCAGGGCTTGCCCCGTGCTCTGGTCCCTTGCCCCACAGCCCCCCAGCTCCTGGGGCCACTGCTCTGGCCAGCACGCCTCCGTTGGCGACAGACCCATGGAGGAAAGAGGGGAACTCAGCCTGACCGGCGCCAAACAGAACACCGGAGTGTGGCTGGTGAAGGTTCCTAAATATTTGTCACAGCAATGGGTTAAAGGTCCTGGAAGAGGTGAAGTTGGGAAACTGCGGATTGCCAAAAATCAAGGAAGGATGGAGGTGTCATTTACTTTGAATGAGGCTCTTGCAAATATTCATGATATTGGTGGAAAATCAGGTTCAGGCAGTGCTCCTAGAGTACATATATTTGTCTTGCAAAGTGTTGGGGGACACACATTAACAGTGTCTACTGAGAGCTCATCGGATAAGCTTTCACTGGAAGGAATAGTGGTACAAAGAGCTGAATGCTGACCCACTGCCAGTGAAAAGTACATGAGATTAAAGAGATTACAAATAGAAGAACCTTCCAAACCTGTAAGGCTATTACAGCAACTGAACAAAGTTGTGACAACCAATTACAAACCTGTTGCTAATCATCAATACAATATTGCATATGAAAGGAAAAAGAAAGAAGATGGAAAACGAGCTCGAGCTGATAACACATTTTAGACATGCTGTTTTCAGCTTTTGAGAAACATCAATATTAATCTTAAGGACTTGGTGGACATCACAAAACAGCCTGTGTCGTACCTGAAGGAAATCTTAAAAGAAATTGGTATTCAAAATGTAAAAGGGATCCACAAAAACACATGGGAGCTGAAGCCAGAGTACAGACATTATCAAGGAGGGGAAAAGAGTGATTAAGAACATTCAAAGCCTGCCTGCTAACAGAACAACTAAAGTGTGATGAGCTAAGCAAATGGCCTTGATATGTGAATCTTTGAGCACCATCTGTTACAGGGGGAAAATGACGGGTACTTTAACTTCTCTAGGTAAATTTTTAAAACAATAATTCTTTTTCTTTTTAACAGTTGAAATGAAATTTTATTATTTTTTAAATTTAATTTTATTTATTTTTTTATACAGCAGGTTCTTATTAGTCATCCATTTTATACACCTCAGTGTATACATGTCAAACCCAATCTACCAATTCATCACACCGCCACCCCCACCTCCCTGCTGCTTTCCCCCCTTGGTGTCCATATGTTTTTTCTCTACTACTGTGTCTCAATTTCTGCTCTGCAAACCGGTTCATCTGTACCATTTTCTAGGTTCCACATATATGCGTTAATATACGATATTTGTTTTTCTCTTTCTGACTTACTTCACTCTGTATGAGAGTCTCTAGATGCATCCACGTCTCTACAAATGACCCAATTTCATTCCTTTTTATGGCTGAGTAATATTCCATTGTATATATGTACCACATCTTCTTTATCCATTCATCTGTCACTGGGCATTTAGGTTTCTTCCACGACCTGGCTATTGTAAATAGTGCTGCAATGAACATTGGGGTGCATATGTCTTTTTGAATTGTGGTTTTCTCTGGGTATATGCCCAGTAGTGGGATTGCTGGGGCATATGGTAAATCTATTTTTAGTTTTTTAAGGAACCTCCATACTGTTCTCCATAGTGGCTGTATCAATTTACATTCCCACCAACAGTACAAGAGGGTTCCCTTTTCTCCACACCCTCTGCAGCATTTGTTGTTTGTAGATTTTCTGATGATGCCCATTCTAACTGGTGTGAGGTGATACCTCATTGTAGTTTTGATTTGCATTGCTCTAATAATTAGTGATGTTGAGCAGCTTTTCATGTGCTTCTTGGCCATCTGTATGTCTTCTTTGGAGAAATGTCTATTTAGGTCTTCTGCCCATTTTTGGATTGGGTTGTTTGTTTTTTTAATATTGAGCTGCATGAGCTGTTTATATATTCTGGAGATTAATCCTTTGTCCAATGATTCGTTTGCAAATATTTTCTCCCATTCTGAGGGTTGTCTTTTCATCTTGTTTATGATTTCCTTTGCTGTGCAAAAGCTTTTAAATTTCATTAGGTCCCATTTGTTTATTTTTGTGTTTATTTCCATTACTCTAGGAGGTGGATCAAAAAAGATCTTGCTGTGGTTTATGTCAGAGTGTTCTTCCTATGTTTTCCTCTAAGAGTTTTATAGTGCCTGGTCTTACATTTAAGTCTCTAATCCATTTTGACTTTACTTTTGTGTATGATGTTAGGGAGTGTTCTAATTTCATTCTTTTACATGTAGCTGTCCAGTTTTCCCAGCACCGCTTATTGAAGAGACTGTCTTTTCTCCATTGTATATCCTTGCCTCCTTTGCCATAGATTAGTTGACCATAGGTGCGTGGGTTTATCTCTGGGCTTTCTATCCTGTTCCATTGATCTATATTTCTGTTTTTGTGCCAGTACCATATTGTCTTGATTACTGCAGTTTTGTAGTATGATCTGAAGTCAGGGAGTCTGATTCCTCCAGCTCCGTTTTTTCCCCTCAAGACTGCTTTGGCTATTTGGGGTTTTTTGTGTTTCCATACAAACTTTAAGATTTTTTGTTCTAGTTCTGTAAAAAATGCCATTGGTAATTTGATAGGGATTGCATTGAATCTGTAGATTGCTTTGGGTAGTATAGTCATTTTCACAATATTGATTCTTCCAATACAGGAACATGGTATATCTCTCCATCTGTTTGTAACATCTTGAATTTCTTTCATCAGTGTCTTATAGTTTTCTGCATACAGGTCTTTTGTCTCCCTAGATAGGTTTATTCCTAGGTATTTTATTTTTTCTATTGCAATGGTAAATGGGAGTGTTTCCTTAATTTCTCTTTCAGATTTTTTATCATTAGTGTATAGGAATGCAAGAGATTTCTGTGCATTAATTTTGTATCCTGCAACTTTATCAAATTCATTGATTACCTCTAGTAGTTTTCTGGTGGCATCTTTAGGATTCTCTATGTATAGTATTATATCATCTGCAAACAGCAACAGTTTTACTTCTTCTTTTACAATTTGTATTCCTTTTATTTCTTTCTCTTCTCTGATTGCCGTGGCTAGGACTTCCAAAACTATGTTGAATAATAGTGGTGAGAGTGGACGTCCTTGCCTTATTCCTGATCTTAGAGGAAATGCTTTCAGTTTTTCACCATTGAGAATGATGTTTGCTGTGGGTTTGTCATATATGGCCTTTATTATGTTGAGGTAGGTTCCCTCTATGCCCGCTTTCTGGAGAGTTTTTAATCATAAATGGGTGTTGAATTTTGTCAAAAGCTTTTTCGGCATCTATTGAGATGATCATATGGTTTTTATTCTTCAATTTGTTAATACAATGTATCACCGTGTTTGCATATATTGAAGAATCCTTGTATCTCTGAGATAAATCCCACTTGATCATGGTGTATGATCCTTTTAATGTGTTGTTGGTTTCTGTTTGCTAGTCTTTTGTTGAGGATTTTTGCATCTATATTCATCAGGGATATTGGTCTGTAATTTTCTTTTTTTGTAGTATCTTTGTCTGGTTTTGGTATCAGGGTGATGGTGGCCTCATAGAATGAGTTTGGGAGTGTTCCTTCCTCTGCAATTTTTTGGAAGAGTTTGAGAAGGATGGGTGTTAGCTCTTCTCTAAACGTTTGACAAAATTCACCTGTGAAGCCATCTGGTCCTGGGCTTTTGTTTGTTGGAAGATTTTTAATCACAGTTTCAGTTTCAGTGCTTGTGATTGGTCTGTTCATATTTTCTATTTCTTCCTGGTTCAGTCTTGGAAGGTTATACCTTTCTAAGAATTTGTCCATTTCTTTCAGGTTGTCCATTTTATGGGCATAGAGTTGCTTGTAGTAGTCTCTTAGGATGCTTTGTATTTCTGCGGTGTCTGTTTTAACTTGTCCTTTTTCATTTCTAATTTTATTAAAACAGTAATTCTTGTAAAGTTGTTTAAGTGATTTCTGAGGAAAAAGAACACATTTATTTATAGACTTAACTTGTATTAAACCAGATTATTCATGATGGGCTTAGGGGTTGGGGGTTGAAGAAGGTTTTTCTTTTTAAATATTGACTTTTAAAATGTAAAATTAGGAAATGTTTTCTAAATGAGGACTCCCTGTCCTTTTTCTCTCTGAGGAGTTGAGGTAATACAGATTCAAAGTGAATGGCATAGCAGGAAAAAAGTAGTCAACTACAGAAACTCTCAAAAGGAATTAAAAGGCCAAAGTTCCTTATTCTGAAACAAAACAAAACAAAACAGAAGAAAACAGAAAACCTCCTAGAAAATAACATATGAAAAAAATCTACCTGACCCTGGGTTTGGCAGTGGATTTTCAGGTAGAGCTCCCAAAGCACAATCCATGAAAGAAAAAAATTGTTAAACCTGGACTTCATTAAAATTAAAAACTTCTGTTCTGAGAAAGACACTGTTAAGTTAATCAAAACACAAACCACAGACTGGGAGAGAGTATTTGCAAAACACATATCTGGTAAAGGACTGGTATCCGGTATATATAAAGAACACTTAAAGCTCAACAATTAGAAAACAAATAATCCAATTAAGAAATGGGCAAAAGATTGAAACAGACACCTCACCAAAGAAGATATATAGATTACAAATAAGCATATGATGCTCAACATCATATGTCATTAGGGAAATGCAAATTAAGCATGAGCTAGCACTGCACACCTACTAGAATCGCTAAAATCTGAAATACTGACAATACTAAATGCAGGCAAGGATGCAGGGCAACAGGAACTCTCATTCATTGCGAGTGGGAATGCAAAATAGTATAGGCACATTGAAAGAAAGTTTGGCAGTTTCTTACAAAGCTAAAAATAGTCTTACCACACAATCCAGTAATCACACTCCTAGGTTTGCCCAAATTTGTTGAAAACTTATATTCAAACAAAAACCTGCACATGAATGTTTATAGCAGCTTTATTCATGATTGCCAAAAATGGGAAGCAATTAAAATATCATTCAATAGGTGAATGGATAAACAAACTGTGGTCCATCATACAATGGAATATTATTCAGCAATCAAAAGAAATAAGCTATCAAACCACACAAAGACATGGAGGAACTTTAAATGCATATTGCTAAGTGAAAGAGGCCAGTCTGAAAAGGCTACATACTGCATGATTCCAACTGTGTGACATTCTGGAAAAGGCAAAACTGTGGACACAGTAAAGATAAGTGGTTGCAAAGGGTTGGGGGAGAGAGAGTATATGGGGACTATTTCTGCTCTATTTTCCTATAAACCTAAAACTTCTCTAAAACATAGTCTATTAACTACGAAAATAAATTTATAAAACATCCACCAGTTTAAAAGCAACACTGAACTGCATATAGTTCAACATAGACCTCAAAGCCCTGGCTCTGTATCCACTATGCCCCCTCCCCACCCTCTTCCATACACCTCTTGCCTCTGTACCTTCCTTCATGCCATACCCTCTGCCTGAAGTGCCCGTCTTCAGTCCATCTTTTTCTCAGTGCCTACTCATTCTTTAAGACTCAGCTCAGGCCACAATTCCTTTGTGTTCCCCTAATAAACTATTGCACCTATCAAATTATAATTTTCTGATTATGTGATTGTTCAATTTACTAAATTTTTAAATCCTTGATGGCAAGGGCTATGCCTTATTCATCTCTGTATCTCCAGCACCTAAAGCATATCTTTTATAGTAAGTGCTCAGTACAATGTTTGTTGAATGAATAAATGAATGACTGAAGGAAGTGGACAAAGATTCTTCTGACTCCAAGTTCATTGTACTTTCTACTGAATCATAGTCATGCTAAGAATACCAATAACAGCATCAAAAATTGCCAGTCAATTTACAGAGTTGTCTTGCAGACTAAATAAGTGAAAGTGATGTGCTCATAGTAGGTACTCAATAAACGTTAATTTAATTTCATTTGTTCTTTGGTTATATAGGTAGTAGGCTCCCCACTTTCATGCTTCCCTCCCTTTATATAGAGAGCTACACCAGAAAACTGGACATGGCCAAGATTTCTTCAGTGATAAGCAATAAGGAGGAAAGTAAGGACAATGACTGGCAGATGAGGATTGGAAATTTTTATTAAGAAAAAAAAAAAAGAAAAACAACCTTCAACATATTCTGTATCTTCAAATCTTATAACCTTCATAGTTTACTTCATGTTCTATCTCACACCATAAGAATTGTAAACAGACAGAATGCACAAATACATGTGGCAAGTTCAATACATTTGAAGAAGATGGAAGCCATTAGCTTCAAAGAAGAGTGAGAATTTTGAATGAGCACCACATGGAATGCCCGTGTTCAGAGCCCAGATTACAGTTCCAACATCTGCTCTAAGCATGACAAAAAGGCAAGAAAAGGTAGGGCTGTGCAAGTTGATTCCCACCCCACCCCATCACATCCCAATCTCTAAAGTATTTCCGATGTGAGAAGGCTTGCATTCTTCATCCAAGGATTTCCTCTCTAGCCTTTGCAGCAGGGACTCATGCTTGAGGCCTCAGGCTCCACAAAGCAATTGACTCCATGAGTTAAGTTATGATCAGCTGTGAAACTTTTCTGGCTCAGTTCTGGTTTGGTTTGGGAAAGACTCAAAAATATTGTCAAGAATATCAAAATATTACTGTGATTCAGGCAACACTAAAACAGTCACACTAACTGCTGACATTTTAGACGCCTAATGGTCTCTCAAAGTTCCATGAAGTATAGATTCCTTCATGTCACCAGAGATGTTCCCAAAGTGACAAACGTATGTTTTTGCTGAAGAAATATTTTGCGACATCAAGTCTTTGGTCACTTTCGCGGTTAGGATGAAAACGCCAGGCCTAAGAGCAGCAGTCTGTGAGGAGGATTGTAAAGATGAATGGAATGGATTGTGTCGTCTAGTGCAGTGTTTTTACACTACGTTCCAGACAGTACCAGGGTCCTGTGTGATATTAACAGATGTCCTCAGGAAAAGGATGCTTTGATCAAAAAGAGTTTGGGAAAAAATAGGGTTAAGGAAAAATAAACAGATTTCTTCACTGAAGACTTCTCAAATCTTTTAATACACGAACGAGAAATGTGACTCTCCAGAGTGGAATATGAAATGCAGCATTTCCCAAACCTATTTGGCCAGAGAACGTTTTTCGAAAAAGACCTATCTATCTCTTGTTGAATTAATGTTCTGGATTATACTGTTCGGTAAATACTAAGATTGTGGAAAGAGCTTGAGCTTTGTTATTCTTTCAGAACTGGGCTGGAATTCTAGTTCTAACATTCAATACCTGTGCGATCTTGGGCAAGTTACTTCAATTCTTTGAATTTTTTCATTTATGAAAATTGGGACAATAATATCTACCTCAAAAGAAATGTCAGCAGGATTAAGTGAGATAATGCACAGTACTTAGCACAATGCCTGGAACGTATAGGTACTCAAGAAATAGCAGCTATAATCATCACATTCATTTCTCATCACCATTATTATCAAGACACATCTGTGCCTGACAGGCGTGCCAAAACAGCTTCAAAATAGGTCGGGCCTGAGGACACAAATGGCTATATTTCTGATTGCTTTGGGAACTGAGTGTAAGAAGAGAACTGGACTAGTTGCCTGGAGATATAGCTCTATGACTTATTTGCTGTCTGACATTGGGCAAAGCACTTCACCTGTCTGCATTTCTCTCTCCTTCTGCCAAATATAGGTATGGACTAGGAGACCTCTTACTCTAAAATCCTGTGAACCTCAGCTCTAAAATGCTGTATAAGAGATTTATAAATTTATTGTTGAAGAAATCTGTGATACAGGTTAAATCCAATTATAAAGTACGGTCCTGTATAACAAAGCTATTTTTATGATCCAGCAGATGGCTGGCAGAAACAGTGCTTTGCCAATCTGGTTACAATGAACTCTGTATAGTGAATAATTCTAACAATTGCTTTCTCTGATCCTTGACCCCATAATCGTCACGCTCTAACATTGCTCTAATCAACTAAAGAACTTGATTATGTGTTGTTTTCTTTGTAGACACAGAGAGGGGAGCTGAGTTAAGCTAAGCTATAGAATTTCTAGCTGAGACGTTTATGTCCGATTTCATTATTTTAGAGCCGAGGAAACAGGACAGGAGAGGTTAAGTAACTTGTCAGGGGTCACACAGCCAGTAAGTAGCAGAGCTTTGAATGGGTGTTTGGACTAAATGATTCATCATCTAAGAACTTAGACATATTACTGCAAACTCTCATTCAGACCATATATAAAAATGTTAAATGAAACCAGAAATGGCTATTATAGAAACTCTACTGTTTATGCTTCCCAACCAAGTAAGATGTGTGTTTGTCATTACCCTTTATCCCTGCATTCAAGCCCTCTTCATAGGATGGTCCCTCTAATTGCACAGTGCATGGTGACACAACTTAAAGCATGATAACCTTTGCTGCAGAGCTTCAATTAAAGGTTTTTTTTAATGTCCAAATGCATTACACCCTTAGTTCCCTTTAGATACACGCACAATTCCTTCCACAAAGGCCGCTATTACTCAAGTATGTCTTTTTCATTTTGAAACCACGTGGCTTTAAAAAAAAATTTAAACTAGGTTAACAGAGAAATCTTACTATGAATAGCAAAGGTTAGCCTTCAGGCTCTTGCTTTTCTCTACTTATATACTCTCTCATGAGTATATTTATTTTCAGGGCTTCAACACTTATGGAGAATCATACTTCCTAAATCACAGCCCATGTCTTCAACTACCATTGTGACATTGCCCCTTGAACACATTCCTGTTTCTTGGAACTCACATGCTTCAGATTGAACTCATCTTCTAAGTTAGTGGTTCTCAAATCTGGCTGTACATTGAAATCACCTGGGAAACTTAAAAAACTCTCAATGCCTGGACCCCACCCCTAGAGATTCTGATGCAACTGGTTTGGAGCTGGACATGGACATGAGAATTTTTAAAAGTGCCTGGGGTGATTCTAATGTGTGGCCAAGCTTGACAACCAGTGCTCTAGGTAAAGCCCTGAGTGCCACTTCCTTCATTTCTGTTAACGGTAGCACCATTCTCCTCTTCACTTGGGCTTGAAATCTGGGGCATTCAACCTTCAGCTCTGGGGATAAATGAGATAGAAAGAAAATCAAATTTTTGAAAGTGTGAGGTGCTAAGAAAATGCAAGAAATTGTTGTATGCAGTATGCACATGAATCATATGGATTGCGTTAGCAGTTGAGATGTGTTAATTCATTAAATGTGTTAAAGGTTACACTGACAATTTATCATCCTAACCTTTTTGTTGGGCAAAGCAGAGGAATGAGAGAGAATCTGATCTGGGGGCATGACATAAATCATCAGAGCTACCCTATCCTCCTGTGGGCAGGTCAACCCCATCAATGGGCCCAGATGGCTGGTGCCATGTGCTATCCCCAGAAGTAATTTTGTCAGCCTTGCTAAGGGTGGGCGGGTGGTCCTCTGGTCCCCTTTCACTGGGGAGGAGTGCAGCCATGACAGCTGAACAGCCAAACCACACATAGCAGTTACATTGAGAACCACACATATGCAACATGGCTCTTGACTGGGTCCCAGAATAGTCCGAGATGGCTAGATGCTGTCCTGCTGTGCATATAGTGTCCCTTTAATCAGAGACAAGGCTCAACCTGAGTCACATTGGATTCTTCTTATAACAGGACAAACTGGGAACTTCCAATGCTCAGTTTGTGTGCACTCTCTGGTCATTTACATTAGTACCTGCCCTAGGATGGAAGTGCTGCTCAATACTTTAATTTAGGAAGAGCCAATTCAATTTTATTTTTTTCCCAAAAAGGGTATACCTATCTGGCTTCACCTGAGGTTATCCTTCAACATGGAAAATGTGAGCTTGCTTTTCTATTTTCAGTATTGCCACCCCAATTGTGCATGCCATGTTCTACACATTGTATTCTGCAGAACTTTATTCCAGGAAATACATTTTCCTTTGCAGGGATATTGGATACATTATTGTAAGCCACAGAATTGCATTCAAGCCCCAGCTCCACCACTTACTAAGTGCTGTAATGACACAGAGAAAGTTGCTTCATCTCTCTGAGTGCACCCTCATTTGTAAAATGGGGATACTACTACTTACCTTAGAGAGTTTTAAGGATTATAAAAGATAACATAAATAACATGTACAAGATATTCTTTAGGCACACAATAAATATAAGTTCGTTGCAAAATTTCATAAGCATATAAATTTAATTCATCCCCAAACCAAGCAAACAGAAAGCTCAAATAACCAAGACTTTAATCTAAAAAAATTAGTGTTCAGAGTGAAAATCCTAAGGCACAGCAACATTCTGAAATGGTCTTGAAGGATTTACCTTCCTGTAGAAAGTTCTTTTCTTTTCAGTTAATTCTTTCAATTATATTCAACTCATAAATGTTGTTTGAACACTATATTTGTGCTACATGAAACAGACAATATAAGACCTGGCCACCTTGGTGATCTCTCTTATTTGTCTTATCTTTTTGATCAACTATCTTGGGTTTTCTAGCTATAGAATCATATCTGTAAAAATAATGATAGGTTGTATAATTGCTCAATAGTTAACAGTTCTTTTTTTCCCCTTTTTAAAAAATTATTAGCATCTTTAATTATTATTTATTTATTTATTTATTTTTTGGCTGTGTTGGGTCTTCGTTTCTGCATGAGGGCTTCCTCTAGTTGCGGCAAGCGGGGGCCACTCTTCATCGCGGTGCGCGGGCTTCTCACCATCGTGGCCTCTCTTGTTGCGGAGAACAGGCTCCAGACGCGCAGGCTCAGTATTTGTGGTTCAAGGGCCCAGTTGCTCCGCGGCATGCAGGATCCTCCCAGACCAGAGCTCGAACCTGTGTCCCCTGCATTAGCAGGCAGATTCTCAACCACTGCGCCATCAGGGAAGCCCAACACTTCTTATTTCAGTTTCTTGCCTCATTGCATTGGCTACCACTTCAAGAGTAATGTTGAAGGGAATTCCCTGGCGGTCCAGTGGTTAGGATTCCATGCTTCTACTGCAGGGGGCCCGGGTTCAATCCCTAGTTGGGGAACTAAGATCCCAAAGCTGTGTGGTGTGGCCAAATACATAAATTAATTAATTTAAAAAAAAGAATTAAAAAAAAGACTAATGTTGAACATCAGCAGCTATAATGAGCATCTTTGATTTGATTTGATTTTGGCAGGAAAGTCTCTAATATATTTACCAGTAAGTACTATGCTATTTCTTATAAAGCACAAGAAATTCTTTATCGTATTAAATAATACCCTTTTATTTTATTTTATTCCTAGTTTACTAAGGATTATCAGAAAATGGTGTTAAATTTTTATCAAATCTATCTGAACTGATCATATAACATATCCTTTGAGCCAATGATGTAAGGTGATATTAAGAGATTTCCTATTATTGAACCATCTTTTCTTTCCTAAGACAAACCCTACTTGGTCATGACATGTTATACTTTAACTATTTTGCAGGGTTTGATTTGGTAGTAGTTTATTTAGGATTTTTTATGTGAGACATCTTTAGTTTTCTTTTTGGTGCTGCTTTTTGGAAGGGTTTGTTATCAAGGTTATACCAATTTCATTAACTGTATTGAGAAGTATTCCTTCTCTTTGCTTACTTTGCAGGTTTATAGAGCAAGGGAAGTATCAGTTCTATAATATCTTGATTTGGGCCTAATTCCTTTTTTTCCCTAGGATGTCATTGGGTGGTTTTTCTCCGTGGTGGAAAAAAATGTACAATAGCTTTCATTTAAAACATTTACAGCTACTCCTGGTTTGTAGCACTTCCTGGAGGGACAACTGATATATAGTCTCAGTTTTTTGGTAACAGTTTACCCTACCACACTAACTTAGGAAAAAGTCCATTGATCTCTTCTTACCTGTTTCCTGTGTATTTTCATTTCAGGTACCAATGTCATTGCCTCTAGAGGGAAGGATGAGAGCTATGTGGAAGGAGGAAGGAGATGGATGGGCTCAAGGAGCATGAGAAATGAAGTCTGGGAGGTTTTCTCTGGGAAGGTTTTCTTTATGGTAGAGATGAGCTTAAATTGATCTTTGGAGGAGAGCTAGTTGCCAGCAAATACGACTAATGTAGGAGTTGGAGAAATAAATTTAATTTCAGTATGTATCACCATCAATTCATATTTACAGAATTACTGGCATGCCTTCACTTTTTAACGCACAACTGTAACTGAAACACACTTTTTTTTTTGAAAGGATTCTATTCTTTTTTTTTTTAAACATCTTTATTGGAGTATAATTGCTTTACAAGGGTGTGTTACTTTCTGCTTTATAACAAAGTAAATCATTTATACATATACATATGTCCCCATATCTCTCACCTCTTGCATCTCCCTCCCTCCCACCCTCCCTATCCCACCCTGTGAGGTGGTCACAAAGCACCGAGCTGATCTCCCTGTGCTATGCGGCTGCTTCCCACTAGCTATCTATTTTACGTTTGGTAGTGTATATATGTCCATGCCACTCTCACTTTGTCCCAGCTTACCCTTCCCCCTCCCCATATCCTCAAGTCCATTCTCTAGAAGGTCTGCGTCTTTATTCCCGTCTTGCCCCTAAGTTCTTCACAACCATTATTTTTCTTTTTTTTAGATTCCATATATATGTGTCAGCATATGGTATTTGTTTTCCTCTTTCTGACTTACTTCACTCTATATGACAGACTCTAGGTCGATCCACCTCACTACAAATAACCCAATTTCGTTTCCTTTTATGGCTGAGTAATATTCCATTGTATATATGTGCCACATCTTCTTTATCCATTCATCTGTTGATCGACATTTAGGTTGCTTCCATGTCCTGGCAATTGTAAATAGAGCTGCAATGAACGTTTTGGCAAATGATTCTTTTTGAATTATGGTTTTCTCTGGGTATATGCCCAGTAGTGGGGTTGCTGGGGCGTATGGTAGTTCTATTTTTAGTTTTGTAAGGAAACTCCATACTGTTCTCCATAGTGGCTGTATTAATTTACATTCCCACCAACAGTGCAAGAGGGTTCCCTTTTCTCCACACCCTCTCCAGCATTTATTGCTTGTAGATTCTTTTTTTTTTTTGGCTTGTAGATTTTTTGATTATGGCCATTCTGACTGGTGTGAGATGATATCTCATTGTAGTTTTGATTTGCATTTCTCTAATGATTAATGATGTTGAGCATTCTTTCATGTGCTTGTTGACAATCTGTATATTTTCTTTGGAGAAATGTCTATTTAGGTCTTCTGCCCATTTTTGGATTGGGTTGTTTGTTTTTATGATGTTGAGCTGCATGAGCTGCTTGTAAATTTTGGAGATTAATCCTTTGTCAGTTGCTTCATTTGCAAATATTTTCTCCCATTCTGAGGGTTGTCTTTTCGTCTTGTTTATGGTTTCCTTTGCTGTGCAAAAGCTTTTAAGTTTCATTAGGTCCCATTTGTTTATTTTTGTTTTTATTTCATTTCTCTAGGATGTGGGTCACAAAGGATCTTGCTGTGATTTATGTCATAGAGTGTTCTGCCTATGTTTTCCTCTAAGAGTTTTATAGTGTCTGGCCTTATATTTAGGTCTTTAATCCATTTTGAGTTTATTTTTGTGTATGGTGTTAGGGAGTTTTATAATTTCATTCTTTTACATGTAGCTGTCCAGTTTTCCCAGCACCACGTTTTGAAGAGGCTGTCTTTTCTCCACTGTATATTCTTGTGTCCTTTATCAAAGATAAGGTTACCATATGTGCGTGGGTCTATCTCTGGGCTTTCTATCCTGTTCCATTGATGTATATTTCTGTTTTTGTGCCAGTACCATACTGTCTTGATTGCTGTAGCTTTGTAGTATAGTCTGAAGTCAGGAGGCCTGATTCCTCTAGCTCCGTTGTTCTTTCTGAAGATTGCTTTGGCTATTCTGGGTCTTTTGTTTTTCCATACAAATTGTGAGATTTTTTTGTTCTAGTTCTGTGAAAAATGCCAGTGGTAGTTTGATAGGGATTGCATTGAATCTGTATATTGCTTTGGGTAGTAGAGTCATTTTCACAGTGTTGATTCTTCCAATCCAAGAACATGGTATGTCTCTCCATCTATTTGTATTATCTTTAATTTCTTTCATAAGTGTCTTATAATTTTCTGCATACAGGTCTTTTGTCTCCTTAGGTAGGTTTATTCCTAGGTATTTTATTCTCTTTGTTGCAGTGGTAAATGGGAGTGTTTTCTTAAATTCACTTTCAGATTTTTCATCATTAGTGTATAGGAATGCAAGAGATTTCTGTGCATTACATTTGTATCCTGCTACTTTATGAAATTCATTGATTAGCTCTAGTAGTTTTCTGGTGGCATCTTTAGGATTCTCTATGAATAGTATCATGTCATCTGCAAACAGTGACAGCTTTACTTCTTCTTTTCAGATTTGGATTCCTTTTATTTCTTTTTCTTCTCTGATTGCTGTGGCAAAAACTTCCAAAACTATGTTGAATAATAGTGGTGAGAGTGGGCAACCTTGTCTTGTTCCTGATCTTAGTGGAAATGGTTTCAGTTTTTCACCATTGAGCGTGATGTTGGCTGTGGGTTTGTCATATATGGCCTTTATTATGTTGAGGAAAGTTCCCTCTATGCCTACTGTCTGGAGGGTTTTTATCATAAATGGGTGTTGAATTTTGTCGAAAGATTTCTCTGCATCTATTGAGATGATCATATGGTTTTTCTCCTTCAGTTTGTTACTATGGTGTATCACATTAATTGATTTGCGTATATTGAAGAATCCTTGCATTCCTGGGATAAACCCCACTTGATCATGGTGTATGATCCTTTTAATGTGCTGTTGGTTTCTCTTTGCTAGTATTTTGCTGAGGATTTTTGCATGTATATTCATCAGTGATATTGGCCTATAGTTTTCTTTGTGACATCTTTGTCTGGTTTTGGTATCAGGGTGATGGTGGCCTCGTAGAATGAGTTTGGGAGTGTTCCCCCCTCTGCTATATTTTGGAGGAGTTTGAGAAGGATAGGTGTTAGCTCTTCTTTAAACGTTTGATAGAATTCGCCTGTGAAGCCATCCGGTCCTGGGCTTTTGTTTGTTGGAAGATTTTTAATCACAGTTTCAATTTCAGTGCTTGTGATTGGTCTGTTCATATTTTCTATGTCTTCCTGGTTCCGTCTTGGAAGGTTGTGCATTTCTAAGAATTTGTCCATTTCTTCCAGGTTGTCCATTTTATTGGCATAGAGCTGCTTGTAGCAATCTCTCATGATCCTTTGTATTTCTGCAGTGTCAGTTGTTACTTCTCCTTTTTCATTTCTAATTCTATTGATTTGAGTCTTCTCCCTTTTTTTCTTGATGACTCTGGCTAATGGTTTATCAATTTAGTTTATCTTCTCAAAGAATCAGCTTTTAGTTTTACTGATCCTTGCTTTCGATTCCTTCATGTCTTTTTCATTTATTTCTGATCTGATCTTTGTGATTTTTTTCCTTCTGCTAACTTTGGGGTTGTTTTTGTTCTTCTTTCTCTAATTGCTTTAGGTGTAAGGTTAGGTTGTTTATTTGAGATGTTTCTTGTTTCTTAAGGTAGGATTGTATTGTTATAAACTTCCCTCTTAGAACTGCTTTTGCTGCATCCCATAGGTTTTGGGTCATCATGTTGTCATTGTCATTTGTTTCTAGGTATTTTTTGATTTCCTCTTTGATTTCTTCAGTGATGTCTTGGTTATTTAGTAGTGTATTGTTGAGCCTCCATGTGTTTGTTTGTATTTTTTACAGATTTCTTCCTGTAATTGATATCTAGTCTCATAGCCTTGTGGTCGGAAAAGATACTTGATATGATTTCAATTTTCCTAAATTTATGAAGGCTTGATTTGTGACCCAAGATATGATCTAACCTGGAGAATGTTCCATGAGCACTTGAGAAGAATGTGTATTCTGTTGTTTTTGGATGGAATGTCCTACAAATATCAATTAAGTTTTTCTTGTTTAATGTATCATTTAAAGCTTGTGTTTCCTTATTTATTTTCATTTTGTATGATCTGTCCATTGGTGAAAGTGGGGTATTAAAGTCCCCTACTATGATCGTGTTACTGTCAATTTCCCCTTTTATGGCTGTTAGCATTTGCCTTATGTATTGAGGTGCTCCTATGTTGGGTGCATAAATATTTACAATTTTTATGTCTTCTTCTTGGATTGATCCCTTGATCATTATGTAGTGTCCTTACTTGTCTCTTGTGATAGCCTTTATTTTAAAGTCTATTTTGTCTGTTATGAGATTTGCTACTCCAGTTTTCTTTTGATTTCCATTTGCATGGAATATCTTTTTCCATCCTCTCACTTTCAGTCTGTATGTGTCCCTAGGTTTGAGGTGGGTCTCTTGTAGACAGCATATATACGGGTCTTGTTTTTGTATCCATTCTGCCAGTCTATGTCTTTTGGTTGGAGCATTTAATTCATTTACATTTAAGGTAATTATCGGTATGTATGTTCCTATTACCATTATCTTAACTGTTTTGGGTTGGTTATTGTAGGTCTTTTCCTTCTCTTGTGTTTCCTGCCTAGAGAAGTTCCTTTAGCATTTGTTGTAAAGCTGGTTTGGTGGTGTTGAATTCTCTTAGCTTTTGCTTGTCTGTAAAGGTTTTAATTTCTCCAGCAAATCTGAATGAGATTCTTGCTGGGTACAGTAATCATGGTTGTAGCTTGTTCTCCTTCATCACTTTAAATATGTCCTGCCACTCCCTTTTGGCTTGCAGAGTTTCTGCTGAAAGATCTGCTGTTAACCTTATGGGGATTCCCTTGTGTGTTATTTGTTGTTTTTCCCTTGCTGCTTTTAATATTTTTTCTTTGTATTTAATTTTTGATAGTTTGATTAATATGTGCCTTGGCGTGTTTCTCCTTGGATTTATCCTGTATGGGACTCTCTGTGCTTCCTGGACTTGATTAACTATTTCCTTTCCGATATTAGGGAAGTTTTCAACTATAATCTCTTCAAATGCTTTCTCAGTCCCTTTCTTTTTCTCTTCTTCTTCTGGGATCCCTATAATTTGAATGTTGGTGCATTTAGTGTTGTCCCAGAAATCTCTGAAACTGTCCTCAATTCTTTTCATTCTTTTTTCTTTATTCTGCCCTGCAGTAGTTATTTCCAGTATTTTATCTTCCAGGTCACTTATCCATTCTTCTGCCTCAGTTATTCTGCTATTGATCCCTTCTAGAGTATTTTTAATTTCATTTATTGTGTTGTTCATCACTGTTTGTTTGCTCTTTAGTTCTTGTAGGTCCTTGTTAAACGTTTCTTGTATTTTCTCCATTCTATTTCCAAGATTTTGGATCACCTTTACTATCATTATTCTGAATTCTTTTGCAGGTAGACTGCCTATTTCCTCTTCATTTGTTACGTCTGGTGGGTTTTTGCCCTGCTCCTTCATCTCCTGTTTCTCTTTCTTCTCATTTTGCTTAACTTACTGTGTTTGGGGTCTCCTTTTTGCAGGCTGCAGTTTCTTGGTTTCCATTGTTTTTGGTGTCTGTCCCCAGTGGCTAAGATTGGTTCACTTGGTTGTGTAGGCTTCCTGGTGGAGGGGACTAGTGCTTGTGTTCTGGTGCATGAGGCTGGATCTTGTCTTTCTGGTGGGCAGGTCCACGTCTGGTGGTGTGTTTTGGGGTGTCTGTGGCCTTATTATGGTTTTAGGCAGCCTCTCTGCTAATGGATGGGGTTGTGTTCCTCTCTTGCTATATGTTTGGCATAGGGTGTCCAGCACTGTAGCTTGCTGGTTGTTGAGTGGAGCTGGGTCTTGGCGTTGAGATGGAGATCTCTGGGAGATTTTCGCCATTTGATATTACATGGAGCTGGGTGGTCTCTTGTGGACCAGTGTCCTGAACTTGGCTCTCCCACCTCAGAGGCACAGCCCTGACGCCTGGCTGGAGCACCAAGACCCTGTCATCCACATGGCTCAGAACAAAAGGGAGAAAAAAGAGAAAGAAAGAAGAAGATACAATAAAATAAAATAAAGTAAAATAAAATAGTTATTAAAATGAAAAATAAAAAATAATTATTAAAATTTTTTAATAAAAGTAATGGAAAAATTAAAAAAGAAAGAAAGAAAGAAGAGGCAACCAAACCAAAAAACAAATCCACCAATGATAACAAGTGCTAAAAACTATATCAAAAAAAAAAGGACAGAGAGAACCCCAGGACAAATGGTAAAAGCAAAGCTATACAGACAATATCACACAGAGAAGCATACACACACACACTCACAAAAAGAGAAAAAGGGAAAAAAAAATATATCATTGCTCCCAAAGTCCACCTCCTAAATTTGGGATGATTCGTTGTCTATTCGGGTATTCCACAGATGCAGGGTACATCAAGTTGATTGTGGAGATTTAATCCACTGCTACTGAGGCTGCTGGGAGAATTTCTCTTTCTCTTCTTTCTTCGCATAGCTCCTGGGGTTCAGCTTTGTATTTGGATCCGCCTCTGTGTGTAGGTCGCCTGAGGGCTCCTGTTCTTCGCTCAGAGAGGACGGGGTTAAAGGAGCAGCTGATTTGGGGCCTCTGGCTCACTGAGGCCGTGGGGAGGGAGGGGTACGGAGTGTGGGGCAAACCTGCGGTGGCAGAGGCTGGCATGACTTTGCACCAGCCTGAGGCGCCGTGTGTCCTCCCGGGGAAGTTTTCCCTGGATCATGGGACCCTGGCAGTGGAGGGCTGCACAGGATCCCGGGAGTGGAGGTGTGCATGGTGACCTGTGCTTGCACACAGGCTTCTTGGTGGCTGCAGCAGCAGCCTTAGCATTTCATGCCTGTCTCTGGGTCCGTGTGGATAGCTGCGGCTCGTGCCCATCTCTGGAGCTCCTTTAAGCGGTGCTCTTAATCCCATCTCCTCGTGCACCAGGAAACAAAGAGGCAAGAAAACGTCTCTTGCCTCTTCAGCAGCTCCAGACTTTTTCCCGGACTCCCTCCTGGCTAGCTGTGGCGCACTAGCCCCTTCAAGCTGTGTTCACACAGCCAACCCCAGTCCTCTCCCTGGGATCCGACCTCCGAAGCCCGAGCCTCAGCTCCCAGCCGCCACCCATCTTGGCGGGTGAGCAGACAAACCTCTCGGGCTGGTGAGTGCTGGTCGGCACCGATCCTCTGTGCGGGAATTTCTCCACTTTGCCCTCTGCACCCCTGTTGCTGTGCTCTCCTCCATGGCTCAGAAGCTTCCTGCCCATCTACTCCCCCCATCTTGGCCCACGAAGGGGCTTCCTAGTGTGTGGAAATTTTTCTTCCTTCGCAGCTTCCTCCCATTGGTGCAGGTCCTTTCCCTGTTGTTTTGTCTCTGTTTCTTCTTTTGCCCTACCCAGGTACGTGGGGAGTTTCTTGCCTTTTGGGAGGTCTGAGGTCTTCTGCCAGCATTCAATAGGTGTTCTGTAGGAGTTGTTCCACATGTAGATGTATTTCTGATGTATTTGTGGGGAGGAAGGTGATCTCCACGTCTTACTCTTCCACCATCTTGAAGCTCCCGTGAAACAGACTTCTTATGGGAATGTAGTGATTAAACTTACAAATTACAGATGCTGAGCTCTGATGTTAAGTACCTTATATTTCCTTGTGATCCTGTTTGTGGAAAGATCTTTGCCATTTGTCTAGGAAATTAGCTCTTTGTAGCTTCTTTACTTAGGATGCTCACTTTCTGCATAGACACAAACAGAAGCAAAGAGCACACTAGAACATGTGGGCTGTGACTGAAAGGCCTGGTTATAGGGTGTCATAAATTTCAATTATTCCTAATAATTTGAGAAGTCAGTGCTCAGGAACTGCCCTACAACTGGAACAGGAATAACGTGGAAAGCCCATTCTCCTGAGCAAGTTTGGATTGCTTCAAACTGCATCTTTCTAACTGGTCCACTCTTTTCCTCTACCCTTTCCTTCTCTAGCAATGTTCCCACTTGCCTAATTTGCTGAGAGCATCTGGGTCAGTAACTTTCCTTGAACACTTAAGTTTATTTCCTCTGAGCTTCAGGGCTGTTATAAAATGCTTGTTGAAATCTAGGCTGTGATTCAGTGGGGTCTGATACAGAGCCTAGATTTAGCATCTGGAAAAGCCCAAATTTCACCCTTTTATACCCAAATCTGTCACACTATAACAAACAACTGGATGGAAGTGTCTATGCTCTGTAATGACTCTGTTCCTTCTGGCCTAGTGGTTGCCCCTTCTGTATTTGAGGAATGAGTCTAACAAAAAACAGTAACAAATTAGATTTGCCTTTTTATAGAAATTCATAAAAAGTTGAACACATTATTTAAGAAAACTATTTTTAAACAAAGCCCTTCCCTCCATTTTACCCCAGCAGTCTACTGCTGGCTCTTCCCATTCCAATGAATGAGGTCATGCTTTATGGGAGACATCTGCTTCTGAGGATATTACTACCCTGAGCACAGAACATGACTTCATTAGAGGGAACAGTGGACCAGAGAGATTCAACAGGAGACTTACATATGTGACAGCAAAAATAAAAAGAGCCAATTGAGATTCTCCTCAAGTCTCTAGCCTTCAGGATAGACCGAAGATCTGGTGATTTCACTCTCATATGATTTCCTTTTGCTTTAAAATCATGAACTATGTATGAAAACTTCCAGAAAACTGTAACTCATAGCAACACCACCTGTATTTGTAAATAGGAAAGCTGTCTTCTCTCAAGGGATTGGCTGGATTACATTCTGGGAAGAGACCAGGTGTTTGAAACTTTGGGGTTGCTACTGAATGCACACCCACACAGAGTAAGCTCTGTTTCAAAGGAGCATTGTTTCAAACAGTGCTGCAGATGTATACGATGTCATCTTTCAGTTCTGAAAAGCAAATTCAGAACATTAGCAGGGATTTTGGCTTTCCAGGAAGATGATTTCCAGAGCAGTTTTATAAGATTTTTGACATATGTTGTTTATAACCTTAATTTTAAAAATGAGCAAGTCCAATAAATCTGTTACCTACTTAACCAAGCTCTGGTCCAGTTGCATCGGTTCCCATTTTATTTGATACTGTGAAGAAGTTTCAATAGACAGCTAAATATTTTGGTGTTATTCATAGTCTTATGTTCCTATTGACTAAGACTTTTCAGAGAAAACTCTTAAAATCACTAGCATTTAAAAGGCAATAATTGCTAGTTTAATTTACTTTGCTTGTAAGGACTCATGATGTAGCTGGAATCACAGAAGTGGAAGGGAATGTTAAGAGATCATGTGGCTAGTTCCCCTTTGACCTAGGAGGGGTAGGAGTTTGAAACATTATGGATGGCTAGTTTGCAACATGTTGCTGTAATCTGCTTTAACCCTGAATCCCACCCAGGGTCAAGAAATTCTTCCTGGTATATAATGGAAGTTGCTCTTGCTATCATTTACGCATATTGTCTATTGTTTAGTTCATTCCACAAATGGAGAACAACTTGTTTGAGTCTTCAAAATAACTCACCATGGAATAGAAAACAGCCATGAAATGTCTCCCTTTCTTTGGTGTCATATACTCTAGCTCCTTTCTCCTCTCTTTCTAAGATCCAACTTCTTTTTAGTCATATGGATTTCTCTTTTCCAGAATTTCTTTAATTTAATAACCATTTTCTGACTGTCTGCCATATGCAAGGTATGGTGCTAAGTGTTTCAGACAAAGTGGGTCTCATAACTGGCTGTGTCTGAAGAATTGTCTGGAGAGAATTTTAGAAATACAGAGTTTAAAAAATCTGGGCCTCAGCTCAGATCTACTCAATAAAATCTGGGGGTACAGCGAGGGAATCTGTATTTCAAAAGCAAGCCCTAGGTGATTCTTATGTAGTCAGCCTGGCACCAGTCCAAGGATTAGAATTCAAGAACAAGAGCTTTAGGGTTGGCACAATAGGGTCATCTAGTGGGGTGCTCATGGTACAGAGATGACAAGAACAGAAATGATTACAGAGAACAGCAGATGAGTAAGAAAAGTGCCACCCCTTTTCCATATCATTTTACACAGTGAATTTGCAATTATTTTTTGACTTAATCTTTCCATTAACTGTGGGTGGGTGGCAGTATGTCCATTTTACAAGGAATACAATAGAAACTCAAGGAAGAGAAGATCACTTGTCTAGTATCCCACAGTCAAAGGCAGAATCAAGACTCAAACTCGGGTTATTTGATGCCAAATCTTTCATTTTTGCCACTTGTTACAACTTTCTTTGTAACAATCTTGGAAAGCAATAGATATTGGGTTCAAAGGAGGGAAAAAATGATAGTTCAATAAGAAACAAACATCCAGTGGTGGCAATATGATAAAAATCACACAAAGGCAGATATCACATCAGCATTATATTAGGGAGCTTTAAAATATGAAATCCATTCCTATACAAAGTGTTTCCTGTCCCTCCAATGAGTGGCAGAAGATGAACCAGGGTCAGGAATTCCTAAACCTCTACCCAGTGGCAAAGACCCATACAGAACCTGTATTTCCTGGTATTCTATCTAGCAGCATAAGGCAGCCCAGTTAGGTGATTTCTTCCTCTGTAGGCACCAGGAGAGATGAAGTGAAGAGTCCACCAGCACCGGCTGTCCAGAGAACAGGCAAGGGAAAACATTCTCTGCCCTACAGTTCTGGCATTCCTGGCCTTCTACCTAATGACACTGGGTGGGCCATAGAAACACCTTCTGCTCCCATAGGTGGCACCAGTGGAGACAAAGCAGGAGCTGAAATAGAGCTAGATCATGAAGCAGACCAGAGTAGCACTGTAAGGCCTCAGAAAATGAAATTGTTGTTGAAATTATAGTTCACAGTAGTAGGTCAAAATGAACACATTACACCTAACCAGGCATGCTGCCTGCTAAAATAGAAGATTTAAATAGGACCAAGAGTCTTCTCATATAATATCCAAGGATATAATAAAATAACTCATCATACTAAAACCCATAAAAATCACAATATGAATGAGAAAAGAAAATCAACTGATGTAATACTGAGATGAATCAGATTGTTGAAACTGTCTGATACAGGTTTTAAATCAGCCACCATGAAGTTGTCTCAACAATTAATTACAAATTCCTTTGAAACAAATGAAAAAAACAGAAAACCTCAGCAAAGAAGAGAAGTTATAAAAAAGAATGAAATGGGAATTATAAAACTAAAATTAAAATAACTAAAATAAGAACCTCACTCTTTTAAAGAGGCTCAACAGTAGAGTGGAGATGACAGAAGATAGAAACAATGAATTTGAGGACAGATGAGTAGAGTTTATTCAATCTGCACAACAGTCTATTCAATCTGACCAATGCACTGATAAGAGTGAAGAGAGCCTCAAGGACCTGTAGAACAACAAAATGGCTAAAGTTAATATCAATGGAGGCCCAGAAGGAGAGGAGAAAGAGTGGAACTGAAAATGTATTCAAAGATATAATGGCTGACAACTCCCCATATCTTGGTGAAAGATTTAAACATACTGATTCAACAAACTGAATGAACATCAAGTAAGATATATCCAAAGACACCCACACCAATAAACATCATAATTAAACTTCTGAAAACTAAAAACAATGAAATTATTTTGAAAGCAACTAGAGAGAAACAAAGCATTACCTTTAAAGGAACACAGATCAGAGGGTAAACAAATTTCCTATCTGAAAGCATGGAGGTTAGAAGGAAGTGGTGCAACATTATTTATATACTGAAAGAAAAGAACTGTTAACCATGGGTTCTATATCTAGCAAACCTAACATTCAGGAATGAAAATAAATTAAAGAGCTTCTCAAAGGTAAATTAGGAGAATCTCTTGCTAGCAGATTCATCCTTTAAAATGGCTAAAGGAAGCTCTCCAAACAAAAAGGAAAAAGGATAACAGAAGGCTCAGAGTTCAGAAAGAAAAGAACAATGGAATGGGAAAAAATAAGGGTAAATATAATAAACTATCCTGATTTTCACAAGTTTCTTAAATCATATTTGATGGCTTAAATAAAAATTATGACAATGTCTGTTGCAGTGCTCAATGTATGTAGAAGAAATACTTGAGACAATTATATTTAAAAAGTGGGAAGAATTTAAATGGTCCTAAATATAGTAAGGCTTCAATACTTAATTCAAAATGGTAAATTGTTAATAGGTGTAGATTGTTGTAAGTTTTACACACACACACATATACTAATATCTAGAGCAACCACTAAGAAAATTATGTTAAGTGATATACTAAAAACTGTATAAATAGAACTATGAGATCCTAAAAAATGTGCCAAAAATCCAGGAAAGAGAAAAATGTGCAAAAAAAAAAAAAAGGAAAGAGAAAAGAAACAGAGGAAACAAAAATAAATAGTAAATAAATGGCATACTCAAACCCTAACATATCAACAATTACTTAAAATATAAACAGTCTAAATATATTAATTAAAAGACAGATGCAGGCAGAGTGGACTAAAAAATAACATGACGTAATTATATGCTGTCAACAAATACTCACTTCAAACACAATGACATAGGTTAAAAGGATGGAAAGAGACATATCATGCTAATATTAATCAAAAAAGGAGTAATGGCTACATTATTATGAGATAAAGTAGACTTTAGAAAAACGAAAATTCCCAGAGACAGAAAGGGACAACATAAAATGATAAAAGAACGAATATATCAAGAAGACATAGCAATCCTTAATGTGTATGCACTAAACAATAGAGTTTCAAAATACATGAAGCCAAGATAGAATTGAAAAGACTGAGAGACAAATCCAAATTATAGTTAGGGACTTTAACACCTGACTCATAGCAACTGATAGACCTACTAGACAGAAAATTAGCAAAGATAAAGCAGAACTGAGCACTAGAATAATCCAACAGGGTCTCATTTCCATTTATGTAACACCCTACCCCCTACAGCAGCAGAATACACATTTTTTTTCCAAGTGCCATGGAACATTCACAAAGACATTCATGGAACATTCATATCCTGGGTCAAAAACCAAACTTCAACAAATCTAGATGCATTGAAAGAATACAGTGTGTTCTCCAAGCAAAAGGGAATCAGACTAGAAATAAGTAATAAAAGAAAATATGAAAATGTACTAACACTTGCAAACTAAAAAACACACTTCAAACAACCATTGAGCAAGACAAATCTCAAAGGAAACAAACAAAAAAACTCACACAGAATGGAATGAAAATGAAAACACAACACCTAAAAATTTATGGGATGCATCCTTGTCTTGTTCTGATCTTAGAGGAAATGCTTTCAGCTTTTCACCATCGAGTATGATGTTAGCTGTGGGTTTGTCATATATGGCCTTTATTATGCTGAGGTATGTTCCCTCTATAAGCACTTTATAGAGAGTTCTGGCAATAAATGGATATTGAATTTTGTCAAAAGCTTTTTCTGCATCTATTGAGATGATCATATGATTTTCATTCTTCAATTTGTTAACGTCCTGTATCACACTGATTAATTTGCAGATATTGAACCATCTTAGCTTCCCTGGGATAAATCCAACTTGATCATGGTGTATGATACTTTTAATGTACTGGTGAATTCGGTTTGCTAGTATTTTTGTTGAGGATTTTTGTATCTACGTTCATCAGTTATATTGGCCTTAATTTTCTTTGTGATATCTTTGTCTGACTTTGGTATCAGGGTGATGCTGGCCTTGTAGAGTGAGTTCAGAAGCATTCCTTCCTTGCAATTTTTTGGAATAGTTTGAGAAGGACAGGTGTTAATTCTTTGCTAAATGTTTGGTAGAATTCACCTGTGCAGCCATGTGGTCCAAAACTTTTGTTTTTGGGGAGTTGTTTTTATTATTGATTCAGTTTCATTACTGGTAATTGGCATGTTCCTATTTTCTGTTTCTTCCTGATCCAGTCTTGGGAGATTGTACATTTCTAGGAATTTGTTCATATCTTCTAGGTTGTCCATTTTATTGACATATAACTATTTGTAGTAACCTCTTATGATCCCTTGTATCTCTGTGATGTTGGTTTTAACTTCTCCTGTTTCATTTCTGATTGTATTGATTTGGGCCCTCTCTTATTGTTCTTGATGAATCTGAGTAAAGGTTTATCTATTTTGTTTATTATTTCAAAGAATCAATTTTTATTTTCATTGCTCTTTTCTATTTCTTTTTTAGTTTCTATTTCATCTATTTCTGTTCTGATCTTTATGATTTGTTTCCTTCTACTAACTTTGGGTTTTGTTTGTTCTTTTTTAATTCCTTTAGGTGTAAAGTTAGGTTGTTTGAGATTTTCTTGTTTCCTGAGGCAGGCTTGTATCACAATGAACTTCCCTTTTAAAACTGCTTTTACTGTGTCACATAGATTTTGGATTGTTGTGCTTTCATTTTCATTTGTCTCCAGGTATACTATTTTCTTTTTTGATTTATTCAGTGATCCATTGGTTATTTAGTAGCATATTGTTTAGGCTCCACATGTTTGTGTTTTTAGTACTTTTTTTCTTGTAGCTGATTTCTAGTCTCATAGTGTTGTGGTTGGAAAAGATGCTTGATATGATTTCAGTTTTCTTAAATTTACTGGGACTTGTTTTGTGGCCTAGCATGTGAGCTATCCTGGAGAATGTTCCATGTGCACTTGAAAAGAATGTGTATTCTGCTGCTTTTGGATGGAATGCTCTATATATAGCTATAAATTCCATTTGGCATAATGTGTTATTTAAGGCCAGTGTTTCCCTATCAATTTTCTGTCTGGATGATCTGTCCACTGATGTAAGTGGGGTGTTAAAGTCCCTTACTACTATTGTATTACTGTCAATTCTCCCTTTATGTCTGTTAATATTTGCTGTACGTATTTAGGTGCTCCTATGTTGGGTGCATATATATTTACAATTGTTGTATCTTCTTCTTGGATTGATCCCTTGATCATTATGTAAGGTCTTCCTTTGTCTCTTGATATAGTATTTGTTTTAAAGTCTATTTTTTTCTGATATCAGTATTGCTACCCTGGTTTTCTTTTTGTTGCCACTTGCATGAAGTATTTTTTCCCATCCCCTCACTTTCAGTCTGTGTGTGTCTAGATCTTCAGTGAGTCTCTTGTAGGCATCATATATATGGGTCTTATTTGTGTATCCATTCAGCCACTCTTTTGATTGCAGCATTTCGTCCATTTACATTTAAAGTAATTATTGATAGGTATGTACTAATTGCCATTTTGTTAATTGTTTTTGTAGTTCTTTTTTATTCCTTTTTTCTTCTTTTGCTGTCTTCTCTTGTGATTTGATGACTATCTTTAGTGTTATGTTTGGATTCCTTTCTCTTTTTTGTGTATCTATCATAGATTTTTGGTTTGTGGTTATCATGAGGTTTATATATATGTATACACAATCTATATGTATACGTGATTTAAAAAATTTATTGGAGTATAGTTGATTTACAATGTGTTAGTTTCAGGTGTACAGCAAAGTGAATCAGTTATACATATACATATATCCACTCTTTTTTAGATTCTTTTCCCATGTAGGCCATTACAGAGTATTGAGTAGTTCCCTGTGCTATACAGTAGGTCCTTATTACTTTTATATATAGTAGTGTGCATATGTCAATCCCAATCTCCCAATTTATCCACCCACTTACCCTCTGGTAACTATGAGTTTGTTTTCTACATCTGTGACTCTATTTTTGTTTTGTAAATAAGTTCATTTGTACCCTTTTTTTGGATTCCACATACAAGCAATATTATATGATATTTGTCTTTCTCTGTCTGACTTACTTCACTCAGTATGACAATCTCTAGGTCCAGCCATGTTGCTGCGAAAGGCATTATTTTGTTCTTTTTTATGGCAGAGTAATATTCCATTGTATGTATGTACCACATCTTCTTTATCCATTCCTCTGTTGATGGACATTTAGGTTGCTTCTGTGGCCTAGCTATTGTAAACAGTGCTGCAATGAACATTGGGGTGCATGTATCTTTTCAAATTATGTTTTTTCTCTGGTATATGTGAATATTTTAAGTTGCTGATCTCTTAAATTCAAATGCATTTTTACTCTCCCCATCCCCCTTTATTGTTTTTAGCACCATATTTTACGTCTTTTTGTTCTGTGTATCCCTTAACTACATATTGGGGATATAGAGGATTTTACTACTTTTGTCTTTTAGCCTTCCTACTAGGCTTTATATATGGTTGATTTAGTACCTTTACTGTATATTTGCCCTTACTCATGAGACTTTTACTTTCATAATTTTCATCTTTCTAGTTATGGCCTTTTCTTTATTGCTTAGAGAAGTCCCTTTAACATTTCTTGTAAAGATGGTTTGGTTGGTGCTGAAGTCTTTTAGCTTTTGCTTGCCTGTAAAACTTTTGATCTCTCTATCAAATCTGAATGAAAGCCTTGCCAGGTAGAATATTCTTGGTTGTAGGTTTTTACCTTTCATCACTTTCAATATATTGTGCCATCCCCTTGTGGTCTTCTGAAAAGTTAGCTGTTAGCCTTATGGGAGTTCCCTTGTATGTAACTTGTTGCTTTTCCCTTGCTGCCTTTAATATTCTCTATCATTTTGGCCACTTTAATTACAATGTGTCTTGGTGTGGACTTCTTTGGGTTCTTCCTGTTTGGGACTTTCTGTGCTTCTTGGACTTGGATGTATGTTTCCCTTCCCAGGTTAAGGAAATTTTCAGTTAATATTTCTTCAGATATGTTCTCTGCCCCTTTCTCTCTCTCTTCTCCTTCTGTGACCCTTATAATGAGAATGTTAGTATGCTTGATGCTGTACCAGAGGTCTCTTAATCTGTCCCCATTTCTTTTTATTCTTTTTTCTTTTTTGTTTTTCTGTTCAGCTTCAGTGATTTCCACTACTCTGTCTTCCAGGTCTCTGATCTGTTCCTCTGTATCATCTAATCTAATGTTGATTCCTTCCAGTGTATTTTTTATTTCAGTTATTGTATTCTTCATCTCTGTTTGGTCTTTCTTTATATTTTCCAAGTCTTCATTAAAAGCTTCTAACTTCTTGCTCTGTTCATCCAACTTTCTCCAGAGTTCTTTAAACATCTTTATGATCATTACCTTGAACACTTTACTGGGTAGATTGCTTATCTCCACTTCACTTAGTACTTCTTTGGGGATTTTATCTTCTTCCTTCTTTTGGAGCATATTCCTCTGTTGCTTCATTTAGTCTAATTTGCTGTTTTTATTTCTATGTATTCAGTATGTTGGTTACATTTCTCAGCCTTGGAGAAATGGCCTTGTGTAGGAGATGTCCTTTCCATCCCAGCAGTGCACTCCCCTCTGGTCACCAGAACTATCTGCTCTGGGGGTGTTTCCTATGTGGGCTGCATGAGTACTTTTGTGGTGGGATGACTACTGTGGGTGTCTGGTAGGTGTGGCTGGCATCCAGTCTGGTAGATTTTTAGTTCCTGCCTTGTGCAGAGGCTGCTGGCTGCTGGTAGGTTGGGCAAGGTCATGAGGTGGCTGGCTATGGAGCCCTGTGGGTTTCATGGCTAGTGCTGGCCCAGTAGTGGGTGGAGCCTGGATCCAGGGTGGGTGTTTGTGGAGCTGGGGATCTCAGATGTAGTGCCAGCCTGCTGGTGGGTGGGGCCAGTTCCTGACATGGCCCATGTGGTCTGGGGTGTCCCAAAGTTGGTATTGGCCACTTTTATTCAACATAGTATTGGAAGTCCTAGCTGTAGCAGTCAGAAAAGAAAAAGAAATAAAAGGAATCCAAATTGGACAGGAAGAAGAAAAACTGTCCCTATTTGAAGATGACATAATACTATACATAGAAAATCCTACAGACACCACCAAGAAACTACTAGAACTCATCAATGAATTCAGTAATGTTGCACAATACAAAATTAATATACAGAAATCTGTAGCATTTCTATACACTAACAATGAACCATTAGAAAGATAAATTAAGAAAACAATGCAATTTATAATCACATCAAAAAGAACAAAATGCATACACATAAATTTAACTAAGGAGGTAGAAGACATATACTCGAAAGCTATAAGACACTGATGAAAGAAATTGAAGGCAACAGAAACAGATGGAAAGATATACCATGTTCATGGATTGGAAGAATTAATAGTGTTAAAATGACCATACTACACAAGGCAATCTACAGATTCAATGCAATCCCTCTCAAAATACCAATGGCATTTTTCACAGAACTAGAACAAATAAGTTTAAAATTTGTATGGAAACACAAAAGATCCCAAATAGCCAAAACAATCTTGAGAAAGAAGAACAGAAGACAAGGAAAAAGCTCAAACAAAATCCTCCTCTCTGAGCCCAAGTACCAGGAAAGGAGCAATCTAAGCAAGAAAGAAAATTTTTAGATAATAATCTCTTTATTCCAGACAAACACTACAGAAAAATACCTACAGCCCCACCCTCCACCACACCATCAAAGTCCAAGTGGAACCCTAGAATTCTTCCCTCACGAAGTTATAACAAGGTGCCCCAAACCCCTGCTCATGTGGTGTCAGAGAATGCCTAATAGGGAGCTGGAGCTTTCATCCCTGCCAGCAGGTAACTAGACTCCCCACCTGCAGGGTCAGAAGATACTGAGCATGTGGTAAGTTGGAACTCCCATCCCTACCCAGAAATAATGAGAAGCCCCTTCTCTCTCAGGTGTCAAAGGATGGGACCTGAACTTCTACTTCTACCTTGCAGTAATGAGGTGGCAACCCCCTCTTCCCCTGACAGAACAGTGTCACAAAAACCCAGTTAAAGAAGAAGGTTAAAATAAGATCCAGAGCATTAAAACAAAATGCAAAATGTCATGGTTTCAATGAAAAAAAAAACAATCGTCATACCAAGAACCAAGAATAAATATCTCAAACTGAATGAAAAATGATAATCAACTGAAGTCAACAGTGAGACGGTAGAGATGATAGGACTTTATGATAAAGATTTTTAAAGTAGTCATCTTAAGAATGCTTCAATGAGTAATTATAAACATGCTTGAAACAAATGAAAAAATTGGAAGCCTCACAAAGAAATAAAGTCTCAGCAAAGAAACGGAAGCTATAAAGGGGAACCAAGTGGTAATATTCGAAGTGAAAAAGGAAAGCTGAAATAAAAGGCTCAGGTGATGGGCTCAACAGCAGTCACATCAAATCATACTTCTGAAAACTAAAGACAAAGGAAAAACATTTGCAGTCAGTAAAAAATCGAAACTTTTCCTATGGGGGAAAAACAATTCAAATGGCAGTGGATTTCTTATAAGAAGCAAGGAGGGCCAGAAGGAAGTGACACAACATTTTTCAAGTGCTGAAAGAAAAGAACTGTCAAACACTGAGTCCTATATCCAGTGAAAATATTGTTCAGGAATTAAAGGGAAACCAAGACATCTCAGATGAAGGAAAACTAACAGAGTTTGTCACCAGCATACCTAACCTAAAATAATGGCTAAAGGAAGTTCTGAAAGAGAAAGGAAATGATAAAAGAAGGAATCTTGGAACATCAGGAAGGAAGAAAGACAAAAGAAAAGAGTAAAAATAAGGTAAAAATACAATAGACTTTGTCCTCTTGAATTTTCTGAATTACCTTTGAAAATTGAATCAAAAATTATCATACTGTCTTATAAGGTTCACATTATATGCCAAGGAATATTTAAGACAATTATATTATATATGGCAGGGGGCGGGGAGAGTAAAGGGACTTAAAAGAGAGGTAAGGTTTCTACAGTTTACTGGTAGAATGTCAAAACCAGTAGACTGATAAGTTATGTACACATAATGTAATGTCAAGAGCAACCACTAAACAATCTACACAAAGAGATATATTCAAATGCACTATTAAAATGGAATTCTAAAAACTGTCAAGCACCCCAGAGGAAAGCAGAAAAAAAAGTATGAATGAAAATCAGAGAATAAAGAGAAAACAGAAAATAATGGCAGATTTAATCCCCAACATATCAATAATTACCTTAAATGTAAATCACCTAAATGCGCCAATTAAAAGACAGATTGACAGAGTGGATTAAAAAACATGACTCCCTAGAAATTATCATACTAAGTGAAGTAAGTCAGATAGAGAAAGACAAATATCACATTATATTACTTACATGTGGAATCTAAAAAAATGCTGCAAATGAACTTATTTACAAAACAGAAACAGACTCACAGACATAGAGAACAGACTTGTGGATTAGGAGTTTGTGATTAAAAGATACACACTATTATATATAAAATAGATAAACAACAAGGACCGACTGTATAGCACAGAGAAATACATTCAGTACCTTGTAATAATCTATAATGAAAAATAATCTGAAAATAATAACTGAATCATTTTGCTGTACACCTGAAATATTGTAAATCAACTATACTTCAATTAAAAAAACATGATTCAATTACAGCTGTCTACAAGAAACTCACTTTAAATATGACAAGAACACACAAAAATGTAATTGAATTTTGCATTCTGATCTCGTAGCCTGAGACTTTGCTAAACTCATATATTAGTTCTAAGATTTTTTTTTGGTAGATACCCTGGATTTTCTAAATAGATGATTATATCATCTGCAAATAGAAATAGTTTTATTTCTTTTTTCTGATCAGTATGACTTTTTGGCAAGAAAAAAACTTCCAGTACTATGTTGCGTAAAAATGGTGAGAACATATATATATATTCTTGTCTTGTTCCAATTTAGGAGTACAACATTCATCCTTTTACCGTAAAGCATGATGTTAGCTGTAGCTTTTTTGGTAGATGCTTTTGATCAATTTGAGGAAGTGCCCCTCTTGTTTGCAGAGGGTTTGAATCATGAATGCATGTTGGATTTTGTCAAGTGTTTTTTTCAGTGTCAATTGATATAATCATATAATTTTTCTTCTTTAGTCTGTCAATATGTGGGGCTAAATGTATTGATTTCCAAATGTTGAACCAGCCTTAAATAAAGCCTGGAATAAATCCCACTTAGTCATGGTGCTTAACTGTTTTATAAATTATGGCATTTGATTTGCTAATATTTTGTTGAGGATTTTTGCATTTAATTTGATGAGAGATATTGGTCTTTAGGTTTCCTTTTTAGTGTTGTTTTGTCTGGTTTTGGTATCAGGGTGATACTGGTCTCATAAAATAAGTTGGGAAATGATTCTATCTCTCCTATTTTCTGAAAGAGATTGTGTAAAATTGGTGCTAATTCTTAAAATATGTGGTAGTTATTCAGTGAAACCATCTGGACTTGGAGATTTCTTGATGGGGAGATTTTAATTACATTGAGCTCTATGTATTTTTTAACTTCCTTTGAGACTTCCTCTTAGACCTGTGGATTATTTTGAGGCATGCTATTTAATTTCTAAGTATTTGGAGACTTTCCTGTTGTTTTTTTCTGTTATTGATTTCTAGTTTGATTCCATTATGATCAGAGAACATACTTTATTATTACATTTCTCTTAAATTTGATGAGGCTTGTTCCATGGCCCAGGATAGATTTTTATCTTGATAAATGTTCCATGGGTGCTTACAAAATGTGTACTCTGGTGTTGTTGGGAGTAGTGCTCTATATACGTCAATTAGATTTTGTGGGTTCATCGTGTTGTTCAGTTCTTCTATACAGTTGTTGATTTTCCATCCAGTAGTTCTATCAATTGTTGCAAGTTGTTGAAGTCCCCAATTATATTTGTAGATATTTCTATTTCTTCTTTGTTTCATGTATTTTGAGGCTCTGTTGTTTGGTGTGTACACATTTAGGATCGTTAGGTCACCCTGATGGATTTTTCCTTTATCATATCCATGTCCCTTCTGTCTCTAGTAGTTTTCTTTGCTCGGAATTGCATGTTATCTTATATTCACATACCACTCTTGCTTCTTTTTCATTAATTTTTGCATGGTGTATTCTTTTCCATTCTTACTTTCAACCTGCCTATTTTGTTGTATTTGAAATGAGCTTTTTGTAGACAGCATATAGTTGGGTAATATTTTATAATCTACTCTGCTAATCTCTGTCTTTTAATTGGTATATTTAGACCATTTACACTTAATGTAATTATTGATCTGTTAGTGCTTAAGTCTGCCATTTTACACTTTGTTTTCTGTTTGTTTCCTGTGCTTATAATTCCCTTTTTCTCTTTCCTGCCTTATTGTAAGTAATTTGAATATTTTTAAAGGATTCTGTCTTTATGTTTTTGAGTATTTCATTCAGTATAGTGGTTCTTAGTGGTTGCTCTAAGTTTTACAATACATACATAAGTTATGACAGTCTACTGGTGTCAGTGATTTAGCACTTCAAGTGAAGTGTAGAAACTTTACTTCTCTTTAGGTCCATTTACGCTCCTGAGTTTTTTATTTTTTAAAAAGTTCTATGGAGATATAATTCATATATCATGCAATATATCCATTTAATATGTACAATTCAATGGTTCTTAGACTTCTGCAAACATCACCACAATCAATTTTAGAACATTTTCATCATTCCCAAAAGAAACCCTGTACCCTTTAGCAGTTCACCTCTAATTTGTGTCCAAGTCCCCCCACCCCCAAGAAACCACTAGTTTACTTTCTGTCTTTATGGATTTGCCTATTCTGGGCATTTCATATAAACTGAATAAAAAAATATGTTACTGGCTTCTTTCACTTAGCATATTTTCAGGATTCATCCATGTTGTACCACACAACAGTAGTACTGTCAAATAATGCTCCATTGTATTAATATGCCACAGTTTATTTATCCACCTAACAGTTGATGAATACTTGGGTTGTTCCCAGTTTTTGGCCATTATAAATAATGCTGTTATGAACATTCATGTAAAAGTCTTTGCTTGAATATCTGTTTGAATTTTTTGGTTATATACTTGGGAGCAGAAGTGTTGGGTCATATGGTAACTGTATGTTTAGCATTTTGAGGAACTGCCAGATTGTTTTTTTCCAAAAGGGCTGCATCATTTTACATTCTCACCAGCAGTGTATGATAGTTCCAAATTCTCCATGTCCTTGTCAACTATTGTTATATCATCTATCTTGTTGAGTACAGTCACCCTAGTGGGTGTGAAATTGTATCTCACTGTGGTTTTGAGCTACATATCCCCAATGGCTAATAATGTTGAGTACCCTCTCCACTTTTTCAATATAAGTACCTCTTAATAGTCTTAAGTATTTCCTGTACATACAGGAAATTGGGCACTATATCAGATGGTGTTATAATTTTTGCTTCAACTATCAGAAATGATTTAAGAAACTCATGAGAACAAACACAGCCTATGGTATTTACCCCTATTTTCACCATTGTAGTGTAGTTCTTTCCTTTCTGAAGTTCCAAGCCTTCAGCTGTTATCATTTCTGTTTATAGAACTTCTTTTAGCCCATCGTTAAGTGTAGCTTTGCTAGCAACAACAAATACTCTTCATCTGAAAATTCCTTTGTTTTCCCCTAACTTCTGAAGGGATTCTCTTGATGTAGATCTGTGGTTGACATTTTTCTTTCAGCATTTGAAAAATGTTGTACCATTTCCTCCTGGCTGCTATGCTTTGAAATATGAAATCTGTTGACAGTTGAATTGGTGTTTCCCTATAAGTAATACATTCTTTTTTTTTTTTTCCTGGCTGCTCTCAAGATTTTTTCATTATCTTTAGTTTTCATAAGTCTATGTTGTGCCTTGGCATGGATTTATTTGGATTTATTATATTTGGGCTTCACTCAGCTTCTTGAATCTGTAGCTTTATTTATTTTGCCAAATTTGGGACGTTTTCAGCGTTATTTCTTTTTTTTTTTAATTAAAAAATTGTGGTAAAATACACATAACATAAAATTTACTATCTTAACCATTTTAAGTGTACAGTTCAGTAGTGTTAAATACCTCCACATTGTTGTGCAATCTCCAAAACTCTTTCCATCTTGCAAAATGAAAACTTTATACCTATGAAACAACAACTCCCCATTCCCTTCTAACCCCAGCTCCTGTCAGTCATCATTGTTCTTTTTCTCTCTATGAATCTGACTACTCTCAATACCTCATATAAGTGGAACCATACAGTATTTGTCTTTTTGTGACTGGCTTATTTCACTTAGTATAATGTCCTCAAGATTCATCCCTGTCGTAGCATGTGTCAGAATTTCTTTCCTTTTTAAGTCAGTCATTATTTCTTTGAGTCCTCTTTCAGTACTTCTTTCTCTCTGCTTTCCTTTTGGACACTGATGATATGAATGCTGGAACTTTTGTTACTGTCCCACAGATTGCCCGAGGCTCTGTTCTTTTTTTCCAGTCTATTTTCCCTCTGTTGTTCAGATTGAGTAAATTCTGCTGCACTGACCTCAAGTTCACTGATTCTATCTTCTGTTATCTCCACTCTCTTATTGAGCCCATCCACTAAGTTTATTTCATTTATTGTGTTTTTCAGTTCTATAATTTCTATTTGCTTCTTTTTTATATAACTTCTTTATCTTTGCTAAGATTTTATATGTCATTATTTGTTTTGAGAGAATCTGTAATTACGTTTTGGATCATTTTTATTATGGATGCTTCATAATTCTTGTCAGATAAAATCTGATTCATCACAGTGTTGGTGTCTATTCTCATTCATGAATGATTTTTGGCTGTAAACTGGAGCTTTTTGTATACTACATTATGAGACTCTGGAACCTATTTATTCTTCTTTTTAAAGCAGGCAGTCCCTTTAATGACGTATACTGTGAGGGCTGGATACTTGTGTATGTTCCTGCTGTATCCCACTGACACGACCCTGGCAAAAGTGGGGTATTGACTCACACGTCCTTATTGCAAATGGGTAAAGTGGAACCTCAGCTACCCCGTTGGCTCTGCTGACACTATTCCAGTGCAAGTGGTGCACTGACCCACAGGTCTCTCTGGCTTCTGTTAATTTTTTTTTTAATTTTATTTATTTATTTATTTATTTTTGGCTGTGTTGGGTCTTTGTTTCTGTGCGAGGGCTTTCTCTAGTTGTGGCAAGCGGGGGCCACTCTTCATCACGGTGCACGGGCTTCTCACTATTGCGGGCTGTCTTGTTGCGGGGCACAGGCTCCAGATGTGCAGGCTCAGTAGTTGTGGCTCACGGGACTAGTTGCTCTGCGGCATGTGGGATCTTCCCAGACCAGGGCTCGAACCCGTGATCCCTGCATTAGCAGGCAGATTCTCAACCACTGTGCCACCCGGGAAGCCCTCTGGCTTCTGTTATTTTTGAATGAGAGTGTAAGCTCAGCTCCCCGGTGGGCCCTGCTGACACCAGGGGAAGGGGGGAGTAGAAAAGAACCAGCTAGCTCCACCTTTTACCACCTTGTTAAGCCTCATTCATGCTGACTGGGGGAGGAGGCTCAGTTCCACACTGTGCCACACTGATACCAGGGGAGGGGGGATAAGTGTGCTGACCAACCCTGCCTGACACTGCCTCTTTCAGTCTCATTGCTGTTAGGTGGGTGTGGAGGTTCAGCTTCCCACTGGGCCTCCCTGACACCAGGGTGGGGGGAAAAGTGGAGTGCTTACTAGCCCTGACATGTATCCTTCTGCTCAGTCTTTTTGATGTGGAGGGAGTGGAAGCTCAGCCTCCCTGTTGGACCCCACTGACATGGAGATGGACATGAAGTCCAGTGATGACTAGCCCTGCGCTGCACCAAGTTATTAAGTCTCCTTGCTTCTGGGTGAGTGTGGCAACTTAGGTTGCTACTGTACTGGGCTGACACTACTCTGGAAGGAGAATAAGAGCACTGTCTCTTTCTGCCAAATGATGGATTAGGACTGCCTGCTCAGTTCTGTCAACACTACCCCAGCAGTGGAAAAGGAGCATACCACTTTTTTTTTGTGGGAAGGAACGGAGTGGAAGATTAACTTCTCACTAGGCTCCATTGAAGCTGTAGGGCAGTTGGGAGGGTGCATTTTTTTTTCCATTAGTGTTTTGTTGGAGTAGGGCAGGTATTGCCAAAAAGGCTTTCTGTTGTTAGGTGATCCTTTCTCCATTTCCTTTAGATATGAGGTTCAGGCTTTTCTTAGAGCTTTCTTTGTCTGTGCCTGTTGGCTGTTATGGCTTGGAGGCTTCTGCAGTGCCTTGTCTGGGATATACGGGAGGCAAAAAGGAAACCAAAGGAGCCCACTGCTGTATTGTTTCTTAAGTTCTGAGGCAGTCTGCCTTGTTCTTTCCACATTTCAGTCCTAATTTGTTGTGTTATGTTCAGGAGTTTTGGGTTGAAAGAGGGAGGACCTAGAAGAAATGGAGTTTCTTCACCTTGGCAATAACGTAAGTCCTCTTAATTTCTTTTTTAAGAAAAAAAATCGGCAGAGCACACAACATCCTCAAAAATGGATTTTTTAATATCTAAGGGGATTTCTGATAGTAGTAATGATTTAAAGAATAAACAATAGTGAAAGAGTATCTGGGAAAACTTAAAGAGGTGGAGACTTACTAGGTTTGGAAAGCCATGCAAAATACCTTTCCTAATTTCACTGGAAATTTGTGGAATATTAAACTGATCACTCTTGGTGTGGCCCAAGTTCTCTTTCTGTACAATGCTCCTTTGTGTGTTTGTAAAGTTCTTTGTGTTTTGCGGGGGAAAAGATGTGAGTGGCAGGGAAACTTTGGCTCCTTGTATATAAAACAAGATATGACATTCACAGTTACTGTTAAGTAAAATTAAGACTGGTGAAAGTAGGGTCCCATAGGGGGTTGCAATAGCAGCTGCTTTAAGTCTCAAAAGTAACAGCAGCAACATTTTTCCATACTCACATTTCCAACTCTAAGTACTAGTGACTTTTACTTGTTGGGATTCTTGCTGTAAAGGATACAATTTAAAATTCATCATTTCAGAAGAGGTCCATATCTTCACTTTACAACTCCTGTCTTAGATGCCATTTTCTGGTCCTTAAACACTCCTCTCCCCCCCAAATCAGTATGCTTCAGATGCTGCTGCATTACTAGTACCACGGTGATTATAGCATTGGATATTACAGGGAAAAAGCAAGTGTCTGAGCCCGCTAAGTCATTTGGAGGCAGCATAGTTGAAAGAACTTTGGAGTCAAAAAGACCTTCGAGATCAATTCTTGCATTTGACACTAACTAGCTGTATGGCTTTGGGCAAATTATGTAATCTTTTTGAGCTACAGTTTGTTCATCTGTAAAATGGGAATAATGCCCAATTTACAAGATTGTTGTGAAAATTCAATGACATAATGCACATAAAGTGAGGGCCCAAAGTTGGTGCTCAACAACTCTGAAAAAGCTTCTAGAGAACATGACCAATCTCTGACAGTTATATCTATATTCATCTAATATTTCTCCCGTTTGACCATGCTTCTGTTTCCTGCTTCTCCCATGCCTTAAATTCAATCTCTGTGCTTATGTATGCTACAGCTTATGGGACAAAGAGCCATAATTCACTTAGAACAGAAAAGATTGATATGCTCATTTTACCCTGATATTTATAATTACTTAATATCTCTAGTCTCCAGAGTAGAAGCCCAAGATGCTCAAAGAAAGGAAAAAAAAAAATCAAAACTTAAAAAAATTTCAATGCAACCTAAATATTTCATGCTCAATTCTCTTCTGTTTTATAGTACAGATTTGTTTCTATAGTACAAGATTGTTTTTCTGGTGTAGAAATGGGGGAATTGAACTTAAAATTTGAGTTTTAATGGTATATTAATGATACTGTACATCACTGGCAATAATGTCCAAGGTTCTATCCAACCAACCTAAAAGGATTTAGTGGTAAAGAGAGATGGACATCACCAAGACAGCAGTTTGTTGGTGGGTCTACGTCTTGTGGCTTTACTAAGATTTTAAATTTTCATTCAAAAAATTCACTTTTAGCTTTTTCCACCCAGAGACAGTAAGGCAAGCTGATGCCCTGTAACCCCAATGGAATGCTTATGGCTAGAAAAAGCTTCCAGCCAAGCAGCTCTAAAGAAAGCCCAGCCTGCCCAAGATTCAGGCAAAAGAAGATCAATATGAATACTTTAAGGTTAAGATTAGGTCTAGAAGCATCAAAAAGGCAAAATGAACACCTGCCCAGAGGAGCAAACTAAGACAAGGAAGACTTTATTTTTGTTCTTATTTTTCTCACCACCAGTAACTTCTGCTCAAATTATTTAACATCCCTGAGGTTGATGTAAAATATGCATGTAAAAGGAAAATAACCTCTATTTCATGTGCAGGGATGATGTGAAGATTAGAGTGCCTAGCACAGGGCCTGAAACATAGTAAGGATGCAATAATTTTAATGCAATAATTTCAACTCTGCTTAAAATTAATATAATTTCACAGCTGAAAGGAACCGTAGAGGTCATCCAAGTTTTTTTTCTTTAAATGTGTAAGAGTTTTATTCTGGCAGAAATTTGATCTCATAAAAAAATCAGCTCAGACAAATTCTTTTGCTGAGCTTTTCTGTAACTAAGCTCCTCAGAAAAAGCACATATTGCAAGAGACTAACAGCTAACGTCATAGTTAAGTGTTACAGGATACTTACTACAGTAGGTCTTTGAAGGCAAAATTCAGTCAATTATTGAGACACTTATAGGTTGGTTACATGTTAAAGCACAGATATATCTATCTGACTATAATCTCACTCTATTTCTGCCAACAACAAGACAGGAAGGATCAGTCCTTACAGAATGGTGAGGGAAAGGAAATACTGACTCCTTGTCTCGTGGTTTAGACAACCAGTTCTGCAGAAAAACTAAGATGGTAAAGGTAGATTACCATTGTCAAAGACGCTATGAAGACCTAAAATCATAGTAAAAACAGAGCTACTTGTACTGTGGCCGAATATCAAATCACATGGGGAGTCAAAACATACCCTGGATTTTTCTTTTCTAAGTTGTAACAAAAGCAATAAAAAAAATGAGGAACACAAATGACAAAAGAAAAAATAGATAAATTGGACTTCATAAAAATTAAAAACTTCTGTGCTATGAATGATACCAACAAGAAAGTAAAAAGACTACCCACAGAATGGGAGAAAATATTTGCAAATCATATAACTTATGAGAATTGAATCCAGAATATATAAAAAGTCAGTAATAAAAAGACAACCCACTTGAAAAATGGGCAAAGTATGGGCATAGACATTTCTCCAAAGATGATATACAAATAGCCAATAAGCACATGAAAAGATGCTCAACATCACTAATTATTGGAGAAATGCAAATCAAAACCACAATGAGGCATCGCCTCACACTGGTCAGAATAACTATCATCAAAAACTCCACAAATAATAAATGCTGGAGAGGGTGTGGAGAAAGGGAACCCTCCTACACTGTTGGTGGGAATGTAAATTGGTGCAGCCACTATGGAAAACAGTATGGAGGTTCCTTAAAAAATTAAAAATAGAGCTACCATATGATCCAGCAATCCCACTCCTGGGTATATATCTGGAAAAAATGAAAACTCTGATTCGAAAAGATACAAGTACCCCAATGTTGATAGCAGCACTATTTACAATAGCCAAGACATGGAAACAACCCAAGTGCCCATTGACAGATGATTAGCTTAAGAAGATGTCACACACACACAATCTAATAATACTCAGCCATAAAAAAGAATGAAATATTGCCATTTGCAGCAACATGGATGGACCTAGAGAATATTATACTTAGTGAAGTAAGTCAGACAAAGACAAATATTATATGATATCACTTATATGTGGAATCTGAAAAATAATATAAATGAATCTATATAGAAAACAGAAACAGATTCACAGACATAGAAAACAAACTTATGGTTAACAAAGGGGAAAGGGGGGAGGGATAAATTAGGAGGTTGAGATCAACAAACTACTATACGTAAACTGGATAAGGAACAAGGATTTACTGCTTAATACAGGGACTTCCTTGGTGGTCCAGTGGTTAAGACTCTGTGCTTCCACTGCAGGGGGCGCAGGTTGGATCCCTGGTCGGAGAACTAAGACCCCACATGCCACACGGCACGGCCAAAGAATAAGAAAGTAAATACTGTTTAGCACAGAAAACTATATTCAATATCTTGTAATAACCTATAATGGAAAATAATTTGAAAAAAATATATAACTGAATCACTTTGCTGTATACCTGAAAGTAACACAATTTTGTAAATCAACTATATTTTAAAAAAAACAGTGAGAGATCACCTCACACCCACTATAGATGGCTATAAACAAAAAGGCAGATAATAACAAGTGTTGATGAGGATATAGAGAAATTGGAACCCTAATATACTCTAGTGGGAGTATAAAATGGTGCAGCTGCTTTGGAAAACAGTCTGGAAGTTCTTAAAAGCTAAAACATTGAGTTACCATTTGACCCAGAAATTCTACTTCTGGGTATATACTTAAGAAAGCTGAAAACACATTTTCATTAAAAACGTGTGCGTGGATGTTCATAGCAGCATTATTCATAACAACCCAGAGTGTAATCAACTCAAGTGTCCATCAACTGATGAATGGATAAAATATGGTATATCCACACAATGGAATATTATTCATCCATAAAAGGAATGAAGTACTGATATGTGATTCAACATGGATGAACTTTGAAGTCACTATGCTAATTGAAATAAGCCAGATACAAAAGGACAAATATTCCACTTATATGAGGTACCTAGAGTTGTCAAATTCATAGAGACAGAAAGAATAGTGGTTACCAGGTACTGGTGGGAGTGGAGAAGGGGGAGTAGTAGTTTAGTGAATACAGAGTTTCTCTTTGAGAGGATGAAAAATTTTTGGAAATATAGAATGGTGATGGTTGCACAACATTGCTAATGTACTTTATGCCACTGAATTGTATCCTTAAAAATGGTTAAAATGGTAAATTATATGTTATATATATTTTACCACAATAAAAAAGGAATGAAGTCTTTATACATGCTACAAAATGGATGAACTTTGCAAACATTATGCTAAGAGAAAGTCGGACACAAAGGACCATATACTTTATGAGTCCACTGATATGAAATGTCCATAACAGGTGTATCTATTGAGATAGAAAGTGGATTAGTGGTTGCCTAGGGCTGAGAGAGGGAATGGAGGAGTTGGGGAATGACAGCTAAAGGGTTTCTTTTTGTGGTGTTAAAAATGTTCTAAAATTGATTTTGGTGGTCATTGTGCAACTTTGTGAACATTTTAAAAACTACCTGGTTGTACACGTTAAATGAGTGAATTATATAGTATGTGAATTATATCTCAATTTAAGCTGCTTTTTAAAAAATGAGGATTATAACAGTCAGTGATTAGTGAACAATGTATTACTTAGGTGTGTTGGGATTTTGCTGTGTATGTTATCATGTGTAATATATGTATATTACTATGTTTAGCTATTTTAATAACATGTTCTATTTTAATTTTTTAAAAAGATAAAAGTGAGCTAATATCATTTTCTCAAATAAATTCCATCTGTGTCTAAAGGCTGGCATTTTTGACTATACTGATAAAGGTCAAAGTACCTTGTCACTATATCTGCAAACTACAAAAGAAGCCAACAGGAAATGAATGTTCTTCTGAACATTGGAATTGCAAATAAAATCACATCTTAAGAACCTCATATTTACATGGTGTTTAATTTACAAAGCACTTTCTGATATATTTCTGATGTACTGATCCTGTTAATATCCTTGTGAGGTGATCAGGATGGGTGTTAGGCCATCACTTTCCCTTGCCCAAGAAATTAAACAGAGGTTTGATCCACCCAAGTCCCACAGCTAGTTAGTGGCTGAACTAGATCTGAATTCTAAATCTATTTTCAACCAATGCTCTGCCTAATCTACCATTCTATTCAATAAACTAGATCACACAGTGCTCCATAAACAGGACACATTTCTATATAGCAAAAGCAAATTAAAAACGTGAAAAATATATAAATAGGCCATTAATATAAAGAACTCTCACAAGTTGTCCATTTGTGTTTCTAACTCCAATTTATCTTTTTGTGATCTCTGAACAAGTGCACTATTTTATGTGCACTTAAGGCTTTTAAACAAGGCATGAATAGCATAAGACAAACTCAGACAGGGTTTGGGGCATATGGGTTCTAGGTAATAATTTTATTGTTAAGCATTTTCTGAACATGTGCATTGTATTACTTTGGAATTAGACCTAGACATGGTCTCTTACTTCACGGAACTGCCAATGTAATGGGAGGAGGCGGCAAGACAAAAACAAGTAAAAGTGACCAATAAAGAAACGAATAAATTTGAATTGAGGAGTAAAGAGAGTCAGGTTAGAAGAAAAATGAAAATGGACTGGAGGGTAGATAGGATGGCTCTGAACAATGACAGAGAGAATTTCAGAAAAGTCTTGATTGGAATGCCTAGTTCAAGCCTGCCATTTCACTGTAAAAGGGAGAGGAAAGAGATCTTAATCAGCACAGCAGTTAAGAGTGCAGTTTGCATTTATTTTTCTCATGCAGGTCTCAACAAATGCAGGGACTGGAATCATACAGAAAATGATTTAAAAATTCATTGGTATGTTTCTTAAGAATATGATGTTGAATGAATTTATTTCATTGAGTGGACAAGGAAAAATGTCAAATTATTTGATGTTTGTTCCAAGAAATGCATCCAAAATCTTTGAACTTGTCAATCAATAATGTGAAGAAAGAAAATAGCTTCTGTAATCTCCATGGCACTTAGTCTAACTTAGGGGAAAAAAAAAAAACCTTATTCCTTTATCAATGATTTTTATATAGGGCCTCAGGCAATCTGGAAAGAACATTTTCAAGATCACACACATAATCCAACTAAGTCTGACCTTTGGATTCTTTTTTCCCCTTATAACTACCTCCATTAAACTGTTTCCTAAGAATAGAGAGAAATCTATGACTAAAGAAAAATGGATTCATCTTGTTTTCTCCAGATCATTACACGCCCATCAGAATCCTGCTTCATAGCCACTGGGAGAAATGATCAGGTACTTTGTTGGAGATCGATACACTGAAACAGTGATTCTTAGTTCTCATTTTACAATATCCCATTGGGACTCTGACTTTTTTTCCAGGGGTATTAGGAAATTCTTGAAACATTAATTTCAGTTCACTTTAGCTTTTAGTATAAATATATGCCAAATGGCACTTCCTTGGGGGAGGAGAAGGAGTCTTGGCCAGGAGAAGAAATCCAAAATCCAGCTAACAATAGAGTATTGTAACTCCAGGGGTGGGAATTGCAGCTTTAGCTCTCTGCTTGGCACGGACATCAAGCCATGACCCTCCATTGCTTCTCTGGTGTCAGAGAAAGGGAAAAAGAAGAGGGATAACTCTGACGCTCACATTTTAAAACCTTAAAAACACATATATCTAGAAATTCTATAATACTTAATTGTTAATAGTGGCTACGTCTGGGAACTGAGGTTGTGGTGTTACTTTCCCTGTGTTACATCATAAATTCCTCTAATGCTTTAACTTGATTTTAGAAGGAGCACGTATTGCTCTTGTATTCATTAAAACTTTCAACTGAGGTTTCAGAAGCCAAAAATAAAATAAATCAGAATTATTAAGCCTAAAAAGACAAACTAAATAGCTTTAATTCTGAAAACAGCTGGTTATAATATAAAGACTAGTGCTACAGAATTCTTATACCACCAGTGTCCAATAGAAATGTAAGCCACAAATTTGAGCCACATATATAATTTAAAATTTTCTATTAGCCATTTTACAAAAGTAAAAAAAAAAAAAAACAGGTGAAGTTAATGTTACACTTTATTTAACTCAATATATCCAAAATATTGCTTTTTTGAGTACTAAGTCTGAAATCTGCTAGGTATTTTACATTTACAGCATATCTTAATTCACATTGGCTATGTGTATCTTTATTTATTTAGTTTTAAAAAACAATGTAATGAGCACCTGGGAACTAATCACCCAAAACAAAAGCTAGGACTTTGTAAACAACATACATCTGATTACATGTTTCCTTCTTACTCTCATTTCCCTACCTCTCTCCTCCATCCTTTATCCCAAACCTTGTGTTCATCATTTCCTCAATCTCCTTCTCATATAATTGCATCACATTGATATGAACTCTTAAAAGAGAATTAGCTGTTTATAACTTCATATAAGAGTTATTAGGCTGTGTTTAATATTTTGGGAATTACTTTTTTTTCAGTATTCAATTAGGTTTGTCATTATTATAGGTCCAAGGTGACTTGTTTCTTAATTGCATTTAATACATACACGGGTTTTTCAATTTTTTCCGGTTTTATTGAGGTATAATTGACATATAACATTGTATTCAGTTAAGGTGTACAACACAATGATTTGATATATGTATAAAGTATGAAATAATTACCACAATATTTAGTGAACATCCATCTCCACAATTACAATTTTTCTTCTTGTGATGAGAACTTTTAAGATCTACTCTTAGCAATTTTCAAATACACAACACAACACAACATTGTTAACTATAGTCACTATGCCGTGCATTACATCCCCAGGATTTATTTACCTTGCAACTGGAAGTTTGTACCTCTTGACCACCTTCACCCATTTCCCCCACTACCCTAGCCATGGCCTCTGGCCAATCTGTTCTCTGTTTCTTTGAATTTGGTTTTCTTAGATTCCAAATATGAGTGAGATTATACAGTACTTGTCTTTCTCTGTCTGACTTATTTCACTTAGCATAATGCCCTCAAGGTCAATCCATGCTGCTGCAAATGGCAAGATTTCCTTCTATTTTATGGCTGAATAATATTCCATTATATATACATATGTGTGTGTGTGTGTGTGTGTTTGTATACACATACATATATACACCACATTTTCTTTTTCCATTCATCCGTTGCTGGACACTTAGGTTGTTTCTATGTCTTGGCTATTGTAAACAGTGCTGCTGTGAATATGGGAGTGCAGATATCTCTTCGAGATAGGGATTTCGTTTCCTTCGGATATATACCTAGAACATATATAGGTTTTTTGTGACAACTTCAACATAGGGGACTTACTTTTTATAAGCTTAAAATACATTGGTAAGATTCATCCATACCTCTAAGTGTTGCTACAGTTCATTGGTTAGACTGCTGTCTAATATTTCATTGTATATCACAGTTTATCCATACACTATCCTGTTGATGGGCATTTAGGTTGTTACATTTTTGTCTGCATATTCTTGTCTAAATCTACTATTGTATACACGTAGCAGTTTCTTTTGGGTAGAGATCTAGGAATTCACAATTCTTACCCAAATGAAACAGCTATATAGCAGATAAGGGAGAAGGCAGACAGAGATCAACCAGAGGGAGTTCCAGTATGGGTTAGAACCAGTAGGAAGAGCAACTGGTAGGGATGGCGTTGCTTGTGGAGGCCCAAGAAATATTGTGAGTGGCAGCTGGTTCTAGTTTTCCAGTCTTACTTTGCTCTACTGGGCTGCACCATGTGCAGTTAAAGCATTGAACAGTAGCAGTGAGTAAAGCCAGGCCCTACTGATAAAGGTTCCCATACAAATTTTGGCAATGCCAACACATCTAGAGAACTTGGGTCCTGTGTTCCCAAACTCTCCACCCTTGTCCGGTTCTTGGTGGTCAGTCTCTTTCCTCTGCATCCCTTAAATTGTCTTTCTGCACTGGGCTATGTGCAGGTATATACTGGAGGTACTGGCGGGGTAAGACAAAAACTTGACTTTTGGTGTATATGAAAGTATTCTCTGAGAGTGGGGGAAAGATGGAAAATTCTAAAATAGAGTTGTTTTTCTGTCCTAGACTGCATTAAATTCATCCCTATGAGCACAGTAAAAAATAACCTCTAGGAGTTAGGGCTTAGCATAGCTAGTTCTAATGGAAAAACATGAATCTGGGATTGGTAGCTGGATCAGCTACAAGGGACTGATTCTGAAGGAAGAGGGGCTGAGGAATTTATATAAAGTTAGGAATGAGAAACAGCAGTAGGAACTTTAAGGCCTGAGCCAAGGGCCTGGTGATGAAGAAAGGGGGAATTACACAGGTGCATATGGGGATACAGAACTCAGATTTGCCCGGGGCTTTGCATTTTGAAAAGCGCTTTTCAAATCACACTATATTTAATCCTCACAGTAACCCAGTGAAGTAGGTATTACCGTTATGCCACTTTATAGGAACTGAGGCTGAAAGATTAATATGCGTGTTCACAAAGTTTCATAGCAAGTAAGTAGCAGACCTGCAACTTGAACCCAGGTCCCTAAACACAAAACCAAGGACTGTTTTATTGCTCCAGTGATCTACAGCTGAGGTATTAAAGTGTGTTGCTAATGCTTGGCTGCTAACTAAGTACTGAAGTAATGATTTACTTAAATAAAAACTGGAATAGATTTAATGGTGTTTCTGTAATAGTGCCACTCTCATTTGCATTCTGATAGGTCTTCTTGAGCAGGAAAGAAAGGAACCTAGTTATAGCCAGCATGCTAGAAAAATGCATAGAACTCCAGTGACCCCAGGAAGGGAGTCTCGCATGTCTATTCAAGCTCTGAATTACGCTGATAAAAGGTCAAGATCTGCCACACTATATACCATAGCAGTCAGAGAAGTAATCTAATTTGGTGAATGAAAGGTGAAATAATAAATATATACAATGTAATTTTTATTTTTTCATTTTTGTTTAACTTTGAGAATGGAACATTGTTCATGAGAGAGCAACTTGTGGGTCCTTCCCAGTTCTATTCCTGCACAAACAGCTTCTTCAAAGGGCAATTCTGGGCAATGTAAACAAATTTTTATAACAACTCCTTCCCTCAATCTCTCAATGACTTACCAAGTATTTGTTATTATATACAACTCCTGTGGCTTCACAGACATGTGCATTGTCCACTGCCTGTCTCTTAAGATCTTTCTAATGCAGTTTTCTCGATTCAAAGAGGGGAACGCTTTAGCATGGACCTGTAGTATGTTTTCTTTCAATCTGCAAACATTCATTAACTACTTGACTGTTTGCTTGTCCTAGCTAGTTGCCATGCTGAGGTAGAAGGAATCCCTAACCTCTTGTGACTTATCATCTAGCTGGGAAGATGAGAGAAGTACATGAAAGAGATCTAGAAAATGTATGTGTTTCAAGCATGTACCTGGAAGAATGTAAACTAAGAAGATAAAGCTATCTGGCTGGAGGTTCATTAAAGCCATGAAACTTTAGAACTGGATCCTGAAAGGATGGATAAGGATTAGAAGCAAGGAAGTAAGAAGGTAGTCCAGGAAGGGGATTGATTTAGTAAAATCAAGAGGCTGTAACCAGCAAGATCTGGTGAAAAAGGTAAGACCACTTACATTGCTGCTATGGTTGCCACCATGCCAATGTTATATGATACACTAAGCATAAGTAGACCTTTCGTCTTCTTGGAATTCCCTATTTCTTTGAAATCCCCAAACCAATAGTCTCTTATAAACTATGTTGTTTTATGTGTTCAACTTTTATGAGAAGTAACAATTCATATCTGTACATCACTGTATAGTTTATATAATAACTGCATATACATCATTTTGTTTGACCCTTACAGCAATCCTGTGTAATGACATGGAGGCTGACTTGCTACAAGTTAGAGGACTAGCAAGTGCAGAGCTCAGGACGTCAGTCCAGATCAGTTTCAGTCCAATCATTAACATTTACATGTTGTTTTGACCAATAATTGATATTCATAAATGATATGCTTAAGGTCCTAAGATTCTGATGTATATCTTGCATCAGGAATTATTAAATTATGCCTTGGTTCATTTTTTTATGTTTAGCATATTTGGTTGTTATTCAAGATTTTTAAAACTCGTATGAAATATTTTAGAACATATAATCTTTAAGATGGCTGCTAGTAGAGGTGGTTGAATACTGTCCTTCAGATTTCTTTTCAATTACAATGCTGTACAGTCCTCACTTGGCAACTTCATGCACAGTGAACATCTCACTTACTTGGCACCACATAAGAGGTTCCACAGAAGTGAGTTTTCTGGGTAACTAAAGCTTACTCCACTGACAGCAAACTTTGAGATCTGGCAGAAATCTTTCTAATATACTTTGAGACTTCCCTGTCTTGTCATGTTAGATAGAGTTGTCTATTACAGGATAAGCATCACTATGAAAATCCCCTACTGGACCATACAGTGAAGTGCTCAGTGTCTTACCAAGGCATACAGGGAAGTTTGAACCCTTACATTAATAGTCCCAAGTGACTTCACTTTTCTGGTTATTCTGTTTTTAGAATTCTTATTTTCTTTATGCTGCTAACTGTGCCTTCTTAGGGTATCAGTTTTCCCACATCTGGTAGACCTCTTTTCCCATTCTCATTGGTCATCAGACAACTAAACTCAGTACATCAGTAAGTAACCTTTATTTTATATACAACACTAAACCAAAAGGCTTAGTGAGGTTGTTGCCACCCTTCTCTCACAGGTGTAGAGTAAGAGGCCTCAGTGGATTGAGATTTTGTTCCCAGATCATTGGGTTTCATTCTCTCTCCTTTTGGGGTTTTAGGTTGTGTTCTGGATTTTGGAGGTTGCTAAATAAAAGAGTTCTGACTTATCAGGATATATTGAGAATAATTATATTTTGTTTACTAAATTCACATTGTGTATATTTCTCCAAGATGGACAAAAGCAGATGAAACTTAAACTATCAGTAGTAATAGCAGCTTATGATATCCAATTTTTAATTCTTTAATTCTTAATTCATTGGTGGGAGAAGAAAAAGAGAACTCTTAAGACAAACCTTATTTAAAACAAGTACTCTACCTGAATCTTTAACACAGCTTTATATTTTTCTAAGTGCTTTAGCATGTATTATCTCTTTGATCATCACAATCCTGTGAAATAAACAGGATAGCTTCTTTTCTCAACTATAAAAGTGGTAAGAGATTGTGATATTTGAGAAAAAGCATTCTCATTTTTCTACCCAAAACCTGAGAAATAGATGGATTAGTACTATTCTCATTTTATAGTTGATACTAATAATTACTAACTATTGAGCATCTGTAAGTGCCAGCAATGAGTTAGGCATTTTACTTTATCTCTAGTCCTTTTAGCATTAAAGGAAGTATTATTACTTCCTTTAATATTTTATATTTAGGTCATGAGAAAACTTAGGTTATATGACTTGACCAAGGCCACAAAGCTAAAAGTAGTAGAGCTAGAATTTGAAATTAGGTCTCCGTGATTTTAAATTTAAATCAGGTCTATGTGGCTTTAAATTCTATGCTCTTTCCTTACCCCAAGCTATCTGAGAGAGAGAAACCAAGGGTCAGAAAGGTTGCATCTTGATATCAACAGAGTTTTTCTTTCTTGTATGTATGATTTCTTCCAGGCACCTGGAGCTTTACTGTACTACGTTTGGGTTTTGTTTCTGATAGCTTCTGGATTTTGCATACTATGCTAGGGGGTAGGAAGAATAGATTATATTCAAACTGCTGAACTGAAACTTGAAAACAACCTCTGAGATAAAATATTTGTACCACAAATATACACCCTTCTCCTTTAAATAGGTGACAATGTAAACATGTGCTTTTAAAGAGCTTTGGAGATGACTTGTAAAGATAATGTGCCATATGGATCAATGACTTTATGACTCCAGTAAGAAATTTGTTGCTTCTTTTGAACAAAATAGAGATTTTAATGTGTGACCTGAAATATAAAATTTCATCTTTGGAAGCATGCAATTCATACTTTAAAATTTGATCATTTCAGCGTAGTTTTTTTTTAAAAAGTGATGAAACATATCTGAAATTCGAGGAGAGAATCAAATTGCTGTATTTACAATAACTGAACATCCTCTCAGCAGATACCATGAAGCTATCATGAGAAACACATTCTTTTTCCACTTCCTTTTTAAGAAATCATATTTCTAAACAGATTAGGATCAAAACATAGTGAATTACCAAGTCAATCTTCTTCCCGCTCTTCTGGCATAATGTAAGATAATGATGAGCTGAATTTCATTTATAAAGATGACACTACTAACTTTCTGGCAGCAGGCCAGGCCCATGAGTTGTTTTGCTATAGGGAGAATAGATCTGCACAAAGTCACCTTCTTCCTAGTACACCACTTGACAAATAGCACAAATTGGTTAGACTCCCGAGTTGGGGTATATAGAACTGCAGTGAGGCTAGACCCTAAGCAACTGACCTAATGCACCACAGTACTAAGTTCATTAAAGGGGGTGTATACTGGAAGCAGTGGTAAAATGCAGCTAAGATTCATAAGCCCACAGCAAAGCATCCTTGGTACTTCACCATTTCAAAAATAGCTTTCACTAGATTTCTGAACATGTTAATGGCATAGGATCTATGTCTTCTCAGTCAGTTTGAAGTCCTCAACAAGAAAGACAGTAGGATCAGTCACTGTTTCTAAATTACACTGAGGGTCTAAATGGTGCTACTTTGCACCAGAGATTAGTAAGTAGAAGATCAGGAAAATTAAAACTGCTACCAAAGTTAAGAACAATCATACATGTCGTTACCTTTAGTAAACAAGGAAGAATTATATTTGCCTTGCTAATATTTACTTCTCAAGTGTATGGGGGGTAGGGGAGAGATGTAGTGAGATGGATAAGATGCCAAAGTAATTTGGGATAAAAATACCATTGATCAAATGCTTGAGTGAGCATTGGAAAGCCCTGAGGTGGTTCTGGGCTCTAGTCACACTTTCTCTGCCCAAAGGTTCTGGCTTCCCTCAGTCCTTTCTTCAAGTCTCCTATGTTACATATCAGGTTTCCTAAGCCAAGAGGAGAGCCAAAAATCCTAGGGGATTGGTTAGCTTTGCACTTGCTGTTTCCTTTGTCAGAAATGTACCTTCTACTTTTCTTCATCAAAGTCTCATTCATCCTCCAAAATCCAATTCAAATGTCACTTCATTCATTCATATATACATGCCTAGTATGTGCCAGCCATTGTGCACTTCTCCTTGGAGATGTATTTAATATATTTGGCCATTCTGTGGCCCCTTCCTCTGTGCTTCCACTGTAATCTTATCACACCTCCATATAAGTACTTACCACCTCTGGAAAGTATTTATAAGATTCTCTCTTATGAAAACAATGTGCTTCCAGGACTGAGGAACCTTATCTTACCCATTTGTGTATCCCTGGGTGTAATATAATACAGTGCCTTGCACATAGTAGATGGTTAATGAATCTCTAGCTATTCTCTCCCTCCCTTTCATTTATATTTGTTATTTTCTACTTACTCTTGTGACTTGATTCTCAGTCCTTCTGTCCCTATTACTTTACTCAAACTGCCCTGACCAGTGTTGCCAACAACAAACTTCTTACTGAATTCAGTGGATGGACGAGACACACTTCTTCCATTAGGCTTGCTAAATTGGTAAAATGTAAGCCTAGAGCTGCTAGTAGCTATTTCTGCCACCTATAGGGAGAACCTGCCTGAAGAATAAGGCCAATATAAAGGGAAGCAGAACTGAAAAAGTCCTGATGACATCATTTGAGCTCCAAGATTCAGCCATGTTTTAAGCCAACTTTGTCAGAGACTTTATAGTTAGAAATGGGCCAATAAATCCTATGCCCTCTTTAAAACAAAACAAAACAAAACACCAAAAAAACCCTTAATCCAGTTTAGGCCAGCTATCTGTCACTTGTAACTGAGAGAGTCTTAACATAGCTAATGATCTCCATATCTATATTTCCAGTCCAGATATTTTTCCTGAGCTTCAGATACATATCTCCAACTGTTTACAGGTTTTCTCCTCTTGAATTGCCCATAGGTACCTGACACTTAACCTGTCTAAAACCACACATTTTCCTACTCGGATCATTATCTCAGTAAATAGTACAGCACCTTGCCAGAAACCTGGGTGGCTTCCTTGGCTCCTCTTTTTCTCCCCTCAATCAAATCACCAGTCTTAATTTTTTCTACCTACTAACTAAATCTGTCTACGTCAGTCTCCATTGCAGCTACGTTAATCTAGCCACCGTCATCTCTTATGTGTATCATTGCAGCAGCCTTCTAACTGCCTTCTTTGTCTCCCTCATGCCCTTTCCAGTCCATTTTTCTCCCCATTTTATACAATTTTTCCTGTTACATTTTAAAAATAAATTACAGTAGCACATGCTTACTGTAACAAGTCAAACAATTCAGAACTGTACAAAGAATCACTAAACAGTTCTCGCTTTCCTATCCAACCTCCTTCTACTGAGGTAATCATTAATTCACTCGGTGCCTCTGCTTCCCACCACTGTTTCTACATAATTATCTATATATCTATAGTTATAACTATATAGTTATAAACATTCTTAGGGTTTAAAAATCTTTCTGTCTCTTTTTTTACATCTTTATTGGAATATAATTGCCTTACAACGTTGTGTTAGTTTCTGCTGCACAACAAAGTGAATCAGCTATATGTATACATATATCACCATATCCCCTCCCTTTTGAGCTTCCCTCCCACCCTCCCTATCCCACCCCTCTAGGTCGTCACAAAGCATCGAGCTGATCTCCTTGCTGATGGCCCACTAGCCATCCATTTTACATTTGGTAGTGTATATACTTCAATGCTACTCTCTCACTTTGTCCCAGCTTCCCCTCCCTCCCTGTGTCCTCAAGTCTGTTCTCTACATCTGTGTCTTTATTCCTACTCTACTACTAGGTTCATCAGTACCAGTTTTTTTTAGATTCCATATATGTGCATTAGCATATGGTATTTGTTTTTCTCTTTCTGACTTACTTCACTCTGTATGACAGACTCTAGGTCCATCCACCTCATTACAAATAACTCAACATCGTTCCTTTTTATGGCTGAGTAATATTCCATTGTATATATGTGCCACATCTTCTTCATCCATTCATCTGTCAATGTACATCTAGGTTGCTTCAATGTCCTGGCTATTGTAAATAGTGCTGCAATGAACATTGTGGTGCACGTATCTTTTTGACCTATGGTTTTTTTTTTTTTAATTTTACTTATTTATTTATTTATTTATTTATGGCTGTGTTGGGTCTTCGTTTCTGTGCGAGGGCTTTCTCTAGTTGTGGCGAACAGGGGCCACTCTTCATCGCGGTGCGCGGGCCTCTCATTATCGCGGCCTCTCTTGTTGCGGAGCACAGGCTTCAGACACGCAGGCTCAGTAGTCGTGGCTCATGGGCCCAGTTGCTCTGCGGCATGTGGGATCTTCCCAGACCAGGGCTCGAACCCGTGTCCCCTGCATTGGCAGGCAGATTCTCAACCACCACGCCACCAGGGAAGCCCTGACCTATGGTTTTCTCAGGATATATGCCCAGTAGTGGGATTGCTGGGTCATACGGTAAAAATCTTTCCCTTTTCAATGAAAATGTGATAGTATTATACACATTACTCTGAAACTTGCAGCAAAAGAATATGCCTATTCTTTCAGATCCATCTATAAAACTCTAATTCATTCCTTTTAATAGCTGTATAATATTCAATATTATGGCTATGTCACAATTTAGTCAATCAACCATTTCCTTATTCATAGAGATTAGGGTTATTCCTCTTTTGCCACTAAAACAGTGCTATAATAAACATCCTTTTATATATTTGACCTATGTAGTGGTATTGTTATACATGTAGGATAAATTCCCAAAACTGTATCAAAGGTATTCTAATGTTTAATTTTACTAGAAAGTTGGATTAATATCCAAAAATGGGTGAAACAACTTATATTCTCAAATGTGATACATCACATTAACAGAATGAAAGATAAAAATCATATGATCATCTCAAAAGATGCAGAAAGCATTTGACAAAATTCAACATCTTTTCTGATAAAAAAAACTCTTCACAAATTAGGTATAGAAGGAATGCATCTCAACTTAATAAGGGCCATATACAACAAGCCCACAGCTAAAATCATATTTAACAGTGAAAAGTTGAAAGCCTTTCCTCTAAGATCAGGAACAAGATAGGATGCCCATTCTCAACACAGTACTTGAAGTCCTATAGTCGAGCAAGTAGGCAAGAAAAAGAAATAAAAGGCATCCAAATTGGAAAGAAAAAAGAAAAATTGATTCTGTTTGCAGATGGTATGTTCCTATATATAGAAAACCTTAGACTCCACCAAAAACCTGTTAGGAATAATAAACGAGTTCAGTAAAGTTGCAGGATACAAAATCAACATACAAAAATCAATTGTGTTTCTACACACTAACAAGGAATTATCCAAACAAAGAAATCAAGACAAAGATCCCATTTACAACAGCATCAAAAAGAATGAAATACCTAGGGATAAATTTAGCCAAGGAAGTGAAATAGCTGTACATTAAAAAGTGCAAAACACTGATGAAAGAAATTGAAAAAGACACACAAAAAATGGATTAGAAGAACTGGTATTGTTAAAATGTCCATATTACCCAAATCCATTTTTAGATTCCATACAATCCCTATCAAAAATCCAATGACATTTTCCACAGAAATAGAAAAAACAATCATAAAATTTATATGGAACCACAAAAGACCCCAAATAGCCCAAGCAATCTTAAGCAAAAAGAACAAAGCTGGAGGCATTACATGTACTGATTTCAAAATACATTACAAAGTTATAGTAATCAAAACAGTATGGGCCTGGCAAAAAAGCAGGCATATAGATCAATGGAACAGAATAGAGAGCTTGGAAATAAATCCATGCATTTATGGGCTACTGATTTTTGACAAGGGTGCCAAGAGCACAGAGGGAGAAAGAACAGCCTCTTCAATAAGTGGTGCTGGGAAAACTGGATATCACATGCAGAAGAATGAAACTGGACCCTTATCTCATAGCGTATACAACAAACCCCTCAAACTGGATTAAAGACTTAAATACAGACCTGGAATTGTAAAACTACTAGAAGAAAATACAGGGGAAAAACTTCTTGACATTGCTCTGGGCAATAATTTTTTGGATATGACCTCAAAACCACAGGCAGGGCTTCCCTAGTGGCACAGTGGTTAAGAATCCACCTGCCAATGCAGGGGACAAGGGTGCAAGCCCTATTCTGGGAAGATCCCACATGCTGTGGAGCAACTAAGCCCATGCGCCACAACTACTGAACCTGCACTCTAGAGCCTGTGAGGCACAACTACTGAGCCCGCATGCTACAACTACTGAAGCCCATGCACCTAGAGCCTGTGCTCCGCAACAAGGGAAGCCACTGCAATGAGAAGCCCGCACACAGCAACGAAGACCCAATGAAGCCAAAAATAAATAAATAAAATAAATTTATTTAAAAAAAACCCACAGGCAACAAAAACAAGGTAAGTGGGATAGCATCACACTAAAATCTTCTGCACAAAAAAGGAAACAATCAACAGAGTGAAGACACCACCTATAGAATGGGAGAAAATATTTGCAAACCACGTATCTGATAAGGGGTTAGTATCCAAAATATGTAAGGAATTCAAACAACCCAATAGCAAATACATACATACATACACACATACATACATACCTGATTAAAATATGGGCACAGGATCTGAATAGATGGTTTTCTAATGAAGACATACAAATAGCTAACTGATATATGAGAAAATGCTCAACATTACTAATTATCAAGGACATGTAAGTCAAAAAGCACAATGAGATGTCACCTCATATCTGTTAGGATGGCTATTATTCAAAGGACAAGAGACAACAAGTGTTGATGAGGGTGTGGAGAAAAGGGACCACTTGTACATTGTTGACAGGAATGTAAATCAGTATAGCCATTATGCAAAACAGAATGGAGGTTCTTCAAAAATTAAAAATAGAAATGCCATATGATCCAGCAATCCAACTTCTGGGTGTATATACAAAGGAAATGAAATTAGTATCTTAAAGAGATATCTGCACTCTCATATTCATTGCAGCATTATTCACAATAGCCAAGATATGGAAACAATGTAAGTATCCATCAACAGATGAATGAAGAAAGAAAATGTGATAAACACACACACACACACACAGAGGAGGTGGTTGCCAGGAGCTTCGGGGTAGAGGAAATGGTGGTGGGGGGGTGTTGATCAAATGGTACAAAGATTCAGTTATGCAGGTGAGTAAGTTCTGGAGATCGAATGCATAGCATGGTGACTATAGTTAACAATACTGTATTCTATAATTGAAATTTGCTAAGAGACTAGGTGTTCTCACCACAAAAAAAGGGGAACTATGTCAGGTGATGGAAATGTTAATTAGCTTGATTGTGGTAACTATTTCACAATGTATATGTATATCAAAATATCACATCATACAGGGCAGACAGCAGAAAAAAGAAGAACTAACTAAACAACCAACAAGGAGGGAACCCAGCCCCACCCATCAACAGTCAAGCAGATTAAAATTTTACTGAGCTCTGCCCACCAGAGCAACAGTCAGCTCTACCCACCACCAGTCCCTCACGTCAGGAAACTTACACAAGCCTCTTAGATAGCCTCATCCACCAGAGGGCAGACAGCAGAAGCAAGAAGAACTAAAATCCTGCAGCCTGTGGAACAAAAACCACATTCACAGAAAGATAGACAAGATGAAAAGGCAGAAGGCTATGTACCAGAGGAAGGAACAAGATAAAACCCCAGAAGAACAAATAAATGAAGTGGAGATAGGCAACCTTCCAGAAAAAGAATTCAGAATAATGATAGTGAAGATGATCCAGGACCTCAGAAAAACAATGGAGGCAAAGATCGAGAAGATGCAAGAAATGTTTAACAAAGACCTAGAAGAATTAAAGAACAAACAAACAGAGATGAACAATACAATAACTGAAATGAAAACTACACTAGAAGGAATCGATAGCAGAATAACTGAGGCAGAAGAACGGATAAGTGACCTGGAAGACAGAATGGTGGAATTCACTGCTGTGGAACAGAATTAAAAAAAAAGAATGAAAAGAAATGAAGACAGCCTAAGAGACCTCTGGGACAACATTAAACACGACATATGCATTATAGGGGTCCCAGAAGGAGAAGAGAGAGAGAAAGGACCAGAGAAAATATTTGAAGAGATTATAGTCGAAAACTTCCCTAACATGGGAAAGAAAATAGCCACCCAAGTCCAGGAAGCACAGCAAGTCCCATACAGGATAAACCTAAGGAGAAACACGCTGAGACACATAGTAATCAAAGTGGCAAAAATTAAAGACAAAGAAAAATTATTGAAAGCAGCAAGGGAAAAACGACAAATAACATACAAGGGAACTCCCATAAGGATAACAGCTGATTTCTCAGCAGAAACTCTACAAGCCAGAAAGGAGTGGCATGATATACTTAAAGTGATGAAAGGGAAGAACCTACAACCAAGATTACTCTACCGGCAAGGATCTCATTCAGATTCGGCAAGGATCTCATTCAGATTCGACGGAGAAATCAAAAGGTTTACAGACAAGCAAAAGCTAAGAGAATTCAGCACCACCAAACCAGCTCTACAACAAATGCTAAAGGAACTTCTCTAAGTGGGAAACACAAGAGAAGAAAAGGACCTACAAAAACAAACCCAAAACAATTAAGAAAATGGTCATAGGAACATACATATCGATAATTACCTTAAACGTGGATGGATTGAATGCTCCAACCAAAAGACACAGGCTTGCTGAATGGATACAAAACCAAGACCCATATATATGCTGTCTACAAGAGACCCACTTCAGACCTAGGGACACATACAGACTGAGAGTGAGGGGATGGAAAAAGATATTCCATGCAAATGGAAGTCAAAAGAAAGCTGGAGTAGCTATACTCATATCAGATAAAATAGACTTTAAAATAAAGAATGTTACAAGAGACAAGGAAGGACACTACATAATGATCAAAGGATCAATCCAAGAAGAAGATATAACAATTATAAATATATATGCACCCAACGTAGGAGCACCTCAATATATAAGGCAACTGCTAACAGCTATAAAAGAGGAAATAGACAGTAACACAATAATAGTGGGGGATTTTAACACCTCACTCACACCAATGGACAGATCATCCAAAATGAAAATAAATAAGGAAACAGAAGCTTTAAATGACACAATAGACCAGATAGATTTAATTGATATTTATAGGACATTCCATCCAACAACAGCAGATTACACTTTCTTCTCAAGTGCGCACAGAACATTCTCCAGGATAGATCACATCTTGGGTCACAAATCAAGCCTCAGTAAATTTAAGAAAATTGAAATCATATCAAGCATCTTTTCTGACCACAACGCTATGAGATTAGAAATCAATTACAGGGAAAAAAACGTAAAAAAGACAAACACATGGAGGCTAAACAATAGGTTACTAAATAACCAAGAGATCACTGAAGAAATCAAAGAGGAAATCAAAAAATACCTAGACAAATGACAATGAAAACACGATGATCCAAAACCTATGGGATGCAGCAATAGCAGTTCTAGGAGGGAAGTTTATAGCTATACAAGCCTACCTCAAGAAAGAAGAAAAATCTCAAAGAAACAATCTAACCTTACACCTGAAGACACTAGAGAAAGAAGAACAAACAAAATCCAAAGTTAGCAGAAGGAAAGAAATCATAAAGGTCAGAGCAGAAATAAATGAAATAGAAACAAAGAAAACAATAGCAAAGATCAATAAAACTAAAAGCTGGTTCTTTGAGAAGATAAACAAAATTGATAAGCCATTAGCCAGACTCATCAAGAAAAAGAGGGAGAGGACTCAAATCAATAAAATCAGAAATGAAAAAGGAGAAGTTACAACAGACACCGCAGAAATACAAAGCATCCTAATAGACTACTACAAGCAACTCTATGCCAATAAAATGGACAAGCTGGAAGAAATGGACAAATTCTTAGAAAGGTATAACCTTCCAAGACTGAACCAGGAAGAAATAGAAAATATGAACAGACCAATCACAAGTAATGAAATTTAAACTGTGATTAAAAATCTTCCAACAAACAAAAGTCCAGGACCAGATGGCTTCACAGGTGAATTCTATCAAACATTTAGAGAAGAGTTAACACCCATCCTTCTCAAACTCTTTCAAAAATTTGCGGAGGAAGAACACTCCCAAACTCATTCTATGAGGCCACCATCACCCTGATACCAAAACCAGACAAAGATACCACAAAAAAAGAAAATTACAGACCAATATCACTGATGAACATAGATGCAAAAATCCTGAACAAAATACTAGCAAACAGAATCCAACAACACATTAAAAGGATCATACACCATGATCAAGCGGGATTTATCCCAGGGATGCAAGCATTCTTCAATATACGAAAATCAATCAATGTGATACACCATATTAACAAACTGAAGAATAAAATCCATATGATCATCTCAATAGATGCAGAAAAAGCTTTTGACAAAATTCAATACCCATTTATGATAAAAACTCTCCAGAAAGTGGGTATAGAGGGAACCTACCTCAACATAATAAAGGCCATATATGACAAACCCACAGCAAACATCATTCTCAATGGTGAAAAACTGAAAGCATTTCCTCTAAGATCAGGAACGAGACTAGGATGTCCACTCTCGCCACTATTATTCAACATAGTTTTGGAAGTCCTAGCCACGGCAATCAGAAAAGGAAAACAAATAAAAGGAATCCAAATTGGAAAAGAAGAAGTAAAACTGTCACTGTTTGCAGATGACATGATACTATACATAGAGAATCCTAAAGATGCCACCAGAAAACTACTAGAGCTAATCAATGAACTTGGTAAAGTTGCAGGATACAAAATTAATGCACAGACATCTCTTGCATTCCTATACACTAATGATGAAAAATCTGAAAGAGAAATTAAGGAAAAACTCCCATTTACCATTGCAACAAAAAGAATAAAATACCTAGGAATAAACCTACCTAGGGAGACAAAAGACCTGTATGCAGAAAACTATAAGACACTGATGAAAGAAATTAAAGATGATACCAACAGATGGAGAGAAATACCATGTTCTTGGGTTGGAAGAATCAATCTTGTGAAAATGACTATACTACCCAAAGCAGTCTACAGATTCAATGCAATCCCTATCAAATTACCAATGGCATTTTTTACAGAACTAGAACAAAAAATCTTAAAATTTGTATGGAGACACAAAAGACCCCGAATAGCCAAAGCAGTCTTGAGGGAAAAACAGGGAGCTGGAAGAATCAGACTCCCTGACTTCAGACTATACTACAAAGCTACAGTAATCAAGACAATATGGTACTGGCACAAAAACAGAAACATAGATCAATGGAACAAGATAGAAAGCCCAGAGATAAACCCACGCACCTATGGTCAACTAATCTATGACAAAGGAGGCAAGGATATACAATGGAGAAAAGACAGCCTCTTCAATACGTGGTGATGGGAAAACTGGACAGCTACATTTAAAAGAATGAAATTAGAACACTCCCTAACACCATACACAAAAATAAACTCAAAATGGATTAAGGACTTAAATGTAAGACCAGACACTATAAAACTCTTAGAGGAAAACATAGAAAGAACACTCTTTGACATAAACCACAGCATGATCTTTTTTGACCCACATCATAGAGTAAGGGAAATAAAGACAAAAATAAACAAATGGGACCTAATGAAACTTAAAAGCTTTTGCACAGCAAAGGAAACTACAAACAAGACGAAAAGACAACCCTCAGAATGGGAGAAAATATTTGCAAATGAATCAACGGACAAAGGATTAATCTCCAAAATATATAAACAGCTCATACAGGTCAATATTAAAGAAAGAAACAACCCAATCCAAAAATGGGCAGAAGACCTAAATAGACATTTCTCCAAAGAAGACACACAGATGGCCAAGAAGCACATGAAAAGCTGCTCAACATCACTAATTATTAGAGAAATGCAAATGAAAACTACAATGAGGTATCACCTCACACCAATTAGAATGGGCACCATCAGAAAATCTATAAACAACAAATGCTGCAGAGGGTGTGGAGAAAAGGGAACCATCTTGCACTGTTGGTGGGAATGTAAATTGATACAGCCACTATGGAGAACAGTATGGAGGTTCCTTAAAAAACTAAAAATAGAATTACCATATGATCCAGCAATCCCACTACTGGGCATATACCCAGAGAAAATGATAATTCAAAAAGACACATGCACTCCAATGTTCATTGCTGCACTATTTACAATAGCCAGGTCATGGAAGCACCCTAAGTGTCCATCGACAGATGAATGGATAAAGAAGATGTGGCACATATATACAATGGAATATTACTCAGCCATAAAAAGGAACGAAATTGGGTCATTTGTTGAGACGTGGATGGATCTAGAGTCTGTCATACAGAGTGAAGTAAGTCAGAAAGAGGAAAACAAATATCGTATATTAACGCATATATGTGGAACCTAGAAAAATGGTACAGATGAACCAGTTTGCAAGGCAGAAATTGAGACACTGATGTAGAGAACAAACGTATGGACACCAAGTGGGGAAAGCGGCGGGGGGTGGGCGGGGTGGTGTGATGAATTGGGCGATTGGGATTGACCTGTATACACTGATGTGTATAAAATTGATGAGTAATAAGAACCTGCTGTATAAAAAGAAATAAAATTAAATTAAAAAATTTTAAAAAAAGAACATGATCTCTTTTTACTCATTCGTTTATACAAACAGTATTTTTTGAGAACCGACTGTGTTTCAACCCTGTGCTGAGGATACAGTCATGAACAATAATGTTGTATAATAAACAAAACTAAGTTATTTTCAAAAAACAAATTACATCGTACACCTTAAATATATACAATTTTTATTTGGCAATTGTACTTCAATAAAGCTGGAAAAACACCCAATTTATTTTCTTTCCACAAATACATGGGTTTCCCCACCTAATTAGCATAGGATATTATTGCATTATAAAATTATTGCTATTGTATTTGGGCTATGGGTAGAAAAATGACATATCAGCATATTTTTTTTATTTTATTTTATTTTTAATTAAAAAATTTTTTATTGAAGTATAGTTGATTTCCAATGTTGTACCAATCTCTGCTGTACAGCAAAGTGACTCAGTTATACATATATAGACATTCTTTTTTTATATTCTTTTCCAGTATGGTTTATCACAGTATATTGAATATAGTTCCCTGTGCTATACAGTAGGACCTTGTTGTTTATCTGTCCTATATATAATAGTTTGCGTGTACCAACCCCAAGCTCCCAGTCCATCCCTCTCCCTCTCCGCCCCTTGTCAACCACAAGCCTGATCTCTATGTCTATGAGTCTGTTTCTGTTTTGTAGATATGATCTATTCTTGACACTGATCCTGTGCTTGCCCCTTGTCTTTAGGATAGTTTCTATGTTCCATAAAATGGATGCCAAGGCCCTGCATGATTTGGCCCCTGTTGGAGAGCTCATTTATTATCACTTCTCCTTTAGAAATCTACACTAACCATACTAACTTCTTTTGGTTCCTCAAATGAGCCAAGCTCCCCTTTACTCTAAGCCTTCCAACATGTACATTCTCTCTACCTGGTTTACCCTTCCCTCAAATCTTCACTAGGGTAACTCTTTAGCATTGGTCAGGTTGCAGCTCAGATATTACCCCCATTAGGAGACCTTCACAGATCTCCTGGGTCTAGATCAGATGCTGATGTATCCCAAGTACCCTTTGCTTATCCTATTATACCACTTACTATACTATACAAAAACATCCAACTGTGAGTTTGATGAGGGTAGGGTCTTATCTTGTTCACCAGTGGGTCCCTAGTGTTCTAAACAGTGATCAATAAACATATATCCAATAACTAGTTGGTACTTATTAAATGAATAAATGAACAAAAAGGAAGTTGTAGTAGCTCCTCACCTGTGAGACAGAAGAGGCCCTGCAGGTCAAGGGGTAGAATCTAGAGTAAGGTGAGTTTGCATGAGTACTATACTACAGAGCCAACAGGAGTCTTCTGCCTACACATCTTCTTGAAACCAAATGTGTGCTCTTAATCCTTACTGAGCCTTTTCATGGACGCTAATGAAAAGGCTCATTTGACCATCCAAACTGAAACCCTGAGTATTTAATCATCCAGACATCATCTAATTGGTTAAAACAACCCTAGCTATTATCATTATATTATAGAAATCAGGAATAGTTAGGAGCAAATTATAACAATTAGACCGTCTATTCTAGGAGTTCAACATCTTTTCTTACTCTAACATATCTGAAGGATATGATATAATCTCATCAGTAACAGTCGTCTTCTTAATGGAGTGCAGTGGTCAGAATTTCCAGGGGTGTGTATACCTTGAACGAACTCCTTAGATAATGTTGAATCTCTTAAACCTGAGTTGAAAATCAGTGATTCTAGTCTAACCTTTAGAAAAAGCTAAGATGGGAGAAGTAAAGACTTGAAGGTCATGACTAGTATAACTACTAATGGCAGAGTTGGGACTAGAATCCTGGTCTCCTGGCCTAGAGTTCATAATTTTTTCTAATATTGAGAAACAAATAACTAGAAGGAATTTAAGAGAGTGAGGAGGACGAGAAGTACCTTTCGAGAACTTCAGGTCAGCTGGACCTGTGACCTCCTTTAGGCAAGTAAGATATTCCTCAAAGATATCTTACCTTTACAGCATTTTTCTAGTGGGGCATGTTCACACTTTACCTTACATGATGCTATATTGCTTATGTTTGTTATAATGGGTATGTATTATTTTGGTAAGTAAAAATGTCTCATAAATATTTTTAAGCAGCCTAATCTTTAACTAACCTCTATACCCAGTTCACTTTAGGACTTCAATGCTAAGGACAGGAGTTTGGTAGCTGTACCAACTACAGAGCCTGATACAACGTCTTACGAGTAGTTAGTATTCTAAAACTGATTGTTAACCGAGTGTCAGTGATGAAAGCCTGTTGAGATAATTTACTGCAAGGCTAGTTCCACGAATGAAAATATAACTTTAAAGTGCATTTTGGAGTATGAGCAAGCTAAGACGTTTTAGCTTACTTAATATCTTATTTGATATAAAGCCACTTTCCAGAGTGTTGTGCTGTGGGTACTTAAGCTGTTGGCTTCCATGACCAGTAGGCAACCTTGGGGACTGTACAGCTGAAATCAACAATCCTCTTCAAGTCTACACACACGGTAAACCTTCAAAACCTTTAATTTTGTCTTGTGAACAAGTCCCTGACACTCTATCTGTTCTCAAAACGATTTTCATCTCTCTCATTTGATAGTAGCACAGTGATGGCTCACTAAAAAGCAGTAAATATAAGAGCCGTACTAGAATGAGGGCACTCCTTAACTCTAGTTAATATTTGTATAGGCAGAAGTCTGTTTCTTTGAGATCATAGTCTTTCATTTTCATCTGTATCAACTTAATGCTGGCTAAGTCTTATTCCATTATTATTTTTAAGAAACGAAGGACAAAGGATATATTTCAATCTTATTTGTTTTTTCCCTTTACTCTTTTATAATACCAAAAATGAATACTAAGTTTTTCTTGATCTGTCCAAAGGTAAAGAAAACTACAAAGAAGAGATACTGAAAAAAGAGACACATATACACAGCCAGACAGCCAGAGTAAGAAAGTGACATGGAAGTGTACAGATGTGATCATTTCTTGTGATGAGGTAGGCCATAACTTGAGGCTTGGAGTCTTCTTTCTATGGGCTTCGATAGTATCAGTGAGTACAAAAAAGGACAGTCTGTCTGAAAGAGAGTACCTCTGTAGACATTAGAGTGGTTATTCATAAATTAATGAATATGAGTGCCTAAAATGCCTCGGAGACCATGCTACTATGTTCATTTTCCAGAGAGAATTTACTAATAGCTGCTAATTTCTGAAGCTTTTGCATACATTAACACTTTTGATTATTACAATGACTGCATGAGGTAAGCAAGCCTAATTATTCCCATTTATAGCTAAGGAAACTGAGGCTCAGAGGGATGTCACTACTCTAAGGTCACATGCCTGATAAGGTGGCAGTAACATCAGGATCAGGATCCAGAAATTGTGACTCAATCTAATACCTCTTCTATTACACAATGTTGCACTTTTATTTTTATTCTCTTACTAGGACAGAAATATGGGGGGATGGTGGGTATGGAGAGATATTAATATTGTGCCTGATTTCTGAAAATGCTCCTACAGGAAGAGAACAGATGGTTTTACAATAATATTTATAAAATATGGACACTATCTCTGTGGGAATTCTGGATTCACGTTACCTGCTTCTAAGACCTCCTGACCCTCTGAATATATTCTACATTTCATTCTAACTAGAAAATTACATTCTGCAGATTTCTGGAGTACCCAGCAAGAGATGTTTAAGCAAGCCACCTAGAACTATTATTACTTCAGAAACATATCACAAAGATGGATCTCAGCAGGAAATCCTGGCACAGATTTTTGGAACTGTCGTGACTCACAACACCTTCAATGAAGGGATCGTGCTTTCCTTGCAGAACAACAATATGCGAAAGGCCTCATATAATTAGCAAAAATGAACTTAAAGCTGATATCAATTACTTTTGGCCAACTCAAAACAGGAGCAGTAAATTTAAGATAGAGATGTAGTAAAGAAAAAGATCTCACGCATTTTCTTAAAGTTATAAAGTGCCACGATTTATACTGGAGGAAAACTAACCCTGTGTTTGGGACTCCTGCTTCCTAGTCAATGCCTTCATTTATAGAGTAATCCAAAGGAAGAAAATGAGATGAATCCAATCATTTCTTGAATGGTGGGTCAGAAAAATTGGGTATGACCTGGATATAGCCACTGACATTTTTTTAAGGCAAGATCGACTATGTGTTATGGTTACCAAAGGGGAAATGTGGGGGGAGGGATAAATTAGGAATTTGGGAGTAACATATACACACTACTATGTAAAAAATAGATAAAAAACAAGGACTTACTGTATAGCACAGGGAACTATACTGAATATTTTGTAATAACCTATATGGGAAAAGAATCTGCAAAAGAGTATATATATATATATATATATATATATATATATTATATATATATATTATTTTTATATGTGTATAAATATCACATATATATATATAACTAGATCACTTTGCTGTACACCTGAAACTAACACAACATTGTAAATCAACTATACCTCAATAAAGAATAAATTTAAAAAAAGGTAGACTATATCTATGTTATGCCCCTAAGCAACTAGTTTAGTAGTCTGGTGAAAAGAGGAAAACAGTCTGATTTATTCTTGGTGAACCTATGCAGGTTCCTAAGGATCCCGACGTCCCTTGCTTTTCTTAAGTGTGAATGAACCATTTGTTAAGACTTTTTTTCTCCCACAGGGATTAGTGAAGATCATCAAGCTTAATGCCTATAGTTCCTAGACAGAAAAAAATCTAGACTCCTTACACCCCCTGCCCATTTGCTTGTTTGGTTATTCATTTAACAAATGTTTGAGTGTCTTCTATGTACTGTGTAAGGTAAAACTCTAGGACTCAGCTTCACCACCCTACCTTTGCTTAATTTTTACCTGTTGCCAATAAATGTATCTGCTCCCTCCTTAAAATGTAAGCTTCTCTGAGGGTCTTATTCATCTTTATACTGCTGGTAGTGCCTAGAAGTCTTGTTAAATGACAATAAAATAAAGTTTTGAGAAGTGAAATTAAAGGATAGTAACATCAAAAAATTATACAAGGAATTAGAACTGATTTTCCTGCTCTCTTTTTAAACTTATCTCTATTTTTTTTTTTTTTTACCGCCCCACACCCCTCATCTCTATTTTTGACCTTTGAAAAGTGTTTTCTTCCTGAAATCCCTGTCAGGCTCTTAAACGTTCAAGGTAAATGACTTTTTTTTTTTTTTTTGATATTTGTGATGCAAACCTGAGCTGGATAGGTAAATTTTTTTTTTTAAATAAATTTATTTATTTATTTTTGGCTGTGTTGGGTCTTCATTGCTGCACACGGGCTTTCTCTAGTTGTGGTGAGCGGGGGCTACTCTTCGTTGTGGTGTGTGGGCTTCTCATTGCGATGGCTTCTCTTTTTGGGGAGCATGGGCTCTAGGTGCGCGGGCTTCAGTAGTTGTGGCTCGCAGGCTCTAGAGCACAGGCTCAGTAGTTGTGGCACACGGGCTTAGTTGCTCCACGGCATGTGGGATCTTCCCAGACCCAGGCTCGAACCCGTGTCCCCTGCATTGGCAGGCGGATTCTAAACCACTGCACCACCAGGGAAGTCCCTGGATAGCTAAATTTTTATTATAATATATCAAGTAACTTGTGGATTTAGAAACAACACCTAATAGGCTTTTTTTTTTGGCCTTAACTCACCTCCCTCTGATTTACCTATCCCATCCAACCTCTTACTCTGTTCATATGGTTTATAGATTGACTCACTTCTTCAATGAGAAGTTCTTTATTCTTATAAAACAGAGTCAGCTCATTGTCTTGAGACACACTGTCTTGATATATGGTGTAGATTTATATACCCAGCTGCCTCTTTAACATATATACTTGGTGCCTAGTAGACACCTCAAACTTAGCATGCTTAACTGAATTCTTGATTCCTTCTTTACACCCCTTTACATTCCTCTTCTCCTGTTTCTCCGTCTCAGAAATGGCAAATCTACTAGTCTAGTTCCTTAGGTTCAAAACTGTGGGGTCATCTTCGGTTTTCTCTTTCATACCCCTTATCTAGTGAACCTCCAAATCCTGTCAGCTATTCCTTCAAAGATCTGTCCACAACCTGACCACTCCACCCCACCCACCCCCATTGCCTCCATCCTGGTCTAAACTACCATCATCTCTCGCCTGGGTTATTGTTACACTCCCCTACACATCTTTCTGCTTCTGTCCTTTCTCTCTGCAGCAGCCAGAGGGATTCTCTTACAACATAAGTCAGGTCCTGTCACGCCTCTCCTCAAAATTCTCCAATGGTTCCCCATCTCATGCAGGGTGAAGGTCAGAGTCCTTAGCTTGGTCTACAACGAGGCTCTAAATTTGACTTCCCCCTCTGATCTCATCTCCTTCCTTCTCCTTCTTGCTCACTCTGCTCCCAGCCACACTGATCTTTCTGGAACATATCAAGCATTCTTCTACTTCAGAGCATTTGTATTTACTGCTTCTTCTCTCCTCCTTTCCCTGCCCCCGGTCCAGATATTCACATGGCTCACACCTTCATTTCATTCAGGTCTCTTCTCAAATGTTCCCTTATTAGAGGGACCTTCCCTGATCACCTTACAGCACACTTCATCACGTTCTCTCCCTCTTGCCCTGGTATATTTTTCTCCACAACACTTACCACCACCGATTTTGTTTATTATCTGTCTCTTTACACTGGAAGTTAAGCTTTTTAAGGGCAACAAGAAATATTTATTGAGGGTCTACTATGTGCCGGGTCCTTTCCTGGGCAATGAGGATGTAAAAGTAAATAAACACGATTATCCTTATGGCATTTTCATTCTAGTATTATAGAAACTGCTGTATTTTCTCAGTAAATATTTGAAGAATGTTTTGAATAAATATACCATACACTCAGCAGAGTAAGAGGAATGGTTCAAAAGTAAAGGAGATTTGGATTGGCTTGTCACCCTCTAAATCACTGGAGCACCCACCACATCTAAAGAAATGGTGCTATAGCCTCCCAGGTGAAAGGCTGGAAATCTAATCAAATCCCAGAACCCCCAAGCATTCTATTCTCCTAACTCTAAGGGGCTCTTGGATTCCTCCCTGCTATACTGTTTAAATAAAATATCTGGGATTGCATGAGAAGTTAGGCATCGGCACAAAGTGACTAGTGTCTAGTGACTGACAAGAGTATCAGACCAGGAGGAAATTAGATAAGAAGTACTAAAAATTAATGAGAGGATTTGGCCTTCAACAGAGGGAAAAACTATTTTGTATCAAAACAGAATAAATACTGTAAGGAAAATCAGTAGCAGAGATGCTAGTAGCCAGATCCAGATAAAGTGGTTTGGGAGAGAGGAGGAAGCTGCCTTCTTTACGAGAAAACTTGGAAGGCCAGATGAAGACGTAAACTTTAGAAGCTATTAGACCTCCCCCGTGGAGAGGAAGGGAAGACCATGCCCACTACAGAAGGTGATATTGCTCTTACCACCTCTCTTTTCTCTTCCTTAGCAATCAGGGAATATGAAAGATTTTGTGGTACTGGGAATAGTTCAGGGGACGAGTCAAAGGTGGAAAGACCTCCATGCATCAAAGAGTAAGATGATAAGGAGAGGAAAGGGACCTTGATTCTCAGTTCTCAGTTTCTACATAGCTTTCTGAAGACTTCCAGGAAACTGGTGGCAAGCAGTATATGAATAATGGGTGCCTATTACTTCATGGACCACATTTCCTAGGCTTGAACTTGGTCATGAATTGTATGCAAAGTATCTGCTCTAGAGAATGGCCCCGCTGGTCCATTTCTCAATTGAAGGGCTCAAAGCTGCTGCCACCTCCATTGACTAAAAACAGCCTACTTATTTCTGACTCTCTTTTCTTTATTACAGGTCCTTCTTCTGAGCTCTTTTTCAGACTTCATCCAGTTTTACCTCTTTTTGTCCCAAATGACAAAGTCCTGGCCCCATTGCTTCAATTGCTCATGCGGTCTGGAACTGCTTCCATCGCTGGCCCTTACTTACATTGACAAATGTCAGCTTTAAAAAAATCTCATTTTCACCTTCATAAAGCCATATTGCTTTGTAACCCTCCAGAACATATATCTTTGGCAGATTTAGCCAGCCACGTGCTGTCTTTGAATCCAGATGGCTTTACAACAGCCCATAGCTATGCATTCTACAAACTCCTATTCTAAAGAGGTAGCATTCTGTCAATTGACAGAATGATGTTAAATAGAGCGATTCAAAGACTCTGCCCAGGAGCTACCTCAACATTTTGTTATGCCCCACAAAATGCATTGCTAGTTAACTCAAATCTGTTTCACCTTCAATGGGGATGGTTTTCATGGTACATCATAACCTAGCTGAAGGAGCAATCAACATTACCAACTTACATTACAAACACCAACAATTTGCTAGATACTAGGTTAGATTCTGGAGCTTCACAAAGAGAAATGAATCCCTTCCCTCAAGAAACTTACAGATGAGTTCTAGAGGCATGGTAGCTGCCACCAACAATGACATAATTATCATTGGATTTAACATATCACGTAAGTGCCACCATGGCACAATACTCTGTCAGTTCCAAGAATAGGACTGAATCCTCTTGGTGGCCTTAGTAGATATAGGATGTCCCCAGGAGAGATGAAGTCCTTATGGAGGGTGATCTTGAGAGGTACAAATGCTACCATGGCTATCAGACATACTGTGAAAGGACTAAAGGTACTGGGGTTGGAGGAGACAGGATACTTGTATAGTCAATTCTATGTCAAAAGAGTAGGTTAGGTAGGTTAAGCTGGAAAAACCTTCTGTGACCTTGCGTCTGTGGAAAATATAGGAGATTGTGAAGTACACTTGAAAAGGTAGTTCTCAGAATGGTACTCTCATCAACTGATATGTGATAAAGGATCACCCAAATAGACTTACCATCTGCTCCTTCACTGCTTTTGCTTCTTTTATTGCGGCGAACATGCCTACTCTCCTCTTCAGAGTATGACTTTTCTTCAGGGATGAAGAAATTCAGAAGGGCCATCTGAAAAATAACAAGTAGATAAGTCAAAGGTTGACCCCAGTCAACTATAGCCAACATAAAAAACTGGCTTTCTGTAGACAGTCTGCCTTCACCTTAAATTCAGAGTGTTTAAGATGAATGGATAAAGATGTAGTGTATATATATATATATATATATATATATATATATATATATATATATATATGGAATGGAATATACAATTGAATATTAGCCATAAAAAATGAAACATTGCCATTTGCAGAAACATGGATGGACCTAGAGATTATCATACAAAGTGAAGTAAGCTAGACAAAGATAAATATCATGTAATATTGTTTATATGTGGAATCTAAAAAAAAGATACAAATGAACTTATTTACAAACCAGAAATATACCCACAGACATAGAAAACAAATTTATGGTTACCAAAGGGGAAAGAGGGGGAGGATAAATTAGGAGTTTGGGATTAACATATATTCACTACTGTGTATAGAATAGGTAAACAACACAGACTTGCTGTATAGCACAGGGAACTATAAATATTTTGTAATAATCTATGAGGGAAAAGAGTTTGAAAACGAATATATATATATATATTTTCATCTGAATCGCTGTGCTGTACACCTGAAACTAACACAACATTGTAAATCAACTATACTTCCAATAAAAAAAATTCAGAGTGTCTAAAGCCTGAGCCCATCCTCCCTTCCACTGCACAAATTCTTTTATTTTTGATACCATTATTATCCCAAAAATGTAGGCACGAAATTTTGGTTAATCTCTTCTGCCCTCCTCTCATCTGCCCCAAATACCTAATGAGTAATCATTCAGTCCTACTTGTCAGTATAGTTCTGGGGTTCAGAGAGCCCAGTCATAGATTTTTAACTTCCCTTACATACTACTGCTGTCTGCCCAGAATTAGACTTGGGCTTGCTACTCCCTCTTGGACTTCATTATTATACATCCATGACTTTTCCACATTCCTATTTATGCTGAACTTTTGGCTTGTTCCCAGAATGCTGTGCATCCAATTATGATTGGATGGTACCATTTATGCCAACGGTCTTCTGGGAGTTAATAATGACAAAGCGCACAATTATTCTCTCCCTTTCCTAGATTCCAACAGAACTCTTACAGCATTTTGGTACTTAGTCCTCTACTGTCTTATGATAGTCTCTCATAATAATACAACATATTTCATATGTGAATGGGCCTGGTGTCACTAATGATAATCACAGCTTAAATATATACTTGCTGAATTGAATCATAATTTTTCAGCATGAGTGCTTACTTGTGGTTAAAAAAAACGTGCCTGAGGTAAACAGTGGACAGAGTAGTAGGACTGAAAGTGATGCCAAACCCGACTCTGCCACTTATAGCTGTGTAACCTTGGGCAAGGTACTTAAGCTTTAATTTCCTCATCTGTAAATAGGGACAATAATAGTACTTTGCTCATAAAGTAGTTGGGTTTGCACAGTACCCAGCATGTAATATGCACTCAATAAATGTTAGCTATTATTGTAATTAAAATTAATATTAAAAATAGACTGGTTAGATAGTTTGGAGGTTAAAAAGAGGAAATGAAACTGCATTTTCACCCTATTGTTGGTTCAAAAAATAAACAATTCCAGAATATCCTCGTGTCTGCTGCATCTGTGATTAATTGGAAAAAGGATGGGTAGAACTCAAGTAAGCCTTAACATTCTACACAAACTTTCTTGAAAATCCTGTGATTTACTGTTTATGTAAAACAATTATACCCAATAGCCTTAATATACAAGATTAACATCTTACAGAATATATTCACGTATTAAATACATAATTAACAATCTCCAACTTGGCATAGGGTTGTATTTAAAAATATTTAGGTTGAATCATATGAAACTGCCATTTTAGTATGTCAAAAATGGTTGAATATCAGCAATTTCACATGGTTCAAATGAGCAGTGTTTTTGTCACTTGACTGGAATGTAAAATGCACTTTCCTGTAGAATCAACATAATAAAGTCTGGCTAGGTTTCCAGATAAAGCCCATAGAAAGTTACTTAACCCACAATATAAATAAGCTATCATACTAGTAATAATATAATCCCAAACTGCTATTTACACTAAAGTCTCAATCATTTGCAATTCTAGAAGAACAGGTAATTCTGGATAGAAGAGTTTTCATGATAAATTTGAGTGCTGAAACTCACTTCAGCTATTTTGGATAGAAATTAGTCTACAATATATGATTTCACTCAGGGTTTACTGAATATGTAGAAGACTATTTGCCTGTACATTAAATGGCACCAGTCCACTATGGTTTTGAGGGGTTTTTTAAGTTACACTTACATTACAGAGTAATACATGCTTTGTTAGAGAGAAGCATAAAGTTCTCTGGGAGGAAGAGGAAAAGTACCTAATACAGACCGGGAGTGGACAAGGCTTTTTGGAGGAGGTGCTACCTCTGTGAGTCCTGAAGGATATTGAGGATTTAGTGATGAATGAGAAAATGAAAAGGAATTCCAGGCAAAGGGAGCATTGTGCTTCAAGGTTCAGAGGAAATAGAGAAGCAGTTTTTGGAAATACAAGTAGCATAAAGTAAGTGGTAGGAGTTGGGGAGGAATGGTAAGGAATGAGCCAAGAGACATTAAACAAAGGCCAGATCATGTTAAGGAATTAAGATTTTACCCTGTAGCAGAGGGGTCCTCTAAAGGATTTTCTCCCTTTGTAAATTATGTACTTTATGAAAATTTTAGCTAAAATTTACATACAATAAAGTGCACACATTTTAAGCATACAGTTTGAAAAATACACACCTTTGTAACCACCACCCAAATCAAGATATGGAACATTACCATCACCCCAGAATTTTCCCTTGTGTCCCTTCCAGTCATTCTTCAGTGCTACTCCAACCTCAGGCAACCGCTGTTCTGATTCTATCACCATAGCTTAGTTTTTCCAATTCTAGAACCTCATATAAATGGGATCATACAATATGTTTATATGATTTTTGTGTTGCTTCTTTCCCTCAGCACAATGTCTGTGAGACTCATTCACGTTGTTGTGAGTATCAGTAGTTCATTCCTTTTTCTTCCTGAGTAGTATTTAATTGTATGGATATACTATAACTTTTTAATGCATTTGCCTTTTGAGGGACATCTGGGTTATTTCCAGTTTGGGGCTATTATGAATAAAGGTGATATGAGTATGAGTCTTTGAGGGGATATATGTCTTCATTTTTCTTGGGTAAACACCTAGGAGTGGAACCTCTGGGCTATATGGTAAGTATTTACTGTAAGGGAACTGTCAAATTATTTTCCAGTGACTGTACCTTTTTCTACTCCCACTGGTAATGTGTGAGCAATCCACTGCTCTGCATCTTCACTACGCTTGGTGTTGTCAATTATCCATTTTAACCATGCTTCTGGATGTGAAGGAGTTTCTCATTGTGGTTGGCTTATGAGTTCTTAAACTTCTTTTTAATGCTTTTTTGGTCTCTTACCTTGCTGTCAACTAACAGATTTCACTTCATCTACTTATAACATCTTTTCTAGTCTCTTCAAATTTGCTGCTTATAACCTCTTATAGGCTTGACATCTCACATCTCATTAAAACTAATTAGAATCATGTACAAACAGAATAAAGAGGCAGTCAGTGTGTTTTTGAATGGCTTTTCCAATAAGTAAGATGCATATTCTCTGCTGGCTTAGAGGCCATTTGTTTACTGCTTATTCTTGGCTGTGGTCTGGATAAGTGAGTCACTCGGAGAACTGAGTTTTACATAGGTATGTTATTATAGTATAATGCTATTTCTAGGGGAAAGGAATTTTGAAGCACAAATGGAGAACCTCCCCACCATCACCAACAAGAATTCCAGAATTTTTATACTCTTTGTGTTCCTTCATGGGCTCAGCTCCTATGGGGATTCGTGGCAGGGTCACCAGCACCTTCTTGTGTCCTGGCAGCAGCAGTAGGAGAATGTGCTCACATATTAATTGTTCCAAAAGGTCTGATGGGAGCTTGTGAAAACTCAGGCTCCCAGGAGAGCTGAGGGAGAAACCAACTCCTGCAGATGGAAAAAACAACTCCAGCTTCCATGGGTAGTAGGAGTAGCTTAAAGTCCTTTCAGAGAGGCTGTTGATGAGTATGGGACATTCATAAGTCAAGTGTTCATTAGAAGGGGACTGCCTGTATATGAAAATGCTTTGAACAGAACATAGTTTCTATTTTCTCATTGAAAAAAACACAAAACACTGCTTAAACTGAAAGAGGATCCCTACTCACAGTGATCTTATTTGAGTCTCAATTAGAGATAGGAGGGAAAACTAACCTTTTTGTAGTATAATGGTAAAGACAAAAATCAGTGACTGGGGGAGACTTTCAAGATGGTGGAGGAGTAAGACGTGGCGATCACCTTCCTTCCCACAGATACATCAGAAATACATCTACATGTGGAACAACTCCTACAGAACACCTATTGAACGCTGGCAGAAGACCTCAGACTTCCCAAAGGATATATATATTTTTTTCCTTTTTCTCTTTTTGTGAGTCTGTATGTGCATGCTGCTTCTTTGTGTGATTTCATCTGTATAGCTTTGCTTTTACCATTTGTCCTAAGGTTCTGTCTGACCATTTTTTTTCTCCTTTTTAAAAAATTACTTAAAATTATTTTTTATTTTTAATAATTTATTTTTTATTTTAATAAACTTATTTTATTTTTTCCTTTCTTTCCTTCTTTTTTTTAATCCCTTTTCTTCTGAGCCGTGTGGATGACAGGCTGTTGGTGCGCCGGCCAGTGTCAGGCCTGTGCCTCTGAGGTGGGAGAGCTGAGTTCAGGACATTGGTCCACCAGAGACCACCTGGCTCCATGTAATATCAAACAGCGAAAGCTCTCCAAGAGAGCGCCATCTCAATGCTAAGACCCAGCTCCACCCAACGACCAGAAAGCTCCAGTGCTGGACACCCTATGCCAAACAACTAGCAAGACAGGAACACAAACCCACCTATCAGCAGAGAGTCTGCCTAAAATCATAATAAGGTCACAGGCACCCCAAAACACACCACAAGACATGGTGCTGCCCATCAGAAAGACAAGATTTACCTTTATCCACCAGAATACAGGCACCAGTCCCCTCTACCAGGAAGCCTACACAACCCACTGACCCAACCTTACCCACTGGGGACAGACACCAAAAACAACAGGAAACTATGAACCTGAAGCCTGCGAAAAGGACACCCCAAACACAGTAAGTTAAGCAAAATGAGAAGACAGAAAACACACAGCAGATGAAGGAGCAAGGTAAAAATCCACCAGACCAAACAAATGAAGAGGAAATAGGCAGTCTACCTGAAAAAGAATTCAGAATAAGGATAGTAAAGATGATACAAACTCTTGGAAATAGAATGGAGAAAATACAAGCAATGTTTAACAAGGACCTAGAAGAACTAAAGAGCAAACAAACAATGATGAACAACACAATAAATGAAATGAAAAATTCTCTAGAAGGAATCAATAGCAGAAAAACTGAGGCAGAAGAACGGATAAGTGACCTGGAAGATAAAATAGTGGAAATAAATACTACAGAGCAGAATAAAGAAAAAAGAATGAAAAGAAATGAGGACAGTCTCAGAGACCTCTGGGACAACATTAAACGCAACAACATTCAAATTATAGGGGTCCCAGAAGAAGAAGAGAAAAAGAAAGGGACAGAGAAAATATTTGAAGAGATTATAGTTGAAAATTTCCCTAATATGGGAAAGGAAAGAGTTAATCAAGTCCAGGAAGCACAGAGAATACCATACAGGATAAATCCAAGGAGAAACATGCCAAGACATATATTAAACAAACTATCAAAAATTAAATACAAAGAAAAAATATTAAAAGCAGCAAGGGAAAAACAACAAATAACATACAAAGGAACTCCCATAAGGTTAACAGCTGATCTTTCAGCAGAAACTCTGCAAGCCAGAAGGGAGTGGCAGGACATATTTAAAGTGATGAAACAGAAAACCTACAACCAAGATTACTCTACCCACCAAGGATCTCATTCAGATTTGACAGAGAAATTAAAACGTTTACAGACAAGCAAAAGCTAAGAGAATTCAGCACCACCAAACCAGCTTTACAACAAATGCTAAAGGAACTTCTCTGCACAGGAAACACAAGAGAAGGAAAAGGAGGACTTCCCTGGTGGTGCAATGGTTAGGAGTCTGCCTGCCAATGCAGGGGACATGGGTCCGAGCCCTGGTCCAGGAAGAAACCACACGGCACAGAGCAAATAAGCCCATGCGCCACAACTATTGAGCCTGCACTATAGAGCCTGCGAGGAACAACTACAGAAGCCCGAGTGCCTAGGGACCATGCTCCACAGAAAGAGAAGCCACCAAAGTGAGAAGCCTGTGAACCGAATCAAGAGTTGCGCCCACTCACCGCCACTAGAGAAAGCCTGTGCGCAGCAACAAATACCCAATGCAGCCAAAAAATAAAAATCAGACAAAATAAATAAATTTTTATTAAGAGAAGGAAAAGACCTACAATAACAAACCCAAAGCAATTAAGAAAATAGTAATAGGAACATATATATCCATAATTACCTTAAATGTAAATGTATCAAATACTCCAACCAAAAGACATAGACTGGCTGAATGCATACAAAAACAAGACCCAAATATATGCTGTCTACAAGAGACTCACTTCAGACCTACGGACACATACAGACTCAAACTGAGGGGATGGAAAAAGATATTCCATGCAAATGAAAATCAAAAGAAAGCTGGAGTACCAATTCTCATATCAGACAAAATAGAGTTTAAAATAAAGACAATTACAAGGGAAAAACAAGGACACTACATAATGATCAAGGGATCAATCCAAGAAGAAGACATAAAAATTGTAAATACTGACATTCACAGAAAGATACACAAGATGAAAAGGCAGAGGGCTATATACCAGATGAAGGAACAAGATAAAACCCCAGAAAAACAACTAAATGAAGTGGAGATAGGCAACCTTCCAGAAAAACAATTCAGAATAATGAGAGTGAAGATGATCCAGGACCTCGAAATAAGAATGGAGGCAAAGATCGAGAAGATGCAAGAAATGTTTAACAAAGACCTAGAAGAATTAAAGAACAAACAAACAGAGATGAACAATACAATAACTGAAATGAAAACTACACTAGAAGGAATCAATAGCAGAATAACTGAGGCAGAAAAACGGATAAGTGACTTGGAAGATAAATAGTGGAATTCACTGCTGCGGAACTGACTAAAGAAAAAAGAATGAAAAGAAATGAAGACAGCCTAAGAGACCTCTGGAACAACATTAAACACAACAACATTTGCATTATAGGGGTCCCAAAAGGAAAAGAGAGAGAGAAAGGACCAGAGAAAATATTTGAAGAGATTATAGTCGAAAACTTCCCTAACATGGGAAAGGAAATAGCCACCCAAGTCCAGGAAGTGCAGCGACTCCCATACAGGATAAACCCAAGGAGAAACACGCCAAGACACATAGTAATCAAAGTGGCAAAAATTAAAGACTAAGAAAAATTATTGAAAGCAGCAAGGGAAAAATGACAAATAACATACAAGGGAACTCCCATAAGGTTAACAGCTGATTTCTCAGCAGAAACTCTACAAACCAGAAGGGAGTGGCATGATATACCTAAAGTGATGAAAGGGAAGAACCTACAACCAAGATTACTCTACCCGGCAAGGATCTCATTCAGATTTGATGGAGAAATCAAAAGGTTTACAGACAAGCAAAAGCTAAGAACATTCAGCACCACCAAACCAGCTCTACAACAAATGCTAAAGGAACTTCTCTAAGTGGGAAACACAAGAGAAGAAAAGGACCTACAAAAACAAACCCAAAACAATTAAGAAAATGGTCATAGGAACATACATATCGATAATTACCTTAAAAGTGAATGGATTGAATGCTCCAACCAAAAGACACAGGTTTGCTGAACGGATACAAAAACAAGACCCATATATATGCTGTCTACAAGAGACCCACTTCAGACCTAGGGACACATACAGACTGAAAGTGAGGGGATGGAAAAAGATATTCCATGCAAATGGAAATCAAAAGAAAGCTGGAGTAGCTATACTCATATCAGATAAAATAGACTTTAAAATAAAGAATGTTACAAGAGACAAGGAAGGACACTACATAATGATCAAGGGATCAATCCAAGAAGAAGATATAGCAATTATAAATATATGTGCACCCAACATAGGAGCACCTCAATACATAAGGCAACTGCTAACAGCTATAAAAGAGGAAATCGACAGTAACACAATAATAGTGGGGGACTTTAACACCTCACTTACACCAATGGACAGATCATCCAAAATGAAAATAAATAAGGAAACAGAAGCTTTAAATGACACAATAGACCAGATAGATTTAATTATTTTATTGGACATTCCATCCAAAAACAGCAGATTACACGTTCTTCTCAAGTGCGCACGGAACATTCTCCAGGATAGATCACATCTTGGGTCACAAATCAAGCCTCAGTAAATTTAAGAAAATTGAAATCATATCAAGCATCTTTTCTGACTACAACGCTATGAGATTAGAAATGAATTACAGGGAAAAAACCGTAAAAAACACAAACACATGGAGGCTAAACAATAGGTTACTAAATAACCAAGAGATCACTGAAGAAATCAAAGAGGAAATTAAAAAACACCTAGAGACAAATGACAATGAGAACATGACAATCCAAAACCTATGGGATGCCGCAAAAGCAGTTCTAAGAGGGAAGTTTATAGGTATACAAGCCTACCTCAAGAAACAAGAAAAATCTCAAATAAACAATCTAACCTTACACCTGAAGGAACTAGAGAAAGAAGAACAAGCAAAACCGAAAGTTAGCACGAGGAAAGAAATCATAAATATCAGAGCAGAAATAACTGAAATGGAAACAAAGAAAACAACAGCAAAGATCAATAAAACTAAAAGCTGGTTCTTTGAGAACATAAACAAAATTGCTAAACCATTAGCCAGACTCATCAAGAAAAAGAGGGAGAGGACTGAAATCAATAAAATTAGAAATGAAAAAGGAGAGGTTACAACAGACACCGCAGAAATACAAAGCATCCTAAGAAACTACTATAAGCAACTCTGTGCCAATAAAACGGACAACCTGGAAGAGATGGACAAATTCTTAGAAAGGTATAACCTTCCACGACTGAACCAGGAAGGAATAGAAAATATGAACAGACCAATCACAAGTAATGAAATTGAAACTGTGATTAAAAATCTTCCAACAAACAAAAGTCCAGGACCAGATGGCTTCACAGGTGAATTCTATCAAACATTTAGAGAGGAGCTAACACCCATCCTTCTCAAATTCTTCCAAAAAATTGCAGAGGAAGGAACAGTCCCAAACTCATTCTATGAGGCCACCATCACCCTGATACCAAAACCAGACAAAGATACTATAGAAAAAGAAAATTACAGACCAATATCACTGATGAATATAGATGCAAAAATCCTCAACAAAATACTATCAAAGAGAATCCAACAACACATTAAAAGGATCATACACCATGATCAAGCGGGATTTATCCCAGGGATGCAAGGATTCTTCAATATACGCAAATCAATCAATGTGATACACCATATTAACAAATTGAAAAATAAAAACCATATGATCATCTCAACAGATGCAGAAAAAGCTTTTGACAAAATTCTACACCCATTTATGATAAAAACCCTAAGAAAGTGGGCATAGAGGGAACCTACCTCAACATAATAAAGGCCATATACGACAAACCCACAGCAAACATCATTCTCAATGGTGAAAAGCTGAAAGCATTTCCTCTAAGATCAGGAACGAGACAAGGATGTCCACTCTCACCACTATTACTCAACATAGTATTCGAAGTTTTAGCCATAGCAATCAGAGAAGAAAAAGAAATAAAAGGAATCCAAATCAGAAAAGAAGTAAAGCTGTCACTGTTTGCAGATGACATGATACTATACAATAGAGTATCCTAAAGATGCGACCAGAAAACTACTATAGATAATCAATAAATTTGGTAAAGTTGCAGGATACAAAAGTAATGCACAGAAATCTCTTGCATTCCTATACACTAATGATGAAAAATCTGAAAGCGAAATTAAGGAAACACTCCCATTTACCACTGCAAGAAAAAGAATAAAATACCTAGGAGCAAACGTACCTAAGGAGACAAAAGACCTGTATGCAGAAAACTATAATACATTGAAGAAAGAAATTAAAGTTGATACGAACAGATAGAGAGATATATCATGTTCTTGGATTGAAGGAATCAACATAGTGAAAATGACTATACTACCTAAAGAAATCTACAGATTCAATGCAATCCCTATCAAACTAAGAATGGCATTTTTCACAAAACTAGAACAAAAAATTTCACAATGTGTATGGAAACACAAAAGACCCCGAATAGCCAAAGCAATCTTGAGTAAGAAAAACGGAGCTGGAGGAATCAGGCTCCCTAACTTCAGACTATACTACAAAGCTACAGTAATCAAGATAGTATGGTACTGGCACAAAAACAGAAATATAGATCAATGGAACAGGATAGAAAGCCCACAGATAAACCCACGCACATACTGTCACCTTATTTTTTATATAGGAGGCAAGAATATATGATGGAGGAAGGACAGCCTCTTCCATAAGTGGTGCTGGTAAAACTGGACAGCTACATGTAAAAGAATGACATTAGAACACTCCCTAACACCATACACAAAAATAAACTCAAAATGGGTTAAAGATCTAAATGTAAGTCTAGACACTATAAAACTCTTAGAGGAAAACATTGGCAGAACACTGTAATCCATATATCACAGCAAGATCCTTTTTGACCACCTCCTACAGAAATGGAAATAAAAACAAAAATAAACACCTGGGAACTAATGAAACTTAAAAGCTTTTTCACAGCATAGTAAACCATAAAAAAGACGAAGAGAGAACCCTCAGAATGGGAGAAAATATTTGCAAATGAAGCAACTGACAAAGGATTAATCTCCAAAATTTACAAGCAGCTCATGCAGCTCAATATCAAAATAACAAAAAACCCAATCCAAAAATGGGCAGAAGACCTAAATACACATTTCTCCAAAGAAGATATACAGATTGCCAACAAACACATGAAAGAATGCTCGGGCTTCCCTGGTGGCACAGTGGTGGAGAATCTGCCTGCTAATGCAGGGGACACAGGTTCGAGCCCTGGTCTGGGAAGATCCCACATGCCACGGAGCAACTAGGCCCGTGAGCCACAACTACTGATCCTGCGCATCTGGAGCCTGTGCCCCGCAACAAGACAGCCGCGATAGTGAGAGGCCCATGCACCGTGATGAAGAGTGGCCCCCACTTGCCACAACTAGAGAAAGCCCTTGCACAGAAACGAAGACCCAACACAGCCAAAAATAAAAATAAATAAAACAAATGTGGGGTTTAAAAAGTTCTGATAAAAAAAAAAGAGTTGGCTGTTTATTTAAAAAAAATGCTCAACATCATTAATCATTAGAGAAATGCAAATCAAAACTCATTGAGATGTTACCTCACACCACTCAGAATGGCCATCATCAAAAACTCTACAAACAGTAAATGCTGGAAAGGGTGTGGGGAAAAGGGAACCCTCTTGCACTGTTGGTGGGAATGTAAATTTATACAGCCACTATGGAGAACAGTATGAAGGTTCCTTAAAAAACTAAAAATAGAACTATCATATGACCCAGCAATCCCACTACTGGGCATATACCCTGAGAAAACCATAATTCAAAAAGTCATGTACCACAATGTTCACTGCAGCTCTATTTACAATAGCCAGGACATGGAAGCAACCTAAGTGTCCATCGACAGATGAATGGATAAAGAAGATGTGGCACATATATACAATGGAATATTACTCAGCCATAAAAAGAAACGAAATTGAGTTATTTGTAGTGAGGTGGATGGAGTTAGATAGAGTCTGTCATACAGAGTGAAGTAAGTCAGAAAGAGAAAAACAAATACAGTATGCTAACACATATATATGGAATCTAAAAAAAAAATGGTTCTGAAGAACCAAGCGGCAGGACAGGAATAAACACGCAGATGTAGACAATGGACTTGAGGACACAGGGAGGGGGAAGAGTAAGCTGGGATGAAGTGAGAGAGTGCCATGGACTTATATATACTGCCAAATGTAAAATAGATAGCTAGTGGGAAGGAGCTGCATAGCACAGGGAGATCAACTCGGTGCTTTGTGACCACCTAGAGGGGTGGGATAGGGAGGGTGGGAGGGAGACGCAAGAGGGAGGAGATATGGGGATATATGTATATGTATAGCTGATTCACTTTGTTATAAAGCAGAAACTAACACACCATTGGAAAGCAATTATACTCCAATAAGGATGTTAAATAAAACAAACAAAGAAATAAATAATAAAAGCATTTAAGGACAAAAAAAAATCAGTGGCTACTGGGACTTCCTTCGTGGTCCAGTGGATAAGACTCTCCCCTCCCCATGCAGGGAGCCCTGTTTTGATCCCTGGTCGGAACTAGATTCCACATGCTGCAACTAAGAGTTTGCATGGTGCAACTATGAACCCACATGCTGCAACTAAAAGATCCGACATGCTACAACTAAGACCTGGCACAGCCGATTTTAATAATAATTATAATAATTATTATTATTAGTAGTAGTAGTATTAGTGTCATAATTAAAATAAATATTAAAAAATCAGTGGCTGCTCACAGAAAAAGTCTGGAATTCTAGCTTGAGTGTTGCATTCATTAGCATGGCCTCCAGAGGCAAGCTGCAGAATATGAAGGAAACAGCCTTCTCTCTTCAAATATTGCTTTCCTATTGCACAAGGGAAAAGGCATCAGGAATGTTGGTTACAGCCAGGCATTTTGCTCAAGGGGATAAAAATCTAATTCTTTACACTTTATTAACTGATTACACCCTTGTTTCCTATGGTAAAATTACATGGTAAACAGCACCTGCAGATGACAGGGATGTCAGCTGGAAAAAATTCGTTAATAGTGAGACATGAGGGATACATCCATTATTTCTAGTGACTCTCCAGATATTGCTACAAAAATATTTTTTGTCTAATATCTCAACCCACAAAATTATTGGGCACTTTTTTTCATTTTACCATGACATAGAATAAATTTGATTCATTTTATATTTCATGGTATGTATGTGATTGTATTAGATGATTCATAGGAAATTACTCATAAGGTTTTTGAGGGTAGAGGCCACATTTTGTCCATTTTTGTAACCCTATTGCCTAGCTCTGTACCTGGCACATGGTAGGCCCCTAATAAATATCTATCTGTCAAAAGAATGATAGAACTATCAGTAATCCATTCTATAAAGCCAGGATTTTATTTGACTTGAATTAGACCACATTTCTTAGGATCAACCATGGCTAGGTAGACTAAGGACATGTAACAATACTGGCAGTAATCAAATCAAATGGATCTTAAGAGTGTGAGATTCTGAAGGTCGGTGGCTCTCAAACTTTGGTGTGCATCAGAATCACTAGGCATGAGTGTTAAAATGTAGAATTCCCAGCCTTCGCCTCCCCAAAGTTAGATTAAGTAAGCTGAAGTGAGACATGAGAATCTGGCTTTTCAACTAGCTCACTATGGGATTCTGATGCAGGTAGCTCTGGAAACACATTTTGAGAAACTGCTATATTATTCATTCCTCAACTGATTCATTATCTGGAGACTAAAAAGACGAAGTCCTCTTTTGTCACTGGTAAAATAGGGCTCTCACATAGATAGTGTTTTTTTGCCTTTTATTCTGTCATTCCTGGAGTTAATTTGTTTATAGAAATTGGTACTTCATCTCTCTCAAGAGGAGGCATACCAGGCTTTCTAAAATTGGCAATTCACCTGGTTTTTTTTAAAAAAAGATTTGTCTTTCAATGTTCTTGAATAAATCTATTCTTTCTTATTGCAATCACTGCCATCACTACCACCACTCATCAGCAATCAGCTGGGACCTTCAAATAAAATAAAATAAAATAAAAACATTTACACCCTGGGATATTTAAGAAAATCTCCAAGTGATTCCACCACAGCAATATGTGAGCATTCCAGTACCAATGAGTGAAGTAGGGTTGCCCAAATTAGTTTGATGGGTATGTCATGGATATAAAATGAATATAGGAGCTGGCATTGAATATACTTTCAATCTTAAAGGAACCCTTAATTTAATATGCTTTGATTTTCAACAAAAGATCTGGAGAGGGTCACTCAGGTTTGTATGCTGAACAAACACTGAGTACCACATGGAGGGCAGTGAAGTGAACACTATTTTAACATACACGAACAACATCCAAATAATCCTGAGTTGCTTTGCCGTGCCTGATACCACTACATAGCAGGAGGTAGTAAGGTTTTAAAAGCAGTGTGACAAGAAGGGAAGCACAGTATGTGCTGTTGCCAAATGGAGTGTGCTAGCTCCTGAGAGAGAGCAAACAAGAACACTCAACATTGATCACAGCATCCCATTGGAGCTGCCACCATTGGGGTCAGGGTAGAGGTGGCAGCAATCAGCTCAAATGCCAAAGGAAATTGGCACCCTGGACATCTCTGGTGTGAGTGCTGGGGATTACTATCCCCTATCGTACATATATCTGATGATGACTGAAATTATATAGTAAATTAAACATGGAAACTAAAGAGAACCAACATTTTTCACATAGAGCTAAAAGCAGTCACTGGATTCTGCTCTCTAGGCCATTTGACTTAAAAATTACTGCCCAACAATACAAGTGACTGTAAAGTATAAAGCAAAATAAAAAAGAATAGTATCTTTATTTGAAGAGATTACCATAGTGTGGCATTGGAAAATTATACTAAAGACCAGTTCAATCTCTGGCTTTTCTCACCTCCCATTTTTGGGCTCTAAAGATCATTTAATACATCAAATAATGCCTTATATATTTTTAATATAAAATTTTCTTTCCCCCATTGGTAGTAAGCTCCTCAAAGGTAGCTATACTTGTAGGTTCAGAACCTGTGTGGACTTGTCCTCTGGATAAGATGAAATCAAAGATGAGTTATTTCAAACATAATACTACTAATGCAAAGGGGGAAAATGGACTCCTGCTCTGATCATGTGTTTCCTAGGTTTGGCCCTATTCCTAACATTCAGAACAGAGCTGAAGAACAGACTATTATGGAATTGATTCTCATCAATGGACAATGCAAGTTGTGTCTAGCTTTTGTATGACTTTGAAATTCACACCTGCCAAAGATGGCACATCTACTTCGTCGAACTGTTTTACTGTCAGAGTCGGAGTCATGCTTAATGTGAAATAGCAAGAGAGGACCACCACTACTGAGATTCTGGAAGTCAGCTGGTCTATGAGCATTAAAACAATGTTCACTGCTGACATGTGCAGAGATGCCAAGACAGAGGGATACCCAAGCATGTTCGGTATGGTGAGCTTTATGGCATACCCATAAGCAGGAGTGGCATAAGAAATACTCTAAAGAATGCACTGAACCATAGCTTCAGATAACATGACATACTTGTGGGCTACTTGGGAAAACAGCAGCCGAGACCAGCTTGGAATGCAATAGTATGGAATTTGGAAACTTTCTGAGCAAAGGCTTTTTTTAGATGAACACAAGTTGAACACAGAAATACAGACAGTGACAGGCTCTACAAATAGCAGCTGCAGCCACAAATCAAAAAGCAGTGTGTATGTATGTCATATAGAAAGGACTTTTGGTTGAAGATTTAGTCTTTGCTCCCTACAAGTGTGGGTGAAATCAGAAGTGACATGTTTGAATAAGAAGAAGGGCAGCAAAATATATTGGATGTGACTGCCTTCCCTTGGGAGAATCTGCTTATTTAATATGTATAATAATTCCTCATACTTCTAAAGTGAAAGGCACTTAGACACATAAGGAGAAAAACATACACTTCCACTTGTAATACCTGGAAATCACTTAAGGCTATCATTTGTGAATAGGATCAGTTTATACATTAGAATGTACCTATAGAACTTATTATATAAGTGCCAGGATAAAACCATCTCAGCCAATACTGAGCTTGGGATTCAGAAAATATTAGCTTTAATACATTCTCTTAATTATGAATTCTTAAATGGCTCTTGAAAATTCTATAACAATGTTGCAATTTATCTTTACAAAGCTGGACTAACATAGGATAGAGGTACATTATGACCAAAAGGAGATTGCCTGTGCAAGTTTAAACTAGGATTTTTTTCCCTTGTCCAAAATTTCACTATGAAATCGCTTCTGGTTCCCAGTGGAGACCTAAACCTCATAAACTACCTCTAAATCATGTTGTCCACAACATTCAAGATCAAGTATGGAGGAAGGCTAAGAGTGAGGTAGCTAGTGAAAAGAGAGTTGTAACGGTCCGAACTTGAGGGGGAGGGGAATAGGTAAGGAGCAAATTAAGAAACAGATGGCTATCAGTTCTAAGAGGGCAAAAATGTTCTAAACATTGTAGAAAAACTAAGCTGTGAGATGGATTTTAGGGAAAGATGAATCATATTCTGTTTAAGTTGATGCTGAAATATGTTTTAGACAAAAGTTCAACTATTATAGGTAGGGCTCATAATGAAAGAAAGGCTAGAAACAATGATCCAAACATACCCATGGGGTTGGGCAAATACCAAGGATATGAACATAGATATGTGGCCAGTGGACCATTAATCTAGGACTGGCTCACAAGAATGTGAGTACAGAAAGCGAATCTCAAAGGGAAAAGGTCAGGCAGGATAGGGTGTAAGTACTGTAAAACTGAATTCAATACAAGTATCTTAAGGGCAAGGAGGTAATCAGTGGTGATACAATCAGCAGAGATTCAGCCTGCAATAAATATGTGTGAAGCACAAACCTGAGGATTGGGGAAAAAGGAAATGACTGGGACACAAGTCCAGAACTTTAAACAATGTAAAACTCAGTCACCAAGGGCAGAAAAGGACTGGTAATAAAACTGCAAGGCCAGGAAGACCACTGCACTGTGAGATTAGATAAATCTAAAGTTGTAATGCTGTCCTTAGATAACTTGTCATTTTAGTACCTCCTGTATCCAAGTGTGGACAGGGCCTCACTTGAAGTAAATACAAAACTGGTCATGTGACATAATGGTAGACCAATACTGCTTCAGTAGCTGTAAAACTGAGGGAAAAAACCAAAACATTTTAAAACATGACTGTTAATTAGAATTCAGCATTAGGGTGTTTCTATGCAAATCTTCTTTTCTCAGAGGAAAATTCCTGACTCTTGCTTATGACCATGACAGTGAGTGAAGGAAACCTCATGCTGAGTATTGTCTCATAAATCACTTCTACAGCATCTCAACAGAGCTAACCACTCAAAAAGAAATTAGGATAAAATATAAACAAACGAAATGAAGTATAGCAAAATACTCTATTCGTTAAAGTAAATTTTATGCATATCCATTGATTGTTAGTTTAGGGACTAAAGTCATTTTTCCATGGAGCAATGGAGAGTTAGATTTCATTACTATCTACTGCTCTCTTTCACCGAGCTTTAACCCCAGTGAGTCCTCTAATTTCTATTAATGGGTAAATAATACAGGCCTGTACAATTTATAGCTAATTGCTCCTAATTACAAGTATCTCCCCAATCATTAAAAGCTTATAAACTTTAAAATTTGACAAGTATATAGACATCTGGATCAAGGTAGCTGACTGAACAAACAATTTTAGCTCCTCTCTTTCCCAAGATCCTATTAAGCAAGTAAAAAAATGATATAATGAAAAGACTAACAGAGGGAATCAGCAGTAAAGAGATTTCAATATGTTTCTAAAAGACGGAAAGTGGATAGGATGCTGACTGATAAAGAAGGGCTGAGAAAGTGACAGAGGGGGCTTACAGCCTGGAGGATGCTGATCTGCCCTGTAGGACCCCAGAGAAATTTGAAACTTGGAAATGCCAAGTAAGGGAGAGGGTGAGAATGAAATGTGAGAAATTCACTGAAAGCGTGTGTACTGAACAATCATCTCCTGCCCCAGAGTATAGATACCCTAGTATTCAGGCATTTATCCTCAAGATCAAAAAAAAAAGAAAATCAGAACATTCTTCTCTAAAGAGATTGTCATCTAAGAACAATTGAACAATTGAAGTACCTAGTATGGGCATTTGCTCTAGGGAGCAAAGACATCCACATTCTGGGATTTAGAGGTCCCCCCTAACATAATGGCTCTGTGTACATGGGTGGGGCTTACAGGCTTCATATTTGGGGCATCCAGCCATTTTGCTCAACCCCTAGACACATTATGATATTTCAGAACATCAAAGATTAAAAAAAAAAAAAGAACCTGAAAGCTCCCAGAGATAAAAAACATTAACAGTTAAAGGAAGGAGAATTGGAATAGATTGGTCACCTCAACAGCAACACTGGGTGTTCGAGAAAACAATGGAGAAATGCCTTCAAGGCTCTTAGGGAAACTTATTTTGAACCTACAGTTTTATTTGTAGCCAACTATAAATTGAACATGATAGTTAAAAAAAAAAAAGACATTTCCAGATTGCAAAGATTCAAATTTCACCTCTCACCCCTTTCTTAGGAAGTTCCTTAGGCATATACTCCAGCAAACTGAGAATGAAAAATGAGTAAAGAAAGACAGAGATACACACTGGATTCTGGAAACAGTGAACTTAAAACTAGAGACTAACGGGGGAGACCTTCAAGATGGTGGAGGAGTAAGACGTGGAGATCACCTTCCTCCCCACAAATACATCAGAAATACATCTACATGTGGAACAATTCTTACAGAACACCTACTGAATGCTGGCAGAAGACTTCAGACTTCTCAAAAGGCAAGAAACTCTTCATGTACCTGGGTAGGGCAAAAGAAAAAACAGAGACAAAAGAATAGGGATGGGACCTGCACCTCTGGGAGGGAGCTGAGAAGGAGGAAAAGTTTCCACACACTAGGAAGCTCCTTCAGTGGCAGAGATGGGGGTTGGGGGGGGAGCTTCGGAGACACGGAGGAGAGCACAGCAACAAGGGTGTAGAGGGCAAAGCAGAGAGGTTCCTGCAAAGATGATCGGTGTCGACCAGCACTCACCAACCTGAGAGGCTTGTCTGCTCACCCACCGGGGTGGGCAGGAGCTGGGAGCTGAGGCTGGGGAGTCGGAGGTCAGATCCCAGGGAGAGGACTGGAGTTGGCTGCGTGAACACAGCCTGAAGGGGGCTAATGCGCCACAGCTAGCCAGGAGGGAGAACGGGAAAAAGTCTGGACCTGCCTAAGAGGCAAGAGACCATTGTTTTGGGGTGCATGAGGAGAGGGGATTCAGAGCACTGCCTAAACGAACTGCAGACAGGCACAGGTTGCGGCTATCAGTGTCGACACCAGAGACGGGCGTGGAACGCTAAGGCTGCTGCTGCAGTCACCAAGAAGCCTGTGTGCAAGCACAGGTCACTATCCACACCTCCCCTCCTGGGAGCCTGTGTAGACCACCACTGCCAGGGTCCTGTGATCCAGGGACAACTTCCCTGGGAGAACACATGGCATGCCTCAGGCTGGTGCAATGTCACGCCGGCCTCTGCCGCAAAAGGCTCGCCCCGCATTCCATACCCCTCCCTCCCCCCAGCCTGAGTGAGCCAGAGCCCCCTAATCAGCTGCTCCTTTAACCCCGTCCTGTCTGAGTGAAGAACAGATGCCCTCAGGCGACCTACACCCAGAGGCGGGGCCAAATCCAAAGTTGAACCCCAGGAGTTGTACGAACAAAGAAGAGAAAGGAAAATTTCTCCCAGCAGCCTCAGGAGCAGCGGATTAAATCTCCACAATCATCTTGATGTACCCTGCATCTGTGGAATACCTGAATAGACAACGAATCATCCCAAAATTCAGGCAGTGGACTTTGGGAGCAATTGTAGACTTGGGGTTTGCTTTCTGCATCCAATTTGTTTCTGGTTTTATGTTTATCTTAGTTTAGTATTTAGAGTTTATTATCATTGGTAGACTTGTTTATTGATTTGGTTGCTCTCTTCCTCCAAATTTTTTATATATACATTTTTTTCCACTTTTCTCTTTAGGTGAACGTGTATGTGTTTGCTTTTTTCTGTGATTTTGTCTGTATAGCTTTGCTTTTACCATTTGTCTTAGGGTTCTGTCTGGTTTTTTTTTTCTTTTTTTTTTAGTGTAGTTTTTAGCACTTGTTATCATGGGTGGATTTGTTTTTTGGTTTGGCTGCTTTCTTTTTTCTTTCTATCCTTTTTTTAAAAACTTTTTTGTTTTTAATAATTATATTTTATAATAATTATTTTAATTTATTTTATTTATTTATTTATTTATTTATTTATTTCTCCCTTTTCTTCTGAGCCGTGTGGCTGACACGGTCTTGGTGCTCTGGCAGGGTGTCAGGCCTGTACCTCTGAGGTGGGAGAGCTGAGTTCAGGACATTGGTCCACCGGAGACCTCCCGGCTCCACGTAATATCAAACAGCAAAAGATCTCCCAGAAATCTCCATCTCAACACTAAGACCGAGCTGCACTCAACGGCCAGCAATCCACAGTTCTGGACACCCTACGCCAAACAACTAGCAAGACAGGAAGACAACCCCACCCATTAGCAGAGAGGCTGCCTGAAATCATAATAAGGTCACAGACACCGCAAAACACACCACCAGACGCAGTCCTGCCCACCAGAAATACAAGATCCAGCCTGATCCACCAGAACACAAGCACTAGTCCCATCCACCTAGAAGCCTGCACAACCCACTGAACCAACTTTACCCACTGGGGGCAGACACCAAAATCAATGGGAACTACAAAGCTGCAGCCTGTGAAAACGAGACCCCAAACACAGTAAATTAAGCAAAATGAGAAGACAGAGAAACACACAGCAGATGAAGGAGCAAGGTAAAAACCCACCAGACCAAACAAATGAAGAGGAAATAGGCACTCTACCTGAAAAAGAATTCACAGTAATGATAGTAAAGATGATACAAAATCTTGGAAATAGAATGGAGAAAATACAAGGGAAGTTTAACAAGAATGTAGAACAACTAAAGAGCAAACAAACAACAATAAACAACACAATAAATGAAATTAAAAATTCTCTAGAAGGAATCAATTACAGAAAAACTGAGGCAGAAGAACGGATAAGTGACTTGGAAGACAAAATAGTGGAAATAACTACTGCAGAGCAGAATAAAGAAAAAAGAATGAAAACAGTTGAGGACACTCTTAGAGACCTCTGGGGCAACATTAAATGCAACAACATTTGAATTATAGGGGTCCCAGAAGAAGAAGAGAAAAAGAAAGGGACTGAGAAAATATCTGAAGAGATTATAGTTGAAAATTTCCCTAATATGGGAAAGGAAATAGTCAATCAAGTCCAGGAAGCACAGAGATTCCCATACAGGATAAATCCAAGGAGAAACACGCTAAGACACATATTAATCAAACTATCAAAAATTAAAAACAAAGACAAAATATTAAAAGCAGCAAGGGAAAAACAACAAATAACATACAAGGGAATCCCCATAAGGTTAACAGCTGATCTTTCAGCAGAAACTCTGCACGCCAGAAGGGAGTGGCAGGACATATTCAAAGTGATGAAAGGGAAAAACCTACAACGAAGATTAGTCTACCCAGCAAGGATCTCATTCAGATTTGACAGAGAAATTAAAACCTTTACAAACAAGCAAAAGCTAAGAGAATTCAGCACCACCAAACCAGCTTTACAAAAAATGCTAAAGGAACTTCTCTAGGCAAGAAACACAAGAGAAGGAAAACACCTACAATAACAAACCCAAAACATTTAAGAAAATGGAAATAGGAACATACATATCCATAAATACCTTAAATGTAAATGGATTAAATGCTCCAACCAAAAGACATAGACTGGCTGAATGGATACAAAAACAAGACCCGTATATATGCTGTATACAGGAGACCCACTTCAGACCTAGGGACACATATGGACTGAAAGTGAGTGGGATGGAAAAAGATACTCCATGCAAATGGAAATCAAAAGAAAGCTGGAGTAGCAAATCTCATAACAGACAAAATCGACTTTAAAATAAAGACTATCATAAGAGACAAGTAAGGACACTACATAATGATCAAGGGACTGATCCAAGAAGAAGATATAACGATTATAAATATTTATGCACCCAACATAGGAGCACCTCAATACATAAGGCAAATACTAACAGCCATAAAAGGGGAAACCGACAGTAACACAATCAGAGTAGCGGACTTTAACACCTCACTTTCACCAATGGACAGATCATCAAAAATGAAAATAAATAAGGAAACACAAGCTTTAAATGATACATTAAACAAGATGGACTTAATTGATGTTTATAGGACATTCCGCCCCAAAACAACAGAATACACTTTCTTCTCAAGTGCTCATGGAACATTCTCCAGGATAGATCATATCTTGGGTCACAAATTAAGCCTTGGTAAATTTAAGAAAATTGAAATCGTATCAAGTATCTTTTCTGACCACAACGTTATGAGACTAGGTATCAATTACAGGGAAAATCTGTAAAAAAAATACAAACACATAGAGGCTAAACAATACACTACTTAATAACCAAGAGATCACTGGAGAAATCAAATAGGAAATCAAAAAATACCTAGAAACAAATGACAATGAAAACACGACAACACAAAACGTCTGGGAGGCAGCAAAAGCATTCTAAGAGGGAAGTTGATAGCAATACAATCTTACCTCAAGAAACAAGAAACATCTCAAATAAACAACCTAACCTTACACCTAAAGCAATTAAAGACAGAAGATCAAAAAAAAACCCAGTGTAAGCAGAAGGAAAGAAATAATAAAGATAAGACCAGAAATAAATGAAGGAAACAATAGCAAAGATCAATTAAATTAAAAGCTGGTTCTTTGAGAAGATAAACAAAATTGATAAACCATTTGCCAGACTCATCAAGAAAAAAAGGGAGAAAACTCAAATCAATAGAACTAGAAATGAAAAAGGAGAAGTACCAACTGACACTGCAGAAATACAGAGGATCATGAGAGGTTACTACAAGCAACTATATGCCAATAAAATGGATAACCTGGAAGAAATGGACAAATTCTTAGAAATGCAGAACCTTCCGAGACTGAACCAGGAAGAAATAGAAAACATAAACAGACAAATCACAAACACTGAAATTGAAACTGTGATTAAAAATCTTCCAACAAACAAAAGCCCAGGACCAGATGGCTTCACAGGCGAATTCTATCAAACGTTTAGAGAAGAGCTAACACCTATCCTTCTCAAACTCTTCCAAAATACAGCAGAGTGAGGAACGCTCCCAAACTCATTCTATGAGGCCACCATCACCCTGATACCAAAACCAGACAAAGATACAACAAAAAAAGAAAATTACAGACCAATAGCACTGATGAACATAGATGCAAAAATCCTCAACAAAATACTAGCAAACAGAAACCAAGGATCATACACCATGATCAAGTGCAGTTTACCCCAGGAATGCAAGAATTCTTCAATATACGCAAATCAATCAATGTGATAAATCATATTAACAAATTGAAGGAGAAAAACCACATGATCATCTCAATAGATGCAGAAAAAGTTTTCAACAAAATTCAACACCCATTTGTGATAAAAACCCTCCAGAAAGTAGGCATAGAGGGAACTTACCTCAACATAATAAAGGCCATATATGACAAACTCACAGCAAACATCATTCTCAATGGTGAAAAACTGAAACCATTTCCTCTAAGACCAGGAACAGGACAAGGTTGTCCACTCTCACCACTATTACTCAACATAGTATTGGAAGTTTCAGCCACAGCAACCAGAGAAGAAAAAGAAATAAAAGGAATCCAAATCAGAAAAGAAGAAGTAAAGCTGTCACTGCAAATGACATGATACTGTACATAGAGAATTCTAAAGATGCTACCAGAAAAATGCTAGAGATAATGAATTTGGTAAAGTAGCAGGATACAAAATTAATGCACAGAAATCTCTTGCATTCCTATACACTAATGATGAAAAATCTGAAAGAGAAATTAAGTAAACACTCCCATTTACCATTGCAACAAAAAGAATAAAATACCTAGGAATAAACCTACCTAAGGAGACAAAAGACCTGTATGCAGAAAACTATAAGACACTGATGAAAGAAATTAAAGATGATACAAACAGATGGAGAGATATACCATGTTCTTGCATTAGAAGAATCAACATTGTGAAAATGATTATACTACCCAAAGCAATCTACAGAGTCAATGCAATCGCTATCAAACTACCAATGGCATCTTTCACAGAACTACAACAAAAAAATTCACAATTTGTATGGAAACACAAAATACCCTGAATAGCCAAAGCAATCTTGAGAAAGAAAAACGGAGCTGGAGGAATCAGCCTCCTGGACTTCAGACTATAGTACAAAGCTACAGTAATCAAGACAGTATGGTAGTGGCACAAAAACAAAAATATAGATCCATGGAATAGGATTGAAAACCCGGAGATAAACCGACGCACATACGGTCACCTTATTTTTGATAAAGGAGGCAGGAACATACAATGGAGAAAAGACAGCCTCTTCAATAAGTGGTGCTGGAAAAACTGGACAACTACATGGAAAAGAACGAAATTAGAACACTCCCTAACACCATACACAAAAGTAAACTCAAAATGGATAAATACCTAAATGTAAGGCCAGACAGTATAAAACTCTTAGAAGAAAACATAGGAAGAACACTGTATGACATACATCACAGCAAGATCCTTTTTGACCAACCTCCTACAGAAATGGAAATGAAAACAAAAATAAAGAAATGGGACCTAATGAAACTTCAAAGCTTTTGCACAGCAAAGGAAACCATAAACAAGATGAAAAGACAACCCTCAGAATGGGAGAAAATATTTGCAAATGAAGCAACTGACAAAGGATTAATCTCCAAAATTTACAAGCAGCTCATGCAGCTCAATATTAAAAAAACAACCCAATCCAAAAATGGGCAGAAGACCTAAGTAGACATTTCTCCAAAGAAGATATATAGATTGCCAACAAACACATGAAAGAATGCTCAACATTACTAATCATTAGAGAAATGTAAATCAAAACTGCAATGAGGTATCACTTCACACCAGTCAGAATGGCCATCATCAAAAAATCTACAAACAATAAATGCTGGAGATGGTGTGGAGAAAAGGGAACCCTCTTGCACTGTTGGTGGGAATGTAAATTGATACAGCCACTATGGAGAACTGTATGGAGGTTCCTTAAAAAACTAAAAATAGAACTACCATACGACCCAGCAATCCCACTTTTGGGCATATACCCTGAGAAAACCATAATTGAAAAAGAGTCATGTAGCACAATGTTCATTGCAGCATTATTTACAATAGCCAGGACATAGAAGCAACCTAAGTGTCCATCGACAGATGTTGGATAAAGGAGATGTGGCACATATATACAGTGGAATATTACTCAGCCATAAGAAGAAACAACATTGAGTTATTTGTAGTGAGGTGGATGGATCTAGAGTCTGTCACACAGAGTGAAGTAAGTCTGAGAGAGAAAAACAAATACCATTTGCTAACACATATATATGGAATCTAAAAAAAAAATGGTTCTGAAGAACCTAGGGGCAGGACAGGAATAAAGACGCAGACGTAGAGAATGGACTAGAGGACACGGGGAGGGGGAAGGGTAAGCTTGGAGAAAGTGAGAGTGGCATGGACTTATATATACTACCAAATGTAAAATAGATAGTTAGTGGGAAGCAGCCGCATAGCACAGGGAGATCAACTCGGTGCTTTGTGACCACCTAGATGGGTGGGATAGGAAGTGTAGGAGGGAGACGCGAGAGGGAGGAGATATGGGGATATATGTATATTTATAGCTGATTCACTTTGTTATAAAGCAGAAACTAACACACCATTGTAAAGCAAGTATACTCCAATAATGATGTTAAAAAAATAAATTAAAAAATACCCCCAAAACCAAAAAAAACTAGAGACTAATAAAAGTAAGACCAAGGATGACAGCTACACAACAGGCCTAAGGAGCATTCAGTTGGAATGGAAGGAAGGAGGGCTCCAGGAGGGAAGAATCCAGAAAATAAGAGGAGGGGGGTGCTCAAGATTCTACTCCCCTTTTAGAAATTAGAGAAGTTGTGGATGCTGCAGATAATGTGAGAAAAAATAAAGGCAGTTAAAAAATCCAGAAAAAATAAAACATCATACGGATTAAGAAATGTTAAATCTCTCATAACCCTTGACAGAAAAGAGGAAAATTTTAAATAGCCCCAATAGTATAAACACTGCATACTGATTTTCAACTTTCACAAATAAACAATTACAAAAGCACAGGATAAGTTAATTATAGACATACTTAATTATAGATAAAGAACAAAACATATATGTTACCCCTCTTGGCAATGTGAAAAGTAAAAGTACAAATGACAAGAATTAGTAGGTAGAAGAGATGAGAGATAAAGGGAAGAATTAATGGCTTCATCTTACAAATAAGAGTTAAATACTTTCCACAGTTTATGGAACAAGAAATAAAGGTCTAAGTATATTTCTCTAACAAACAAACAGAGGGACTAAAAGCACGATAACTACATTAGGACGAGAGGTAGAATAATTGAGGTAAAGACTCATTTATCACAGTAGAAAATTAATAAAGTCTAAAATAGGTAAATCAAGTAGTATAGCTGTATATATGGAGGCAATCACAGAAGAACTAAACAAACAGTTAATAGAGTTAAAAGTAATAATCTCAGAGGATTGGAACTGGGAGCACAGAGGGTTAGAACAGTGAAATGTTGCTTACATTATAAGCCTTTACGTACATAGTTCATATTTTTAAAAACCACATGCATGTACTACTTGGCTACTCCAAAACCAACCAGGAACTTTGAAACAGGAAACTTTTGCCACTACTAAACTCAAACCAGCCTCTGAGACTCCTCACCTGAAAAAGAATGCTGGCAAGGGGCCATCTAAGCATAGCTCCTGTCTCTCATTCCATCTGTCTCTTTCCCCCAACCCCTGCCCCAAAGCCTACGTTCTTTCTCTCAACACGAACTATAGATTAAGTTACAACCAGCTTCATTCTCAGCCACGAAGATTACTTTTAATTGTTTTATAGGGATACAATAAACTGTACATATTTAAGGGTACAACTTAAGTTTTGACATATGTATGTACATATGTACACCTGTGAAACCATCATCACAATCAAAAGAATGAAGATATCCACCTGCCCCCTCCCCCAGATTTTCCCCATACCCTTTGGTATTCCCTTCCCACTAAGCCACATCTCTGATGCCCTGTGCATTCCCAGGCAACCACTGATAAGCTTTCTGGCACTATTGACTAGTTTTCATCTTCTAGAATTTTATATAAATAGAATCATACAATGTGTACTTTTTTGGAGGTCTGATTTCTTTCACTCAGCTTAATTATTATTTAAAAATATTTTTTTTAATTTATTTATTCATTTTTATTCTTGGCTGTGTTGGGTCTTCGTTTCTGCGCAAGGGCTCTCTCCAGCTGCGGCAAGCGGGGACCACTCTTCATCGCGGTGCGCGGGCCTTTCACTGTCGCGGCCTCTCCCATTGCGGGGCACAGGCTCCAGACGCACAGGCTCAGCAGTTGTGGCTCACGGGCCTAGTTGCTCCGCGGCATGTGGGATCTTCCCAGACCAGGGCTCGAACTCGTGTCCCCTGCATTGGCAGGCAGATTCTCAACCACTGCGCCACCAGGAAAGCCCCACCTTAATTATTTTGAGATGCATCCATGTAATAACATATATCAAATATATATCAGCAGTTCATTCCTTTTTATTGATAAGTAGTATTCCATTGTATGGATGTAACAGAATTTGTTTATGCATTCACCTGTTCATGGACATAATGGGTTGTTTCCAGTTTTTAGTTACTGCAAATAAAACTGTTATATACATTGGTATGCAAGTGTTCGTATGGATATATGCTTTCCTTTCTCATAGGACATCAGAGTGGAATTCTTGGTTTTCTTATAAGCATATGCTATAAGAAACTATCAAACTGTTTTCTAAAGTGAATGTGCCATTTTATATTCCCACCAACAATGTATGAAGACTTGCAGTTTCTCACATCCTCATCAAAACTTGGTATGGTCAGTCTTTTTAAGTTTAGCTATTCTAATATGTGTGTAGTACTCTTTCATTGTGGTTTTAATCTGCATATCCCTAATGACTAATGATGTTGGGCATCTTTTCATATATCTTCTTTGAAGTATGTGTTCATATCTTTCACCCATTAAAAAGATTGAGTCGTCATTAGTTTTAGAATTGAGTCTGATAGTTTTAGAATTTACATTTAAGTCTATGATCCATTTTGAGTTACTTTTTGTAGAGTGTGAGATATTAATCAAGGTTTTAAAAAATAATGATGTCCAAATGTTCCAGCATGATTATTATTAGAAAGACTATCTATGCTTTCTCCACTGAATTGCTTTACACCTTTGTTAAAGATTAATTGACCATATATGTGCAGGTCTACTTCTGGGCTCACTATTCTACTCCTTGATCTACCATCTATCGTCATATGAAAAACACTGTGTCTTGATAACTGCTGGTTTCTAATGAGCTTTGAGATCAGGTAGTCCTCCAAGTTTGTTTTTTTACAAAGTTGTTTTGTTTCAAAGTCCTTTGCCTTTCCAAAAAAAGTTTAGAATCGAAGTGTCAATTTCTACAAAAAAAAAATTAGGATAGATCAAGTTGGGGAAAACTGACATCTTAACATTATTTCATATATTTGATGCCATTATGAAATATATTTTTAAAGTGTCAAATTCTGATTGTTTATTGCTGATATACATGAATATAATTGATTTTTTAAATAGTAAGTCTGTGTCCTGTGAACTTGTTATATTCACTTACTCGTTTCTAGTGGTTGTTTTGTAGATTTTGTATGCTTTTCTACAAAGATGATCACATTGCATATAAAGACAGTTGAATTTTCTTTCAAAACTGGTTGCTTGTTATTTTTCTCTTTCCTTACTGCACTGGTTAGAACCTTCAGCACAATGCTGACTAGAAATGATGTGAGTAGACATCCTTACCTTGTTCTTAATCTTAGAAGGAAAGCATTCATTCTTTCACTATGAAGTATGATGTTAGCACTAGGGTTTTTGAGGAAGGTCCCCTCTACTCCTAGTTTTTTGAGAATTTTTTTCATGGATTTGTATTGGATTTTGGTAACCATTTTATCCGCATTGATTGATATGATGATACGATTTTCCTTCCTGAGGCTTTTAATAGGGTTAATCACATTGATTTTTCCCCCCATTTAAAAAAAATTAAAGTGTAACTGACATACAAGTTAAAAACTACCCAGTGGAAATCTAGTTCTATATTCAGAGGCCTCAACTAAAACATTAGGAGAGGAGCTCAAAATCTTGTTCAGGTGGGCAGACGTTCATGAATGGACATTTTCCTGTCTGTCTGTCCTATCATCCATCCATTCACCCATCCATCTATCCATCCAATGTTTGCTAGGCACTTGTTCTAGTCAAAGAGTGTGCAAGGCACTGGAGATATAACGAACCTTGTAGACCTTGTTCTTATGAGACTTACAATCTACCTAGTGAGAAAATAAACAGTTAATCACATTCATGGGATGAATGCCATAGCAAGGTCATGGAGGAAAGTCAATGAAATCACAGAGGAGGGAGTTATTCTGCTTGGGGTAAGGAAGTTGGGGCAGATGCCTTTTGAGCTGGCATTTGAAAAGTAAGCAGGAGATTTCTAGACTGAGGTGAGTGAGAAGGGCATTCCAGAGAAATGGCTATAACTTAGGGCAGTGCTTTAGAAGTTTTTCCATACTTCCAATGCCTTCCCTACTCATTTTAGAGAAATTTTGCATTCTTTTACTATATATATATATATATATATATATATATATATATATATATATATATATATATATATATATTGTTTAAATATAATGAAGTGCTTTTCTATAACCCAGAGTAGAATCTATGCTCCAGGAAGACACATGTTGGACCCTGGCAGACCACTGCCAGTTTGTGAGTCCTAGCTCTGTGTGAAGGAGCTGAGGGTCACTGGTAAACAATCAGAAACTAGGAGCAGCTTCTTGGGGTAGTCGTCTAACCTCAGAATCATGTCAATCAAGCATTAGGCATGCAATTAGAAATACTCTAGCTTCAAAGCTTGTATGTTTGCCTAAGGACCTAAATTACCATTCGCTCACTCTCTGATTACCCCAGCTCCATGATGAGCCAAGTTCTACCTAGCACTGACAAAAAATAGCAAGAATGCTTTTAGTTGCTTTAAACAAGTTTTCAAATTTCTTTGGCAAATCAAGTCAGCACTACAGTATCTTGCTGGGGTCTTCAGTTGACATTGAACTGGGGTTGTGCAGAGCCCAGTTCTAAGAAATAAATAATGTGATGAATTATGTTAGTACTGAGATCCCTGAGCACCTGCCAGTCACAATTTTTGACTTGTACTAATAGTATCTGTTGAAATAGTAATCAGAGACCTCATCTCTCATCAGCTGATACCTAGATGTATGGAAAGTGTTGCCATATCCTGCTTGAGAGTTGATTAGAAATGTTTTGCATTACTTCTTGCCAATAAAGGTCAAATTCTGTTAAAACACATACCTTTAACATATAATGGAAGGTTTTGTAGAATGAAGAAACTTCTAAGTGTAAGTTGGTGGCACATTTATTTCCAGCAGCATTCAGTAAAATAGAGCTCAAGATAACCAAAGGATGAATCACCAAGGAGTTTCCTTTTTGTAAAGAATATTAGGCTACCAAAACTTTTCTGAGTTCCTACTGTAGCATTTTTCAACTATTTAAAAATTTAATCTATGTCCATTTTAATAAGTGTTTAATACTTTATGTAGTCCCTGTTTCTGATGGCAACCCATTTCCCGAGGAAGTATACCTGATTTACAATTATCTGCTGTGTATCTGAACCAGCTAAATAGAATTAATCAGACTACTTTTTATACTAGATAGTTATTTTGATTCTTTTTTGGAAACAAAAATGATAAGCATCCTCTTCATTCCAAAAATCATTGCCACAGTGTTTACATGGATTCTATTCACAGTTATCACCAACTTGTACTTCAGTTACTCCCCAAAGATTAAGCAGTTATCTGAATAAATTTGCTCAAACGGTTCTAAATCTACCCACCCAGTGCAACACAAAAAAACCCCTGCATTTCCATAAAAACCCAAATCATTCATTTAATAAACACTTATTGATAAAATACTGTGGAATGCAAGATACTATGCAATGTAACAGGGATACAAACAGAGTAAGATATGGCCTTTGCCTTCTACATAGTCACTGTTTAGCATGATGGATCTTTTATTTTTTGGGGGGGGGGCAATAAGAATTTATTTTTAAAATCCTTTGTACAACTTTACCACATTATGGTTCTGTGAAGGTATTTCGAGATTTTGTAGTTATAGTATGAATAAGATAAAATGGGAGAGGAAATATTCTCATATAGCATGATGGATCTTAACCAGGGCCAAGTATCAGAATTACTTGGAGAGTCTTTCCAAAATTGACCTGGGCAGTGCTGAGACCACCACCTAGGGAAGAAAGATCTGAAGTGCCTTCTGAAGGTTTGGTAGTTTGATAAATAGAGATAAAACCTAAGGGGCATCCTAGGTAGAGGGAATAGCATGTACAAACTTATTAAAGCATGCTACTTAGCTCTAAATTTTCTTATCTACAAAATGGGAATAATAATCACCTCATGGGATTGTTACGGGAATGAAATGAGAACATGTATGAAAGTGCCCGGTGTATTGTAGATGTTCAATCAGTGTTGTGTTCTTTGCCCTAACATTTAAAATAAAATTGATTTAAGAAATTAACTTTTCCTCCTCCCCGTGTCCTCAAGTCCACTCTCTATGTCTGCATCTTTATTCCTGTCCTGCTCCTAGGTTCATCAGAACCATTTTTTTTTTAGATTCCATAAATATGTGTTAGCATATGGTATTTGTTTTTCTCTTTCTGACTTACTACACTCTGTATGACAGTCTCTAGGTCCATCCACCTCACTACAAGTAACTCAATTTCATTTCTTTTTATGGCTGAGTAATATTCCATTGTATATATGTGCCACATCTTCTTTATCATTCATCTGTCAACGGACACTTAGGTTGCTTCCATGTCCTGGCTATTGTAAATAGTGCTGCAATGAACATTGTGGTACATGACTCTTTTTGAATTTTGGTTCTCTCAGGGTATATGCCCAGTAGTGGGATTGCTGGGTCATATGGTAGTTCTATTTTTGGTTTTTTAAGGAGCCTCCATACTGTTCTCCATAGTGGCTGTATCAATTTACATATTATTCAGCCATAAAAAGAAACGAAATTGAGTTATTTTTAGTGAGGTGGATGGACCTAGACTCTGTCATACAGAGTGAAGTAAGTCAGAAAGAGAAGAACAAATACCGTATGCTAACACATATATATGGAATCTAAAAAAAAAAAAAGGTTCTGACTAAAGACGCAGATGTAGAGAATGGACTTGAGGACACGAGGAGGGGGAAGGGTAAGCTGGGATGAAGTGAGAGAGTAGCATTGACATATATACACTACCAAATGTAAAACAGAGAGCTAGTGGGAAGCAGCTGCATCACACAGGGAGATCAGCTCGGTGCTTTGTGACCACCTAGAGGGGTGGGATAGGGAGGGTGGGAGGGAGACGCAAGAGGGAGGGGATATGGGGATATATGTATACATATAGCTGATTCACTTTGTTATACAGAAGAAATTAACACAACACTGTAAAGCAATTATACTCCAATAAAGATGTTTAAAAAATAAATAAATAAAATCAGAAAAAAAAAAGAAATTTATTTTTTCCACCTAGTGTGACCCTGAAGAAATGACACATAGAATGGATAAGATGTAATCAGGATTAAAGGGGGAAAGACAAGTTTGCAGCTTGGAAGAGATAGGGGCAACATGGCAGTACTGGCTGGGCATACCCAGAGAGGGAGGCTAAGTTAGGGTTACAGGGGAATCAAAATCAGATGTGTCTAAGAGTTTTAGAAGAAATTATATATCTGCGAGTCATACTGTGATGGGAAAATGAATTAAAGTCACTCTGGTTAGCTGGTCCTAAAGCGAGAAATTATGCTGCATATATATTCTGAGTATATTTTAGTCTCTCTTGCTACTATTTCCATGTTCAGGAGGCGAGGATAAAAAGTAGAGTGTGTGTGTGTGTGTGTGTGTGTGTGGGTGCATGCACGCATGTGTGTGGGTGCGTGTGTGGTAATGGTAGTGAGGGAAGGGAGAATAAAGGGAAGCTGTGGATATATCCAGAAATACAATTATCTTATAGGCATCTTGCTTACCAATAAAACTCCCTCTACTTTCGGCACAATTATCACATTGGATTGATTCTCTGCCACCAGTAACTTAACATTCACTTTAGCAGATGCTTCCTTTGCCTATGTTGTAGCTAATTAATACAGAAGCACAAAATCTACACATTTATAAAATGGTAGTAGCTTGAATTTTAAACACTTTTTTCCAATATTAATAAAGCCTAACATTTTATAAGCATTTGTTCCCTCAATTCCAGTAAAGGGAGAGTTGGTCAGTAAAACAAAAACTATTGTTTAAAACATTCATAGATTGTAACCAATCAAAAGTGGGTAAGATTGTCACTAGTGAAATGCAAATTAAAGCAACATTTAAGTACAACTACACACTAATTTGAAAGGATAAAAATAAAAAACAGAACTGACAATACCAGTTGCTGGCAAGGATGCAAAGCAATAGGGACTCTCATTCATTGCCAGTGAGAATGCAAAATGGTACAGCTGCTTTAGAAGACAGTTTAGAAGTTTCTTACAAAGCTCTTAACATACAACACAGCAACTGCACTCCTAAATATTTACCCAACTGATTTCAAACTTATTTTCACACAAAAAGTAGCATGAGGATATTTATAGCAGCTTTGTTCACAGTCACAAAACACTAGAAAAAAATCAAGATTTCCTTCAATAGGTAAATGGATAAACAAACTTTATACATACATATAGTGGAATACTATGCAGTAATAAAAAAGGAATAAGTTATTAAGCCACACAAAGATGTGGATGAATCTAAAATATATATTGCTAAGTGAAAGAAACCAGTTGGAAAGGCTACATACTGCATGATTCCGTTTATATAACATTTTGGAAAAGACGAAACTATAGAGATCTTAGGTAAGTAGATGACTGGTGGTTGGTTGCCAGAGGTTTGAGGAGGAGGAGGCAAGGCTGAATACGTGAAGCACAGGTTTTTTGTTTGTTTGTTTGTTTTTGTTTTTAAGGGTGTGAAACTATTTTGTATGACACTGTAATGGTAGATACATGACACTATGCATTTTTCAAAACCCCTAGGACCTTACAGCACAAAGAGTGAATCTTATCTATGCAAAAGTAAAAAATTCATTTAAGAAGTCATCAGGAGATTGATCTCAGGATGGAATGGAGAATGTGACAAAAAACTAATTATATTACATATGTATGAAACAACCTCACTGAAGGGGGTGGGGAGAAAAAGAGCTAACCTAAGTAACTTTGGAAATCAGTAGCTTTGTCAGACTAAGGACAAAAGGAACTGTAGATAAGCATGTACTCCATTTGATAAAGTTGTCCCCATGGAAGTGTGGGTTAACAATTCTGAAACCACTGTTGGGTACTGGTATTGGATGATGAAGTGGATGGTGGATGGGAGTGGAAGGTTATAGGCAAGCAAGAGAGAAGGCTAGAATAACCCATATGGTAATGGATTAGAGGTGGAGACATCAGTATGAACTCATGTTTAGCTTAAATAGGTAAAAATGGTTATGTATAGAAATGTTTATAGATATGTGCATAAATACTGGCTAGTATATACACGTTTCTTTCCTCTGTCAGCTGAGAAGTCCTAGAAATGACACCTCAGTAGGAACAAGCACTCAGATCTTCTTTTTTAACACCATTTTCCAGTAAGAAGAACCAGAGATCCTTGGAGAATTGGTTAATGACAGGACTGCCAGAAGCAAGAAATATACATATGAGCCTTTAGCATCTTGTAGTTCCATAAAGAAGTATTTAGTAAAAGTCCACATGGATGGTGGTACGTCAGATGGACATAGGAGCCAACTGAAAGAGCTCTCAGTAGCCACAGCTTGAACAGTTTGAGCAACAAACTAAAGTAGTATTAGGGCTTCCCTGGTGGCACAGTGGTTAAGAATCCGCCTGCCAATGCAGGGGACACGGGTTCAAGCCCTGGTCCCGGAAGATCCCACATGCCGCGGAGCAACTAAGCCTGTGTGCCACAACTACTGAGCCTGCGTGCTGCAACTACTGAAGCCCACCCGCCTAGAGCCCGTGCTCCGCAATGAGAGAAGCCACCGCAGTGAGAAGCCTGCGCATGGCAACGAAAAGTAGCCCCTGTTCACCAAAACTAGAGAAAGCCCACGTGCAGCAACGAAGACCCAACACAGCCAAAAATAAATGAATAAAATAATTAAAAAAATAATAAAGTAGTATTAGATTATAACCCAAAGTATAAAATAAATATTCTTATGTCTATATTTATATAAACTAAAGATTAAGCAAACAAATAGCTGGGTGACAAATTGACCATATAGAAGATTCCCAAATAATTTATGTAGATATTTCACCCTCACGAAGGTGGAGCATAACTCCCCACTCCTTAAGCTGGGCTGCACACCATGACTTTCAAAGGGTACCGCATGAAAAGGGGGAAAGTAATAATTTTACAGTGGAGAAACCCAGTGAACACAAGCTCAGCCAGGTGATCAAGATTAACATCAATGGTGATGTCATGTTAATAGTATCTACCTTTAATATAAGTTGAGAAGCGTATTTTACCTCTGTGGTCTTCCTCCCCCAAACCTTATAACCCCAATCTAATCATGAGAAAAACATCAGACAAACTCCAATTGAAGGAGATTCTACAAAATAGCTGACCAGTACTCCTCAAAACTGTTAAGGTCATTGAGAACAAGGAAAGTCTGAGAAATTGCCATTGTCAAGAGAAGACTCATGGTGTACATTATGACATCCTGTATGGGACCCTGTAAGAGAAAAAGGACATTAGATAGAAACTAAGGAAATGTGTATAAACTATGAATTTTAGTTAATAATAACATATTGGTATTAGTTCATTTGTTGTGACAAATGTACCATACTAATGTAATAGGGGATGCTGGGATACGGTATACAGGAACTCTGTACTATCTTTGCAATGTTTCTGTACATCTAAAGCTACTTTAAAATAGAAAGTTTATTTTAAAAACTTTATTTAAAATATTGCATTAAGGGACTTCCCTGGTGGTCCAGAGGTTAGGACTCTGCTCTTCCAGTGCAGGGGGCATGAGTTGGATCCCTGGTCGGGGAACTAAGATCCTACATGCTGCAGTGTGACCAAAAAGTAAAATAAAATAAAATAAAATAAAATAAAATATTGCATTAAGATATTATTTATCTAGAAAAAAACTGGACAAATATATAACCTAAAATAAACAGAAGACCTTGTCAAAGCAATGGGTGAAGAAGAAGAAAAAGATATTTCCAGAGTGGGATCACCCTACGAAGATTCCCAGCACAAAGGAAAAGAAGGAGAAAAGTATGCATACAAGAAAAGCTGCTTTCACTGCAGTGACATGCAAAATCTCACCTGGCAAGGTTAAATAGCAGTGCTCTGGAATGTCATGATAGCACAATAGGAATTAGCCAAAGAACGTAGCCTGCAGTTACCCACAGACTAATTTGTTTTCTGAAGAACCACATTCCAAAGTTTACACAAATCATGAAGCCTACAAAGATTTGTTTTTAGTGTCTGTTTTTTTCTTTCATATAATGATAAAATTGAACTTTTTTTAGACATGGAATACAATTTGAAAGTTCGTTATTCAAGATTCCAAACAAAAACACTATGACTTCTGATTTGTTTACAATCCCAAGCAGAATCCAAGATTTTCTCACCTCCAGATTTGATCTTTACCAGTGAATTCACGGTACGTCCAAAAAGAAGGGCTCTTCTATGGCTACTATTAGAATTGAACTTTGAAAGAACCACCAGCACCAATAAAGACAAAATTGTGTAGACCTGTGTACTACACTGGACTTGATGTAACCATAATATAATGTAAAAAGCAAGGCCGTTGGAGAGGGTGGGGGGAGGCAGGAGCTCAATGGCATCAGATGATTATTTCACATCACATATACTTGTTAATCTGGATGAGACTAGGGTTGTAAGTGTCTGCGACTGTCTCCTTGAGAAACAAGTTGGCGGTCTTATGGTTCTGAGTTTCCCTGAAATATTTATTCTATTATTCCTTTGGGTAATTATAGCTTATTAGCCCTAGTTATATTCTCATGTTGCATAGTAAATTATTCTCATCTCTCCTTGGTGTTTTCACCCTTCAGACAGTTGTGTCCCCACCCCTTTCCCCCTTAGTCATCACTCAGCTAAATTGTAGAGACAAAATTCTTTTAATCTTTGCTCATAAATCAATCCCTCTGGCCCCTTAATCATTTCTGTTACTCTTCTCTGAACTCTCTCCAATTAATCTATATCTTTTCAGTTAATGAGTTTTGAGAAGCTGAAGAGCCCAGGTGTGATCCTAGTTATGTTTGGTGTCTACGTATTTGTAAATGCACACAAGGGTCTATTGTAATAGGGACAAAAAAATGTAATAAATTAACAGTGGCTTTTTTGCTTTTTACAGTACTCAAAAATGGTTAATTAACCTTCAGCTATGGGTTTTTATCATCAATGGCCATTTTTCAAGTTCAATTTCTGTTAGACTATTATAGTCCTGCTGTTAACCAGTCACAAATACTTCAAGTATCTGTCAAAAATAAATCTATTTAGATTGACTCCAACCAGTTATTTTCAAAAGAATCTTATGTTTAATTCTTCCACAGATTATTTTGCAAGCCAGTCTGTGTATACAGACACCACCAGAGTTGAGTGCCTTCACTGGAGAAACTAAGATGAAGTTTAGAGATGGTTTTGAAAAAACAGAAAGGAAATTAACCTACTGGACTGCTAAAGGAATGAAGGTTATTTTTGTAGGAAAAAGGTAATACTTTTAGAGAATTGCCACTTCTTGGTAAAGGCAGACTATTTCAGAATAATGATTTCTTTCCAGAGAGTTCAACTTACCTTTCATTTTCAATAGGTATTCAGCTCCCTTTAGCAGAAGTGATGGGTTAGTCTACTCTTAATTTCAGGAAATAATTCAGTTTGGGGGTAATTCATCCCCATGAGTACTTACCATCATTAATTCCCTTCCATTTCCTTCCTGCTGACATTTCTTTGCCTTTTTTAGTGTAGCTACACCCACAAGAAGGTATATAGTTAGTTAACAGATGGTTACTAAGCCTCTACATTGTGCAAAAATTGTAAATTACCAGAGGTTACAGAAGAGGATATATATGATAAGAGAACCTCAAAATACATTTCATATTTGCATAGGGGTTGGTGCTCTTTTGGGGGTAGTAAAACACAAGGCATATAGAAACCTGACACTGACTTAAAACATATTGCATTAAAAATGCTATTATTAAAAAATAGAAAACTAAAGTGGCAGGGGAATTAGGAGTAAAGGAGTGATTAGCATAAAATAGAGTTAATCTGGGATGACTTGATGGAGAAAATGAAAGTGAAATTAGACAATTTTCCTCCTCTGGCATGTAGTTTCTGACGAGAAAATGTGTATAAACAATAGCTAAAGAAAGGTTTGAGGATTATCTGTGGATCATATTTATCCATGATATGATATTCCTTTGCCTATTAGCACAAACACTAGAAATTGGGCTTTATAAGCTTACAGTGGTTCTGAAATATTCTTTTAGTTTGGAGTTCAAACACCTTAATCTATATGAGATCAAATATACAAACAGAAATATAGCCCAGTGGGGAAAAGGCAACACATTTTCTGTAAGTAGAAATCATATCTTGATTCATTTACAAGAGTTCTTTGAGGAAGTAAATAAGGATGTGGCCATTGGGAAACCAATGGATGCCATTTACTTGGGTTTTCAATACTTTTTTTTCAAGATCATACACCAAAGATTGCATAAAAATAAAAATGAGTTCACACATAAGTTGTGGGAGGACAACTTTAAGGATATTAAACAAAGGGGACTGCTTTAGAAAAAATGTAAATGATGAGCACTCCCCAGATCTATACTGACTCTGATGACCATCATTTATTGAGTTCCCATTATGCACCAGGCACCATTCTAGGTATTTTCACAAAGTGCTTCTCAAAATTTTTCTATGAAAGTAGGCTTAAGAGCAGAAGAGATTAATGCTACTAATGTCTGGGAGTATGTACTAAAATAGAAAATTCCTTTGGTTTATCTTATAAATTCACATAAACTTTGCACTATACTTCATAATGAATATGTTTTACTAGAAAAATAATGCTTTAAACTATTTACCATTAATTAAAACAGTCACAGAAGGAAAATGGTGCATGTTTATCCTATAACCTTTCTGTAATCCCAGACTTGTATGTCTGATCTCATTTAATTCTCACATTAGCTTCCTGAAGTAGTTGTTATTCCCATTTTGTAGATGTGGAACTTGGGTCTCAGAAAGATTATTAAACTCAGGTGTATCTGCCTTCAAAGTCTACTTATGGGATCGTACGTCACTTGAGACTGAAGAATTAACTAATTAGAAAAGATGCTGAAGACTCTCTTGCCCAACAACTTTATTTTACTCAGGAAAACTGAGGCCAAAAGAGGAGATATGACAAGGAAGCCACACAAGTTAGAACTGAGATCAGAATCTAAGTCTTCACTTTATCTGCCCTCCCCCAACCAAGAAAGGTAAGGTGCTACTATTATGAGGTCCCATAGCACCCATCACGACTACACTTACTTTTCTATTATTTCTTATTTAGTTGTCTGACTCACCTACTAGACTTTAAAAGCCCTAGGAGGGCAAGGATTGTGTCTGTTTTGTTCATTATCATATCTCCAGCACTCAGCAAAGTCACAAGTGCAGAGTAGGCCCGCAGAAAATAGTTTTTACATGTACATACACCTGCTGTAATGCTCTTTTTATTCATTATACCACACAGTCTATTTTAACATTTTTGCTAGTGATCTGGAAGAGTGTGGGTTTAAGACTGTAGATGACTCAAAGTTCCCTCCATATAAGCTGCTTTAACAACAGGGAAATATTACAAAAAGAAAGACCTAACGAGACTCATGAGAGGGTATAAAAGGTAAAGTCTCCCATTAGGGTGAGTAGAGTAACATATTTAGGAGGAAGAAGAATAATTTGAATCATGTAAGATGACAGTCTCTGAGCTTCTACTTTTAACACAGAAGTGATATTTAAGAGCCCTGTAAACTATTCCATGAAGACGTTGCTAAGACATCATTCAGTAAAGCCACTAGAAAGAAAGGCAAAAGTAACTTTCTTCCTCTTATGCAATGAAACCTACTGATGGAATATGGTAGGAATGTAAAGGAGATTAGCAGGAAGCTGGAAAATGTTTAATGGACATCTACAGGAAAAATTAATTAAGGTGATGGGAACATTAGGTATTATGTGAGAAGAGGCAAGAGACAGGATTCACCCATCTGGGAGTAACAGTAGTACTGATATTTAAAAGTAACATATAGAGATGCTCTGGATTTGGATCCAGAAAAACTATATTTAAGCTGTAGCTTTATTACTTTCTAGCCAGGTAATGTTGGGAAGGTCACTTATCTTTTCTGAGTCTCAGAGTCTCAGTCTCCTCTTCTAAAATGTCTGAGTAGATACACTGCAGGATGGTTCCACTGCTGGTAATAACCAAGTAAGCTCCTGTCAGACCAACCCTCCTGCAGACAGGTTGGCTTACAAGTGTAAACTCTGGATAAAATAGAAAACGGAAACTACCAGAAAGCACTGGGGAATAAAAAAAAAAAAGCAAGTAGATGGCAGATATGGGGAGAATTGATATTTAAAAAAAGAGAAACGGAGTGAGCTTCCCATTTTGAAAAATGGTTTTTAGCACCTCATGGGGTGGTTACAACTCATATGACTTGAAGAACTAGAGGACCAAGTTCAAGGGCAACCACAGCCATTGGGAAATGAGACGAAATCCTGCAAAGGAGAGAGACAGAGCGGTACCCTGAATTCTGCTTAATAATTCTCTCTGACTCTCTTGCAGACCCCTGAATTGTATACGTACAGAGCAGACTACAAACAGCCCAGCAAAACCTAAAACTACGGAACTTAGACTTGAGCTATATTTCACTGCAGAGGAGAAAGGGTTTACAGTTTGAATTCAGCCAAGTTAAATGCTTACATAAAAAAAGTACTCCTTAGAGGAACATACAGAATCCAAAGCCCCTATAATGTAATCTTCCCTAATATCCAGCATACAATCCAAAATTATTTAACATATTAAAAAAAACTAGAAAATGTGATCCATTCTCAAGAGAAAAGACAATCAACAGAGACCAACTCTGAAATGATACATACATTTCAAATCAGGAAACAGGATTTTTAAAGCAGCTATTTAAACTATGCTCTGGGATATAAAGGAAAATATACTTGTCATGAATGAAGATAGAAAATCTCAACAAAGAAACAGTAACATATAAAAAAGAACCAACAGACAATTTCAAAACAGAAAAATTCAATAGCTGAAATAAAAATTCACTCTATGCACTTAACAACAGTCAATGAAAATGACAAAATAGTCAGTGATCTTGATGATAGACTCAGAAAAATTGTCCAATATGAACAATATAGAGAAAAAAGATTGGAAAAAAAGAGCAGAGCCTCAGTGACCTGTGAGATACCAAAAGGCCTAATGTATATGTAATTGGAATCCTAGGAGAGGAGAGAAAATTGAGGGAGAAAAAATTTGAAGAAATGGTCACAATTTTCGCAAATTTGGTCAGATATAAATTTATAGATTTAAAGATTCAAGAGTACAGTAAACCCCTAGCAAGATTCTCTCTCTCTCTCTCTCTCTCTCTCACACACACACACACACACACACACACACACGGATACACACACACTACCTAGGCACATCATAGACAACCTGCTGAAAAAACAAAGTTAAAACTAATGCCATCTGGGCCCTGAACCAAGATGGCGCAGTAGAAGGAGGTGCTCTCACTCCTTCGTGTGAGAAAACCAGAGTCACAACTAACTGCTGAACAATCATCGACAGGAAGACACTGGAACTCACCAAAAAAGACACCCCACATCAAAAGACAAAGGAGAAGCCAAAATGAGACAGTAGGAGGGGTGCAATCACAATAAAATCTAATCCCATAATTGCTGGGTGGGTGACTCACAAACTGGAGAACACGTATACCACAGAAGTCCACCCACTGGAGTGAAGGTTCTGAAACCCATGTCAGGCTTCCGAACCTGGGGGTCCAGCAATGGGAGGAGGAATTCCTAGAGAATCAGACTTTGAAGGCTGGAGGGATTTGATTGCAGGTCTCCGACAGGACTGGGGGAAACAGAGACTCCACTCTTGCAGGGCACACACAAAGTAGTGTGTGCATCGGGACCCAGGGGAAGAAGACGTGACCCCATAGGAGACTGAACCAGACCTACCTTCTAGTGTTGGAGGGTCTCCAGCAGAGGCAGGAGGCAGCTGTGGCTCACCAAGGGAAAAGGACACTGGCAGTAGAAGTTGTTCATGGCGTGAGCCCTCCCAGAGTCTGCCATTAGGCCCACCAAAGAGCCCAGGTAGGCTCCAGTGTTGGGTTGCCTCACGCCAAACAAACAACAAGGAGGGAACCCAGGCCCACCCATTAGCAGACAACTGGATTAAAGTTTTACTGACATCTGCCCAACAGAGCAACAGCCAACTCTACCCTCCACCAGTGCCTCACATCAGGAAACTGACACAAGCCTATCAGATAGCCTCATCCACCAGAGGGCAGACAGCACAAGCAAGAAGAACTACAATCCTGCAGCCTGTGGAATGAAAACCACATTCACAGAAAGATAGACAAGATGAAAAGGCAGAGGGCTATGTACCAGATGAAGGAACAAGATAAAACCCCAGAAAAACAACTAAAGGAAGTGGAGATAGGCAACCTTCCAGAAAAAGAATTCAGAATAATGATAGTGAAGATGATCCAGGACCTCAGAAAAAGAATGGAGGTAAAGATCGAGAAGATGCAAGAAATGTTTAACAAAGACCAAGAAGAATTAAAGAACAAACAAGCAGAGATGAAGAATACAAGTGAAGTGAAAACTACACCAGAAGGAATCAATAGCAGAATAACTGAGGCAGAAGAACGGATAAGTGACCTGGAAGACAGAATGGTGAAATTCACTGCTGCAGAACAGAATAAAAAAAAAAGAATGAAACGAAATGAAGACAGCCTAAGAGACCTCTGGGACAACATTAAACACAACAACATTCGCATTATAGGGGTCCCAGAAGGAGAAGAGAGAGAGAAAGGACTCAAGAAAATATTTGAAGAGATTATAGTTGAACAGTTCCCTAACAGGGGAAAGGAAATAGCCACCCAAGTCAAGGAAGCACAGTGAGCCCATACAGGATAAACCCAAGGAGAAACATGCCAAGACACATAGTAATCAAATTGGTAAATTAAAGACAAAGAAAAATTATTGAAAGCAGCAAGGGAAAAATGACAAATAACATACAAGGGAACTCCCAAAAGGTTAACAGCTGATTTCCCAGCAGAAACTCTACAAGCCAGAAGGGAGTGGCATGATATACTTAAAGTGATGAAAGGGAAGAACCTACAACCAAGATTACTCTACCCGGCAAGGATCTCATTCAGATTTGATGGAGAAATCAAAGCTTTACAGACAAGCAAAAGCTAAGACCATTCAGCACCACCAAACGAGCTCTACAATAAATGTTAAAGGAACTTCTCTAAGTGGGAAACACAAGAGAAAAAAAGGACCTACAAACACAAACCCAAAACAATTAAGAAAATGGTCATAGGAACATACATATTGATAATTACCTTAAACGTGAATGGATTGAATGCTCCAACCAAAAGACACAGGCTTGCTGAATGGATACAAAAACAAGACCCATATATATGCTGTTTACAAGAGACCAATTTCAGACCTAGGGACACATAGAGACTGCAAGTGAGGGGATGGAAAAAGATATTCCATGCAAATGAAAATCAAAAGGAACCTGGAGTAGCAATACTCATTTCAAATAAAATAGACTTTAAAATAAAGAATGTTACAATAGACAAGGAAGGACACTACATAATGACCAAGGGATCAATCCAAGAAGAAGATATAACAATTATAAATATATATGCACCCAACATAGGAACACCTCAATACATAAGGCAACTGCTAACAGCTATAAAAGAGGAAATTGACAGTAACACAATAATAGTGGGGGACCTTAACACCTCACTGACACCAATGGACAGATCATCCAAAATGAAAATAAATAAGGAAACAGAAGCTTTAAATGACACAATAGACCAGATAGATTTAACTGATATTAATAGGACATTCCATCCAACAACAGCAGATTACACTTTCTTCTCAAGTGCGCATGAAACATTCTCCAGGATAGATCACATCTTGGGTCACAAATCAAGCCTTAGTAAATTTAAGAAAATTGAAATCATATCAAGCATCTTTTCTGACCACAATGCTATGAGATTAGAAATGAATTACAGGGAAAGAAACATAAAAAACACAAACACATGGAAGGTAAAAAATACGTTACTAAATAACCAAGAGATCACTGAAGAAAGCAAAGAGGAAATCAAAAAATACCTAGAGACAAATGACAATAAAAACACGACGATCCAAAAACTATGGGATGCAGCAATAGCAGTTCTAAGAGGGAAGTTTATAGGTATACAAGCGTACGTCAAGAAACAAGAAAAATCTCAAATAATCAATCTAACCTTACACCTTAAGGAACTAGAGAAAGAAGAACAAACAAAACCCAAAGTTAGCAGAAGGAAAAGAATCATAAAGATCAGAGCAGAAATAAAAGAAATAGAAAGAAAGAAAACAACAGCAAAGATCAATAAAACTAAAAGGTGGTTCTTTGAGAAGATAAACAAAATTGATAAACCATTAGCCAGACTCATCAAGAGAAAAAGGGAGAAGACTCAAATCAATAGAATTAGAAATGAAAAAGGAGAAGTAACCACTGACACTGCAGAAATACAAACGATCATGAGAGATTACTACAAGCACCTCTATGCCAATAAAATGGACAACCTGGAAGAAATGGACAAATTCTTAGAAACGCACAACCTGCCGAGACTGAACCAGGAAGAAATAGAAAATATGAACAGACCAATCACAAGCACTGAAATTGAAACTGTGATTAAAAATCTTCCAACAAACAAAAGCCCAGGACCAGATGGCTTCACAGGCGAATTCTATCAAACATTTAGAGAAGAGCTAACACCTATCCTTCTCAAACTCTTCCAAAATATTGCAGAGGGAGGAACACTCCCCAATTCATTCTACGAGGCCACCATCACCCTGATACCAAAACCAGACAAAGATGTCACAAAGAAAGAAAACTACAGGCCAATATCACTGATGAACATAGATGCAAAAATCCTCAACAAAATACTAGCAAACAGAATCCAACAGCACATTAAAAGGATTATACAACATGATCAAGTGGGGTTTATTCCAGGAATGCAAGGATTCTTCAATATATGCAAATCAATCAATGTGATACATCATATTAACAAACTGAAGGAAAAAAAACATATGATCATCTCAATAGATGCAGAGAAACTTTCGACAAAATTCAACACCCATTTATGATAAAAGCCCTGCAGAAAGTAGGCATAGAGGGAACTTTCCTCAACATAACAAAGGCCATATATGACAAACACACAGCCAACATTGTCCTCAATGGTGAAAAACTGAAACCATTTCCACTAAGATCAGGAACAAGACAAGGTTGCCCACTCTCACCACTGTTATTCAACATAGTTTTGGAAGTGTTAGCCACAGCAATCAGAGAAGAAAAAGAAATAAAAGGAATCCAAATCTGAAAAGAAGTAAAGCTGTCACTGTTTGCAGATGACATGATACTATACATAGAGAACCCTAAAACTGCCACCAGAAAACTACTAGAGCTAATCAATGAATTTGGTAAAGTAGCAGGATACAAAATTAATGCACAGAAATCTCTTGCATTCCTATATACTAATGATGAAAAATCTGAAAGTGAAATTAAGAAAACACTCCCGTTTACCACTGCAACAAAAAGAATAAAATATCTAGGAATAAACCTACCTAAGGAGACAAAAGACCTGTATGCAGAAAACTATAGGACACTGATGAAAGAAATTAAAGATGATACAAATAGATGGAGAGATATATCATGTTCTTGGATTGGGAGAATCAACATTGTGAAAATGACTCTACTACCCAAAGCAATCTACAGATTCAATGCAATCCCTGTCAAACTACCACAGGCATTTTTCACAGAACTAGAACAAAAAATTTCACAATTTGTATGGAGACACAAAAGACCCCGAATAGCCAAAGCAACCTTGAGAATGAAAAATGGAGCTGGAGGAATCAGGCTCCCTGACTTCAGACTGTATTACAAAGCTACAGTAATCAAGACAGTTTGGTACTGGCACAAAAACAGAAATATAGATCAATGAAACAGGATAGAAAGCCCAGAGATAAACCCACGAACATATGGTCACCTTATCTTTGATAAAGGAGGCAAGCATATACAGTGGAGAAAAGACAGTCTCTTCAATAAGTGGTGCTGGGAAAATTGGACAGGTACATGTAAAAGTATGAAATTGGAACACTCCCTGACACCATACACAAAAATAAACTCAAAATGGATTAAAGACCTAAGTGTAAAGCCAGACACTATCAAACTCTTAGAGGAAAACACAGGCAGAACACTCTATGACATAAATCACAGCAAGATCCTTTTTGACCCACCTCCTAGAGAAATGGAAATAAAAACACAAATAAACAAATGGGACCTAATGAAACTTAAAAGCTTTTGCACAGCAAAGGAAACCATAAACAAGACCAAAAGAGACCCCTCAGAATGGGAGAAAATATTTGCAAATGAAGCAACTGACAAAGGATTAATCTCCAAGATTTACAAGCAGCTCATGCAGCTCAATAACAAAAAACCAAACAATCCAATCCAAAAATGGGCAAAAGACCTAAATAGACATTTCTCCAAAGAAGATATACAGATGGCCAACAGACACATGAAAGAATGCTCAACATCCTTAATCATTAGAGAAATGCAAATCAAAACTACAATGAGGTATCATCTCACACCGGTCAGAATAGCCATCATCAAAAAATCTAGAAACAATAAATGCTGGAGGGGGTGTGGAGAAAAGGGAACCCTCTTGCACTGTTGGTGGGAATGTAAATTGATACAGCCACTATGGAGAACAGTATGGAGGTTCCTTAAAAAACTAAAAATAGAACTATCATATGACCCAGCAATCCCACTACTGGGCATATACCCTGAGAAAACCATAATTCAAAAAGAGTCATGTACCAAAATGTTCATTGCAGCTCTATTTACAATAGCCAGGACATGGAAGCAACCAAAGTGTCCATCATCGGATGAATGGATAAAGAAGATGTGACACATATATACAATGGAATATTACTGAGCCATAAAAAGAAATGAAATGGAGGTATTTATAATGAGGTGGATGGAGTTAGAGTCTGTCATACAGAGTGAAGTAAGTCAGAAAGAGAAAAACAAATACAGTATGCTAACACATATATATGGAATCTAAGGAAAAAAAAAAGGTCATGAAGAACCTAGTGGCAAGATGGGAATAAAGACAGAGACCTACTAAAGAATGGACTTGAGGATATGGGGAGGGGGAGGGGTGAGATGTGACAGGGTGAGAGAGTGTCATGGACATATGTACACTACCAAATGTAAAATAGATAGCTAGTGGGAAGCAGCCACATAGCACAGGGAAATCAGCTCTGTGCTTTGTCACCACCTAGAGGGGTGGGATAGGGACGGTGGGAGGGAGGGAGATGCAAGAGGGAAGAGATATGGGAACATATGTACATGTATAACTGATTCACTTTGTTATAAAGCAGAAACTAACACACGATTGAAAAGCAATTATACTTCAATAAAGATGTTAAAAAAATACAATTAGAAATGAAAAGGGAGAAGTTACAACAGACACTGCAGAAACACAAAGCATCTTAAGGGACTACTACAATCAACTCTATGCCAATAAAATGGACAAGCTGGAAGAAATGGACAGATTCTTATAAAGGTATAACCTTCCAAGACTGAACCAAGAAGAAATACAAAATATGAACAGACCAATCACAAGTAATGAAATTGAAACTGTGATTAAAAATCTTCCAACAAACAAAAGTCCAGGACCAGATGGCTTCACAGGTGAATTCTATCAAACATTTAGAGAAGAGCTAACACCCATCCTTCTCAAACTCTTGCAAAAAATTGCAGAGGAAGGAATACTCTCAAACTCATTCTATGAGACCACCATTACCCTGATACCAAAACCAGACAAAGATACAACAAAAAAAAAGAAAATTACAGACCAATAGCACTGATGAATATAGATGCAAAAATCCTCAACAAAATACTATCAAAGAGAATCCAACAACACATTAAAAGGATCATACACCATGATCAAGTGGGATTTATCCCAGGGATGCAAGCATTCTTCAATATACGCAAATCAATCAATGTGATACACCATATTAAGAAATTGAAGAAGAAAAACCATATGATCATCTCAACAGATGCAGAAAAAGCTTTTGACAAGACAAAATTCAACACCCATTTATGATAAAAACTCTCCAGAATGTTGGCATAGAGGGAACCTACCTCAACATAATAAAGGCCATATACGACAAACCCACAGCAAACATCATTCTCAGTGGTGAAAAACTGAAAGCACCTCCTCTAAGATCAGGAACAAGACAAGGTTGTCCACTCTCATCACTATTATTCAACATAGTATTGGAAGTCCTAGCCATGGCAATCAGAGAAGAAAAAGAAATAAAAGGAATCCAAATTGGAAAAGAAGAAGTAAAACTGTCACTGTTTGCAGATGACATGACACTATACATAGAGAATCCTAAAGATGCCACCAGAAACCTACTAGAGCTAATCAATGCATTTGGTAAAGTTGCAGGATACAAAATTAATGCACAGAAATCTCTTGCATTCCTATACACTAATGATGAAAAGTCTGAAAGAGAAATTAAGGAAACACTCCTATTTACCATTGCAACAAAAAGAATAAAATACCTAGGAATAAACCTACCTAGGGAGACAGGAGACCTGTATGTAGAAAACTATAAGACACTGATGAAAGAAATTAAGGATGGTACCAAGAGATGGAGAGATATACCATGTTCTTGGATTGGAAGAATCAATATTGTGAAAATGACTATACTACCCAAAGCAATCTACAGATTCAATGCAATCCCTATCAAATTACCCGTCGCATGTTTTATGGAACTAGAACAAAAAATCTTAAAATCTGTATGGAGACACAAAAGACCCCGAATAGCCAAAGCAGTCTTGAGGGAAAAACAGGGAGCTGGAAGAATCAGACTCCCTGACTTCAGACTATACTACAAAGCTACAGTAATCAAGACAATATGGTACTGGCACAAAAACAGAAACATAGATCAATGGAACAAGATAGAAAGCCCAGAGATAAACCCATGCACCTATGGTCAACTAATCTATGACAAAGGAGGCAAGGATATACAATGGAGAAAAGACAGTCTCTTCAATAAGTGGTGCTGGGAAAACTGAACATCTACATGTAAAAAATGAAATTAGAACACTCCGTAACACCATACACAAAAATAAACTCAAAATGGATTAGAGACCTAAATGAAGACCAGACACTATAAAACTCTTAGAGGAAAACATAGGAAGAACACTCTTTGACATAAATCACAGCAAGATCTTTTTTGATCCACCTCCTAGAGTAATAGAAATAAAAACAAAAATAAACAAATGGAACCTAATGAAACTTCAAAGCTTTTGCACAGCAAAGGAAACCATAAACAAGACGAAAAGACAACCCTCAGAATGGGAGAATATATTTCCAAATGAATCAATGGACAAAGGATTAATCTCCAAAATATATAAACAGCTCATGTAGCTCAATATTAAAAAAACAAACAATCCAATCCAAAAATGGGCAGAAGACCTAAATAGACATGTCTTCAAAGAAGACATACAGATGGCCAAGAAGCACATGAAAAGCTGCTCAACATCACTAATTATTAGAGAAATGTAAGTCAACACTACAATGAGGTATCACCTCACACCAGTTAGAATGGGCATTATCAGAAAATCTACAAACAACAAATGCTGCAGAGGGTGTGGCGAAAAGGGAACCTTCTTGCACTGTTGGTGGGAATGTAAATTGATACAGCCACTACGGAGAACAGTATGGAGGTTCCTTAAAAAACTAAACATAGAATTACCATATGATCTTGCAATCCCACTAGTGGGCGTATACCCAGAGAAAACCATAATTCAAAAAGACACATGCACCACAATGTTCATTGCAGCACTATTTACAATAGCCAGGTCATGGAAGCAACCTAAATGCCCAGTGACAGATGAATGGATAAAGAAGGTGCGGTACATATATACAATGGAATATTACTCAGCCATAAAAAGGAACGAAATTGGGTCATTTGTTTAGACGTGGATGGACCTATAGACTGTCATACAGAGTGAAGTAAGTCAGAAAGAGAAAAACAAATATCGTATATTAATGCATATATGTGGAACCTAGAAAAATGGTACAGATGAACCGGTTTTCAGGGCAGAAATTGAGACACAGATGTAGAGAACAAACGTATGGACACCAAGGGGAGAAAGCGACACGTGGGTGGGGGTGGTGGTGTGATGAATTGGACGATTATGATTGACATGTATACACTGATGTGTATAAAATTGAAGACTAATAAGAACCTGCTCTATAAAAAAATAAATAAAATAAAATTCAAAACTTCAAAAAAATTAAAAAAAAAAACACTAAAAACTAATGCCATCTACATCACAAGCACTTTCAAAAAGGAACCAAGATAATGGGTATGAAACTGCCTAGCACATGGGCAATAACTGGCACATAGCTCAATACTGTTGAACTACTCACCTGAGAGAGATATGCAACAATACTAAACATTTGTGCCAAAGAAGATACATCCTACTTAACCCAAGGCTTGTGAATTTATTATCATTATCATACTAAAAATGATTTATACTGACAATAGAAGTGTGCTTAAAAAAGGTTCAAGAGAAGTTATATACATTTGTAGACAAGAGGTAAATCCACAGTGGTTTAATAGGGGATTCTAGAATGCTTGCACTATATCCTTAATCTTTTCAGGTAATATTCTAAATTACAAAACAGTGCTTGATACATCTCTAAGACAGAATACTTTACTGTGTCGATGGTGGAGACACTTCTACAAAATAATTATCGACTTATTCCTTTAAAAGTGTAGTTGTGACTGTTTTTTTCCTCAAACACATACATACAAAAGACAAGAGCAAGCACATTTATAGTTTGTTCTGATGACACAAACAATCTTTTGTACAAATCAGCAGGGTTCTGATTATCACTATGGGTGTGTTACTAATTTAGTATATCTTTAAGTGGGTATATGGGAAGGAAAGAAAGGAGGAAAGATACGAGAAGAGGGAAATATTCAGGGAAAAAATTTTTTATAGAGATCTGTAACATGGCTTTTGGAATGACTGAGTTTACCCTTAAAAATTACGATAGAAGCAGTTGTTCACAAAGAAAACTGCTAATACAGACAGTATCATAGGACCTCAGAGTTGGGACTTTAGAACTCATCTTGCCTAAATTTTCTTCCAATGAAAGAATTATCTTACCAGTCTAAAAGATAGTCATCTAGTTCCTGCTTGAATTCCTCTATTGACAGAGAGGGAGCTCACTACCTTACTAGACAGACCACTGCAATGTTAAATAGGTAAAACTGTTAGAAAATTTTTCTTAAGCTAAGCTAAAATCTTCCTTCCTATACTTCCTCTAATTGGTCTCAATTCTTTCGTCATTCTTCTAATTTCTCCTACATACAACAGTTTTTCAAATATTTAAAGACCACTACCATGTCCCACTAAAGTCTCTTATTCTCCAGACTGAAAAAAAAGACCAAAATTATTCTTCATTGGACATGTTTTCCAGACTCTAAGTAAATCATCCTCCAGATGCAATGTTTTCCAATGATTCTTGAAGAATGGTACCCAGCCTTGGTTAACACCAGACTAGCCAATGAAGAGTAGAGTTGACCCTTGAGCAACATAGGTTTGAACTGCATGGGTCCACTTGTACATGGGATTTTTTTCAATAAATGCATACTACGGTACTACACCATCCATGGTTGGTTGAATCCACAGATGTGGAACCGCAGATACAAAGGGCCAACTGTAAAGTTATATGTGGATCTTTGGCTCCATGGAGAGTCGGCACCCCTAACCCCTGTGTTGATCAAGGGTCAACTGTACATGGCAACTGTGACTTTAATCTTGTTGGCTAAAATTGAAGCCTTTCTTAATCCTCTGAGTCCTGATTTTGTCATGTGTATATTAGCTATTGTTTCTAGCTTTATGTGATCCAAAAATTTAATATGTATACCTTCTATATCTTTGTCCAAGTTATTGATAAAATGTCAAAAATGATAGAGCTCTACAGTAAGCCATCGCATAATAATCTCAAGGTTGAAATCATTAACATAGAGCTCAACTAACTATAAATTCCCCTAACTGCTATTAAACTTCTCTTATGCCCTCTTTTTCACAAAGATAACACAAGATATAGGGTTAATTGTCTTACTGGATCCCTATTTTATGATGTCTTTCCTTTAAAGTCTAATTTTTCAATACTATCAAGAAATGACACATAAATATTCTTTTCTTAGCGAACCAACTTGGAGATCTTGATGACCATTATTTTCTTTAATGAATGTCTGATAAACTTCAGACTTTAATAAACTATTTGATTGAAAATCAACTTTAGAATTATGCTGGGAATAATTGTTAGATTGCCAGATGCACAGTTTCAGCAAATCACTCCCACCACCACCACTTCCACCACCCCCCTTTTGAGAAAATCAGAGCATTTATTTGTCCATCTCTAGTCTTATGAAACTTGCCCTCTATGATGCCTCAAAAGCTGGTAATAGTAGTTTTGTGATTACTTCTGCAGATTTTTTCAGTGCCCATAGATCCAGTTTTTCTGGGACTGGAGACTTAAACTACTCAAAGGGAATAGATACATGTTTTCCAATTTTTCATCTACCTTGAGATTCAAATTCCTTCTTAACCATGTTCCATCCACCTTTTTTTGGTTTGAACATCAGTCCCATTGTCAGAGAAGTCTGGGTGAATAGTTCTGTCAGCTGTCACTTTTCATAGCATGCCAAGCAGGCCTAGCTCTTGGCCTTCTATTTGCTCTAAATAAAGCTAAATATATGCACACATTTAGGGGTCCTTAGCATTTTTTACAAAGCTCTGGCCTTCCTGACACTATTCTTAAAATTGCCTTTCTCTGCAATGTGTACTTGGATCTATGCTCTTCCAATTATCATATCACATCTGATCTTATCCAAGAACTTCCTCCATACTGTTTTCCACAGTAGCTGCACCAATTTACATTCCCATCAACAGTGTACAAGGGCTCCCTTTCCTTTACAGCCTTGCCAACATTTGTTCCAAGGATATATTGTACAACGTGGGGAATACAGGCAATATTTTGTAACAACCATAAATGGAAAGTAACCTTTAAAAATTATATATATATAAAAAAAGAACCTCCTGTGTGGTCACACAGATCAATGGTGCTGTGTAGGAGCTAGGGGGAAGGGAGAATGCCCTTTTGGGTGGGGTTTCAAACTACAGGCTGGCCTTTGTATCCACGGGTTCCACATCCACAGATTTAACCAACCACGGATCAAAAAATATATAAAGAAAACAAATTCCAGAGAGTTCTAAAAAGCAAAAGTTGAATTTGCCATCTGCTGGCAACTACATAGCATTTACATTGTATTAGGTATTATAAGTAATCTAGAGATGATTTGAAGTATATAGGAGGGTGTGCCTAGGTTATATAAAAATACTAATCTATTTTATATAAGGGACTTGAGCATTGTGGATTTTACTACTAGAGGGGGTCCTAAAACCAATCCCCTGTGGATACCGAAGGATGACGGTACACATTCTTCTCTACAAATTGTAGTGTGTGTTCTTGTAGCTTCTGGAGTGAGCACTATTACTAGCTATATGTCATGTCCCTTCTGGTGTGTATCCCTTTTGTTGCATTGGGGCATAATAAATGTTGAGCATGACTGTTTTAGATATTTCTTTCCCTTCTTTATTGCCCAGAAATTGGGAGTTTTTGATTTTGAGAATCTCTCATCATTTAAAAAATGTAGTATGTCACGACAATGGAGACATATGTATCTTTTATTCCCCTAATTTTTGAAATATGCTTTTCTAAAGCCTATAATAGATGTGGGACCATAAACAACATTTCCTTCCTTCATTACTACAAACTCTAAGATGAGAAATTCACTTTATCCCAAGATTCCTATCACTACTATGTTACCAGCCAGCTCTTCCTTCTCGTTCAGAATTATGACCACAGTAGCAATTCCTTGCTTGAATTATTCTACAACCTGAGAAATTGAATTGTTATCAAGGCAACAATTTTAACTTTGCCATATACTTACTGAATACCTTCTATGTTCTCAGCTATGTGTCGTAATACTGAAATGACAAGACATAATTAGCTAAAAGTACTTCTTTTTTCTTCTACATAAATGCTGTAGAACTCATACTCTAGCAATCTGTGGGATTTGTTCCCCCCCCCCCCAGTAAGACTGACTTTAGGGTATTGCTGTCAATTTGCATTGATGATTGGGAATACAGACAGAACCTCTGTAATATCATCCCATCATCCTGGCTCTCAGGAGGGAACAACAGAAAGACATTCTGAATGCCATAGCATTCCATGTCACCATTCCCAATTCGACAGCTTCACAAAATCCAATTTGAATGGCAGATGTGTCAGTATGATATCCAGAGAAGAGAAGAGGAAGGCAGACACTTGCAAATTTAACTTTGGGAAAGTACTTTAACACCATCACCTCAACGTGATATTTTAAAAATTGCCTTAAAAGAATGGAATTACCCTGCTTCTTTGTGTCTTTGTGCTCAAAAGATCTCCCCCCCACTGTTTGTGACTTGGGGTAGCCCTTCTTCAGGGTAGAAAGGAGTAGGCCCTTATTATGTGAATAAAAGTATAAATGTACATTTGTGCTCTGTAGGAGATCAAGCAGGAGACTGTGAGGATGGCACACTGCATGAAATGCTTTGAGCCCAGGCAATCTTCAAAAAACAGTGCACAATAAAAAAAAAAGGAAAGAATGAGTCGAAAGGAAAGTGGATGGTTAGTTAGGAGAGAAATTTGTTGTGAGAAGGGGGCACTTGAAGAGTTTCAAGAGTGGGTGATCAGAGAAATATTGCCATTAGAACTAAGAAGGTAGTTGAGGGTTGCTGGGGTGTAGTCTATACTCAAAGATAAACAGAGAGCCATAAAGGACCTTGTTTCATCAATGACTAGGCAGAGTTCAGCCAGAAGACTCTATCTAGGCTGGTGGTAGAAGCAAATACAAGAACTAAGATAAAGACTATTGGCCTCAGTTCAGTCAATGAATATTTATTGAGTGTTCTATGTGCCATGTATTATGTTAGGCATACGATATATACAGATTTATACCAGTGAATCAGACAGACTGGGTAGTCTCCTCCTTCATGTAGTTTACAGTCTGGTGAAGTCAAGAGAAAAGAAAAAACACTTGGGCTGGGAATGGTGAAGATGGGTGAACACTAGCAGAAAGGGGCAGACTCAGCAAAACTGATCCAGGCAAGAACAGGTTCTAACATTATACTGTGTACATCTGATTTTCCAACTACCATAATTCATATTCTGAAATTCCTCACATGGTAGCAGTCTCTGAAATTTTCAATGACTGAGTGTTAGCTATTGAAAATGGATGCCAAGAATAAAATAGTCCAGAAAGCCCAAAGAAGAGATTGACCTTAAGCCCAGTGAAGTGGCACAAGAAATGACCAGTAGAAAAAGTTGTGAGCTTCATTTGGAAATTTCTGGATTTTAAGCACTATTTTTAAATTTCAGAGGAGGAACCAGACAGTTGAATTAGTAGTTGGTTCCGTTTCTCAAAAAATGTTGTTGATAGTATTGTACAAGTATAAAGTATATATGTATAAAGGCTTAAGTATAAGGTTTTATATTCCTAGTGTTTGGAAGAGAAGGTAAAGGCAGGAAAAGATAATGGGTAGCTGAATAATACACCTAGTTGCTTAAGTCCACTTCTCCCCAACCATCTTAGCCAGTGCCCCCCTTGTCAATCAGTTGGCTGGTCCTTTTATTTAACCTTTGATTATCCCTGTCAAGGGTAAAGCATGTCCTGCAAAAGGAAGCCTCTTCTGGCAGTGCTGCTTCAAAGCAGAAAAATAAATGTTTAGGAGATTTGTTTTTATCACCTCAAAATGTATGCTATGGGGTAGGTGGTGGTGGTGAGGGAGTGTAAAGAAAGTTTAGAAGAGAAAAATGTAAAAGTCAGTGCCATTGGTTTTAGCGTGTAGGATACAAAACTCCAAGAACCATGCCTCCTGAAGCAAATTACTTCAGACTGGGTTCACCATGTAAGCATTTAATAAACATTTCTTAATGGGAAAAATTCAAAGGATATATAACAAAAGAGCAAAGATGTGAGCTCAACCAGCCCCCCATTTATTAATGAATACAAGTTAAAACATTTAGAGGGGGCTAGATTAGATGATCTCAGAGGACCCTTTCATCTTTGAATATAAGTAGTTTGGTTCAGAGAATTCAAATGGCTAGATGTATACATATAAGTAGCATGCCAACAAAGTATTCTATTTGATCCTGGAAGAATATGAATAGATAAAAATGAAGTAATACCCTAGGAGATTGTAAGTTCACTAAGTCTTTCTTGTTAACACATCTTATAATTGCACATTTATCTGAGTTAAGAGGGACTTAAAAATAACACCCAGAATAGAATGACCTCAATCTCTTCCAAAGGAACATAGAAGGCTGATCTTGAAGGTACAACACTTATTTAAAACTGATTCAGAGGGACTTCCCTGGTGGTCCAGTGGTTAAGACTTCACCTTCCAATGCAGGGGGTGTGGGTTTGATCCCTGGTCCGGGAGCTGGAATCCCACATGCCCCATGGCCAAAAAACCAAAACATAAAACAGAAGCAATATTGTAACAAATTCAATAAAAGACTTTAAAATTGGTTCACATCAAAAAAAAAAAAAAACTAAAAGATAAAATAAAATAAAATAGATTCAGAACAAAATAAAACTACTTAGGAATTAAATTTAACTAAGGAGGTGAAAGATCTCTATTCTGAAAACTATAGGACATTGATGAAAGAAATTGAAGAAGACACAAATAAGTGGAAAAGTATCCTGTGTATATGGATTGGAAGAACTAATATTGTTGAAATATCAACACCATCAAAAGTCATCTATAGATTCAATGCAAACCCTATCAAGACGCCAATGGCATTTTTTTATGGAAATAGAAAAAAAAACACTCCTAAAATTTATATGGAGCCACAAAAGACCCCAAATAGCCAAAGAAATCATGAGAAAGAAGAACAAAGTAGTGGCATCACACTTCCTGATTTCAAGCTATACTCTACAGCTATAGTCACCAAAACAGTATGGTACTGGCATAAAAACAGACAAATAGACCAATGGAACAGGATTGAGAGTCTAGAAATAAACCCAAGCATATATGGTCAACTATTATTTAACCAGGGAGCCAAGAAGACTCAATGGGGAAAAGATAATCTTCAATAAATGGTGTTGGGATAATTGGATATTTATATGTAAAAGAATGAAACTGGAGCCATATCTTACACCAGTCACAAAAATAAACTCAAAATGGGTTTCAGACTTAAATGTAAGACCTGAAACCATGAAACTCCTAGAAGAAAACAGGAATAAAGCTCCTTGATATGGGTCTTGGCAATGATTACTTGGATATAACACATAAAGCACAAGCAACAAAATAAAAAAATAAACAAGTAGGACTACATCAAACTAGATAGCTTCTGCACAGCAAAAGAAACCATCAACAAAGTGAAAAGAAAACCTACAGAATGGGAAAAACATTTGCAAACCATATATCTGATAAGGGGTTAAATATCCAAAATATATAAAGAAACCATACAACTCAATACCACTCCCACAAAAAAGAGCCCAATTAAAAAATGGGAAAAGGACCTGAATACACATTTCTCCAAAGAAGATATATGAAAGGCCAAGAGGTATACAAAAAGATGCTCAACATCACTAGTCATTAGGGAAATGTAAAATAAAACCACAATGAGATATCACCTCGCACCTGTTAGAATGACCATCATCAAAAAAACAAGAAGACTCACAGACACAGAGAACAGACTTGTAGTTGCCAAGGGGGAGGGGGGTGGGGGAGGTATGGAATGAGAGTTTGGGATTAGCAGATGCAAACTATTATGTATAGAATGGATAAACAACAAGGTCCTACTGTATAGCACAGGGGAAAAGAATATGAAACAGAATGTATATATATTATGTATAAATGAATCACTTTGCTGTACAGCTGAAATTAACACAACATTGTAAATCAACCATACTTCAATAAAATAAATTTTCAAAAAAGACAGATAACAAATACTGGCATGGATGTGAAGGAAAGGGAACCCTTGTGCACTGTTGATGTGATTGTAAATTAGTACAGCCACTATGGAAAACAGTATGGAGGATCCTCAAAAAATTAAAAATAGAATTGCCATATGATCCAGCAATTCCACATCTGAGAATATATCTAAAGGAAACAAAAACACTAACTTGAAAAGATATCTGCACCCTCATGTTCACAGCAGCATTATTTACAATAGCCAAGACATGGAAACAACTTAAATGTCAATCAATAAATGAATGTATAAAGAAGTTGTGGTGTATATATACAATGGAATATTAGCCATAAAAACAAGGAAATACTACCATTTGCGACAACATGGATGGAAATTGAAGGCATTATGCTAAGTGAAATAAGTCAGAGAAAGACAAATACTGTATGATCTCGTATATGTGGGTATGTGGGATCTAAAACAAAAACAAAACAAAACAAAAAAAACAAAACTCCTAGATAAAAAGACCAGACTTGTGGTTACCAAATGCTGAAGGGAAATTGGAGGAAGGTTGTCAAAAGGTACATATATATCTTAGTTATAAGATAAATAGTTATATATCTTGGTTGTAAGATAAATAAGTACTAGGCATGTAATATACAACATGATGACTACAGGTAACACTGCTGTATAATATATTTGAAAGTTGCTGACAGTAAATCTTATGAGTTCTCCTCAGAAGGAGAAAAATATTTTTGTTTTCTTTTTTCTTTCTTTTCTTTTTCTTTTATCTATATGAGAAGATGGATGTTAGCTGAACCTATTGATAATCATTTCACAATATACATAAATCAAACCATCATGCTGTGTGCCTTAATCTTATACAGTGGTGTATGTCAATTATTTCTCAATAAACTGGGGGAAAAACTGATTCAGAACAATAAATGAATGCTAGCCCTGTGGGAAAAGATGCCTCCTCAGCAAAAGAGAAATTGCCAAGTTTCTCAGCAGGGTCTTAAATTACCAGCTCCAGTAATTACTGGATTTTACTCCAAGATCCTGCAATGGTAACTTACTGGGCAAAGTGATGGCTAATATTGACATTCCTTCAGAGTAAAATAAAACTAAACCTAGAAATGTAGATGAAATCCTTTAAAGAAGCAATTAAAACATCAAGAGTTGTTAAACTGCCAGATCAAATAACTCTGAATATCAAACAGAATTTTTTTAATGTTATAGCTTTAGAGGAAAAGGAAATCTGCCTTTGCCCCAACATGCAATATTTAAAATTGGGAGCAGCTTATTTTTTCATTACAGACTGTTCTTCATGGTTCAGCATGTGGTTTGTCTCCAGCAGGAATGAATCAGGGAAGGGGTCAGATGAACAAAAGCAAAGAGGAAGACAAAGTATCAATAGTCAAACTTCTTCGGAACCAGCATGATGCTTTGTGTTCCTGAGGGAAGCTATAAAGTAAAATGTGTGTCTCCAAAGAGCTTTGTCAATCAGGGAGCCTCCAAAGCTCCATGTACAGAGTGTTTGCAAATTCCGTTTGGCCAGACTCTGCTCCAAGGGAGGGAAATTAGAGAAATAAAGGCTGAATAAAGGTGTCACCCATGAAATGGAGAGAAGAGAATATGTCTATAACCAAACAGAGATGATTCATGTGTGAATTCTCAGTTCTCTATTTGGGATATTGCAAGTCAGAATTCAGCTTTGGCAAATACTAGTATTATGTACCACATGCTAGTTGAGGGTAGAGTTTTACAGCCTTTTAATGCCCTGGTCAAATAAAAACCAAACAGTTTCAGCTTTGAGATAACATCTAATTTCATTTCAACATACAATGTGTTATACACCTACTATGTGCTAGGTATTATTGGCAGCAGAGTGATGGATAAGAAATCATTTCTCCCTCCAAGAGGTGGTCTAGCAGAGGAGAGAGGACATATATGAAGAACTACAATATAGGAAGAATGTTTGAGTAGAAATTTAAAAGGTGCTGGGGTATCATGGAAAGCATCTCACTTTTTTCTTTCCATTGGGATCCTGTGTACGAGCTGAGCTCCCACTTCTCTTCTTCCATCATTCATAGTGGTTCATTAACTCCACCTTAAACAATCACGTTTTCTCATGGACCAATAACGTCCCTTTAAATCGTTCTTCCTTCCCCTCTCTTTTGCCCAGTTACTTCAAGATAACCTCTCTCTCAGTCAATTTATTCTATTTGTGAGCCCCAAATGACCATAATCATGGCTGGATAGTTGTAAGAGCACTGTTAGTGAGATACTTGTATCAAGGAAAAGGAAAGCCATCTTTTCTGAAGTGAAATTACACATAAAACCTGTGCCATCAACTTCCAATGTCCATTGAAAGTACCCAGAAGTGCTCTTCAGAAACAATCTCCCAAAGCCTCCATCTATCTCCTCAACCTGTAGTTAGCTCTGCTATTCTCATGCTTTAGCATTCAAGGTGCTACTTCTTACTCAATTATATTTTTGCTTTAATTACTAGTACTGAGACAGCACTCTTGCACATGATTTATGAACTGCATGTACAATATTTCAACCCTATCACAGGTTAAATCCAATTTTGTGGGCTAATCTGGGATCTTCCTCACCATAATAACATTATTTTTTTACAAGAAAACATGCAATTGCCCAACAACCTACCTAAAAATGATCTTTTAGAATAAAATCGTCCCATAAACTGAGGGTTTACTTGTGAAGCTGTGCATAGGAACCCTTTGAGTGCTTAACAAATGGGGTCTAGCAAAGTTACTTCTCAAGTAACTGCTAAGTATATCTCATATTCCAATTGACTTGTAGTATAGTACTGGAAAAAAAATTCAAACTAGAAACATTTTTTGTCCCTAAATATAATAATACCACACTGCTTTCCCAGTATAGGCTCATTCAACTATAAGCTGGAAACTATAGCATCACAGCTAAGCAGCAGACAGAAAAGAGGGTGATGGGGAAGTTATTTCTTACTCTTGCTAAAATAATTTTTCTAGGCTCTAGAATTTCACTTGGAAGGCCACTCAGTAATAGAACCAGATCTCCAGTGAATGCTCATTTCACCACACCACACTGATTGACCAAAAATAACTTTTATATGACAAATACATTCCTACTGAAGAACTGTCATGACAACCAAACCACTGGCTTGTGTGATTAGACTATAGAGAACTGATGAATTACATATGCCACATACAATACACAACTGCCATACAGACACTTTGTGGGGTTGAGTTTGCAGCTGAGATATTAAGAATAAGGCAAGTGGGGGTTCTATGCATCGAGCATTGGGCTAAGCATGTTACATGGATTAACTCATTTAATAGTCATAGCAGCCTTCCTTGTGTGACTAGCATTTTATATATGAAGAAACTGAAAATTATTTGATGACACAGGGGGAAAGGGAAAGCTGGGACGAAGTGAGAGAGTAGCATTGACATATATACACTACCAAATGTAAAATGGATGGCTAGTGGGAAGCTGCTGCATAGCACAGGGAGATCAGCTTGATGCTTTATGACCACCTAGAGGGGTGGGATAGGGAGGGTGGGAGGGAGGGAGATGCAAGAGGGAGGGGATATGGGGATATACGTATACATATAGCTGATTCACTTTGTTATACAGCAGAAACTAACACAAGATTGTAATGCAATTATACTCTGATAAAGATATAAAAAAAAAGAAACTGAGGCACAAAGCACTGAAGTAACTTGTCCAAAGTCACACAGTTGGTCAGTGGTGGAGTCTGGATTTGAATCCAGGAAGTCTGCATTAAACGAATGAAATCTTAACCACCATGCTATGCAATAATGCTGTTGCTGCTCATAACAAGGATGATAATAATAAAAGTAATGATGGGGGCTTCCCTGGTGGCGCAGTGGTTGAGAATCTGCCTGCCAATGCGGGGCACACGGGTTCGAGCCCTGGTCTGGGAGGATCCCACATGCCGCGGAGCGGCTGGGCCCGTGAGCCACAATTGCTGAGCCTGCGCACCTGGAGCCTGTGCTCCGCAGCAAGAGGGGCTGCGATGGTGAGAGGTCCGTGCACCGCGATGAAGAGTGGCCCCCACTTGCCACAACTAGAGAAAGCCCTCGCACAGAAATGAAGACCCAACACAGCCATAAATAAATAAAAAAATTTAAAAAGTAATGATGGCAACATATGCTAATATAACATTGACTATTCAAATCACTGTTCTAAGTACTTTCCACATCTCAACTCATTTAATCCTCACAATAGTCCTATGAGGTAGGTACCATTATCACTCCCATTTATCAAATGAGGAAAGTTTGGCACAGAGAGGTTTAATGACTTATCTAAGGTCACATCACCAGGAAGTAAATGATCTGCAATTCAAATGCAGGCAGTCTGGCTCTATTATAACACACTACCTCTGTAACAAAGATAGCTGGGGTGTAACAGGCAAAAGTAGTAGGCTAGGAATTTAGAAAAAGAATTCAGGACCAACCATTTCCTAGCTCTGAAATCTTGCAACATATGTTACCTCTCTTAACCTCACTTCTTTTATCTATAAAATAGAGAGTAATTTTAAACTCACAGGTATAGTGTAAGGATTAAACAAGAATGTATGTGAAACTACCTTGGAGAATGTAAAGTGCTATATAATCGTATGGAATTAATGAATAGAGTGGGTAGGAACAGTTAAGAAATTTTATGTGTATATATGTAAACTAATAATTGGAACATCAAATACTCAGAAATTATGACTTCCCTCCTATTTGCAACATGGTCTCTTAGAATTTTAGGTCACACTACTCGAAATAATGTATTTCTGACAATCTCTCAGGTCTGCTAAACAGATCTGAGGTCTGCACTTAAGCAAAGGACAGTTCACTACCAAACAAAGACTGATGCAAATGGCAAACTGGAGCAATGGAAAAGCCACAGATGGTTGCTACGATTAATATGAACCACTTGATGAGGCCACTGCAGCAAATCTAGCCCACCAGATGTCCCCACATTGTGTGTCTTTCACAGAACTAGTTCTATCCCTGTGAATGAGCAGTAGTGCTGGAGAAGAACAGAAGTGGTTCTCAAATATTTCCCTCCAATACATTCCTCTCTGGCTTGCTCAAAGGTAGGCTCTCACAAAAGAACCATCCACTAGAGCTCAACACTTCTATTCCCACTACACAATAGCTCTTCTTCAGGACCATACTTAATAATAGAGGAAAAAGTTTTTTGGCCTGAGGCAACCCAGCACTGGAAGCTACAGGCTCTCTGGTGGGGCTAATGGTGGACTCTGGGAGGGCTCATGCCAAGGAGTGCTTCCCAGACTTCTACTGCCAGTGTCCTCACCCCCATGGTGAGCCACAGCTGCCCCCCACCTCTGCAGGAGACCCTGCAATGCTAGCAGCCGTGTGGATGACAGAGTCCTGGTGCTCTGGCCGGGTGTCAGGCCTGTGCCTCTGAGGTGGGAGAGCTGAGTACAGGACATTGGTCCACCAGAGACCTCGCAGCTCCACATAATATAAAATGGCGAAAATCTCCCAGAGATCTCCATCTCAATGCTAAGACCTGGCTCCACTCAATGACGAGCAAGCTACAGTGCTGGACAACCTATGCCAAACCACTAGCCTGACAGGAACACAGCCCCATCCATTAGCAGAGAGGCTGCCTAAAATCATAATAAGGCCACAGACACCCCAAAACACACCATTGGATGCGGAATTGGCCACCAAAAAGATAAGATCCAGCCTCATCCACCAGACCACAGGAACTAGTCCCCTCCACCAAGAAGCCTACACAACCCACTGAACCATTCTTACCCACTGGGGGCAGACACCAAAAACAACGGGACCTACGAACCTGCAGCCTGCGAAAAGGAGACCCCAAACACAGTAAGTTAAGTAAAATGCAAAGACAGAGAAACAAACAGCAGATGAAGGAGCAAGGTAAAAACCCACCAGAACAAACAAATGAAGAGGAAATAGGCAGTCAACCTGAAAAACAATTCAGAGTAATGATAGTAAAAATGATCCAAAATCTTGGAAATAGAATGGAGAAAATACAAGAAACGTTTAACAAGGACCTACAAGAACTAAAGAGCAAACAAACAATGATGAACAACACAATAAATGAAATTAAAAATTCTCTACAAGGAATCAATAGCAGAATAACTGAGGCAGAAGAACGGAGAAGTGACCTGGAAGATAAAATAGTGGAAATAACTACTGCAGAGCAGAATAAAGAAAAAAGAATGAAAAGAATTGAGGACAGTCTCAGAGACCTCTGGGACAACATTAAACGCACCAACATTCGAATTATAGGGGTTCTGAAGAAGAAGAGAAAAAGAAAGGGACTGAGAAAATATTTCAAGAGATTATAGTTGAAAACTTCCCTAATATGGGAAAGGAAATAGTTAATCAAGTCCAGGAAGCACAGAGAGTCCCATACAGGATAAAACCAAGGAGAAACACGCCAAGGCACATATTAATCAAACTATCAAAAATTAAATACAAAGAAAAAATATTAAAAGCAGCAAGGGAGGAGTAGGAGGAGATGGTGTTAGAGTAAAACGCAGAGATCACCTTCCTCCCCACAGATACATCAGAAATACATCTACACGTGGAACTGCTCCTATAGAACACCCACTGAACACTGGCAGAAGACCTCAGACCTCCCAAAAGGCAAGAAACTCCCCACGTACCTGGGTAGGGCAAAAGAAAAAAGAAAAAACAGAGACAAAGAATAGGGATGGGACCTGCACCACCGGGAAGGAGCTGTGAAGGAAGAAAGTTCTCCACACACTAGGAAGCCCCTTCGCGGGCGGAGACAGGGGGTCTGGCGCGGGGGAAGCTTCGGAACCGTGGAGGAGAGCACAGCCACAGGGGTGCAGAGGGCAAAGTGGAGAGATTCCCGCACAGAGGATCAGTGCCGACCAGCACTCACCAGCCCGAGACGCTTGTCTGCTCACCCGCCGGGGCAGGCGAGGACTGGGAACCGAGGATCGGGCTTTGGTCGGATCGCAGGCAGAGGACTGGGGTTGGTGGCGGGAACACAGCCTGAAGGGGTTAGCGCACCACAGCTAGCTGGGAGGGAGTCCAGGAAAAGGTCTGGAGCTGCCGAAGAGACAAGAGACTTTTTCTTGCCTCTTTGTTTCCTGGTGCAAAAGGAGACGGGATTAAGAGCGCTGCTTAAAGGAGCTCCAGAGAAGGGCATGAGCCGCGGCTATCAGCGCAGACCCCAGAGACGGCCATGAGATGCTAAGGCTGCTGCTGCCAACACCAAAAAGCCTGTGTGTGAGCACAGGTCACTCTCTACACCACCCCTCCCGGGAGCCTGTGCAGCCCGCCACCGCCAGGGTCCCGTGATCCAGGGACAACATCCCCGGGAGAACGCATGGCGCACCTCTGGCTGCTGCAACTTCACGCTGGGCTCTGCCGCCGCAGGCTCGCCCCGCATCTGTACCCCTCCCTTCCCCCGGCCTCAGTGAGCTAGAGCCCCCGAATCAGCTGCTCCTTTAACCCCGTCCTGTCTGAGCGAAGAACAGACGCCCTCAGGCAACCTACACGCAGAGGCGGGTCCAAATCCAAAGCTGAACTCTGGGAGCTGTGTGAACAAAGAAGAGAAAGAAGAGAAAGGGAAATTTCTCCCAGCAGCATCAGAAGCAGTGGATTAAAGCTCCACAATCAACCTGATGTACCCTGCAACTGTGGAATACCTGAATAGACAACAAATCATCCCAAATTGAGGAGGTGGACTTTGGGCGCAAGATATATTATTTTTTCCCCTTTTCCTCTTTTTGTGTGCATGTGTATGCTTCTGTGTGAGATTTTGTCTCTATAGCTTTGCTTTCACCACTCCTCCAAGGGTTCTGTCCGTCCGTTTTTTTTTTTACTTAAAAAAATTGTTTTTCTTAATAATTATTTTTTATTTTAATAACTTTATTTTATTTTATCTTACTTTATTTTATTTTATTTTATCCTTCTTTCTATTTTTTCTTCCTTTTGTTCTCAGCCATGTGGATGACAGGCTCTTGGTGTTCCAGCCAGGCATCAGGGCTGTGCCTCTGAGGTGAGAGAGTCAACCTCAGGACACTGGTCCACAAGAGACCTCCCAGCTCCACGTAATACCAAATAGCGAAAATCTTCCAGAGATCTCCATCTCAACACCAAGACCCAGCTTCACTCAACGACCAGCAAGCTACAGTGCTGGAAAACCTATGCCAAACAACTAGCAAGACAGGAACACAGCCCCATCCATTAGCAGAGAGGCTGCCTAAAATCATAATAAGGCCACAGACACCCCAAAACACACCACCACACGTGGACCTGCCCACCAGAAAGACAAGATCCAGCCTCATGCACCAGAACACAAGCACTAGTCCCCTCCACCAGGAAGCCTACACAACCAAGTGAACCAATCTTAGCCACTGGGGACAGACACCAAAAACAATGGAAACCAAGAACATGCAGCCTGCAAAAAGGAGACCCCAAACACAGTAAGTTAAGCAAAATGAGAAGAACGAGAAACAGCAGATGAAGGAGCAGGGCAAAAACCCACCAGACCTAACAAATGAAGAGGAAATAGGCAGTCTACCTGAAAAAGAATTCAGAATAATGATAGTAAAGATGATCCAAAATCATGGAAACAGAATACACAAAATGCAAGAAACATTTAACAAGGACCTAGAAGAACTAAAGAGTAAACAAGCAATGATGAACAACACAATAAATGAAATTAAAAATACTCTAGAAGGGATCAATAGCAGAATAACTGAGGCAGAAGAAAAGAGAAGTGACCTGGAAGATAAAATAGTGGAAATAACTACTGCAGAGCAGAATAAAGAAAAAAGAATGAAAAGAACTGAGGACAGTCTCAGAGACCTCTGGGACAACATTAAACGCACTGACATTAGAATTATAGGGGTCCTAGAAGAAGAAGAGGAAAGGAAAGGGACTGAGAAAATATTTAAAGAGATTATAGTTGAAAACTTCCGTAATATGGGAAAGGAAATAGTTAATCAAGTCCTGGAAGCACAGAGAGTACCATACAGGATAAATATAAGGAGAAACACACCAAGACACATACTAATCAAACTATAAAAAATTAAATATAAAGAAAACATACTGGGCTTCCCTGATGGTGCAGTGGTTGAGAGTCTGCCTGCCAATGCAGGGGACACGGGTTCGAGCCCTGGTCTGGGAAGATCCCACGTGCCGTGGAGCAACTGGGCGCGTGAGCCACAATTACTGAGCCTGCGCGCCTGGAGCCTGTGCTCCACAACAAGAGAGACTGCGATGATGAGAGGCCCGCGCACCGCGAAGAAGAGTGGCCCCCACGTGCCACAACTAGAGAGAGCCCTCACACAGAAACGAAGACCCAGCACAGCCATAAATAAATAAATAAATAAATAAACCCGAAGTTTAAAAAAAAAAAAAGAAAGAAAATATATTAAAAGCAGCAAGGGAAAAACAACAAATAACACACAAGGGAATCCCCATAAGGTTAACAGCTGATCTTTCAGCAGAAACTCTGCAAGCCAGAAGGGAGTGGCAGGACATATTTAAAGTGATGAAGGAGAAAAACCTACAACCAAGATTACTCTACCCAGCAAGGATCTCATTCAGATTTCATGGAGAAATTAAAACCTTCACAGACAAGCAAAAGCTGAGAGAGTTCAGCATCACCAAACCAGCTTTACAACAAATGCTAAAGGAACTTCTCTAGGCAGGAAACACAAGAGAAGGAAAAGACCTACAATAACAAACCTAAAACATTTAAGAAAATGGGAATAGGAACATACATATCGATAATTACCTTAAATGTAAATGGATTAAATGCTCCCACCAAAAGACACAGAGTAGCTGGATGGATACAAAAACAAGACCCATATATATGCTGTCTACAAGAGACCCACTTCAGACCTAGGGACACATACAGACTGAAAGTGACAGGGTGGAAAAAGATATTCCATGCAAATGGAAATCAAAAGAAAGCTGGAGTAGCAGTTCTCATATCAGACAAAATAGATTTTAAAATAAAGACTATTACAAGAGACAAAGAAGGACACTATATAATGGTCAAGGGATCGATCCAAGAGGAAGGTATAACAATGGTAAATATTTATGCACCCAACATAGGAGCACCTCAATACATAAGGCAAACACTAACAGCCATAAAAGGGGAAATCGACAGCAACACAATCATAGTAGGGGACTTTAACACCCCACTTTCACCAATGGACAGATCATCCAAAATGAAAATAAATAAGGAAACACAAGCTTTAAATGATACATTAAACAAGATGGACTTAATTGATATTTATAGGACATTCCACCCAAAAACAACAGAATACACACTTTTCTCAAGTGCTCATGGAACATTCTCCAGGATAGATCATATCTTGGGTCACAAATCAAGCCTTGGTCAATTTAAGAAAATGGAAATCATATCAAGTATCTTTTCTGACCACAACGCTATGAGACTAGATATCAATTACAGGAAAAGATCTGTAAAAAATACAAACACATGGAAGCTACACAATACACTGCTTAATAACGAAGTGATCACTGAAGAAATCAAAGGGGAAATCAAAAAATACCAAGAAACAAATGACAATGGAGGCACGACGACCCAAAACCTATGGGATGCAGCAAAAGCAGTGCTAAGAGGGAAGTTTATAGCAATACAATCCTACCTTAAGAAACAGGAAACATCTCAAATAAACAACCTAACCTTGCACCTAAAGCAATTAGAGAAGGAAGAACAAAAAAACCCCAAAGTTAGCAGAAGGAAAGACATCATAAAGATCAGATCAGAAATAAAAGAAAAAGAAATGAAGGAAACGATAGCAAAGATCAATAAAACTAAAAGCTGGTTCTTTCATTAGATAAACAAAATTGATAAACCATTAGCCAGAGTCATCAAGAAAAAAAGGGAGAAGACTCAAATCAATAGAATTAGAAATGAAAAAGGAGAATAACAACTGACACTGAAGAAATACAAACGATCATGAGAGATTACTACAAGCAACTCTATGCCAATAAAATGGACAACCTGGAAGAAATGGACAAATTCTTAGAAATGCAGAACCTGCCAAGACTGAACCAGGAAGACATAGAAAATATGAACAGACCAATCACAAGCACTGAAATTGAAACTGTGATTAAAAATCTTCCAACAAACAAAAGCCCAGGACCAGATGGCTTCACAGGCGAATTCTATCAAACATTTAGAGAAGAGCTAACACCTATCCTTCTCAAACTCTTCCAAAATATTGCAGAGGGAGGAACACTCCCCAACTCATTCTACGAGGCCACCATCACCCTGATACCAAAACCAGACAAAGATGTCACAAAGAAAGAAAACTACAGGCCAATATCACTGATGAACATAGATGCAAAAATCCTCAACAAAATATTAGCAAACAGAATCCAACAGCACATTAAAAGGATCATACACCATGATCAAGTGGGGTTTATTCCAGGAATGCAAGGATTCTTCAATATATGCAAATCAATCAACGTGATACACCATATTAACAAATTGAAGGAGAAAAACCATATGATCATCTCAATAGATGCAGAAAAAGCTTTCGACAAAATTCAGCACCCATTTATGATAAAAGCCCTGCAGAAAGTAGGCATAGAAGGAACTTTCCTCAACATAATGAAGGCCATATATGACAAACCCACAGCCAACATCGTCCTCAGTGGTGAAAAAGTGAAACCGTTTCCACTAAGATCAGGAACAAGACAAGGTTGCCCACTCTCACCACTATTATTCAACATAATTTTGGAAGTTTTAGCCACAGCAATCAGAGAAGAAAAAGAAATAAAAGGAATCCAAATCGGAAAAGAAGAAGTAAAGCTGTCACTGTTTGCAGATGACATGATACTATACATAGAGAATCCTAAAGATACTACTAGAAAACTACTAGAACTAATTAATGAATTTGGTAAAGTAGCAGTATACAAAATTAATGCACAGAAATCTCTTGCATTCCTATACACTAATGATGAAAAATCTGAAAATGACATTAAGAAAACACTCCCATTTACCATTCCAACAAGAAGAATAAAATATCTAGGAATAAACCTACCTGAGGAGACAAAAGACCTGTATGCAGAAAACTATAAGACACTGATGAAATAAATTAAAGATGATACAAATAGATGGAGAGGTATACCATGTTCTTGGACTGGAAGAATCAACATTGTGAAAATGACTCTACTACCCAAAGCAATCTACAGATTCAATGCAATCCCTATCAAACTACCAATGGCATTTTTCACAGAACTAGAACAAAAAATTTCCCATTTTGTATGGAAACACAAAAGACCCTGAATAGCCAAAGCAATCTTGAGAACGAAAAATTGAGCTGGAGGAATCAGGTTCCTTGACTTCACACTATACTACAAAGCTACAGTAATCAAGACAGTATGGTACTGGCACAAAAACAGAAATATAGATCAATGGAACAGGATAGAAAGCCCAGAGATAAACACATGCACATATGGTCACCTTATCTTTGATAAAGGAGTCAAGCATACACAGTGGAGAAAAGACAGCCTCTTCAAAAAGCGGTGCTGGGAAAACTGGACAGGTACATGTAAAAGTATGAAATTAGAACACTCCCTAACACCATACACAAAAATAAACTCAAAATGGATTATAGACCTAAATGTAAGGCCAGACACTATCAAACTCTTAGAGGAAAACATAGGCAGAACACTCTATGACATAAATCATAGCAAGATCCTTTTTGACCCAGCTCCTAGAGAAATGGAAATAAAAACAAGAATAAACAAATGAGACCTAATTACACTTAAAAGCTTTTGCACAGCAAAGGAAACCATAAACAAGACCAAAAGACAACCCTCGGAATGGGAGAAAATATTTGCAAATTAAGCAACGGACAAAGGATTAATCTCCAAAATTTACAAGCAGCTCATGCAGCTCAATAACAAAAAAACAAACAACCCAATCCAAAAATGGGCAGAAGACCTAAATAGACATTTCTCCAAAGAAGATATACAGATTCCCAAGAAACACATGAAAGAATGCTCAATATCATTAATCATTAGAGAAATGCAAATCAAAACTACAATGAGATATCATCTCACACCGGTCAGAATGGCCATCATCAAAAAATCTAGAAACAATAAATGCTGGAGAGGGTGTGGAGAAAAGGGAACCCTCTTGCACTGTTGGTGGGAATGTAAATTGATACAGCCACTATGGAGAACAGTATGGACGTTCCTTAAAAAACTAAAAATAGAACTACCATACAACCCAGCAATCCCACTACTGGGCATATACCCTGAGAAAACCATAATTCAAAAAGAGTCATGTACCAAAATGTTCATTGCAGCTCTATTTACAATAGACAGGACATGGAAGCAACCTAAGCGTCCATCGACAGATGAATGGAAAAAGAATATGTGGCACATATATACAATGGAATATTACTGAGCCATACAAAGAAACCAATTGAGTTATTTGTAGTGAGGTGGATGGACCTAGAGACTGTCATACAGAGTGAAGTAAGTCAGAAAGAGAAAAAGAAATACAGTATGCTAACACATATACTGTTTGAAAAAGAAATTGCTGCTCTATTATCTCATGTTGTCCAAATTGTTTATTAAATAATATGATCCTGTGCTTATTTTCACTCTGATATTCATGTCCTGTCTGAGAACATGCCAGTCCAATTTAATCTATGTTCCTACCTCCTGGAGAGTCAAAATCATTCAGGCTGTGGTACCACACATATCTGCTTGGAAGACGTGGATTTAATTTTTTTGTACCTCAATGGCACAGGCATCTATACTATTTTAGTGCCTTCCAGTGTTTCCGTCTATACTAAGTGGGCAATAGGATCAAGCTATGACACCTTGCAGTAGAGGCAATAAGGGAAGAATCCCTGCCCCTCTAATGTCTTCACAGGGGATGACTTAACCAGATGAGTCCCTTAGTAATCTGCAGAGCAAGAGAGGGGCAGCATGGGGGCTATGTTACCCCAAGGGACTCATTTGAAGAAAGGCTTTTTGTCATTAAACACCTATCTCTCAAGAAGCAAATAACTGGGGATTTAGAGACAGTAAAGTGTTCTCTGGTCCACTGAGGTAACTAACTGACCATTGAGAACAAATAGTTTCTGCCAGTAATTTAAGTAAAAGTAAACCCCTCAAGGATTAAATGGAAGACTACACCTAATTTTAATAAATCTTTGAATGCTCAGATCCTACACTTTATAACTCAAATTTTCTCTTATTTCTCTCTTGATATTTCATTCTCAAAAGGCAGAGTGGAGAAGATTTACAAGTGAAGAAAAGGTACATTTGCATTCAGAATTTTCTTTCCTATCAGGTTCTGAGGTTTGAACTTAATTACCTCGGGCTAAAGGAAGAACAACTGGGCAGTTTTTACAACACCAGTTCAATGTTGATATTTATTGGCTTGGAAGGGGTAAGGGTATGAATGCGAGTGGAGAAGAGGGATGTATATATATCAATGTTTCTAGAAGCCTTGACTTCCTGCTGTAAGGAAAAAGGACAGGTAAACAGAAACGGGAGAAGCAGAGGTTTATGCTAATCTTCTTTCTCTACCTCAGATCTCAAGAAGGTAGAAAAAAGCTGAGGCCGCTTTGATTTTAGTCCTTTGTCTAACCAGGCTAGGACAAGTTCATTTACCTTGAAAAAAATCCAGTTATTTCAAAGCAAGGATGAAAAATGTACATATAAAATGAAAAAGTGATAAGAAATTAAGCAGAAAATTCCTTAATTTTTTTCTTTTCCAAAGGTGAGTTGTAGAGGGTAGTAAGTATAGGAAAATAAAAGTAACATTGTAAAAACAACTATACCCCAATTTAAAAAAAAGTAAACATAGTTTTGAAAACAACTAATTATATATTTTTGTCAAGTCTGTCACAAATAGTCGGGAGAGAGAGAGAGAGAGAGAAAGAGAGAGGTTAAAGGCAACATGGTATGGTGGAAAGGGCATGGAACTTGGAGCCAGGAGACCTGATTTCTAGTCCTGCCTCTGCCAGTAACTCCATGTGGCTTGCCATAGGCAAGTGTTGTAACCTCCCTGTGCCTCAGTCTCCACCCCCTGCAAAATGAGGGGACCATACTAAAGTTTCTAAATTCCCTTCTAACTATAATATTTCAAAATGTGTGAAATAATATCGTATATGTTATGGGTTGAATTGTGCCTCCCCTCCCTACCCCGCAAATTCATGTGTTGAAGCCCTAAACCCCTCTAGTACCTCAGAATGTGACTTTAATTGGAGATAGGGTCTTTAAAGAGGTAATTAAATTAAAATAAGTCTGTCAGCATAGGCCAAAATCCAATATGACTGGTGTCCTTATAAAAAGAGGAGATTAGGACACATAGAGAGACACTAGGGATGAGTGCACAGAGAAAAGACCATGTGAAATGGCAGCAAGAAGGTGGCCATCCACATATATACAATGGAATGTTACTCAACCATAAAAAGAAACAAAATTGAGTTGTTTTTAATGAGATGGATGGACCTAGAGTCAATCATACAGAGTGAAGTAAGTCAGAAACAGAAAAACAAATGCCATATGCTAACACATATATATGGAATCTAAAAAAAAAAAAAGGTTCTGATGAACCTAGGGGCAGGACAGGAATAAAGACGCAGATGTAGAGAATGGACTTGAGCACACGGGGAACGCGAAGGGTAAGCTGGGACAAAGTGAGACAGTGGCATGGACATATATACACTACCAAATGTAAAAGAGATAGCTAGTGGGAAGCAGCTGCATAGCACAGGGAGATCAGCTCTGTGTTTGTGACCACCTAGAGGGGTGGGATAGGGAGGGTGGGAGGGAGACGCAAGAGGGAGGGGATATGGGGATATATGTATATATATAGCTGATTCTCTTTGTTATACAGCAGAAACTAACACAACATTGTAAAGCAATTATACTCCAATAAAGATGTTAAAAAAAAAAAAAAAGAAGGTGGCCATCTCCAAGCCAAGGAGAGAGACCTCAAAAAAACCCATGTGGCTGACACCTTGATCTCAGACTTCCAGTCTCTAAAACTGTAAGAAAATTAACCTCTTTTTAAGCGACCCAGTTTGTAGTAGTCTGTATAGCAGCCCTAGCTAACTAACACACTGGATCATTTGAGTAAAAACTCAAGTAATTTATTCCAAAAGGAATAAACTTCTACATCTCAGGTAATGAATTGTACAGGGTGATTTTGCTGGAGGTTCAAATTTCCTAGCTCCTCATTCCAGAACTTGTAGGTTTCCCAAACTAGACACAGAACAAATGATAATTGCCATTGTGGAAGGTTGTAGCCTATAAAGTCAAGTGTCAAGGGGACTGAAACTTTAGAGCACAATGAAGAGAAACCAGGGTGAGAACAGTTTATCATAACAACATTTTATTTTTACTCTTTTACCGAACTTATAATGAAAATGGCATTTATTTTTGGCTTCAAGATAGTGTTAATGTGTCTAAAATCAGTGTTTGATACCTTGGTCTGTCAGTCGGCTTATTCTTCGATGGCTATACTGGGGCAGGAAGACAATGATAGGGCTTGTGCATCAGTGTGTCTCTGTGTGTGTAGGTCAGAGAGGGCTACAAAGAAAGGGTGGGCGGAGGATATGGATGGCTCAGTACAAATCCAATCTCACCACTGAAAACTAAACTTAAGGTAACCTCAACAAAATAGGGGTGGTGGTAGAATAGATTTTTATCTACTGGAAACTACTCTTACCAATAGCTTAGCCAGATAATTGAACCTCAAAATGGCTGACTAACCACATTCAGAATAATTCCACAAAAACAGAATTCCACAGGAATATAGTCAATAACTCCATAATATCTTTGTATGGTGACATATCATAACTAGACTTATCGTGGTGATCATTTTGAAATGTATATGTGACTTTTAAAGGTCTCCATCAGGCAAAATAACAAACAAAATGGCAAAGCAACAGAGCTAGAGGCAACTTATTATTTCTGTTTATTCTCTATTTATTTGGAACATAAACTGATGAGAAGTAAAACAGCAGCACAGGATGGAAGAAAGGACTTTTTGGAGTCAGTAGACTAGGGTTCTTGAATCAACTCTGTATCATAAACTAGTTGTATGATTTTGAATGAGTTACTTAACCTATCTTGGATTCAGTTTTCTTATCTGTACAATGGGGGTGTGGTGGGTTGAACAGTAGCCCCCAAAAGAGTCCTAACCCCTGGAACAAGAGAATATGGCCTTATTTGGAGAAAGGGTCTTTACAGATGTAATTAAGAATCTTGAGATTAGATCATCTTGGATTTAGGGTGGGTTCCCCAAATCCAATGACAGGTATTTTTATAGAAAAAAGGCAGAGGGAGAATTGAGACAATCAAACACAGATAAGAAAGTGACGTGAAGACAGATGTAGAGATTGGAATGATGGGTCTACAAGCCAAGGAATGTCAAGAATTGCCTGTAGCCACCAGAGGCTAAGAGAGAGGCATGGAACAGATACTCTCTCAGAGCCTCCAGAAAGAGCCAAACCTGCTAACATCTTGATTTTGGACTTCTAGCCTCCTGAAGTATGAGAAAATAAGTTTTTGTTATTTTAAGCCACCAAGTTTATGGTAATTTGTTATGACAGGCTTAGGAAAATACACTTGGGTGAGTATGGATCAGGTGTAAAGGTCCAGGTGGGTAACATAAATGAATGAAATGGGCTGCTACATGAAACACAAGTGTAAGTGTAATAATTAATAGAAATGAAACAAGCATCTTAGTGTCAGAGAGAAAATAGAGTGATGATCTGAAGAACACTTTTCAGTTCCAGCCTATCATTACTACTGGGGAATGCAGACCCAGTATTGTCAGAGGGTTTAGATTTCAAGGAAAATTTAAAGTTCAATCTTTTATATGAAATCTCTCTATTTAAAAAAAAAGAAGGAAACCAATTTTAATTTTTAAAACAGTATGTGTCAAACAAACTAAATTTGAGGGCTAAATATTAGATGGTCTTTAATGATCTTATGGTTTTGGTCTTCTATGTTTCAATTGGTTCATCCTAGCATTGTAATATGTTATGAGAGCTGGAAAATTTTTTGTTCACTAGCATTGTTGGGACAATAGTAGCTGTGATCAGAGCATAAGTATGACATTTTTGTCAGTTCATGTGTAAAAGAGAAGTCATGGTAAACACTTCTTTTCTGGGATTATTTAAAATTGATGGGTCAGAAACTTTTCCCATTAAAACACACCTCAGGAAGTGTGATATCTAGCTGCATCATTTCCATTTACTAAAAGCCTTATTGGGTATGAAAGAAAAATTGAAGGAGAACGTAATATTAATTTATATTTGGCAAAAGACATTTATACCTGAATCTATCCTGTTCAGCAGAAAATGCATTTAAAAACTCAGTTAACTTTCTGTATATTCATATTTGCAAGTACTTATCCAAGAAGCATACATGTGGCTTATACTTGCAAATGATAAAGTTAAACCCATTCTGAAAATGTGAAATGCACCCTCCAAGACTTTGTTGTGAAACAGTATCTTATTAAGTTCATTATCAGACTGTACTCAAAAGAAACGTGAATATTTAACTTGCTTAAAGTTTAGCTTCTGAAGACCACCACATACAAATTTTTCCTCTCTCACCTTTTCTAACAACCCATACACCTTGTGCACTCACTTTGAATTAAATAAAAGGGAAGAGAATGCCTAGACAGGTCAATGAGGAAAGAACAGTCTTTTGAAAAATTGGTACTGGGGGACTTCCCTGGTGGTCCAGTGGTTAAGATTTGGAGCTTCCACTGCAGGGGCCGTGGGTTCGATTGCTGGTCGGGGAACTAAGATCCCAGCATGCCATGTAGCGCGGCCAAAAAAAAAAAAAAAAGAAGAGGTATTGGGACAACTGAATATCCACATGCAAAAGAATTAAGTTGGACCCCTATGTCATACAATAAACAAAAATTAACTCGAAGTAGATTGGAGACCCAAATGAAAGAGCTATATATAAAACTGCTAAAACAAAACAGAAATAAATCTTCATGACCTTGGGCTAGGGATGGATTTTTAGATACAATACTAAAAGTACAAACAACAGCAAAAAGAGAGATAAATTAGACTTTGTCAGAAGTAAAATCTTTTGTGCATCAAGAACACAATAAGAAAGTAGACTGAAAACCCACAGAATGGGAGAAAATATTTACAGTCACATACTTGATAGGGGACTTGTATCCAAAATATACAAAGTACTCTTACAAATCAATAATAAAAAGACAAAAAAAACACCAAATTAAAGATTGGACAAAGGATCTGAGATGTTTCTCCAAAGAATATATACAAACAGCCAATAAAAGCGTATGAAATGATGCTGAATATCACTAATCATTAGGGAGATGCAAATCAAAACTACAATGAGATACCACTTCAGATCCATTAGGATAACTATTATTAAAACAAAACGAAACCAAAGAAGAAAATAACAACTGTTGGCAAAGATGTGGAAAATTGGATATTAATACACCCATGTTTATATCAATATTATTCACAATAGCCAAAAGGTGAAAGCAATCATCAGTGGATGAATGGATAAACAAATGTGGTATATACATATAAGTGAATATTATTCAGCTTTAAAAAGGAAGGATATTTTGATATATGCTACATTAATGAACTTTGAAGACAGTATGCAAAGTGAAATAAACCTGTCACAAAAGGACAAATATTTTAAGGTTCCATTAATATGAGGTACATAGAGTAGTCAAATATAGAGACAGAAAGTAGAATGGTAATTGTCAAGGGCTGAGGTGAAGGGGGACAGAGAGTTAGTGTTTAATGGGTATAGAGTTTCAGTTTGGGAAGGTGAAAAAGTTCTGGAGATGGATAGTGGTGATGGGTGTACAACAATGTGAACGTACTTACTGTACTTTAAAGTCTCAGAACTATATACTTTAAAAAGGTTAAAATGGTAACTTTTATGTTGTATATATTTTGCCATAATAAAAAAGACAAGTAAACCAATTAAAAATTAGGCAAAGGATTTGAACAGATGTTTCTTCAAAGATATACAAAGAGCAAATGTGCACCTGAAATGATGCTTAACATCATTAGTCATTAGGAAAATGCAAGTCAAAACCACACGGAGGTATCACTTTACACCCACTAGGATAGCTTTAATAGAAAAGAGAGAAAAAAATAAATCTTGGTGATGATGTGGAGAAATTAGAATCTTCAGACATTGCTGGTGGGAAAGGAAGATGTTGCAACCACTTTGGAAAACAGCCTGACAGTTCCTCAAAAAGTTAAACATAGAGTAATCACAAAAACCAGAAATTCTACTCCTCGATATATACCCAAGAAAATTGAAAACAGATATTCAAACAAAAACTTGTACACAAATGTTCATAGCATCACTATTCACAATAGCCAAAAGGTGAAAACAACCCAGATGTCTATCAACTGATGAATGGATAAACAAAAGGTGGAATGCCCATACACTGGATTATTTGTAGGCAATACAATTGAATGAAGTACTGATACATGCTATGACCTGGATAAACCTTGAAGATACTATGCTAAATGAAAGAAGCCAATCACAAAAGACAACATTTTATATGATTCCATTTATAGGAAATATCCAGAACAGGCAAATCTACTGAATAGATTAATGCTTGCCTAGGGTTGAGGGGAGGGAGGTGTGGGAATGTGGAATGACAACTAATAGGCATGGAGTTTCCTGTTGGGGAGATAAAAACGTTTTAAATTTAGATTTTAGTGATGGCTGCACAACTCAGTGAACATACAAAAAACCAATGAACGGTATACTTTTAATGGGTGAATTATTTCTCAATTCTGAAAGAGCAAAGAGAAAATTCATGTACGTTATCTCTCAACTTAGTATTTTTTGAATTTATTCTGTTTCAAATATTAAGTATAACAGCTAAGGCCAAGAAATTATCTCAGCAAAGATGTCACTTTGCAATTAGTTATTCCTCACCACAGCTACCATTATCTTTACTACCATATATAAACGATTTACTTTGACACTGTAAGTTCTGTGGTCAAGTTATATTGAAGTAAAATAAATGTGAAACAGTCATAATTCTTTAAGATTAGCCAAGCAAAGTACAGAAACGCAAGCCTTCAACAGAAGTAGTCCTATATAATTTCACAATGCCTGTGGCAACAATTTAAATCTTTAATTATACTAAGTGAAATAGTGAACATAAAGATGACTGTCATTTTTTAAGATGATTGTTTATGTCAATATCTATTGCCCTACAGACAAGTCTGCCATCAATCAAAGATTATGACATGCATGCACACACACACACACAGAAAAAAACAACCCATTGTTAAGAGACAAAACAATTAATAGAACCAGGCTCTGACAGGGAATTTAAAACAATTACAATAAATATATTAAAGACTTTACTGAAAAAGGTGGACAGCATGCAAAGACACATGGGTAATTTCAGCAAAGATGGAAACTATAAGAATGAATGAAATTGATATGTAATTTAAAACACAGTAACATATCTGTCCTACAATATGTAGAGATAAATTCCTTCTATAAATAGTTTGAGAGTTTTTATCACAAAAGAGTGGTAAATTTTGTCAAATGCTTTCTTTCCATCTATTGAGATGATCATGTGATTTTTATCCTTCATTTTGTTAGTGTGGTGGATCACATTAATTGATTTGGGTATGTTAAATCATCTTTTCATTCCAGGGATAAATCTTACTTGGTCATGATGTATGATCCTTTTAATGTGCTATTGAATTTGGTTTGTTAGTATTTTGTTGAGGATTTTTGCATCTATGATTAAGTCCTAGAGATCTGTGAGACCTGGTGTCTATAGTTAATAATACTGTATTGTGCACTTAAACATTTAAGAGGGTAGATCTCTTGGTAAGTGTCTTACCACAATCGAAAAAGGAAATATTTTTTCACCTTTGTAAATTAACCTATCTTACCATAGTATTAAAATTGTATGTAAAATTTAAAATATCTCAGGCATTAAGAAAAAACCCCATAGTAACAGAAATGAAGAATGCCTTTAACTGACTCATCAGTGAACTTGAAGATAAATCAGTAGTAATTGCACATAGAGAAAAAAGGAAAAACCAGAACGGAGCATCCAAGAGCTGAGGGACAATATCAAATGGTCTTTTATATATGTAACTGGTATCAAGACTAAAAAGAGAGAGAATTGGGCAAAAGAAATAATTTTTAAAAATAATGGGGACTCCACTGGTGGTCCAGTGGGTAAGACTCTGCACTCCCAATTCAGGGTGCCAGGTTCAATCCCTATTCGGGGAACTAGATCCTGCATGCATGCCGCAACTAAGAGTTTGCGTGTCGCAACTAAGACCCAGCGCAGCCTAAATAAATAAATATTTTTAAAAAGATGTTAAATAAAAATAATGGCTGACATTTTTGGAAAAATAATAAAATAAAATTTATCACACATCCAAGAAGTTTGGAAAGTGCCAAGCAAGACAAATACCATTTAAAAACACATAAACATTATCATATTAAAACTGTTTAAAATCACAAATAAAGAGAAAATCTTGAAGGCAGCCAGAGGAAAAAGACACAATCTTAGAGAAATCAAAGATAATAATTACAGCTTAGTTCTCATTTGAAACTGTGTTAAGCCAGAAGTGACATCTTTAAAGTGCTGAAAGAAACAAACAAAAACAAAAAACCGTCATCTAGAATTTTATGCCCAACAAAGCATATCTTTCAAAATTAAGGTGAAATAATAAATTTTTAGACAATAAAAGCTTAAAGAAGTAATTACAAGAAGACCTGCACTACACTCGATGTTAAAAAAATTTCTTCAGGCAGAGGTATATGCTCAGACAGTAACCTGGATACACGAAGAAATGAAGATCTCTGAAAATGGTTAAAATGAAGGTCAACATAAAGGATATATTTTTTCCTATTTTAAAATATTGTAAAAGATCAACTGTCTAAAGCAAAAATAGATGGGTTCTGGTTTCAGATCAAATACAGTAACTATACTGCGGGAGGAATCATTTAAAATAACTTGAAATTGACATTCATGTTTAAGAATACTTTGTTACAGGGCTTCCCCGGTGGCGCAGTGGTTGAGAATATGCCTGCCAATACAGGGGACACGGGTTTGAGCCCTGGTCTGGGAAGATCCCACATGTCGCGGAGCAACTAAGCCCGTGAGCCACAACTACTGAGCCTGCGCGTCTGTAGCCTGTGCTCCGCAATGAGAGGCCGCAGTAGTGAGAGGCCCGCGCACCGCGATGAAGAGTGGCCACCGCTTGCCGCAACTAGAGAAAGCCCTCACACAGAAACGAAGACCCAACACAGCCAAAAATAATAAATAAATAAATAAATAAATTTTTAAAAAAAGAATACTTTGTTACATTTTCACAGCTGAGCTTTGCAACCAGTGTCAGGCTTTATGAAACAGCATTATGTATCTAACTAAAACAAAATTTTTTTTAAAAAGGTATTTAACAGTAATCAGACACATCCATGCATCAATTAAAACTGATTTCCATACAGTATTTGTTTTTCTCTTTCTGACTTGTTTCACTCTGTATGACAGACTCTCGGTCCCTCCACCTCACTACAAATAACTCAATTTCATTTCTTTTTATGGCTGAGTAATATTCCATTGTATACATGTGCCACATCTTCTTGGGACAAAGTGAGAGAGTGGCATGGACATATATACACTACCAAATGTAAAATAGATAGCTAGTGGGAAGCAGCTGCATGGCACAGGGAGATCAGCTTGGTGCTTTGTGACCACCTAGAGGGGTGGGATAGGGAGGGTGGGAGGGAGGGAGACGCGAGAGGGAAGAGATATGGGGATATATGTATATGTACAGCTGACTCACTTTGTTATAAAGCAGAAACTAACACACCATTGTAAAGCAATTATACTCCAATAAAGATGTTAAAAAAACCCCAAAAAACTGATTTCCATAGCTGATTTATATATTATCTAGTTTTTTAAAAATTGCAATCAGCATCCCAACATCTTTTTAAAAGAACAACGAGCAAAGATTAAAGAAACAGACAAAATAATATAATAAATTACAGCATGTAATATATCCAATGGGAATTGCCAAATCAACATTATTTTCCATTGGGGGGTTATAATATTTTTGGTTTCATCTATCTTTTCTGTTGTTATTCTTTTCTTTGCTTGATAAATGGGGCTCATTCTCAGAGCCAGCTTGCTTGAACCCTCATATGAAAAGCTCACTTGTTCCTTTTTTACTTCCAAGAACACTCGGGAACACATGGTCCCCAACAGCCTGGGCTATGAGTCTTTATGGAAGTGAAATGCACATAGATGAGTACACACAGACATACAGACACACAGACACACACACACAGAAAATCACACACTCTGTAAATATATTTCCCCCCAAAGAAATGGCTCCCATTTCCTGAGACATTCCTTACAGATTGATAAGCTTCTTTGAAAGAGGTTTTGGGGGCAAGGGCTGGCCTGGGGTGTGCTCTGGATCTCATGAAGAGGAACACTGAAAATGTCTCACCTACCCTGAAAAATGGAGTTGGAGGGTCAGTCAGGACAGCTATCCTCTTGTGCCTGTCACTGGGATGAGTGCACTGCACCATAATTTATCACCATGGATAATCCTCTGTTCTGAGAACTGAAGGTGGTGATGGCACCAGAAAAATGATTGTAAGGAGTAAAAGAAAAATAAAAGAAATTCTGTGCACAGAACCGAGATTTCCTTAAAACATCAAGTTGGTAATTAAACTAGAAATATGTGGAGTACACAGTCATGTTTCTCTATGTAAGCTGACCAACAAACAAATGCTAGAGTGGGTTTCCTGATTGCTGTTTGAGGAAATATGTCAACTATTATTATCTAGATCCAGGGAACCTACTTACTATTTTGAATAAAATAGAGAAACCTATTCTTTTGCACAGAGTAACCTGCAAAAGGAGTTAGGAAAAACACATTTTGAAGACTGCTTAGTTGATCAAATACTTCCAAAATTACTTAATTCTGGCTAAGCACTACTTGGTACTCTACAAAGCCTTAGAAGGGCCATGGTTTCCTCTTCTTCTTCTTATCAGAAACAAAATCACCTCCCCTCACTCCCAATAAAAAAATTAAATCAAAGGAATCCCAATTTGATTCCTACTAACTCATCATGAAGAAGACTGGGAGTCACTGGCCACCATCCTCTAGATGGGGCTTTCATGGAGCCTTGAAGAGTCTGCAAAATAGAGAACCTGAGACAAGTGCCTGTTGCCCACATGGCGAATACAGATGTGGTTCCCAATTATCCTGTCTCCCTAAGGGTTTCTGGAATGCATCTGCTCCCCATGGGACAATGGTGGGGGGATGGTGGCAGTAGCCTGCCAAAGGCAATGTTGGTTGTAGGGCACTGCAATCTCCCAATCTGAGAACTTCTAGTCCTAATGCGGCTCTGACATTGGAGACAACATTCACTGGGAATGGATGACTGGTTTAAATATGAAAATGGAAGAGTTGGCTGGGACATTGGAGACATGTGGGCTTGGAAGAGATGTATCATAATTAATATCAAGTTCCTCTGAGGAGATGCTTTCTAGGTAGCCATGGAAGTACTTATTTTTGAGAAATGCAGGCCATGTTTGCTAAGTGGAAGGGGGGAAAAGGTTATATCTTTTACATTAAAAATGTGCTGGGCTTCCCTGGTGGCGCAGTGGTTGAGAATCTGCCTGCCAATGCAGGGGACACGGGTTCGAGCCCTGGTCTGGGAAGATCCCACATGCCGCGGAGCAGCTGGGCCCGTGAGCCACAATTACTGAACTTGCGCATCTGGAGCCTGTGCTCCACAACAAGAGAGGCCGCGATAGTGAGAGGCCCGCGCACCGCGATGAAGAGTGGCCCCTGCCTGCCACAACTAGAGAAAGCCCTCGCACAGAAACAAAGACCCAACACAGCCATAAATAAATAAATAAATAAATAAATAAATAAATAAATAAATAAATAAATAATTTTTTAAAAAAAGAAAATAAAAGTGCTGAGGCATTTTAGTAACCACTTTGACATGACGATACCATTATTGCATATTCCTAGCATTAAAGGTGGTTACTATCAACACTGATTTTGCACAATCAGTGTACATTTCCACTGAATTAACCTGTAAGTTACTTTAAGGCAATGGACACCTCTACTAGGTAATGGGCAGGGGATGTTTCTAAGTACTTGGAGTTCACTGAAATAAATAGGTGATCAACACTTCTACTGGAAACACTGGGATGCTTCTGTCTCCTGTAGCCCCTTCATTTCAAAGTAAATTGGAACTTTAACTAGAGTGCAACCTACTCACCTGACTCATACCTTCTTAGACCTGTTTATTCCTAGACAGACCCTGGAGAACTTTAATTAAGGCAGTCCTGAATGCATACTGGCTGCTGGGATGCTCTGCACAGCATTGCAGAGCCGGCTGGAGTAAGATCTCTGAGAAGTACCAGAGTGTGTAGAGCAAGTGATCAACCTTTACATGCTTAGACTGTGCAGCCACAAGTCATGCTCTGGTCATGAGGGAAGGACCCTTTATGCCTTGGTAATTACTGGCCTTCTTGCCTCAATCTGCTCAGGCTGCAATGCCTATATGGCTTGGGAGAACTCCAAATGGTATCATATTAAGGGTTTTTTAAATGAATAGATGCTGAGTTAGTTTTAAGGAGAAACAACTGCATCAATGCCAAAGAAAAAGATCCTCAGGCATCATGGCTGTGAAATGGAGAAAGCTGAAAAACTACATTTGGGGGGATGCCCAAATGCAAGAATCTGGCAGAGGCGTACAGCTAAGCAACTGTAGCAAAAGGGCTGAAAGGGAGCCCAGGTGTGCTGGTGGGGATAACTCATCCTTCCAGGCCTCAGTTTCCAGATGTATAAAAGGGAAAAAGAGAAGTTTCCAGAATTAGCCAAACAAATGGGAATACGTTAGTGAAGATTTAATATTGTTCAAATATCCATGCTATTCAAAGCAATCTACAGAATCAATGAAATTCCTATCAAGATTCCAATGGCATTATTTTTACAGAAATAAAAAAAAAAGAATCCTAAAATACATACAAAACAGCAAAGGACCCCAAACAGCCATAGCAATATCGAGACGAAGAACAAACATGAATGCATCACATTTCCTGATTTCACAAACAATATATTACAAGGCTACAGTAATTAAAACAGTATGATACTCGTATAAAAACAGACATATAGACAAATGGAACAGAATAGAGAGCCCAGAAATAAACCCATACATATATGGTCAACTCATCTTCAACAAAGGTGTCAAGAATACACAATGGGGAAAGGATAGTCTCTCAAAAAATGGTTCTGCCACTCAGAATGGCCATCATCAAAAAATCTACAAACAGTAAATGCTGGAGAGGGTGTGGAGAAAAGGGAACCCTCTTGCACGGTTGGTGGGAATGTAAATTGATACAGCCACTATGGAGAACTGTATGGAGGTTCCTTAGAAAACTAAAAATAGAACCACCATACGACCCAGCAATCCCACTACTGGGCATATACCCTGAGAAAACCATAATTCAAAAAGAGTCATGTACCACAGTGTTCATTGCAGCTCTATTTACAATAGCCAGGACATGGAAGCAACCTAAGTGTCCATCGACAGATGAATGGAAAAAGAAGATGTGGCACATATATGCAATGGAATATTACTCAGCCATGAAAAGAAACGAAATTGAGTTATTTGTAGTGAGGTGGATGGACCTAGAGTCTGCCATACAGAGTCAAGTAAGTCAGAAAGAGAAAAACAAATACTGTATACTAACACATATATATGGAATCTAAAAATTAAAAAATGTATCTGATGAACCCAGGGGCAGGAGAGGAATAAAGACACAGATGTAGAGAATGGACTTGAGGACACGGGGAGCGGGAAGGGTAAGCTGGGACGAAGTGAGAGAGTGGCATGGACATATATACACTACCAAATGTAAAATCGATAGCTAGTGGGAAGCAGCCGCATAACACAGGGAGATCAGCTCGGTGCTTTGTGACCACCTAGAGGGGTGGAATAGGGAGGGTGGGAGGGAGATGCAAGAGGGAGGAGATATGTATATGTATAGCTGATTCACTTTGTTATAAAGCAGAAACTAACACACCATTGTAAAGCAATTATACTCCAATAAAGATGTTAAAAAAAATGGTTCTGGCAAAACTGGATGAAATTGGATCCTTATCTTACAACTGTACACAAAAATCAACTAAAAATGGATTAAGGACTTAAATGTAAGATGAGAAACTGTAAAAGTTTTCTAGAAGAAAATATAGGGGGAAATCTTCAAGACACTGGCCTAAAGCAATGTTTTCACAGATACACCACCAAAACCACAAGCAACAAAAGCAAAATAGACAAGTGGGACTATATCAAGCTAAATGGCTTCTGCACAGCAATGGAAACAATAGAGTGAAAAGCAACCTATGGAATGGGAGAAAGTATTTGCAATCATATATTTTATAAGCAATTAATATTCATAATATACAAGGAATTCCTACAGTGCAATAGCAAAAACACAAAGGACCCAACTTTTAAATGGGCAGTGGACTTGAATAGACATTTCTCAAAGAAGACATACAAATGATCAACATTTATATGAAAAGATGCTTGACATCACTAATCATCAGGGAAATGTAAATCAAAACCAAAGTAAGATGTCACCTGACACTTGTTAGGATGGCTGTTATTAAACAAAACAAAACAAGAAGTAAGTGTTGATGAGGTTGTGGAGAAATTGGAACCCTGTACACTGTTGGTGGGCATGTAAAATGGTGCAGCTGCTATGGAAAACAGTATGGAGGTGCCCCCCAAAATTAAAAATGAAACTACCATCTGATCCAGTAATCCTACTTCTGGGTAGATATCTGAAAGAATTAAAATCAGGATCTTGAAGAGATATCTGCACACCCATGTTTATTGCAGCATTATTATAGCCAAGATGTGGAAACAACCTAAATGTCCATCAACAAAAGAATAGATAAAGAAAATATGGTATATACACACAATGGAATATTATCCTGCCATAAAAAAGAAATTCTGCCATATGTGACAACATAGATACACCTGGAGGACATTATGCTAAATGAAATAAGCCAATTACGGAAGGACAAATACTGCACAATTCCACTTATATGAGATATCTAAAATAGTAAACACATACAAGCAGGGAATAAAATGGTGGTTGTTGGGTTCTGGGGGAAGGGGGAAGTTAGGGTTGCTTTTAAACAGGTAGAAAGTTTCCATTAGGCAAGATGACTAATTTCTAGAAATCTGCTATATATCATTGTGCCTACAGTTAACAATACTGTATTACAGACTTAAAATTTTGTTAAGAGGGTAGATCACATACTAAGTGGTCTTACCACAATTAAAAAAAATAGGTAGTCAAAAATACATAGTGAAAGCATTATAGAAGTGTGTTGACCTGTTAATGATATATATAATATATATACATAACCTTATGTGTGTATATACATATACAAAACAGCTCCAGTTTTTGTGATGTTTTGGTGTCAGCTTCTGAAAATTTGTAAATTTTTGTAATTTCTTTTCTCATTCTAAATAAATGTTCACTTTTATACCCCCCAAAAGTTTATAAACTAATTGGGTAACTCAGACATATAAACAATTAATAAAGATTTTACAGATGCAAAGATGGAAGTGTGGGGATTTCCCTGGCACTCCAGTGGTTAAGACACTGAGCTTCCACTACAAGGAGCATGGGTTCAATCCCTGATTGGAGAACTAATATCCCACCTGCTGTGAGGTATGGCCAAAAGAAAAAAAAAAGATGGAAGTGTGTATGGGATGAAGTGGGTGCACAGACGACAGAGTAGTGGTTAGGAAAAGCTTCAGCTTGGAAATAGTACTTGCTCAGAGCCTTTACGGGGTGAAATGGCAGGGTAGGGAAGGGCATTCCAATTATAAAGAGCAGTGTGTGCAAAGGCATGGAGGAATGAAACCACATTATTCATCCAGGAAACTCTAATTCAATGTGGCTAGAGAATACAAATGGAATCTTCCATAGACGGGGACCAGATAACCAAAGGCTTTGTGTGCCATCTTAGAGACCAGATTTTTTTTTTAGTTGAAATATAGCTGATGTACAATATTATATTAGTTTCAGGTGTACTACATAACGATTTTCCATTTGCATACATTATAAAATGAACACCATGATAAGTCTAGTAACCATATGTCCCCATACTAAGTTATTAGAATATTACTGACCATACTCCTTATGCTGCATATCACATACCCATGACTTATTTATTATACAACTGGAGGTTTTTACCTCTTAATCACTTTCACCTATTTTTCCCACCCCCCTCCCTTCTGGCAACCACTTGTTTGTTCTTTATGTTTGACCCCATTTTCATTTTGTTTTGCTTGTTTGTTTTGCTTTTTAGAGTCCACATATAAGTGAGATCAGGCAGTATTTGTCTGTTATACTTAGCATAATATCCCCTAGATCCATCCATGTTGTTGCAAATGACAAGATTTCATTTTTTAAGGCTGAGTAATATTCCATTGTATATATATACCACATCTTCTTTATCCATTTGTCTATCGATGGACACATAGGTTGCTTCCGTATCTGGGCTATGGTAAATAATGTTGCAATGAACATTGGAGTAAATATATCTTTCCGAATTAGTGTTTTTGTTTTCTTTGTATTTATACCTGAAAGTGGACTCACTGGATCATGTGGCAGTTCTTTTTATAATTTTGTGAGGAACCGCCATACTCTTTTCCATAATGACCACATCAATTTACATTCCCACCAACAGTGAACGAGGGTTCCCTTCTCTGTTATTTGTTGTCTTTTTGATGATAGCCATTCTGACATGTGTGAGGTGGTACCTCCTTGTGGTTTTGATTTGCATTCCTCTAATAATTAGCAATGTGGAGCATCTTTTCATGTGCCTGTTAGCCATCTGTATGTCTTCTTTGGAAAAATGTCTATTCAGGTCTTCTGCCCATTTTTAGTTGGGTTGTTTGTTTGTTTGTTGATGTTGAGTTGTATGATTTCACTGTATATTTTGGATATTAACACCTTATCAGATATACCACTTGGAAATAACTTCTCCTACTCGATAGGCTGCCTTTTTGTTTTGTTGATAGTTTCCTTCACTGTACAAAAGCCTTTTAGTTTGATACAGTCCCATTTGTTTATTTTTGCTTTTGCTTCCCATGCCTGAGGAGAAATATCCAAAAAAATATATCTAAGGCTAATGTCAAAGAGCATGCTGCCTATGTTTTCTTCTAGGAGTTCTATGGTTTCAGGTATTACATTTAAGTCTTTCATCCATTTTGAGTTTATTTTTGTATATGATATGAGAAAGTAGTCCAGTCTGATTCTTTTGCAATGTAGCTGTCCAGTTTACCCAATCCCATTTATTGAAGAGGCTTTTTCCCCATTCAGTTATTATATTCTTCAACTCTGTTTGGTTCTCCTTTACATTTTCTAACTCTTTTTTAAAATTCTCACTGTGTCCATCCATTCGTCTCCTGAGTTCAGTGTGCATGTTTATGATCATTACCTTAAACTCTTTTTTTTTTTTAACTTTTTTATTGGAGTACAATTGATTAACAATGTTGTGTTAGTTTCAGGTGTACAGCAAAGTGATTCAGTTATACATGTACATGTATCTATTCTTTTTCAAATTCTTTTCCCATTTAGGTTGTTATATAATATTGAGCAGAGGTCTTTGTGCTATACAGTAGGTCCTTGTTGGTTACCTTAAACTCTTTACTGGGTAGATTGCGTATACCTAATTTGTTTATTTCTGTTTCAGAGGTTTCGTTTTGTTCCTTCGTTTGGAATATATTCTTCTGTCTCCTCATTTTACCTAATTCTCTGTGTTTATTTCTATATATTAGGTAGGCAGGTTACATTTTATGATCCTGGAGAAGTGGTCTTATGTAGGAGATGTCCTATGGGGCCCAGCAACACACTCCTCTCTGGTCACCAGAGCTATACGCTCTAGGGGTGCCCCCACGTGGGCTGTGAGGGCCCTTCTGTTGTGGTGGGGTCAACTACTGTGGGTATGCTTTTAGGTGGGGCTAGTCTCTGGCCCAGTTTGCTGCTAGGTCCTGCTTCAGTGCACTGGCTGCTGGCATGCTGATGGGTAGAACTGGGTCTCATGGTGGCTGGCTGAGGGACCAGTGGGGGCCAGCTAAAGATTTTATCATTTAAGCAATGAGAGTCATGGAAGTATTTTATGCAGGAATAACATGATACCCCCACAATGACAATATGAAAGATGTATTAGAAAGGCAGATGACATTGTAGGCAGGGAAAAAGTTAATCTTGATGAAATAGGAAACTGAAATAAGCTAAGCCAGTAGCAGTAAGCATGGGCATAGAGCAGAGATGTCATAGGGCTAGACTGCATAGGACCTGCTTTCTGATTGGAATAAATTAGTCAGAGAAAGGGAAGAGCTATGGGTGACTCTTAGGTTTCTGGGTTGGATAAGTAGCCTCTGAAGCAAAGAGAATTTCAGAAGATGACACGGATTCAAGCCTTTCCTACTCCTTTGGAGGTACCCTTTGAAGCAGATCAACTCTACTAACAAGCCACAGCAGTGTTGTGCACTATTATCTTGTCCTTCAGAACATAAGGCCACATCCATATGTGTGGAACCAACAGACCAATGCACCAGCCATCTGTTTTCTAGAATTGTCTTAACAACCAATGGGACTCATCACATGATGGGATTCAGCCACAGCAATTAATATTGATTAGAAAGATGGCAAAAATGAGCAGTTTGGCCATGCCTGTCATGGATCAGTATGCAGATCAAATATAGATATGGCCTCAATCACACCCTCACATCATTAATCATCATCCACTGCAAATTGTGAACATATTTACAAGCAAGGAATGAAAAATACACACAATTTAAAGTTTTGTGTCATGTCCCAGTAGATCTGCCTATATAAATTTGTCTTTGCACAGGTTGTCTCTTTAAGAAACTGGCATTGCAGCATTCTCTACCAGTTCTTACCAACAGGTATCTTTACAAAGGTCAGTGTATTGCTACAACTACCTAACAACTACGTGTACAATTACAACTACCTGATTCTTCATTCATTCATTTCTTTAGTGCTAGAAAAGTATTTTTTTAAAAAAGATCCTTAACATCAAGGACCTTTGGCTAGCTTGCAAATTAAGACACTCACCTATGGAAAACTAAACAGTGAAAGAGTTAAACAATACTACCAGAAAATTTATATATTAGATGTCAAATGAGAGCTAAAGACAGGAAGTACTAGGAGTTCACAGGAGGGAGAAATCCTCATGGGCTTGAGAGGTAATAGTACGTTTCATGGAGGAGGTGGAAATTGCTGTGGGACTTGAATAATGGGAAAGATTTGGGTAGGAAGGGAGGATAGCATACAAAATTTTGGTGGTATGAGTAAAACACTGGGGAAGCAAGTGGAACGAACATGGTATGTTTCAGGACAATCACGCTTGGCTAGTAAATGCACTACAAAAGCAGTGAGACACAGCTACCCTTTCATATCACAAATAAGATATTTTAAAGTGTCAATAGGATATTCAAAGGCTTAAATCAATTTAGCAGTGCAAGAAGAAAATGTCTCAAATCAAAGGCAAGATTCCCAAAGCTTTACATCATCATTGTTCACAAAGTAACTATGCCTTTGAAAAAATGAAACAATTGTTGTTCTCCTTGAATCTCAGAACTTCAGTATAAGAAAGGATAAAAATATGTCCATATTTAGATGTCTATAAGTGAAGGTTAGTGTATTTTCATATTTCACCAAGTTCCTGACACATTTAAAGTACCTAGATGCAAAAGAAAGTGTGTGGGCCCCTCTCCCAGAAGGATGTACTAATTTCATTTACTATACATAAAATGATCTTTTCTAGCTACTCTGTATGTGCATGTGACTTTTATTTTCCTAAAGGGTCAGGAGGGTAGAAAAAAAGACAAATTCAAAGAATGAGTGCTGGAAGAGGAAAAAGCATACATAGGAATTCAGTATACAAACAGGAAATGTGTGTGTGTGTGTGTGTGTGCGTGCACGCATGAACATGTGTGCACATGCTTACACTTTTTCTCTTGCACTGTCTTTTCTCCTCTATCACTCTCACTTTCTCTTTTTGACTTACTTTCTTTAGCTCAATTCAATAAACATATATATTAAGACTCTGTGTGCATTATATCATGCTATATTATGTTATGTGTTAAAGAGAGTATGAAAAGAATCCCTATCCTTCAGTGGATTATAAACTAAATCATACTTAATATTTAAATCACAATATAACATAATAGAGGAAATGCCAAAATGAGTGCCACTGACAAATTGAAATAGGAAGTGAGTTCAACAGTCCTTTGGAAGAAAGTGAAATCACTGTGGACTTGGAGTCACATATGATAGCTTCACCAAGGTAACATTTGAGCATCTAGATTCTAAATCATACTCAGTTGTACCTAAAAATCATATATGGAACATTTGTTTAAAATGCAGATTTCCCATCCCCAGAAAGTCTAATTTAGTAAGTCCAGAGCAGGGCCCAGAGGTCTGCATATTTAATAATTTCAGATAATTCCAATGAAGGTGTTCCTCAGAATACACTGTGAAACATTAACAGCTTGAAGAATAAATAGAATTTGAATAGGCTTGATAGACATTCTAGATGATGGATGAAACTGGGATTCCGTGGGGGTCAGTAAAGTAAGTGAGGTTGCTGAAAGCAAAGTAGTGGGGGAAATGGTAGAATATAAAGCTAAAAAAGGCAGTGGGGGGACTTCCCTGGTGGTCCAGGGGTTAAGAATCCGCCTTCCAACGCAGGCGACGCGTGTTCGATCCCTGGTCAGGGAACTAAGATCCCACGTGCTGGGGATGGGGGTGCGGGGCAACTAAGCCCTCGCACCACAACTACTGAGCCCACATGCTCTGGAGCCCTCACACCACGACTAGAGAGCCTGTGCACCACAACTACTGAGCCCATGTGCTCTGGAGCCTGCATACCACAACCAGAGAGAAGCCTGCATGTCGCAACTAGAGAAGCCTATGTGCCACAGTGAAGAGCCCGTGCACCACAACAAAAGATCCCATATGCTGCAACTAAGACCTGATGCGGCCTAAATAAGAAATAAATAAAAGGGAGCGGGAAGAAAAATTATGAAGTATCTCAACTGTCGTGAGAGAAAGTTTACATGTGACCCTTTAAATGGTGTAGAGCTAATGAAGGTTTATCTAGTAGGACCTTTTAGTAAGGGGAATTGACTGCACTGATCCATGCATGCTTATAATAATAATAATATATAATAATTTTGTCAGTAGACCAATGTGCGATCACAATCAAATTTCAACTGGCCTGAGGTAAAATGAAAATAATCAAGACAATGTGGTGAGCTACAATTATTTACTTTTTTTTGGTTGTAAAATATCCTCTTTATACTTAATTTATTAAATGTCCTTTGCAAAATATAAAGTAGGCAGTTGAGCATATGAAAAGATATTCAACATCATTAGCCATTAGGAAAATGTAAAATTAAAATTACTATGGATATTCAACCATACACCTATGAAAATGGCTAAAATTAGAAAAAGTAGTGACAGTACCAAGTGATGGCAAAGATGTGGACAAAGTGGTACTCTCATACATTGCTGGTGGAAAACAGTTTGGAAGTTTGTTACAAAGCAAAACATACACTTACCATATAACCCAGCAATCATACTCTTAGGTATTTATCCCAGAGAAATGAAAACTTACGTTCACACAAAAACTTGTACATGAATGTTTATAGTAGCTCTATTCATAATCACCAAAACCCAGAAACAAACAAACCTCCTTTGGTGTGTGTAGATAAACAAACTGTGGTATATCCATACCAAAGAATACTATTCAGCAAAAATGGAATGAGCTATTGATATAAGCAAAAAGTTAGATGAATCCCAAAGGCATTATACTGAATGAAAGAAGCCAGTCTCGGAAGGCTACATGCTGTATTTATGCATTTACATATATTTATATAATATTCTTGAAAAGACAAAACTAGAGTGACAGAACAGATCAGTGATTGCTAGGGATAAGTGGAGAGAGATGAGTTATGACTACAAATAAGTAGTGCAAAAGAGTGTTTTTGAGGGAATGGAACTGTTCTGTATCTTGATTATGGTGATAGGTAAATTAATCTATACATGTATTAAAACTCATTGAATGATCCAACCCCTCCCTACAAGAAAATTTTACTGTATGTTAATTTAAAAAAATTAAATAGTATGCATTCATTCATCAGTTCCCCCAATATTTTGTAAATCATGCTTGTCCAACTGTCTGGTATGTCTGGCATAAGTCACTGAAGGGCAGATGTCTTTAAGAACCTTGCTCATTGGTGCTAGAAATGTACTTGTGTACTAAAAAGAGAAAGAACTCACATATGCAGCTGAGGACTTTTGTGCTCAAAGAGGAACCTAGAACAGCTCACTCTATAAGGATGGAGATGGCGCTGTACTTACAAATGTTCATGGTGAGCAAACACATGCAAGCACCTCACGGACTTAAAACCGTTCAGAAGAAAACAAGCTTCCTATCTAGATTTTAGTGGCTAGAAAGCAAAAGAATGAGCTGAGGAAACTGGTTTGGCCTTATCTAACAAGGGTAATACTGTAGTTGCCAAATGAGCAGACTGCATTGTTAGATGTGGATGGCATTATGTTTGTTTTTGTCCATAAGTGTCATAAGGTACTAAGAACAGATGATACTAATAAAGACTATGATGTTTTAAAGGCAAAAAAAAAATGTATTTGTGTGACTCCTGTCTTGGATGTTGCAATAAGCACCAATAACTCTTATCACAACCCTGAGTTCCACTTCATTCTTCCAAATTCCATACACATGACTTAGGAATGGAAGGTTGATTCTCAAATCAATCAAAACTCAGAGGTACCCAGTCCTCTTACTCTCATCAGCACCTGAACAAGCTACTTTAGTCTCTGCCACTCTCACATACTCAAAACTTTCTTCATTCTTCCTTCAATTTTGCAGTGAAGATTATAGGTAAGAGTGAGGGAGCAATAACATTTGGGGCTGGCATCAATGGGTTCCAAAGCACTCTTTTTGCCTGGAATCTGAAGAGATCAAGATTTCCTTTCAGTACGTTCAAGGAATTAATTAGACAAATGTTTCTGAGAACCTCCCGGATGCCCAGAATCTTCCAAATATTCTTGGGAGTCATATATTTAGTAAAATGGGGACAAACCTATATTCCTGTTCTCAACACTAACAAGTCAAGTGGGGGCAGGGGAATCACATTTTTGTTGTTTTCGAACACGGCAGTCCCTTCTCAACTTTTAAATTTTTCTTTCTGGTGACTGATGGAATTAACACAAACAATAACATTAAGAAAAAGTGGAACTTTCATGAATTATATTTCCCTTTAGCCTTCTGTTTTCAAGAAAAGCTGCTCATTTAAAAACTGTTTATTTGAAAACCTCTTCATTGAGCCTAGCTATTAATAAAGCAGACCATGTTTGAATTTCACAAACCTTGACTCCTGTATTAGTTATCTATTGCTGCTCAACCAATGACTTCAAAACTTGTGTCCTAAAAAGAACATTTATTATCACATACAGTTTCTGGGTTCCAAAATTCAGGAGGAGCTTAGCTAAGTAGCTCTGGCCTTGGGGTCCCTTTAAGGTTACAATCAAGATGTCAGCTGGGGCTGCAGTCATCTGAAGACTTAACTGGGGCTGGAGGATTCTTCTAAGATGGTGTACTCACATGGCTATTGGCAGAAAGCCTCAGCTATTTGCTGGCTATTCATAGGAAACCTCAATTCTAGGCTCTCCATGGAACGCCTGAATACCCTCATGCCATGGCACTGGTTTCCCCCAGTCCAAAAGGGAGCAAGGTGGAAGTCTCAATGTTTTTTATGACCTCACCTTGAAAGTCACACTCCATCATTTCTACAATGTCCTCACAGATCAGCCCTATTCATTGTGGGAAGGAACAAAAACAAATGCATTAAAATACCAGGAAATAGGGCTAAATAGGGGCCATCTTGGAAGCTGGCTAATACTACTCCAGACCAAGGAAAGAGTTTTATAACTTCTCAAACTAAATAATATAATATCAAGGCCAAAGCCTATCCAATTAACACTGGCAAAAGAAGATTAACACGGATACGACACCTAAGGTTGCTAATTGTTCTTTCTCATTAGTGTGTCAAGTATTTGACAGATAAAGCCTTGTACAGGTAAGGTTGATGCTATAATTAGGCACCAGGAGACAAAAGCATGTCAAAGAGAAAAGTGAAGAATACGTATCTTGAAAATCCACAAATGAGCAGAGACCAATTTCACTGGTTTTCCAATTAGCCAAATGTATGAAAAATGTATACAAAAATGACAGATCTCTGTGTTAAAAAGACCATCACTAAAACCAACAGTAACAAAACTAGATGTGAAAGGTTATCCACAATTAAATGGTCATATAAGCAAAGTCTGTTTCAAATTAAAGGTGTAAACTGAAAATGTATTTTCCTATTCAACTGTGTTTGAACTAGAGCTACTCTAATACATGAACATGCTTGAGTATGTCTGGAGTTTCTGGAAGAATAACTATAGTTGAATATGCTCTGCATGTTATTTTATGAGACCCATGAAAAGCCAAGTTTATGAGGTTACCAACTGGTGATAATTAGTTATTTTCCTTTCCCTCATTTCCTTCTTCTCAACTCATCAAGACTTTAATTACACATTCCACGAGAATCAAATTTAGGCCTGAAGAGAAGAAATGTACTTATGCTGAGGTCACTCCTGGGAAACAATGAGTGGAACTAGGCTGTAGCTGATGCCAATTATGTCAGGTGGCAGTGGGAAAGAACTCACTGGTCATCATTACAGCAGGTTTCATCATCCTCATTTCATGCCATTTTTATATAGGATTGTATGAATTGTGCTTGTGGGACTTGGGAGACAAAAGCAGATGTGGAGTGTTCTAAACAGATGCCTGCAAAGGGAAAATATATGCAAGTGGTGGCCAAAGTTTGCAGAGATCCAGCCTAAAACCTTTGAGAGATGGGGCCCCACATTACAGAATTTGTTCTGCTGTGTCTAGGAGGTCTGGGCTTGTGACAGTTAGGTAGGGTGATACATTTTTTCCAATGTACCTCAAAGCTGACGTATAAGGGATAGGCACACAACACTTAAAGAGTACTGGGTGGTTCTGCCAAAGCGGAGAAAACGCACCAGGATTGGGAGCATAACTCTGCACCAGAAACTCAAACACCTTGATTTCTATTAGAAGAGCAACACACAGCAGCCTTAGGAAAGCTCCTTTATTTCCTGGCACTTATATAAAAGAGGCTAATCAAAAGTCCATTTGAATTTTTCAGAAGTCAGAAAATAGTGATACTAATCAATAAGTTTTTTCAGAGTCTATCTTTCAAAGACATGAGAATATTTGAGGTTTTCTCATCCTCTCTTCAAATTTTCCATCTCGACTGGGCCAAAACTGGACCAGAGATTTGTTCTTGGTGCCTAAGAACCATAAAAGGCTAGGTTAAAAATTCACTATAAATTACATTTCTTTCTCATTTTATTTTATTCTCCCCCTCATTTTTAAGGGTATTATCTCATTTATACTCTGCTTCATTTTAATGAAGTCTTCATAATCCCATTCCATATATATGATACTTTTTGGCTTACAAAGTATTTATCTGAGGTAAGCAAGGCAAGTCTCATCATCCCCATTTTACAGATGAGGCAACTGACTTCCCAGCTAATATAGAGCAAAGTCAGGATGGAAAAATAATGATCCATTAACTCCAAATCTAGTGTTCTTTCCACTCTACTGCACTGACTGAGAAATATTTTATATAATAAAATAAAAGGTATAGTGAATATCTCTCAAGAGGGAAATGGTCAAATAGAAGAGAATGAAGACAACCTATTTAAAATTCAAGTGTCTGTGAAAGAGTTAAATTAGCGAATTTGGACTGTTGAAGGATTGCCAGGATGGGGTGAAGAGATTTTATCTTAATTTTTTAGAGGAAATTATATTCCTTTTGTTCATTTATTTTTATCAAATGTATTTTACTAATCCATAAGCTCCTTTAAGGCACTTTTCTCATTATATGTATCTTTGTATCCCTCACCTTACAATCTCTACCCTTGAAGAAGATAGATGCTTAGTAAACAAGCTGTTCAAAGAAATTAATTCGATCTATATAGGGATGGTAAACATTTTTTTCTTCTTCTCATAGTCAGAGAAGCAGAATAACAAGACTGAAAGAATCTTGTGGAAAACCTATTCTTTTCATTGCCTTTAGGTGGGACTACACTCAGCACAGTCTAGACTAAAAAGCAATCATCTAGGTCTCTTGTTACTAAGAGCTCTCATGGGTAAGAGATGCTACAGCTCTTTTTGTCACAAATTCATTGCTTTTAAAACTCTCATTTCCAAAAGTTGATTTCTATAATTCTATAATTTACTATAATTTAGATTCCTTAATTCTTATTCAGCTTCTAATGGAGACAATAAAGTAGAATTATTCTACCTGAGAAAGAAAATGAGTTTCCTTAGTGTTTCTCCACTAATACTGTATCCCAGCTCTCCTAAACCTCTCCAAATACTCCATATTCCTCAAGACAAAACTTGGAGCACAAATCTTGGCACTCTAACAAGGATTTTTGAAATTCCTATTGCTGTTTTTTAGCACTATTCTCCACAGTAATAAGGCTAATCCATTGACATTTCTTGTAGTCAACTAGACTCCTAAGATACATTATTTGGTTTTATTTTGAAAATAATACAAACATGTTAAAATTCAGGAAAAAATAGCTGAGCCCACCATGCCCATAGAAAATTCCTTTTATTGTGCATATATATATATACACATTTCACCATAGCATACACACCTTTCTCACTTATCCTAACAAAAATATCTATGTTTTGGCATAATATTCCTGCTATCTATAATAACTGAAAAATACTATATTGAATTTAATAAAACAATCCATGTTATTGTTTTTCCTATTTTTGGACATCTTAGGTTATTTTCTACATTCTTTTTGACAATGTTTCACTCGTTTTGTTCATTCATTCATTTATTTAACAAATATTTATTGGGTTCCACCATATGCCAGGCACTGTTCTATGTTCTGGACACACTAAGGTAAACAAGATAAGCAGGAACCCTGCTTTCATTCTAGTAGGGGAAGACTGACAGAAAATAAACAAGGAAATTAATTAAACATGATAATTTCTATGAGGGAAATAAGCAGAAATGAATAGGTTTGTTCTGAGGAGGTATTGTGTGAGCCAAGACCTATAAGAGGAGTGATCTCTCCCGCCAGTCATGAATAAGCTTGGTAAAGAGATTTCCAGGCAGGAAGAAGATCATGTGCAAAGCCTGAATTAGGAACAAGCTTGGCGAGTTTAAGGAAAAGAGAGAAAAGGCCAGTGTGACTGAAGCACAATTAAATTCAGAGAAGCATAGCACCCCATGAGATTCTAGAGGCAGATGGGAACCTAGAGTTGATGCTGGGAAGGTTGAAAACTATTCCAACTGCAGAGAGTAGCTACTGAAAAACTTTAGGCAAGGGATAGATAAGTAAACACAGCAGATTAAATGTTATCATATCTCCCTTGTTTTTTTATAATACTTGTTAACATACTGCAGCAGAGTTTGGGAAACATTGATATAGAGGGTTGGCACATTCTAACACTGAAATACTAGTTTTAGACTCATAACCAGTTAGATCACATGTTGCTCCACAACCCTAGCTAATAATGCCATTCTTCAACTAATTCATCATCTGACTGATGAACTCTTCTTGATGCCAGAGTTGGCTTCCCCTCATACAGTTCTTTGTCAGTAGCAAACATTCGTGGGATACTCTCTAAAAAGTAAAGGGAAAACTTACATAGATGGTCATGAAGAGCATATAGGCAACTGAGTATTGAACAGAATATCTTCAAAAGGAAATACATACTATTCTTCTGACTAGGCAAAGGAATAAATGCATATTGTGATGTGACAAGTTAAAGCCAAGTAGCCTAGTACTTTTAGGCAAAGGGTGCATGATCTTTGTCTCAATTAGGTAATGCCATGTGATAAAATGAGCATATAGGATTTCAAGAGCTTCCTGGATGAATGAATGGAAGAGGCTGGGGTATTTAGGGTAGTAAGTTCCAAGCCCAAGTTATAGTTTTTGGAAAGGTTCAACAGTGGATGTAGATTTAAAAGATGAAGGGGATAAACAGATCCATTTCACTAAGAGGGGTGGACAGATGATGAATAGAAGCAAAAGGAAATGAGCATGTCTGAAGTGGCCTGGTGAGTAGCTTTGAAGCCATTTGGACCTAATCTCTATAAACGAAAGGTAACGTTCTGCCTGTTTGTACCCATACTATTGAAAACAGCTGGATAGAAATTCAACAATTTAACAAAATTGATATAGTCTGACTTAAAATATAGGACAGGATGCATCTCATTTAAAATGTTGATGTACAACACATGGAATATAGCCAATATTTTATAATAACTATAAATGGAGTATAACCTTTAAAAATTGTGAGTCACTATATTGCACACCTGTAACTTTTATAATATTGTACATCAACTATACTTCAATTAAAAAATTAAATGCTGATTAGTTGAATTTATAAATTTACATTTTCTGTATCTGTCATAATATGGATGGGAGGGGGTTTCTAAATATTTACAATATAGGACAATTTTTTTTATTGTGGAGACTCAAGAAATTAGACGAAGAAAATGCCATTTTGAAATGAACAAATCTGGATTGGCAAACACTAAAAGCAAATGAGAATTTTGAGAATCTGAAAGTTAGTCTAAAAAGAATAATCACTTAATGGCCAAACATGAGAGACAGGAAGTTTTGAGGGAAAATGAAAGAGATGTATGATGTGAAGATCATTTGGTAGTTGATTGGAAAAGTAGTATGCTCTTTCAAGGGCAACTGATGTGTAAGGAATGTTTGATCACCCAAAGTGCAAGAGAGCATCCTCTACTAGAGTAGATAAAACAGATTTCCACTAAGAGGTTTACTGAAAGAGAAACCCTATCTTTTACCATAAAGTAGACTCTGAAGTTCAACATGAGGAGATATGTGGCTATCAAAGGCTATCCTCCTTACAGTGTTGAGATACTACAGCAGAGAAAGCAAACAGTGATTTCAAAGAGGAGCCCCAAAGGAATCCAACATCTGTTTAATGTCTGAATGTGTCACCATTGTTAAGCTCTAAAATAAAAAGGTCAGCTTAAACATGAAATAGTAAGATCATATTGGGATCTGTTCCTGAGTTCTCAGGTCCCCTTGAAAGCTTAATTTGAAGAACAACATATGGAATTCACACAGCACTGGGTTCTACCAAAGCACATTTCAACAGGGTAAGGTAAAAGGGACAATTAATGCCATAGACACAACAATTCCCTTTGATGACCCCTTTGTTTTAAAAAATCTGCATTTCCTGGTGAGTGGGTATCTCCATGACTATTCATAAATCACAAGGGCAGGCACTTTGAATTGTAGCAACTGACTTTCAATTGAGCTACTTGTCACATAGACAACTCTCTGTAGCATGTCATAGAGTGAGTAGAAACAGGGATTTATTCGTATGTGCCTTGTGGAATAAAAAGAGAAACATGGTCTTTAAAAAAGCTGTTACGATTATAAAAAATTATTACAACTCCATTTTTTAAATTGTTTTCTATGAGCCTTCATTTGATTCTGGTTTGTGAGTCTCTTAAGCAGTGCCAGGTAGTTCAGCTAGTCTTTAACACAATGAAAAGTCATCATCCCATGGAACAATGAAAACAAAAGGATCTGGGACAAAAACAAGAAGATAGGTTTTGTGGCAGTGACACAGGGTTGTGTTGTAGCACCATGGACTGACTAGAAATAAGGAATGGAGAATTGGAGTGGGCCATAAATCTGATTGTAGTCTTTGATTCAACTGTGCACACTTACCTTTAGACTGTTATCCAGACTTTATTTTTCCAGTTTGCGGATGAGGTACAGCAGACACATTATCAAACTTGCTAAAGAAAAGATGGCAGGTATCCAATTAGAGCACTAAGAGAATGGCTTATCTAGCCAGTAAATTTTGGAGGGTATTCTAAAACAGAATTTTCCAAACTGTGCTCTGAGAAAAACTAGTGTCTCATGAGATACTAATAGTTGATCTATAATAAAAGAATTCCTCATCAAGGAAGTTTGAAAACAATGGGTAAAATAAAGGTAAAAAACAGTATTTTTACTGTTTTTAATATGTTAATGTGGTGTTCTCCAAACTTCTTTGGCTGTGAGATCATCTATTCCTCTCAAGCAAATTATTCATATCTTATGTTACACTGGGGTTCAGGACCCCAGTTTGAGTAAAGCTGCTCTACACATGTACGCCTTCAAGGCCTCAGAATATTTCACCAAAGGCTGGCATTTAGGAAACAAATACCCAGTTAGCCGCCTGATCGTTTCTGCAAGCTTGTTTCATATCAGTACTGTCCTACTCAGTATTTTAAGCAAAATTTCCATGGGATACACAAAAGATACACTATCAGTTGTCATATTTTTAATATTTTTAGTGGTTAAAATTCACATGATGTTACACAAGTATTACTTTTCCCTAAATTCATTTCTTCCTTCCTTCCTTTCTTTTTGATTTTCAAAGGCAATCTTACATGGCAGCTATGCAAATAATTTTTATGAAACTTTAATATTTTGAGGTTTTTGCATAATTGGGTTATTTTTTTCAGCTTCTAGGATTTCTCATACTTGGAGCTAACAGCTACAATTATAACATATACAACATGTGGCTAAGTTGCCTAATAAATCATTACCTCATCAGCAGCCAGTATTCTGGAATTTAGAAGAAAACCACAAATTTTGCTGAATATTGCTTTTTGGCTTTCATAGGATTAGAATTCAAGGCTCAGATTAGCAGGTGTGTACATGAACAGCTTTTTGTCTTTGGGAGGAAACAAGGAGCCATTCTGGCTTTGAATAATTCAGTTAAAATTGCAGTAAATTCAAGAAGTCATTTATTGATAGAAACCATTTTGTCCAAGGCAATTTATGCCACATCACTCAAGAAAAATATTTTTAAGATAAATAGAAAAAAAAATGTATTGGGAAGAAGCAAAATGAAAAGATAGGAATAAAGAACACAGGGGTAAAAGGAGCAGGAAGTCTAGGACTAATGGAAATATATGTATCTTACTGTCAGTAAAAAACTGATCAAAACGTCTGCCCAAAATACATTAGGTCATACTGTCGAATATAGAAAATAAAGTAGTGGCAAACTATAACACACGGTCATTGCAAACTGAAATGTTTTGATAAAAAGATGTACTTTTGGAGAATTTATGAAAAGAGAAATGTGGCTTGATGCTAGTAGCACCCACATATAACATATTTAAACATATTTAAAGATATAATGAAATTATCTTCAAGAATCATTAAAATTAAGAGGAGGAGAAACTGAAAGAAACAGGACTAGTGAGCACGGTAGTAAGGACAGGCCAAGGCAAGGAGGTGTAGCTTCACTAGACCCTGAGGAAGAAAATGCCATAAAGATCATTTCCATAGTGGTTTGACAAGCAGGTGCTACTATAATGTCTCAGGTGTTTCTATTTCTGATTCTATCAGTTAAGTAATTAAGTTATGGCAAATCACTGGATAAAGCCCAAGTAAGCAATCACTCACATATACCTTTGCAAACAACCATCTGTTATGGTCATCATTTATTCTTAAATATAGAACACAAAATTTTAATTGCAATAACATTCGTTCCAATGAATGTTTGAGTTCTTGCATTTACATTTTAGAAAACCTATCATCATTGAAAGCAGTGTCAGAAAATAGATCACTTTTTTTTTTGAAAATAGATCACTTTTTGACACATAATAAAAATTGAAAAATTATCAACCCTGGACATCCAAATACCTGATTTTGGGTGGTGGAGAAGGGCAGAATATCTCAGAGCAAGGACCTTCGAGCCCCAGAACAGTGTTAACATAACACAAAACCCAACCTGTGAGAGAGGGTCTTCTTCTATCCACATAACAAAGATTGACCAAGTTCCTACTTTATGCAAGGTGCGGTGCTGGGAGCTACGGATTTACCTATGAATAAGAAGACAAGGTTCATGCCTTCATGGGGCTTATATTTGAGCAGAGAAAGACAGAAAAAAGCAAGCAAGGAAATTACAGAGTATAATCATTTATCTGAAGGAAATAAACATGGTGATATGATAGAGAGTAATGGGGGATGGTGATGGAGGGGTAGGGATGGAATTTTAAATAGAATGGTCTGGGAAGGCGTTTCTAAAGTGATGGCATTTGAGCTGAGATATGAGTGATAAAAATGGCACTGTTATTTGAAGCTCTATCTAGGGGAAGAATACTCCAGGCAGAGCAAACAGAAAGAGCTAAAGAGAACACTGGCTGTCACTGAATAACATGGTATAACAATCTAAAAAGGTAAAGAAGACTGTTTCATTGATGGGTTAATGAAAATTTTGATATAACAGGTAACACGGCTACCATTCAATGCCTTTCCATCTTTAACTGAATCACAGAAGGATGTTATGTGGTGCTCCAAGGACAATGGTGCTTCAAGGACAAAAGATGACCCTGCCTGAAAAAGTTTCAGCGTTACAACCCCTACCGGACTCTTAATCTTCTTCCTCACCACGTTGAGATGGTTACGAAATTCCTGAGCCCACCTGGGCGATGCCCACCTGGGCAACGGGACCTGTCCCAAATAAGGAAAGGCATATGCCCTGCCCCACTCCCACCCTATAGAAGGAAGGTATATGTGCCTCGACCAATCAGTAAACAAAATTTTCACCTCGGACCATTCTTTTGTTTTCTGGCTATAAAAACTGATCATTGCACATGTTCGGGCTCTACTCTCCCAGACTACTAGGAAGTCGGCCCGCTGTTCTGGCAGCGACCCTTCCCTCTAATAAATTCTATATTCTTTACATTCTGCCTTGTGTCTGGAAATTCTTATCCAACCCGTGCTCGGACCACAACATGTTAGAACTCATTTAGCCTAATTTCCCACACAGTGTATTGCACACAGATAGTCACTGCTCTACTGCTTAAACCCCTTCAGTGTTCAAGGCATCCCACTCAATTGTGAGGCATCTCACATACTAGGAAGTTTTTTCTTAATCTGAACAGAAATTGGCTTTTTGTCAGTCTCTCACTGACTCTATCTAATTCTGCCCTTTCAAATATTCAAAGGCAAGTAGTATATTTCCCCACAGTGCTCTGCTCTAGGACAGTGGTCCTTCAACCATTGTTTAGAGATTGCAGATCATCTAGATATTATGATTCCTCTGGACACACTATAGTTTTTTTTTTAATAAGTATAGTTGATTTACAATACTATATTAGTTTCAGGTATGCATAATGATTCAATATTTCCATTTAAAATTATTACAAAATAATGGTTATACTTCCCTTTGTTGCTTACCTATTTTATACATAGTAGTTTGTATCTCTTAATCCCATACCTCTATCTTGCCCCTCCCCCATCCCTCTCCCCAATGGTAACCACTAGTTTGTTCTCTGTATCTGTGAATCTGTTTCTGTTTTGTTATATACATTCGTTTTATTTTTTAGATTCCACACATAAGTGATAATATAGAGTATTTGTCTTTGTCTGATTTATTTCCACTGAGCATAATAATCTCTAGGGCCATCCACATTGTTGCAAGTGGCAGAATTTCATTCTTTTTTATTACTGAGTAATATACCACATCTTTTTGATCCATTCATCTGTTGATGAACACTATTGTAAATAATGCTGCTATGAACAGTGGGGTACATGTATCTTTTCAAATTAGTATTTTCATTTTCTTTGGATATATATCAGCCAGTAGAATTTCTGGATCATATGGTAGTTCTATTTTTAATTTTTTGAGGAACCTCCATACTGTTTTCCATAGTGGCTACACCAATTTACAATCCCACCAACAGTGTACTAGGGTTCCCTTTTCTCCACATCCTTGCCAACATTTGTTATTTGTGTTCTTTTTGATGATAGCCATTTTGACAGATGTGAAGTGATATCTCATTGTGGTTTTGATTTGCATTTCTCTGATGATTAGTGATGTTGGGCATTTTTTCATGTGCCCGTTGGCCACTTGTATATCTTCTTTGGAAAAATATCTATTCAGGTCTTTGGCCCATTTTTTAATTGGGTTGTTTGTTTTTTGAAATTGAGTTGTTTATATATTTTGAATATTAACCCCTTATTGGTCATATCATTTGCAAATACTTTTTCCCACTCAGTAGGTTATCTTTTCAATTTGTCTATGGTTTCCTTTGCTGTGCAAAGGTTTTAAATTTAATTAGGTCCCATTTGTTTACTTTTGCTTTTATTTCTTTTGCCTTAAGAAACCGATCCAAAAAATATTGCTATGGTTTATGTCAAAGAGGGTTCTTCCCATGTTCTCTTCTAGGAACTTTATGGTTTCAGGTCTTACATTTAGGTCTCTAATCCATTTTGAGTTTATTTTTGTATATGGTGTGAGGGAATGTTCTAATGTCATTCTTTTATATGTAGCTGTTCAGTTTTCCCAGCACCTCTTATTGAAGAGACTGGCTTTTCTCCATTGTAATTCTTGCCTCCTTTATTGTAGATTAATTGACCCTAACTGCATGGGTTTATTTCTGGGCTCTTTATTCTGTCAACTGACCTATGTGTCTGTTTTTGTGCCAGTACCATGCTGCTTTGATACCAAAACCAGTCAAAGACACTACAAAAAAAGAAAATCACAGGCCAATAACTCTGACAAATATAGATGCAAAAATCCTCAACAAAATATTTGCAAATCAAATTCAACAATATATAAAGAGAATCAAACACCATGATCAAGTGGGATTTATTCCAGGGATGCAAGGATTATTCAATATTTGCAAATCAATCAATGTGATACACCACATTAACAAAAAGGAAGGATAAAAAGCAAATGATCATCTCAATAGACACACACAAAAAAGCATTGGACAAAATTCGACATCCGTTCATGATAAAAACGCTCATCAAAGATGGTATAGAGGGAACATATCTGAAAGTAATAAAGGCCATTTATGACAAACTCACACCTAACATCATACTCAATGGTGAAAAGCTGAAAGCCTTTCCTCTAAAATCAGGAACAAGACAAGGATGCCCACTTTTGCCACTTCTATTTAACATAGTATTAGAAGTCCTAGCCACAGCAATCAGAGAAGAAAAAGAAATAAAAGGCATCCAAATTGGAAGGAAAGAAGTAAAACTGTCACTATTTGCAGATGACATGATATTATATATAGAAAACCCTGAAGTGTCCATCAAAAAACTATTAGAACTAATAAATGAATGAATTCAGTAAAGTTGTAGGATATAAGATTAATATACAGATATCTGTTGCTTTTCTATACAGTAAAAATGAACTATCAGAAAGAGAAGGCAAGAAAACAATCTTGTTTAAAATTGCATCAAAAAGAATAATATACTTAGGAATAAACTTAATCAAGGAGGTGCAAGACCTATATGCTGAAAACTATAAACATTGATGAAGGAATTTGAAAATGAAACAAAGAAATGGAAAGATATTCTATGCTTTAAGATTGGAAGAGTTAATATTGTTAAAATGTCCATACTACCCAAAGCAATCTACAGATTTAATGCAATCTCTATCAAAATGCTCATGACATTTTTCATAGAACTAGAACAAAGAAATTTATATGGAACCACAAAAGACCCCAAACTGCCAAAACAATCTTGAGGAAAACAATGGACATGCTATAGTTTCTTAGTAAGTTATTTTAAAGCCATACTGCCTCTAGACACACCTACAAATTTTGTAAGGTAAGGACTTGGGCCCCAACTCTCAAAAACAGAATTGTAGCACTTTCACTAAGTATGTTCAACAATCATCTGTTGATCACTTGCTATATGCAGAGCATGATGTTAGGTGCTAGGAAGATTTAAGATTGAATTAAAAATGGTCCTTCTCTCAAGAAACTTGCACTCTAGTGGGAGCAAAAGTCATGGACTTAGTGCCCTAAAATAAGTATAGATACAATAAAATGGGCACCCAGAAGAAAAAATGTCTTGCAAATGGTCTAGGCACCACTGCCATGCTACCTAATTTTATTAACCACTTGCTGGAATATCAGACTTCCATCTGTATGCTTACTCCTATCTTTACATACACACACACACACACGTCAGAACTGTGTCACTGAAATTTGAAGTGCTGTCAATTCTGTACTAATTTAAAAGTTAAGCTAATGAAGAGTAATTACCAAATTAACAAATTCAGTTTCCTTTTAAATTATTAGTGAGACTAACCATTTAAGATGTATTTTACTCCTTCATTACAGAATGTAACATAAATTATATTGGATGAATCTGGATCACTGTTGTGAAATCTGAGAGACATGGTATTTGAACACAATTTTGGAAATTGAAACACTACCATTACTGATAGCTACTCATGGCTTTATTAAAAGCAGAACATTTGAAATAGACTCTTTCTTTCTCTCTGTGTATGTGTGTGTGTGTGCATATGTGTGTGATGCTAATGGTGATTAATAAGGTACTTTTCAGAACTGGTCTGTACAAGTAAGTTAGAGGAGGCTGATGAAGGAGGGTTAAGTATAGCTAGAAAGCATTGCAAGTATTTTGACATAGGGAACCAGATCTTTTATATTTCATTTATTCCCAGTCTTTTTTTAATGGAAATAGTCTCTGAGGTAGTTCTAAATCAGGGAAATAAAGAAAGGGGTGTTCGAAATTTAGTTTGATTATTTTGTTTGAAAAGAAATTTCTATACACCATAAGTTGTCGCCTAACAGCATAAGTATGTGGGTATACATGTACACACTTCTCTGGATTAATCACTTACTGTATTGTGATGTCTTTTACTATAAAAGCAATTTTTATGAGCAAACTGTAGCAACATGCTAATACCGTTTTTTCTTTTTTTACTTTCATGGACCTGCACAAGCAAAAAGAAACTTTGTAATTTAGAGGGACAAGTTGTATACATTATCATGTCAAAGCGAGACAATGCAAGGGATATTTGTAGAATACTAATCACCACCAGCCTGGGAAACTCCTTTAGTACAGAGCTTCTCTTCTCAAGTAGCCAGATGTTTTTATCCAGGCCTGAAACCACAGATGGTGTACAGCTGTCAAACAGCTGTCTTTGTTGAAGTTCTTTAAAAGAAAATTTCAGCATCTATTAAATGGAAAGAAATTTTCCTAAAGTTTGAGAGAAAAGGGAAACAGGAATATACCATTGAAAATTAACTTGAAAGTTGAGAGTAATAAAAAAGTGGTTTTGTGCTCTCAAAGAAGCTGTATATTTCTAATATTTATGTTGCTTCCTTCCCTTTTCTCCCTCAATAAATATTTATGTTTGTGCCAGGCACTATACTAGGAGCTGGGGATTCAAAGATAAATGAGGTAGTACCTGATCTCTAGGACTTCAGAGTTTATTAGAGGAGATAGTTATAAAATTAAACAAGTGCAATACCATATAATATATTCTATAGTAGCAAAAAATATTATATCTAGTGGTAGTGCAAAGGAAGGAGTGGCCAGTATGCTTGGGCTGTCAAAGAAGGCCTCACAGAGTGGAGATTCATGAGCTGCGTCTTGAAAACAGTAGGTGTTAGTTAAGTTTAGTGTCAGGGTGTTTATTCCAGGCAGAAGACTAGCATGTGCAAAGGTACTTAAAGCAACATGGCCCACTCAATAGTTAGACAGGGATGGAGGATAACTGTGTCTTAGAGAATGATGGGAGGAAAGACTGATGAGGCTGGCAAGGGTTATATCAAGGTGAATGCATGAAGCAGTGGTCATGAGAAAAGTGGTAAAGGTTTGCAATGGCAGCCACTGCCAACAGGAGAGGGGAATAATTAAGGATCCATACAGGATTGCTAAATGGTGTACAAAGGGCCCAGTTGTCTTTGCAAACCATAATTTTATAGTATTAGCAATCTCCTCAGTTGTGTCATTTGCTCCAGCAGCATTCAACCATTATGATAAGAGGAACACACAGTTCCATAATCTGGAGAATAAGACCATTAGAAATGAAAATTGAATCTTAATTAGAAATATATCAAATACTCTCCCAAAAGTAATTCAAATTTCAAAAATAATTTTAAGAGTACTGAAAGCTCTAAGTACTTAAGCTCAAAATGAATAAATTAGACTAAAGGAGGCAGGGTATCTATTTGTGCTTTTGTTTTGCTTTGTACATCTCAAAGTACTTTAATATGGTTGTTCTCAATTTATTCCCTTCTTCGTGAGGAAGATAGTAAAGGTATTATCCATATAATTATTATTCCCAGCACCATATGCATACTTCTAATATGGCAATTACCATACCAGATTGCAATTGCAGACATATATGTACCCCACCATTATTGTGAGCTCTTTGCAGGAACCATGCCCCAATCAGTTTTGTACCCTCAGCAACTTGTTCATATCTATCTTATAGAAGATACTTAAAAACCTTTTGTTGGATGGATCAATTTATAGATGAATAATATGAGGCACAGAATAAATGGTTTCCCCAAGACAGCACAACTAGTTTGTGTTATAGAATGCAGTCCACTGACGCAGACCAGAGGTCTCAGTTTCTGTGAGGCAATATTTGGCTTTATTTTAAGATAGATAAAGACATGGAAGCAACCTAAATGTCCATTGACAGAGAAATGGAAAAAGAAGATGTGTTATATAGATATATACAGATACACACACACACACACACACACACACACACACACACACACGCAATGGAATATTACTCAGTCATAAAAAATGAAATAATGCCATTTGCAGCAACATGGATGGACCTAGAGATTATCATACTAAGTGAAGTAAGTCAGAAAAAGACAAATATCATATGATATCACTCATGTGTGGAAGCTAACTTTTTTTAAATGATATAAATGAACTTATTTACAAAACAGAAACATACTCACAAATTTCAAAAACAAACTTGTGGTTACCAAAGGGGAAATGTGGGGCAGGGGATAAATTGGGAGCTTGGGATTGACATACACACACTATTATACAAAATAAATAACCAACAAGAACCTACTGTATAGCACAGGGAATTCTGCTCAATATTCTGTAATAACCTATATGGGAAAAGAATCTGCAAAAGAATAAATATGTGTATATGTATAACTGAATCACTATGTTGTACACCTGAAACTAACACAATATTGTAAATCAACTATAAAATAAAATTTAAAAAAGAATCCTTTAGAAATAAAACCATATATTTTCAAAATAAAGTACAACATTAATGCTATATATGATTCCTAAAAATAGAAATTACATAGTGGAAGGGAAATAAATATCACTATTACATTTTAATATTCAGTATAATGGCAAAAAGGAGGCAGATGAATTGACAAGAAGAAATCTGAGATTATTAATATCAATACCTTAAAAACACTAGTAGTAAAAAAATTAAACATGTTTTCCTTTTCATTCTAGTGTTGTTTAGCTGGCAGGCTTCTTCTTTGCCTTCTACTGGTGGCACTGGAATTTGTTTTTAGAGATGAAAATTATAATAGAGTCTGATTCCATTTTTGATGTATAACCAATGATAGCTTTCAAGCCCCACCCCTCTTTTCTTTCCCTTTTTTGCCCTGCATCAGGGCAAGCTGATAAGAAAGGCCTGGGCACTCCTTCTCATGGTGCTGACAAGTAAGTTTAAACCATGCAAGTCACAGCCAGCATAGTAAACCCTACCGCCTAACCACCATAAAAACCAAAGTCACTTGCCTTTCCCTTCACTCAAGCCATTTCAGACTAGCTGGGAAGCCAGCTCTACTGTCTCCCAGAAAACCTCATTGTGCCATTAATAAACCTTTTCATAGCCTCTTAGTACATGTATGGCATCATCAGACATCAACATTTTCGGTGGGGGAATTGATCCCACCACTTGCAGGGCAACTACAACACAATCGGCACTGCGAGTAGGATGTTGAAGCAACAGCCATCACCACCTGGGGGTCTTTATTCTCTTGCTTTTGGTTTGCTGTTTGCTGGCTAGGGTACACTTTGAGCTGTGCTGCTGCCTGCTGGCCAGCTTGTGCTATGAGCTGTGCTGTGCTATACTGTATTTGCCAAGTCTTACTGAGCCTCTACTGTGGATTTAACCAACTTAATTCAGAAGTTTCAATAAATGACATTTAAGGATCAGAGTATGGGATTGGGGCCCTCATTAAAGCATCCCTGGGTTGTGTGTATTAGCAGGGGCCTATTTCTGTGTTTCATATTGAATCACATGTTTTGATTCTAGCATAAGGCATGGCTGATGCTAGGCTCAGGAAAATGACTCTTATCCTATGACTGTTGGTTTTATCTGTTAACGAGGCCTTGGTCCTCATTTTATAGAGTGTTTAGGGGAAAGACTATATCCTGTACAATATATGGGTCCATTGGGTGGTTGGTTATATGACAAATAGTAGTTACCATGTGGCATGCTGAAGTCCACACTCTTAAAAATCAGATGGCTCACGAGAACCCTATGAAATGCCTTTGCTGCTGCTGCTGCTGCTGCTTACACTACAAAAAATGATCCTGAGCCTCAGGGTTATAGAAAGACACCCATGGCACCCAGTGGCTGCTTATGAAAAGCAGCCTTGAATGCTTTACTCCCATCCATTTTAAAGGTCCAGACTATACCATCACCTTATTGGACAACTGTAAAAAGGACCCACAAAGACTCTGGGTTCATTTGAGTGCCATGGCTTGTCAACATGCCAAGAGGATAAGTCAAACTTGACTTAAGCCCATGGTTTTTAAACTCAATCAAGCAACAATCACCATGGGAGATTAACCTTAATCCTGAGGGTACTGAATTGGGACTCTCTACAGGAAGAAACTTATAAATATGAGCAGGGTAGAGAGAACATTCTCCCATCAAAGTATGTCCAGTAACCACAAAAACAAAAAGAAAAACCTTGATGGAGAGAAAGGATATGAAAACTAAAGCAGAGGTCCATTATTTTACCCCAATTAGAAATCCAAAAATTACTAAACAATTTTATGCATTAGAAAGGTAAACAGGGTGCCAATTGGCTTTTACTCTACAATATAGATTCTAAATTAATTTAAACATCTACCACGATGCACCAGCTGGCCAATCTTCATGGCCTCCAGTTATAATTATACCTGAAGATCCCACTAAATTTAAACAAGGTACCCCTAATACTTTTAGGGAAATTACCAAACACAAAATAGAGGACAAACAGGTATGCCTCACCTTAACAAGTGGAACTATTGCCTTGCCTAAATTCCCCAAAGTCATAGTGCTCATTGACCTAAAATATCCCATAATGGGCATTGATGTTCTGACTCAAAGAGTAATAGATTGAAATAAAATTAAGCATTTGGCACTCACTATAAGCTTGACAAATGGTACCCCAAGGACCTCCCCTCCACATACACAGTTAAAATAGTTAATATGGCCCAATATGATTAAAATAAGGCCTACTGAAGAAAGAGAACATTATTCCCACAATCTTCCCCTTGAACAGCCAAATTTGGACAATGCCTAAACCTGATAAAAATGAGTGACATCTAACAGTGGATTACTGCCCTTAATGTCATGGTACTCCTGATTAAGGCCCCCATACCCAATAATATTTAAATTACTGACTTCATCCAATCAACAATTGGAAAATATTTTGCTTTCATAGATTTGGTTAATATTCAGTTAATATTCAATAACCTCTCAGCTGCATTTTGCCTTCACCTTCAAATTGATACAATATATATTCACCTGGCTACTCATGGGGCATACCTCAACAGCCAAGTTATCAAACACAGTATTTGCCAGCAAGATCTAACTGCATCCAACTTTTTCCAGAAGTGTAGATATGATATTACACACCTGAGAATCTTAGGGTAGGGGCTGGCCATGCCAGAAAGACCAACCATATCACGTAGGATGGGGACTTTGGGTCATGTTGTACCAGTTGACCTAAAGACTGAGTTCAGCTACATGGGCAATCAATCAATCAATCAATCATGTCTACATAATGAAGCCTCAATAAGTAGTCTGGACACCAAGCCTCGTTTTAGCTTCCTGGATTGGCAATACTCTGTGTGTAACTGGGAGCGTTACTCATCCTAAGGACAATGGAAGCTTCATGTTTGGAATCCTCCCTGACTCTGCTCTATGGGTCTCTTCCTTTGGTTGGTTATAATTTGTAACCTTTCCCTGTAATAAAGCACATAAAATAAATATACAAATAATAAAAATAATAAAATTAACAAAATATGGATGAGAAAAAAGAGGAAGCCAAAATACAACTCTAAGGTCAGTACAGTTGCTGTCACTGGTTAAACAATTTGGTTTGGTGCATCGTGTCAAGACAGTGATTTATATTTGCATAAAGTCTCATAATTTACAAAGTATTTTTTATCATAAAAATTTTACTTATAATCGTATTTACCCCTTATATCTACTTGTAGAGGAAGTATTTTTCCTAGCCCCATTCTATACTTGAGGAAATTTAAGTTCAGAGATAGTGAGTGATTTATTTAAGGTTCCTGGTAGTACCAGGGCTGGGAAGCCAAGTCTTCTGATTAAAGTTCACATTAATTATACTAACACACTCAGGTTTTCTCCTGCCCCTGCTTCTATCTTTAAATGATATCTCTGAGTATTCCTTTTTTTTTTCTTTTAAACATCTTTATTGGAGTATAATTGCTTTACAATGGTGTGTTATTTTCTGCTTTATAACAAAGTGAATCAGCTATATATATACATATATCCCCATATCTCCTCCCTCTTGCATCTCCCTCCCACCCTCCCTATCCCACCCCTCTAGAGTCTGTCATACAGAGTGAAGTAAGTCAGAAAGAGAAAAACAAATACCGTATGCTAACACATATATATGAAATCTTAAAAAAAAATAGTTCTGAAGAACCTAGGGGCAGGACGAGAATAAACGTTGAGTATTCCTTCTTAATAATCAGATGGGTGGAAACTGATAGCTCTGATTCAATGCATGACAGGAACCTATTTCCTGATCTATTCAATAAAGGAAGTAGACCAGATGGTCTCTAAGGTACTGTTATACATTGAAAGTGTATGGCATTAGAAGTGGTTGCTAGGTGGTCACACACAGGATCTGGTCTAGGAAATAACTCCCCAACTTGTCTTTAGATGATCTACTCTAAATGGGAGAATTGTGGTAGCAGAAGCAAAGACTAAGAAATCAATTTCCTCTCGTCTGTGCTCCAAAATCTGAAATTATTATTTGTGTTTTTGAGACACGGTAAGAGGTATCTAGTGTGCCCTCCTCCAGTATTCCATATCCTGCCCAGTAACCAGAGATGAATTCAATTCTAATTATCTTCATAATGCTTTCCCAGACCATGCTAGTCCACAGCCATTTCTTCTTTCTCTCACTTCCATCAGTACTTATCCATTCCACTCATTTTAGCTCTTACTCATATACAGCATTATTTTTCTTATTTAGCAGTATCTCATACAATAGCTGGTCAAAAAATACATGTTGTACTTTGCCTACTTAGTGGATCGAATCCTCTTAAGATACTATGTGTCGGAGTTTTAATTCTCCTTATCTATAGAATTTTCTTCCTAGTTCCCATTCACAACTGCATGCCATTCATTAATCAGTCACATTTCCAACTATTGTTTACTCTTCTTAATTGGTTGAGGTGTGGAGGGCATATAACCATACAACTTCTCCGTAAAAACGCTGATTAAACATAAGTAATACAATATAAATTACATCATTCTGTTTTCATAAAGTCCAAAGCAAGCTGCATTTAACCAGCACTTAACCAAGTTCTCAACATGACCTATGAGCCCTGGTATGGTTTAGTCTCTACCTACTCTTTAAGCCTCTTCTTGCTTCATTCTCTCCCTCTTCCTCTCTCTGCTCCAGCTATACCTGAATCCTTGAATCCTTTCATCTGTTCAGATTTGCCATGCTGCCTCCAGCACAGCACCTTGTACATCTCATTCCTTCTGCTTGGAATTCTCTTACCAGTTACCTCCTCTATCTAATTAACTCCTACTCTTCCTGCAGATCTCTGCCTTATCATCGCTCCCTCAGGAAAGCCTCCCTCATTGTCAAGACTGAGTTAAGGCATCCTATCATATGCATTCATGCCATCATATTTCTTTCTTTTGTAGCATGTAACACAGCTGTAAAATTTACATTTATTGGTGATTTCTGATATCTCTCTCTCCCACTAAATCACTGTAAGCTCCACAAGTGTGGGATTCCTTGTCTTTTTGGCTCCCCCACACCACCATATCTCCAAATCATAGCACAGTGCCCTGCATATTCTAAGTACTCAACAAATACTTGTTGGATGAATAAACATGTACTTCCAACGAAATACAAAAGGGCCTTAGCTTTGGTGATAATCCCAATATTAAATACTCTCTCCTGCTCACAGAACCAGTCAATACTATTCATTTAGGAAGTACTGTCACCACAGGCATGCCCTAACATTGATAATAAATGATCCTTCCCCATTATACAAAGAGAAAAACTGAAGTCTAGAGTGATTAGGTGACTTCCTCAAGGCAGAACAAGGTTTAAAATTCAGGTATCTTGATTACTTATCCAGTGTTCCTTCTACTACATCACAAAAAGTAGATGGTACAATAAGAAAATCATGGATTATCAATTCAGGTAACCTGGCCTTGAATTGTTTTATTTACTATGGGACAATGGGTAAAATACTTAACTTATCCAAGCCTGTTTTGGTCAATATATTGAGGATAATATCTATCATATGGGTTTTTTTGTGAGAATGAGGAAAAATACAGAGAGCCCCCAGCATCATGCCTTGAACATGGTAGGTAGTCAATACATGGTAGATATGCTGTAACCTAAATCTCAGTTTGACCATCTTAAAATTCAAGCTTTTGTGCATTGTGTTTTCCTATATCAGAGCATATTATACACCAAGGCAAACACATGCATATAAATAATTTAGAACACCTATTTGTCATTTATATAGTTTTTAGTCCTTTTACACATACAGCATGTCCTGATCAGTCCGGAGTTAGAGTACAAGCGTGGACCACAGTTGCTTACTTTCAACCAGCATCTAGGGCACATGGTTGCTTAATTAAACCATTTTGTGTTGGTGCTGGGTTTAATAGCACAATGTGTTGTTAATTGCTGCAGTGAGTTTGACTTTACCCCAAGAGGCAAACCAACATGGAAGCTCCGACCTGGGAAATAGTAAAAAGTTTTTTTAGTTTAGTGTAGCTTTGTCTCACTTTTCTAAGAGAGGGTAAAAAGTTAAAGAAATTTATCTTGGAAAGACATTTTGAAAAATAGAAGATAAGATGCACCCAGTTTTAAAAATAGCCAGTGGCTCAATGCAACAACATATGTCTAGTTGATAATAAAGAAGGTTAATTTCATTCATACCTATTCACGCATTTAACAGATATGTGAGTACCTTCTCTGTGCCAAGCACTGTAGATTCAGTAGTGAGCAAAATCAGACATGATTTCTTTGAATGCAGTGGGGGAGACTGAATACACATAACTACCCAAGGCCTCTCCAGAGGCAGAAAAGGCCAGAGAGTTTCTTAATTTCAAGGTTGCCAAAGCTCCTACACTTCTTGTAGCTCTGCTATAGGACAGAATTTGACATAAAGTAAGTTGGTCCAAGACATATCTCAGGAGAATTAGTTAGGATGTTTCAGAAAGGCCTTGTTAAAGAAATCCTCACCTCCAAGCAGTTCCAGAACAGACAGCCAAAGGTCACTAGGGTGATGAGATAGAAAGCTCTGAAGAATCAGGAGCAGAAATAAGGAGCTAGGTTCTAGTCTTGGGCCACTTTATGACTTTAGGCAACTTAGTTACCACTGATCCTCAGTTTCCTCATCTATTAGATAATATTCCAGCTCAAACAATAACAACAATATCAATAACAAAGATTCCATAACAACATTATAATGAGCAGCAGGGTATTCTAGATTTCTATACCAATTTGGTAGATACTTACTATAAACTTTTAAACCATTCTACATAGTATTAAAAACTACACATTTATTTTGGTAACAAATATTAATTAAATTATTTTTACAAAATCCAAAGTTTAGAAGCGATACTTAGAGACCATTTAGTTACATGAAGATCATTCCCACTAGCCAATCATGTTAGATGATGATTGCCTATCCTAATTCATAAGGCTTTTCTCAGGAGTGAGATTCAGTCATCTCCTTTGGTTGACCAATAAAGTAATTAACAAACCTCATTATTGAGCATTTCTTCCTCATGTGTAACCTAAAACTCCCAAAATAGTTTAAGCCTGTTTCTTTTAGCTTTGTCCTTGGGAGAGAAGGAGAACTGGTGGTTGACATTCTCTTGTAATAATACCTCATAGATATGGAGACAATGATTAAATAACAACCTCAGCCTTCTCAGCAAACTAAATAACTCTTTGCTTCCAACTCTGATTTCTGTGATCCTTTGAGTTGTACATCTCAAAAAATAATCAGAAATCTTCTCTATTTTACATAAATTAAATATTAGAAAGTAAAGCACATCTTCTCTCAAATATAAGTTAGAATAGTGATGATTAAGAGCAACATAATTCAGTGACGTTAGGTATCATGCATGGTAGGTGAACCATTTTTCTAAAACAAGTTTTGAAAAAAATCATCCTTTGAATAATCTTTTTCAAACGTTAAAAAGCCAAAGTGCATTTTAATACTGAGAATGTTCACAGAAAGGTTGGTATGGATTCATCTCAGAAATCTTAGTGTCTATATCAGCTATATATAACTATTTCAGTCACCCACAAAAATGCTAACATACCTAAGGGAAAAAACAGCAACTACTGAATCTTCTCTTTGATCACTTAGGTTTCCTTGCTTTCGGTCTTTAAATATAGGTGGTTTGTTCTCAATCATGTAGAAACTTCTATTTGTAGGCCTAGCACCTGTCTACAAGATATCATGGTAGTCAGGGATGTAATAAAGAACTCAAAAGAATTTAAACACAGTGTGGCCAGGTAGGTGTTAGACCAAAGGCAAGGTTTCTGACATTGCAAAGGTTTTTTTTTTTGGTATTCTGTGCCCTTTATGAATGATATTCTTTTTTATTTTAATGAATTTAGGTGAAACCGAGAAAACCAGCACAGATACTGCCAGACAGTCATTGGCAAGTGCTTGTTATAGACTGACAGTGAGTTTAAATAGGCCCAACGTTTGCAGTCATAAAAGTTGTTCCAAATATCTCTGGGAAGTGACTTGCCTAAGGTCATACAGTTGGTTAGTTGCAAGCTAGGGTGTCCTCCTGACTCTAAATCCAATCTAATACTCTTAACAAAACACTTTTTAATGTTTAAAATTTATAAAACATCACAAAGGATAATACAATGACCACCCATATCCCTATCAACTTAAGAAATAAAACATTGCCAATACAGTTGAATTCCTATTGTGTGCCTCATCCCTGACCACTTTGCCCTTCTTTGCCCAAAAGTTAAATGCCATCTTGAATTTCCTGTTTACCATTTTCATGCCTTCCTTTGTACACTTCTAAGTAAATATATATATATATATATATATATATACACACACACATATATATGTGTATATATATATATATTTCTAAGTAATATATAGAATTATTTGGGATATTTTTAAACTTTATATAAACTGTTGCATTATATACATATATTATTCTGCAACTTGCTTTTTTTGTTCAGCACCTTTTGTGATGTTCATCTATATTGATTCATGTAGCTCTAGTTCATTCATTTTCCTCTACTGTGTAGTATTCCACTGTGTAAATATACTCTAATTTATTTATCCATTCTCCTGCTCACTGAGATTTAAGTTGTCTCCAATTTCTTGCTATTATAAATAATGTTCCTTTAAAAATACAGTTGACCCTTGAACAATGCAGGGGTTAGGGGCGCCTCCTTGGATACAACCAACCACAGATTGTATTGTACTTTAGTATGCATTGATATTTAGTGAAAAAAATCCGTGTATAAGTGGACCCATGCAGTTCAAACCCATGTTGTTCAAGGTCAGGTGTATATTCATGTGCATGTCTTCGCATTTATCATGAAAGAATCTCTCCAGGAATTCACCTAGAAGTAGAAGTGCTGGGTCATAGGTTATACACATATTCAACTTTAATAAATATTGCCATATTGTTCTCCAAAAGAGTTGACCTATTTATTCTCCCTCCAGCAGCGTAGAAAATGTCTCAGTGTTCTATATCCTGGCCAAAACATGGTAACATTTGCAAATTTGATGGCGTGAAATGTTAACTTGGTGTTAACTTGTATTTTCCTGATTACTAGTAAGAATGATCATACAGGTTTTCTCTTGATAATACAGGTTTTCTCTTCTGTGAACTGCCTATTCAAACCATTTTTTTCTATTTTTGTTTTTATTTTTTTAATTATCATACATTAAAATTGATCTTTTTTGATGTACAGTTTCATAAATTCTAATACATGTATAGATTTGTGTAACCATCACCATAATCTGATACAGAACAGTTCCATCACTCCCAAAACACCTTCTCAGGCTACCCATTTGCACTCACATCCTACCCCCCACAACCCCTGGCAACCACTGATCTGTTCTCCATCACTATGGTCAAACCTTTTTTCCTTTTCTTTTTTTTTTAAATTTGTTTATTATTTATTTATTTATTTTTGGCTGCGTTGGGTCTTTGTTGCTGTGCACAGGCTTTCTCTAGTTGGAGCGAGCGGGGGCTACTCTTTGTTGCGGTGCACGGGCTGCTCATTGCAGTGGCTTCTCTCGCTGTGGAGCACGGGCTCTAGGTGCATGGGCTTCAGTAGTTGTGGCTTGTGGGCTCTAGAGCGCAGGCTCAGTAGTTTTGGCTTGCGGGCTCTACAGCACAGGCTCAGTAGTTGTGGCGCACAGGCTCAGTTGCTCCACGGCATGTGGGATCTTCCCGGACCAGGGATCGAACCCGTGTCCCCTGCACTGGCAGGTGGATTCTTAACCATTATGCCACCAGGGAAGTCCCAGTCAAACCATTTTTCTAATGGGTGTCTTTTAATAGTACCGGGAGGTTGATTGCCCAGCCAACTACTCTTTTTTTTTTTAATTATTATTTTTATTTATTTATTTATTTATTTGGCTGTGTTGGGTCTTCGTTTCTGTGCGAGGGCTTCCTCTAGTTGCGGCAAGCGGGGGCCACTCTTCATCGCGGTGCGCGGGCCTCTCACTATCGCGGCCTCTCTTGTTGCGGAGCACAGGCTCCAGACGTGCAGGCTCAGTAGTTGTGGCTCACGGGCCTAGTTGCTCCGCGGCATGTGGGATCTTCCCAGACCAGGGCTCAAACCGGTGTCCCCTGCATTGGCAGGCAGATTGTCAACCACTGCGCCACCAGGGAAGCCCCTGGGTGTCTTTCATTTTTAACTGATTTGAGAAATTCTTTATATATTCTGCGTAACAATCCTTTGTTGCATGTGTTACAAGTATCTTCTCTCAGTTTGTAGGTTATCTTTTCACATTATAGTGGTGTCTTTTGATGAACAGAAATTTAAAATTTTAATGTGTCACATTTATCGACCTCTTATGTTATAGTTGATCACTGGTTTATCTCAAGAATTTCCCTACTCCAAGGTCATAAATACATTTTCCTATATTTTTACCTAATTTTCTTAAAGTATTGTTTTAATGCACTGCAGTTTTAATTGCACTGAAGTTATTTGTCTCAAAGAATGTACTGAATGCAGGAAACACTCTTCATTCTACTGAGGTGTCAGGCTCTGCTCTGGGCAACAAGGGACACATCATAAATGCGGCTAAACAAGGCACTCCCTGGATCTAATTTGGAACTATGCATGACCTTTTAAGTGATAAAAAAAATACTCTCAGGTGCAACATGGTTCTGGCATTGGTAAATGTGCAGAGGTCATGGAAAATATGAGACTTTATGAATCTCTTTAAGAGTAACTTCTCAAATATGCTTTGCTTCAAGGAACAGCAAAAGTTTGATACCAAATGAATTCTGTCAACAAAATTTACTTTCCTAAAAAGTAGAGAAATACCCTAATATTTTAAATTAAAAATATGTAGTGAGGAATGGATTAAGATGGTTAATATCATAACATACTGTATCAGTAGAACTTCAGACACTGCTTTTCCTTTGTGTAATTTTCTCAGTTCCTTTCCATTATTGACCAGCCTCTAGCCTCTCTTAGAACACTGAACTTTTCTCCATGCCTGGGAACCCACTGATTCCACAGACAGCACCACGAACTTTTTTGATTTGTTATGATGTCTTTTGGTGCTTAACAACAATATTACAGTCTACCAGAGATCTTTCCACATCAAGTACTCTAGCTTAAAAACTGCTAATGAGATATCAGGTTGTTTTTAATGATTCAGAGAATAGTAATAAAAATAAAATATACACGTTCTTTGGCCCAGAACTTGCGCTTCTGGGAATTTATCCTGAGGAAATAATTAAGGATTTACACCAAGATATAGCTACAATTATGTTTACTGCACCATTGTTTGTAAGATGAGAAACTTGGAAACAATTCTGATGTCTAACAGGAATGAGTTATTAAATATGTCAGGGTACATCCATTTGATAGAATACTAAGTAGCCCCCTTCTGAGCTTCAGAGTTTCACATCCAACTGTCTACTCAACAGTTCCACCTGTCTATCCAAGGGTGAACTTCTGATCATCCCCTCACAAACCTAGTCCTTATTTCAGAGTTGGGTTTTCTGTTACTTGTAGCCAAAAAGATCTTAACTGGTGATATGGTGTGGTAAGTTGCAGACTACAGAATAAAACTTTTATCAGAGGGTTTCTGCCATCTTAATTGGATTCCCTTTCAAAATACAGGTATGCCTTTACTTTATGGACCAGATGTAGCCCTGAAAAGTTGAGTTAATCAAATTTTTATAAAATTAGAATTTGCCTATTGGCATACATTATAATTTCATACAACACAGTTTTCATTGATGACTGACCTTCAAATGGATATCACCTTTATTGTCTGCATCTTATCCCTCTTGTGGTGGTTAAGAAGATAGATTTTTAGAGCTTGGTTTCCTCAGATCAAATCCCAATTCTGTCACTTACAAGCTGGGTACCTTAGACACATTACCTTTGTGTACCTCAGATTATTTTTTTTACTTAAAAACTGTAATAATAGAGCTCCCACAAAATGGGGTTTTGTGAAAATTAAGCCTTTAATACAAATAAAGCACTTAAAAAGGGTTTGGCACTAATAAGCATTTAATTTTGTTACTATTCTATTATTTTTATCTCCAGAACGTCCCAAATTATTTCTAAATTCTATCCAGTTCTTAGATGTAAACACAGAATCCATAATTAACTTTCCAATTTTGTAAATTGAAGCTTTGTTTTTAAAAAATGATTGTTTGATAGTTTTTGAAGCTGGGTGATATATACATACAGGGGGAGTCCATTTTACTGGTCTATCTGTGTATATGTTTGAATTTTCCATAATACAAAGTAAAAAGGCTTAAAGGAAGCACATCTTCCCTGTCATAAATTAAGTACAAGCATATATACCCTTCAAAGGGCAATATTTTATTCAAATGAAAATCAAAGGGGCTTCCCTGGTGGTGCAGTGGTTAAGAATCCGCCTGCCAATGCAGAGGACAGGGGTTCGAGCCCTCTCCACCACATGCCACGGAGCAGCTAAGCCCGTGCACCACAACTACTGAGCCTGCGCTCTAGAGCCCGCGAGCCACAACTACTGAACCATGTGCCACAACTACTGAAGCCCGCACGTTTAGAGTCCGTGCTCCCCAACAAGAGAAGCCACCGCAGTAAGAAGCCCGCGTGCCACAACGAAGAGTAGCCCCCGCTCGCATCAACTAGAGAAAGCCCGCGTGCAGCAAGGAAAACCCAACACAGCCATAAATAAATAAATAAATAAATAAATAAATAAATAAATTTATTTAAAAAAAAAAAAGAAAATCAAAGCACTGTATTTCACTTACTATACTACTTCAATTGCCTGTTTGTGGGGGGGGGGTGGTATGTGTGCACAAATTTAGAGCATTAGCTAAGTAAATAAGCAAGAAGAAAATTCCTGGCTGCCAAAATTTATAATTCATCCAAGAAATTCTATGAGGCACCCTGGACTACAGGTGAACAGTTGGCACCAATGGTATATTTAAATATTATACTGTAGAGCAGACCATCTAGAAGCTGTGCTCCACTTACTCCAAGAAGACAGTCAGACACTGGTTCATGTTTAACATATTATTCAATAACATCAAACAAAGTTGAGAACAACAACAACAAAAGTTGGTTGCCAAGTGATTCATCCTTTGTTCTGCTGTACCTTCAGGCCCAAACAGTTTTGCTAAATATACAAGGTATGCTACACATATTAAGGGACTCCTGGCAGCAAGCTATTTCAGTCATTAAGTTGATCATGCACTGGATATGCTGTCTTGATTAATGTGCTATCAACAGAACTAGGATTAAATAAACTATGTAGCTAAGCAAATCACTGGGCAAAAGTACGATCTGACCACCACCACCACCACCCCGCCCTGTCTCTCTCTGTGTCTATCTTGCTTGCTCTCTCTCTCTCTCTCTCTCTCTCACACACACACACACACACCCCTTAACAAAGAGGACAAAATGCCTTCTCATGGCACTTAAAATGCCTTCTCATGGCACCCCCTTCTCAAAGAGGGCTTAAAATGCCTTCTCCTATTGACTTACTAGGTTTCCTTTATATATTTTCACCAACTTCTGTGAATACTCCTGAATCAGAGCTATTAGAGTTTGTTAAGGATTGGATAGTTTAGTAAAGCAGCCCTGAGACTGATAATCAAAAAGTGCTCAAGATGCTCAAGATGGGCTAATCGAATAAACCTAGAGAAACATCTTCTAAAGGGCTCTAAAAGAAGCCTGGGAATCAGTAACCTTATGTTCAAGCTAGCAACATTAATACGTTATTTTAACACTTACCAAATTACAAAGCATCTTTCTGCTTCGATTTCCCCTCTTCATTTAGGAAAGCTTTGCCATCAGCCACTTGAGATGTTAAACTATTTTAACAGATCACCTGTCTATTTTCTGAGTCTATGACAAGAGACTATATAACTGCAACCTGAAAAGTAGATAGTCTTATAAGAGAATGAATACAGAAAAGGAGGGAAAAAAGGATAAGGAGGGATGCAAATGGAACACTTTTTAAAAAGCAGAAGGAAAGCTAGGTTGAAACAGTATTACCAAGATCAATGAATAGTTTTGAGAAGGTACATCAAGTATGGCCAAAAGATCATGAAGAACGAGGACTGAGTAAAGGCCAGTGGGTTTGGGAATTTAGCCTGGAATCACACTGACACTGGTTTTAATATAATGGTGAGAGTGGATGAGAGCTATACTGTAAGGTATTAAGGAAGGAGGGTAGAGAGGAAATGGGATAGCCAGTCCAGAGCATTCATTTGGAATGAATTTGCCCCAAGAAATCTGAGATGACTTCTTCACCCAATATCTCTGTTAATTTTCATAAATCCTTTCATTTGGTCATGCTGCTGCTACCTCTGGTTCTGCTCAGAAATAAGATCAGATTGTGTTCCCCACCATGGCCCACGAAACATCTCTTTTGTTCAGACTGTTCTAAGATTTTCATCTCCTCCAGGAAACCATCCTTATTTCATCCAGTGAAAACTATTTCATTGCTTTGCTTAAACTTTTAACTCCAATGACATTACTGTACTCTCCCCAGGCCCCACTATGTTAAATTTTGACTGAACTTATTTCTGACATATAATGATGTTAATTCCTTATTCTATAATTCTTTATTGATCTACAGATACATTTATACTTCATACCTAGCAAAGTAAGACTCAGATTCTGAAGAATATGACTACTTCTATGACCTGGTGAATGATCCACAGAAAATAATTTGTTGATGGGGCCTCAATTCATTATATACAAGAAGTAATTCTGCAGTACAAGTGAAGGAAGGAGAAAATATCCCATATCAATTACACAAAACTCTTTTCATTTCAAGTGTATGTACATGTTGTTTTGCTCCAGTAATAGCCTGAGAGTTCAGACAGGTTATATTTTAGATGCTATGTCAAGTCTTCCACTCCTGGGTTGGTTTCAAAGATCTTTTCACCTGTTAATTGACAACAGATAAACCAGGCATTGTACACTTTATTGGCTTGCTCCCTAGCCTAGGCCTGTGATTTCTTACAATATATTTAAAACTCTATTACTGGGACAATTCAATTAACAAATCTTCCAGGAATAAAGCTCCTCTACAATGAAATTGGCTCTGTTTAAAAGAAGCACCACTTCATAATCACACAAAGCAGCACTAGTATGCCTCATAGTCAAACACAGTTGCTAAGCTACACATTTGTGTGGCCATAGATGAGCAAAATAACTTCTGGGCAAAGCTCCTTAAACCCTCCCCTTCCCTTCAGTCCAAGGCTCCTTAATGGCTGTTTAATGTTTTCTATCACATTTAATATTATTTGTCTACACACAATTGAAAGTAGACAAAACTGTTCAAGGGCCAAGAAATCAAATTTTCTGTGTGACTGACTCACCTTTCTACTCCTCCCCGCCCCGCCCCTCCTCCATTCCTATCTTGGTGGTGCTTCTAATTTATCATCTTTTTTCCCTTATCAAAAAAAGGGAAAGATCTTGATAGAAGCTTTCCACATCTCTAGCCAACACAGCCTGTATTCAGTTCCCTTAGTGGAAAACAAACCAGGGAGTGACTTGGCTGTAGCTGCTTCTGGGAACAAAATGAGCACTGAAGGTTTTTCTAAGATTTAGCACCTGTCTTATCCTCCAAAGTCTTTTCCCTGAAAATTCCCTCCCCAAACCAATCCTGTCTTGAGAACTCCCCATTCTATGATATTCCAAGATATATATTTTACATGTTCTGGGACATCATGTTTATTGTTATTTAATGTTTTGATACTATACTTATCTTTTCTGGTATTTTTACCATTTATCACAAGGCTTTTGATAATCAACTATGACAATAAATTGTCTTCTCTTTTTTAATCATAGAGCTTCTGTCTAACAGATATAATTGGGTATCTTGGATACTGGTCATACAGGTATACTTCATTTTAAGCAACTATAGGTTTATTAGACCACTTAAGAAAGTCATACAAAGCAATGTACTAGAAATTCCTCTAATTAGCAAACTCCACTAAGATATTCAAAACATGATTAACTTCAACTGCATGAGAATACCTCTATAGCAGCAGCTGGCACATTTTTTCTGTAAAGGGCCAGATGGTAAATATTTGGGGCTTTGCGAGTCATACAGTATCTTTCACAACTACTCAACTCTGCCATTGCACTGTGAAAGTAGTCATAAACAATATGTAAATGAATGAGCATGGTGGTGTTCCAATAAAACCTTATTTACAGACAGATAATAATAAGTGTTGGCGAGTGTGGAGAAATTGGAGCCCTTGTAAACTACTGGTGGTAATGTAAAGCAGTGCAGCCACCTTGGAAAACTATCTGGCAATTTCTCAAAAGGTTAAGCACAGAGTTGACATATAATTCAGTAATTCTACTCCTAGGTAAATATACAAGAGAAATAAATATTTAAGTCTACACAAGAACTCGTACACAAATTTTCTTAGAAGCATTATTGCTAATAGCCCAAAGATGGAAACAACCAAATGTTCATGAACTGATGAGTGGGTAAATAAAATGTGGTGCTTTCATACAATGGACTGTTCTTCAGCCATAGAAAGAAATTAAGTACTGATACATGCTACAACATGGGTGAACCTTGTAAACACACGCTAAGTGACAGAAGTCAGCCGCAAAGGACCATGAATTACATGATTTCGTTTATATGAAATCTCCATCATCGACAAATTCATAGAAATAGAAAGTAGAATAGTGGTTGTCAGGGGCTGGGGGCATTAGGGGGAATGGGAAGTGACTACTAGTGGGTATGGGGTTTCTTCTTGGGGTGATGAAAATGTTCTAAAATTGATGGTGATAATGGGTTGCACAACACTGTGAGTATACTAAAAATCATTGAACCGTAAAATTTAAATGAGTGAACTATATCTCAATAAAGCTGCTATTTAAAAAACATTGATTTACAAAAATAAGCAGTGGGTTGGATATGGCATGAGAACCATAGTTTGCCAACCCCTACTCTATAAGGATACAGATGTAAAAAACCTCTTGGAGATACTCTTTACATTACATACATAAAACTTTTATGTACATATACAGGATTTCACCTGCATATGCTCTATTAATGTTTGGGTCTTCCATTATAAATGCATTTATATACACAGATACACATATACATATACATATAGAGGTAGCTTAATAGATATTTTTTGTTAAGACCAGTAGCCACAAGTTTTGTTTCTGTCTTTAAATCACAAACACTAAAGTGACTGATAAAGTCCTCAGAGAAAATTTTGGTGTTCCATGCTTTGTCAGTTCTTGGTAGTCAAGTTGCACCATGGCCATAAAACCTTCTCTGCTGCTTCACAACATATTCATGAGTAACGAAAATGACATCAGAGAAGGAGAGAATTCACAGAGATAGAAAATAGAAGGTATTCATGTATTAGGTAGAGCAGAGGTCAGAAAACTATGGTCAATCAGAGTCACTGCCTGTTTTAAATTTGTTACTGATGTGCAATTCATATAACATAAAATTTACCATTTTAAAGTGCACAATTCAGTGGCATTTAGTACATTCACAGTGTTATGCAACCATCACTTTTATCCACTTCTGAAATATTTTTATCACCCCCAAAGGAGACCCCACACCTTATTAAGCAGTCATTCCCCATTCCTGTCTCCCCACAGTTCCTAGCAACCACTAATTTGCTTTCTGCCTTTATGAATTTATCTCTTCTGGGTATTGCATATAAATCAAATAATATAATATATGGCCTTTTGTGTCTGACTTCTTTCACTTGGCATAATGTTTTGGAGGTTCATTCCATTTTATGGCTGAATAATATTCCTTTGTATGGACACACCATTATTTAATTATCCATTCATCCACTGATAGACATTTGGGTTGTTTCCACCTTTCGGCTATTGCAAATAGCAATTCTATGAACATTTGTGTAACAGTATTTGACTATCTGTTTTCAACTCTTTTGGGTATATACCTAGGAGTAGAATTGCTGGGTCATATTGTAACCCTACGTTTAACCTTTTTGAGGAACTGCTAAACTGTTTTCCACAGTGGCTGTACCATTCTACACTCTAACCAGCAATATACGAGGGTTCCAATGCCTCCAGATCCTCATCAACACTTATTATTTTTCATTTTTCTTAAATTATAGCCATCCTAGTGAGGTACAAAGTGATTTTGACTTGCATTTCCCTAATGACTAATAATGTTCCACATCTTTTCATGTGTTCTTGGCCATTTGTATATACTCTTCGGGGAAATGTTGCTGTTTGTTTTTGTAAATGCAGTTTTATAGGAACACAGCTATGTTTATTTATTTATGTATTGTCTATGGCTACTTATGCACTGAACAGACTTGAGTAGTTGTGACAGAGACCAGATGGCCCAACAAAGCCCAAAATATTTACTATCTGGTCCTTTACAGAAGCGTTTACCTACTCCGAGGTAGAAGGTTGGACTAAAAAATTGTAGGAAGTGTTTTTACTGCACCATTGTAAAGGTTCATGGGTCATTCACTGGTTTGCTCAATTTCATCACTAAGAAAACCTGGAGTGGCAAGATTCAAGCTCACACTGGAGGTTGCCTTAACAGCCAATTCAAAAGTAAAGGGAGCTAGAAAGCCAGACCTCTTATACTTTGTTAAACTAATGATTATTGTACTTAACTGCCAGCATAAAAATCCAATGAACCCTTCAATTGTCAAAGCCATAGCATGTAATCATGGTTTACCACAGACATTTTAGAAGGTTTATTTAGCAAGCTCTTCAAGAAAGGAAAATGAAGGGGCACTCAAAAGCCAGAACTGTCTAAATAGATTATGGAGGAGGCATTTAACAAGTACCTTCCTGGCATTCCGACTCTTAAACCTTTAGTGGTATGGGTTTCAGATGACTATTTATCATTGTTTAGGAGTCTGGCTCACCTCCTGCTTCTGGTTATTTTTTCCTCAATCAATAATAATATTGATAGCAAAACCATACTTCCTTTCATTTATCTGTAGCTATAAAGATTCTCACTTTGGCTTACCAGCTTGAGTTCAAATGTTTAAAAGTCCCAGCTGTATTTAGGGGAGCCTCTACTTGTCAGCATTTCTAAAATCCCAGCATATTAACTTTGACTTTGGTATTACACTGCTATAATCAAATGTAAATAAAACTTGGAAAAACTTATACATTTGAGATTATACAAAAGGTTTGAATTAAAAGATAAACCTCAGAAACTCAACTACATATGATCCTTATATAGGTTTGACAAGAATAGGAATTTAGACTGTTACAAAAAACCAGCAGTGTCTCTTATGACAGGAATTATAAATCACACAAAGAGGAATCAATCTACAAGAATGCTTATTTACTGGAGGCCCATGTAAAATTCATTCCCTAAACAAGAAAAGGTATAAGCTTGTTTTTGTATGCTGCATATTCAATATTTACATGTATTTTTAGCAATTTTTTTCTCAAATGCTGATTTATCTTCAATGTCATAAAACTATGTCGTATGGAAATGGCTTTCCCTTAACTTGGGGACAATTTCACAAAACGTCTCTTTCTCCATAAAACTCATTTAGCATCACAAGTAGAATAATGTAGTCTACCTCGGTTCATGGCTCTGGTCATACCACATGACATACAAGAAAGTGACAGGGGCCACTTGAAGATCATAGTGAAAAGGATACAGTCAGAGATGAAAAAGGACTATCAGAGAGATTAAAGAAATAAATTCGGTGAGTCACTACTAACCTAGAGGATATTAGATAGTCTTTTATTCACACATTGGCTTATGAAACACACAGGTTAGATGTACTAAATTCACTGATGGTAACTCCTGGCCCCCAAATGACAAACTATATATAATTACATCAATTAGGGTCTCATTATTTTAAAAGAAACATAGGTGAGAAATCAAAATTACCATTTATAAAAGTACAACTTACCATGATTTATGGCTGTTATACCAAAGGGCTGAGAAGCTGTCAACAAAATACCTACCCACCCATCCCCAACATTCACTAGAGATCTGTATAGAACCACAAACTAGCAAGTTTATAAAAACTTGTCTAAAACATGAAACAGAATAAAAAGAAAGCATTGCTGGGACGTCCTTGGTGGTCCAGTGGGTGGGACTCTGTGCTCCCAACGCAGGGGGGCCCTGGTTCGATCTGGGGAACTCAATCCCGAATCTATGCCACAACTAGGAGCCCAAAGCCGCAACTAAAGAGCCCGCATGCTGCAACGAGGATCCTGCGTGCCGCAACTAAGAACCATTGCAGCTTAAATAAATAAATAAATAAATAAATATTTTAAAAAAGAAACCATTGTCATAAGACATTGGAGAAAAGGCTTATAGGTTTTGTAAAGGAAAATAATCCCTGACTAAAAGCATTTGAATTTTTTGAGGAAAAAAATAAGTTAGCCAAAGGATAATAATAAATATTTAGACCTTGAATGGTTTTAAGAATATATTCCACAGAATTCTAGGATACAGAGGTACTTCAGGGGTTCTGCCAATATTTAATATGAAAATCATTGAAATATTTTTGGTTATTTTAAAAGCTATAGAAAAAAATGTTACATACCATAACTATATACCTATGTTGAAGGCCACCTATTCTTTAACTTGTTTTAGCAAGTCAACTAGTATTTGTTCAAACCTCAGAATAAATCTTGTCTTGCCATTTCTGTGCATTTATTTAAATTTGTCTGGATGGGTTTACGATTAGGAAGGTCACTCCCTTCCTCTTAGGGATCTACATTTCTGCTCATATAAAATTTTATTTTATTTTTATTTATTTAATTTTTTAAAAAAATTTTTGGCTGCACTGCGTGGCATGTGGGATCTTAGTGCCCTGACCAGAGATAGAACCCGTGCCCCCTGCATTGGAAGCGCGGAGTCTTAACCACTGGACGCCAGGGAAGTCCCTGCTCATATCAAAAAAAATTTTTTAACATCTTTATTGGAGTATAATTGCTTTACAGTGTTGAGTTAGCTTCTGCTGTATAACAAAGTGAATCAGCTACATGCATACGTATATCCCCTCCCTTTTGCGTCTCCCTCCCATCCTCCTTATCCCACCCTTCTAGGTGAACGCAAAGCACCAAGTTGATCTCCCTGTGCCATGCAGCTGCTTCCCACTAGCTTCCCAGTAGCTATCTATTTTACATTTGGTAGTGTATATATATGTCAATGCTACTCTCTTACTTCGTCCCAGCTTACTCTTGCCCCTCCCCGTGTCCATATGTGTCTAAGATTGCCTGGCATCAAATTGAGCTTGTGCACATCTGTTCAATGTACCTCTTTGCCATGTTATAAGAGTGTGTTGTAAAATAACAAGTGACGATGTAATATACTGCATTACCATTTATGCACTTATTTGTGAGTTTATGCTTGTTTCTCTTATACTTTTGTTAAAGAATATGAGCCCTTGTCAGAAAATGATTCAACTTCAAAATAAAAGTTTCCTACTACTCTTCTTTTAGGCTTCAAGATCAGTTAATTAAATAATAATCTATGATTACAAGATGAGCTATTAAAATTTGATGGCATTTAGAGTTATTTATCTGTATGAATTAGGATTTTATCCATAATATGCATCAAAACCAACATAAAGAACACAACAAATGTTGAGACAGATATAGGATGTAACTAACCATCTATAATGCCCTTATTTCAAATTTTGGTGTTCATTAAAGCAGTGCTATTCTAATTTATTGACTTTATAACAAATGATAAAAATTGAGCTTATAAAATAAATTATACCAATTAGGTGATTTTTTAATACAAATAATGGGATAAATTTGGTGAGTGATGATATAAATAACTTACAATGTGATGTGTTCTATGTTAACTGTATAAGCCAAAAAAGAAACATGGGAGTATTTCTAGAAAACATCAAATCTGTGTGACGTCAACTCTCTGTGATGTCTTTAAAACTTTAAAGAGTTTTTTTTGAAAATACTGGGAATTTTCAAGAATAGCCAAAAGAAGGATATTATTCTTCTCTGTCATACTATGATATAAATATTTTAGATACAATGTGGAATATTATAATGTAGCTCTGAGTTTACATCTTAAGATGGAATAGAAATAGAGAAATGATCGAAGGGATTAGTTTGGGTGCACAAGGGAAGGTTGCTATATGATGATAATAATAGATTAAAAGGATGAGTGAGGTCTCTTTAGTTTTGAAAGATGATGACTAAAATGGGATATTATCATAGTCAGACCATAACATGAACATCATGGGAGAGGTGAACCCAAACATGTCTGTCAAAAATACTGGAACAAATGAATTCTGTTTGAAATTTCTGGGATTTGAGTTTAAAAAATGTTAACAAAAACAGAAGGAACACTTCTCATGGTGGGCAGTAAACTTAAGAGAATCTCCAAAGATGGTTTAGAATATAAATATAAATGATGTTTGTAAAAAGTCAGATTCATGGATAATGGAGTCATTTTACTGGGAGAGCTAGGATGCATGGAGCTTATCCAAAACACAGGCGGTTGGGGACAGCAGAAGCAATCATGCCATTCTACAACACATTCCTTAACGCCTCTTTCTGTTCAACATAGAATAATAATTTGAGGAGTGGCTTGCAGAGGGAAAAGGGTTTCCAGTTACTTGAGTAGGCAGGATTGGAACCACGATGATTAGGTTGATCTCCCTATTACATTTTTATATTTAACCTTTCAAATATGATATGTCTAAAGAACTTGAGGTTGTGCAAGTTCAGGGAAGTCTCTGGAGTCAGACATTTCTCTAAGCTACCAGTAGAAATTATAAATTTAAACCAATATGACAGCTTCACTTCTGGTCAAGATAGAGTAACAGCCTGAAACAACCACAACAAAGCAATAAAGCTTTTTTAAAGACAAAATATATAAAACAAAGGTTTACAAGACCCTGGACATCAGAAAACAAAAGAGAATGGTCCATGAGAGACTGGAAACAAATGAAGTAAGTGCAGTGATTGTCCCAGCTTAGTGCTACAAGAGAAGAAGAACCCAGGTGGAGGTTGGCAGACTCTCTGAGTTGAGGAGACAGAGCTGAATGTCTGAGAAGACCAAGGTATCTTATTCTTAATCACAGAATGGTGTACCAGAGAGGAGAGAGCAGCACAGAAAGAAAATCCTAGAGGTCTGTTAAAGATTCCCACTTGAGTATTCAGCAGAGTACTGATCAGTGCCAGTGCATGAATGTGAGGAAACTACCCAAGACAGGGGGGAAACATCCAAATACATTAGAGGGAATAGCACCCAGTGATCATGCAGGGCCCAGGAATAATGTCTGCTGGTGGAAAAACCCATACTTATGAGTCATTGAGTAGAGTAACCACTAAGGTTTGGGGAATAATTAGTACTAGAGAGACTGAGCTCTTCTCTGTACTCCACTAACTAATCTTAAAAGCAATACCAGAAAGGATTAAACTGTTTTTTTTTTAAACCCAGATTTTATAGAATTGCCATTACATGATGCTATCTTTTTTTTTTAATTTTATTTATTTATTTTTGTCTGTGTTGGGTCTTCGTTTCTGTGTGAGGGCTTTCTCTAGTTGCGGCAAGCGGGGGCCACTCTTCATCGCGGTGCACGGGCCTTACACTATCGCGGCCTCTCTTGTTGCGGAGAACAGGCTCCAGACGCGCAGGCTCAGTAATTGTGGCTCACGGGCCCAGTTGCTCTGTGGCATGTGGGATCTTCCCAGACCAGGGCTCGAACCCGTGTCCCCTGCATTAGCAGGCAGATTCTCAACCACTGCGCCACCAGGGAAGCCCTAAACTGTTTTTAAAAACTTAACTGCCTCCCAGAACAGAGCTAAAGAATATTAATGGAATACAAAAATATACAGCACCCACAAAACTGAAAACTTTTGTACATCCAAGGACAAAATTCTCATATCAAGAGAATGAAAGGACAGCCCACAGAATGGGGGAAAACATTTGCAAACCATATCTATGATAAAGGATTAATATCTAAAATATATAAAAAATTTCTACAACTTGACATACAAAAAAAAAAACCAATTCAATGAAAAATGGGCAAAGGACTAGAATAGATATTTCTCCAAAGATGATATACAAACGGCCAATAAACACATGAAGATGCTCAACATCACTAATCATTAGGGAAATGCAAATCAAAATACAAGACTTCACAATACACTTCACACCCATTAGGATGGCTATTATTATTTTTTTTAAAAAAAGGGAAAATAACAAGTGTTGGTGAAGATATGGAGAAATTGGAATCCTTGTGCATTAATGGTGGGAATATAACATGATGCAGTGACTGTGGAAAACAGTGTGGCAGTTCCTCAAAAAATTAAACACAGAATTACCATAAGATTCACCAGTTTCACTCCCAGATATACAAAGCAGAGACTCAAATAGACACTTGTACGTCAATGTTCATAGCAACGTTAATCACAAAAGTCAAAAGGTGGAATCAACCCAAATGTCCATCAACAGATGAATGGACAAACAAAATGTGTTATTTTGACACAGTGGAATATTATTCAGTTGTAAAAAGAAATGAAATTCTGATACATGCTACAACATGGATAAACCCTGAAAACATTATGCTAAGTGAAAGAAGCCAGTCACAAGGGACCATGTATTGTATAATTCCATTTACATGAAATGTCCAAATCTAAAGGGATAGAAAATAGATTAGTGGTTGCCAGGGGCTGGGGAAAGTGGGAAATGGGGAGTGACTATTTAATGGCTAAAGGGTTTATTTTGGGGGTGCTGAAAATGTTCTGAAGTTAGATAGTGGTGATTGTTGTACAACACTGTGAATATACTAAATGCCACTGAGTTGTACACTTTAAAATGGTTAACATGGTGAATTTTGTTACGTGAATTTTACCTCAATAAAAAAAATTAACAAATTGAAGCTACCATTCTATAAAATGAATTATACACCATGACCAAGTAGGTCTTATTCCAGGTATGCAAGGCTGGTACAACATTTGAAAATCAATTAATATGTTTGATTATATGATTAATACAATAATCCATCATAACAGGATAAATAAGAACATCATTATGATCATATCAACTGATACATAAAAAACATCTGACAAAATCCAACATCCATTCATGAAAAAACTCTCAGAAATTAGGAATAGAGAGGAAGTTCCTCAACTTGATAAAGAGCATCTACAAAATGACTACAGCTAACATCATACTGTGTGGCATTGACAGCATGATATGTACACAGACTAACAGAACAGAGAACCCATAAATGGGCCTACAAAAAATATGCCCGGGCTTCCCTGGTGGTGCAGTGGTTAAGAATCCACCTGCCAATGCAGGGGACACGGGTTCAAGCCCTGGTCCGGGAAGACCCCACATGTCTCAGAGCAACTAAGCCTGTGTGCCACAACTACTGAGCCTGCGCTCCAGAGCCCGTGAGCCACAACTCCTGAAGCCCGCACACCTAGAGCCTGTGCTCCGCAACAAGAGAAGCCACCACAATGAGAAGCCTGTGCACCGCAACAAAGAGTAGCCCCTGCTCACTGCAACTAGAGAAAGCCCCCACACGGCAACAAAGACCCAATGCAGCCAAAAATAAATAAAATAAAATAAAATAAAATTTTTAAAAAAGCTTTAAAAAAATATGCCCAATTTATTTTTTAACAGCTTTATTGAGGTATAATTCACATACCATAAAATTCACCCTTTCGAGAATTCCCCAGCGGTTCAGTGGTTAGGACTCCACATTTTCACTGCCCAGGGCCCAGATTCAATCTCTGGTCGGGGAACTAATAAGATCCCACAAGCCACATGGAGCAGCCAAAAAAAAAAATTCAACCTTTTATGTGCATAATTCAGTGGTAGCTGGTATATTCAGAGTTGTGCATCCATCACCAGTATCTAATTTTGGAAAATTTTTGTGACTCCAAAAAGAAATCTCATGCCCTAATACAGTCATTTCCCACTCTCTTCTCATATTAGCCACGGCAACCACTAATCTACTTTCTGTTTTTATGGACGTTCCTATTCTGAACATTTCATATAAATTGAATAATACAATATGTGGCCTTTTACACCTAGCTTCTTTCAGTTATCACGTTTTCAAGGTTCATGCAAGTTGTAGCATGTACAAATACTTACTTTTTATGGTGCAACTGATTTTTGACAAAGAAGCAAAAACAGTTCAATGGAGCAAGTATAGTTTTTTCAACAAATAATGCTGGAGCAATTGAACATCCATAGACTTTTTAAAAATCCATCTTGAACTAAACTTCATCCTTATACAAAATTAAGTAAACATAGATTGCTATCTTAAGTGTAATACGTAAAACTACAAAACTTCTAGGAAAAAAAAAAACATAGAAGCAAATCTTCAGAACCTAGGACTAGGTAAAAAGGTCTTAGGGTTGGCACCAGAAGCATGATCCATTTTTTAAAGAAGTGGTAAAATTGGACTTCATCCAAATTAAACCTTTTGCTCATCAAATACCCCCTTAAAAAGATGAAAAGATAAGCTACAGACTGGGAGAAAATATTTGCAAACCGCAGAACCAACAAAAGAGTAGTATGTTGAACATATAAAGAGCTCTCAAGATGTAATGGTTTACAAAAAATCCAATTAGAAAATGAAAACAATGACAGGAAGAGAGAGACATTTCACCCAAGAGGATATACAGATGGCAAATAAGCACATCAAAAGATGTTCCACCTCGTTAGCCATTAGGAAAATGCAACTTCAAATCACAAATGAAATATCACTATACACCTATCCAAGTGGCTAAAATAAAAATCAGTGATATCACCAAATGCTGGCAAGGATGTGGAAAAACTGGATCACTCATATTTTGTTGGTGGGAATGGAAAATAATACAACTAGCTTGGATAACAACTTGGCTGTTTTTTATAAAACAAAACATACAACTACCAGACAACCCAGCAATTGCACTCTTGATCAATTATCCCAGAGATATGAAAACTTATGTTCACATAAAAACCTATATAAAAATGTTCATATCAGGTTAATTCATTATAACCCCAAACTGGAGACAGACCAGATGTTCTTCAACATGTGAATGGTTAAACTGTAGCAATAAAAAGAACAAACTACTGATACACACAACAACTTGGAACTGTGATGAATGAAAAAGCCAATCTCAAGGACATATACTTTATGATTCCTTTTATGTAACATTCTAGAAATGAGAAAATTATAGAGATGGAGAATAGATTAGTGGTTGCCATGAGTTAGGTATAGGGCAGGGAGAGTGGGTGTGGCTAATAAAATAGCAACAGGAGGGATCCTCATGGTAATGAATTTTTTTCTGTATTTTTACCATATCAATGCTAATATCTGGTTGTTATATTGTATTATAGTTTTACAAGATGTTACCATTGGGGGAAACTGGGTAAATGGTATACAGGATCTCTCTGTATTATTTCTTACATGTGCATGCCAATCTACTATTACCTCAAAATAAAAAGTTTATAGTAAGTACAGTTCCAAGAGCGCATTCATAAGTCCAATTTGTTTGTAAGTCCAACAAAGTTAGCCTAAGTACTCAACTAACACAATCGGCTATATAGTACTGTATTTTCATAGGTTTGTAATACTTTTCACACAAATAATACATAAAAAACAAACAAACAGAAAAAATAAAGAAAACATTTTTAATCTTGCAGTACAGTACCTGGAAAAGTACAGCAGTACAGTTCCACAGCTGGCATACAGGGGCTGGCATCGAGTGAACAGGCAAGAAGAGTTACTGACTGGAGGAAGGAAAGGACATGGGAGATGGTAGAGCTGAAGGATCGTCAGCAATAGGAGATGGAGGGCAAGCTGCAATTTCACTCATGGCTGACATTGATGGAACACACACTTGCATCTTTGAAAGTTCACAACTTGAAGGTTCGTACGTAGGGGAATTACTGTATTTTGATTTTTAAAAAGAAGAGGAAATTAAGACTTTCTCAGAGATACAAAAGCTGAAAGAATTCACCACCAGCATACCCAAAGTACAAGAAATGTTACAGCATATCCTTCAGGAAAAAGTAAAATGACAACAGAGAGAAACATGGATCTATTCAAAGGAATAAAGAGCAACAGGTATGGTAACTATATGTGTAAAAACATAAGGTTTTTTTCTTATTGTGTATAAACCCTAAAGCAATCCTATAGTAATAAAACAGAATTATAGCTGTTAACCTAAAAAATGCAATAGAATCATAACAATATTCATTTAATCCAAAAGAAAGCAGAAAAATAAGGAAAAGGGGACAAAGAATAGTTGGGAGAAATAGAAAACAAATGACAAGATGATAGATTTAAACCTAACCATATCAATGATCATATTAAATGTAAATGGTCTAAACACCTCAATTAAAAGGCAGAGACTATCACACTGGATAAAAAAGCAATACTCAACTATATGTTGCCTACAAGAAATATACTTTAAATATAAAGACACAAGAAGGTTAAAAGTAAATGGCTGAAAAAAGATATACCATGCTTTCATCAATCAAAAGAAAGTCAGAGCATTTATATTAATCATACAAACTAGATTTCAGACAAATGAATATAGTCAGGAACAAAGAAGGTCATTTTATAGCAATAAAGGGATCAATTCATAAAGAGGACAACAATTCAAAATATTTATGCACCTAATGACAGAGCTTCACAATACATAAACAAGTGAACTGCAAGAAGAAATAGACAAATCACAATTATACTCAGAGATGTCATTACTCCCTCTTCAATAATTGACAGAATAAGTAGACAGAAAATCAGTAAGGGAACAGAATACTTTGCAAACTATTATCAACCAAGGTGAATTAATTGATATTTATAGAACACTTCGCTAAGCATTTGAAGAGCACTCATTCTTTTCATCTGCACATGGAACCAAGATGGACTATATTCTGGGCCATAAAATAAGTCTCAATAAAGTTAAAAGTGTTCAAGTCACAAGAAGTATTATCTCACCACAGTGAAATTAAAATAGAAATCAAGAACAGAAATATATCTGGAAAATCATAAAGTATTTGGAAATTAAATAATATACTTCTAACTATTCCATTGGTCAAGGAAGAAATCAAAAGGAAAATTAGCAAAAAAATTTTGATCTGAATGATGATGAATATACAATACATCAGAATCAATAATTTGGGGGAAATTTATAGCACTAATGGCTATATTTGAAAATAACAAGAAAGTTATCAAATCAATGACCTCAGCATCCTACATTAAATAAGTAGTAAAAGAATAACAAATTAAATCCACGTAAGAAGAAATGTTTGTAAAAAATAACAATTTGATTCTAAAATTTATAAGGAAATGTAAAGCACCTAGAAGAGTCAAAACAATTTTGAAAAAGAACAATGCTGGAAGACTTACACTACTTTGGGACTTAATATAAAGCTACAGTAATCAAGACAGTTTGTAACTGTGTAAAGATAGACAAAATGATCAATTAAACATCATAGAGTCCAGAAATAGACCTGCTCTTATATTGTCAATTGATTTTCAACAAAGGTGCCAAAGCAATACATTGGGGGAAAAAACTGTTTATTTAACAAATGGTGCAGAAACAAATAGATATCCATATGCAAAAAATAAATAAATATATCTTGACTGTTACCACACACTATATACAAAATTAGGTCAATATGAATCATAGAACTAAATGTAAGAGCTAAAACTATAAAACTTCCAGACAAAAACATAGGAGAAAATCTCTGTGTCCTTGAGTTTACCAATTTCTAACTATGACATAAACCCAAAAATTATAAAAGGGAAAAATAATTAAATTGGATTTAACCAACATTAAAAATGTTTGCACACACGAAAAAGTTTGCCCTTCAGAAGACACCATTGTGAAAGTGTAAAAGCAAGCCACAGACTGGGAGAAATATTTGCAAAATATGTATCTGACAGAGGACTTGTATGTAGAATATATAAGGAACTCTTACAATTAAATAATAAGATGACAAAGAACTTAATAAAAAATAGGCAAAATACTTAAACAGACACTTCACTAAGCACATGAAAAGGTGTTTAATATCATTAGCCATCAAAGAAATGCATATTAAAGCCACTATGAGAACATTATACACTCACCAGAAATTGCTACGATTAAAAAACCTCACTATACCAAGTCTTGGAAAGGATATAGAATGACTGGGACTCATACTTTGCTAGTGGTAGTGAAAATTTTGGACCTTTGGCAGTTTCTAAACAGGTAATATATACCACTATATGTCCCAGAAATTCCACTATCTATTTATCCAAAAGAAATAAAAGCATAGGTACACACTTGTACACAAATGTTCAGAGGCAGCTTTATTTGTAATAGCTAAAAAGTGAAAACAAGTCAAATATTTATCAGTTGAAAGGAAAAACAAATTGTTATATATAATGTAATACTACTCAACAGTAAAAGAGGAATAAACTATTTATACACACAACATGGATGAATACAAAAATAATTATGCTGAGTGGAAGAAGCCAGATAAAGAATTCATATTGTCTGAATCCATTTACAGAAAATTTTAGAATCTGCAAACTAATCTGTAGTGACAGGAAGTAAATTAGTAGTTGCCTGGGAGAGGAGGAGGTGAATGGGGAGAGAATGGAGGGAACACAAAAGGGCACCAGGAAATTATTGGAGGTAATAGATATGTTCATTATCTTGATTGTGGTGATGGGTATATGCATCAAATTGTAGACTTTAAATGTGCTTTCTTGCATGTCAATTATACCTCAATAAAAGTGTGGAAATTACATGGCATAGTTAACACAATTACAATTTTATTCACAATTATGTTACTACTTTTAAGGATTTCTAAGTGTTTAAGATCAAGCCCCAAGAAAAGCCAGCTCTTTCTAGACAAAGTCCAGGAAAATGGCAGACTAGCAAGATAGAAAACTTTTAGATCATCATCTCCCTACTCCACCCAAACAACAGATAAAACTGTGGCTGTACCTACATCACCTTCAACAAAGGCCAAGTAGGAAACCTAGATTTCCACTCTAACCCAGCTATAAAGAGTTGACCCTACTACCTCCCACTGGGGAGGTGTCAAAAGACTGAGTGGGGAGTTGGAACATTCATCCTTTTATGGCAGTAATGAGGTTTCCCCACCCCCCTTTGGTGTCAGTAGGTAAACCTGGACTTCCAGCCCTACCTAATGATAAGAAGACACTCCTCACCCTCCCTGCCAGGGTGGTGTCACTGGAGGCCTAGTGGGGAGCCTGAACCCCCACCTCCACCTAGCAGTAATGAAGCATCTTCTGCCTGTCAAGGAAGGTTGAGTGGGGAATCTAGACATCCACATCCACATGATGGGAACCAGGCAGTGCCCCCCTTCTCCCACAGGTGCAATGTTAGAGGAGGCCTGCTAAAACAGATTTAAATAAGAGGCAGAACTTATAGCATAATATCCCAAATGTCAAGGATTCAACTAAGAGTCACTAGTCATACTAAGAATCAGGGAAACCTCAACTGGAAAGAGAAAACACAATCAACAGACACCGATACTAAGATGACAAGAGATTAGAATGATCTGACCAGAATTTTAAATCGGCTATCATAACATTCTTCAAGGACCAATTACGAACACAATTGAAACAAATTAAAAAAATAGAAAGTCTTGGCAAAGAAAAAGAATATGTAAAGAACTGAATGTAAATTTTAGAACTGAAAAAAACAATAACCAAATTAAAAACTCAGTGGATGGGCTCAACAGCAGAAGGGAGAAAACAGAGGAAAGAATCACTGCCTTGGAAATAGAACAATAAAATGGGCACAAGTTTAAGCAAAGTATGGTACATCCATACAGGGAATACTACTCAACAAAAAAAAGGAACAAACTATTGATACAGGCAACAACTTGGATGTATATCAAGAGTATTATGCTCTGTGAAAAAAAGCCAATCTCAAAAGGTTACATTCTGTATGTTTTCTTTTATATAATATTATTAAAATGACAAAGTTTTAGAGATGGAAAACAGATTAGCGGTTGCCAGGGGTTAAGGATGGTGATGGATGGGAGGGGGTGAGTTTGACTTCAAAGGGGTAGGTAGCAAGAGAGAGATCTTTGTGGTGATGGAATAGTGCTATATCTTGATTGGTTATACAAGTCTTCACATGTGGTAAAATGACATAGAGCTATATACACACACTGTACTCATGTCAGTCTCCTGGTTTTGATACTCCACTCTAGTTATGTAAAATGTAACCATTGGGGAAAACTGGATGAAGGGAAAAATCAGACTTCATTATTTTTGCAACTTTGTGTGAACTTTTTAAAATATTTTAATAATTTATATTGAAATTTATATTAAATTTTATATTAATTTAAAATATATTATATTGAAATTTATATTAAATTATGTCATTAACAATAAATTATTATTTTAACACAAAATGTTTAAAAAAGAAAAAATAAAATCTACATTGGAAGCAACTAGAAGCATAATTCAACAAACTTGAATGATGGGTAAGATTCTGCAGGCTACAGAGACATCCTAAAGTGGGAAAACAGAAGTATTATACTTCAGTCATCCACACTACACAGTACTGAGTTTTTGGCTACCAAAGAGAAGTATAATTGAGGTTTACACTAATTCAACTATAGGTTACTCACCACTAGAGAATGGTCATTTTCAAATTAGGAAACATTGTCTTTCGGATAACAAGTTAGATAGAACAATCCTGGTACAAGGTAGGCTATCAAATATATTTGTGGAATGGATGAATGGGTAATCCAGTTTCCTTCTTATCTATGTCACTGTTGTTACAACTCTCACAACCTTTAAAAACTTCTTTTGAGGAGGGGTCCGAAGGGAGAGCAGAATTTTGGCTGTTTGGAGATAAATGATTGTTCCTCTCCTTAGGGTAGAGTGCTAGAATTTTGTTTCCTCCAGAACTGAAATAGTTAAAAACCATTGTTCCAAAGCACCGATTTCTAACTGTTACGTGGTACCATGCCTATGACAATTTGATTTGGGGATCTTATCCAAATCATTTTATGTTAAAGTGACTTCAAATTAATTTTGGTTTGGGAATCTCATGCTAACCATTGATACGATTATAAATACCTTGGGATGCTACTCTAGATGACAAGATGTCAGAGTGATTGAGATGCCATCCAGAGAATGTTATTCCTTGGAAAAACACAATGACCTCAGCTCCAGCCATTTACAACAGAGTCCCTTCATTAAAATACAGGAGAAGAGATTATCTGATAAAGGTTTTATTTGGGTAGCATCCATACAGAAAGGTAAGGGGAAAAAAAGCAGGAAGTATTTTTCAAAAATACAACAAAAACAAAGAAAAACTAACAGCTTTTTTTGGTGTCCTCTTATTACGTAATTAATACCTTAATAGGGAAGGTTCTCAAGAGTAAGGAATGAATAGGGGTGGTAGTGGTGGAAGAAAGCTAAAATAAAGAAGGATAAGCAGAGACCTATTAATAGGGCTCAATTCTAGACCAAGGTAGTGGCAGAGAGGAATGACAAGGAGGGATATAAACTTTCTTTTGGTCTAATCTCATTATCCCCTTCTCAGTTCAAAAAATGTCCCTTATGCCCACCTCTCCCTTTCTGACTAGCTAGTTGCTTGTCCCTATTATATTTATGAATACTTAATCAAGATTTATTATAGCAGATAAATGTTAGTCCGGTTTTCTAAAGGAAAGTTCGAGGCAGTTGAGAGATAAAATGCAATTAAAGTCTAAAGCCTCAAATCTCATTGGTTTATTTTAAATCTTACATCTGATACTTACCCATCGTCATATTTTTTTTTTAGTCAGAGGGCATTGACGCTAACTAATGCATCAGACAGAGAACTCCTAACCATGCTGCTCTGGGGAAATTGGCGTAACGTCCCTCAAATATCAGGGGCTGGACTCAGTGCTGACAAGCGCTATACTGAGTGAAAGCCTCTCTAGTGCTAGGTTCAAAGATAACACATCAAGCCACTAATTGTTTTTATTCAGTAAGTAGGCTATTAATAATTTACTTTCATTATACTGCCAAAGTTGAGGTCACATAAGGGAGCAGTTGCAGCATTCTGTAGGCATAATTCATAGCTTTCCATTCAATCTAGACACTTCAGTTGGATTGTCATATTTTCAAACTGATAAACCTGATGATCTTTAGAGAGCATACCATTTGCTCCTTTCAGAAAACATTTTTCATTCACCAGTAAACATCTCAATAAAAAAATCTGAATGCCCACCAAATGTATATTCCTATGATAGATACTTAGACAGAAAGCAAAAAAAAAAAGTGGTTGGGGGAAACAAATGTCTCTCCTTCTGAAAGGTGTCTAAAAAGGATATATTGACATGGTCACATGCAAAGCAGAAAAACTATTAAAGCCCAAGGGCTTCTAGGAAATGTCCCTCACTCTCGTTGATGCCTGGATGCCCTGCCTATTTCTAGAAAATACGTTCATGCCTTAAATGAACTCTTGTAAGGGCATCAGGAATTGTATTCTACCAATCATCTTTGTGACTCACACCTTTGGTCATGAGTTCCAAAGAGCATCAAAACAAACACTTTCTACCAAAGCCCAATTCAGAGCCCAATTCAGATGCTAGTGTCACAGCTTTATTTTCCATAGACCACAGCTAACCCAAAATCACTTCTATTTTTCTGGGCACAAGGTGACATGCAAGTACCTCTAGCTAATGATAAAAGTAGCTTCTTTGTCCCAAACTACCTATGCAAAAAATAAACACTTTCCCTTCCCAACAGTATGAGGAATACAATCTTACCTACCAACATTTGAAAGGCCAAGAGTTTTAGCTATTGACCTTACTGAGTTCTAATGATATCAACTTTTATTAATTTCACCCTTCAGCAAAGTGTAAATGGAAATCACCTTTCCTTTTCCTTCTCCATCATTTCCACCCAGTCAGGTTGCTTAATAAATGTGCTGATTAGTCACTGATTATCCATCATCTTAAAAACTAATTTGAAAAGTAGATTTGGAAAAAACATCATTTCTGTTTGGAGGTAGACTGGGGTGCTCATGAACCCTGGGCTATCCACAGTCCACACATCTGAATTATGCACACAGTGTACCAAGTGTCACAAAAATGCTTTATTCAGCCAGCTGGAGACACAGATTTCACGCTGAGGAGTGCAGTGCTTCCTACAGGAACAATGCCCCTGTGGATAGTCAATAAATCTTTATTAAAAGCCTTCCTCACAGAGGGGAAAAGGGAGAGACAAGTGAACAAGGGGAGGGCTGGTTGGAAGTTTCTGTGACTGTTTTAGGAGGGAAGACTTATCGCAGACAAAAGGGAATGTCTGCAACCTTTCCAGCAGAGGGGAGTGGGGACTGAGAGAAGGAGTGATAAGTCATTTTGGAATAAAGCAGATTGGGCAGTCATTCTAAACCTTTGGCAACTAGATTGCTATTCACCAAAAATTCACAACCTCCTGTTTGTAAAGCATTATTACATTTCCCTGTTGCCACCAATAGCATCTGCTTTTTTAAAAAATTAAGGGTCACGGGTTACATACTAAATATACATACTGATAACCTCACCTTTCTAGGTAACTTACCCAGCACCTTCAACTACCCAGAATTAGCCAATAACATAGAAGACAGCCAAAAATATACATTCTAAGAATAATCAAGCATTAAGACTTATGTTCTTCACTCATAAAAACATAGCATATTATAACATTAGGATTAGGTTTTCATAAGAGGATTCCCTATTCCTCATTCAATGTATAGTCACTCAAAGTTGTATCTAAAAGCAACAAGCATATTTATCTGGTTTCCAGAGGTAAAAATGACTAGGAGTAGGGGAGCTGCCAAATACATGAAGTAGTAACAGCTGACAGCAGTGGAAGAGATTAAACAACTATAAAAAGCAGATATGAAAATTTTAAAACATTGCAGTCTGGGGACATTTAGTGTGTGGGGCAAACAGTCCTATTCATATCAAATGTCCCCACTGGAACAATTATAGTAAAGCAAAGCCAAAAACTGAGATTCATAATGATGGAAAAACTCTAACCTTGTCCTGATTTTGTCGTCTGGTAATATTACACCAATAGCTCCAAGCAGAAAGCCTTCTTGAGGCAGTGTGACACAGTGGGGGGAAAACAAATCACTTTCTAGTTACATAGCTTTAGAGGTATCAGTTAATCACTAAGTCTCAGATATTTTATCTGTAAAATGTGGATACGTACTACTTCCCTCACAAGACTGTCATAAAGACAAAATAAGATACTGTATGTAAAGTACTTTATAAAATATAAAGTGCTAAATAAATGATAGCTTTCTATTTTCTTTGTTCGGCTTGCTCTGAAATATGACTATAAAATTTCATAGTGGTTATCTTTCCTTTTTCATAACTTTCTGTGCTTTCTAGTTTAACACATCTCTCTTCCCCTCATATTTGCAAGGGATTATAGTACCATCACTCTAGGTGGACCTGAACCCTGCACACAACTTTGATTCCTCCCTTGCTAAGCAATGACCCTCTCCACCTTCCTAATCCCTCTTATAGCTTTCCCTTCCTTTCCATTCCCTCCAATACATCTTTGTCCAGACCCGTAGAGCTCATCTCTAACTGGTTCTCCTATATGTAGTTTCCCCCCACTCATTTGAGCTTTTCTATACCTGCTCTAAATACAGCTTTCTGTATGTCATTCCCTGGATCAAAAGCTTTCACTGGCTTCCCAGTGCCCTCAGGATAAAATCCAAACTCACCAAACTGGCATCTTTAAAAACCCATGGGAAGAATTTCTCACAGGTCTCAAGAAAATTGTGCCTCGGGACTTCCCTAGTGGCGCAGTGGTTAAGAATCCGCCTGCCAATGTAGGGAACACAGGTTCGAGCCCTGGTCCGGGAAGATCCCACGTGCCGCGGAGCAACTAAGCCCGTGCGCCACAACTACTGAGCCTGCGCTCTAGAGCCCACGAGCCACAACTACTGAAGCCCGCACGCCTAGAGCCCGTGCTCCGCAGCAAGAGAAGCCACTGCAATAAGAAGCCCGCGCACCGCAACAAAGAGTAGCCCCTGCTCAACGCAATTAGAAAAAGCCCGCACACAGCAACAAAGACCCAACGCAGCCATAAAGAAATAAATTTATTTAAAAAAAGAAAAAAAGAAAAAGAAAATTGTGCCTCTTCTCCGAAATTGGTTCATTTTTACCTTATGGACACCTGAAAATCGTTTTTTATTTTTGGCTGTGTTGGGTCTTCGATGCTGCACACAGGCTTTCTCCCTAGTTGCGGGGAGTGGGACCACTCTTCATTGGGGTGCGCCGGCTTCTCATTGAGACACCTGCAAATCTTACTTCCCTCCTTGAGCTATCTCCTTAGATACTCAGAGCCAAACTGAACAGCAAGGCTATAAAGTTCCCAGTGCTGGATACTTTGTATAAACCTTACCCTGGCCTCATTTTAGTTTCTTATATTTATTTTCCCTTCATACTCATTTCTCTTCCAATTTGCTCATCCTGTTATTGATTAATTTCTCGGTAAACCAACTCAAATCCTTGTTAGAATCAGGCAGTGTATAAAATGATACTGTGATGCTAAAGAAAATACATGCATATGAACAGAGGTGGAAAAGAGGCTGGATAGCAAAAGAGGGAACAGGATGAGGATGAGAATGAGGATCTTCACTGATGTGAAGATCAGTATTAGTTCAATTGTAAAGAAAATAGAGAGAGCCCTTTGGGGAACATTTACTATGAGAATTTGTCATGAGCTAACATGGAAACAAATGAAGCATTTATAATAACAAATCTGTTCCTGACAACATTTCTGAAAATAGAAAGTTCTATTGCTAACCTTTTGTCTTAAGATATTTTACCAAACAAAAAAAATTAAATGAAGTCAAAGCTAAGCAGAATATTATGATGACTTACATTTGTACTGCTTTGCTGCTTACAAAGCCCTTTCACATACAGTATCTCATTGGAACCATTCCGGACTATTCTTTTCTCTGTTGTAGAAGCCATTCACACTGGTAAGAAGCTGTTGCAAGCAGCATTCTCCATATCTGGGTCTTTAAAGATGTGGTATTTGCTGTAATAGAGATTCATATGGTATGTTGTTTGCCCCTCTCTTAATCCTCCTCTGCTGGCATTTCACCTTCTTCTCTAAATCACCACACTCTACTATGCCAATGTCAGTCTGATCTTTTTACCCATTCTTATGTTGAGTCTCCTTTCAGAAACCTGATCCAAACCCCCTTCTTTCTCCCTATGCCCAGCCCCAAAAGAACACTCTCCCACTTCTTTGCACGCCTGGGCCACTCCCTCTCCAACCTCCACCTTTCCAAGAAGGCACTTGTTTTTGAAGCATTTCAGCTATGAAGACCACCCACCATGGGGCTTGCTTATTGTTCTCATTCCATACTGTACAGCACCAACTTGTATCTTTAGATTGTAAGCTCCTCAGAGAAAGGATTTTCCTCTTTGTTTAGTGCAATCAACCTATTGTAAAGAACTGTGTATACTTACAGACTACCACTAATGCGGTTCTTCCTGGGTTTCACTGGAATTATCCAGAGTCATGCGACTTCACCTGGGCAGCATTTTTCTTCCCCTGAATTATTTGGGGACCTCTTCCAAATTTTTTTAAAGAAAAAAATCAGCACTTTCTGCTTCCAAGAGTGCTGTCAGCTACACATTTGAATGTACATGCTTCTTCCTGCTTTATTCTATTTCTTACAGATAACAGTATCAAATTAAAAACCTTCCAAGAGGCTGCTACAAAGGTAAAACACAAAGCCATTTTCCTTCTGACTAACATACAGATAATCTTATTCATTCCTGCTGTACAGAAAAAAATTACACTGGTTCACTTGGAATCAAGTATATTCTAGCTATCATTAATTACAATGCTGTATCAGTGGAATGATGCTGGCTAAAAAAATAAAGTCATTGATTTCCCTAGAACAAGCAGAGGGTAAAGAAACCTTAAGATACACAGAGTTACTGAATAATAAATCCCAGTCTTCAATTAATGCAAATATTTAATTACTTGAAGTAAACTTTAAAAATCATAATGCATTCGAGGATAAACAGATCAGATGGTACATAAATTCTTGTGTGAAACCAAGAATCAGATATAATCCAAAATCCTAACCTCAGAAATTGGATTCATAAGTATCAATATGGAAAGGAAAAGATGAGGTTTCTTATTTATTTATTTATTTATTGGACAAACTTGTCTCAAAGTCTGTACTAAAGAATTTTCTCAGAAAATATTCGCTGATTATAAATGCTGTCCCCAGGTCTAAGCAACAGTAAAAAGACCCAAATGTAGGCAACAGAAGAGGGAGAAGCAAGCACACTAAGATAATCCATAAACTATGATTGTCAAACCAGTTCTTTCTTCTTTCTCTAGGAAAATCTAGTCCATTTCATCGAAGCATTTCATCCAAGACCCCTATTTCATCCAATTCATGGGCAATAGTCTTCCCTTCTATCGCACTAGAACTTCTGTCTTATGCTCAATTATCTGGATGAATCAGAACATCTAACCCTTGCTCTTTGTGTATACAGACAAAGATGGACACCTTCTAAACTCTGTACCTGACATTTGCAAGTAGTCTTAACGGAAAGTTCCAAAGAAGAGCATATGGTAGTAGTAGAATTGGAGGGATACAAACATGAATTATTCTAGCATCCAAAGTACATTTCTGTATCAACCCTACCTCTGAGTGATAACAAAAATGAAGACAAATTGCTTGAAAATGATGACTCCATAGCCAAAAGATAAGTTCATATCTGTAGCTACATAAAGAGTATATTCCATAGAGAAACAAAGCCCATATTGAGATCTTTGCACAAAGAATGTTAAACTTCTTTTATCAATACCTGGCAGTGTAAACATATCAGGACAGGTCTCGGAGATTCCACAACCACTGCCCCTTAGTAAGGATTTCAGAAGTGTGTGTCTAAAGAAAATAAAATACGACATGACAGGTGAAGTCAAGATGATTAAAATTTGGATTACTAAAATGATATTTTGACTATCTACAACGGGTTTAGTATGAAAGTGCAGCTTCTGTTCACAATGCTTTGCAGTGTCCCTCCAGGCAGAATTAAATGTGTAATATTTTCTTTGTTATGAAAACGTTGCTGTTAAGCAGTTAACATAGTATCTGCTGGGATGAAGTTAGAATATCTTATCAGTTATAAAGAAAGAGGTATGGACTATAGTAAGTCTTTAATGTATACCAGATGATAATCTTTTACTTCCTAAAAGAAATACATTGGGTTAAGATGATTTAACATTGAATACTCAGGATCATACAAGCAATACTATTTTAAAAAGAGAGATTTCAGTGAATGTTCAACCTTGGAGTTCATCTGGCTAAACAAATGTTAACTATGGGCTATCATACGTGACCAACCAAGGTTGGTTTGCATCCCCTTTAATTACTAAATTATTTGCCGCACACCCTTTAAATAGTAAAGAGACATAGCTTAACTAGTTTCTTCTAAGTCCAGCAGGATCTACCAGGACTTTCTCACGGGCTACATTCAGAAAAATGAGAAAATCAAAAGGACCAGGAGACTAACAAACACTGGGAAAGAGAAAAGGGACTAATGCTAAATACAGGTAAGAGTTCATCACTAATTGATCTTCCCTCAACCAATCCTCCCATTTCTTTGGTTTGAGTAGAAATTTTTCTTCTAATTGGCATGTTGCTAGAAATCACATTCCCAACCCATAGAAACAGAAAGTAAGAGAGCTCACCTCATGCTATGGTAAATTAGCAACTGATCACAACCTAGCAGTAAAGAGGAAAGGTTATAAAAGCAAACCCCTCACATCTCTTCCCCAGTTGAATTCTCTTCTTCCCTCCACAAAGCAGACACAAAACCAGATATTTGTATTATAAACTAGCTGTTACTGAATCAGGGCCAGAAAAAAAAAAACATTTGCTTGTATAGGTTTATACAGTAATGTAGTCCACTGTAGTCAACGCAACAAAGCACCATAACTATAGAGCGTCCAGGAGGGGATGGAAAGATCTTTGTCTTTGTAATAGGATTTTACTTGAATAAAAGGAAAAATGACCTGTGAAAGTCCTAAACAGAAATGATTAAGAAGGAGGTTACAGAATTTCATTCCCAAGGGCTCTTTATTTATTTTTAAAATTTATTTACTTATTTTATTTATTTATTTATTTTTGGCTGGTTGGGTCTTTGTTGCTGTGTGCGGGCTTTCTCTAGTTGCAGTGAGCGGGGGGGGGGGGGGGGGGGGGGGGGGGGCGGCTACTCTTTGTTGTGGTGCACGGGCTTCTCATTGCGGTGGCTTCTCTTGTTGCAGAGCACGGGCTCTAGGCGCCCGGGCTTCAGGAGTTGTGGCTCGCGGGCTCTAAAATGCAGGCTCAGTAGTTGTGGCACACGGGCTTAGTTGCTCCGCGGCATGTGGGATCTTCCCGGACCAGGGCTCGAACCCGTGTCTCCCTTGCATTGGCAGGCGGATTCTCAACCACTGCGCCAAGGGCCCTTTAAAAATAAGATATTCATCTTTCAAGAAAGGTTTAGGTAGAGTTGAGCCTAGAAGGAGGAAGATGGATGAGACCTCTCCAAACCCATGCAGTGCTATAACCCTAAAAGGGGCCTAAAATAACATAAAAGAGTATAAAATAAAATAAATAAAATAAAATTTCTTCAGGCTAAAAAAAATAAAATAAAAAGGGTCTCAATTTCACTGCACTTCACAAATGGAATAAGATAAATGTGCCACTTATAATTACTAACGTGATCCATCCACAGATCCTGACTTTTGCCATTTGATGCCCACAAAGCACCACTTGGTAGTTCTTCTAATATATAAAGAATGCAATTATCAGTCTTTTGGTTGGGAATACTTGGAACAAAATGGGAGGGAGGAGGAAAAGTCCTGGTTAATAGGAACAAATTACACATTACATATGTTACAAAGTCTTTAGAGTCACTTCTTCAAGAAAAAGATAAATTATATAAGAGAAAGGGTTTTTTATTTCATCCATTCTTCTGACAGAAGTGATAGCCCCTTCCCCTCCAAAAAAAAAGACAAAGGGAGAAAGAAAGAGAGAAAGAAGGAGAAGAAAGGAAGGGAAGGGAAGGAAAAGAAAGGAAAGGGAGAAAGAAAGAAAGAAAGAAGGAAAGAAAGAAAGAGAGAGAGAGAGAGGGAGGGAGGGAGGCAGGAAGAAAACAGAAACCTCAGTGAGAGGAATATTTTCTAAAAGGACACATAATTTAGCTTTTGAAAAACAGTGGTTTTCAGGGACTAATATCCTATTAGACCTTATGTCAACAGGGATTTATCTACATTGCTTGCATATAGTTCAGTGTTCTTAGAGAATCTAGGGATTCTCCACCTGTCTCTGGGCTTCAAGAGGTCTGTATCAGCTCCTGTCCTGCAGTCAGGAAGAGACTAATCAAGGCATAGCAGGCACCTCTGGTCCTACTTCAGAGCCACTCTGTCCTGCCTACTCTACCCAATGACCTAGTATCCTAGGCCAGACTTACATTCATTGATTAGCCTCCCATCCAAGTGCTTACTTATTTTAGCTCATATAACAAACTAATATGGGTACTGTTTTAAGCACTTTACAAATATCAACACATTTAATCATCAACACAACCTTATGAGGGAAGTTCTATTATCCTCATTTTACAGATGATAAAAACTTAGATTTTGAGAAGGTTAATTAACTGACCCAAAGACCATGCTGCGAGTAAGCGGTGGAGCAGAGATTAGAACCCAGGCAGCTCAAGAGACCATGCTTATAACCACTATACTGTGCTATCTTCACAAAGGAGACAGTCAAATGATGGTTGCTGGCTTACCAATTACCCTCGAGATTCCCTGCTTTTCTTTTTTTTAAATGTGCAATAATGTTAAAGCTATAATTCTTTAAAGGCAGCCATCATTACCATTCCTAACTTTGTTTACACAATGCATACTTACAACATATCATATAACAGGGCTTTTTAGCACAGCCCTTAGTAATAAAGCTTTGCACACTCTTGGGGATGGGTGGGACTAGAACTTTGCAAATCATCTTATTTCTTGTCCCTTTACCTAATCAACTCTCTTTTATAAACAGAAGGGTGTGGTTTTCATTCCCAACTATTTTTCTATTATAGGTTTAACAGGTGTTTCTCTAGATCCTATTAGCCTGAGGGCTAAAATCAAGGTATCTGGATCCCATTGAAGGCAACAAGAAACATCAAGTCCCTCCCCTCAAATCCTAGAAGTCTAGGTTTTCCCATTTTCTCCTGGGCCAAGCAGGATCTCATCTGTATCTGCTAACTGCTCCCCCCAACCACAGGGGTGAGCTAAGCAACTTCTTACCTTCAGTCTCCTCCAAGGGGCTACTTCTTACACTTGCCCTCCTTACCAGCGTGGCAGCTGTTGCATTGACTGCTGTTAGTCTGTCAGTTCCAGGGCTCTGCCAGTCTCATTCGGGCTTCTACTTTTCCAAATCAGTGTCTCCCCCGATAATCCTAACCACCACCCTTCTACATTTTGAGCTACCCAGTTACTAAAACTAGAAAGAGAAGACAGTTTTTTTTTAATTTAATTTTATTTATTTATTTTTTACTGCGTTGGGTCTTCATTGCTGTGTGCAGGCGTTTTCTAGTTGCGGCGAGTGGGGGCTACTCTTTGTTGCGATGCATGGGCTTCTCATTGCGGTGGCTTCTCTTGCTGTGGAGCATGGGCTCTAGGCACGTGGGCTTCAGTAGTTGCAGCATGCGGGCTCAGTAGTTGTGGCTCGTGGGATCTGGAGCACAGGCTCAATAGTTTTGGCACACCGGTTTAGTTGATCTGCGGCATGTGGGATCTTCCCAAACCAGGGATCAAACCCGTGTCCCCTGCATTGGCAGGCGGATTCTTAACCACTGCGCCACCAGGGAATCCCTGAGAAGACAGTCTTAATTCTTTCCGTTCCTCTACCTCCATATCCAATCCAGCAGCAAGTCCTGTTGATTCTATCTTCATTCATAACCCAAATCCTTCCATTTCCCTCATTCTCCATTGTTACCACCCTAACTAGTCTCTCTGCTTCCACTTGACCTCCTACAATCCATTGTCCACTCTGCAGACAGTAATTCTGCTAAAGCACAATCTGCTCAGTTGCACTCCTCCTTAAAATCCTCCAACGGCCTCCCACTATGCTCAGAATAAAATCCAGTTTCCTTACCACGGCCTATAAATGCCACTCTGAATGATCTGGCCTCTGCTGACATCTCACTACACTCATGTTTTTCCTTTGGTTCCTAAGAAAGGCCACATTCTGCCTAATCTCAGGGCTCATGAACTCGTCTTTTCCTTCACCTGGAACACTCTCTCTCCTAGCTCTTCTAACTAAATCCATCTCATCTATAAGTCTCAGTTTAAATGCCATCTCCTCAAAGAGGTCTTCTAACCATCCTATCATAAGTATCCTTTCCATCATTATTATCTTTATCTTATTACCCTGTTTATTTCTTTCCTCATATTTGTTACCATCTGACAATTTTTAAGCTATTTTTGAAATTTACTGCCCCTCCCTCCCCAGTAGAGCTGCAAGCTCTAAGAGAGTAGGGACTATTTCTATTCATCACTGTAGCTCCAGTGCCTAGACCCTCAGAGCATGTTTTTGGGAGTGAGGAAACAGCTGCCCATTGCAGTACATGGAGGAGCCTCTGCTAGTGTTAGACCTCTTACCGAATCTTGGGCCTTCCTGAGGTCGCACTCCAGAGTGCAGTAATGGACATCAACTTCCTTCCACTTGTGGCCTCAGCAGTACCAAGTATTTCCCCTCAGTCCATTTCTAGAAGCTAGGAAAATATGGTGGCTACATTTCTTCCCACCATCCAGAAGCTGGTGCCTCTATTCAACTTCTTTCTTCTGGTACCAAGAGAGGGGAGAAGAATTCCCTTTTGCCCGAGAAAACCTTCATCTTTTCCTATTTACATCCCCTTGCAGGAGTTAAGACTTCTCTCCTCTCACTCCAAAACACCTTTGCTTCCACTGCAAGCCAGGTTTTATATGCCCAAGACTCCAATTTGTACCCACTTTTTCTGCTCTGGAAAAGAGTCCACTGGAAGTCACAGAAGATGTTTATGTGGGCTTGAAAAAAATCAAATCATAATAGAAGTCTGTAGAAATCCACCATTTCCCTTAATAAAATTACATCCAAGTCTCCAAGAAGAAACCTATATGTAGGAAAACAGAAGTTCGGGTTGGTAGGGGTGGTTAAACTTCAGAGAGTCGTAATCTCTATGTAGAAAATCTCCCTAAATTACCAACCTTAAGGCTATCTGGGTATGATTTCACTAATGGAGCCGGCCAGTTTCCTTAAAAGGCCTACTTGCAACATTTCCATGGCAACCTGGAGCAAACATGACTTCTTGCTTAGTGTTTGCATAAAGGAGAGGCAGCTACAGTGCAAACAATGGGAGAGAGAGAACAAGAAAAAGAGAGAGACTAGAGACAGAATGAGAGGGGAGGCAGAGAACGGAAGAGACAGAAAATGAGAGAGAACAAGAGAGACAGAATGAAAGCAAGAGAATGAGAGAAAAGATAGAATGAGGTGGGGGAAGAAAGGAAGGAGGGAGGGAGGAGTGGAGGATCTTGGTTTTCAGAATTTAGCTTTTATGGCTGAACGTTTTGGGGGCAGTTGATATTTTGGAACACTGATGAGATAAGTCAACTCCATTAGTGAGGCTTTTAGTATTTTATTTGTGGGGTCTCTTCCTTCTTAATGAGCAAAGAATAGACTGCTTTGATGCTCCAGAGTGCAAGAGAACCAAAGTAAAAAGATTTTGGAGCTCAAAGCCATGTATTTGTTGTTTTTTCCTTTGTGATAGTTCTGATTAAAGGTTAGTTAATGGAAGACAGGAGGCAGAATCATTAGCTGGCAAGATCACCAATCTCAAATAGTATTAACTATAAGAACTGCTGCTCTGATCTTTTAGTGCAGTGGCTTCCAAACCTTTCTATCAAAGGTACTTTCATTCTATTTTCCCCCAAAGGACACCATTTTTGAAAGGTTTAATCTCCTAGAAAAATGGCATTTATTAATTAATCATTCTTTAGATTTTATCAATTGAAAACATATAGCTACCCATCAGAACTTGTGATCAGTGTGAGATAATGAGTGTTATCACAAGTTGACAGAATTCCAAGGCAAAGCATAGAAACTGGAAATGTTAATTAGCATGTGAAAACTGCTCTGCAATCCCCATTCCTGCCCTTCACAGACTCCAGATGAATTCAGTGTGATCTAAACAATCCCATATAGGTCTTCAGTGAAAAAAAAAAAAAGTGATGGGGAAATACATCTTTCTATTAACTGAAAAATTATCCAAAAGTCCAAATCAGAGAGGAAGAGGAGCTGGCTCCAGAGTTGGCTCTATCTGGACACCACTTTAGGCAGATAGAGAGGAAAAAATATGGTCTCTAGAGTAGGCAGACCTGGGGTGGGGGGAAGGGGAGTGACTGTCAAATTCTACGACAAGAATATACCAGCTTGTGCCCTTAGGCAAGTTATTAAGTTTCACGTTTTTTATCAGAAAATGGGGATGATATCACCTACTTTAAAACACCATTATGAGAATCAGATGAGAAGTATATAAAGCTCCCAGCGACACTACTCCCCCCAACCCCCGACCCTTATTACTCTAAACCACAATATCCTTTTCCTTAGCCTCTAACATACCCTTTATTCAAAGATAACCTGCAGGCTGGTAAAACCAATGGGTGGATACCATTCAGGAGTCCAGCTGAACTGGGCCATAGTCCATAGTACTTCTCTAGCTTCTTGTGTTCTTTCACCAAAGTCTTATCTAACATGTAATCTTTAATTACCTGTTTCCCCTGTTGATCTTCTTGGTACAAAGATATGCTGGAGTATCTTTATAACATTGCCTTTAAGAGTTCATGCAGTAGAGACATGCATTAGATAGCAGTGCTCTGACCAAAGATCACAGTAATAATTTTAATGATAAGCCTTACGGGAGGCACAGGGCTTCAGAATCAGACACCCTGGGTCAGAATTCCATATCTACCCTGTTTTGCTATATAATCTTGGAAAAGATGTTTCATCTTCCTGAGCCTCAGTTTCCTCTTCTGTAAAACTGGAATATAATATCTACTTCCTAATGTTTCTGTAAAGATTAAATGAGATAATACATGTAAATGGCGTAGCACAATGCCTGGCACACAGATGTTCAATAACAGGTTGTCAGTTTATTATAATATCACCTTGATATGATAAAGAATATTACAGTATATCACCAATGCACTGTTCTCCTGACAGAGCATATCATTCACACAAGGAAGGCTTGAGGGCTCAGAGAAGGGTACCAAGTTAACAGGAAGTATCTACTTGCTTTCTTCGTCAAATATTACTGATACCACATCACTTGTGCCCAGGTAAGTAATTAAAATTCTCTTATAGCACCAGAATAAGATTCTGGGAACATTATATAACAGTCTCTAAATCTGGTGTCCCATTAAATGTCTCCATCTCACGTAGCATGAAGTTTAAGTTCATTGATTCAGACCAGATGGAAATGCAATACATTTCCAAAATTAGCCACCTTAACTATTGCCAGATCTTTATAACATATAAACAGCCATGGATATTCTGCTAATGCCTGGGTACTGAACACATCCACCTAGCTAGGGTGAATTACTTTAAGACTTCATGTGAGCAGTTAACTCTACCTTTGGTTATACCTCAATTTTTTTTTTTAATTTTATAGCTACTTTATTTATTTATTTATTTATTTTTGGCTGTGTTGGGTCTTCGGTTCGTGCGAGGGCTTTCTCCAGTTGCGGCAAGCGGGGGCCACTCCTCATCGCGGTGCAGGGACCGCTCTTCATTGCGGTGCGCGGGCCTCTCACCATCGCGGCCCCTCCCGCCGCGGGGCACAGGCTCCAGACGCGCAGGCTCAGCAGTTGTGGTTCACGGGCCCAGCTGCTCCGCGGCATGTGAGATCCCCCCAGATCAGGGCTCGAACCCGTGTCCCCTGCATTAGCAGGCAGACTCTCAACCACTGCGCCACCAGGGAAGCCCTATACCTCAATTTTTTTAAAATCACACAATTTGGGCTTCCCTGGTGGCACAGTGGTTAAGAATCTGCCTCCCAATACAGGAGACACGGGTTAGAGCCCTGGTCCGGGAAGATCCCACATGCCACGGAGCAACTAAGCCCATGCACCACAACTACTGAGCCTGCGCTCTAGAGCCCGTGAGCCACAACTACTGAAGCCTGCAGGCCTAGAGCCCGTGCTCTGCAACAAGAGAAGCCACCGCAATGAGAAGCCCATGCACCGCAACAAAGAGTAGCCCCCACTCACCACAGCTAGACAAAGCCCGCGCATAGTAACGACGACCCAACACAGCCAAAAATAAATAAATAAAAACAAAACAAAAAAAATCACACAATTTTAGAGATTTACTAGCACCATTTTCATTTGGATGGTGGTGGAAGAGGACATTATGAAAAGAAAAGCCCGGTAATATCATGGTGTGACACCAAGAGCACTTAAGGAAAGAGACTGACTTGTTATGTAATCTTAGCCCAGGGAATTAGCTCTATAGACCTAACTTTGCTCATGTGCAAATTAAGTGAATCAAAACAAGTGATCTTTTCCTGCTGTAAGAGTCTACCATCTTAACTTTGTACATTCATACAAATAAATGAGAGTTCATAATACAAAAATCCATATATAATGCTATATGATATCCAGTATTTAGGAGTAATTACTAGATATTATGGTCCAGTCTTCTTCTATAACCCTACCACAAGCGATGCCTTAGGCAATTTCCTCAGTGATATACAGGAAATGAAGATAGGAGTAGTAATAGTAGTAATAGGGGTAGGGACTTCCCTGGTGGTCCAGTGGTGAAGACTGTGCTTCCAATGCAGGGGGCCCAGGTTCGATCCCTGGTCAGGGAACTAGATCCTGTATGCCACAACTAAGAGCCCACATGCCACAACTAAAAGATCCCACATGCTGCAACTAAAAAAAGATCCTGCATGCCACAATGAAGATCCCACATGTGGCAGTGAAGATCCTGCGTGCTGCAACTAAGGCCCAGCACAGCCAAATAGATAAATAAATAAATATTAAAATAAATAGTAAAACAAGCAGATGGTAACTAATGGCAGTAATAGCTGACTATGAAACAGATAACTTAACAGAGAGATCAGAGAAATACGCAGTCAAATAGGGCCGGACTATAAAACCACTGCCATGCCATGTTGGCTATGCACACACCAAACCTTGCACCCTCTGAGGAAACATCAGGCTTCACACTGTGAGGGAAATAGACTTCAGTGAACTAGTACAACCAACTCACTAAACAAATAAATAACAAACAACAATCCCTGGAAGGGGAGGAGCTGTAATCAGCATTCATATTGCTACAATACATCATCTAAAATGTCCAGTTTTCAACAAAAAAATTACAAGACATTCAAAGGAACAGGAAAGAGTGCCTCATACCCAGGAAAAAAAGTAGACAATGGAAACTGTCTTTCAGAGGGCTCAGATATTGGACTTAGCAAATAAAGTCTTCAAAGCAGATAGTATAAATGTTTTTAAAAACTTAAAGGAAACCATGGTTAAAGAAGTAAAGGAAGGACTTCCCTCATGGCGCAGTGGTTAAGAATACACCTGCCAATGCAGGGGACACGGGTTCGATCCTTGGTCAGGGAAGATCTCACATGCCACGGAGCAACTAAGTCCATGTGCCACAACTACTGACCCTGTGCTCTAGAGCCCGTGCACCACAACTACTGAAGCCCACGTGCTCTAGGGCCCACATGCCACAACTACTGAGCCTGCATGCTGCAACTACTGAAGCCCATGTGTCTAGAGCCTGTGCTCTGCAACAAGAGAAGCCAACACAATGAGAAGCCCATGCACCGCAACGAAGAGTAGTCCCCACTCACCGCAACTAGAGAAAGCCCATGCGCAGCAACAAAAACCCAACGCAGCCAAAAGAAAAAAAAAAGTAAAGGAAGCTATCATAACAAGCTCTCATCAAATATAGAATCTAACTAAATAGATATAAATTATTTTTTTAAAAAAGGAGAACAGCCAAACAAAAACTCTAGAGTTGAAAAGTACAATAATTTGAAGTGAAAAATTCACTAGAGGGGCTCAATAATAGATTTGACTGGCAGAAGAAAGAATCAGTGAACTTGAGGAAAGAGGAGCAGATTATGAAATCCAAAGAACAGAGAGAATGAAGAAAAATGAACAAAGCCTCAGAGTAATGCAGGACTCCATTAAAAACACCAACATATATGTAATGGAGCAACAGAAGAAGAGAGAAAAAAGGCGCAGAAAAAGTATTAGAAGAAATAATGACTGAATACTTCCCAAATTTGGTGAAAAACATTAACCTCCACACACATGAAGTTCAAGTTCAACTCTAAGATAAAGATTAGAGATCCAAACCCAAGCAAATCATAGCAAAAATGCTGAAAGACAAAGTTAAAACGTTAAAAGCGGCAAGAGAAAAACAACTCATCACATCCAAGGGAACCCAATAAATTTAACAGCTGAAGTCCCATCAAAGACAATGGAGGCCAAAAGACATTAGGATGATATTTTCAAAGTGATGAAAGTAAAGAAAAACTGTCAACAAAGAACCTTCTATCCAGAAAAACTATCTTTCAAAACTGAAGGTGAAATAAAGACATTCCCAGAAAACACACTGAAAGAATTCATTGCTAGCAGACCTGCCTTATAAAAAACACTAAAAGAAGTTATTCAAGATGAAAGAAAGTGACCCCTGATGGTGATTTGATCCCACAACAAAAAAACAGAGCACTGGTAAAGGTAATTATATGATTATAAATGATAATAAAGTATACATTTTTCTCCTTTAACTAATTTAATTATATGAAACAACATGTATATTATTCAATTGTTGGGAATATAACATATAGAAATATAATAAATTTGACAATAACAGCACCAGAAAGGTAGTCAAGAACAAGCTGTATTGAAGTAAGGAAATGACACCAGACGGTAATTTAATCTATAGGAAAAAATGAAGAGAACCAGAATGGTAGTAGGAAGCTTAATATAACAAATTCTATAAGTATATACTTGTTCTCTTTTATTTTTTCTGCTTTTTTAAGCAATATAAATTATATAAGGTAATAAATATAATAATGGGTTGTTGGGTTTGTAACATATATAGATGTAGTATGTAAAATAACAATAGCACAAAAGGGGATATGGGTGAAGTGTCTATATCTCACAGGAATTAAATTAGTAAAAATATGAACTGGATTATGATAAATTAAGATGTATATGGTAAGCTCTAGAGTAACAAATGGGAAAGTAACTCAAAAATAGTGAAAAATTCATAAAAGTATTTAAAATGTTACACTAGAAAATATTCATTTAATGTAAAAGAAAGTATCAAAGGACAAATAGAGGGGAGAAAGAGACAAGACATACAGAAAACGAAAACTAAAGTGATAGGTGTAAATCCAACTACACCAATAAAATTAAATATGAATAGTTTAAACAATCCACTCAAAAGTCAGAGATTGTCAGATTGTATTAAAAATAAGATTCAAGTAAATGCTGTCTATAGAGTGTACATATACTTTAGATTCAAAGTTATAAATTAATTAAAAATAGAAGAATGGGGATTTCCCTGGTAATGCAGTGGCTAAGAATCCGCCTGCCAATTCAGGGGACATGGGTTTGATCACTGGTCCAGGAAGATCCCACATGCCACGGAGCAACTAAGCCCATGCACCACAGCTACTGAGCCTGCACTCTAGAGCCTGTGCACCACAACAACTGAGCCCATACGCCGCAACTACTGAAGCCCACGTGCTCTAGGGCCCATGTGCCACAACTACTGAGCCTGCGTGCTGCAACTACTGAAGCCCATGCACCTAGAGCCTGTGCTCCGCAACAAGAGAAGCCCCCACAATGAGAAGCCCACGCACCACAACAAAGAGTAGCCCCCACTCGCCACAACTAGAGAAAGCCCGCGTGCAGCAATGAAGACCCAATGCAGCCAAAAATTTTAAAAATAAATAATTAATTAATTAATTAAATAATTAAAAAGCAATGAAATTACTAACAAAAAATTTTAAAAAATAAAAATAAAAGAATGGAAAAAGATATATCATGCAAACAGCAACCAAAGAAAGTTTAAGTAGCTATATTAATATCAAACAAAATAAACTTTAGAACAAAAAATTTACATTGCTAGAGATAAACATGGATATTATATAACAATAAAAGGGCCAATCCATCAGGAAGACATAATTATAAACCATCTGTGTACCTAAAAACAGGGCCCCTAAATACATGAAGCAAAATCTGACAGAATTAAAGGGAGAAATAGGCAATTCAGCAATAATAGCCAACCTCAATACCCCATTTTCAATAATTATTAAAACAACTAGGCAGAAGATCAACAAGGATATAGAAGGATATAGAATAATTGAACAAAACTATAAACCAAATAAACCTTAACAGGCAGAATATACATTCTTCTCAAGTGTACATGGGACATCTCCAGGTTAGACTATATATTAGGCCATAAAATAAGCCTCAGTAAATTTAAAAGGACATATATCATACAAAGTATGTTCTCTGACTACAATGGAATGAAATTAGAAATCAATAGAGAAGTAAATTTGGGAAAGGCACAAATATGTGGACATTAAAAATACACTTCTTTTAACCCATGGGGCAATAAGGAAATCACAAGGGAAATTACAGAATTTTGAAATGTATAAAAATGAAAACATGGCATATCAAAACTTATGGGATGGAGCTAAAACAATGCTTAGAGGGAAATTTATAGCTGTAAGTGCCTACATTAAAAAAGATCTCAAATCGGGCTTCCCTCGTGGCGCAGTGGTTAAGAATCTGCCTGCCAATGCAGGGGACACGGGTTCGAGCCATGGTCCGGGAAGATCCCACATGCCGTGGAGCAACTAAGCCTGGGCTCCATAACTACTGAGCCAGCATGCCACAACTACTGAAGCCCCTGTGCCTAGAGCCCATGCTCCGCAGCAAGAGAAGGCACTGCACTGAGAAGCCCAGGCAGCACAACATAGAGTAGCAATGAAGACCTAACACAGCCAAAAATAATAAATAAATAAAATAAATAAATGTATAAAAAAAAAAAAAGATTATCTTAAAAAAAAAAAAGATCTCAAATCAATAACCTTCTACCTTAAGACACTAGAAACAGAAGAGTAAACTAAACCCAAAGCAAGCAGAAGAAAGAAAATAGTAAAAATTAGAATGGAGATTAATGAGGTAGTGAATAGAGAAAATCAACAGAGAATAAACAATACAGAAAATCAATAAAACCAAAAGTTGGTTATTTGAAAAGATCTACAAAATTGAGAAACCTTTAGCTAGACTAACAACACAAAACAAAGACAATAATCAAATTAGTAGACTCTGGAAAGAAATGGGGGACACCACTACTGACCTTATAGAAATGAAAAATAGAATTTCTAGAGATTAAAAATATGCTATCTAAAATGAAAATACTGGTTAGGACTAACAAGAGATTAGACACTGCAGGAAAATATATATAAACTAAAAGACTAAGCAATAAAAACCATCCAAATAAAGCATAGAAAGAAAAATGACTAAAAATAAAAGAAATGAACAGATCATTAGGCTCCCAGAAGGAGATAAAGGCAGAAAAAACAATGGCCAAAAATTTACCAATTTATTAAAAATGATAAGCTTGAAAATTCAAGAAGGTCAATAAATCTCAAGCAGGCTAAAACACAAAGAGAACCACACTAACACACCCATAATCTAAGTCCTTTAAACTAGTGATAAAGAAAAATTGCTAAAAAGCATCCAAATTAAAGGCATATTATATAGAGGAAGAAATGTAAGAATGATCACAGACATCTCATCAGAAACTACACTATTTAGAAGAAAGTAGAGTGACATCTCTAAAGAGATGAAAGAAAAATCTGTCAACCTGGAATTTTTTACCCAGTGAAACTGTCTTTCAAAACTGAGTGCTAAATAAAGACTTTTTCAGGCAAACAAAAGCTGAGAGAATCCATCACCAGCAGATCTACACTATAAGAAATTTTAAATGAAGCTTTTCAGGCGAAGAAAAATGATACCAGAAGCAAACTTTGATTTATATAAAGGAATAAAGAGTGCCATAAATGGTAAATATAAAAGACCTTTTATCATTCAAAAAAGAAAACTCCTTAAAAAATAAATGACTGTTTAAAGCAAAAAAAATAACAATGCTTTGCAGGGTTTATAGCACACATAGAAGTAAAATGTATGTATAACAACAATAGCACAAAGGATGGGAGGGGCAAAATGAGAGTATATATTTGTATGGTTCTTATACTATATGTGAAGTAACAATATTATTTTGAGGAAGACTGTAATAAGTGCAACCATCAAAAACAAAGACATATAGCTAATAAGCCAAGAGTAGAGATAAGTGAAATCATAAAAATTCAACTCCTCCAAAAGAAGGCAGGAAGAGAAGGAAAAAAGAATTAGAGAACAGATGGAACAAAATAGAATCCAAATAGCAAAATCGTAGATTCAAACCAAAATATAGTCACAATTACAAATATAGCTAAAAATTATCTAAACATTCAAATTAAAAGCCTTATATTGTCAGATTGGATTTTAAAAGCGCAAGCAAACTATTTGCTGTCTATAAGAAACCTGCTTGAAATATAAATAGTTTACAAATGAAAGGACAAATTCCAGTTGGAGCTCAGATGGAGTAAGCCCACTATAGCCTATCTCTCCTGCTAATACAACTAAAAATGATGGACAAAACACAAAAATTAAGTGCCTGAAGACTGAAAAGTAACCAAAAGCAGGTAGATTGTGAAAGGGAGTTAAAACTTAGAGAAGTAGCCTGCATCAAAGTGATGTCCCATATTTTTTTTCTCCTGCAGATTTTCTGAGGGTGGATCCCAGTTGTGGAACTGCACAGCAGAGCAGTGGCATGATTGGTGAAAGTTCCAGTAGAAATCCTGTACTACAGGGCAGAGTGACTGAAAAAAGGACTACTAGGAGCCAAAGAATATGGGGGTAATTCTGTAGGGTTTTTGTTTTGTTTTTTCTAGCAGTTTGCTCAGTCATGGAGTTGTTTGGCAGTGGTGACTGTGTGAACAGCTAAAAAGCCAAGAGATACCATGTCTTTCTGGCCAGAGGAACCAGGAAAGAGAGTATCTGTTGCCTCAAGAATGGGCTCATGAAGGATATTCTATACAGGAGAGAGCTGGAGAAAAGGATCCTCTAATTCTGCGAATGAACCCACACGAGTCCTGTATTCATCTTTAAGCTGTGCATGTGCAGGAAAGACCCAAAGGAACACAACGAAAGCTTTCAAGAATGAACTAAGATATAAACTACCACCCAACACTCAGACAAACACCTGAGGGGCACAAGCATGGAACAGAAATAAAACAGTAAACTAATGACTTGGAAAACTAAACTGAAATTAGAACTCCAATCCACAGAAGGCAGGACAGAACTTGTGGTCTGAACCTATCTTGGTTAAGTATCTTCCAAAAATTCATCTAGAGGATTATAATGTGACCCATCATTTACACAACATAACATTCACAATGTCTAAGATACAATCCAAAATTACTCAACATACAGAGAACCAGGAAATGTGACCAATTCCCAAGGGAAAAGCCAATCAAAAGATACCACACCCTATATGATCCAGATGTTGGAATTATCAAACACTTGAAAACAGCTTATGGGAAACAGATCCTAAGATGACCTCCCAATCATTTCTTGCCTCATGGTAGCCATGGCTTTATGTAATCCTCTCCCCTTGAGTTCAGGCAGGATCTGTGACTTGATTCTAAGCAATAGAATAGGGCAAAGGTGATGGGACACTACTCCCTCAATTAGATTACATTCTATGGCAAAAGTAATGAGATGTCACTTCGGTGACTATGTTGTGTTATCTAAGACTCTATCTTAGCAGACTACAGAGAGAGATTCTTTGCTAGCCTTGAAGATGCAGGTTGTTATGATGTGAACTACCTATGGAGAGGGCCATGTGGGAGAGAACCGCAGACTGCAAGGAGCTGAATTCTGCCAACAACCATGTAACTTGGAAGAGGACCCCAAACTCCAAACGAGAACGTAGCTCAGGTGACACCTTGATTACAGCCTTGTGAGACTGTGAACAGCTAGGCCATACCCAGGCTGCTGATCCACAGAAACTGGGAGTGCATGTTGTTTTAAATTTGTTATGAAGCAGTAGAAAACAAATACACAGCTATTAAAATTATGCTCCAAGCAGTAAAGGTAAATACACTTTAAATGAATAGAAAGATAGTACTTTCAGCAGAAAAAATTTGGAACTATAAGAAAAAGATGCAAATTCTAGAACTGAATAATGTAAGATCTCAAATTTTTAAAAATTGACTGGATGGACTCAATAGTACAATGCAAATGACAGAAGAGTCAGTGAACTTTTAGATCAACAGAAATTATCCAGTAAGAGAGACAGAGAGGAAAAAATGTAGAGAAAAAATTAACAAATGCTCAGAGACCTGTGGAACAACATCTAAAGTTCTAACATTCATGTCATTGGAATCTCAGAAGATGAAGAGAAAGAAATGGGTATAGAAAATATATTTGAAGAAATAATGATTGAAAACTTCTCAGATTTGGTGAAGCCATGTTTATAAGATTCAAGAAGTTCAGCTAACACAAACAAAATAAACTCAAAGAAAACTATGCTCAGGCACATCATAACCAAAATGCTGAATAAAAAGACTTTTAAAAAAATCTTGAAATCAGTTTTCTTAAATTACATATTACATACAGGAGAACAAAGATTCAAAAAACCATGGATTTCTCACAAAAAAAAACCCATGGGGGTCAGAAGACCGTAGAAAATCATATTTAACATACTAAACAAATAGAACTGTGGACCAAGACTTCTATGTACAGTGAAATAATCTTCAAAAATAAAGGTGAAATAAAGACATTTTCAGATGAGTGAAAACTAAGAGAATTCATCATCACCAGCTGATCTGCTCTAAAGGAAATTCTTCTAGGTGACGGAAAATGGTATTAGAGGGAATCTTAGATCTTCAAGAGTGATAGAATAGCAACAGAAATAGTAAATACCTGATAAATATTAAAAATCACACTCAAGTTCTTTAATCTGTAGGACTATTAGAAGCAAACTCATAATATGGTGTGTGGAATTTTCAGAGTATGGAGATGTAATATATATAACAATGATAAAGGTAAAGTGGAGCAGGGTAAACAAATCCATATGGTTGTAAGGTATCTATATTATACCTGAAGGGGTACAATATTAACTCAAAGTAGACAGTGCAATATTAGGTATGTGAATTGTTAATCATATAGCAAGCACCAAAATACAAATATAAGATAAAACAAAAACACCAATAGATAAATTAAAATGGACTGTTAAAAACACTCTAATATTCCAAAAGAAAGCAGAAAACGGGAAACAAAGGAACAAAGAATGGGGAAAAATCAGGAAACAAATAATAAATGTAGAAATCCAGCCATACCAGTAATTACATTGAATATAAATTGTCTAAATATACCTAACAAAAGACAGAGATTGCCAAACTGGTTTAAGAAAAATACATGTTGTCTCAAGAAACCCACTTTAAATGTAAAGATATATTTAAGTTAAAAACAAAAAGAAGGAAAACTATATACCATGTAAACTCTAATTCAAATAAAGCTGAAGTAGCTATATTAAAATAAGAAAAAGTGGACTTCAGAAGAAGGAATATTACCAGGGATAAATAAAGACATTACGTAGTGATAAAATGATCAATTCATCAAGAAGTCATAACAATCCTGAATATGTATGCAGTTAACAACAGAGCTTCAGAGTACATGAAGCAAAAAGTGATAAAACTGAAAAGGATAAATAGGGAAATTGAGAATTATAGTGGGAGATTTTAACACTCTTTTCTCAGCAATCAATAAAACACATAGACAGAAAATCAGTAAGGATGTAGAACTGCTCAACTCTATTAACCAATTTTACCTAATTGACATTTATAGAACACTCTACCCAGCAAGACCAGGTTACACAGTCTTTTTACAAGTGCACGAGAAGTATGCACCAAGTTAGACCACATTCTGGTCCATAAAACAAGCCTCAAAAAGTTTATTTTTTTAAATCGTGGTAAAAAAAACACACAACATAAATGTTAACATCTTAACCATTTTTAAGTGTACAGCTGAGTACTATTAAGTATATTCACAATGATGTGCAACAGATCTACAGAACTTTTTCATCTTACAAATCTGAAACTCTCCATTTATACCCATTAAACAACAACTCCCCTTTTTTTCCTCCCCCCAGCCCCTGGTAATCACTATTGTATTTTCTGTTTTTAGAAATTTGACTACTTTAGATACATTTTATAAGTGGAATCATACAGTATTTGTCCCTTTATGACTGGCTTATTCCACTTAGTATAATGTCCTTAAGGTCCATCAATCCTGTAGCAGGTGACAGTAAGATTTCCTTGCTTTTTTTTTTTTAAGATGATGGCTCAGCTAAATGGATTTGTAGTTATATTACATGATCCAGATTCCAAACACATTTGAGCAATGATTCCAAATCAATGAGATTATTAATGAATGTAATAATACATTAATCAATGTAAATTCCCATGTTTACATTTCAACAATAACACCACCAACACCACTACCAACAATAACTATAACAAGAGCTGCCTTTATTGGACACTTACTCTGTCCTCTGCTAATAATTTTATATGCTCAATTCCCTCAACACTTCTATAAAATAGGTACTTGATTATTAGGAACTCTATTTTATAAACATGAAAACCAAAGCTTACAGAGTAATATCTTCAGTGTCACATAGATGATAAATACCTGCAATGAGATTCAAATCGAGCTGGTCTGCTTTTAATGCTAATGCTAATGCTAATACTTCTCAGAAAATCAGTTGAACAAATAAATACAGCATGATGAAATCCTCAAGTAATTGCAGCTCTAAGACCTTCAGCTTATCACCATTTTAGCATAAGCATAGGGGCTATAAAACCAACACAATGTTATGTGCCATGGGGTTTTCCTTACTTTTTGAGGCTGAATGATATTCCACTGTACGTATATACCAAATTTTGTTTATCCATTTATCCATCAATGGAAATCTGGGTAGCTTCCACCTGTTAGCTATTGTGGATAGTGCTGCTATGAACATGGGTGTGCAAATATCTCTTCAAGACCCTGCTTTCGATTCTTTTCACTATGTATGGAAAAGTGACAATACTGGATCTTATGGTAGTTCTATTTTCAATTTTTTGAGAAACTCCATGCTGTTTTCCATAGTGGTTGCACTATTTTACAATACCACCAACAGTGCACAAGAGTTCCAATTTCTCCACAGCTTCACCAATACTTATTATTTTTTTTATACTAGCCATTCTAACAGGTGTGACAAAATGTTTTTCAGGAATTGAAATCATATACAGGATGTTCACTAACCACAAAGGAATTAAATAGAAATTAATAACATAAAGATATGCAGGAAACATCCTCAAAATGTCTGCCTGGAAATCAAACAAACATCTAAATAACCCATGAGTCAAAGGAGAATTCTCAAAGAACTTTTAAAACATTTTGAACTTAATAAAAATTCAACATATCAAAATTTCTGGGATGTAGTTAAAAATAGTGTGGACAGGGAAAATTACATCATTAAATGCTTATATTAGAAGAGAACAAAAGACTAAACTTAGTAATCTAAGCTTGCAACATAAATCACTAGAGAAAGCAAATTAAACCCAAGGCAAGAAGAAACGATATAAATAGGAGAAGAAATCAATGAAATTGTCTCTGTTTATTTTCTGTTTTTAATCAAACCAAAAGGTGGTCCTTTCAAAAGATCAATAAAATTGATAAACTTATAGCCAGACACACCAAGGGAAAAAGAGAGAAGACACAAATTACCAATATTAGAAATAAAAGGGGGGCACCACTATTGATCCCACAAGCATTAAAAAGATAATAAGGGAATACTACAAATAACTCTATGCATATAAATTTGAAAACTTAGACAAAGTGGACCAATTCCTTGAAAAACATAAATTATCAAAGCTCACTGAAGAAAAATAGATAATCCAAAGAGTCGTATATTTATTTTAAAAATTGATTTATTCTTAAAAATCTTTCAACAAGAAATATCTCCAAACCCAGATATTTTCACTGGTGAATGCTACCAAACATTTAAGGAAGAAATAATACCAATTTCCCACAAACTTCCAGGAAATACAAGAGAAGGGACAACTTCTCAACTCATTTTATATAAAGCTAGTATTATCCTAATACCAAAGCCAAACAAAAACATTACAAGAAAGTAAATACAGAAAAATAATCTCTTATGAACATAGATGTAAAAATCTTCAATAAAATATTCAAAAATTCATCAACATAATTCATCATAGCAACAGAATAAAGAAGGAAAAGTAGATGATCTTGCCAATAGATACAAAACATTTTTGACAAAATTCAACATCTATTCTTGATAAAAATCTTTAAGCAAACTAGGAATAGAAGAAAACTTCTTCAGTTTGATAAAGAGCATTTATAAAAGAATCTAGAGGTAACAAGATACTTAATGGTGATTTAATGTTTTCTTCCTAACACCAAGAACACAATAGGATTTTAAAAGCAAGAAGATAATGCTACCACTTCCACTCACACCTTAGCAGCCATTTCATAGTAGTAATATGCTTGCTGTCTCAAACCTAAGAAGCTCATTCTTACAGCCTTGTCTTGGTAAATGACACTGCCTCTGTCTGAAAAGCCCTTTCTTCTCTTTTCAACTAAGTCATACCCCCTCATGCTTGAACACCTTCCTCAAGACTTACCTCCTGGGCTACCCTGGTGGTGTAGTGGTTAAGAATCCACCTGCCAATGCAGGGGACACAGGTTCGAGCCCTGGTCCAAGAAGATCCCACATGCTGCAGAGGAACTAAGCCACTGCGCCACAACTACTGAGCCTCTGCTCTAGAGCCCACGAGCCACAACAACTGAGCCTGTGCACCACAACTACTGAAGCCCACATGCCTAAAGCCCATGCTCCACAACAAGAGAAGCCACCGCAATGAGAAGCCGTGCACCACAACGAAGAGTAGCCCCAGCTTGCCGCAACTAGAGAAAGCCCGCGTGCAGCAATGAAGACCTAATGCAGCCAAAAATAAATAAATAAAATAAATAAATTTAAGAAAAAAGAAAACAATTACAAATCTTTAAAAAAAAAAAAAACTCATCTCCTCCAGGATGGATTCACTGATTGATTAATTAACTTGCTCATTCAGAAATGTTTATCGGAGATTGGTTCAAGATGGCAGAGTAGAAGGACGTGCACTCACACCCTCTTGCAAGAGCACTAGAACCACAACTAAATGCTGAACAATCATCGACAGGAAGACACTGGAACACACCAAAAAAAGATACCCCCATCCAAAGACAAAGGAGAAGCAGCAATGAGATGGTAGTAGGGGCACAATAACAATAAAATCAAATTCCATAACTGCTGGGTGGGAGACTCACAAACTGGACAAAACTTATACCACAGAAGTCCACCCACTGGAGTGAACGTTCTGAGCTCCATGTCAGGCTTCCGAACCTGGGGGTCCAGCAATGGGAGAAGGAATTCCTAGAGAATCAGACTTTGAAGCTAGTGGGATTTGATTACAGGACATCGACAGGACTGGGGGAAACAGAGACTCCACTCTTGGATGTCACACACAAAGTAGTGTGCGCATCGGGACCCAGGGGAAGGAGCAGTGACCCCATAGGAGACAGACTGAACCAGACCTACTTGCTAGTATTGGTGGGTCTCCTGCAGAGGTGAGGGGTGGCTGTGGCTCATCATGGGAACAAGGACACTGGCAGCAGAAGTTCTGGGAAGTACTCCTTGGCGTGAGCTCTCCCAGAGTCCACCATTAGCCCACCAAAGAGCCAGGTAGGCTCCAGTACTGGGTCGCCTCAGGCCAAACAACCAACAGGGAGGGACCCAGCCCCACCCATCAACAGTCAAGTGGGTTAAAGTTTTACTGAGCTCTGCCGACCAGAGCAACAGCCAGCTCTACCCACCACCAAACCCTCCCATCAGGAAACTTGCAAAAGCCTCTTAGATAGCCTCATCCACCAGAGGGCAGACAGCACAAGCAAGAAGAACGACAATTCTGCAGCCTGTGGAAGGAAAACCACATTCACAGAAAGATGGACAACAAGAGAGGGTAGAGGACTTTGTACCAGATGAAGGAACAAGATAAAGTCCCAGAAAAACAACTAAATGAAGTGGAGATAGGCAACCTTCCAGAAAAAGAATTCAGAATAATGATAGTGAAGGTGATCCAGGACCTCAGAAAAAGAATGGAGGCAAAGATCGAGAAGATACAAGAAATTTTTAACACAGACCTAGAAGAATTAAAGAACAAACACTTAGAAGAATTAAAGAACAAACACAGATGAACAACACAATAACTGAAATGAAAAATACACTAGAAGGAATCAAGAGCAGAATAACTGAGGCAGAAGAACGGATAAGTGACCTGGAAGACAAAATGGTGGAATACACTGCCACGGAACAGAATAAAGAAAAGAGAATGAAAAGAAATGAAGACAGCCTAAGAGCCCTCTGGGACAACATTCGCATTATAGGGTTCCCAGAAGGAGAAGAGAGAGAGAAAGGACCCGAGAAAGTATTTGAAGAGATTATAGTCGAAAACTTCCCTAACATGGGAAAGAAAATAGTCACCCAAGTCCAGGAAGCACAGCGAGTGCCATACAGGATAAATCCAAGGAGAAACACGCTGAAACACATAGTAATCAAATTGACAGAAATTAAAGACAAAGAAAAATTATTCAAAGCAACAAGGGAAAAATGACAAATAGCATACAAGGGAACACCCATAAGGTTAACAGCTGATTTCTCAGCAGAAACTCTGCAAGCCAGAAGGGAGTGGCACAATATATTTAAAGTGATGAAAGGGAAGAACCTACAGCCAAGATTACTCTACCCGGCAAAGATCTCATTAAGATTCCAGACAAGCAAAAGCTAAGAGAATTCAGCACCACCAAACCAGCTCTACAACAAATGCTAAAGGAACTTCTCTAAGTGGGAAATACAAGAGAAGAATAGGACCTACAAAAACAAACTCATAACAATTAAGAAATGGTAATAGGAACATACATATCAATAATTACCTTAAACGTGACTGGATTAAATGCTCCAACCAAAAGACACAGGCTCGCTGAATGGATACAAAACAAAGACCAATATATATGCTGTCTACAAGAGACCCACTTCAGACCTAGGGACACATACAAACTGAAAGTGAGGGGTTGGAAAAAGATATTCCATGCAAATGGAAATCAAAAGAAACCTGGAGTAGCAATACTAGTATCAGATAAAATAGACTTTAAAATAAAGAATGTTACAAGAGACAAGGAAGGTCACTACATAATGATCAAGTGATCTATCCAAGGAGAAGATATAACAATTATAAATATATATGCACCCAACACAGGAGCACCTCACTACATAAGGCAACTGCTAACAGCTATAAAAGAGGAAATCGACAGTAACACAATAATAGTGGGGGACTTTAACACCTCACTTACACCAATGGACAGATCATTCAGACAGAAAATTAATAAGGAAACACAAGCTTTAAGTGACACAAAAGACGAGATACATATAATTGATATTTATAGGACATTCCATCCAAACACAGGAGATTACACTTTCTTCTCAAGTGAGCACAGAAAATTCTCCAGGATAGATCACATCTTGGATCACAAATCAAGCCTCAGCAAATTTAAGAAAATTGAAATCATATCAAGCATCTTTTCCAGCCACAATGCTATGAGATTAGAAATCAATTACTGGGAAAAAAACATAAAAACACAAACACATAGAGGCTAAACAATATGTTACTAAATAGCCAAGAGATCACTGAGGAAATCAAAAAGTACCGAGAGACAAGTGACAACGAAAACACGATGATCCAAAACCTATGGGATGCATCAAAAGCAGTTGTAAGAGGGAAGTTTATAGCAATACAAGCCTACCTCAGGAAAAAAGAAAAATCTCAAATAAACAATCTAACCTTACACCTACAGGAACTAGAGAAAGAAGAACAAACAAAACCCAAAGTTAGCAGAAGGAAAGAAATCATAAAGATCAGAGAAGAAATAAATAAAATAGAAACAAAGAAAACAATAGCAAAGATCAATAAAACTAAAAGCTGGTTCTTTGAGAAGATAAACAAAATTGATAAACCATTAGCCAGACTCATCATGAAAAAGAGGGAGAGGACTCAAATCAATAAAATTAGAAATGAAAGAGGAGAAGTTACAACGGACACCACAGAAATGCAAAGGATAATAAGAGACTACTACAAGAAACTCTATGCCAATAAAATGGACAAATTCTTAGAAAGGTATAACCTTCCAAGACTGAACCAGGAAGAAGTAGAAAATATGAACAGACCAATCACAAGTAATGAAAATGAAACTGTTATTAAAAATCTTCCAACGAACAGAAGTCCAGGACCACATAGCTTCACAGGTGAATTCTATCAAACATTTAGAGACAAGCTAACACCCGTCCTTCTCAAACTCTTGCAAAAAATTGCAGAGGAAGGAACACTCCCAAACTCCTTCTATGAGGCCACCATCACCCTGATACCAAAACCAGACAAAGATACTACAAAAAAAGAAAATTACAGACCAATATCACTGATGAATATAGATGCAAAAATCCTCAACAAAATACTAGCAAACAGAATCCAACAACACATTAAAAGGATCATACACCATGATCAAGTAGGATTTATCCCAGGGATGCAAGGATTCTTCAATATATGCAAATCAATCAATGTGATACACGATATTAACAAATTGAAGAATAAAAACCATATGATCATCTCAATAGATGTAGAAAAAGCTTTTGACAAAATTCAATACCCATTTATGATAAAAACTCTCCAGAAAATGGGCATAGAGGGAACCTACCTTAAAATAATAAAGACCATATACGACAAAGCCACAGCAAACATCATTCTCAATGGTGAAAAACTGAAAGCATTTCCTCTAAGATCAGGAACGAGACAAGGATGTCCACTCTCGCCACTATTATTCAACATAGTTTTGGAAGTCCTAGCCACGGCAATCAGAGAAGAGAAAGAAATAAAAGGAATACAAATTGTAAAAGAAGAAGTAAAACTGTCGCTGTTTGCAGAGGACATGATACTATACATAGAGAATCCTAAAGATGCCACCAGAGAACTACTAGAGCTAATCAATGAATTTGGTAAAGTAGCAGGATACAAAATTAATGCACAGAAATCTCTTGCATTCCTATACACTAATGATGAAAAATCTGAAACAGAAATTAAGGAAACACTTCCATTTGCCACTGCAACAAAAAGAATAAAATACCTAGGAATGAACCTACCTAAGGAGGTAAAAGACCTGTACTCAGAAAACTAATAGACACTGATGAAAGAAATCAAAGATGATGCAAACAAATGAAGAGATATACCATGTTCTTGGACTGGAAGAATTAATATTGTCCAAATGACTATACTACCCTAAGCAATCTACAGATTCAATGCAATCCCTATCAAATTACCAGTGGCATTTTTTATAGAACTAGAACAAAAAATCTTAAAATTTGTATGGAGACACAAAAGACCCCAAATAGCCAAAGCAGTCTTGAGAGAAACAAACAGAGCTGGAGGAATCAGACTCCCTGACTTCAGAGTATACTACAAAGCTACAGAAATCAAGACAATATGGTACTGGCACAGAAACAGAAATATAGATCAATGGAATAGGATAGAAAGCTCTGAGACAACCCCATGCACCTACGGTCAACTAATCTATGACAAAGGAGGCAAGGATATACAATGGAGAAAACACAGTCTCTTCAATAAGTGGTGCTGGGAAAACTGGACAGCTACATGTAAAAGAATGAAATTAGAACACTCCCTAACACCATACACAAAAATAAACTCAGAATGGATTAGAGATCTAAATGTAAGACCGGACACTGTAAAACTCTTAGAGGAGAACATAGGAAGAACACTCTTTGACATAAATCACAGCAAGATCTTTTTTGATCCACCTCCTAGAGTAATGGAAATAAAAACAAAAATAAACAAAAGAAATCTAATGAAACTTAAAAGTTTTTGCAAAGCAAAGGAAACTACAAACAAGATGAAAAGACAACCCTCAGAATAGGAGAAAATATTTGCAAACGAATCAACGGACAAAGGATTAATCTCCAAAATATATAAACAGCTCAAGCAGCTGAATATTAAAATAAACAAACAACCCAATCCAAAAATGGGCAGAGAGATCGGTGCTTTGTGACCACCTAGAGGGGTGGGATAGGGAGGGTGGGAGGGAGGGAGATGCAAGAGGGAAGAGATATGGGAACATATGTATATGTATAACTGATTCACTTTGTTATAAAGCAGAAACTAACACACCATTGTAAAGCAATTATACTCCAATAAAGATGTTAAAAAAAATTTAAAAGTGGGCAGAAGACTTAAATAGACATTTCTCCAAAGAAGATGTACAGGTGACCAAAAAGTACATGAAAAGCTGCTCAACACCACTAATTATTAGAGAAATGCAAATCAAAACTATGATGAGGTATCACCTCACACCAGTTAGAATGGGCATCATCAGAAAATCTACAAACAACAAATGCTGCAGAGGGTGTGGAAAATAGGGAACCCTCTGTCACCGTTGATGGGAATGTAAATTGATACAGTCACTGCGGAGAACAGTATGGAGGTTCCTTAAAAAACTAAAAATAGAATTACCATATGATCCAGCAATCCCACTACTGGGCCTCTACCCAGTGAAAACCATAATTCAAAAAGACACATGCACCCCAATGTTCATTGCAGCACTATTTACAATAGCCAGGTCATGGAAGCAACCTAAATGCCCATCGACAGATGAATGGATAAAGAAGATGTGGTACATACATACAATGGAATATTACTCAGCCATAAAAAGGAACGAAATTGGGTCATTTGTTTAGACGTGGATGGATCTAGAGACCCTCATCCAGAGTGAAGTAAGTCAGAAAGAGAAAAACAAATATCGTACATTAACGCATATATGTGGAACCTAGAAAAATGGTACAGATGAACCAGTTTGCAGGGCAGAAACAGAGACACAGATGTAGAGAACAAACGTAGGGACACCAAGGGGGGAAAGTGGTGGTGGGGGGTGGATGGGATGAATTGGGAGATTTTGATTGACATATATACACTAATATGTATAAAATAGATAACTAATAATAACCTGCTATGTAAAAGATAAATAAAATAAAATTCAAAAAAATATTTATCAAGCACCTAATACATCTAAGTACTGTGGATATGGCAGGAAACAAAACAAAATCTCCACCCTCAAAGAACTCTGTCATTCTAAGGGGAGAACATACAATAACCAAATAAATAAATGAAAACTATGTAAAGTGGTAGATAAATGATATGAAGAAAAGCAAAGCAAGAGAAGATGTCAAACAAAGATGGTAGGCAGGAGAGTTTTGTGTGCTATAAAGGGTAGTCTGGGAAGGATATCTGTGATTTGAGGAAAGACCTAAAGGAAGTTAGGAAGCAAACTGTACAGTGCATATCTGTGAAGGGGGAGACATTCCAGACAGAGGGATCAGAACATGCAACAGCCCCAAGGCATGCTTGGCATGTTTGGTACTAAGAGTAAGGGGTGGAAGTGATATAAAATGTGGTCAAAGAGGTAACTCTGTATGAAATGTTAAGGACTGTTGAGATAAGAAGCCAATGGGAGTAGAAAGGTGACATGATTTGACTTATGTTTTTAAAGGATCATTATGGCTGCTGTGTGGAGATTAAAATTAAGTAGAGGGGCAAGGGTGGAAGCTAAAGACCAGTTAGGAAACTACAGAAATAATCTATTTCAGAGCTGATGTTGGTTTATATCAGGGTGGTAGCACTGGAGAAGAATTAGTTTAGATATATTTAGAATGTTGAGATGATAGAATTGCAAAGGGATTTGCTGTGGGATGTGAGAGAAAGAGGAGAACTGGGGCATAACTGTTGGAGCAATGTCATTTTGTAGGCAAGAGGAGATGAAATCTGGAACACAGGTGAAGGGGTTGGCTTTAGATAAAAGCATGGACAGTTCATCTATAGTAACAAGAGAGAAGATAGAGAAAACAGGTACAGATGCACGTAGGTGAGTAGGTGTGGGAGTAAAAACTTTTGGAGGTTGGCAACTGATTGCTTTCTCTTTTCTCAGTGAAAAGAGAAATTTGGAATTGAGGGTGAAGAGGAGAGATATGATGGAGAATTAAGGAGAGAAAAGAGGCCAGGGAATAGTCATCCAAGGATATCCACTCTGACCAAACTCACCCAGATCCAGTTACTCACTTCACCAAATCCTAAACACCTACACATCAACTTCTACACAGCTGTATTCATTTTACTTAGTTGATATATGTCCTTCTATGCTCTATATTTGCTCTGGCTCCTTCATTAAAACCTCACCAATGGGGTACTCTATATGTGCAGTTTACTAGGAAGAGAATAAGAGATACAAATTACCCATTTATTTATGGGGAGAAACCTCCACACCAAATAGTATAGATGTGTCCTGTCTGCTACCTCTGTCACACCTCTTGGATCTGGACTCTACTCTCCATCCCTACTGCCCTAGTTCAGGCCTTCATCATTTCTCACTTGGATTACTGTACCAGCCTCCTAACTACCTTTCCTCTCACCTCTCTCCAGTCCATTCTCCACACCACTGCCAATACACAGAATTTATGCAACTCCCCTGCTTAATCTCCATTATTATCCCTGTTCATTTACTTTTCAAGGACCTGTCAAATTTCCAGTTGAATCTGTCACTCCATCCCCTTTTTGTGCTTTACATCCTACACCCTAGCCATGCCAAATTACATTTAATGCCTGAATACATCAAATCTTTCAATTCTCCTGTGCCCTTGCACATCCTGTTTCCTCTACCTGAAATGCACATCTGCCCTTTCTCCACCAGATATTTCCACTAATCATTAGAGACTTAGCTCAAATGTCACCTTCTCAGTGGCACCACAAGCAGAGGTAACTTCACTTCTGTGCTCACATGCATCCCCTACAGCATTCATCTTAGTATCAAAAATATTTAGGTATTGAACTTCCCCACTAGCTCTATTACTCATCTTTTATCACAAGCATTTAGCACAGTGCCTAACACATAGTACATCAACAAGTATTTTACAGATGAGTTTATTATAGAAGTGAATAGATTACAAACAGCAAAGAAACAAAAATATAAATAGATTAAAACACAAATAAAAATTCTTTAACGTACCCAAACAAGATATATTTCTATGAAGTGTTTTAGAAATAGGAAAAAAGAAAACAGAAAAATTTCACCAATCTTAAAGAAGCAAATTTAATTTTTGACAAAGATGGTAAAGTGAGACCTGACAGGATAATGCACAACACAGCAAACACCCCTCTCTTTTCACCAAGTAGTCACAGCAAGAGATGGAATAGGCTTTTACTCTGAAGTGTTTTTAAGGCAAATCTGTAGATTTCTGCTCAGAATAGTAGAAATGTCCAAGTTACTGTGTACACACAATGAAGAATAAATGCTGTCATTGTGTGACTTTGTAGTTTATAAAGCACTTTCACTTGTATTATCTCATTTAATTCCCACAACAACCCTGTCAGGTAAGTATTATTGTCTTCCTTTTACAGATGAGGAAACTGTGGCTCAGAGAATCTGTAATCCAAGACAACAGTCAGTAAGAGAATAAGAGGCACAGCTGGGGTTCTAGTTCAGGTGTGCTTGACTATAAGTCTATTGTTCACTATACAGGCTAAGTGATATTTTCATAGCTTCCCAACAAGTACACTAAAATGAAACCAATAAATTGTTGACATGGTTTTTGTGTTTTCCATCTTTTTTTTCTCTTGGTTCTTCAGTCTGACTATTTTCTACTGACCTATCTTCCAGTTGACCAATCTTCTCTTGAGCTGTATCTAATCCACTGTTAAGCTCATCTATTAAAATCTTAATTTTAGTCATTATAACGTTCAGTTCCAGAATTTCCTTTCTTTCATATGGAATCTAGTTCTCTGCTGAAATTCTCCATCTTGTCAAGTATTATGAACATATTAAGCACAGTTAAGTCTGAGCCTCGTAATTCTAAATCTCGGCCACATGTCAAGCCCTTTCTATTGTCTGTTTTTCCTCATAGTCCTATGACCTGATGTTACAGGTTGAATTGTGTCCCCCAAAATACACACGTTGAAGTCCTAACCCCTTTTGCCTCAGAATATTACCTTATTTGGAGATAGAGTCTTTACAGAAATAATCAAGTTAAAATGAGGTCATTAGGGTGGGCCCTAATCCAATATGACTGGTATCCTTATAAAAGGGGGAGAATTTGGACAAACAGATACACATAGAGTGAAGACAATATGAAGAGACATCGGGAAAAGATAGCCATCTACAAGCCAAAGAGAGAGACCTGGAACAGATCCTTTTCTCACAGCCTTTAAAAGGAAACAACCCTGCCAATATCCTGATATTCTACTTCTAGCATCCAAAACTATGAAACAATGAATTTCTGTTGATTAGGCACCCAATCTGTGGTATTTTGTTATGGCAGCCCTAGCAAACTCATACTGGTAAGCCTAGTAATTTTTGATTAAATGCCAGACATTGCATGTTAAAAGTTAGAGGAGCTCTGGATGATATTATCTTCCTCCAAAGAACATTTACTTTGGTTTCTGCCAGGTGATGAAGGACAAATCACCTTAATACTGCCTGAGATTGAGCTGATTCAAAGCCATGCTTTAGTCTTTGTGAGGAATGGTATTTTTTCTAGTTCATCCTTACTCCTGGAGTTTAGCCCTTTGGGGATCCCAGCTGAAAACCTGGGGTAATTACCAGGGTCCCTCCTCTTTGGCAGTCTCTAAACTCCAATTTCTGTCTCTCCAGCATTGTGAAATTGCTGAAAGCTCTGCTTAACTACTCAGGTTTGTATCTGGCACTTTCTGCTTAACTTCTCAACTTCTTTGCCCTGTACCACTTACAAATCAGCAAATGATACAAGAGAAAAAGTAGCATAAAATATTGTACTAAATTCATTGTACTTTATTTTTCTCTGGTATCTTGGACCTTCACGTCCTGATTACTATGGTAGCCCTGAACTCTAATTTTTGTCTCTATAGCCCTGTGAGACTGCTGAAACCTCTGCTCAGCTTCTCTGTCTCTTAGTTACTATTTTCAGTTTGGCTTCTCAGTGTCTCTACCCATACCAATTACATTGGCAAATGCCTTAAAGGGAATTGTAGCACAGAATGTTGGGCACACCTCAATACATCTCTCCTCTCCGGGATTTTGATCCCTACTTCCTTTGATAGCTCTCTGATGCTTTCAAATAAGTATATTGTAATTTTATGCAGCTTTTCTAGCCCTTCCTGAGGGATAGTTAGTCTGATACAAGTTAGTCTGTCAAAGCCAGAAACAGAAGTCCCCACAGCCATGGTTTCTAATTCCACTGGCATGCCTACCTTGGTTCATTCATTCGTTCTTTCCAGGATGTATTGAGCACATGAGATGTGCCAATAACTCTGCAAGACTCTGGGAAAACAAAATGTTCTTGTCTTTAAGAAACTCACAGTGGAATCAGTGGGGGTAAGATCACAAAGAAGACCACAAATACAAGTGGTAAAAATATAATGCTCAAGTGTTTAGAGGTGTGTAGAAGATGTTACATGGGAGAAATGGAAGTAACTATCTTTGTCTGATGCAGAGGTCAGAAAATGATCACAGAATAGAAGACATTTAAGGTAAATCAAGAATATGCCAGGTGAATAAGGAGCCAGAGAGAGAGAAGAAAGGCACTTCAAGAGGAGATAATATTATATGAGTAAAGGTATGACAGTAAGCATGGGAAATTATGAATAGTTTGGTACTGTTGGAACTAGATGAGGGAAAGAATGAGTTCTGATTGTGGAGGGCTCTGTCTCTGTCCAAAAAGTTATTGTTCACATAGTTAATGGGTAACAAATGGCATTCCCAGAGGTTCATGTTCAGTCAGATTTGTGGAGAATTTAACAACAGAAATTTAAGACTTCTCCAGCCAATGGCTTGTAAATTCAAAGGCAGCATTATCATGCTTACTAAGTAATGTAGTAGAATTGCTAAGCAATAAAGTCAAGTCTTTGAGTCAGCTGACTAGTTTATGGGGAAAAGAAATAAAACTTTTAAAACACTGAAATAGATACTGTGTGGCCAAGAACTGAAATGATTCAAGTCTCATTTCCTAAGCTTATAAGCTCAGTTATCTATTACAAAGTTCAACAAGCAACAACAAGAGTTCTAATTTTTCAGAGGCTATTTGTCCACTTTTGCCCTCAATGACATTGCCTTCAAAAAGCAATCTATCAAATGCCTACTTACTTGTGAGATGAATATCCATAAGTCTAATAGGATTTCTCCCTTTTGTGGATTTAAAAATCTAAGATGCCAGACAACACAGATAACTATCCCACAAAGATACCAAGACAGCACTATAAAAACACTGAACATCTACATAAACTGACAAGAAGAAGTGTTTACATGATCTATGCCTCAGGGAGCTGTCACTTCTGTGACGCTCAGGTCAGAAGAGTTTAATGAAGGAGATGAGAATTCTAGCTCTCTCAGGCTGACAGCAGAGAAAGGGTTTGGCAGACAAAGGAGAGGGCATTATTCCAGACACATGGTACAATGTGGAAGCAGTCTAAGCAAGAGGAGCCTGCACAAAGAAGAAGCCAGAATATGTCTCTCTAAGAAAAGCAAAGTTATGTACTGCACTAAAGGAAGAGATGATGAAAAAGCAGTGGGCCATAAAGCCCAGAGAGGGGTCATCTGCAGTTCAGGCACAAAGGCTCTTTCCCTTTTATCTATATTTCTGCTAGCAAGTTACAATTCTATAATTGAACATTAAGCATCCCCAGCCACCATGAATCAATCCTTTATTCCTCCAAAGAACTCAAGAACACTCTACAAGCATATAAACAAACCACATCTAGGAATCAACTCACCAATGAAACATCACTGAGAAAGCATAGTACCTAGCCATGGCACACCACCATTTCATGATACCAAGAAGGAAAAAACTAAACCTTGTGCCATTTCATTTAGATTTCTGATGCCAGAATCTAAATTACCCAAATTAGAATTTGGCCATAATGCCAATGTTAGCCCTCAAAAACAATCTAGAACATTCAAAGGTTAGAGTTATCAAGACCCTAGTTCCAATCATCTCCAAAAGACTAAAAACAACCTGGATACCTATTCTCCCTAGGGGAGGAGGTGAAGAGATTAAAAAGAAAAAAAAAAAAACAACTAGATGGAGGAAAGCAGTAAAGGTTGAATCCCTGAAGAAAACTCACATCCTTAAGATTACTGCCCAGAAGTAATGAACTACAGCAGAAAAATTTCAAACACATTCCAACATGACTTTAATTAAGATAGTTTTGGGAGGTTCCAGAATTATAGCTATCAAACATGAAACCTAAAGAATTTACTAAGATTAAAAAGATTACCAACTTTTTAACTCAGAGGAAAAACACACTGGAAGAAACAGGTTAGTTAGAACACACTGGTAATGATGTCACTTTGCTGACCTTCAAACAACCGCTACATCACTTTAGGTACAATCGTCAGTGATAAAACACCTGAATGACAATGGGTTGGGCATTTTACAAAATATAAAATTCAATATGACTCTTGCCCAGAGAGTTCAAATCAAGCATCTGATAAATTTCATTTTTCACTAGAAAAGTATGATGATGTACTATAACCATTAACTTATTTTAAAATATAACAAGAAATACAGGTAGGATATATGATAAAATGAAATGTCTAACAAGCCAGAATTTTTGTAGCATGTAGAAGTAAGCTGGGTACCCACATGAGTATGTATTTTGAAATATTTATGGATGGTTAACCAGAAAGGCTAATTTAACACCTACACAGCAATTGCATGGAGACAGAGCTGTGAAATATTTGCATTTACTACTCAGTAAGAGGACCATCACCAGCACTGGCATAAGAATGCCAGTCGCAATTAAATTAGGTGAAATTTCACAATTTAAAAGATATGCAATCTCCTTCCCTGAGAAATTTAATTTACATAAGATGACTGGAAGTCTTTCAAAAATGAAATTCCAACTATAAAATTACAAAAGAGAAAAGGATAGGTATCAAAAGAGGTAGCTATAAAAAGTTATCAATACTCTCAGATTTTTTAAATGTACAATAACAACAGTAATAGCATTTGTTCTGTACTTACTCTGTGTCAAGAGCTATGCTTCCTGCCTAATATGTATTATCTCTTGTTATTAATAGTAGTATTGTTTCCATTCTATAGATAAAGAAATGGAAGCTCAGAGGTTAAAAAAGCAATCCCAAATCACACATCTAGGAAAAGGTAGAGGAGAGGTTCAAACACAAGTCTGTCTGACTCTCAAGTTGGTATACATCAGTCTAGTGATGTAACAAAGGAGACATAACCAATGATAATTACAAAAGAGTGCCATGTACCTGTAAAACACTAAAAAATCCAAGGTTCAGAATGACATGAGCCTTAGAAGGAGATATAGTCCAAGGATAACAAACAGGGATTTCAAATTGCCATCAACAATAATAAGAAATGTAATGTTAGGTTACAAGGAGAAAACAAACAAAAAACAATTCCTACTTTATTTCCATGTATCCTCAGTTAAGAAAAGTTAGGACACGAAAGGGTATAACAAACATTAGAAAGAAACTGAAAACACAGACACAAGAACAGGTCAAGAAGTACTTGTCCTAGAATAATCACATTCCAGGATACTGGAAAGACCTTGGGCTAAGATTTCCAAACTGCTGTCTAGACAAAATTGTGAATAAAGAGAGAGGGACAGAAGTCTGGAGGGAGGCAAATGTACTTTTGATTTTCAAAAAGAAGAAAGTAATGTTTGCAAGCTGGTGAATTTAATCTCAATTCTAAACAAGTTGTATAGAACACATTATTAATCTTCTGTTTAATAGGAAGACTTCTGGTCTGGGCAGTATGGTGTTATTCCCTGCTGGGAATGGCACAAGAAACAACTGAAGGAGAAATCTAAAGGGTGGTAAGAAGCTGAGCTGTTTTGGGACCTTATAAATGGAGGAACAGCACAACAACAGGATATTTTGCATCCCCACATCCAACAAAGAAAGGCCACCCAGACCTGGTATTTCTAGATCCTCCATCCTAACAAAAAAAAGTCAGCCCAGGTAGGCTCATTGCTCTCCAGAGTCAAACAGAAGTCTCTCTGACAACATTAGGCGAGCCCAACATTATCAGTACAGAGGATCAATTGGGAGCTAGAGGGGTGCTGGTCCCAACTCCAACATGTAGGGAGAGGGGGGTTGTTTCCACACCAAAAATTCTCCAACACCAGCAAGGTGCCCAAGAATTAAACTCAATTCTGCCATTATCTACCTGGAGATAGCATCAGATTTCACAGGTTAAGAGTTCAGTCTCACAAACTGCCCCTTCTCCCCAACTTCAGACACCAGTCACACATCCAGGTTGTCACCTGTGTTTCTGAATGACCACCTATAGATTGGAGGTTCCAACGGCCCTCTCCTTCGGCTTGACTAATTTGCTAGAGTAGCTCACAGAACTCAAGAGAAATATTTTACTTACTAGATTACCAGTTTGTTATAAAAGGATTTAACTCAGAAAATCCAGATGAAAGAGATGCATAGGGCAAGGTATGGGGAAAGGGTACAGAGCTTCCATACCCTCTCTGAGCATGAAACTCTCTCCAAATCTCCATGTGTTCACCAATTCAGAGGCTCTCTGACCCACTTCTTTTGGGTTTTTATTGTGGCTTTGTTACAATAGGCATGATTGATTAAATCATTGGCCATTGGTGATTGATTCAACCTCCAGCCCTTCTCCTATCCCTGGAAATCATAGGATGGGACTGAAAGTTCCAACACTCTAAGCTCTAATCAAGGTTGATTCCCCTGGCAACCAGCCCCCATCCTTAGGTGCTTTCCAAAAGTTACCTCATTAACAGAAACACAGTAGTGGTGGAAAAGAGGTTGTTATGAACAATTAGACACCCATTTCACCTTATTGCTCTGAAGTGATTTCAGGATCTGAGGACAAAGACCAAATTTTATAACAAAAGATGCTCCCATTGCTCTTATCACTCAGGAAATTCCAAGGGTTTTGGGAGTGTGAGCCAGGAACAATGGATGAAGACCAAATATATATGAGAAATATATTTTAGTCATCTGAATGACCAAATATATATTTCTTATAAATCACAATATCACAGAAGCCTAGCCAGAAATAAGTAGCCAGGGGAAGTACTCTCCTTTCCCCCAGGCCTGAGATGCCTTGCCCACCCAGAGATACCGAGGCTGTCAGGCAGAGCATATAAGAGAGACCCAGCTACAGCTGAAAGACGGTCTGGGAAGCCTCTTTATCCTTATGGGTCCCAAATTCTCCACCCCTACCCAAAGACAATGGGAGGGACAATGGAATGAGAAATGGGACTCAAGTCACAAAAAACATCCCAGTTCCAGGAAGCTTCTTTGTCTCACAGACCCAACATTCTCCTCCCTTGTGCAGTGACTTTGGACCAGTGTGGGGGTAGGGGGGACACTGATGAAGAATCCCACTGTGCCCCTCCTTCACTCAGAGACATCCAGTGACAGGCCTGGGGAAACCCTTTGTGCCCCTTAAGGCATCATCAGCAAGGACCAGTAGAAGTCCCAGCAGCACCAGATAAACCAAGCAAACTAAAATGATACCACAAAGTCTACAAAAAGCAAACTGTCATTGGAACCACAGCCCACATGCTAAACCTAAACAATGTGCTATCTGCTAAAATAAAAGATTTAACCAGAACCCAGAGTCTCCTAATATAGTAGATACACATCCATGATACAGTCAAAAATCACCCATCATACCAAGAAAATAACAACTTGAAGGGGAAAAGACAATCAATTGAGGCCAGCACAAGGATGAATCAGATGTTGGCATTACTTCACAAGATTTTAAAGCAGACATCAAAAAAAATGCTTCAAAAATCAATTACAAATTCTCTTAAAACAAAGGAAAACAGAAAAGCCTCAGCATGGAAATAGAAATAGGACGCTGAGTGAACTCCAAACAGGATAAACTTAAAAGAAATCCATTCCATGACACATCATAATTAAAATTTTGAAAGTTAAACACCAGAAAAAATCTTGAAAAGAGAAAGAAAGACATGACATGTTACCTATATGGAAACACCAATTCAAAACGCCGAGGATTTCTATTCTGAAACCATGGAGGCTAGTAGAAAGTGTCGCAATACTTTTCAAGTTCTGAAAGAAAACAACTGTCAACCATAGATTCTATATCAGGTGAAATTATCCTTTAAAAGTCAAAAGGAAATAAACACATTCTCAAATAAGGAAAAACTAAAAGAATTTACTGCTAGCAGACCTACCCTGAAAGACTGGCCAAAAGAAGTTCTTCAAACACAAAGGAAATGATAAAGGAAGTAAACTTGGAACATCAGGAAGGAGAAAGGAACAACAGAAAGAGCAGAAATATAGGTAACACAATAGATTATTCTTTTTCTCATGAATTGCATAAATCTTATTTGATGATTGAAACAAAAATTATAACACCATCTGATACTCAAGACAATGGTATTTAAATGTGGGGAAGGTAAAGAGACCTAAATGTAAGTGAAGTTTTCACTTGAAGTGGTAAAATGTTACCGGTAGACTTACAAGTCACAAGTGTATATGATAATACCCAAGAGCAACTACTAAAAAAGAGATGCACTCAAAGACACTATAAATAAATCAAGCTGAAATGCTCAAGTAACCCATGAGAAGTCAAGAAAACAGAAACAGAAGAATGAGAACCACAGATAAAATGAATAATGAAATGGTGGACTTTTATTAAAATGGTGGTACTATATATATATATATATATACATATATATATAATCTTAAATGTAAATGGTCTAAATATACCAATCAAATCAAAAAACAAACAACCCAATCAAAAAATGGGCAAAGACCTGAATAGGCATTTTTCCAAAGAAGATATACAGATAGCTAACAGGCACATGAAAAGATGCTCAACATTGCTAATTATTAGAGAAATGCAAATCAAAACAACAATGAAATATCACCTCACACCTGTCAGAATGAGTATCATCAAAAAGACCACAAATAACAAATGTTGGTGAGGATGTGGAGAAAAGGGAACACTTGTGCACTGTTGGTGTGACTATAAATTGATGCAGCCACCACAGAAAACAGTATGGAGGCTCCTTAAAAAAACTAAAAATAACCACATGATCCAGCACTAGGTATATATCCAGAAAAAACAAAAACACTAATTCAAAAAGATACAAGCATAGCAGCACTATTTACAATAGCCAAGATATGGAAGCAACCCAAGTGTCCATAAACAGACGAATGGATAAAAAAGATGTGAGATATATATATATTACTCAGCCATGAAAAGAATGAAATTCTGCCACTTGCAGCAATGTGAATAGACCTAGAGAATATTACGCTTGGTGAAATAAGTCAGACTTAGAAAGACAAATACTGTATAATACTGCTCATATATGCAACCTAAAAAATAATACAAACAAATGTATATAGCAAAACAAAAATAGACTCACAAATATAGAAAACAAACTAGTGGTTCCCAGAGGGGAGAGGAAAGGGGGGAGGGGCAAGTTAGGGGTATGGGATTAAGAGATACAAACTACTATGTATAAAATAAACAACAAGGATATATTGTATAGCACAGGGAAGTATAGCCATTATCTTGTAATAACATTTAATGGAATATAATCTGTAAAAATACTGATCACTATGCTGTACAGCTGAAACCAGTATAACATTGTAAATCAACTAGGCTTCAATTTAAAAAATTATACCAAAAGATAGAGATTTACCGAGTGAATAAAAAGACATGACCCAACTATATATTCTTTACAAAAAAAACCTCACTTTGGACTCAATAATATAGGTAAGTTAAAGTAGAATTACTGAAAAAGATATACCATACAAACATTACTTTACAAAAAAGCAAGAATGACTATATTAATATCAGATAAAGTAGACTGCAGAGCAAAGAAAATTACTACAAACAAACAGGTATATTACATAATGATAAAGGATCAATCCACCAGGAATATATAGCAATTCTAAATGTGTGTACAACAAACAACAGAACCTCACAACACATGAAACAAAAACTGATAGAACTAAGTGTAGTAATAGAAAATCAAGGATTACATTTAGGGCCTTAAGCATCCTGTCTCCAGCAACGGATAGAACCACAAGAGAGAAAATTAACAAGGATAGAAAAGATCAGAAAAGCACAGCCAATTGGACCTAATTTCCATATATAAAACTCTCTACTTAACTAAACAGCAGAACACACATTTTTTTTTCAAGTATTCATGGAACAGCCTATAAAACAAACCTCAACAAACTTAAAAGAATTAAAATCATACAAAAAATAAATAAATAAAATCATACAGTGTGTTATCTGATCATAATGGAATAAAACTAGAAATCAAAAAAAATACAAAAGGAAATCTCTAGATACATAGAAGTTAGAAAACACAGTTCTACATAATCCATGAGTGAAAGAGGAAGCATCAAAGGAAATAAAAAATACATAGAACTGAGTGAAAATGAAGATACAACATAGCAAAATGTCTGGGATGCAGCTAAAGTAGTACTGAGAGGCAAACTTGTAGCACTAAAAGCCATCACTAGAAATAAGGTCTCAAATCAATAACCTATGTTCCTACCTCAAGAAACTAAGGAAAGGAGAGCAAAATACACCCAGGGGAAGCAGAAGAAAGGAAATAAAGATAAGAGCAGAAATCAATGAAATTGAAAATAGAAAAACAAAATAGAAAATTGATGAAGCAAAAATCTGGTTGGGGAAAAAAAAACAGTAAAATTGACAAAACTCTAGCAAGAATGACAAAAATAAAACTAGAGAAGACACAAATTACCAATATCAATAATGAAACTAAATCCTACAGCCATTAAAAAGACAATAAAGAAATACTACAAATAACTTTATGGTTATCAATTTGACAACTGAGAAGAAGTGGGCCAATTCCTCAAAAACCACAAACTGCTGAGCCTCAACCAAAATGAAATAGACAATCTGAATACCCTTATAACCAACAGAAAAATTCAATTTGTAATTTAAAATTTCCTGAAAAAAAAAATCTTGAGCCTCAGCTGGATTCACTGGAGAATTCTACCAAGCATTTAAGTAAGAATTAATGCTAATTTTACAAAATCTCTTTCAAATAGAAAGAGGAGGTGGTACTACCCAATTCATTTCATGAAGCCAATATTGCTTTCATACCAAAACCAGACAAAATACAAAAAAAAGAAAGAAAACTAAGAACAAATACTGCTTATGAACTTAGATGCAAAACTCCTCATCAAAATATTAACAAATTGAATTCAACAATATATAAAAAGAATTGTTCACCATGACCAAGTCAGGTTTATTCCAACTACACAAAGCATTTTCAACATTCAAAAAGCAATCAATGTAATCCATCATAATGAAAAAGCTGAAGAAGAAAAATCATATGATTATATCAATTGATGCAGAAAGAGTATTTGACAAAATCCAACACTCATTCAGGGGGAAAAAAGCTCTCAGTAATTTGGAATAAAGGTACCTCAACTTGATAAAAAGCATCTACACAAACTCTACAGCTAACATAATACTTAATGGTGAAAGACTGAATTTTGTCCCAAAGATAGAAACAAGGCAAGACTATCTGCTCTCGATACCCTAATTGACATGTAGATTAGAAGAGAGAAATAAAATTATCTCTATTTCAGATGCTATGTATGTGTAGAAAATCCCAATGAAACCATAGAAATACTCTTAGAAGATATAAGTGAGTTCACCAAGGTTCACAGCATAGAAGATCAACACACAAATATTCAATTGCTTGTCTAAATACTAACAATGAACATGCAGAAACCAAAATTAAAAACAATACCACTTATAATTGCTCTGAAGAATATGGAATACTTAGGTATATACTTAATAAAACATGTACAGGATGCATAACGTTGAAAATTACAAAATGATGATAAAAGAAACCAAAGACATAAATAGATGGAGAGATACTGTGTTCACGGAGTAGAAGATATACATTAAACATGTCAGTTCTCTCCATATTGATCCACAGGTTTATTGTAATTCCTATCAAAATCTCAGCAAGAATTTTTGTAGACATAGGCAAACTTACTCTAAAAGTTATATGGAAAAGCACAGACACTAGAATAGCTAGAACAATCTTGGTAAAGAAAAAAAAAGTGGGAGGAATCACTCTACCACATATTAAGCATTAGTATATAGCTATCATAATCAAAACAGTGTGCTGTTGGTAGAGGAATAAACATATAGATCTATGTAAAAGAATAGAAAACCCATAAATAGGAACACATAAATATGTTCAACTGATTTTTGACAAAGATTCAACAATTCAATGGAGGAAACATAGTGTTTTTAACAAGTGGTGCTGGAACAATGAATATTCATAGGCAAGAAAAGTAACCTTGACCTAATCCTTACATCTTATATAAAAGTGAACTCAAAATAGATCATGGACTTAAATATAAAAGCAAAATTATAAAAATTTTAGAAAACAACATAGGAAAGGTCTTTGGGACCTAGAGCTAGGCAAAGAGTTCTCAGACATGACACCAAAAGCATGATCCTTTCCATAATAAGAAAGATTGACAAATTGAACCTCACCAAAATTAGAAACTTTTGCTCTATGAAAGCCTATGTAAACAAATAAAAAGACAAGCTTACAGACTAGGAGAAAATATTTGCAAGCCACATATTTGAAAAAGGACTTATATTTAGAATACGTAAGGAATTCTCAAAACTCAACAGTAATTTGTTTAAAAAGCAAATAATTTTATTAGATAATGGAAAAAGACATGAAGAGACATTTAACAAAGAGGATATAAAGATGGCAAATAAGTACATTAACAGATATCCAATACCATTAGCTATTAAGAAAAAGAAAATCAAAACCACATTAAGATATCACTATACTATCCTAATAGCTAAAATAAAAAATAGTGCAACACCAAAAGCTGGCAAGGATGTGAATAAACAGGATCACATATTCCTTGCTGGTGGGACTGTAAAATAATGCAGCCACTCTGGAAAACAGTTTGGCAGTTTCTTTTAAAAAACCTAAACATACAACTACCATATCACCTAGCAACTGCACTCCTGGACATTTATCCCAGAAAAAAGGAAAACTTATGTTCATATAAAAACCTGTTCATGAATGTTCATAGCAGCTTTATTTGCGACTGCCAAAAATTGGAATCAGCCTTGATGCCCTTCAACAGGTGAATGGTTATACAAACTATGGTACATCCACGCCATGGAATGCTAGTCAGAGGCAGATACAGGTTTTGTTGGACTTGAAGTATGTATAAATTGCAAGATTCTCTTTAAGAAAAATAATACAAAATTATAAATACAAAATTAGCTACAGGGCCTTGGAAGGGGTCCCTGCAAGTGAGAGGCCTTGGAACTTAATCTTCATTACCTTTATAGTAAATCTACCTCTTAGTCACTGTTGTAGCCCCAGTTCCTAGCACTGCTCCTTATGCATGTAGGTGTTCAGTAAAAATGTATTGAATGAATGAATGAACAATAATGTAGTAGCATAAAAAAGGCTAGTATCACCTGAAGCTACAATAACAGACATATATCCAGATGAAGAATGCAATCATCAGGCCTTGTCAGACCACATCTAGAATATTTCTCCTGCTTCAACAATAGGAAACAAAAGCCTTCTTTGACCCCAAAAGCCTGGATTGAAAACCATGTGCTATGTCTTTCCTGTATTTTAGCCTTATCACCTTGTTTTGTACTACCCGTTCCCATGTCTGTAACTCACACTAGATTTTAAGTTCCATGAAGTCAGGGACTATGTCTGTCTATTTCACTGTTACATTCCTAAATGCTGGCACAGTATCTAACACACAGAAGGCATTCAGTAAATATCTGTGTAATGAAGGATAATTCAGAGAATGTCCAAACAAGAGTAGCCTAGGTAGTGAAGAAATTTAATACCATGTTTCTCTCATTCAAACACTTGTTATATGAGATACATTCAAATATAAGATATAGTCCATGCCCTCAAGGAGTTTACAACTCAGAAGATGTGTGAAAATATAGTTTCAAAATTATGACCACAACACACAGTGTGGAAAGTGCAACAAAGTAACATAGGAACAGTTGAAAGAAGATATTTAGCCGGGAGGGGGGTTGGGGGGGTGGGAGACAATTCAAGAGGACATGGTGATTTCTGTCTTCCACCTGAATGGCTATCAAGTGGAAGACAGTTTATGACTCCATAGAGGGGAGGGACAGAAGTAGCTGACTGCTGACTGCACTATTAAATAACAAAGATTTTTATAACAACTAGGTCGGCTTGCAAATGGCATGGGTTGGCTCCAGTGAGGGCAAGTTCTCCATTACTGACACATTTCAAGCCTAGGATGATGACCACTTGGTAGAGGTACTGATGAGGTGATGAACAGAGGAGATGAGGACTTGAGCTGGATAACCTTTGTGTCCATTCTAACTCAGAAATTCTCTGATACTTTTGGCCTATGCTTTAGAGAGAGGGAAAATAATCGATCTTTTCATACAAGAATCCCATACTAAATATACCTGTCCAGCTATGTCTTAAGTAAAAGATCAATACTTAACAGAAATTATGTCTCCATGTAGTACATGTTAATCTTTAATCTCATCCTCCAAATCCCTTGTTTTGTGGTAGTTTGAAATATTTCTGTCTACCACAACATATACAAGATGAAGTGAACAGGTTCTTTGAAGTCACATCTGCATCACAATAGAGCTAATGACAAGCTTCCCAATTTTTCTGGACATGACTAGGAAGAGGTTCCTCCATTCCCCATTGGAATCAGCCATATTAGAGGCAGCACTTGCATTCTCAGATGTCTTCAGAAAACCTATACATTCTTTCCTCCCTCATTCCCACCCTGATTATGGAACAGTGAATCTGAGGCTGATTTATTAAATACTTTAAAACCGGTTGTTGTCTTCTCAAAACAGATTTAACACATTTGTTCCACCTGCTCAATTATGCTCCCGATTACTTTCTTGTGGTTTCACTGAAGTTTTTAATCCATCCCTCAAAGACTATGCTCCGCAAATAAACTCTGAAACACTGCTCCATTTAAGTGTTGCTCAAAAGAGTAAAGGTTGTGTGGGGGTGACAAAAATGGGACCAAGAGAAAGGTGAATGTGTTTGTCATGTCCTCTGGTAAGCAAATTGACTAACGTCAACCCCTTTCCAATCAAAGGGATTAGGGAAATAGCGATGGGGGAAATACCGGGGAGTGGGAGAGGGGGAGAAGGTAACAAGTTTGACTATCACCACTCTGTTTTCTCTGGCTGCTTAACTATCCTGACTAAACAACAGCTCTTCCACACACATGCCAAAATCAATCAGATCTCCAGAGGATGGTTTAAGTGGGTTGAAGTGAAGTATGGACCAAATGACACACTGTACTAGAAAACACTTTGTAAATTAAGTGCTAAACATACATTATCAATAATAATTCCACCTAACTCCTCCCAGTCAAACTTTATTCTCTTCCATGTCATCCAGCTCTCTGACATAATACCTCTAGTTATACCCTTCTACTTAATCACACCTTTTTGCTTTCTCACTGTAATTAAACTTCATGAAGACAAAACCAGCAACAGCTAATGTTTTTTGAATGCTTATACCATTACACTGACACATACTCCTCCATCTGATCTTTACAACAATCCCCTAAAATAGATACTATAAAATTCATTTTACAGAAGAGGAAACTGAAGCTAAACAAAATTTAAGTAATTTGGCAAACTTCATACAGCTAGTAAGCAGCAGAGCCAGGCTGTTTGGTTCCAAAGCACTTGCTTTCCTTAGATTCCTCATACTCAGAGCACTTGAGAACTAGTACTAATTAACTAGTAGAGATTAAAAACAACTATGACTTGAATGCTTTCTCACATTGATGACTGATTTCTCTAAATAGTCACTGACACATTTCTGCTTAAATTTTAAACCATCCACATAATTTTTCATTCCTTGTGTGCTTCCTAACTTGGCTCTTATGTCAAGTATACTTTATTTTGTTCTCCTTTCCTTTTTTCTACTTATTTCTTGTTCATGCTTCTCCATATGCCTAAATAAATTCTCACTGTTCTATCAGAAAAAGTTGAGACAAAAGCATGATTTAAAGAAGGCCTCTAAAATTATTACAATAAATATTTAAGTGTGTTAAATATATAAGCACTAGATCAGGAACTATGAAGGTTAAAAAGGATGAAAACTCAACTAGCCCCTGACCTCAAGAAGATTATAATTTAGTAGGAGACATAAAATGCTTATACATGTAACCACAATTTATACAATTTATATGTTAGGCCCGAAGAGTAGTTTAAAGCACTAGAAAAGTTAAGTGGAGAGACAGAGGACTTTCTGTATGGGGTGACTGGGAAACTAGAGAGCACTGTAAGTACTCTTATCCTCACTTTATAGATAAGGAAATCAAGGTACAGAGTATAGTCTAGGGAGCTGAGGTTTTCAAAGGCAGAAAACCTCAAATATTTGCTAATGACAGTCCTTCTATATACTACAATGAGTAAGCATTTACATCCTAAAAACATTAATGTAACAAAATAATTCTGGTATCATCTAAAGTGTGGTAAAAAGAGGTTCAATCCCTAGTGCTTCCCTCCTATTCTCCAAGATTTCTCCTTTAAAAGTCTGACCTGAATCATCCAAGGACTAGTAAAGATGTCTAAATTCCAATCAAAACTGATCCTCTCTTCATTCTGCAATTTCTTTTTCCTTTAACAATATTGTTCAGGTCAGGTATAGGTCGGCTGCTCTGACTCCTGCAGTCTTTTTCCACAGGCTATGCTGCCCTCTCCTTTCCTCCTAGAGGGCAGAGAAAGAGTACAGAACTGAGAAGGCAACAGGAGTATCATTCCTTTTGCTTGGGAAAGAAAGCCTTTCGTCACCTAGGCTTCAGATAAGGATTAGCTTCACAATTCCATTCGAAGTCAATGGTCTATAAGCTAGTCCATCTAAGATTTGAACAGCAAATGTGGGAAATGTTGGTGCTTATAAATTAACCAAATGTAGGTATATACGTATAAAAATAAAAGGTTTAATACGCAGTTACAAATGCCATTTCATTTGTCCAGTAAATCAGTCTCTAAGCAAACAGATTAACGATGAAACCAGCATGAAGAGATTCAGAGCTGAAGAAAATAATTCTTGAATCAGTGGTTCAGAACTATGATTTCAGAAATGCCTCTTGTCTCAAAAATGGTTTCTTTGATCTGGCCACAAGTTCATGACATGGCTGCTGAAAAGAAAAGCCTAGAGCAATCTTAGTCTATACTAGGAGAAGTCTAATGACTGGATTAAAGAAAGGCACAATTCCACTATACTCTGAGCCAGACAAATAATCTCTAAAGTATGAGGTCCAGTTCTTTGTGCTCCATTTTAAAGGAGAAGTAAACACCTAAGAGTAGGTTCCAAATAGTGTTTCCAGTATAATGAAAATCCTGCAAATCATTCATACAAGGAAGGAATGAAAAAACTGGGAATGTTTAGCATAAAGGTAAAATTAAGAGAAATCATAAAACCTATCTTAAGTATTAAAAGTAAATGTAAAATGAAGGGAATGAATGAGACAATCTTCCAGTCCCTCCTACTCTATGATTTTGTTGTTAGAAAGAATCAGATTTTAACATCTTTCCCACTAAGCCACTAAAATTGTCAAATAATGGAAGGAGCTGCTTCAAAAGAAGAGTAAAGTGACCATTCTTGAAGATATTCAAGCAAAATACAGAATAATCTTTCAGGAATACTCTAGAAGGGTTACTTGCAGTGTAGGAGGGTCACTATATAATGTACTGAAGAATGCAATTCTGGAATCAGACTTGAGTTTGACACCTGGATCTGTCGATTCTTAGCTATATAAACCTAGGCGAGTTAACCTCTCTGAATCTGATTCCTCATTTATAAAAATGCAGACAAAAATAGGATACTTCTAGGAGTTGTTGAAAAGATTAAGTAAAAAACTGCAGGTAAGCATTTATCACTGTGCCTGACATACAATGAAAACTCAATAGATGTCTGATATCATTATTATTGAATGGGACTAGATAATCTTTAAAGTATCTTCCAATTATAAGAGCCTATGGGTCCATAAACAAACTTTGGTAATATCACCAAAGCAGATGTAAATCTCCTGCCTGTTATAATGCAAGAGTCTCTTCATCTATTGAGATTCATTTCCTGCCATCACAACAACATGCCAGCCAACAGGGTCTACTTTTCCTGGTAAGATACCATTTGGCCTGGCTGAGTTGGGGCCTGATCCATACCAGACAAGTAGGGAACACTGTCTGGGACACAGCAGGATTATAAGAGCTGGTGGCAATATATAAGTTAGTATAGGCATGGGCTGGACAGAAACCAAAATAAGAGACCAGCAATGGCAGAGCTAGTTGCAATAATAGAATAGGGTAAACAAACATAGTTTGTTACCAGTAGTAACTTAAACTGTATGAATCTAAAAAAATTAAACAATATTTAAGATCAAATAGTCCAAAATCCAAAATTTTAAATGCAGTCAGAGAAAGCTTTAATGAGCCTGTTGCAACACCCAGGTGGGTCACAAGAAAGAAGTTATTTTGACAAATATTCCTTACAATGAGCTGGGCACTGTGTTAAGTACTTACACACATTATCTTATTAAAACTTCACAACAACTCTTTATCACCACCAGCATTTTATGCACATAGAAACTGAAGCTCAGAGAAATTGAATAATTTGCCTAAGATCACATCGCTAGTAAAGCACATGAGCTAAGGCAGGTCTCTTAAGAATGAATTCATCATATCCATTCGGTCTTCACTGTCCATATCCCATAGGAAAAAAAATATCTTCTGATTGGAGTTGGGGACTTATTGAGATAAGAGGTTGCTCCTGAGAACTCTACTAACATGCACCTTGGGGGGAAGGAGTGCTTTCCTATCATCAATGTTAGAATCATGATGTTGTGTGATCTACTTGTATCAGGCTGGGCCACAGAGATCCTATCATAACCACACCATAACCCCAACTCTGCAATTTAATTTTTCCTCCATGTGAAGTGAGGCACTATCAATTCTGCCTTACTTCAGAAGAATGGAAAATATATGGGCTAAACACTGAGTTCATATATGTGACGATAACATTCAATTCTTATTTCCAAAGGAGTCACTCTTCACTGACCCAAAGTTTACAAGAAAAATGTTCTTACTTCCCCAAATAATTAGCAAGCCATGAGGGTGCACACCTACAGAGGACATTAGGCCAAAGGATACTCAGGAAAGAGTGAATGCAAATCATAACAACAGGATGTAGAAACTCTTAATAAAAAGTAAAATTGGATCAGAGATACAGTTCTTTACCTGAATACTGTATACCATGATTTGAAAGGAATTTTGATAATTTTTATAACTGTACAAAATTATCATAAAGTTCATAAAAGTTCATTAAAAGATCATAATTGTTGCTCAAAAATGTTAGCGTTATCTTAGAGATAGCACTCCCCTTCAAGAAGAGAGAAATTATCTCTATGGAGATTTGATGGGAAAATGAAATAACTGAGATGAGAAAAAGATGAAAATAACACAGAGCATGATAATTTATTATATAGGATCTCAGTTGTGCTTATAGACTAAGCTATGGTTATTAATATTAAACTATCATTGTTTCACATGATTACATTCAGAAGTTGATGTGTTATCATTTTGGTTCTATGGCAGGCAGACAGCACAGAAAAATTTTTTTTCAGACTTTAAAAGAGAAGTCACCTCTAGTGTTTTCTTTATTAAGTTAGACCTGGTAACCAAAGAATAATGCAGTAAAATTGGGGTCAGCATAATGTTGTGGAAGAAAAGGATATGAGCCTTTCGTGAAAGTCTACCATGAATAGGTATTGTGCTAGAGATTTTACATGTTATTTCATCTAATCTTAAAGTCAAATCTGTGAGGCAAGCCTCATCACCCCATTTTGTAATGAGGCAACTGAGTCCCCAAGATGTTAAGAAACAAGTAGCCAAGAACACACTGCCAGCAAGACCATTACATAGAGGTTACTTAGCCGCCTTCTAATTATTAATTTGATGTTTCCCTTCTCAAAAGGCTATTTATATTGTTTGAAAAGATCAACAAAATTGATAAACCTTTAGCTAGACTGATGAAGCAAAAAATAAAGAAGACTCAAACTACTAAAATCAGGAATGAAAGAGGGGACAATACTACTGACTGTAAAGATATATAAAGGATTATAAAGGAATACTATGAACAGCTGTATGTATACAAATTAGATAACTTAGCTGAAATGGTCAAATACCTAAAAAGAAAAAAAAAACTACCAAAATTGACTGAAGAAGGAATTGAAAACCCGAATATAACTATAACAAGTAAAGAAATTAAATTAGTAATGAAAAAACAACTCACAAAAAAAGCCTAGGCTCAGATAGCTTTACCGGCAAATTCTAATAAACATTTAGAGGACAATTAACACCCACCCTTCACAAACTCTTCCATGAAATAGAAGAGCAAGGAACACGTCCCCACTTATTCTATGAGGTCAGTATTACCCTGATGCCAAAACCAGACAAAGACATCACAAGACAAGAAAACTATAGACCAATATCTCATGAATGTAGGCATGAAATTCCCAACCAGATACTAGCAAACTGAATCCAGCAACATAGAGAAAGGATTATACACCATGACCAACTGGGATTTATCCCAGGAATTCAGGTTTAACATCAGAAAATCAATTAATGAAATACACCATATGAATAAAGGGAAAAATAAATATTTCAAAAGACATAAAAACATGTTGACAAAATTCAACACCCTTTCATAATGAAAACATTCAACAAATTAGGAATAGAAGGGAACTTCCTCAACTGGATAAAACGTATCAAGGAAAGACCCAGAGTTAATATTGTACTAAATGGTGAGACTAGACAAGCCAAGGTTGTCTGCCCTCAACACTTCTTCTCAGTATTGTACTGGAGGTTCTAGCTATGAAATTAGGCAATATAAAGAAATAAAAAGGATCCATATTGGAAATGAAGAAGTAAAACTATCTCTACCTGCAGATGACATGATATTTTATAAGGAAAATCCTAAGGAATCCACAAAAAAACTATTAGAGCTAATAAATGAGTTCAGCAAGTTTGTAGGATGCAAAGTCAATATAAAAAAATTAGTTGTATGTCTATACTTGTAACAAACAATTGGAAATGAAATTTTAAAATAATTTCACTTCCAATAGCATCAAAAACAAAATAAAAACAAATAAATAATCCTATTTAAAAGTGGGCAAAGGAACTGAAATAGACATTTTTTCAAAGAAGATATACAAATGGCCAACAGATACAGGAAAAGGTGTACGACATCATTAACCATCAGGGAAATGCAAATCAAAACCACAATGAAATATCCCCTCACACTTGTTAGAATGGCTATTATTGTTACCAAGGCTGTTGCCCAGAATCATATCCCTGCCCCTCACTTGAATAGTAAGCAATTACTCTTATCTGTTTCAGGAGGAAGCTGCAAAGAGAAAAAACAAGAACTGTTTAGAACCAACTAGGCCCAAGATGGTGGAAGATTTGACTTCCAGCAGACCTTGAGCCTCATTATAGGCTCATTGTAATACTTTAGCATGCTAAATGGGACACCCAGCTGTGCCATGACAGTTGACTGATTGCCATGACAACAATCGGAAAAGCCCATACAAGGACTGAAAAGGACAGTTGCATCAGTTCCGGGTCCAAATCACACCGCTGTTCTCAGATAAGTCATGAAAATATACTCCTCCCACTTTTTTCAATTCCCTCCCTTTTACCTTGACCCTCCTATATATTTCGTGTCTCCACCCAAATTGGGTTGAGAAGTTGATTTATGAACTAGGTTCCTGCTTCTCCATTCTTTGGCCACTGAATAAAGCTTGTACTGTTCCAGTCTCAGCATTGGTTTTGTTATTGGCTGCATGAATCCAACTGGAAAAAGAACCTCCCTGGCTGAGACAGGGGCTCTTGGCCCAGGCTAGGACCCTGCATGGGGTCAACCAATTCAGTAACATTATCAAAAAGACAAGAGATAAACAAGTGCTGGTGAGGATGTGGAGAAAAGGGAACACTTATGCACTACTGGTGGGAATATAAACTAGTATAGCCACTATGAAAAACAATATGGAGGTTCCTCAAAAAATTAAAAACAGAACTACCATATGATCCAGCAATCCCACAATATCCAAAGGAAATGAAATCACTATCTCAAAGAGATATCTGAACCCCCATGTTCATAGCAGCATTATTCACAATAGCCAAGACATGGAAACAACCTAAGTATCCTTCAATGGATGAATGGATAAAGAAAATGTGATAATTATATATATATGTATACATATATATAAAATATGATATTATTCAGCCATAAAAAAGGAAATTCTGCCATTTGTGACAACATAGATAAACTTGAAGGGAATTATCCTAAGTGAAATAAATCAGACAGAGAGAGATAAATACCCTATGATCTCACTTATATGTAGAATCTGAAAAAATCCTGAACTCATAGAAACAGAGAGTAGATTGGTGGTTGCAAGGGGAGTGGGGGGTGGGGGGAACAGGTGGTGGGGAATAGGTGGAGGTAGTCATAGTCAAAGGGTACACACTTCCAGTTATAAGATGAATAAGTTCTGGGTATCTAATGAATAGCATAGTGGCTCTAGTCAACAATACTATATTGTATATTTGAAACTTGCCAAGAGAATAAATCTTAAAAGTTCTTAACATACACACCCAAAAAAGGGAAACTATGTGAGGTAATGGATGTGTTTACTAACCTTTCTGTGGTAGTCATTTTGTGATATACACATATATCAAATCATAAGTTGTATACCTTAAACTCACACAATGTTATATGTCAATTATATTGCAATAAAGGTGGAAAAACATAATCTCTATAAAAATCCCAACCAGAATCTTTGCAGAAATTGGACAGGCTAATCTTAAAATTTATATGGAGATTCAAGGGACATATAATAGCCAAAATAATCTTGAAAAAGAATAAAGTTAGAGGACTCACACTTCCTGATTTCAAAACTTACTACAAAGCTACAAAGTTATTAAGACAGTGTGGTACTGGCATAAGGATAGACATATTTATCAGTGGGACTGGCCTAAGGATAGACATATAGATCAATGGAGGAGTACTGAGAATCCAGAAATAAACCCTTACATTTACAATTAACTGATTTTTCACAAGGGTGCCAAGACAATTCTATTCAATGGGGGAAAATAATAGTCTATAAACAAATGGTGCTGGGACAACTGTATGCCCATGTGCAAAAGAATGAAGTTGGACCCCTTCTTCATACCATACAGGAATATTAACTCAAAATGGATCACAGTCTTCAGTGTAAGAGCTAAAACTAAAAAATCCTTAGAAGAAAACATTGGAGTAAATACTTGTGAACTTGGGTTAGGCAATAATTGCCTAGAAACGACACCAATAGCACAAACAACAAATGAAAAAATAGATAAATTGGACATTATCAAAATTAAAACATTTTATGCTGAAAAGGACACCATTAAGAAAGTGAAAAAAACCAACCCACAAAACTGGAGGCAATATTTGCAAGTCATACATATATCTGATAAGGAACACATATCCAAACTATATAAAGAACTCCTACAACTCAATAGGCAAAGGATGTTCACAAAGATTTCTACAAAGGACATATACAATTAGCCACTAAACACATAAAGGAGATGCTCAATATTGCTAATCTTTTTTTTTTGAATTTTTGAATTTTATTTTATTTTTTTATACAGCAGGTTCTTATTAGTCATCAATTTTATACACATCAGTGTATACATGTCAATCCCAATTGCTCAATTCATCACACCACCATCCCCACCCCCCTGCAGCTTTCCCCCCTTGGTGTCCATACGTTTGTTCTCTACAACTGTGTCTCAACTTCTGCCCTGCAAACCGGTTCATCTGTACCATTTTTCTAGGTTCCACATACATGCGTTAATATACGATACTTCTTTTTCTTTTTCTGGCTTACTTCACTCTGTATGACAGTCTCTACATCCATCCACGTCTCAACAAATGACCCAATTTCGAGCCTTTTTATGGCTGAGTAATATTCCATTGTATATATGTACCACATCTTCTTTATATCCATTCATCTGTCGATGGGCACTTAGGTGGCTTCCATGAGCTGGCTATTGTAAATAGTGCTGCAATGAACATTGGGGTGCATGTGTCTTTTTGAATTATGCTTTTCTCTGGGTATATGCACAGTAGTGGGATTGCTGGGTCATATGGTAATTCTATTTTTTGTTTTTTAAGGAACCTCCATACTGTTCTCCATAGTGGCTGCATCAATTTACATTCCCACCAACAGTGCAAGAGTGTTCCCTTTTCTCCACACCCTCTCCAGCATTTATTGTTTCTAGATTTTTTGATGATGGCCATTCTGACCGGTGTGAGATGATATCTCATTGTAGTTTTGATTTGCATTTCTCTAATGATTAATGATGTTGAGCATTCTTTCATGTGTTTGTTGGCAATCTGTATATCTTCTTTGGAGAAGTGTCTATTTAGGTCTTATGCCCATTTTTTAGACCTGGTAGCAGTTGCCTTATGTATTGAGGTGCTCCTATGTTGGGTGCATATATATTTATAATTGTTATATCTTCTTCTTGGATTGATCCCTTGATCATTATGTAGTGTCCTTCTTCGTCTCTTGTAATAGTCTTTATTTTAAAGTCTATTTTATTTGATATGAGTATTGCTACTCCAGCTTTGTTTTGATTTCCATTTGCATGGAATATCTTTTTCCATTCCCTCACTTTCAGTCTGTATGTGTCCCTAGGTCTGAAGTGTGTCTCTTGTAGACAACATATATATGGGTCTTGTTTTTGTATCCATTCAGCAAACCTGTGTCTTTCAGTTGGAGCATTTAATCCATTCACGTTTAATGTAATTATCGATATGTATGTTCCTATGACCATTTTCTTAATTGTTTTGGGTTTGTTTTTGTAGGTCCTTTTCTTCTCTTGTGTTCCCCACTTAGAGAAGTTCCTTTAGCATTTGTTGTAGAGCTGCTTTGGTGGTGCTGAATTCTCTTAGCTTTTGCTTGTCTGTAAAGCTTTTGATTTCTCCAGCGAATCTGAATGAGATTCTTGCCAGGTAGAGTAATCTTGGTTGTAGGTTCTTCCCTCTCATCACTTTAAGTATATCATGCCACTCCCTTCTGGCTTGTAGAGTTTCTGCTGAGAAATCAGCTGGTAACCTTATGGGAGTTCCCTTGTATGTTATTTGTCGTTTTTCCCTTGCTGCTTTCAATAATTTTTCTTTGTCTTTAATTTTCGCCAATTTGATTACTATGTGTCTCGGCATGTTTCTCCTTGGGTTTATCCTGTATGGGACTCGCTGTGCTTCCTGGACTTGGGTGGCTATTTCCTTTCCCATGTTAGGGAAGTTTTCGACTATAATCTCTTCAAATACTTTCTCGGGTCCTTTCTGTCTCTCTTCTCCTTCTGGGACCCCTATAATGTGAATGTTGTTGCGTTTAATGTTGTCCAAGAGGTCTCTTAGGCTGTCTTCATTTCTTTTCATTCTTTTTTCTTTAGTCTGTTCCACAGCAGTGAATTCCACCATTGTGTCTTCCAGGTCACTTATCCGTTCTTCTGCCTCAGTTATTCTGCTATTGATTCCTTCTAGTGTAGTTTTCATTTCAGTTATTGTATTGTTCATCTCTGTTTGTTTGTTCTTTAATTCTTCTAGGTCTTTGTTAAACATTTCTTGCATCTTCTTGATCTTTGCCTCCATTCTTTTTCTGAGGTCCTGGATCATCTTCACTATCATTATTCTGAATTCTTTTTCTGGAAGGTTGCCTATCTCCACTTCATTTAGTTGTTTTTCTGGGGTTTTATCTTGTTCCTTCATCTGGTACATAGCCCTCTGCCTTTTCATCTTGTCTGTCCTTCTGTGAATTTGATGTTCCTTCCACAGGTTGCAGGATTGTAGTTCCTCTTGCTTCTGTTGTCTGCCCTCTGGTGGATGAGGCTATCTAAGAGGCTGGTGGAAGTTTCCTGATGTGAGGGACTGGTGGTGGGTAGAGCTGACTGTTGCTCTGGTGGGCAGAGCTCAGTAAAATTTTAATCCGCTTGACTGCTAATGGGTGGGGCTGGGTTCCCTCCCTGTTGGTTGTTTGGCCTGAGGCAATCCAACACTGGAACCTACCTGGGCTCTTTGGTGGGGCTAATGCCAGACTCTGGGAAGGCTCACACTAAGGAGTACCTCCCAGAACTTCTGCTGCCAGTGTCCTTGTCCCCACGGTGAGCCACAGCCACCCCCCACCTCTGCAGGAGACCCTCCAACACTAGCAGGTAGGTCTGGTTCAGTCTCCCCTGGGGTCACTGCTCCTTCTCCTGGGTCCCGATGCACACACTACTTTGTGTGTGCCCTCCAAGAGTGGAGTCTCTGTTTCCCCCAGTCCTGTCAAAGTCCTGTAATCAAATCCCACTAGCTTCAAAGTCTGATTCTCTAGGAATTCCTCCTCCCGTTGCCGGACCCCCAGGTTGGGAAGTCTGACATGGGGCTCAGAACCTTCACTCCAGTGTGTGGACTTCTGTGGTATAAGTGTTCTCCAGTCTGTGAGTCACTCACCCAGCAGTTATGGGATTGGATTTTACTGTGATTGCGTCCCTCCTACTGTCTCATTGTGGCTTCTCCCTTGTCTTTGGATGTGGGGTATCTTTTTCGGTGAGTTCCAGTGTGTTCCTGTCGATGATTGTCCAGCAGCTAGTTGTGATTCTGGTGTTCTCACAAGAGGGAATGAGAGCACGTCCTTCTACTCCACCATACATTTATGATGAGGACAGGGCTGAGTGAGGCTCCCCATGTCTGCTCCAGCTGGTGTCCTCACATAGATTTTTCATAGTCAGTTCAATATTGCTAATCTTTAGGGAAATGTAAATCAAAACCTCCATTGAAGTACCACTTCAGACTTATTAGGACGGATATAATAATAAAGACAGATAATAACAAGTGTTATCAAGGATGTTGAGAAACTGGAACCCTCATATGTTCCTTGTTGGAATATAAAACAGTGCAGTCACTTTAAAAAAGTCTGGCGGCCCCTCAAAAAGTTAAACATAGAGTTACCATATGACCCAGAGATTCCACTCCTAGGTATATACTCAAGAGAACTGAAAACAAATGTCCACACAAAAACATGTAAATAAATGTTCATAGTGGCATTATTCATAATAGCCAAAAAGTGGAAACAATCCAAATGTCCATCTACTGATGAATGGATAAACAAAATGTAAAAACCATACAATGGAATATTCTTTAACCATAAAAAGAATGAAATACTGATTCATGCTACTACATGAATGACCTTGAAAATATTATGCTAAGTGAAAAAAACAATACTTAAAAAACACACATTATATGATTCCATTTAAATGAAATGTCCAGAATAGTCCAATCTATAGAGACAGGAAGTAGATTAATGATTCTAGGGATTGGAGGAGAGGAAGATTAGGGAGAAATGGGGGAGTCACTGGTTATGGATACAGGGCTTCTTACTGTGACTCTAAAGTTGATTTTGATAATAGTTGCACTATTCTGTGAATATACTAAAAATCATTGAATTGTACACTTTGACTGAGTGAAGTATATGGTATGTGAATTTTATCTTAATAAGTCTGTTGTTTAACATAAAAGCAGGGGTGAGTAAAACTACTGGCACTTTGGCATGGATTAAGGCAGTGCACCAAACTATACCAGTGGCCGCTATATTCTTTACCGCCATGCACTTGTGAGAAAAGAAATACCATTTCACTTAAGAATGTTCTTGATGAAGCGGAAGAAATTATAGTTATTGTTCATTTAAATGTTATTTATGTTAATATGCATTGGGTTTGTTATTGTGATTTTTAAATAAATTAATAAAATTTCCAAGACTATAGAAATTATAAGAAACTTGTAATGCCACATAACATACTACATTTATATAACACACCACATCCTTCTGAACTGACTTTAGTTTGGTTAGGTAGCTTGTAGAGGTTAACAACTCTTCATCTGTGTTAGCAATAATTAAAAATCCTCTTCTGCCTTTCTCAAGAGGTACAATATACCCAAATGTATTTGGGTGAGGGTGCTAGAAACCCGTTTATTTTATTCTTAAAAATGAAGAAAGTTCTTTCTAAAACATGTTGCTTAAGGTCTTAATTTTTGAAATCTGTTTCACTATATCTTGAATTGTACAATATGTTGCAATATGGTCTAATATGCTAGTTCTAGATGTCATAGTTAATACAAATTTTAAAATGATTCTTCCAAATTACCTAGGTCCTAAATCTATTCATTCAAATATTTATTGTACTTGTTTCTATATCCTAAAGGCCCAGATATTATCAGCTAATAAAACACAACATTTGAATAAATGTTCCCATGAATTCATTTGCTGTAATCTTGTTACAACACAAAAGATATTTGCTAACTGGCTCCAAGGGACAATAAAAAATTAGTTGAATAATTTATTTCAAATATAAGAGCTGTTAAGTATTGCAGTACTTTTAAAATTAAATTTTAGTTTCCTCCATTATTCAGAAACACATCAGTTGTAAATGGTTCCATTTCAGGAAATTTTCTTGGTTCTCTCTCTCCCTGGGTAGTCACTGAAAAGACTTTCAGGAAGATGCAAGTTTTCAGAAAAAAAGTTAAGCAAGTAATGAATACTGCCAAACTACTGTTTCTTTGTTCCAGCACCCATATATAAATGAAATAAGACAAAACCAAGAGGTTTAAAAATTAAAAATCTCCTAAAATAAATACTTCTTTCCATCTATCTTCACTCTCCAAACTAAAAAGTTCCAAGTTCTTATCCAATCTCATTCTCTCAGCATTCTGGTGGGTAGAGATGTACAGGTATACAACATCTAATAAAATTCCAGGCCACAGTCACTGAATAAATGAGCAAAGCTAAACAAATGGTATTCCTTATCAAATAAACACTAACATGATTGAGCATACAGCATTTCAATCAGTCAACATCTGTTCTATAATCGTATTTCCTATGTTATAAATGTAGTGTGAATGAACAATTCATTTTTATAGATTTACTGCCTCTTGCTGCTTCACCATTGTATTTCAATTCTAGTTAGAGGGACTTGAACAGGAAAGAATACACTGAATGCAGAAAAACTTGATTATCCATAACCTCTCAGGAATGAGTTAGCCAAGCTGTCCAGCTAGTTAAGAGCTTAAACATACTTCAGAAACAAACTATTTTTAATTTAATCTGTTGACTAGAAACTAAACACAATACTCACTGCTTATCTTCATAAGCATAATAAGGTGGATGATCACAATTTAATCATTTTTTGATGAATTTGGGCCATTATTATGAACAACAATTACTGCACTGTATTATAATGCACTGATGCCCTCAAGGCTTATTTAAGCAGTATAGGGCTATTAGTCCCACATTGCTGTGAGTTCTTGGCCTGTTTTTTGTTTTTTCTGTCCCTACCCTTATAATCAGCTGTCCTTCCCTCCTACTATCGTCTATGAGCCTTTCTAACATTTCTAAATTGCTTCTCCACAGCTGTTGGCTGGGAAATCCGATAATCATGATTTAAGCATAATGACAAGTAAATGAATTATGAGTACGGATTTGAGGAGCTTACCCTATAAAGTGTACGAGCTTAAGTGTATGGATTTTGTGACACATACTTTATCTATACAAAGCCTTTTTTCTCCATCCTAGTTCTTAGGTGAGGTTACTAGACCACTGAATTCCAGCTGTGTGATACACAGCTGTATCACACAGCTGGGGAGGTTTGATAAAACCTCCTTTACCATCAGAACAATTTATGATCTGGTACAAAGTCCTTAGGCAATTAAAACAAGGTTTGATTAAGACAAATCTACTTCTTCTATTTCTTCGGCAACTGCAGATAAAAAAGTATAGTCTTTCTAAGCTGGAACACTCAGAATAACCTAAGAAACAAATTGCATAGAGATTAAATACTTTGGAAGCATGACTTAGAAATCTGAAAATTCATATAAAACTAAGTATATAAATAGTAGAACAAATTCAATTCAGTTTTAATCAGTAAACGCTTAGTGAGCATCTACCATGTTCAAGGCATTATACTAGACACCACAGAGGATATAATAATGAGTAATACACAGTCTGTGCTTTCAGAACTTAATATCTAATAAGGAAGACTGAATACAAATGACTAAGATGAAAGGCAAAGAAAGGTAAGGGATGTAAGAAAAACATAAACAAGATATCATGGGAGCTCAAAGAAATGAGAGATAAAATTTAGTATGCAGAGAAGAATCAGAAAATCACAAAGCATTCCATGGAATAAATGGCATTCATGATGAGCCTTACAGGCTGGGTGGGTTCTTAAGAGAGTAGAAGAGGCAGCAGTAGTAGGTGTCTGGGGCTGAGGAAACTGCAATCATTCATTCCACAAATATTTACTGAGAGTTTATCATGTGTCAGGTACTGTTGTAGTTACTGGGGTAGAGAGGTAAACAAAACAGACAAAAATCCCTGCCCTAAAGGAGCTGATATTACAGTGGTGGGGGGGGGGGAATAAACAAAAATAGTAACAGTAATAACAACAATAACAGCTAACACATTAGCTCACTTAACATGTCAGGCACTAAGTGCCTAACATATAAATTCCTTTCAGCTTCAAAACATCTCTGTGAAGTGGATTACTATTGTCTCTATTTTACAGATAGAAAACTGAAAGCAGAGGTTAAATAAACTACCCAAAAGCACACAGGAGAAATGGAAGCATGATTCAAACCTGGGGTGTCCAAGCTATAGACTCTGTTTTCTTAATCATTATGCTACACCAAATAAGCATGGTCTGTAACATGTTATTGATGTAAACACTATATTCAAGGAGCAGTAGGCCAATTTATCTGGAGCGCATAAGGGAATAGTGGAGGATAGAGCTAAAGAAATAGGTTGGGCTCATACTATGGAGGGCCTTGAGTACAAGACAGGAGTCTGCCTGCTGAATTAAGTGCAATTAGAAGCCATTGAAGATAGCCATATAAATAGTGCCTCACTTTATAAAGGATGAACTGGACTGAGGAGAGAGGCCAGGAGAGGAGTCCAGATTTACCACTGAACATTTATTAAGACTACTGACACAGCACAAGTGAAAAGTAATTAAGGAATAGAATATAATATGATATGATATGATATAATATAATACAAAATAATATAAATTATAGGATTTCCAAGAAACAAGAGATAAAACATACAAACAGTAATTTAAAAACTCATTCTTTCCAGTTCAGGGCAAAACCTTGAAGTCATTCTTGACTCCTCTGTTTCCTCTCATATCTCACATCCAATCAATAGCAAATCCAGAATCCAACAATCTTTCACCACTTTCCCTACCACTACCCTAGTCCAGGCCATCATTAACTCTCGCCTGGCTTACTGCAATAGCTTCCTTCCTTACTCCCTGCTTCTACCCTTGCCCCACTACAGTCTAGCCTCAACCCAGCTGCCAGTTATCCTGTTAAAAAAAAAAAAAGGCAAGTCAGCTTGCTCCTTTGCACAAAACCCTCCAATGGCTTCCCATTTCACCCCCAATAAAAAGCGAAAGTCTTTACAATGGCCTACACAGCCTGCATGATTTGGTCCTCTTCCCTCATGTCTCTAACCTCTCCTCCTACTACTCTTCCTTTTACTCACTCTGCTTCAGTCAGAATGCCACTTTGCTATTCCTGGAACATTTATGTTCTCCCCCATCTCAGGGTCTTTATACTTGCTAGTCCTGCCTGGAATGTTCCACTTGTCTCTTCTCATATCTGCCTGGCTCTCTCCTGAACTCCTTCAGATCTCTATTCAAATGTCACCTTCTAAAGTTAGCTTTCCTGGAGTATACCATTTAAAATTGTGGGCACATACAACTCTGTCACCATATTCCCTATCCAATGTCCCTAATTTTTCTCCATATAACTTTTTGTTATCTGACATTCTACATATTTTACTTATCTGCTTGTGTGTCTTCTTCCACTGCAGTATCAGCTCTAAGACGGCCAGGATTTTTGTCTGTTGTGTTCACTGTTATATCCTCAGTGCCTTAAATAGGGCCTGGCACATGGTAGCTCTCAATAAACATTTATTGAATGAATGAATGAATGAATTCAGGAATAACAAGAGGAAAGAAACAAGGGACACTGAAGAATTAGAATTTATATAAGAGGGCAACTGATGGAATGGATGAAGCAAGGAAGGAAAAAGAATCAAAATGCCTTCATGGTGTCCAGACTCCAGGAATGGAAGTAGCATTAGCAGAAATAGGTTAGGGGAAACTGACTGGAGAGGTAAAATTAATTCATTTTTAGACATGATGAGTATATGGTATGGACACTAATGAGAGATCAAGCGATGCAAGCCTGGAGCTTAAGAAAGAGGTCAGGGGTAAAGACATAGGTTTGGGGATTATTAATATAGAGATAATAGTGTTAGAGCAAATAGGACAGAACCTTGGGAAAAGCTACATGGTGGGGGCAGGGCGGGGGCGTTCCAAGGAAGAAAATCTGTCAGGGAGGTAGAAAGAGAACCAAAATAATGCCATGTCATCAAGCCAAGAGAGGAAAGAGTTACAAAAAGGTGATGGTAAATTAGTATTAAATATTGGAAGAGGAGTCAAGAGGCTTCTTAGAACAAGCAGGTTGATTTGGCAATTAGGAAGCCATTGGTGACCTTTGAGGGAGGTGTTTCATTGAAGTGGCAGGGGCAGAAGCCAAATTCCAAGGCATTTTATAAAGGTACAATTCTTTCAATAGGCTTAACAGAATAAAAATGTTCATATCCTTTTGCTTAATAATCCCATTCCTTGGAATTTATCTTAAAAAATGGTTCAACAAAAGAATAAAAGTAAACAAATACATGAATGCAGGAAGATGTACATTTCATTGTTGTCAGTAATTATAAACATTTGTAAACTATTTGAAATGTCCAACCAAAGGAAAATAGTTTAGTAATGTATGATAGAGTAAAACAATAAAATACTTGTTAAATATTATAAAGAATATGAAAAAAGGGACGTTTGATATGTTAAATAGAAAAAAATTTAATTTAAATTTAATTTTAAACTTAATTTAAAATGTACGCCATCCATTCATCTGACATTTAATTATGGAGCCCCTCCTAATGTGATATACACATACCAGATACACAGTGGCAGACAAAACCGACAGGACTTTTACCCACATAAGACTTACAGTCTGTGATTAAAACTGTGAGAAAAAGTATACATGTATGCAAACAGAGAAAAGTATACCCTCAAATGACAAAAGCTGTATGTTATGATGATAGGATTGTGGCTTTTCTCCTCAATATATTTGAAGAAAAATAACTTTCCAATAAATAAAGAGAAAAGTAAATCTTTATAGCAATGAAAGGAAGAAGAGAGGTGACTTGACAGGTTAGCAGGGCTTGAAGAAATGTTTTCCAGAAGTGGGAACCTGAGCATGTGCCAAGACAAAGGAGATAGCACAGAGGCAGAGCTTGAAAATTCACACATCTTTCTTACTGCAACAGCTAATTTAACATATCCATTCTGAGAGCTCCTCAAATTCCTTGGAGAATGGACTTTGAATAGCCTAGAATAGCTGTCCTAGGGCTGACATTTAAACATGTCTCTTGTGAACACTAATAAAGAGCCCACCCTCCACTTTAAAAAAGCTTGATTTGGACAATAAATTTCATAGTAAAAGTACTGAACATGGAGGAAACAGTTACTGAACATTATTAGCTCTCAGGAATTGCCTCAGACTACAGAATGTATTCACCTCATTCCAATAACTTTGCTTCTAAATGATTTTTTTTAATAGAGCAAAAATTGGCTGGGAGTGGGGTATATTTTTATTACCACTTAAAAGGAAAATAATTTAATGAAAGTGTGCGATAGCACATCTAATACGCTGACCTCTCAGTTCCTTAACCTCCTAATCTTCAATGACTCTCCTCCATTCCATGTCAGCCACCAACTCCCCACACCTTGTTATCATCACTCGTTAACACTTCTTCAAAATCACTAATTCAAATATGACATTATCTGACCACAACCTTCCAGGTTTCTGGTTCAATTACTTCCACTATCACCATTCTTTCAGCTCATCAAGATTTCCAGTTCACTGATCCCTCCTCCTCTATTTTCTCCCTATTCATCAGAATTTTCTTCACTTCTTTCCTTATCCAGCTTGAGTTCTGAAACTGATCAGGACTCTGTGGGGCCCTCTGGGCACAAAGGCCTTACCGGGTCCCCCATTTCTTATTTGCAGGATAAAGGCCTTAGCCTCCTAGACTTTCCCTGAGTACCAAAGGGCAGATTCAAACAGTTACTAATCAGGGAAGTAAGGGAATGCAAAAACAAAGGAAGACCAATCAAGAAACAACAGTGCAGCAGCCATTAAAGCAGGATCCTGGTTCCTGCTCAAGGGATATACATCTTTGAGTTCTTCTGCAGGAACAACTTTTTCAAATTTTCTCCATCCTCCACCCAGGTGGAGGATGGTAACTTCAGGCTAAGCACAAGATTCCTGGAACACCACCTTGTTACCTCACCACCAACCAATCAGAAGAAAGTCACACGCCCTGCAGCCCTCACCCCAAATTTTCCCTATTAAAACTTCTCCCCCAAAACCATTGGGGGGTCGGATTTTTTCGAGCACAAACCACCCGTTCTCTCAGTTGGCTCTGAGGTATACCTTTCTCTGCTCCAAACTCCAAAATTTCTGTTTGTTTGGCCTCACTGTGCATCAGGTGCACAAACTTGCATTCAGTAACAGTTCCATGGTGCGTCACTGCAGTAACACTATTGCTAAAACCACAAATCTCCTGTCTCTGATGTTGTTGTTGACAAGGATAATGATGTTTTTGTACTCATCTAGCCAAAGTCCGACCACTGATCACTCCTACCATCTACTTTCTCTGCACCAGTATCCAGTGGCCAAGTATGGGGCAAATCACACAACAGGCAGATGAGTTTCAATACATAAAATCAAAATCACTACCCACAGCAGGGCCCTGAACACTGCTTACCAATCTTGTTGTGTTTCCCTGGTCAATATGCTCTTTTTCACTCTCCATCACAACTTTTTCAAATTTTCTCCACTCTCCTCAAAGCTCCAGTGCACTATTCCCCAGCATTACCCCTTTTCCGAAAATAAGAAACAGACTTTCTTCTTTCCTAGAAGAAACAGACTGTTATCTCCTTAAGGCTGGCACATAGCAGGTACTCAAATATATGATAAATGGAGGGAAAAAAGGATAAAAACATGAAAAGAAGAAAAACTTGGCATGGTAACCTTAAACATAGCACTTCCTTTTCTGTAAGCCTCGGTTTTCTCATTATAAAAAAGAGGTAGGTATATAACATTATTTAAGTGGCCCCCAGGTCTAAATGCTATGGTAATAAAATTTAGGCTCACATGTCAGGACCTATGAATACAACCTGTCCAGAGAAAGATTTTCTCAAAAGTGCACAAGCACAGGACTTCCTTGGCAGTCTACTGGTTAAGACTCCGCGCTTGTACTGCAGGGGGCGCGGGTTCGATCCCTGGTCGGGGAACTAAGATGCCACTTGCCACGTGGCGCGGCCAAAAAAAAAGTGCACAAGCAGTAGCCAGGAAATACCATCTTATCCCAGTTGGGGTAGGTGCTATAATTCACTGTTCAATAAATATTTACAACTGGCCCTTGAACAACATGGGTTTGAACGGAGCAGGTCCACTTATATTGGGATCTTTTTTCAAAAGTAAATACTACAGTACTACATCATCCTTGGACATAGAGGGCCAACTATAAATTCTACTCAGATTTTCGAATGAGCAGAGGGTCAGCCCCCCTAATGCCCGTGTTGTTCAAGGGTCTACTGTACTGAGTACCTTCTATGTGTAAAGATTTACAGGGGAAAATAAAGGCTATGTAAGACCTAGTCTTTGCCTTCATGGAGCTTTCAATCTACAAGGGGAAGAAAGACTTTATATAAATATCTCTATTAGGTGACACGTGCAGCTCCTTTTAAAAAGACTAGTGATTAATGACCTAGCAATTCTTATTACTTCCCAATCAACTGTGAAAAACTCTGATGGCTGTCAAAAAACTGTCACTTCCTAAGATATGATTTAACAGCATGCATTTCTTGAAAGTCCTGAAAGCCACATTTAGGAGTGGGTGAGTAGAGAAATGTGGAGTTAGCCCTGACTTATTAAAATGTTTTCAAATTTCAAGACATTCTGCACTTTTAAAAATGTTTTTCAATGGAAGAAACACCTTGGAAACATTTATTAAACCTATCTCTGCACAAATTTTATGGTCAGTGGAATGATTTTGAATGTATCAGCTTGCCGAAAAAAGAGAAGGAAGGAGAAAGAAAAATAGGTACTGACGTATCCATGCCTAGGGTTCTAAACTTGACCATGCATTAGAACCACCTAGGGATTTTTTTTTCCTTTTTTTTTTTTTTTGGCCATACCACGCGGCATGCGGGATATTAGTTCCCTGACCAGGGTTCGAACCCGAGCCCCCTGCATTGGGAACAGGGAGTCTTAACCACTGGACCTCCAGGGAAGTCCCTCCCCAGGGAATTTTTTAAAATACATAGTCCTGTCCCCCACCCCCACCCCAGCCCTACTCAGTCTCTGGGGTTTGAGCCCAGAAATTTGCATCTTCAAAGCTCCTCAGCAGACTCTGATGCACTGCCAGGTTTGAGAACTAAGGTCAGATCATTTAGATCATTCACTACTCCCAACCCCACAAGAATTTCTGCATCACAGAATAGCAAAATAACTTATTGATTTATTGCTAAAAATAGATTTCTTGAGGTTAGCAGGTTACTTTTAAATAAAATTTACTATACAATTGGGTTGTACTTTAAGTGACTTATGCACAGTTTATAATGCATTGGTGTCCCTTGTATATACAATACTTATGTCCATTTTCTAAGACTTGGAGCATAATTTTTAATTACTTTAAATGATTAGAGATTTATAGTTCTTATCACTTTGCTTTTATGCCACATTGTTGGTTATTGCTATGATTTATTTGATGAGGAGACTTTGGTCAGGTATACAGCCCCCAATTATAATATTGTTCCTGTAGGATAATATGATCCATTTTATGACACAGTTTCCAGGAACATCATGGTGGTAAAAAATCAGGGCCTGCCTGTACAAGTGTAGCTCAGTTTTCACAAAAGGTATGTTCCTGAAAAGTGGTATAAACTGAATTTCTATCAGTCAAGTCATTTAGAATCTATCAAGGATCTGCTTAACATAAAAGGAACTCTTTGGTAAAGAAAGGAATAATTTTAGAAATTTAAAGCTTATTTTATTTGCTCTGAAATTTTCAATTTAATACATGGAGAGATATTAAAACAGGGCACACTAATGTTTAAGTAAAAGCTAGTCCAGGCTACAGTACAAATGGTATTTCTCTTGAATATCAAACTGCAGATCATATACTTTGGAGCCAAAAGCTCACTGAATCTCCAGTCCAAGGAGGTTATCTTTTGTAGTGTTGGTGCATTAATCTAGCAAAGAATGTGGATGGCAAGTCTGTTTCTTTGTACTCTAAGATTTAAAGGGATCAGAGCACAGACAAATCCTCACACAGTGTTCCTCTGAGTAAGTGAAAATGGCAGGTGTGAGGATCCTCCTTTTTAAGAATCAGAAATACAAGCACAGGTTGATCTGTGTAGCTTAAATGGTGAGGACTTCTGAACTGCAGACAGGTAAACTAAATACATGAACCAACTGAATAAAAATTATTTGCTCTAAAGAATGCTGCTCAAACTAGCCATTTCCTAGGACAGAGACGGAAAGATTGTCAGAAAAGCCATGCCAAAGTACTTTGTAAACTCTTAAATACTATGCAAATATAGGAAGCAAAGTTCTCAGTAGAGAGTGAGGATGGGGGCAGTGGTGTTGGGGGTTTAGGGAGAGAGAATGTATGAAAAAATATCTAGAAAAGGGAGGGAGGAAATGGACTGGGAGGGTAACATTAACAGTCTAACTTGAGCTCTGTCGTCACGAATTTAAAGTGAGACCAGGTCATGTGTTTTTCTGTAGCTTCTTTAACTGCATGGGTACAAGCACCAAGTAGGCAGAGTTACTAGGACTGAGACTTTACCAAGTGCATAAAAAGAAGTGAGAGGAGGAAAGGGAGTTAAGGGTATATGCATGTCAGAGGCCTGAATTAGAGTGGTGGCACTAGAAATAGAAAAGGATAAGACTGAGATATCCCCTGAAGATCAGATTAATACGATTTAGCTAAGGAGCATAAGAGGCTCAAAAATGCCTCAACATAGGTTTAAGTCAGGCAATGGCATCTGAACACTTGCTGGGCACAGAGTACTGCACAGGTGAGATTTTAGAGCTCAGCTGCAGTCTAAATTTCCTCAGGTAGATCAGAGCTACCTGAGATGCACAGACAAGGCATATACCTGGCAAACAGTGGGCTAAGGAAATTAGGAGAGGAAGGCAAAAGTAATTTTGCCTAAATTGGCAATAGGTTTGATGGTATAGGGAGCAGAATTTGCCACCCCAAAGTCTCTTTGGAATATTAATTATTTTCAGTGGGTTATTTTCTAATAAACAGCAGATGTGAAAAACTGAAAACCAAGTAGGAGTTAGCCTTTTGTAAGAAACATTTACATTTGTAAGGGAACTCTCCACTTATAAGGTTATCTCCCTGGCAGTTCCAGGAAGAGGAGGACGACCAAATCTCTAGAAACTCTTATCAATGGAAAAAGCAGGACTTAAATTTGCATCACAATCAATCACCCTTGTTTGCTGTGCTTTTCCTGGTAACCTCCCATAACTTACTCTCCCTACCTTCAACATTTTCTTTAGCTGAGGATGGTATTTAAGGTGAGGGCTTTGGCCATTTTCGTGAGTTATCTGTTTGCCTAGGTCTCTCCCACGTGTGGACTGAAGAAAAATGCACAACATAACAGTTGTGAGTTACATTTTATTTGGGGACTTTACTGAGGACTATAAACAGCCTCTCAGATAGCTCTGAGGAACTGTTCCGAAGAAGTAAGGGAGGAGCCAGGATATATAGGAGTTTTTGCTGAAAACAAAAACATGTAATTGAACATCAAAAGATGACTGCTAATCACAAAAACCAGACACTCAAGTTAATAATTTTAGTACTTCTCCATGTATGGGAAGGTGTAAGAGCCTGGGCTTATTGAAATTATTCCTTTGATATGCATCTTAACTATCTAGGGCCAGTATCCTGTTTTTCTCCATCTGAATTCCCCTCAAGGCACACCGTGGGGGGAGTTGGGAGTGTGCAGACTGCGGTGGCTGCTGGCTTGATGCGGGCAACATTCATTGTTTGCTGGCATGGCAGGCAACATTCTTTGTTTACAGAAATGGCAGGCAACATTTTTTTTTGTCCGCACATGTATACATGTTATTAAACTTTGATTTTCTCCTGTGAATATGTCTCATGTCAATTTTAATTCTTAGACCAGCCAGAAGAACCTAGAAGGGTAGAGGAAAATTTCTTCTTCGTTGACAGTGGGCAAAGAGGTCAGTGGACAATGGAGGAGATTATCACCGAGCAATGAGATAGAGAGGCAGAATAGGCTCCTAGGACAGGATCAGTAATGAAGACTGGAATCATGGGTCAGGGAACAAGTATTTTATTGTGTGTGATTATGCTTGTTCCCTCTCACCCCCCTAAACTTTGCAGCATAATTTAAATCACAAAGAGCAATATATACTCTAGTGATGTAAATAATGGTGAACCTTCTTAAGATATCCCACAGGCATACACACACAACTGGAATGAATTCAGACACATGAGGAAAGTATGTGGTCAAAAATTTTTCAAATTTATCCAAAAGTGGTCACTAAAGGTAGGTATTATCATGCTAATAAGGAAACAGTGCAGAACAGAAGACAAAACTGGGGTATCTGAACACCTGGCTGCTAGTCCAAGTTGAGTAATCTGAGTTTCACTTTCATCATCTGTAAAAGAAGGTAAATGACACCCTCCCTACACAATCATAAGGTCTGTGCATAGGAATGTAAGATTCTTGAGGGCAGGGGCCTTTACTGTCTTGTTTGATACTGTATATCTAGCACTTAACCTGGCACATAGCAGGTGCTTATGAATATTTGTTAAGTGAATGAGTATAGGAGAGTGATTTTATATCTGAGAATTCTACACAAATCTCAAGTATGGGTTTTCTTCTTAACAATAATTCATATGAAATGAAAGCTGTTTCTATGATTATAGCAATTTAAATTCTCTAACATTTTGATATAACATCTTTAAGCACTATATCTTATTTCTTTCTTATGAGGTAGTTACGGAATGGCAGTAGCTCAGCAAGGACAGTTGGAAAGTTTAAGCAGTTAATTCTAAAATTATTTCCTGGACCAGCTCCATGGAGTCCAGAGGTAAAAGGTCAAAGACAAGAATGATGAACTTTTTCAACAGTGAAGCTACTTTCTATTGAGAATATTTAAGCTGGAAGCCTGCTAAAAAAGGCAAGAAGAAGGACTGTGGAGTCACATATAAAATATATTCAGAAGTTTAAAAGCTCTTTTCATTACCTGCACCAAAAACATGTCCCTGCTGTCCCTAATGAGCCCTTTACCTTTTGTACTTGCCCTTTACCTCCAGTCAATATCATGTACTATAATTTCTGTCTTCTCTGGTCCATCAGTCTTTTACATGTATAGTTATATATTAATTTTAATAAATTTTTACATTTAACTTAATTTTAGTATTTAAAAATTTTACCTTTACACTGTATATATTAACCCCTCAAATTCTTTGTTGAATGAATAAATGGATGAACTTCATCAAGACTGCAGTATATTGAGCCTGTTCTCACCTCTTCCTGTCTTCTTGTCCCTCCCTATCCAGTATATTCAATGGCCTACCATTATAATCACTTCCTCAGTGTCCTTGCCTCTCTCACCTGGTCAGTAAACTAGTCTGGCAAATCCTTGATCCTGGATAAATTCAACTACTGGTAAATAGTTCTGGATTTGCACCTGAGCAGCTGAATGTTTATAGAAGAAATCACACAATCCTGCTGACAGGTTGCACTTAAATTCATGATCACAGACCTCAAACAATACTAAATGCTGCCTGTTTGAAATCTACCACCTTTCTCAATTAAGCTTATTTTCCAGGACAATTATTTTACACCTTTTTTTCTCTCCTCAAACCTCTCCTACCATTCTCCTCTGCCTTCTACCCAATGATCTTGCCCCATACTTCATTGAAAAAAGTACCATGAGAGGTGGGCATGTCCCTTCTTCCCACCACTAAATTTATCAGCAGATCTCCATCTGAGCACATTTTCTCCTTTTTCCTGTTGTAGTAGATAAAGTTCTCTCTCTCTCAAAGGCTAAACCTTCCACTTGTACTATGTATCCCATTCTTCTCCCCAGGCCACCTTCACCTCTTTGGTTACCCCACATCATCAATCTCTCCTTCTCTGTAAATTAATCTCAGACACTAACATAAAAATCCAAACTCCTTGTCCCCACCAACCTCCCATTTACTCACACTATGATCTAGTCCCACTGGCATCCTCTTGCACCTGAACATGCCAAACTCTTTCCTGTCTTAGGAGTTTGCAGAATCCAAACTCTGCTGCTAACTTTGGTCAGGAAGACATGGATCTTCCTGCCTTTATAACCTCATCTTGCATGACTTTCCACCTTACTCACTACGTCCAGGTCACACTGCTCCTTTTTCAGTTCCTTCAACATTCCAAGATCTTCCTTGCTTTACAACCTCCACCCAGGCTTTCTTACTATGTGGTACGGGACCCTCCAACCCTCTTCTCATTCTATATCTCAGTGTCAATGCTACCTCCTCAGCGAGGCCTTTTCTGTTCATTCTAATTGAAGCAGGTCCTCCCCTGTTATTCTCTCACAGCACACTTCATGGCTCTTTGTAAACATACACTTACTTATATACTGATTGTCTCTGCCATTAGACTATAAGTTACATCAGGGCCGGGACACTATTTTTTTTACTGTCATATACCCAGCATCTAATACACAATACCTTATATAAACTAGTAACTCAATAACATCTTTGAAGGGAATGAATGAATAAACAGTCATCATTTCCTTTTGAACTTGCCAATAACCTATGCAATAAGGAGAGTCACACAGCAGGTAGTAAAACCAAAGTCTTCTTACTCCAAATCCAATGCTCTTGTATTACACTACCTCATCAAATAGGGAGTGTTCTTTGTTCTATGAACACAAATACCATAATAAACTCATTAAGTCACATTTCCCATAAAGATGTGGTAACCTCAACTCCACATCTTTGATTTTAAGAATTTCTCTGAGGTAAGCACTATTCTTTCCTCACCTTGCGGGGAGGGGAGACTGTATTTCACGTAGTACAAGGAGACAAAGGAAACAGGTTTGGGTATTCATTTGCTTATTTCATAGCATATAATGGGATTCTACTGGGAAGCTTGCTATAAGCCAATAAAAGTAAAGAAATAATAGCCCTACCTTATAAATCTGTCAGGAAGTAGGTTCCCAGTATCTAGTCCCCAGATAGATACTAGAATTGCATTGCTTATACAAGTTAATAGAGTTACCAGTTTCCTATTGACCGTGACAATTGGACTAAATAGACAAGACAGGATATAATTTATGAAGCCTCACATTTACATGCACTCAAAATTTACTGAAACCATTTCAGGAACTATCATATGCAGTATCTAATATTCTATTTCATAAGAATTCAAAATATGACTCTTTGTGTTGTCATATGTGTTTTGATGCATTTTATACAAAAAAGTAATAGCTATTATTTGTTGAGAGCCTACTATGTACTAGGCATTATTATAGGCACAGGGGATACAGTGGAAAAGAAGAAATAGTTCTTGCTCACATTGAAACTTACATATTTTGGCTTCCTCAGGTTCTTCACTAGGTTTTAGATTTTCCCCAATAACATTTTTACTAAGGTTGAAAATAGGAGAAAGACATTTATTAAGGGTATCCACAATTCTGACACCAGAGTGTATGGGTTCTTTCTCCAAACCAAGCAATTTTCTGACACCACCTGGGTGCCCTATAATTTAACTCAATTTTAACACTATACCTGGAGAAAACATCAGATGCCACAGGTTAAGGGCTTAGTCCTATAAGGCTGTGCCCCCCACCCCTTTCAGAGGCCAATTGTAAGTTCAGGTTCCCACCTGTACTTCTAACCCTAACAGCTATACATTGGCGATTCCAAGGACCTCCTCCTTGGGTTAGATTAATATCCTACATTGGCTCACAAAACTCAGAGAAACATTTTACTTATTCGATTATCATTTTTGTTTGTTTGTTTGTTTGTGGGTTTTTACTTTCGTTTTATTTTATTTATTTTTTTTATTTTTGGCCACATTGGATCTTCGTTGCTGCGTGTGGGCTTTCTCTAGCTGCGGCCAGCGGGGGCTGCTCTTCGTTCCGGTGCGCGGGCTTCTCATTGCGGTGGCTTCTCTTGTTGCAGAGCGCGGGCTCTAGGCACATGGGCTTCAGTAGTTGCAGCACGCAGGCTCAGTAGTTGCGGCACGTGGGCCATAGGGCGCGCGGGCTTCAGTAGTTGTGGCACACAGGCTCAGTAGTTGTGGCACACGGGCTCAGTTGCTCCGTGGCGTGTGGGATCTTCCCAAACCAGGGTTCGAACCCGTGTCCCCTGTATTGGCAGGCAGATTCTTAACCACTGTGCCACCAGGGAAGCCCTGTTTTCTTTTTTAAAAATATTAAAGTATATAGCTCAGGAACAGCCAGGTGGAAGAGATTTATAAGGCAAAGAGCTTCCTTGCCCTCTTTGAGACACTCTCAGAATCTCCAATCTGGAAGCTCTCTGAACCCTGTCCTTTTTGGGTTTTTATGGAGACTTCATTACATGGTCATGGTTGATTAAATCATTGGCAATTGGTGATTGAACTCAATCTCCAGCCCTTCTCCCTTCCTAGGAGGCATGGAGGTGGGACTGAAAGTACCAACCTTCTAATCACTTGGTTGGCCCCACTGATAACCAGCCCCCATCCTTAGGTTACCTAGGGGCTTTCCAAAAGTCACCTCATTGACATAACAAAAGATACCTGATTGGCTCAACATTTAGGAAATTCCAATGGTTTTAGGAGCTGTGTGCCAGAAAGGAGGTGAAGATCAAATATATATTTCTTTTGATAAATCCCAATATCACAATATCTTCAAAAATTCTGTGTATGTCTAGCTTTCACCTCCCACTGCCATCTTCCAATTTCAGGTAAGAGAACAGGCTTTGGAATCAGGGCTAGATTTCAGTCCCGGCTATGTCACTTATTAGCTTTGTGGCCACAGGTAAGTTAACCTCTCAGAACTTCAGTTTCTTCTTCTGTGTGGTCTTCATGCTGCAGCCACAGTACTATTTACTATTTCAAAACTCAAATTTGATCAAGTTCCTGCCTTACCTAAAAACCCTTCAATAGTTTTTCAAATTACCCTCAAAATGGAGACCAAAGTCCTCCCTCCTGAAGGCTTCCAAAGGCCCTGCACAGTCTCCTGTCTGCCTACCTCTCTGACCTCTTCTCATACCATGTAACCTCTTACCTTCTCTCATTCAGCTACTCTGACCTTCTTTCAGTCTCTTACATTAGGGTTACCAGACTTAGCAATAAAAATACACAATGCCCAGTTAAATATGAATTTCGGATAAACAGCAACTTTTTTTAGTAGAAGTATGTCCTCAATATTATATGATATATTGTAATTTCTACTAAAAAATTATTCAGTTTACCTGAAATTCAAAATTAACTGAGCACTCAGTATTTTATCTGCAATTCTACTTAAATGTGTCATCTCCCTCCTACCCCAGGGCCTTTGCACATTTTGTTTTGGCTCCCTGAGATGCTCTTTCCTCACCCTCCTACTGACAGAGCTGGTACAAGGAATACATGAAGCAAGATTTATAAAATGTCTATCACAGTACTTAGCACAAAGAAAATACTCAACAAATAGTATAAGTAATAATCCAAAGCTTTCTACTCATGGCTTATCTTTTATACTACACGAATTTTGGCAGCATCTACATTTTGTCATTTTAAATAAGTCATTCTCAAAGCTCTTGGGTTTTTTACAAGAGAGCTGGTAAATAGCAATACAGATACATAACATATAGTATTTCCCTTACCAAGTACTTTAACATATGTGATTTCAATTTGGTCTTCACAGTAATTCTGTAACATAAATAAACATTCATAGTATGATGAAGGAATAACCAAGTAACTTCTAAGTCACACAACTGATAAATAGTAAAATCAGTAATCAAACCTAGGCCATCTAGTCTCAAAAACTAAAATTTTGCAGTTACATGGTATTGCCTCCCCACCCATTATCAGTCTGTGGCAGATCTATACTACTACTACTACTAACAGCAATAATAACAGTAGTCAACAGTAATAACCACAACAGCTAACACTTATTGAACACTTTCTGTGAACTTTTCTAAGGGCTTTGCATGTGTTATTTTATTCTCATAACTACCTTATGAGGTAGATAGCCTGTTATTATTCCCACTTCTCATATAAACTTTAAGCCTAGGTTTCCTTAAGTAACTTGTTCGAGGTCACAAAGCTAGTGTCAGAACACGGATTCAATGCCATGCAGTTCAGCTCTGAAGTCTGAGCTCTTGTCCTCTCACAGTCCACATGGAAAGCACCCATGGAAGTCCTGCCATAACTCTTTCTACACCATTATCGATACACGTGCATACATCTGAGCAACAGCCTATCTTTCTATGAAGATGGCACCAATCCCAGTTCTGCTATTTACTGTCTGTTATTTAATCTCTCGGAGCTTGTTTCCTCATCTGTAAAATGAGGATATCTACTTTGCAGGGAAATTGTGAAGACTGAATTAGAATATATGTAAATCTCTTAGTCCAATGGATGGCACTTAGCACGTGGTAGACCCTCAATGATCCAAATCCCTCTAATCCTCCTGACAGGCCTGATATTAGTGCAGAGTAGTTACAGAATCATGGTGATACTGATTTTGTTCCTTTCAGACCTAAGAAGCTGCCTGCCAGATGCCTGCTTTCCCCCCTCCGCTTTACCATAAACTCCTAATTTTCTCCTTTGACATCCTAGGAACAGTGTTCATCTAGCCTTTGTCTCTGGGGTGTCAGATATAAGGGAGCCAGTCTCAACAATTTAGGAGTAGGGAAGATGGCTGTGCTTTCTTGTGTGTCCCCCAGTTGAGAGCCATTCAATTCAAGGTAACTCCATACAGACACCAACCTGTGGCTTGTATCTGAAAAGAGACCCACCCAATTATAGTACCTGTTTAATATGCACCATTTAATTTATTCATAGGAGTTATGCAATTAATATGACTATTTTAAATAACTATCATTTCTCACACACTTTTTGCCAGGCAGTATGCTGAATGTTTTACATATATTATTTCATTGAATTCTTCAAAAGTCTTCTGAAAGAAGTTATTACTTATTTATTCAACAGTGAATATTATTGATTATAAATTAATTATTGATTGATTGTTCTAAATACTAAGAATATAATAATAAACAAAAGGGACAAAAATTTCTGCCCTCCTGGAGTTTACTTTCTACTGTGGGGAGGTATCAGAATGCTTGAGTAACCCACTGATTAACACCTAGTAAGTAACAAAGCCAAGGTTCAAAAGCAGATCTATAAATGAAATAGAACGCCTAAAAATAAATCCTTGCATGTAGAGTCAACTGATTTTTGACAAGGGTGCCAAAACCATCCAATGGGGAAAGGACAGTCTTTTTAACAAATGGAAAACTGGGGGCTTCCCTGGTGGCACAGTGCTTAAGAATCCGCCTGCCAATGCAGGGGACATGGGTTCGAGCCCTGGTCCGGGAAGATCCCACATGCCATGGAGCAACTAAGCCTGTGTACCACAACTACTGAGCCTGTGCTCTAGAGCCCGTGGGCCACAACTGCCGAGCCTGTGCACCTCAACTACTGAAGCCTGCGCACCTAGAGCCCGTGCTCCACAACAAGAGAAACCACTGCAATGAGGAGCCCGCACACCACAACAAAGAGTAGCCCCGGCTCGCCACAACTAGAGAAAGCCCGTGCGCAGCAACGAAGACCCAATGCAGCCAAAAATAAATAAATAAATAAAATAAATTTATAAGAAAGAAAATGGAAAACTGGATATCCATATACAAAATAATGAAGTTGGACACTTACTTTATAGCATATAGAAAAAATTAACTCAAAATGGAGCAAAGGCCTAAGTGTAAGAGCTAAAACTATAAAACTTTTAGATGAAAACATAGGAGAAAAGTTTCATGACATTGGATTTGGTAATGATTTCTTGGCTATGACACCAAAAGCATTGTCAACAAAAGAAAAAAATAGATAAATTAGACTACATCAAAATTAAAAACTGTTCATCAAAGGACACTAACAACAGAATAAGGCAACCCATAGAATGGGAAAAAATATTTGCAAATCATATATCTGATTATAGGAGTTAATATCCAAAATATATAAAGAATTCTTACAACTAACAACCAAAAAAACCAAAAAACCAATTAAAAAATGGCCAAAGAACTTGAATAGACATTTCTCCAAAGAAGATATTACAAGTGACCAAGAAGCACAAGAGATGATGCTGAATGTGCCGCTAATAATTAAGGAAATGCAAATAGAAACCACGAGGAGATACCACTTCACACACATTAGAATGACTACTGTCAAAAAAAAAGAAAGAAAAAGAAAAAGAAAATAACAAATGTTGGCAAAGATATAGAGAAATTGGAACCCTTGTGCGCTGGGGGTAGGAATATAAAATAGTACAGCTGCTAGGGAAAACCGTTTGGTGATTCCTCAAAAACTTAAAAATAGAATTACCATATGATCCAGCAATTCCACTTCTGGGTATATACACAAAAGAATTAAAAGCAGGGACTCAAATAAATATTTGTACACCTATATTCATAGCAGCATTATTCACAATAGCCTAAAGATGGAAACAATCTAAGTGTCTATCAGTGGATGAATAAACAAATGTAGTATATACATACAACAGAATATTATTCAGCCTTAAAAAGGAATAAAATTTTGATGCATACTACAACAAGGATGAACCTTGAGGACAATATGCTAAGTGAAATAAGCCAGTCACAAAAGGACAAATACTGTATGATTCCACTGATATGAGGTATCTAAAGTAGTCAAACTCACAGAAACAAAGTAGAATGATGGTTGTCTGGGAGGAGTGGACAATGGGGAGCTACTGTTTAATGGGTCCAAAGTTTCAACTTGCAGGGATGAAGACATTCTGGAAGTGAATAGTGATGATGGTTGCACATTGTGAATGCACTGAATGCCACTGGATTGTATACCTAAAAATGGTTAGAATGTTAAATTTTATGTTTTGTATATTTTACCACAATAAAAAAATAAACAAAAAAGCAGATCTACGACTCTTCTACCTATATCTTATCTCCTATAGTACCATGCCCAGTAGTTGCTGCTTAGACTTAGTCCAGAGAACTTTCAGTTCAGTACATTCAGGTTCAAATGTAAAATTGTGGTGAAGCCATAAAAAGCACACAGAGCACTTGGCATCATCACAATACTATTTGAGAAAATCATTTACTTCGTTATCAAGCCCCAATGCATTACTGAAAACCAATTTTAAATGAGCCAGGCTGAATAAAAACCCTTACTGCAAATAGGAAAATAGCTAACTCGACTGTAAATGATTATCAGAAGTTGTTTTTAAAACAATTCCCTCAAACTGGGGTTAAAACCTGTTACATGAGTTTCCTAATCTAGCAAACAGTCATATTACAAATACTGAACTATTCATGAACTTCTCTTGCTTGTAAGCCACAGACCCATCAGATGGAAACACTGGCTGTTTCTGGTACATCATGATTATTTTTTTGTCTTCTCTCCTTTTTTGTTTAATTCATTGGCAAACTGTCAACGTTTTTTGGTGGTGGGGAGGGAGAACTACAGTATTTCTTAAACTAAGAATCAAAAGTGAAATAGTTTTCAGAAAAAAATTTTTTTTTTGGTTTGTATTGATTTTTGGAAGGGGAGGCAGAACCTAAAGTACTAAGACAATAGAAATGTTTTTTAAGCTAAATCCCATGTGATAGCTGTAACCGTCATATTATGGGCAAATGTTGTCTAACGTTGGAAATGTGCCACTTTACACTATTGGTAGCCTTTTTTCATTACCACCATCACCACCACCACCACCACAACCACTACCAAATTTCATCTAATCAAGACTGACCAAGATTTTCCCCCTTTGCTTTTTCACCGTCTCTTCAGTACAGCACAATGATAATTAAAACAACACTACTACTACTACTGTTAGTTAACATTTAGTGAGCACTTACTATATGCCAGGCACTGTGCTATAAGGTTCAAATGCATTTCCTCTTTGATTACCATAAAAGCTTTATAGAGTAGATATCTTATTATTTTTTATTTTATACATGAGGAAATGGAGAAGAGTAGTAGGAGATTAGTAGTAAATGGCAGAGCTGGGATTCAAATCCTGATTTCAGGCTGCCAAGCCCATGTATCTAAGTACCATGTAGACTACCTCCCCACAACACTCCACTTAGAATGAAAAATCTTTTTACAACACTATGTTCCAACCTCAGTCTTCAGATTTTATATCCACGAATCCATTACAGAATTCAAGCTCATTAATTAAGCAGCCAGAAACAGTGTAACTCATCTATCTGATATGGGTCTTTCCCAAAGCAGCTGGATCACCACTCCTTTAGCCCAGATCCTAGGAGCAACTCAAGAGTCTTTGTTCTCTAATTCCTTCTTTTCTTTGACTCCACACCAGAAAAAGTGCTCAGTTCTCTGAAGAATGAAACCTCCCATGTGTTAATGGAAGGCAATGAGAAAACAAAGTTCTACATATAGAATTGCCCCTTAGTCAGTCATTTCCTAGTTTATTTCTTCTTTATGTTGAAGTACACCTGTAGACTACTTGGCATGCATAATTTCTGCACTTTTGTATACGTATGTTCTTTATACTTTTTCATCCCATCCGCATTGAATATCCTTGAGCAACCATTTGTCACTAATGCTTTAGAATTGACCTGCTTTAAGGCAGAGGGCCTGGACAAGACAGTCTCTTCAAATTCTCCTCAGTTCTACTATTGTGTGATCTCCCAGGGCAATGTTAAAAAATTGCTGATTGAAAAGTTTGTTTGTCCCATCCTTCCAGTCCCTTGTCCCACTTGTAACAATGCCACAACCTTGCAACAGCCTACTGAAGCAAAATGGAAAAAATGAGATGGCATGTCTGACAGAGCACAGTTCATCTTCTTTTGTTCACCTCACACAAGCCCAGGTCCCACCAAGAACAGAATCCTCTTAATAAATGAATAGCTATGGTAACAAAAAGCTACAGTCTCAAAAAAGAACAATTTCCCTGAGCATTATTTTGCCCAGGGATGAACATTATTTTGCCTAGGAATTCATAATAAAGTATCACACTCTCATTCTTTCCTTCAAAAGTTTGAGCAACAACAAAACAAGTCTGTGCAACTGTGTGTACAACATCATTCTAGGCACTAAAGATCTTAAGTCATATAAGACAGGGTTTAGTAGAAAAGGCAGATTGATTAAATAACATTCATAGTGTATGGTATATTATAGTTAAGTGCAGTGACAGCAGTAAGCCTAGAATTCTATGAGAACACAAAAGAGCATCTATTTTAGACTTGGCGAAGAGTAGTCAGGGAAAATTTTTTGGAGTAGGTGACATTTAAACTGAGGTTCGGGGGGAAAAGGTAGAAGTTAAACTAAACTGGGGTGAAGGTGGCATTTGAGGCAGTAAGAAATGAGAGGAGAGATTGAAGAACCATTAAAGGGAGACTCTATGGGACTTGGCGTTATAATTTGGGTGGCGAAAGAGTGAGAGGAGGAATTTAGAACACACATTTCTGGCTTGGACAAATAAATGGACAATAGTGCTATTCACTGAGATAGTAAACAGGGGAGGAGGAGCAAGTTTGGGATGGAAAGAAGATATATGCAGTTTGGGATAAGCTGATTTTATTTATTTATTTTTTTAAAGATTTATTTATTATTTTATTTATTTATTTTTGGTTGCGTCGGGTCTTAGTTACGACACGTGGGATCTTTGTTGAGGCATGCAGGCTCTTCATTGCAGCACGCAGGTTTCTCTCTAGTTGTGGCACACAGGTTTTCTCTCTCTAGTGGCGTGCGGGCTCCAGGGCACGTGGGCTCTGTGGTTGTGGCGTGTGGGTTCCAGAGTGCATGGGCTCTGTAGTTTGCAGCACACAGGCTCTCTAGTTGAGGCACAGGAGCTCAGTAGTTGTGGCGCATGGGTCTAGTTGCCAAGCGGCATGTGGGATGTTAGTTCCCTGACCAGGGACCGAACCCACATCCCCTGCATTGTAAGGCGGATCCTTTACCACTGGACCGCCAGGGAAGTCCCAGATAAGCTGATTTTAAACTGCCTATGGGAACCAAAAGAAATTCCAAAAGAAATTATACTGGAGCTCAGTGGGTATGGAGTAAAAAAAAAAAATGGTATGGACTGCAATCTTGATTTCAAAGTCATTCCCACTTAGATGGTGGTAATTAGAGCCATGATTTTTAAAGAGGTCACGCTGGGAGAATGTATAGAATAACAAGAGAAAAGGGCCAAGAATGGAGACCTAGGGCTTCCCTGGTGGCACAGTGGTTGAGAATCTGCCTGCCAATGCAGGGGACACGGGTTCGAGCCCTGGTCTGGGAAGATCCCACATGCCGTTGAGCAACTAGGCCCGTGAGCCACAACTACTGAGCCTGCGCATCTGGAGCCTGCGCTCCGCAACAAGAGAGGCCATGATAATGAGAGGCCCGCGCACTGTGATGAAGAGTAGCCCCCACTTGCCGCAACTAGAGAAAGCCCTCGCACAGAAATGAAGACCCAACACAGCCAAAAAAAATTAATTAATTAATTAATAAAAAATTAAAAAAAAAAAAGAATGGAGACCTAGGGAATGTCAATATTTTTTAAAGAGATTAGCAGAAAAGAGGATCTTCTAAAAGAACCTGAGAAGGAACAGCCAGAGAGGTAGGAAAACAAACAAGAAAGCCCATTGCCATAGAAACAGAAGAGAGAGTTTAAAGAATAAAAGTCTACAGGACTTCCCTGGTGGTCCACTGCCTAAGACTCCGTGCTCCCAATGCAGAGGGCCAGGGTTTGATCCCTGGCCAGGGAACTAGATCCCACATGCTGCAACTAAGAGTTTGCATGCCACAACTAAAGATCCTGCATGCCACAACTAAAGATCCTGCATGCCACAACTAAAGATCCTGCATGCCACAACTAAAGATCCTGCATGCCGCAACTAAAGATTGCGCATGCTGCAACTAAAGATTCTGCATTCCACAATGAAGACCCAGCACAGCCAATTAAATAAATAAATAAATATTTAAAAAGAAAAAAAGACACAGAGAATGGGAAGGGATATTTGCAAATCACATCTCTGATAAGGGTTCAGTATCTAGAAAACATCAAAAACTCCTACAATTCAACAATAAAAAGACATATAATGCAATTTAGAATGGGCAAAGGATTTGAATAGATATTTCTCCAAAGAAGATATACAAATGACCAATAAGCATATGAAAAGATGCTCAATGTCCTTAGTCTTTAGGGAAATGCAAATCAAAATAACAATTAGATACCACTTCACACCCATTAGGATGGATATAATCAAAAAGACAAGTTTTGGTAAGGATGTAAAGAAATTGGAATTCTCTCTCATACACTGATAATGAGAATGTAAAATGGTTCAGTAACTGTGGAAAACAGTTTGGCAGTTCTGCAAAAAGTTAAACATAAAATTATCATATGACCCAGCAATTTCACTCCTAGGTATATACTCAAAAGAAGTGAAAACAGGTGTTCAAAAAAAACTTGTACACTATTGTTCATAGCAGCATTATTCATTATTATAATGAATAATTATAATAATTATTCATTATTATAATGAATAATTATAATAATTATTCATTATTATTCCATTTGGTGGAAACGATCTAAATGTCCCTCAGTGGATGACTGGATAAACAAAAGTGGTATGTTGTTATAGTGGACTATTATTCAGCCATAAAAAGGAATGAAGTATCAATACGAGCTACAATAAGGATGAACCTTGAAAATGTTAAGTGAAAGAGGCCAGATACATATGATTCCATTTATATGAACTATCTACAACAGGCAAATCCATAGAGACAGAAACTAGATTAGTGTTTGATAGGGCCCAGGGGGAGGGGGAACTGATAATGAACAGGGCTTCTTTTTGAGGATATGAAAAGATTCTGGAATTAGATAGTGGTAACGGTTGCACAATTCTGTGACTATACTTTAAAACCAATAAATTGTATACTTTAAAAGGGTGAATTTTATGGTATGTGAATTATAACTCAATTACAAAATTTTAAAACAAAACAAACTTTACATTCAATAAATATTCACTGAGGAACATTAATAAATGAAATATCTCTATCTTATCACCAGTAAATTCAAAATGTCAAATGACTTTCTCTGCTTATTATTAAAAATTTTTTTAAATAACAAATAAAAAAGAGAATAAAGGTTTGGACAATATCAAACATGACAAAAAGTGAAACATGATTACAAGAACCCCATTAAATTTTGCAATGTGGAGGTCATTAGTGACCTTAGGAAAAATAGATTCAGTGATGAGGAGGGCACAAAAACCTAACCATAGGAAAATGAAGAATCAATGACTTTTACAATAGCCAGGACATGGAAGCAACCTAAATGTCCATCGACAGATGAATGGGTAAAGAATATGTGGTACATATATACAATGGAATATTACTCAGCCATAAAACGGAACGAAATTGGGTCATTTGTAGAGACAAATGGACATAGAGACTGTCATACAGAGTGAAGTAAGCCAGAAAGAGAAAAACAAATATCGTATATTAACGCATATATATGGAATCTAGAAAAATGGTACAGATGAACCTATTTGCAAAGCAGAAATAGAGACACAGATGTAGAGAACAAACGTCTGGACACCAGGGCAGGAAAGGGGGGGTGGGATGAATTGGGAGATTGGGATTGACATATATACACCATTAGGTATAAAATAGATAACTAATGAGGACCTGCTCTATAGCACAAGAAACTCTACTCGGTGCTCTATGGTGACCTAAATAGGAAGGAAATCCAAAAAGGAGGGGATATGTGTATACACATGGCTGGTTTACTTTGCTGTGCAGCAGGAGCTAGCACAACATTGTAAAGCAACTATACCCCAATTTAAAAAAAAAGAATCAATGACTTGTTAACATGTAGACAGCAAGTTTATTCCATTCCTTTCAGAAGCTTGACTATTAGGAGAAATGAGAAACAGAGTAGTTTTGGGGAGATGTTGGATCAAAAAAAGTTCTTCCCTACCAAGGCGAGATGTGAACATGATTATATACTAAGAAGAAAAAGGCATTTGAGAGAGTTCAAAGATACAGGAGGGAAAGAAAATGACTGATATAGAAAGGACCATTAAAAAAGTGGGAGGGAGAGGATCCAAAGCCTAGGTGAAAGGACTGGTCTTGGACCAAAGGAACATACTTTCTCTATGGAGATAGGAAAACAAGAGTGGGTGCAAATGGAGTTCAGCCTGTAGGTATTCCAGTGAGTGAGGGGAATAGAACACCTACAGTTTTGGGGGCTTTGTCAAGGCAGGGAGAACTAGGGACAAGGAGTCAAGAGACTTGAGGGTGATTCCAAGAGGGTGATTGGAGTGATAGGTAAAAGGATCTAGACAGGTAAGATAAAAAGTCAAGCCAGGTCCAAAAGAGAATGTAAGCTGGTTGACCTTACATCATGTGGCCACTGCTCTTCAGTTTTATTGGGGTTATAAAGAAGAAAGACCAGATCCTTTTGGCTTCTTTTGTGGAATACAGGCACTGAGATTTCCCATACCACCAAAACTATCCAATAATGGAGATGGACTACTCCAAAAGGCAACTGCAGTACTATTAAGAAAAGGAAATGGAACCTAAGTAGCCAATAAATAACAAATGAACAATAATTTCATATTATATGGTGGCATACTATCACAAGAACTGTTGTTAGACAATATATAGACCAAATAAGTAAGGTCAACGGGCTCTAAGCTTCTACCCAAACACACCCTCCACTCTACTATCTCTAAGTCTTTGCTCATGCTGTTCCCTCTGCTCACAATGCTCATTTGCAATTTCAGCTTCTCTCTAATGTCAGGGACTTATTTTATCTTTCTATCTCCTACAATGCCATGTAGAGTGTCTGGCATGTCATAAATGCTGATTTGAGGTCAGATGAAATAGAAAAAAAATCACTAAGGGCTAAGTGATCAGGAAAGGCTTCACAGGAAAGTGTGAAATTTAAGCCTGTCCTTAAAGATGAGGAGTATTCTACCATCAAAAAGAGAATTTTAACAGGAGCGATGACACAAGTGACAATGAAAGTAGGAATATGCAGTAAGAAAACCAATCTATATATAACTGGTGGTTTCTATTATGAATAGTAGATAATGCTGGCAAACCAACATTGATGTGGGTCTTGAATGGCTAGCTAAAGCATTTGGACTATATTTATTATGCCAGTGATTCTCAAGGGGAGGAACAGGGTAAGAAAAAGGGGGAGGGGGAGCAATGGGGATTCAATTTAGCTGCAGTGATAAAATTGCTAGTGTTAGAAGAGATCTTATAGGTCACCAACTTCAATTTCCAACATTCTACAGATAAGGAAATTGATAGCCAGAAAGGTGAAGTGACCTACCTAAGGTGACCCAACTTAACTAGGGAAGAACAACTAGACTCATACCTGGGACCAGAACCCCTGCCTCCCAATTTCCAGTCTAGTTCTCCTTCTACTACATACGGAAAGAAACTATCACATGGCCAGGCTGAAAGAAAGCATTTGCAAATATAAAAAGGAAGTACAAATAAAAGCATGTAACTTGAAGAATGGCAATGCCGTCAACAATTCTTGTGAATTTTTGTCAACAGATGGGGCAACTACATGGAATATATAAGGTAACAATCAGAATAAAAGTTTTACACAATTAAGGAGACAAAAAGATATTTATCAATAAGCCCTCTAAATAATAACTGGACAGTTTTATATTTTTTACATATATTTGTATTTGATCCCCAGAAAAACACTGTGAAGGAGATAGGGAAGGTATTACCTTTCCCATTTTACAAATAAGGACATTGAAATGTGCTAATTGGCTAAATGAAGAGCCAGAATTCATTCCAGTACTCTTTCCACAAGTTCCCGGACAATACAAATCTCCAAAACAAGCATGAGGCAACTCTGGTTTTGAAGGTGGAAACCAGAGTAGAAGGAGAACTAGACTGTTTGTGAATGAGTAGATAAAGGCAGGGGCTGAGGAGAAAATGAGTTAATCGAAAGTGTAAAAGAGTTCTTTATGAAATAGTAGTACTACTTAGTCTTATGTTTTTATCCGTACGAACCGAGTAATTATTTGTTTAATTAAATAATTTAATGGCACAAATTTCAATCTATATACACATTGTCTGTGGTTGATTATAATGTCATTATCCTCAGGTCACAAACCATACGCTTTGTGAGTCCTGCTAAAAGATGGGAAAAACTCTGAAATTTCTTTTACTGGGATGATGTCAAAAGGCAAAATTATATTACCTACACAGCTGTGATATATAACACAACGTTTCCCAATGAATAGAATTCTAGTGTTTAATAGTTAAATGCATACATACACAAACACAATCAATCTCTCTTGCTCTCTCTCTCTCTCACACACACATACACAAATACACACACATACATACACACACTCACAACAGGTGCACACGCACCTAACCACAACTCTGGCTTTTCCCTAGGCCTTTATTATTGGGAACACTGGCATATTTCATGTTATACAAGATATGGAGAGCCCTTGCCTTAAGTGTTTACCCATATTTACACATTAAATGAGATATTGTTAAAAATACAAACAAGGTCAAGGTTAAGGAACTCTGATATATGATGGAGAAGGGCCTTTGACTTGAAAGGAAACTATGGTATGGAGCCTCCCATGACCTGGCAAATCAGTTAGAATCTGAAGGCCAAGAAATTGAGGTACCTTTACTAGTATGTGGGGGAGATTAATTCCAAAGCCATTGTAAAGGCAAAAACTTGCTGGGTTGAGGAAATCAAGAAGTACATAGCAGGTCAAAGTGGAATATGAATGCCTGCTATATGGAAGGCTTTTAAAGATTTGAAGGAAGGAAAGGAACTGCAGGTGGAGGCTCTAGGGTCCAATATGCCCTCTGTGAGGGTGTTTAACCTTAAGCAGGGCTCTAAAAGAAAAGAAGCCTTAGTGACAGACCCCATTAAAAATCACCCGATCCTTATGGTAGCATGATATTCCCCTCAATAAATGAGTACAACTGTGTTTTAGAGTCCAATATTAGGAAGAATGTTTTAATATGTTAAGATTTACTTTCATATTTAACTAAAGGAGTACAGATCAGTATTGTAGAAGATACAAAGAAGTATAACACTCAGTCTCTGCCTTTGAAAACCTTCCCATCTATTTGAGGGAACAAGATAACCTACAACACAACGTAGTGTCAAATGAGGGGTTTAGAGAAGTGCTGAGATGGGTAGGCAAGGAAGAATTCACTTTAGTGGTAAGGTTTAAGTTGAGCTGTTAAGGACCTGAAGGGATCGGAGAGGCAAGTTGGGAGAAAGGACATTCTACTTTGGGGAATGGGTAAACAAAGGTCAGAATGTGAGAGACCTATGAATGGACCGGTCTGGATGGAACAGGATTCAGATGCTGAGTAGCAAGAAGAGTGGCAGAGCAGCTCAAGCCCGAATACAGAGGGGCTTAGAATGCCAGGTTAAGAAGTTTGAAGAGTGGCAGTATGGAGACACAAAAGATTTCTGAGGAGGGGTTGACATGACAAAGTGGCACTTGAAGAAAAGTAATCTAGCTGAGGTGTGCATATGGAGTAGAGAATAAAGCAACTCTCAACTGGACAACCACTGCAGGAGTGAGGTAATTAGGAACTGAGGCAGAATCACAAATTTTCTTGGTTGGGAGGGACCTTGAAGATCCTCTATGCCAAACACAACCAGAGTAGTTACAGAGTAACTGGAAAGAAAGGGAGTAATCAAGAGATATCATGAACAGTATAAATCAACTCCACAGAGTATGAATCAACTTAGCAATTGATTGCCAAATATGAGTAGCAAGGGAAAGAGGGAAGTGAATAAAAAGCCTCCAAAGTTTCATGCCTGAATGATTGAGAGAATGAAACTGGGGTTTAATTTTGTAAAATTCAGTGTGCTGGGGTTGGGGGTACAGAGAGGGGAAGAATGGAGATAAGCCCAGTTTAACTTGTTGAATTTGAGATGTCAGCTGGAAATCCAAGCAGAAACAAAACTGCACCAAAAGGAATTGTTTACCATCACTAAGAACAACGTAGGTTTGTACTCCTTGGTTGACTCTGTTAGCTAAATCAGCTTTAAGGAAAAGAATCCCCAATAGCAATATGTCTTGTACATAATACGAACTCAGTGAAGGCGTGGTTGAGTCAAGGGAACTCATGAACTCTGCCCCTCTTCTTTCTTCCTCTCAGTCTGACTAACCATGACAAGTGTTAAGAACCTTCTTCCACAAAAACAAACAAACAAACAAAAACACCTTCAGTTTCCCCAGACTAAGCATTTAGACTACACAGCAAAAGTGCTTTAGAAGCATGTAATGCTTCTAGGCACAGAGCCATGTGGATTGATCCAAAACCTTACAAATGTTCAAGCTATTGCTGCCCCTGTAGACCACTGGCATGGCAGGATGAAACGAATAACGACCCACAAACCACAAAATAAAATTCAGAAGTAGTCTTTTGAAAATCAATTTCATTATGGCTGTTTAGTTTCAACCCCTGCTGTATGCCATCACTCCAATAAAAATTACTCTTCATCACTGAAGTGCAGGCCCTTGACAGGTGGACGTGCATGGGGAAGTTTACTCAGCAACCTATAATTTTAAAGTAATTTCAGCAGCGAGCAGCAGGGGAGTCCCCGTGAAGCCATAGGAGACAAGGAACCACCCTCCTCCCTTGGCTATTCCAAGCACACAGGACTATTATCTAGCTAAGGAATTGGCAACTGAGATCCTTCTCTTCCCCCAAAGACACAGAGTTTATGAATTGATTTCCCAAATGGTATTCTACAGAGAGACGTTCATTAAGCATTCACTACCACCCAAGCTCACGGTCCAGTAGTCTTCAAAGGTAGTATCACAGATAAAGACCAAATGATCCATAACAGGGGAGCTGAAGTTAGTCACAGGGAACCAAATGTTATCTCCTTTATACTCTTTCCTTCATTTCTTCCTTTAGAGCCTTAGTTCTCAAATGAAATGAGCATCAGCATCACCTGAGAAGCCTTTTTTCCAAACAGTAAATGCTCATGGTCCCACTCTAAAAATTCTGATGACATATGTCTGAGTGTGGTCAGGGACATGTGCATTTTGAAAAGGTTCCCTAGGTAAGACTAAGATGCACTCTTGGTTAAGAACCACTGCAACAGATGATCTGTATAATATATTTTAACCCTACAATTCTGGAAAAGATTCTTAGTAGGACTTGGGAATAGCTAGCTATTTCAGACAGAATGAGTAAGAGAAAGAGAAACAGAGACAGAGGTCATTCTGTGCCAAGATTCCTGATTAGTGTATGCCCACCCTAATGCAAGTAGCCATTGGGCCCATATGCACTCTGGCTTCTAACCATACCAAGTCATGCACAATTCCATGAGTCAGAGATTCTCACCCTAGAGTGCACACCAGAATCACCTATAGAGCTTTTTAAAATTACACATGACCAAATCCCCACCCCTGGAGCTCCTTACCGAGTTGATTCTGGGTTGGGGTCCTGGACACATCGATTAGGGGGAGATAGATCTCAGGGTAATTGGGGTGAACAGTCTTGAACATTCTCTTCCTCTAAAGATAGGTATCAGAAACAACCAATACCTCTTACACATTTATTGACCATATTCTATGTGCCTTACACTTTTTAAAATAACAGCTTTATTGACATATAATTCATGTGCCATAGAATTTACCCATTTTAAGTGATTCAGTGATTTTTAGTAACTTTACCAAATTATATAAGCATGCTATCTCTTCCATCGTTTCCTTTCCTTCCAGTTCCACTGCAACCACCCTGACTGTGGTAAATCAGTTTTAGAATATTTTCATCCCTCCAACAAGCTCCCTCAATAAGCTCTCTCATGCCTATATTCACTTAATCCCCATTTTCTCCACCACCTATCCACAAACTTAATTTTTGTCTCTACATATTTGCCTATTCTGGACATGTCACATAAATGGAATCATACATTATGTTTTTTTGTGGTGGCTTCTTTCACTTAGTGTAATATTTTTGAGGTTCATCCATGTTGTAGCATGTATCTGTACTACATTCCTTTTTACGGTTGAATAATATTCCATTGTAGAGAATATTATGCCTCATTTTGTTTACCCATTAGACGTTTGAGTTGATTCACTTTTTGGCTATCATGAATAATGCTGCTACGAACATTTGTGCAGAGGTTTTTGTGTGAACATATGTTTTCAGTTATCTTTGGTATATACCTAGGAGCAGAATTGCTGGGTCATGAGGTAACTCTATGTTCACGTATTGAGGAACTTCCAAACTGTTTTCCAAAACAGCTGCATCATTTTACATTTCCACCAGCAGTGTATAAAGGTTTCCACTTCTCAACACCTCTACTTCTTATCGTCTTTTTCATTATAGCCATTCTAGTGAATGTGAAATGGTAACTCCATTGTGGTTTTTAAAAAAATTTTTTAATTGAGTTATAATTGACATACATTATATTAGTTTCAGCTGTACAACATAATGATTTAATATTTGTATATACTGTGAATTGATCACCACAGTAAGTCTAGCTAACATCTGTCACCATACATAGTTACAGAAATTTTTTTCTTGTGATGAGAACTTTTAAGATCTACTCTCTTAGCAACTTTCAAATATGTAACACAGTATTATGAACTGTAATTGCTATGCTGTACATTACATCCCCCATGACCTATTTATTTTATAACTGGAAGATTGTACCTTTTGACTGTCTTCATCCATTTCACCCACACCCACCCCCTGCCTCTGGCACCCACCAATCTGTTCTCAGTATCTTTGAGCTTGTTTTTGTTTGGATTCCACATATCAGTGAGATCACAACGTATTTATCTTCATTCTGGTTGGTTTTTTTGTTTTTTTTGTTTTTTTTTTGTTTTCATTCTGGTTTTAATTTGCACTTTCCTGATGGATAATGATGTTGAGCATCTTTTCACGTATTTTTTATTTAGCCATTTGAATATCTCTTGTACTGAAATATTTGTTTCTTTTGCCCATTTTTAAAATTTGGATTACCTTCTTATTATTGTGTTCTAAGAGTCCTTTGTAAATTCTGGATACAAATTCTTTATTGAATATTTGTTTTGCAAACATTTTCTCCTAGTCTGTCACATTTATGTACTAATGTTTCTTTTGAAAAACAGAAGTTTTTATATGTTGATGAGGTCCAGTATATCAATTTCTGTCTTTTTTGGACTGTGTTTTCAGTGTTGTACCTAAGAAATCCTTGTCCAGTCCAAAGTCTAAAAGATTTTCTCCTGTATTTTCCTCTAAAAGTTTTATTGTTTTGGCACTTACCTTTGAGCCTATCATACATTTTGAATTAATTTGGGGGTACAGTGCCTAGTGAGGGTCTAAGATGATCTTTTTGCATGTGGATGTCCAAATGTCCCAGGACCATTTGTTGAACAGAGTATCTTTTCTCCCAGTGAAATCTTTGTACATTTGTCAAAAATCAATTGACCATAAATGTAAGGGTTGTTTCTAAACAAATAATTCTATTCCATTGATCTATATGCCTATCCTTATGCCAGTACCACACTGTCTTGATAACTGTAGCTTTATAGAAGCTGAGTTTTCTGTTCCCTGAATAGGCCATATTATCTCTCACCTCCAAGTCTTTGCACATGTTAATCCTTCTGCCTAAAACAGTCTTATCATAGACAACTCTTACTTAATTTTTCAGGTCTAAGCTCAGAAAATGCTTTGTCCAGAAATCATTGCTTGATTTCAAAAGTCTGGGTCAGGTACTCCTCCTTCGTGCTCCAGATCTTATGATTAACGTTACCATTGCATTATCATACTGTATTATAATTGCCTGTTCACTTGACTGTAAACTCTATGATAGCAAAAATCCTCTCTAACAAGTTCAACAGTTGCCTCTTCACTGCTTTGTACAGTGCCTGATACATAGGAGATGATCAATACTTATTGAAGGAATGATTAACTGATTCTGCTTCTAGTAATGGAAGACTAAGTAATTCAGACCAAATTTCCTGCTGAAAACAATAAGAAAAAAGGGATAAAATATAAATAATACATATATTTAAAGGCATCCACGTTCTAACAAAGCAATGAAGTATTATGGAGCCAAGATTCAGGATAAAAGGAAAACTCAGAGAGGCTGTTTTTCTCCTCAGATCACTGGCTCATCACAGAAGAGTCAGCTTAGAGACAGCAGAGCTTTTGATAGGCTCATGGAGCTAAAATGGCAAAAATAGGAATTCAGGGCCCATCATGAGGGGGAACCATAGAAAAATCCTCAGATGTTCGGTTCCAACTGAGAAAGGAAAGATACTTAAAAGAAGTCTAAAATAAAGGACAGCTTCAAATTATCTCAGTCTCAAATTGGATTAAGGTGATATGGGATTGTTACTACCCATAACCACCTGCCAGAGGTGAGCATAAATCCTTTCTGGATAAAAATTAAAACAACTGAGGCCTCAAACCAGCTCTACTATAGTTTTTCATATAAAGTGTCTGCCACTCAACCAAAACTAACCAGGCATTTGAGGAAACAAGGAAAATTATAGACCATCAAGAGAAACAATAGACAACAGAAATATACCTTAAGGGATTGAGATAATAGAGTTGCCAATGATGAATTTCAAATTCTTATGCTTAATAAGTTCAAAAAAAGAAAAGACTAAATTATAAATTATGGCAAAGAAATGAACAGTATTTTTAAAAAGAACCAAATGGAAATTCTAGAAATAAAAAATATATGTGAGAAGTGAAATTAAGAACTCAGTGGGTGAGTTTAACAGGAGATTAGACAAAGCTAATGAATCAATGAATTGGAAGGTAAGTCAGAAGAAAATATGCAGAATGAAATACAGAGAAAAGAAAGGATGGAATTTAGAAAAAAAATTGTTTAAGAGACATCAGAGATACAGAGAAAATTTCTTAAAGAGATTGTAACTGAATCTTAAAAAGAGTAAAAAGAGAATAAGGCAGGAACAACATCTGAAGAGATAATAACTGAGAATGTTTCAAACTGACAAAAAACAAGCCACAGATCCAAGTTCTTTGAACCCCAATGAAGATAAATATAAAGAAAATCACACTATAAAATTTTCAGCTGATTTCCCAGCAGAAATAATAGCAGCCAGTAAGAAATGACAGGGTATCTTCAAAATTTTGAAAGAAAAATAACTGCTAACCTAGAATTCTATACCCAGTAAAAATGTCATTCAAAAATGAAGGTGAAATAAAGACATACTTTCAAACAAACAAAAACAAAAAAATTATCAACAGCAGAAACACATAAAAAAGAATGTTAAAGGGTGTTATTAGGCAGAAGGAAATTATCCCAGACAGAAGCTTGGGAAGAAAAGAAGGAATGAAGAGTAAGGAAAAGGGTAGACATGGGGGAATCTAAATGAATATTGACTATAAAACAATAACAACAATGTTATGTGCAGTTTAAATTATATAGATAATTAAATTACAAAACAACAATAGCATATAGTTAGCAGGGGGTAAATAAGGCCTTTTCACTGTACAGGAAGAGGTCAAAGAACCAATTTATATCAGAGTATAATAAGTCAAGAATGCATGCTGTAATCATTACTAAGCCAATAGTAAAAGAATGTATATCTACAAAGTTAACAAAAGATTTTAAAAAGTGAGTAAAAAAATCCAAAAGAATGCAGTAAGGAGAGAAAAGGTTCATAGAACAGGCAGGATAAATAGAATGCAAACAGTATGTGGCATATTTAAAGACAATATATAATTAATTCTACTAAATCAAAATTGATTAAATGTGCCAGTTAAAAGAGACAGACTGAATTAAAAAAGGAAATTATGTCTGTTTACAAGAGATGCATTTAAAATATACATAAAGGTTAAATATTTTAAAGATGGAAGATATATCATGCAAATGGTACCCAAAAGAAAGAAGCAATATTAATATCAAACAATGCAGACTTTAAGGTAATATGCATTACTAGAGATAAACAGGGACATTTATAATAATAAAAGGTTCAATTCAACAAGAAGATATAACCGTACTAAATTTGTATGCACCTAATAACATGATCTCTAAATATATGAAACAAAAATTACCAGAACTAAAAGAAGACATGGATAAATACATAATTATCATGAGAGATTTTTATTTCATGTATCTGGTTTAATGGATTAAAATAGAAAAGCATCAGGAAAACATATCAGCTGAACCTGATTAAATTTTTTTAAATCTCAGAAAATTCTCTTCCATCTACTCTTATGAGTTTTCTCAACTTTTATATCATGAGAGATTTTTAACACAAATATCTCAGCAACTGATAGAACAGGTAGACAAATGTTTGATACATTTTGATACATGTTTGATACTACAGGACATATATTCTTTCAACTACACACAGAGAATTTATAAAAATTGACGATATACTGGGCCATGAAGTTCCCATGAATAGCAAATACTTTAAATCATACAGAGGTGTCCTCTAACCACAGTGGAATTAAGCTGAAAATCAATAACAAAAAGATTTCCAGGGGCTTCCCTGGTGGCGCAGTAGTTGAGAATCTGCCTGCTAGTGCAGGGGACACGGGTTCGAGCGCTGGTCTGGGAAGATCCCACATGCCGCAGAGCAACTAGGCCCGTGAGCCACAACTACTGAGCCTGCGCGTCTGGAGCTTGTGCTCCACAACAAGAGAGGCCGCGATAGTGAGAGGCCTGCGCACCGTGATGAAGAGTGGCCCCCGCTTGCCACAACTAGAGAAAGCCCTCACACAGAAACGAAGACCCAACACAGCCAAAAATAAATAAATTAATTAATTAATTAAAAAAAAAAAGATTTCCATGTTTGGAAATCAATATATAAACTTAAAAAGACTAAAGAAGAAACCACAATGGAAATCAGAAAATACTTTTGGTACTGAATAATGAAAATACAGTATATCAAAACTTATATGACATGCTAAAACTGTGCTTAGAGAGAAATTTATATTCTAAAATGCATATATTAGAAAAGAAGAATGATGTAGGCATCTTCTCAAGAAATTAGAGTTTTTTAAACCAGCAAATTAAAGCCAAAGGAAGTAGAAATAAGAAAATTTAAAAGATAATAGCAGAAATTAATGAAATAGAAATCAAGCAATCCATAGTGTGAATCAACTAATAAAACAATAAATTCCTGGAAGACTAACCAAGAAAAAAGAGAGCATACACTAATAATCAATATCAGGAATGAAAAGGGGAAAACACTACAGATCATACAGATTAGAAGTTAATGATTTAAACACACTATAGTACACAAACTGCCAATACACATATCAACTTGCATGGATCTCAAGGGCATTATACTGAGTGAAAAAAAGCCAACCTCAAAATGTTAACATACTGTATGATTCCATTTATATAATATTCTCAAAATGACAAAATTATAGAGATGGAGAAGAGATTAGTTGTCAGGGGTTAGAAATAATAGGGAGTGGGAGATGTGAATAGAAAGGACAGCACAAGGGGTATCTCTGCAGTGCTGAAACAGTTCTGTATTTGGCAACGATGGCTACAAAAATCTATATGTGATAAAATGATAGAACTATACACATACTTTATATCTACATAAATTTCCTGGTTTTTATACTGTACTATAGTTACATTAGATGTAACCAAAGGGGGAAACTGGCTAAAGGATCCACATGATCTCTTTGTAACACCACTGTAAGAATCCTCTGAATCTATAATTATTTTAAAACAAAGTTTTTAAAACAGGTAATGATAACCACAATGAGAAAAGACTTCACACCTATTAGGATAGTTATTTTCAAAAATATAAAAAATAACAAGTGTTGGTGAGGATGTGGAGAAATTGGAACACATGTTGGTAGGGTATGGAATAAACTGTGCATTGCTTGTGGGAATATAAAATAGTGCAGCCACTGTGGAAAACAATTTGGCGATTCTTCAAAAAAATTAAATGGAATTACCATATGATCCACCAATTTCACACAAAAGAACTAAAAGCAGGGACACATATACTTGAACAGCAATATTCATAGCAATATTATTCACAAATGCCAAAAGATACAAACAACCAAAATGTCCATCAACAAATGAACAGATAAACAAAATATGGTGTACACACACACACACACACACACACACACACACACAGTGGAATATTATTCAGCCATTAAAAAAGAATAAAATTCTGATACATACCACAACATTGATGAAATAACACAGACACAAAAGGAGAAATAGTGTATGATTCCACTTATATGAGGTACCTAAGATGGGCAAAGTCAAAGAGACAGAAAGTAGAATAGAGGCTACCAGTGGCCACAGGTAGGGGGAAATAGGGATTTACTGTTTAATGGGTATGGATTTTCTGTTTGGGAGGATTGAAAGAGTTCTGAAAATAGATAGTGATGATGGGTACACAACATTATGAATGTACTCTATACCATTGAACTGTATAGTTAAAAATGGTTATAATGGTAAGTTTCATGTTATGTATATTTTACCACAATTAAACAAAAGATAGTGAGGATATCATGAAACTCTTTATGTGAATAAATTTAAAATTTTTGCTAAATAAATTTCTAGAACACAAAACTTACCAAAACTGAATAAAACCAGAAAATCTGAAAATCTTATGTCTATTAAGATAGCAAATCCAGAGTTTAAAATCTCCCCTTCCTCCACCCAAAAAATTCCAGGCCCAGATGCTTCACTACATTTGAGGAAGAAATATTACTAATATTACATAAACTCGTACAGACAAAACATAAAAAAGAAACACTTTCAACTAATTTTACAAGAACATTTTGACCTTGTCCAAACCTGATGAGGAAGGAAAATTACATGTTAATCTCAATCATGTATATAGATGCAAAGATCCTAAATGAAATTTTAGCAAACTAACTCAGCAATATATAAAATAAATAATACATTATATTTAGGACAACTGAAGAAAAGCTGGGAAAAAGAAAAACAAGCAAACTTGAACACTGAGGCAATCTCAAGCATCTCTTTATGTTGATGATATAGTTTTATAAGGAAAATAAATATTCAGATGATCAGAAATGTATACAACTAAATGAAATCAAGAAAAAGAAATAACAGTATGCATTTCAAACAGAATTATGAAATTATATATCAATGCTTAGAATAGAGCTAAGGTAAGTGCTGAATGTAGCAAAAGATAGGACATAATGTAGACTGTCACCCACTGTAAATGTTTGCAAATGGATATTCTTTAAACAAACAGGATTATTACAGATGATTCTATATGAATGTCAAAGCCTTAATTTCTAAGCTTTGCATTTTGTATATGAGAAGAAATATGACAACCTGAGTTAATTATAAAATAAACTGAAAGTCCTAAATAAATAAACAAATAAAACATCAAGACTAAGTATGTTTTATCCCACAAGTGCAAAGTTGGTTTAACACCACATTAAAAGAATAAAGGGAAAAAAATCATATAATTAACTCAATAGATGCAGGAAAACCATCTGATATAATGCTATATCCATTCATGATTAAAACAAAACTCTCAGTAAACCAAGACTAAAAAAGAACTTTTAAATTGATAAAGAACTAGAAAAAACTTAAACAAAAAACTACAGCAAACATTATACCTAAAGGTGAAATGTTAAACACTTTTCCCTCTTCGATTGGGAATGGGACAAAGATGCCTGCTATTGCTATTTCTATTCAACATAGTTCTGAAGGTTCAAGACAGTGCAATAAGGTAAGAAAAACATGTTTAAGTATACATATTGGAAAGGAAAAAATTAAAAAAACTTGTCATTTTTCACAGTGGGATAGTGTATGTAGAAAATCCACAAGACCTACAGATAATTTATTGGGATTAATAAATGAGTTCAGCACAATGCTGCATACAAAGTCAATATATAAATATAAACTATATTTCTAAGCATCAGCCAGAAGCAATTTAAAAATGAGATTTTAAAATGATATGGTCCCAGGTTGGTTTTCCTGTGAAGCAGACTGGGAGACATAGATTATCAAGCACTACTTTTATTAGGAAGTGCTTTTGGGATCAACATATGTGTAAGAGGAAAAAAGCAATCCCCAAAAGACCCTAGCCAAATTCATACATAGCTCTGGAGCTGGTATGGCCCTTCAAAAGTTTCTGGATTTGGGGAGGAAGGGGCAAGCCTTTATACTTCCTCATTAATCAGGCACTGACTGGATGTGGGATGACCTGGAAGGAAGCATCTCCTTGGGTGAGACAATTTTCTTCGACCAAGACATGGATTGAGGAAATGGATCACAGCATCGACTGCAGATAACATTTTAAATGGCTTCAAAAATTTCAAATACCTTGGAATAAATCTAATGAAAGGTGTACAAGAGTTCTACATACAAAACTATAAAATATTACCAAGAAAAATTAAAGATCTAAATGAATGGAGATATATACCATATTCACAGATTGGAAGATTCAATACTATAAAGATATAAGTTCTCCCTCAACTGATTTTTAGATTCAATCCAATCAAAACAAAAATCCCAGGAGGGTTTTTTCCCTTAATTTTATTTTACTGTGGTTAGAACACTTAACAGGCGACCTACCCCCTTAACAAAATTTTAAGTGTACAATACATTATTGTTGACTATATATATGTTCTTCAGCAGATCTCTAGAACCTATATTGCTTAAGTGAAATTTAATGCCTGTTGATTAGTAACTCCACATTTTCTCTCCCCACCCCCAGCTCTAGGAAACCACCATTCCATTCTTTGATTCTATAAACTTGACTACTTTAGATACCTCATATAAGTGGAATCATGCAGTATTTGCCTTTCTGTTTCTGGCTTATTTCACTTAGCATAACATCCTCAAGGTTCATCCATGTTGTCACATGTGGCAGAATTTCCTTCATTTTTAATGCTGAATAGTATTCTATTGTATGTATATACCACATTTTCTATATCCATTTATGTATCAGTGGACATTTCTATTGTTTTCACATCTTAGCTATTGTGAATAATGCTGTAATGTACATGGAAGTGCAAATATCATTTTGAGATACTGATTTCAAAGCTTTTGAATAAGCATCCAGAATTAAGATTTCTGAATTGCATGGTAGCTCTGTTTTTAATTTTTTGAGGAACCTCCATACTGTTTTACACAGTGGCTGCACCACTTTACATGCCCCACAATAGTATACAAGGGTTACAATTTTTCCATATGCTTACCAACACTTAATGTCTTTTGTTTTTGTTTTTGTTTTTTGATAATTGTCATCCTGACAGGTGTAAGGTAATATCTCAGTGTGGTTTTGATATGCATTTTCCTGATGATAAGTGATGCTGAGCATTTTTTCATATATGTGTTGAACATTTATATGTCTTCTTTGGAGAAATAATCTATTTAAGTCTTTATCCCATCTTTCAATCAAGTTATTGAGACTTGTTTTTTGCTACTGAGTTGTAGGAGTTCCTTATATATTTCGGAGATTAACCCCTTCTCAGATATATGGTTTACAAATATTTTCTCCCATTCTATAGGTTGCCTTTTCCCTCTGTGGATTGTTTCCTTTGCTGTACATAAGCTTTGTAGCTTGATGTAGTCCCACTTGTTTATGTATGCTTTTGTCACCTGTGCTTTTGGTGTTATACCCATGAAATCATTGCCAAGATCAATCTTATGAAGCTTTCCCTGATGTTTTCTTCTAGGAGTCTTACAGCTTCAGGTCTTATGTTTAAGTTTTTAATTCAGTTTGAGTTGATTTTTGTGAATAAGGTTCCAATTTCATTCTTTTGCATGTGAATATCCAGTTTTTCCAACACTATTTGTTGAAGAGACTATTCCCCACTGTATTCTTGGCACGCTTTTCAAAGATCAGTTGACTGTATATGTATGGATTTATTTCTAGGCTCCCTGTTCTGTTCAATTGGTCTATATGCCTGTCTTTATGCCAGCACCATACTGTTTTGATTATCATAGCTTTGTAATATAGTTTGATATCAGGAGTGGGATGCCTCCAGCTTTGTTCCTCTTTCTCAAGATTGCTTCAGATATTTGGGGTCTTTTGTGGTTCCATACAAATTTTAGAATTGTTTGTTCTATTTCTTTGAAAAATGGCATTGGAACTTTGATAGGGATTTCACTGAATATGTACATTGCTTTGGGTAGTATGGACATTTGAACTATATTAATTCTTCCAGTTCATGAACATGGAATGTCTTTCCATTTGTTTGTATCTTCTTTAATTTCTTTCATCAATGTTTTGTAGTTTTCAATATATGTCTTTTGCCTCCTTAGTTAAGTTTATTCCTACGCATGATATTCTTCTTCATGCTATTATAAGTGGGATTGTTTTCCTAATTCCTTTTCAGATAGTTTATTGTTAGTATATAGAAATGCAACTGATTTTTGTACGTTGATTTCGTATCCTGCAACCTTACTGGATTTGTTTATCAGTCCGTGTCATCTGCAAACAGGGACAATTTAACTTCTTCCTTTCTGATTTGGATGCCTTTTACTTTTTCTTGCTTAATTGCTCAAGCAACAACTTCTATGATATCTGTTCTATATCAGTGAATAGAACAGATGAGAGTGGCATCCTTGCTTTGTTCCTCATCTTAGAAAAAGAGCTTTCAGTTTTTCACCATTGAGTATGATGTTACCTGTGGGCTTTTCATATATAGCCTTTATTATGTTGAGGTACTTTCTTATTATTTCTGGTTTGTTGAGAGTTTTTATCATGAAAGAGTGTTGAATTTTGTCAAATGCTTTTTCTGCATCTATTCAGTTAATGTAGTTTATCACATCAATTGACTTTCATATGTCGAACCATCCTTACATCCAGGAATAAATCCCATTTGGTCATAGTATATGATCCTTTTAATATATTGTTGTATTCAGTTTGTTAGTATTTTGTTGAGGATTTCTACAGCTATATTCATCAGGGATATTGGCCTGGATATTGGTAGCTTTCTTTTCTTTTGGTGTGTTTGTTTGTCTTACTTTGGTATCAGGGTAATGCAGGTCTCATAAAGTGAGTTTGGAGGTGCTCCTCCTCTTCAATTTTTTTGGAGGAGTTTGAGAAATGTTGGTGCTATTTCTTCTTTATATGTTTGGTAGAATTCACCAGTGGAGCCATCTGGCCCTGTGATTTTCTTTGTTGGGAGCTTTTTGATTACTAATTCAATCTCCATACTAGTTATAGGTGTGTTCAGACTTTCTAATTCTTCCTGATTTAGTCTTGGTAGGTTGTATGTTTCCAGAAATTTGTTGACATACAATTAATTGTTCACAGTAGTCTCTTATAATCCTTCTTATATCTTTGCCATCAGTCTTAATGTCTTTTCTTTCATTACTGATTTTGAGTCCTCTTTTTTTGTATTTAATCTAGCTAAGGGTTTATCAGTTTTGTTTATCTTCTCAAAAATCCAACTCTTAGTTTTGTTGATTTTTCTATCTTCTATTTTGTTTATTTCTGCTCTAATCTTTGTCATTTCCTTCCTTCTTCTAACTTTGGACATTGTTCTTCTTTTCCTAGCTCCTTGAAGTATAAAGTTAGGTTGTTTATATGAGATTGTTCTTCTTTTTAAATGTAGACATTTATGGCTATTAACTTCCCTCTTGGTACTGCTTTTGCTACATCCCATAAGTTTTGGTATATTGTATTTTTGTTTTTGTTTGTCTCAAGGTATTTTCTAATTTTCTTTTTGATTTCTTCTTTGACCCAATGGCTGTTAAAGAGTGTAGTGTTTAATTTCCACATATTTGTGAATTTTCCAGTTTTCCTTTGGCTATTGATTTCTAGTTTCATTCCACTGTGTTCAGAAAAGATACCTGGTGTGATTTTAATCTTTCTAAATTTGTGAAGACCTGTTTTGTGATCTAACATGTTATCTTTCCTGGAGAAAGATATGTATGCTTGCAAAGGATGTGCATTGTGCTGCTGTTGGATGGAATGTTCTGTATATTTTTGTTAGGTCCATTCATTCTATACTGTTGTTGAAGTACTCTGTTTCCTTATTGTTCTTCTGTGTAGATGGTCTATCCATTACTGAAAGTGGGGTATTGAAGTCTCCCATATAATTGTATTACTGTCTATTTCTCCCTTTGATTCTGTCAACGTTTGTTTTATATATTTAGGTTCTTTGATGTTGGTGCATTATATATTTATATTGTTATATCTTCCTGTTGGATTGACCCTTTTATGATTATATAATGTCCTTCTTTGTCTTGTCTGAGTTTTTGGCTTAAAGTCTATTTTGTGTGATATAAGTATAGCCACCCCTGCTCTCTTTTGGTTACCATTTGCATAGACTATCATTTTCCATTCTTTCACTTTCAGCCTATCTGTGTCCTTAAATCTAAAGTGAGTTTCTTGTAGAAAGTATATAGTTGGGTCTTGCTTTTATCTTTTTAGCCACTCTATGTCTTTGACTGAGGGAGTTTTATCTATTTACATTTAAAGTAATTATTGATAGGGAAGGATTTACTATTGCCATTTTGTTGTTTCCTGTTAGTCTTGAGAGTCTTTTGATTGTATTTCCTCTCTTGCTGTCTTTCTTTGTGTTTTGTTTATTTTTTTGTGTGTTTATAAGCTTTGATTCTTTTCTTTTTCTTTTTTGTAACTTCTACAGGTATTTTTTGTGGTTACCTTGGGATTTAAAATATCTTTTAACAGTCTATTTTAATCTGATAAGAACTCAAGTTAAATTGCATACAAAAACTCTACATTTTAGCTTCTTCCCCATACACACTGTGTTATTTTTCCCACATTTTACATCTATTTATATTGTGTCTTTTAACATATTCTTATAGTTACTTTTAATACTTCTGTCATTTAACTTTTATGCTAGAAATAAAAGTGACTTATCCACTACCATTACAGTAATATAGTATTCTGTATGTGTCTATATATTTATCTTTACCAACAAGTTTCATACTTTCTTATACTATCATGTAGCTGTTTAATATCCTTTCATCTCAAGTTGATATACTCCCTTTAGCATTTCATGTAAGGCAGGTCTAGTGGTGATGAACTTCCTCAACTTTTATTTGTCTAGGAATGTCTTTATCTGTCTTTACTTTTGACAGGTATAGTATTCTTGGTTGGCAGGGTTTTTTTTTTTCCCATCAGCACTTTGATATATCATCCCACTCCCTTCTGGCCTGCAAGGTTTCTACTGAAAAATTTGCTCATAGTCTTTTGGGGGTTCCCTTGTATATGAAAAGTTCCTTTTCTCTGGCTAGTTTCAGATTTTCTCTTTGTCTTTAACTTTTGACAATTTAATTATAATATGTCTTAGTGTGGACTTCTCTGGGTTTATTTATTTAGCAGTGTCCTTTAGGCTTCTTGAATCTGGTTGTCCATTTCCTTCCCAAGATTTGGATTGTTTTCAGCCATTAATTTTTTTGAATAAGCTTTCTAGTTTTCCCTCTCTTCTCCTTTTGAGATTCCCCTACTGCCCCTACTGGTCCACTTGATGGTGTTCCTTAAGCTTTTTCACTCTTTTTCATTCTTTTTTCTTTTTGTTCCTCTGACTGAATTATTTCCAGTGACATTAGTTCACTGATACTTTGTCTTGCTTTGTCTAGTCTGCTGCTGTATCCCTCTCATGAGTTTTTCAGTTCGATTACTGTGTTCTTTAGCTCCATGATTTCTGTTTGGCAGTTTTCAAATATTTTCTATATCTTTGTTGAAATTCTCACTTTGTTCATGCATTGTTCTCTTGATCTTGGTGAGCATCTTTATAACACTTATTTTGAATTCTCTGTCAGATAAATCTCATAACTGTTTCATTAGGGTCAGTTTCTGGAGACTTAATGTGTTCCTTTATTTGGAACTTCTTTGCTGATTCTTCATCTTCCTTTACTCTCTATGTTGGTGTCTGCATATTACACAAAGCAAGTACCTCTCCCAGTCTTCATGGACTGACTAGCCTTGCACTGGAGAAGATCTCCACCAGTTAGCCTAGTCAGAGATTCTGAGGGCCTCTAACAACTCTCTCCCTCCCCAGGGAGAAGCAAGAAGCTTTGGTTTCTTTCTACTCAATCTGTGCTGAGGGGGAGGAGCTACGGCATTTACCAGTCCAAAATGCCATTTCCATTCTCTTCCACATGGCTGGACTGTGCTGGACGCATCAGAGCTCCAAGCCTGGCAAGACAGATGCCAGTTCTTTGGGCAGTCCCAGAGAAATTTTGGCACTGAATGCACAGATCTACTCTTCCATCTCCAGGAATAAGCTGACAGCTGGAATGTTTCGTCCACTCACTCTTTACTGAGCAGGGGGGAGGATATATGGTATCTACCAGTCCCAACCATTGTCTTGTTCTCCCCCAGGAGGCTAGAATGTGCTAGATCCTTTAAAGCTCCTAGCGTGGCAAGTCAGATGCCAGTTCTCTGGGCAGCCCGGGAGAAGTTGAAGCACTAGATGCACAGATAAATTCTTTCCTTCCCCAGCAGAATGTTGAGAGCTAGGATTTTTTTGTCTTCTTGCTCTGTGCTCAGCAGGAGGAAAGATCTATGGTGTCTATCAGCCCAAGTCACCATCTCTGTTCTCCCCTAGGGAGATCCATCAGAGTTCTAAGACTGGCAGGACAGAAACCATTCCTCAGAAAACTTGGGGTGCTAGATGTGTGAATCAATCCCTTCCCTCCCTAGGAGAAGCTGGAAGCTAGGGGCTCTCTTCCTTATCATATGGTGCTGTGGTGGTGGCAGGGACTCTGGTGAGAGGCTGTCTCAAATCTCCCTACTGGTTTCAGTGTGTCTGGATTCATGTTTGCCCTGGGTACAGGAGCCTTTCAGTTGGTTCCTGGGTTTCTCACAAAGGGAATTTGTCCATGAATTGTTGCTGAATTGGTGTGTTTGTGGGGGAAAGGATGGTCCAGGACTTCCTAATCCACCATCTTGCTGATGTTATTCTCTTAAGAATTACTTTTTTTTTTTTTTTTGGTCAGATGTGACTAGCTGATTCTAAAACAGATACAGAAAGGCAAAGGGCCAAGAACATCCAAAATACTTTTAAAGAAGAGGAACAAGGTAGAAGGATATCAAGAGCTTATTATAAAGTCCAATAATTAAGACTATGGTATTTGTGCAATGACAAATAAACTAATTGGGGACTTCCCTGGTGGCACAGTGGTTAAGAATCCGCCTACCAATGCAGGGGACACGGGTTTGATCCCTGGTCTGGGAAGATTCCACATACTGTGGAGCAACTAACCCCATGCGCCACAACTACTAAGCCTTCACTCTAGAGCTCGTGAGCCACAACTACTGAGCCCGCATTCCACAACTACTAAAGCCTGTGCGCCTAGAGCCTGTGCTCCTCAACAAGAGAAGCCACCACAATGAGAAGCACACTTGCCGCAACTATAGAAAGCCCACATGCAGCAACAAAGACCCAAACGCAGCCAAAAATAAATAAATAAATTTATTTTTAAAATAGACTAATAGAACAGAACAAACAATTCAGAAACAATCTGACACATATTTAGACACTTGGTTTATGACAAAGGTGACACAATAGAGAAATGGGGAGGAAAAGACATTCCCTATAATAAATGGCACTGGGTCAGTTGAATATCTATATGGAAAAGACAAAACTTGGCCCCTGTATCTCACCATACACAAAAATCAATTTCAGGTGGACTGCAAATCTAAATGTGAATGGCAAAAGCATAGAGCTTCTAGATGATAATATGGGAGAATATCTAAATGCTCTCAAGGTAGGAAAATACTTCTTAAATGGAACACAAAAAACCCTAGCCATAAAGGAAAATACTGAAAAACTAGACACATTAAAATTTAAAACTTCTGTTCATCAATGGATACTATAAAGAGATTTGGGAAGAGTGTGCAACAAAAAAATTCAAAAGTGGTTCGTAGCCAGAGTACATAAAAAATTCCTACAAATCTATAAGAAAAGAATAAACAACCCAATAAAATGTGCAAAAGACTTGTATAGGCACTTCACAAAAGAAGATAACCAAATAGATAATAAACATATGAAAAGAAGTACAACTGCATTAGTCTTCTGAGAAATGCCAGTTAAAATCACAATGTGATATTACTACAAACCCACCCACCAGAATGGCTATAATTTAATGAGTGATAATAACAAGTATTATCAAGGATGTAGAACAACTAGAATTCTCATACATTGCCAGTGGGAATGTAAATTGGTTCAATCACTGAGAAAAGCTGTCATTATCCATAAATTTGAAAATATGCATTCCCTATGACCCAGAAATTCCAATCCTAGGTATATACCCAACAGAAATTCAAGTACATATAACCAAAAGACATGTATAATAATATTCATAGTACTGTTATTTATAATAACCCCAAACAATAAACAATCCAAATATTCATTATCAGTAGAATGAATAAACTGTGGTATATTCAAACAAGTGAATAATATACAAAAATACAAATAAAAAACTACAGCTGCATGCAACATCATGGATATCAAAAAACATAACATCGAGCCAAAAAAAAAAGCTCCCCCCCAAAATACATACTATTTGATTTCATTTATATCAAGTTCAAAATGGGCAAAACTAATCTATGATGTTAGACATCAGGACAGTCATTCACTTTGGAGGAGGATGGTATAGTGATAAGGTGGGGGTTTTGAGATGCTATTTCTATTTCTTGACCTGAGTTCTGGTAACATTAGTGTATTCACTTTACAGTAATTCATCCAGTTGTACAATTATGATTTGTGACCTTTTCTGTATGTATGTTACACTTCAATAGAAAAGTGAGGGAAAAAGAAATGAAGAGCTAAGTGATGGGTATTTATAGACTAGTCAGATAAAACTGGTCCTCTATGAGGGCCACCCTGCAGGCAACGCAAGTGGTTTCTTTTGGTCATGTTCTTGGGGATTAAATGGCTTCAGAAATTCTCTAGTATAAAGAGATCTTCTCTATAACGTAGTCACAGATAAATTACAAGTTATTTTTCACAAGATCTAAGAGAGAAAGAAAGATGAGACCTACATGCAAATAAAACAAAACATCAAATAATACATTACAGAAAACTTTTTGCACCATCATAGAGGTAATGTAGTTAGGGCTCTTCTCCATTTTACTATCTAATGATTCTAGAAACCAGTGAAACATTGCCAGTGGAACTATTTACTCACCTAAGCACAGTTGACAATTCACAGGCTTAGCAAGGCCTGAGGAAAATAGGCCTGTTACAAATGCCTTTGCTTTACATGAACATCTCTAAAGGCCCCAAATAATATTCAAGCCAACAAGTGTTTACGTACCCTAACTATAATCAGCACTGTGTACAAAGTATGGTGGAAAAAGACAAAAAGGAAGGCAGATTTCCGAGGAGATCTAATATAAAGACACAAGTTTTATTAAACACAATAACAGCAATAACTGGAGAATGATTCCAAGACAGGATATGGTAGGTGGGTTGCAGGAGTAGAATTGGTAAGAGAGAAAATGGGATAGGTGTAATGCAGCCAGTTGATCAAAAGCCTTGCATGTCACACTGAAAAATCTAGATTTAAACCTATAGAAAATGATCTTATCTGGATCCCACTCCCCTAAAAAATTCTTGGATTTAGTGATTCCTAGTCATTTTCTTGATCAACAGGCCTTAATAATTAACATCAAATCTAGATATACTAATGTCCTATCTCGTTAAACCAGAGATGTTTTGTGCAAAGTTAAGGTTGACTTCTATGACATCACCTCAAATAATTAGGGACATATTCCAAATATTGCTAACAGTCCCCAATAAACCCTTATAAGTCTACACAAACATATTTTTCTAAACACTTAAACCTTAGAGTTTCAGTTAGAGCTTCTCTTGGGGAAATCATCTGAATGAGACACTACCTTTATTTGCCTCCCCCACAAAATAATCTTTCAACTATTAAAAGATATCTAATACCTAATATAGTGGCTGACTCATAGCAGGCTTTCTATTTATTGAACTAGATTGTTAAATTACACCAGTATATTAACCTTACTCATCTCTCTCATGGTTTAGTAGACTTTGATCATAACCCTCTCTCAACCTCTCTCTCCAGACTGAAAAAACAACTAGAAAGTCCCTCCAACTTTTTTTTTTTTTTATTTTTTAATTTTTGGCTGTGTTGGGCCTTCGTTTCTGTGCGAGGGCTTTCTCTAGTTGCGGCAAGCGGGGGCCACTCTTCATCGCGGTGCGCGGGCCTCTCGCTATCGCGGCGTCTCTTGTTGCGGAGCACAGGCTCCAGACGCGCAGGCTCAGTAGTTGTGGCTCACAGGCCTAGCTGCTCCACGGCATGTGGGATCTTCCCAGACCAGGGCCCAAACCCATGTCCCTTGCATTAGCAGGCAGATTCTCAACCACTGTGACACCAGGGAAGCCCCCTCCACCCTTTTGATCAATTTAATTTGTTTTCTGGGGATTTGTATCAGCTGTTAAGTTTTTCTTGATGGGCAGCCACCAGAATTACCTATATGATTGTGAATGCAAATCCACTTTTGGTCTTTTACATGGAAAAGATAAGAGTTTTGTTTCATCATTGTTTTCAACACCCTTCCTGGTAATGCCCACCATATTCTCGGCTTTGAGGACCACAATCACAACCGGGCCAACTTCTTCATAGACAGATAAACAGTGATTTTTATTTTAATCTTTTTTACTCTAACAATAATATTGTGTATTGTCTAACTCAGAGACTGATGAGATGTATTTAGCCCCTGAGACCATCTCCAGTGAGTATCCAGATAAACCTACAGATACTCAGCTACTCCAGCTGAAGGAGACAGGTATGATTCCAGAAGGTCCAAAGTGACCCTTTCATTTTTTATCATGAGCAACTGTGCCCCCACTGGGAAGGCTTTTCTAATAAGTCCCTAGGAGAACTTTGCTGATCTCTCTGCTATGTATCCTGACTGCCCTAATTTCCTTCTGTATTCTGTTTTTAAAGTTTTTAAATTGAGGGATGACATACATACATCTTCAGTGACTTCTAGATCCCTTTCTTGAGTCATAACTGAGCCCATCATCTCATAAGCATGAATAGGTTTGCATGACCTTATACAATGAAGTGCCTCTGACTATTCTGCCCACTTGGTCTCATGAGATCTTCCTGCAATTTATTCTCATCAGTTTGCCTTCACTCCTTGCAGATAAACTGGTGAGAAACCTGAAATGTTCTGCTCATTGAAGGGTGTATATTTTTATCTTTTTTCCTCTCCATCTAAGAGCTGCTGTAACAGCAGCTGTTTGTGTTGAAAACTAAAATATAAAAATATGACCTACGTGGCCAAATCCCACAAGGCTGTTTACTTCCTTATTTATGAATCAGATTCTGTCAGCACAACTTAGAATCTTGACTGTCAGCAATACTGCAATTAAATGTCTTTGCAAAGCCAGCAGAGGGTGCACCAGGGCACTGGAAATTTTACCCAAGATGTAGCCGTATTAATTTAATAGCCAATCAATGTTTCCTTTTTTTTAAAATTTTCTTGGTATACTAAAACTAACACCCTCAAGAAAAACTTATGTTGAATCTGGGCTAAAATTCCTTCAAAGTATACTCTAATTCTCCTGAAAGTGAAGTTCAGGAAGAATAAGAAATACATGGTTAAACTTAGTCTGGCCAAAATGTAGGTAGAGTAGAAGAAAATGATGCAGATCGGAGCCCTCTCCTTTGCAAAAATTCCATAGCTCTACCCAGCTACCAGACAAAAGGCTCCAGGAAGTAGTATATTATAGGGGAATGGGCACTGAACTAGGAGTAAAGAGACCAACTTCCATTCTAATTTTGATCAGAGTTGTATGACCTTGGACAAGTCATTTCCCCCATAGGAACTATGTGTTCTCCAAGGGGAATGATCAAATGGATTCATGGCCCCTCATAACTCTAAAAAACTCTGACTCCAATTGATGTCAGCAAATGTAAGAAGCCAGTATGCTTGTTATTACTTCTCGAAAAGATTAAAACGGAAAAAATAAAGGACAGAAGATAGGGCACTGTATTTAAACCTAGACAGAACTATTTGAAGCACCACGCAAAGGCAACTAAATGCCATTACAGACCCTATGAGAATCCCACACCATCACAGAAGCCCCAGAATACAGCTGTTCTACTAATCCTCAGCCTACAAACAGGGGTCTGTCCATTCTGAATGCCAAAAGGCCTTGCCACCATTTGACTAAGGAAGTTCAATTCCTTCATCTTTTCACAGAAAACCAATGTTCAGCTGCTAAGTATTTCTACTGGGCATAGTCGCGGGGTGGGGGGGTGGGGTGGGGGGGTGGGGGGGTTGTTGGGAGGTGGATAGATAAAGGGAACCAGAATCCTAGTTAATTATCATTTAGCTACTGTGTTTAAAGTTTCAAGTATGAGAAGCATGTCTACTGATTATCTTCTTTGATAAGCTGTTATATAAGTTGAAGTGTGCTAGCAAAACATTTTAAGGCTCAGGACAACCTTCCAACGCAAAATGTAGAAACTGTGTCGGCCCTAATATTAAAGCATTATCATGAATGTGACACCAGCTTTGGATGGGTGGTCAAAGCAGCACGAATAATGTTTACAGAGTATGACAATGACTCTGGATGTGGTAGTAAATATAGAAGGCCTGGGTCACTCACCTCAAGGAACTTATTTGCACAACTTGCCCTCTTCCCCAAGAGGAACAAATTGACTGTTATTCTTTAACCACCTCAAAAGGATCCTTGGCTGCTTCTCTTAAGTTTTACATGAGACAAAATATGGCAAACAGAGAATACTTACTTTAAGTGCACTAAATTTCCTTAAATAAAGAGCTAGAAAAAAGTAGAAAACAAGCACTAAAGCTAACAGTTTGCTAACCAGGGCACAAACACCATAAAGATTGTATTAAAAAACAAGTCAAAACAAACCAAAAAAACTGCTCTTGGGAGACTACTCTTGAGTCATTATTCCATCAGTAAATTCCTGCTCTCAAGCAAGCAGGAGTGAAGACACTTCACACCAACCCTCCCCACACCACTCCCCCAAAAAGAGTCAGAACCGGCATGCAAAGGGTGAGTTTTATTCCAAAGATTTTTTAAATTGCTGTTTCAGAAGTTGTCTAGCAAGACGGCATATTTCTACCAGAATTCCTCAGGGGCGCTGATCCTCACTAGAACACCGAGGACAATCCGTCTCAAATTGCAGGTAAGTGTGAACAAGCCCACGATCTGGTCAGTGCACCAGCACCCCGGCGCCGAAAACACGGTTCAAAGTTGTTTCAACAGGCGTGGAGCAGTTATTACAGCTGTTTACAGCTCCAACTCCAAACGAGAGCCTGCTGCTAGTGCTGGCATCAGCTCTGGACACGAAAAAACAAGCACCGCGGGCGGAGAATCTCACCGGGAGCAGAAGGGCCAGGCTGCTGCCGTTAGTCAGCCGGGGGGCAGCGCCCGCACCTTCGCGCAGCGGCCCGGCCGGGAGCGCCGCCAACTTTTCCCGAGGCAGCCGGAGCCGGGGGCGGCGGGCGCCGGCCAGAGTTCCCAAGTCCGGGGGTCCTGAGAGAGTCAGGGTGAGCTGGGCCAGGGACCGAGGACAACCTGTCCCGGGGCGACCGCTCCCCAGCTCGCCCGCCCCCTCCCCGATCCCGCCGTCGAACTCGGCTCGAGGTGGCAAAGTCCTCCCCGGGCCCCCGCCCTGCGCACATGGAGAGGGGGCCCTGCCCCTCCAGAGTGACTCACCTGGTGCCCGTCCTGGGCGTCTGGGGGGAGCGTAGCTTCTCCCCGTTCCAGCAGCTGCTGCTGCGGGGATGGCTGCCCGAAGTGGCGGGTGATGGGACCGTCGGGGTCAAGGCCACCGGGGCTGCTCAGGGTGCCCGAGGTGCCGAGGTTACCGGGACCGCCAAGGCGGGACTCGGCTCCCCGCTCCCGCCGCAACTCGGAGCGCAACTCTAGGTAGCAGCACAACGTCAGCAGGTGGAGGGCCAGCGAGAGGCCAAAAAAACCCAGGAAGAGCCGGCAGCTGTTCCCTTCGCCAGCCCGGGCAGGGGCCCCGCGACAGCCACAGCCCTGGCTCCCGCGCTCCCGCGGCGCTGCCGCGGGCTGGAGTTCCCTGCGCTCCACCTCGGGGTAGCCCATGGCCTCCGGAGACACCCACTCTCTGAGGCCCGGGAGCCGCCGCGTCTGCCTCAGCCCTTCGCGACCCCTGACAGGCGGCTACTGTCCTGCCATCGGCTGGGGGCTGCAGGGACCCGTTCCTGCGCGACGGAGGCTGGGTGGGACCGAGCAGGGAGCAGCCGCAAGTGCAGCTCCACTCCGAGGGGTGGAAAAGGGAGGAGGAGGGGCGGGAGAGACGGGCGACTCGGCCCCGCGGAGGGAATGAGGGAGGAGGCCCCGGCCGACCCCGCCCCGTGCCTCAAGCGGCTGCCGGGACGCCCAACCACCGAGCCCGCCAAGCCTTGGCGCCCCGCCCCATGCCGTTCCACCCGGGGCCTCCAGCTGCGGGGCGGGGTCTGGGGGCGTGTGGGTTCGCCTCTGCCCCGTGGCCCCACCCAGCTCTTCTCGCTCGCCCCGTTCCAGTTGGTGACTGCGGCTGTCGTTCATCCCTGGACTCCGCCCCAATTTAACCCTTGAGCGCCAGTACGGGGTGGGGGGGGAGGGGGGATGAGGAGGGAAGGAGGGGGAGGCTGAGAAGAATTGGGGAAACTGGGAAGGAAACTAGAGCAAAGAAAAGGAGGCGGAAACTAGTATTAATAGAATGTTTGCAATTAAATGCAGTTGTTAATAACATCATCCAGTACTTATCTGTTGCTTTCAATCTTCAAAGAGTTTAACAGACGTTAAACTAATGAAAACAGTTTTGGGTTTGGAATGAAACCATGCCTGCTGGGTTTGCAATCCAATGGCGCGCCAAAAGAAAAGGAGACCCAGTAGCCTGAGAGCCAAAGGGAGTGAGAATGAGGTGGGACTGAGACAGTCCCACTCCTGGAGTGAGTCTGGGGCCTCAGTCTAAGTGACGAAGAAGTCCATCTGTGCCAGGTGGAACTGAAGTGATGCTGCCTCACGCAGGATAAAACAGTCCCCTAGGATTTCTTGGTATATTAATTAATTCAAAGTATTGATCCTTTTACATGTAGAAAGTGCTGTACGAGAGAATCTACAGCCAGTGTAGTTTTCTTCTTCCACCGCAGCAGGAGTTTTGAGTGGAGAACAAGTGCCTTCAATGAGCAAATGGGGAAACTGAGGGCCAGAATAAGGTGGATTTTTACAAGGGTGGTCCACAGAATGGCCAGACAGTATTGGCATCTCTATTTGCAGGCAACTGTTCTGGCCTCTCCACCCCTCTCCTCCTCTCCCTGGAGTAGTCCCTGGGGGAAGTTCAACAAGTCAGCCAAATGTTCCAGATGTACACTGCTGCAACTGCAGCATCTTCAACCCTCTGAAAAGGGTTCAGAGCAAAAAAACAACCAAAAAAAAGTGGCAAATGTCAGAACACTAGACCCTGAAATGAAAGATGGAAAGGATTAGTTGAGTCGAAATTGACAAGAGTTACTAGTCCGAGATTATAGAGAGCTAAATGGCCATAGCAGGGGAAATAGGTATGCTTGTTGGTCACTATGCACTCCCATTCCCATGTTATGAATAATTAGCAGTTTTATTGACTTGAAAAGGGTAGGCCTAAGACCTAGGCTGGTGAAAAAGAAGAAAAATAGGGGGAAATAGAAAAAAAGACAAAAGAAGAGAAACAACAAAACAAAAGCAAAGCATATGGTGGGGAGGTCAGTCCAAAGATTACAGAGGTCATAAACCTTAAATATATTAGCCACAGCCAATTTTTCTTTCAGACACTTTGGGAATAGCCTCAGTGCTTCAGAAGCATCTTTGTGTCTCCCCATTAGCCCTTACGTATGAAATATAAAGTTTGCAAAGAATATCATCATCATGCAAATAAGAAAATAAAAAGGGGCACTTAGCTAATCTCAAGTTCTGCTTATTCAGTCAAGGAATTCTAGATGCTGGTTGGAGGAACTGCCAGGCTGATTTAACTTAATTATCACAGCCCAGGATTATTAGAAAGAATGCTAGACTAGGAGTCAGTAGACCTGACCCTGCCACTGGTTTGCTGGGTCATTCTGAGCAAGTCACTGCTTTTGAGGACCTTAGTTTCTCCAACTGCAAAATGAGGAGTTTGAACTTAAACAGCTATAATATTGTGTTTTATCTGTGCTATCACTGACTATTTTGACTTGGTTGCATAAAGGGTTCAAAGAGGCTGCCTCTTCTTCCCCTAAAGTGAAAAGGGAACAAATAACAACCACTCTTGGGAGTGGTGGTGGTGCTCAGGGGCCTTACTAGTCTCAGCTTACCATGTTCTACCAGGCTTTTCACAGCTTGACTGAAGACCCTGGGTTGCACCATTGCCTTCAGAAGTCCTGCAACTTGCATTTGATCTGGGACCTCACTTTGGTTCCCAAAAGGAAGAACATATGGCTTAATATGAAGTAGAAATATTGGAATGGGGTAATCCAGTGAGGAATGTACATGGTTAGTTTTAAAAAGTATTTTGAAGTGTTAATTCAGTTCGCTTCTATGCTTCCATAAGTACCCCATCCCCTACAGCACAGTTCTCAAAATGACAATCTGCAGGTTACATCCAGCCAACAGTTGTGTTGTGTTTGGTGCAGTGTTGGCTAAAATTTTGGATAAAAAAAATAATTGCCAGGATCCAGGAATCAGGAGATTTCACATAAAAAATCCCTATTTCTTTAAAGCATGCTAACACTTGATCCACATTCCCATATGGCTACAGTCAGCTAGAATTGCCCCCTTGAGACAAGCATGAGCAATCAAGTTCTACACAGTCATCCCCGCCTCCTTTCTTTAGTCTCCATTACTGTCCTTGTCACCCATTTCCCTTACCTGTCTGGCCCCACGTACTCTAGGAGACAAGATATCAGCTCCTTAGCATGACCTATAAACTGCCCTTCCAACCTCATCTTCCGCCACCCTACAAGGAACCCATACTCCCACAGTCCTAAAGTCACTGCCACTTCTCACACTTATGTGTCTTTGCACAAGCTGGTTTCTTTGCCAGGAATGCCCCCACCTTGGAAAACTGATAAATTCTTCAAGAATCAAATCACGTGTTCCCGCTAGTATGGCCCAACTCCTTCCAAACAGATTTCCCTTTTTGCTTTCACTGCACCCTGAACATATCTCAATGATATCTCTGACCACATTGTATTTGTATTTTTTTGCAGGCTTTTTTACCACTAACCTGTGAACAACGTGATGGTAAAAATCATGTCCTTTCCATTTTGGTAGTCCCAGTACAAAGCATAGCATCTACCACATAGTAGATACCAGTATTGTTTGTCAAATGAATGGGGCATGACATCTGCTATGGTAACCCGGACTGCCTAGAATTCCAAAAACGGTACTGAGCCAAAGGATGCCTGTCAGTACCACTTATGAAGCACCTACTGTGTGCAGAGCTGTATAACACACTATCGAAAGATATAAAGGAAATAGAACCAGTTGTGCAATTATCCTCTTATTTGTGCCACTGTTGGAGTTGTGGATAATCCAGAAATTCAAATATAATTGGCTTGTAATGTCTCACTGGCTTTCTGTGCCACCAAATTTCCCTTCCTAATTTTATTTGCCTGGTCCTAATATTAAAAAAATATTAGTTGACAATATATGAAGAATAAATGTTCAAAATAAGTTGACAGCCTCTGAACATCCACCAATTGGGCAGAAGATGCTAAGGAGTTGGGCAGGGACTGGTTCTTAAATACCTCTTAGCTCTGGTTAATCCACAGAACAAATCACTGACATAGAGATCACAGAGTTGACTCTCTGACCCACTTAGTGACAAGCAGATATTTGGGAGGAACATGGGCTTAGGATTTAAGATCCTGGTTTGAATCCCAGTATATTCACTTACCAGCTGTGTGACTTAGGACAAGTGATTTTTGCCTGTCTTACAGAGCCTCAGTTTTCTCATCTGTAAAATGGAGATGACAACATGTTTTGTAAGATAACTGTGCTGAAATGGGATGCTATATGTCAAAGTGTCTGGCACATAATAAATGCACAGTAAACATTAGTCTCTGCTAAGAGACTTCCATCAAAAAGAGATGAGAGGAAAAACATATAACAGTTCTCAAGAATATGGCAGAAATGCAGAAGAGCATCTACATACTTTGCCCTTGCCAAATGCCTGCCCCCATTTTGTATTCTTAAAGTTTGAGATAGACCCCTTATGGAAGTTCCCACCACCCTCTTACCAACTCTTCTCTCCGACTTGTATCCAACTTCCTCCTCTCCGTTTCCACTTGATGTCTAGTAGATATCTTAAACTCAATATGACCAAAACCAAATTTCTTCCCCAAATGTGTTTATCCCTTGGTCTTCTGTGTCTCAGCAAATGGCAACTTCATCTTCTCATTGCTCAAGACAAAAACTTTAAAGTCATCCTTGAATCCTCTCTTTTTCGAATACCCCACATCCAATCTGTCAGTGAATCCTGTCAGTTCTGCCTTTAAAATACACCCAGAACCTGACCACTTCTTACCACCACCTAGTCACCACCCTAGTCCAAGCACCCATGCTCTCTCACTGGATTACTACTTTAGTCTTCTCCATGCTTTTTTACTTTTGTCCTTGCCACTCTGCAGTCTATTCCCTACCCTACCCTAGTCAGAGGCTTTCTGTTAAAATGTCAAGTCAGATCCTATCACTCTGCCCCAAATCCTCCAATGGCTCCCTTTTTCTCTCACAGTCTTTACCTTGGCCTACAAGGCCCTACATGATCTGATTGCTGGCCACCTCCTGGGCTCCTCTCCTACTACTATTCTCCTTGCCCTCTACTCCAGACACATTGACCCCTTTGCTGTTCCTTGAACTTGAAAAGCATGCCCCCCACTTAAGAGTCTTTTAACCTACATTTCCTTTTGCCTGGAATGCTATTCTCCCAGCTAACTGCTTGGCTTCTCCCTCACTTCTTCCGGGTCTCTTCTTAGATGTCACCTTATCAGAGAACCTTTCCCTGGCCAATTTCCCATCACTCTCTATCCCCCCCTTGGTTGTGTTTTTCTTCTTAGCACTTATCATCGTCTGATGTATTATCTATGTGTTTGTTTATTGTGTGTCTTCCCTGCAACCACAATTAGAATATCAGTTCCAGGAGGGCAGAGATTTTTGTCTGTTTTTGTTCACTGTTTTATCTACCAGATGAAGAGCAGTACCTGGCACACAATAGACTCTCAATAAATATTTGTTGATGGAATGGTTGAATTCCTCCCCTGGTAGAGTAAGAGGAAGGAGAAAGGAGGACTGGTGAGATGGGTTAGTGGATAGGTAAGGACTTTTCTTCCAGCATAGTAAAGCAGGAAGGAACAGCTCTTTCATTTTACATGAGGCAACTCCCCCAGAGAAAGAGACACAAAGGGCCACACAGCTAATTAAAGGAGGGGATCAGGAAGGAAAGGAACATTGGTTGAACATCTATCTCCTACACACCAGCCTTTCTCATTAACTTCTGTGTGAAGTTACTATTATGAACATTTCACAGATGAGGAAATGGAGGCATTTAACAGACAGGTCAAATGACTAGCTCAAATTCGCATAGCAACTAAGTGGCAGAGTCTGAATTTGAATCCAGGTTTGAATGCTCAAAAATTCCATACTCCATTCTAAGCCTTACCTCCCACCGCCTACTGGCAGATAGATTCAAAATTCAGCTTTATAGAGCTAGACACACAGAGACCCTGAGATTCTTGGGGTGGCAGAGTTATAAACCAGATGGAAGTCAGAGTTTCTTCTCCCACCAGGCTGGCTGCGCAACCACCACCCTTTTGCTCCAACTCAAAGGCCACTGTGCGTACTGATTAGATGAATGTGCTTAAATCTGGTTCCCAATCAGGTAACCTTTCTGTACACTAAGCCTTAATAACTTCCCATGGACTATAGAATAGTAACATAACTCCTTAGCCCGACATCCAAAGCCCTTCAGTTTGGACCTAAACTACCATTCCAGCTGTGCTGTTGCTACGCCTTGACAAAATTCTGTCTGCATTACTGTGTCTCTCATTGTCCGGGACAAACTCTACACTCCTGCCTCTTTGCCTTTTGCTGACATTACTCCCCTTCCTCCTTCCAATATCCTGTCCCTTCCCCTTTGCCTATTTAAAATCAGCACATTCTTCAAGGCCCAGCTCAAGTTCCCCTCCCCCACCCACCCCTGCCTGCCCACAGTGCTCTCCACCGGGACATTCTGTCTATACAACTCCTCTGGCATTTAGAATATGCCACTCACAATTGCTAATTCTTCCCCCATTCTGTGTGAGGGTCTCATTTCCCCCAGATTACAGCCGATGCTCTTCAAAGGGTGAGACCTTGTCTCAAACCCCTGCAGGGCTTACCTTGAGCAAGTGCTTACCCAATCTTTGTTAATGGATTAAAGATTCTGCAGAGATGAATTTTAAGCAGAGTTTTGAAGGCAGAAGCGGTCTGAGTTTGATGGAGACAACTGTTCTAGATGGAAAGCAAAGTAAAATAAAATGCTGAGCACATTTAATATTTAGAAAAAAAATGTAAAACACACACTGAAGAAGGGAAAGAGCAGCAGACCTCTAACGTGATGGAGGAAATGACTGTAGCCATGACTGGCATAGAAATGTTTGCAGAAATCCATGAAGCAATGATAAGGTGATAAACATTCCTCTTGCTGTAAGGGAGCAAGATGGCACAACATTAACATGGAGTATTCATTTTTGCAATAAAGTCTTTGGCTACTCACAGGGTGGCTGAGCATATGGGGAGGCTCTCACTTCACGAGAGGAATTTTTCATTCAAAAATAGAAGATCTTCTTGCTGGCGAAATGTCATTTGCATCTATGTCCCCTGCAATTTGTGTCAGTCCCACCATTCAGACCACCAAGAAGCCTAGAAACAAACTGCATATTCCACAGAGCCATTGATACATGGCACATCAGGACCACTGTGAGATCACAGATTCAGTTTTTGGCAGAGTAGGGCTTTAAGAGAATCTTTGGCAGTGTCTTTACATGTTCTCACATCCTCCAAACAACTATTTGTGGTTGATAGAGTGGCCATTTGCCTTCATTTAAGAGGGGAGGAAGCTGAAACCCATAGAGATAGAATGACTTTTCCAAGGTAATACAGTCAGGGTACCTGACTTTTAGCCTAGGGTTCCTTTTCTTACTAAACAACTTTCATATTTGTTCATCACACTTATGTTTGCCTGGTTTATCTGGCCAAAGAGTTTATTGACTCTGCCCATAATATACATTTCCTGAGAATGAGAGTTAGGGAATTCAGATCCTTAAATCTGATCTGGGCTTAGACCCAGAGAGTCAGGCATTTTGGGGATCGGATCTTGGCTCTGTGATAAGCAATCTGTGACAGGACTTGGAAGACTCTGGAGCTATAATAACTTTCCCAAACTTGCCCCAGCTCCCCCCACCCCACCCTCCCACCCACTAGATTATATTGAGGGAATACTGTTGGCTTTCAGTGGTTGAACTATCATATCCATTCAACAAATACAAATACTCAGAGAGTGTCTACTATGTGCCAGGCACCGTTCTAAGTGCTGGGAATACACCAGTGGAAAAAACAATTAATACAATCTACAGTTAATACAATCTACTATCGACTGAAAAAAAAGCCACAACCTAAAAGTTGTGAGTTATGTTTTATTTTGGGACCTTACTGAACACTATAGAGAGCCTCTCAGAGAGCTCTGAGGAATTTTCCAAAGAGGTAAAGGAGGAGCCAGGATATATAGGTGTTTTTGACTAGAAAAAAAAAAAACATGTAGTGGAACATCAAAAGATGACTGCTAATCACACAAAACAAGACATCTCAAGTTAATGATTTTAGTGCTTTTCTATGTATGGGAAGATGTAAGAGCCTGGGCTCGTTGAAATTATTCCTTTGATATGCATCTTAACTATCTAGGGCCAGTCTCCTGTTTTTCTCCATCTTGAATTCCCCTCAGGGTACACCCTCAGGGGCGACTGCAGTGGCTGATGGCCTGATGGCAGGCAACATTCGTTGTTTACTGAAATGGCAGGCATCATTTTTCGTCTGCCCTACAATTATTGTTTTGAAAAATAAGAACTTGGTCTTTCACAAATACAGTTTAACAGCAAAGTGCCTTTAAATGGCCTTATCCTTCCTCCCACTATACTTCTGAGCTAGGCCAGACTCACAGGAACACTCCTAGGTTTTGGGAAGGGCCGTGTCCTAAGAGTTTCAGGGTCTGCAAAAGTTAAACAAATGTACAGATTACCGCAATTCAAAGGCTTTCCTCTAAATAACTCAGGAAAACTAGCAAATGTGGCCCTGAGCTAAGAAATGCTAAGGAAATGGCCTATTGTTAGAATTTAAGCACCCCTCTTACCTGCTTAGCACTTACTGAATAAAAGTCCAGGAATCTATGGGTAATAGTCTGGCTCCTGGAAGGACAGGAAGCATGGAAGCTTATGTCCAAGGTGAAGAGTCAGGGCCTGAAGATATGCTCTGGTTCAACTTGAGTCTTAGGGCATCAATGTCTGATAGATATTTGTGTGTGTGTGTCTCTGTGTGTGTGTGTGTGTGCTTGTGTGTGTGTGTGTGTGTGTATTTTATATATATGAAAAGAGTAAGAGAAGGTATGGCAGAATGCTTTGTAAAATGGAATGTGTAACGCAAATGTAAGATATTAAGATAATAGCTACCTTGTATTGAGTACCTACCATGTACCAGGCACTAAGCTAGGCAAAGTTAGATATATTTATCTCGCTTAATCTTCAGGAACTGTTACCAAACCAAATTCAAGTCCCCTCGCCCATGCACAGTAAAGCCTATCTATTGATACCACATTGTGGTGAAGGAAAGTGCAGTGTTTATTTCAGGGCACAAAACAAGGAGTCCAGGGCAGCTTATGCTCAAAACACCCAAACTCCCCATGGGTTTCAGCAAAACATTTTTAAAGGCAAAGTGGGGGAGGGGCATCCCAGGGTGTGTGATCAGCTCATGCACAATTCTCTAATTGGTTGATTGTGAGGTAACCGGGCTATGTCACAGGGGTTAACATTATCAATCCTTCGGCTCCAGTAGGCCTGGGGGCCATGTGCTTATGGTCATCAAGTAGTTAACAGCTTCCATTTGGTGGAGATTTTAACATTTGTAAAACAACTCAGGAAATGAGCATCAGATACTATTATCTAGGTACTTCAGAGAGGAGCTAAAGCAGAGGATACAGGGGAGGGGTCTGTCCCAGGAAGGCCCCATAGGGTCCTGCTTAATTACAGAACAACTTTTTGAGGTAAATTGCTCATTTTCCTACAGGTTAAAAAAAAAACAGTCCCCCCAAAAAGTGAAGTAACGTGCCTAACACCCCCCAGCTAGTAAATTGGTAGTGCTAAGATTCAAATCCGGTCTGTCCTAATTGAAAAGCCCACACTCTATCCATTATGCCATGATGAACAACTTATTTTGCACACACAGGAACGCAAGAAATAAGGAGTTTTCTGTAATTTTCAAGCTGAAATCTATTAGATGTTAGATGGTGGTACTCTTTCTTTACCCCAATATGATCTTACAGTCTAATGGGAAGGTATAATACCAAAGCCAAATCAAATTAGATCTTGAAAATAACAAAACCAAATAAGAAAATTCTAGCAGTAGAAAATATAGACCCAGGAGATTATATGAGATAGAGCCAAGGAGAAATGGTGGTATGTCTGGTGGCAGAGGGGATCTTCAAAGTGTTATTGCAAAAGAATAATCTCAGCAAAAACTTCCCAGAAGGCAATGTATTGATTCTTTCATTTGTCCATTTGTAACTTCATTCATTTATCCCTCCACTTTTCAAAGAGTTATTGAGCACTGGCTGTAGGCACACATAGATCACAGAACTTCCATGAACTGTGGGAACTAAGGAATGAATACTCAGGAGGCCGAATCCAGCAGGCTACAGGCCTGTGGCAGTCATGACCACCAACTTAACACTTCTTTTCATACACGTTCAATTCAATTAATGTAGGAATTTCATTTTTCTTGTAGGACCCTATCTCCAATTAACTCTAGGAGTACAGGTTTTGCTTCCATCAACTTACTCCTTTGTGAGGAGTCTGGAAGCTAAGCTTTACCTGGCAATAGAAAGTGGGATCCATAGAAAATGGAGTTGAGACCAAGCCTGTGCTTAAAGGAAAGGAGCTGCCCTTAGGAATGTGTCAAATTGCTTGGGAAAGAAGACTGATATCTGAGGGGGAAGGAGGTGGCAGCCCAGAGAAGTGGCCTAAGTGTCACTACTGCTCACCAGAACTTACGCACTTGGGCCTGTTACCGAACTGAACTTGGGTCTGCTCAGCCACCACACAGCAAAGCCAATTTTCTGACACCGGGTTGTGGTGAAGCAAAGTACCCCATTTATTACGTTTATTTGCAGGGAACCAAGCAAGGAGTATGGGTGGCTCATGTTCAAAAGACCTGAACTCCCCAATGGACTTCAGCAAAGAGTTTTTAAAGGCAACATCTGGGGTAAGGACTGCAGGGTTCATGATTGGTTGGTGGTGAGGTAACAGGATGATGTTTCAGGAATCTTAATCATCTGGGCTGCCTGTGGTCAGCATGTAGCGGAAACTGTGCAACTCAGATTGGGACTTGAACCCATGGTCTTTTAATTGAGATCACACACCTGGTCTCACAACTTAATAAAGCTCAAGTTCTTGATGTCTCATCACAGAAAGAATTCAGTGAGAGACAAAGTGGTAGGTGAGAAGTGGATTTCTTTAGAGAGAAACACACTCCACAGACAGAGTGTGGGCCATCTCAGAAGGTGAGAGGCCCCGAAATATGGCGTGGTTAGTTTTTATGGGCTGGGTGATTTCATAGGCTAATGAGTGGGGGGATTATTCCAACTATTTCGGGGAAGGGGTGGGGATTTCCAGGAATTGGCCCACTGCCCACTTTTTGTCCTTTTAGCCTCAGAACTGTCATGGTGCTGGTGGGTGTGTCATTTAGATGTTAATATATTGCAATTAATGTATAATGAGGCTCAAGTTCCACTGGAAGTCGAGAATCTTTCACCATCTTGGACCTAGTTGATTCTAACCAGTTTTTGTCATGTCCTATGGCTATGTCATTCTTTTAAAGGTTTTGCCCTGCCCCCTTCTATCCTGTTTCATAGTCACCCTCCTTCATCTGGGTGGGGAGGGTCTTAGTTTCTGCATAACAACTCAAAGATATGTGTAAAATTGTTATGTATATCCCTTGAGCAGGAACTAGGATTCTGTTTTATCACTGAACTATTATTATTACTTTTCTTGCTTAACTGCTTTTCCTTTGTTTCTGCATTACCTCACTTCCCTAATTAATAACTGCATGTGCCTGCTCTTTGGAACTCAGGGAAGGCCTAGGAAACTAAAGCCTTTCTCTACAAACAAGAAACGTGGGACATGGAGGGCCTTTTGTACTCGAGAAGGCCCTGCAGGGTCCTTTTTGGTTTCAATCTCCTCTTTTCTTTGATACTTCTCAATCTTGAGGGGAACAGGTGAGGGACAAGAAAGGGAATAAAGTTTTGGATAGAGAGGTTAATCATAAACTCAGCAGGGGAACTTGGTTTTAGGGGGGGACTTGGTTTCAGGCCCAAGGGCCTTAGCCTTGCAAAAACAGGTGGGACACTGTTAGTTTAGCAGAGCTCCACTTTGTTTAACCCCCAGAGTTTCTAAAGTCACAGCCATTTTCTTTCTTAGCCTCTACAGCTGACTTAAAGAGGTCAGAACTAGAAGGCCCTTTGGAGACCACCTAGTCCAACCCATCCATTTTTCAGAAGAAACTGAGGCCCAGAAAGGCCAAAAATCATGCCCATCAGGTTAATGAATTAACTAGACTAGAACCAATTGCCCCTCCCTCCTTTCTCCCCCAAGCCACTAGTTTATGTATCCATACCTGACCATCTTAAGGCATTTTCAAAGCACATGAATTACTTCCATTTTACCTCTTCTGAGCCAAAAGCATGAGACAGGAAATTGACTAGATATCACTGGCCTTGCTTCTGACTCTTAGTCTTATTCCCTACGAACACCCAATAATTTTCCTGGTTTGTACTTTGCCTTGAGGTATTCCTCCATTTTCTCATTCCTGTATTCAACCAACTGAGTGCAAATACTAATCTTACCTTGACTGTCTCAGAATCCCACCACCAAAAAAGGCTCTGTGCAACTACCTTTATTATTTAATTAGTAACATTTTTTTTTGAAGAAGCAGCTGCCAAGCTGTGCTTAAATACACTCTTAAAATTTTGAAATTTGAGGGAGAAATGAGAAGTTTCTAGTATAAATGGTTTCTACACAAAACTGCCCTTTTGGAAAGGTCGAAACCCACTGACAAAGTACCACTTGACTTATGAGAAGCCCCAACATCTGAGGGGGTGATCAGACCTATTCTGGACAAGCCAGGGAGCTTCTTTCTGCAGGTTCTGATGGGGCCAAAAACTTACTGTCAAAGTAAATTGCTTCTTCCAAAAATGTCTTTTGGGGAAGCTGGAGAACAGAATTCTGAGAAAAGCTGGCTGGAGTTAGCATTGGTTAAAGTTACAACTAATATAGTTGCTGTTTTGATTTTCTTTTTAAAGTTAATTTTATTTATTTTTTTATATGGCAGGTTCTTATTAGTTATCTATTTTATACATATTAGTGTATATATGTCAATTCTTCTCCTTAAAAAGAAGTTAAATTGAAAATATTATGGTGAACAGAGCTGAATGCATTCAGTTCAGAGAAAACGACCCATTTGGTCCTGTAAGCCCCTGTGGAAAGGCAAGCTACGATAATTTTTTAAAGGTAAAATCGTGACTCTCATGCAAATATAAAAGGAACACATGTCAAAATTGTAGTTAATTCATTAATTAATGAGGGAAGTGGTAAGATGTTAGAACCAGTTCAAAGGAGAATTCAAAGGACATAGATTCCCATAGGCAATTAGGAATGCTGCAGTGAATTTTCAAATAGATGCAAAACTGGTCAATATCCATGGGACAGTAACCAAGTGCATTACACCAGGCAAAATTCATTTGCATTTCTATGAATAAGAATATTTTGCACTACCCTTAGTTTTCCACAATTTATAGAGTAGTTAAATAGCTCAAAGCCAATGAAAGGCACGTAACACAGAAGAGTGCACAAGTCAGGGCATCCAATAATCTTTTTTGCCCATTCAAAGTCTCACAAATTTCCTTGACACTAGAAAGAACTGTTGCAATCAGACTGCTTTAAGGTCAGCAAGCTCCATAACCCTTGGGGGCCCAGGTCAGGAGGCAGCCAGGGGGATGGCCTAAGAAAACCCTTGGACTTGTAACTTGACACTTAAAAGAAAATTAGCAATGCCCAAGGTGGATTAGAGAAACCCATGGTGGCTTTTCCAAAGCCTTAGGAGCTAGAAAATCTGACAAGTAGAGAGATCCACCCATGAGACTGAAAGCAGCTGGTGATGGCCTGAGAAGGTCTGTGTAAAGGAAAACACATGTCTCCCTTTGCTACTCTATCTTGCAGAGCCCAACTCAGGACATCTGGTTGAAATACAACACCTTGATTCTTGCCTGGCAACAAAGTACAAGTAAATACAATCCCCATGAGCAGGCCCACTGGGAAACTTCAGGAACACATTAGGGAGGATTGTCAAGAATTCTGCCAATTTTTCTAGCACTTCACGTATTGTGTAACTGATTTTCTATTAAGTGCCTGTACACCTTTGGGTTTTATGTATGCCTGAAAATGAGTAGAGGTCCAGAAATCAAAAGCAAGCCAGAGTCTTTTCATTGGTGCTTTTCTCCATTCTTCAACAGTACTCACCAACTTGCCTTTTTCCTCATCCCTTCATTGACCAGCTTGGAGATAACATCCCTTATGTTGTGTGGAAGAGCAATGGCATGGGATAACCTGAATGCTTTTATAGTTGCCCCTTTCCCCTTCATCCCTCTCCAGCAACAACCCACACCATTAGGCAGCTGGAAAAGGCATGAAACAGACAATTCATACACACACAAAAATAGAGGGGAAATAAAAGCACTGGACTAGGATTCAAGAGCCACCCACATCTAATCCTCGATCTAAGATTCCTTCTGGATCTTAGATGGTGTGATTTAACACATTCAACCATGCTGGTACTAAAGAACAATAACCATTTTATACATATTAAAGTTGCAAATATTATCAAATGCAATGTTGGTTTGGCTTGGAGGGAGAGGATGGAAAGATATCCTCAACACTGTTTCAGCAGCAGGATAAATTAGGACAATTTTTTTGAAAGGCAATTTGGCAATACATGTCAGAAGTCGTAAAAAATATTCATGTTCTTTCACATAGTAATTCCACTCGTGGCAATTTGTCGTTAAGGTAATCATTCAAAAGCAGGAAATAACTATATATGCAAATACATTTTACATGCCATTATGCATAATCTCAAAAAAACTGGTAATAGCTAAATGTCCAACAAAATCAGAGTAGTTAAGTGATTTAAGACACATAAAAAAAAAGACACATAGATTGAATGGAATATTATGTGGGCAATAAACATCATAATTCTGAGGACTGCAATAAACATAGAAAAGCCTAAATACAATAACATTAAGAGGTTGAGGCAAAAATAGAACACATAATTGTATAGACATTTTCATTGTAACTCTATAAAAATGTATCTCCAGAAATAATTGTTTAATGATGGGATTACAGATGAAAATAATATCTTTTTTCCTTTTATAAAGCACAGTTTCTAAAATAAGTTCAAAATAATGTTAAAGCAAATAAATAAATGAAACAAGTGCTGGCCTAACACCTAGGAGCCTAATATTAGAATCTCTTCTCTCCCTGAGCTGCCCTTTGAGATCTACCAGCCATCTGCTTCTAATGCTGGAGGAGGAAAAGGGAGAAAAAAGGGGTGTCACTAAAGGAGAGGTACCCAAGAAAATGTGCCTGAGACAGCCAGAAGATTTATTGCTGCTGAATGCCTCTGCTTACTGTGCTGAAGAAGTTAAGCATTTCAATAGATTAGGTTTCTCAGTGTCTCCATTTAAACTTGTTTAACAATAGAAAACATTTATTTTCAGCAACTATGAAAATAAATATTTCTTTTCCAGAGGACTTACTAGTTACTTTTTATTTATTCAGTGTTTATCTGAATAGATGTTATAACAAAAATAAAGGACATTTAAAAGTCATAACATTTCCATCATGTGAACAGTTTCCCTTTCTGAATATTACCTTCAGTTAGCATTAATGACTTTTACATATTGCAATTATGGAGTACATGCCATTTTGAATTCTATGTTTTCTATTACCATTGAACTGCAAGCATGTTTTCATTTCTATAGTCTTCACACTTATTTTAATGACTGCATAGTATTCCTTATTGATCATTTGTTAATCCTTGTCCCTAGTGTTGATCATTCTAGGTTGTTTTCAAATTTTTGCTAGTCTCCATTCCATTCTGATGGAAAGGAAAGAAGCTCTTTTGAAGAGGATTGTCTAATTGATGAAGCTAAAAGCCTTCCAACCCTTTTTTGAAAGCCTGTACTTGGCTTTCCAACATTCTAGACCAGGGATTGTCCATGAAGATGACTCTCAGAGAGCGGGTAGCCAACATGCAGATTTGGGAAAGTGCTGGCAGCTGGAACAAAGTTGCTGCTGGTTTTGCCCTGTTCTGTCTCTGGCTAAATATGGGAAATTCCCTCCCATGGGATAGATCAGAAGGAAAGCATTAAGCTTGTTTTCCTGGGCTGGACAGGCGTTTAGGTAGACCTAGATTCACATGCTAGATCTAGCTCTTACCAGCTGTGTAATTGGCACACCTCTTTTTTTTTTCTGCTGCACCGCGTGGCTTGTGGGATCTTAGTTCTCCCACCAGGGACTGAACCTGGGTCCTTGGCAGTGAGAGCATGGAGTCCTAACCACTGGACCACCAGGGAGTCCCTGGCACACCTCTCTTAAACTGGGCCTCAACCCCTCATGTGTAAATGAGGAACTGGTCTCAGTGATATTGGAGGTCCTGCCTAATTCTGATATGCTATGACTAGTTATCCATTGGTCTGCTCTGCAATCTTGTTGACTTCCTGTTTAACCAATTCAAACATTATTCATTTCCCAAAGCCCCTGATCCAGTTTTGTCTCCCTCACTCTCAGGCAATAACCTTGACCCCACCTTCTACTTGACTGAGACTCTCTAGTCATCTTCCAGCATGAGCTATTTCAACTTCTTCCCTTACAGAGTCTCTTCTCTCCAATGTTAGAGAAAGAAATTTTTCTCATTCCCTGCTTTTAATCCCAACCCCTCCTACTTCTATAGAGACTGTGCTCCATTAATTATATCCTGTCAACAACATTTTAAATTTCTCCCTCTCTTCTGCTTCCTTCCTCTGTCTATAACCATTCTCAGATATTTCTCTAAATACCCTCCCTGGAGCCAGTCACCACTTCAAAATTTTGTCCTTCCCCTATCCCTTTGCCACCAAAGTAAAAACTGGTCATTCATACACACGTTTGTATTTCCTCTTCAAGGTCACCAATAACAGTCTAATGGCACTTATTCCCTTAAATTATTCTCCTCTGCTAACTACTACTTCTCTTGGCTTTGCTGGAAACTCTTCTCCCACTTCCAATAGTAGGTTATTTTGAAACATACTGTTAAGTGAGGAAGTAGGATATAAGATTAAATGCATACTAGTTAAAAGATGTACATGAATGCTTAGGGAGAAGAAATACTTACAAATGATAAAATGGTTGATTTAGGTGGTTAGATTTCTTCTTTTCTACTTTCAAAATGTCCTGTAGTATGGTTGTATTACTTTTATAACTAAAAGTAGTTTTTAACAGAAAAATAAAATAAATATGTGTGCTATCCTCAATTCTACCCTTGGTCTTCTCTGTTCTTTCTTGCCTCTCTTTCTCCCTTGGTGATGTCATCTATTCCTATGCATTCAATCATACCCTCAATGACAGTAAGTCCCATATCTATATCTTTAGTCCCTGCTGATCTCTTGGATTTCTAGCCACCTGCTGGAAAGTACCATCTGGAGGGACTTGTTACAATTTTACATTCAAAACCATCTCTTCTATCTGAGACGTTAGTAAGAAACCTTAACATATCCATAACATAGGCCATCTCTTCACTCTCCAAAGATAACAGGTAGGTCCTTTTCACCCTAAGCTAAGCCACCATTCTTTAACTGTATAACTGCAACTTCTACTTGGTCTTTCCACTTTCTTCCTCATTCTGTTCATATACCTGCGTGTATGATCTGCTTAAAATATGGAGCAGATTATGGTACTCCCTTCCATAAAACTCTCTAATGATTTCCATCTCAATCAGAATAAAATCCAAAGTCTTTACCATTGTCTATAGGGCACTACATAATCTTGACCTTAGCTGCATCTCTGAGCTCATCTCCTCCTGGTGATGTCCTCTGCTTGAACTGTCTTCTTTCTGTACCCCTTCCTCCCAACCTCCTACAGCTTCTCGCTTGCTTAGAGGCTGACACATGCTGTTCCCTCTGCCTTGACTGCCATTTAGTCTCCCTCAACCCTCCACTCCCATCTTTCTACATGAGAGAATATAGCTTCTTCCTTCTTATCCTTCAGCTCTCAGCCTCAAATTGTCTCCTATAGAGTCCTCCCCAGATCACTCTGTCAAAAGGAGGCCCATCCATGTTATTCTGTATTACAACACCCTTTTTCCTTCAGAGCACTTCTCAAAATTTGTAATTTCAATGATTTTTTGTGTTTTGGTTTACTGTCTGTCTCCTTCTCTGGACTATAAGTTCTATGAGGGTGGAGACCATTTTTATTTTGTCCATTGCTATATAACCCAGAGCCTGGAACAGTGCTTGACATGTAGTAGACCCTCAATAAATATATGTTAAATAATTGAATGAATGACGTTATGATCATGATTTTTTTTCCTGAATGTTTGTTAAGTACATAAAATGTGCCAGACACTTTTACATAAATTATATCATTGAATTCTTTTGGAGGTGTTTTAAGCAGAGGTGTTTAATTTTTTTTATTTTTATAAATTTAATTAATTAATTAATTAATTAATTTATTGGCTGCACTGGGTCTTCATTGCTGTGCACAGGCTTTCTTTAGTTGTGATGAGTGGGGGTTACTCTTCGTTGCAGTGTGTGGGCTTCTCATTGTGGTGGCTTCTCTTGTTGCAGAGCATGGGCTCTAGACACGCGGGGTTCAGTAGCTGCAGCACGTGGGCTCAGTAGTTGTGGCGCAAAGGCTTAGTTGCTTCATGGCATGTGGGATCTTCATGGAACAGGGATTGAACTCGTGTCTCCTGCACTGGCAGGCGGATTCTTAACCATTGGACCACCAGGGAAGTCCAAGCAGAGGTGTTTTAAAATTAAACTTTTAATTTTGAGACAATCATAGATTCACATGCACTTGTAAAAATAATAGAGATCCCATTTACCCTTCGCCCAGTTTCCGCCAATGTCAACGTCCTGCAAACCTATAGTACACTATCACAACCTTGATATTGACATTGATACAATCCCCCAAATTTATACAGATATCCCAGTTTTACGTGGACTCAGTTGTGTGTGTGTGCATGCCTATTTACTTCTATGCAATTTCATCACATGTTTAGGTTCTTGTATCTATCACCGAAGTCAAGGTACAGAACAGTTCCGTCATTACATCCATCTTTCATGTCAGCCCTTTAAAACCATACGTACCATCCTGCCACACCCACCCTCCTGCAACCCATCTCAAACCCCTGGCAACCACAAATCTGTTCTCTACCTCTATAGTTTTGTCATTTCAAGAATATTATAGAAAAGGAATAAGACAGCGTATACCTTTGTGGGGTTAGCTTTTCATTCAGGATAATTACACAGAGATTTATCCAAGTTGTTGTCTGTATCAATAGCTCATTCTTTTTTTTATTGCTGAGTAGTATTCCATGATATAGATTACCAGCTTGTTTAATCATTCACATGAATGCTCTCTGGGTTGTAGAAGGCTATCTGGGTTGTTTCCAGATTTTTTCTGTTAGGAATAAAGCTGCTATGAGCCCTGTTTGAACATGTATACAGGGTTTTTTTAAATTGAGATATAACTGACATGTAACATGTATAGTTTTAGGTGTATAACATAATGATTTGATATATGTATATATTGCAAAATTATACCACAGCAAATAAGCGAATTTCAGAAGCCTGGGAAGTCCAAGATCAAGGTGTCAACAGATTTGGTGTCTGGACTGACTTTGAAACTGTATGAGGAGCCACCAGATTCTGTCATCACTTGGACAATGCCTTATAAACAGTTCTCAACTGACCAACAAAGAGCTCCTTGCTTTATGGATGGCAGTTGTAAGCAGGACTTCTCAAACTTTCATGTTTATATGAATAACCCGAATCACCAGGGGATCTTGTTAAAATGCAAATTGTGATCTGATGGTAGAATAGAAGGACGTGTTCTCACTCCCTCTTGCGAGAACACTGGAATCACAACTAACTGCTGAACAATCATCAACAGGAAGACACTGGAACTTACCAAAAAAGATACCCCACATCCAAATACAAAGGAGAAGCCATGATGAGATGGTAGGAGGGGTGCAATCACAATAAAATCAAATCCCATAACTGTTGGGTGGGTGACTCACAAACTGGAGAACACTTATACCACAGAAGTCCACCCACTGGAGTGAAGGTTCTGAGCCCCACATGAGCCTTCCGAACCTTGGAGTCCAGCAATGAGAGGATAAATATGTAGAGAATCAGACTTTGAAGGCTAGTGTGATTTGATTGCAGGACTTTGACAGGACTGGGGGAAACAGAGACTCCACTCTTGGAGGACACACACAAAGTAGAGTCAGCATCGGGAACTAGGGGAAGGAACAGTGACCCCATAGGAGACTGAACCAGACCTACATGCTAGTGTTGGAGGGTCTCTTGCAGAGGCAGGGGGTGGCTCTGTCTCACCGTGAGGACAAGGACACTGGCAGTAGAAGTTCTGGGAAGTACTCCTTGGCATGAGCCCTCCCAGAGTCTGTCATTAGCCCCACCAAAGAGCCCAGGTAGGCTCCAGGGTTGGGTTGGCTCAGGTCAAACAACCAACAGGGAGGGAACCCAGCCCCACCCACCAGCAGACAAGCTGATTAAAGGTTTACTGAGCTCTGCCCACCAGACCAACAGTCAGCTCTACCCTCCACCAGTCCCTCTCATAAGGAAACTTCCACAAGTCTATTAGATAGCCTCACCCACCAGAGGGCAGACAGCAGAAGCAAAAAGAACTACAATCCTGCAGCCTGTGGAACAAAAACCACATTCACAGAAAGATGGACAAGACGAAAAGGCAGAGGACTATGTACCAGATGAAGGAACAAGATAAAACCCCAGAAAAACAACTAAATGGAGAAGAGATAAGCAACCTTCCAGAAAAAGAATTCAGAATAATGATAGTGAAGATGACCCAGGACCTCAGAAAAAGAATGGAGGCAAAGATCGAGAAGATGCAAGAAATGTTTAACAAAGAGCTAAAAGAACTAAAGAACAAAGAAACAGAGATGAACATTACAATAACTGAAATGAAAACTACACTAGAAGGAATCAATAGCAGAATAACTGAGGCAGAAGAATGGATAAGTGACCTGGAAGACAGAATGATGGAATTCACTGCTGCAAAACAGATTAAAAAAAAACAATGAAAAGAAATGAAGACAGCCTAAGAGACCTCTGGGACAACATTAAACACAACAACATTCGCATTATAGGGGTCCCAGAAGGAGAAGAGAGAGAGAAAGGACCCGAGAAAGTATTTGAAGAGATTATAGTCGAAAACTTCCCTAACATGGGAAAGGAAATAGCCACCCAAGTCCAGGAAGCTCAGCGAGTCCCATACAGGATAAACCCAAGGAGAAACACGCCGAGACCCATAGTAATCAAATTGACAAAAATTAAAGACAAAGAAAAATTATTGAAAGCAGCAAGGGAAAAATGACAAATAACATACAAGGGAACTCCCAAAAGGTTAACAGCTGATTTCTCAGCAGAAACTCTACAAGCCAGAAGGGAGAGGCATGATATACTTAAGGTGATGAGAGGGAAGAACCTACAACCAAGATTACTCTACCCCGCAAGAATCTCATTCAGACTAGATGGAGAAATCAAAAGCTTTACAGACAAGTAAAAGCTAAGAGAATTCAACACCACCAAACCAGCTCTACAACAAATGCTAAAGGAACTTCTCTAAGTGGGAAACACAAGAGAAGAAAAGGACCTACAAAAACAAACCCAAAACAATTAAGAAAATGGTCATAGGAACATAAATATCGATAATTACCTTAAACGTGAATGGATTAAATGCTCCAACCAAAAGACACAGTCTTGCTGAACGGATACAAAAACAAGACCCATATATATGCTGTCTACAACAGACCCACTTCAGACCTAGGGACACATAGAGACTACAAGTGAGGGGATGGAAAAAGATATTCCATGCAAATGGAAATAAAAACAAAGCTTGAGTAGCAATACTCATATCAGATAAAATAGACTTTAAAATAAAGAATGTTACAAGAGACAAGGAAGGACACTACATAATGATCAAGGGATCAATCCAAGAAGAAAATATAACAATTATAAATATATATGCACCCAACATAGGAGCACCTCAATACATAAGGCCACTGCTAACAGCTATAAAAGAAGAAATCGACAGTAGCACAATAATAGTGGGAGAATTTAACACCCCACTTACACCAATGGACAGATCATCAAAACAGAAAATTAATAAGGAAACACAAGCTTTAAATGACATACTAGATCAGATAGATTTAATTGATATTTATAGGTCATTCTATCCAAAACCAGCAGATTACATTTTCTTCTCAAGTGCACACAGAACATTCTCCAGGATAGATCACATCTTGGGTCACAAATCAAGACTCAGTAAATTTAAGAAAACTGAAATAATGTCAAGTATCTTTTCTGACCACAACGCTATGAGATTAGAAATGAATTACACGGAAAAAAAAGGAAAAAAGAGAAACACATGGAAGCTAAACAATACGCTACTAAATAACCAAGAGATCACTGAAGAAATCAAAGAGAAAGTCAAAAATTACCTACAGACAAATGACAATGAAAACACGACAATCCAAAACCTATGGGATGCAGCAAAAGCAGTTCTAAGAGGGAAGTTTACAGCTATACAAGCCTACCTCAAGAAACAAGAAAAATCTCAAATAAACAATCTAACCTTACACCTAAAGGAACTGGGGAAAGAAGAACAAACAAAACCCAAAGTTAGCAGAAGGAAAGGAATCATGAAGATCAGAGCAGAAATAAATGAAATAGAAACAAAGAAAACAATAGCAAAGATCAATAAAACTAAAAGCTGGTTCTTTGAGAAGATAAACAAAATTGATAAACCATTAGCCAGACTCATCAAGAAACAGAGGGAGAGGACTCAAATCAATAAAATTAGAAATGAAAAAGGAGAAGTTTAACATACACTGCAGAAATACAAATCATCCTAAGAGACTACTGCAAGCAACTCTATGCCAAAAAAATGGACAACCTGGAAAAAATGGACAAATTCTTAGAAAGGTATAACCTTCTGAGACTGAACCAGGAAGAAACAGAAAATATGAACAGACCAATCGCAAGTAATGAATTGAGACCTTGATTAAAAAATCTTCCAACAAACAAAAGTCCAGGACCAGACAGCTTCACAGGTGAATTCTATCAAACATTTAGAGAAGAGCTAACACCCATCCTTCTCAAACTCTTCCAAAAAATTGCAGCGGAAGGAACACTCCCAAACTCATTCTATGAGGCCACCATCACCCTGATACCAAAACCAGACAAAGATACTACAAAAAAAGAAAATTACCGATGAATATGACTGATGAATATAGATGAAAAAATCCTCAACAAAATACTAGCAAAGAGAATCCAACAACACATTAAAAGGATCATACACCATGATCAAGTGGGATTTATCCCAGGGATGCAAGGATTCTTCAATATATGCAAATCAATCAATGTGATACACCATATTAACAAATTGAAGGAGAAATCCATATGATCATCTCAATAGATGCAGAAAAAGCTTTTGACAAAACTCAACACCCATTTATGATAAAAACTCTCCAGAAAGTGTGCATAGAGGGAACCTACCTCAACATAATAAAGGCCATATATGACAAACCCACAGCAAACATCATTCTCAATGGTGAAAAACTGAAAGCATTTCCTCTAAGATGAGGAACGAGACAAGGATGTCCACTCTCACCACTATTATTCAACATAGTTTGGGAAGTCCTAGCCACGGCAGTCAGAGAAGAAAAAGAAATAAAAGGAATACAAATTGGAAAAGGAGAAGTAAAACTGTCACTCTTTGCAGATGACATGATACTCTACATAGAGAATCCTAAAGATGCCTCCAGAAAACTACTAAAGCTAATCAATGAATTTGGTAAAGTTGAGGATAAAAATTAATGCGCAGAAATCTCTTTCATTCCCATACACTATTGATGAAAAATCTGAAAGAGAAATTAAGGAAACACTCCCATTTACAATTGCAACAAAAAGAATAAAATACCTAGGAATAAACCTACTTAGGGAGACAAAAGACCTGTATGCAGAAAACTATAAGACACAGATGAAAGAAATTAAAGATGATACCAACAGATGGAGAGATATACCATGTTCCTGGATGGGAAGAACCAGTATTGTGAAAATGACTATACTACCCAAAGCAATCTACAGATTCAATGCAATCCCTATCAAATTACTAATGACATTTTTTACAGAGCTAGAACAAAAGATCTTAAAATTTGTATGGAGACACAAAAAACCCCGAATAGCCAAAGCAGTCTTGAGGGAAAAAAACGGAGCTGGAGGAATTAGACTCCCTGACTTCAAACTATACTACAAAATTACAGTAATCAAGACAATATGGTACTGACACAAAAACAGATATATAGATCAATGGAACAAGATAGAAAGCCCAGAGATAAACCCTGGTAACTATGGTCAACTAATCCATGACAAAGGAGGCAAGGATATACAAAGGAGAAAAGACAGTCTCTTCAATAAGTGGCGTTGGGAAAACTGGACAGCTACATGTGAAAGAATGAAATTAGAACACTCCCTAACACCATACACAAAAATAAACTCAAAATGGGTTAGATACCTAATTGTAAGACCGGACACTATAAAACTGTTAGAGGAAAACAGAGGAAGAACACTCTTTGACATAAATCACAGCAAGATCTTTTTTGATCTACCTCTTAGAGTAATGGAAATAAAAACAAAAATAAACAAATGGGACCTAATGAAACTTAAAAGCTTTTGCACAGCAAATGAAAAGATAAACAAGATGAAAAGACAAACCTCAGAATGGGAGAAAATATTTGCAAACGAATCAACGGACAAAGGATTAATCTCCAAAATATTTAAACAACTCATGCAGCTCAATATTAAAAAAACAAACAACCCAATCCAAAAATGGGCAGACGACCTAAGTAGACATTTCTCCAAAGACGACATAGAAATTGCCAACAAACACATGAAAAGATGCTCAGCATCACTAATTATTAGAGAAATGCAAATCAAAACTACAGTGAGGTATCACCTCACACCAGGTAGAATGGGCATCATCAGAAAATCTACAAACAACAAATGCTTGAGAGGGTGTGGAGAAAAGAGAACCCTCTTGCACTGTTTGTGGGAATGTAAATTGATACAGCCAATATGGAGAACAGTATAGAGGTTCCTTCAAAACTAAAAATAGAACTGCCATATGACCCTGCAATCCCACTACTGGGCATATACCCAGAGAAAACCATAATTCAAAAAGACACAAGCACCCCAATGTTCAAGGCAGCTCTATTTACAATAGCCAGGTCATGGAAGCAACCTAAATGCCCATTGACAGACGAATGGATAAAGAAAGAGTGGTACATATATACAATGGAATATTACTCAGCCATAAAAAGGAACGAAATTGGGTCATTTTTAGAGACGTGGATGGATGTAGAGACTCTCATACAGAGTGAAGTAAGTCAGAAAGAGAAAAACAAATATCGTATATTAACACATATATGTGGAACCTAGAAGAGTGGTACAGATGAATTGGTTTGCAGGGCAGAAATTGAGACACAGATGTAGAGAACAAACGTATGGACACCAAGGGGGGAAAGTGGCTGGCTTGGTGGTGGTGGTGTGATGAATTGGGAGATTGGGATTGACATGTATACACTGATGTGTATAAAATGGATGACTAATAGGAACCTGCTGTATAAAAATATAAATAAAATAAAATTCAAAAAACAAACGAAGAAACAAAAAATTATACCACAGTAAGTTTAGTTACCACCCATCACCTCACATAGTTACCTTTTTCTTCTTGTGATGAGAACTTTTAAGATGTACTCTCTTAGCAACTTTTAAATATACAATACAATATTGTTAAGCATAGTCATAATATCATTTACAGGTTTTGGTGTGAATATAAATTTTCATTTCTCTGGGAGAGAAAGTGCCCAGGAGTGCAATTGCTGGGTCATATGGTAGTTACATGTTTAGTTTTATAAGAAAGTGCCAAACTGTTTTCCAGAGTGGCTGTACCGTTTTACATTCCCACTAGCAATGTATGAGTGATCCAGTTTCTCTGTATCCTCACCAGTTCTTGGTTTTGTCACTATTTTTTTTTTAATTTTAGCCATTGTGAGAGGTATGTAGTGATGTCTTTTGCCCACAACCTAGAGCAAAATTGCTCTAATAGCTAGTGATATTGACATATTTTCATGAGTTTTTTGCCATCTGTATATCTTCTTGGTGTCTTTTACCCATTTTCTAATTAGATTTTTTTTTCACTAAGTTTTGAGAGTTCTTTATATATTCTAGATACAAGTCCTTTTTTCAAGTATGTGGTTTGCAAATATTTTCTCCCAGTTTGTAGCTTGTCTTTTCATTCTCTTAACATAGTCTTTCACAGAGCAAAAGTTTTTTTAACCTTGATAAAGTCCAATTTATCAAAAATTTTTTTATGGATGATGCATCCAGTGTAAAGGTTAAGACCTCTGACTAGTTCTATATCCTGGAGGTTTTCTCTATTCTTTTGTTCTGAACTTTTTATAGGTTTACTTTTTACACTTAAGTCTGTGATCCATCTTGAGTTAATTTTGTATAAGTTATGAGGTTTAGATAGAGGTTCATTTTCCTGTCTATGGATGTTCATTTACTCCAGCACCATTTGTTGAAAAGTCTGTGCTTTCTAAATTGAATTGATTTTCCACCTTTGTCAAAAATCAATGTGGTTCTATTTCTAGGTTCTCTATTCTGTTCTATCAATCTATGTGTCTATCCTTCTTCCAACATGACACTGTTTTGATTACCACAGCTATATGGTATACCTTAATATTGGGTAGAGTGATTCCCCCCACTTTATTCTTCTTTTTCAATGTTGCTTTAGTTAATCTAGGTCCGGTGTCTTTCCATTTAAATTTTAGATTAAGCTTGTCTAAGTCTGCAAAAAAGCTTTCTGGGATCATCTAATTTAACAGCTATATTGAGATATAATTGACATATAATAAAATTGCACATATTAAAAGTATTTGACATATATACACACCACCACAATTAAGATATTGAACATATGTATCACCCTCCAAACCTTCCTCATGCTCCTTTGTAAATCCCTCCACCTTCGGCCTTGTCTAAAGGCAACTGATCTGATTTCTGTCATTATACATTAGTTTGCATGTCTTAGAGTTTTATATAAAAGTAATCACATGGAATAGTTTATTCCTTTTTAATGCTGAATGGTGTCCTATTGTATGGACATATCACAGTGTGTTTAACCATACCCTAATTGAGGGATATTTGAGTTGTTTCCAGTTTTTCACCAATACAAATAAAGCTGCTATGAACATTCATGTTCAAGTATTTATTTTGACACATGCTTTAATTTCTCATGGGTAAAAACCTAAGAGTAGTATGGCTAGATCATATGGCAAATGTATTTTTAACTATTTAAGAACCTGCTAAACTGTTTTCCAAAATAGTTGTACCATGTACATTCCCATCAGCAATGTATGAGAGTTCCAGTTCCTCCACATCCTTGTCAACTTTTGGTATGGTCAAAATTTAAATTTTAGCCAATCTGATAGTGTATATCTCATTGCAGTTTTATTTATATTTCCCCCAATGACTAATGATGTTGAGCATCTTCTCATGTACTTATTTGCCATCTATGTATCTTTTTTGGTGAAATGTCTGTTCATACCTTTTGCCCATTTTTAAATTGGGTTGTTTGTGTTCTTGGTGATAAGTTTCAACAGTTCTTTATATATTCTGGTACAAGTCTTTTATCAGATATATGCTTTGCACATATATTCTCTCATTCTATGGGTTATCTACCCATTTTCTTTACTGTGTCTTTGAAGAACACAAATTTTTCATTTTTATGAAGTCCAATTTATCTATTTTTTATGGATTATGATTTTGGTGTCATGTCTAAGAAATTTGTTACCTAACCCAAGTTCACAAACTTTTTCCTGTTTTCTCCTAGAAGTTTTATATTTAGGTCTATGATATTCTATCTAAAAGTATTACATTTAGGTCTATGATCCATTTTGAGTTAATTTTTTTACAGGTGCAAGGTATGGATGGAAGTTCTTTTTTCACATACAGATATCCATCCAATTTTTCTAACATCATTTATTGAGAAGATAATTATATCTCCATTGAACTGCCTATTTGCCTTTGTTAAAAAGCAATTGTCCATATACTTGTAAGTCTGAACTCTATATTTCATTCATTGATCTATTTATCTGTTTTGCATCAATATCATGATGTCTATATTACTGTAACTTTAAAAGAAATCTTGAAATCAGGTAATATTAGCCCTCTAATGTTGTTCTCCTTCAAAGTTGTTTTTAGCTATTCTTTGTCCTTTGCATTTCTATATGAAGTTTAGAATCAACTTGTCAATTTCTATAAAAGATCCTGCAGGGATTTTGGTTGGGATTGCATTTGAATCTATAGATCAATTTAGGGAGAGTTGACACAATAATAATGTTAAGTCTTCTGTTGCATAAACATGATATAACTCCCCAGTTATTCTGGGTCTTCTTCAGTTTCTCACAGCAATGTTCTGTAGTTTTCAATGTTCAAATCTTTCACAACTTTTGTCAGATTCATACCTAAATATTTTGGATTAGTTATTGGATTAGTTATCACTAAGTATTTTATTGCTATTTTAAATGATATTGCTTTCTTAATTTTGATTATCAATTTTTTCTCATTGCTGGTATGTAGAAACACAATTTTTATATATCAATCTTGTAGCCTGCAATCTTGATATACACACTTAATGGTTCAAGGAGATTTTCTGAAAATCCCATCAGGTTGTCTACTTAGGTGATTATGTCTGTGAATAAGGACAGTTTTACTCCTTTTCCAATTTGATGTCTTTTATTTCTTTGTCTTGTCTGATTGCACTGACTAGAATGTCCAATACAATGTTGAATAGAAGGGTAAAAGTAGACATTCCTTTTCCTAATCCTCATCTTTCATCAATAAGTATGATACTAACTGTAGGCTTTTTGTGGTAGCTTTTCATCAAGTTGAGGGAGGTTCCCTTACCTTCCTACTTTGCTGAAAATTTGTTATCAGAAATGGACATTGAATTTTGTCAAGTGTTTTTCTGCATTTATTAAGATGATTGTATGGTTTTCCCTTCTTAGTTTGTTAATGTAGTGAATTACATTGACTGATTTTCCAATGTTAAACCATCTCTGCATTCCTGGGATAATCCCCACTCATCTTGGTGTTTTACTATCCTTTTATATATTGCTGGATTCAATGTGCTGAAATTTTGTTAAGAAAATTTTGTATCAAGGTAATGCTGACCTCATAGAAAATATTTTGTTATCAGTTGTTATGAGTTGGGAAATAGTCCCTCCTCTTCATTCTTTAGGAAGAGTTAGTATAGAATTGGTATTGCTTCTTCCTGAAATTTTTGGTAGAATTAATTCATCAGTGAAGTCATTTGGGGCTTGACATTTTTTGTGGGAAGGTTTTTTTTTTTTCTGAAGAATCTTTTCTTCTTTTTAAATAAGTTTTCTTTGTAAAAAATTTTTCTTCTTTCCTGAGAAAACTTTTTGGTTTTGTTTTATTTCAAAATGGTTTATTTTTCATGTGTTTTACTAATGTCATTAAAATACTATATAGTCCATTTATTTATTTTTAATTGAAATATACTTGAGACAATATTATGTTAGTTTCTAAATAATGATGCATACTACATAGTGATGTGACATTTGCATACATTATGAAATGTCACCACTATAAGTCTAATAACCATATTTTCCCATACAAAGTTATTACAATATTATTGACATACTCCTTATGCTGTATATTATGACCCCATGGCTTATTTTTTTTATAACTGAATGTTTATACCTCTGAATCCCCATCACCAATTTTGCCACCAGAATGAACTTTTTGGCCAGCCCGATATATACTGCAGTGTATTTATCCATTCATCTGTTTTTGTTTTTTAAATATTTACTTATTTATTTTTGGCTTCATCTGGTTGTGGCTCACAGGATCTTTCGTTGCAGTGTGTGGGCTTCTCTCTAGTTGTGGCAGATGGGCTCCAGAGCATGTGGGCTCTGTAATTGTGGCATGCGGGCTCAGTAGTTGTGGTGCACAGGCTTAGTTGCTCTGAGGCATGTGGGATCTTAGTTCCCCGACCAGGGATCAAACCCACGCCCCCTGCATTGGAAGGCAGATTCTCAACCACTGGACCACCAGGGAAGTCCCTCCATTCATCTGTTGATGGACACTAAAGTTCCTTCCAAATCTTGGCTATTGTAAATAATGCTGCAATGAATATTGGAGTGCATATATCTTTTCAACTTAGTGTCTTTGTTTTCTTCAGTTCAATACCCAGAAGTCAAATTCCTGGATCATATGGTAATTCTATTTTTAATTTTTTTAAGAACTTCATATTGTTTTCCTTAGTGGCTACATCAATTTACATTCCCACGAATGGTGCCTGAGCATTCTCTTTTCTCCAGTTCCTCACCAACACTTGTTATTTTTTGTCCTTTTATGATAGCCTTCTGAAAGATGTGAGGTGGTACCTCACTGTGGTTTTGATTTGCATTTCCCTGATGATTAGTTATGTTGAACATGTTTTCATGTGTCTGTTAGCCATCTATAGGTCTTCTTTGGCAAAATGTCTATTCAAGTCCTCTATTTTTTAATTGGGTTTTTGTTTTTCTGATGTTGAGTTGTATGTGCTCTTTTTACATTTTGGATATTAACCCTTTACCAGATATATCATTTGCAAATATATTCTCTCGTTCAGCAGATGGCCTTTTTGTTTTATGGGTGGTTTTCTTCGCTGTACAAAAGCTTTTTAGTTTGATGTAGTCCCATCTGCTTATTTTTGCTCTTGCTTCCTGCCTGAAGAGACATAGCCAAAAATATATTGCTAAGACCAATGTCAAAGGGTGTACTGCCTACATTTTCTTCCAGGAATTTTATGGTTTCAGGTCTTACATTTTAGTGTTTAATCCATTTTGAATTTATTTTTGTATATATGGTATGACAAAGTAGTCCACTTTGATTATTTTGCATGTAGCTGTCCAGTTTTCCCAACACCATTTATCAAAGAGGCTGTCTTCCCCCCCAGTATATTCTTCCTTCCTTTGTCATTGATTAATTGGCCATGTAAGTGTGGGTTTATTTCTGGGCTCTCTATTCTGTTCCATTGATCTATGTATCTGTTTATGTGCCAGTACCATACTGTTCTGATTATTGTAACTTTGTAGTATAGTTTGAAATCAGGGAGTGTGGTGCCTTCAGCTTTGTTCTTCTTTCTCAAAATTGCTTTGACTATTCGGGGTCTTTGTGGCTCCATACAAATTTTGGAATTATTCAAATTCTGTGAAAAATGCCTTTGGTATTTTGATAGGGATTGATTACTGTAGATTGCCTTGAGGAGTATGGTCATTTTAAAAATACTAATTCTTCCAATTCTTGAGCATAGTATATCTCTCCATTTACTCGTATCATCTTCAATTTCTTTCATCAAAATCTTATAGTTTTCAAAGTATGTCTTTACTTCTTTGGTTAGATTTATTCTGAGGTATTTTAGTATTTTTGATGTAATTGTAATGGGATTGTTTTCTTAATTTCTCTTTCTGAAAGTTCCTTATTAATGTGTACAAATGTAACAGATTTCTGTAAATTAATTTTGTATCATGCAACTTTACTGAATACATTGATTAGTTCTAATAGTTTTTTTTGGTAGCATCTTTCAATATATAGTATCATGTCATCTGCAAGCAGTGACAGTTTTAAATCTTTTCAAATTTGGATTCCTTTTATTTCTTTTTCTTCTCTGATTGCTGTGGCTGGGATTTCCAATATGATGTTGAATAAAAGTGACAAGAGTGGGCATCCTTGTCTTGTTCCTGATTTAGAGAAAATCTTTTCATGTTTTCACTTTGTAGTATAATATTGGATCCAAGTTTGTCATATTTGTCATTTGTTATGTTAAGGTAAGTTCTCTCTATACCAGCTTTGTTGAGAGATTTTTAAAATCATAAATACATGTTGAATTTTGTCAAAAGCTTTTTCTGCATCTATGGAAATGATAATATAATTTTTATTTTTCAATATATTAATGTGGTGTATCACATTGATTGATTGGTAGATATTGAAACATCCTTGCATCCATGGGATAACCCTACTTGATCATGGTGTACAATCCTTTTAACATATTGTTGAATTCAGTTTGCTAATATTTTGTTGAGGATTTTTGGATGTATGTTCATTGGTGATAATGGTCTGTAATTTTCTTTTCTTGTGGCGTCTTTGACTGGTTTTTGTATCAGGGAGATGCTGGCCTTGTAGAATGATTTCAAAAGTGTTCCTTCCTCTTCAATTCTTTGGAATAGTTTAAGAAGAATAGGTGATAACTTTTTAAAAAATGTTTGGTAGAATTCACCTGTGGAGCCATCTGGTCCTGTAGTTTGTTTGTTGGGAGTTCTTTTTATTACTGATTCAATTTCATTACTGGTAATTGTTCTGTTAATATTTTGTTTCTTCCTGAGTCAGACTTGGGAGATTGTACTTTTCTAGGAATTTGTCCATTTCTTCTAGGTTGCCCATTTTATTGATGTATAATTCTTCATAGTAATCTCTTATGATGCTTTGTATTTCTGTCATATCTGTTGTCACTTCTCTTTCATTTCTGATTTTATTTATTTGGGTCCTTTTTCTATTTTTCTTGATGAGTCTGGCTAAAGGTTTATCAATTTTTTTTTATCTTCTCAAAGAATCAGCTCTGTTTTATTGATATTTTCTATTTTTTTGTCTCTATTTCTTTTATTTCCACTTGATCATTATTTTTTTTCTTCTACTAACTTAGGTTTTGTTTGTTCTTCTTTTTATTGTTCCTTTAGGTGTGATATTAGATTGTTTGAGATTTTTCTTGTTTCCCGAGGTAGGCTTGCATCCCTATGAACTTCCCTCTTAGAATTGTTTTTGCTGTATCCTATAGGTTTTGAACCATTGTGTTTCTAGTTTCACTTGTCTCCATGTATTTTTTAATTCCCTCTTTGCATTCTTCAGTGATCCATTGACTGTTGAGTAGCATGTTGTTCAGACTCCACGTGTTTGTGTTTCTTGCAGTTTTTTTTCCTGTAGTTGATTTCTAGCCTTATATCTTTATGGCCATAAAACATGCTTCATATGATTTCGATCTTCAAATTTATTGAGACTTGTTTTGTAGCCTAGCGTGTTATCTATCCTGGAGAATGTTCCAGGTGCACTTAAAAAGAATGTGTATTCTACTACTGTTGGGTGTAATGTTCTATGTATATATCTATTAAGTCTATCTAGTCTAATGTGTCCTTGAAGGCCAGGGTTTCCTTGGTAATTTTCTGTTTGGGTGATATGCGTATTGATGTAAGTGTGGTGTTAAAGTTCCCTTCTGTTATTTTGTTACAGTCAGTTTCTCCCTTTATGTTTGTTAATATTTGCTTTATGTAATAGGTGCTCATGTTGGGTGCATATATGTTTACAATTGTTATATCTTCTTGTTGGATTGGTCCCTTTAGCATCATGTAAGCTCCTTCTTTGTCGCATGTTAGTCTTTGTTTTAAAGTCTATTTTGTCTGATATAAGTATTGCTGTCCTGGCTTTCTTTTCATTTCCATTTGCATGGAATACCTATTTCCATCTCTTCACTCTGTGTGTGTCTTTAGATTGGAAATGAGTATCTTGTAGGCAGCATACATATGGGTCTTTTTTTATCCACTCAGCCACATATTTTAAGGTGATGATCTCTTAAGTTCAAACACATTCTAACAACCCTACAGTTTTACTCCTCCCCTCCATGTTTAATGTTTTTGACATCATATTTTACAACTTTCTGTTTTGTGTATCACTTAACTATGTATTATGGATATAGATAATTTTACTACATTTGTCTTTTAATTTTCCTACTAGTTTTATATGTGGTTGATCTACTACCAGTACTGTATGTTTGCCTTCACCAGTGAGGTTTTTCCTTTCATAATTTTCATATTTCTATTTGTGGCCTTTTCTTTTCTGTTTAACATTTAATGTTAACATTTAATATTTTCTTTTCTTAACATTTCTTATAAAGCTGGTTTAGTGATGCTGAACCCATTTATGTCTTGCTTTTCTGTAAAAATCTCTATCTGTCTTTCAAATCTGAATGATAGCTTTTCCAGGTAGAATATTCTTGGTTGTAGGTTTTTTCCTTTCATCATTTTGAATATATTGTGCCACTCTCTTCAGGCCTGCAAAGTTTCTCCTAAAAAGTAAACTGTTAGTTTTATGGGAGTTCTTGAATGTAGTTACAAGTTGCTTTTCTCTTGCTGCTTTTTAGATTGTCTCTTTATCTTTTACCATTTTAATTGTAATGTATCTTGGTATGGACCCCTTTGAGTTCATCTTGTTTAGAATTCTCTGTGCTTCCTAAACTTGGATATCTGTTTCCTCCCAAAGGTTAGGGAAGTTTTCAGCTATTATTTCTTCAAATAAGCCTCTGTCCCTTTTTCTCTCTCTTCTCCTTCTGCAACCTCTATGATGCAAATATTAGTATGTGTGATGTTGTCTCAGAGGTCTCTTAAACTATTCTTTTAAAAATTCTTTTATTTTTTGTCTGCTTAGTTTGGGTGATTTCCACTACTTTGTCTTCTGGTTCACTGATTTGTTTCTGTTGAAACAGAATCAAGGAGTCAATCTACTGTTGATTCCTTCTAGTGTATTTTTTATTTTAGTTATTGTGTTCTTCAGCTATGTTTGGTTCTTCTTTATATTTTCTAACTCTTTGTTGAAATTCTCACTGTGTTCATCCAATCTTCTCCTGAGTTTAGTGTGTATCTTTATGATCATTACCTTGAACTCTTTATGAGTAGATTTCTTACCTCTACTTCATTTACTCCTGTTTCCGTGGTTTTGTTTTGTTCCTTCGTTTGGAACATATTCCTCTGTCTCCTCATTTTGCCATTTTTTTTTTGGTATTTTTGTCTATGTATTATGTAGGTCAGTGACATTTCCTGATTTTGGAGAAGTGGCCTTATGTCAAAGATGTCCTATGAGGTCCAGCAACATGTTCCCTTCTTACCACCAGAACTATATGCTCTAGGTGTGCCCCCATGTGGGCTGTGTGAGCCTTTCTTTTATGATGGTGTTGACTACCATGGGTATGCTGGTGGGTAGTGCTGGACCTCAGCCTGGTTGGCTGTGAGCCCTTGGCTTTTGCAGTGGCTGTGGCCCCACTGGAGTGTGAGGTAGGCTTCCAATGTGGTTTGCCACATGGCCTGTGGAGGCATAGGACTGGTGCTGGCCTGCTGGAGGCTGGGTCCAGGTCCCTGTGCAACTGTCTGCATGGCCTGGGTTCTTGTGGTTGGTGCCAGCCTGCTGGTGAGCAGGCAGTATCCTAGCACTGATAGGCTAGAGGGAAGATTCCAAAATGGTGTTTGCTAGTGCTGGTGTTATCATGGTAGAACACTCTCCAAAATGACTGCCACCAGTGATTCTGTCACCAGGGGAAGTCCCAATTGCCTCCTGCCTCTCTGAGAGGCTCTCCAAGATCAGTAAGTGGGTCTGATCCAGGCTCCTTTCAAACTACTGCCTCTGCACTGGGACTAGGAGCATGCGAGATTTTGTATACGCCCTTTAAGAGCAGAGTCTCTGTTTTCTAGAGCCCTCGTCCTCTCCCAAACCTAAGCCCTGCTAGTATTCAAAGTCAGACATTCTGGGGGCTCATTTTCCTGGTGCAGAACCCTAGGACTGGGGAGCTCGATGTTGGGTTCAGACCACTCACTTCTTGTGGAGGCCCTTTACAATTGTGATATTCCTCTTGTTTGTGGGTTGCTGACCTGGAGGTGTGGTTACTGACTATACTGCATCTCTGCCCCTCCTACTTGTCTTGTTGTGTTTCCTTTTTTATGTCTTTACTCATGGAAATTTTTTTCTGCTAGTTTTCAGGTTGTTCTCACAGATACTTGCTCTGTAAGTTGGTGCGTCCATGGGAGGAGGTGAGTTCAGGATCTTCATACTCCATCTTCTTGTCCACCTCTGGGAAGGCTTTTAACTACCAGTTTAATTTCATTAATATAGGGCTATTCAGGTTATCTAATTTTCCTTATGTGAGCTTTAGTAGTTTGTTTCTTTCAAAGAATTTGTGTTTCATTTAAATTGTCAAATTTATGGCTATATAGTTGTTCATAATATTCCATTATCATTTTAATATTTGGTGAACTTGTAGTAATTTCACCTCTTTTCATTTCTGGTATTAGTAATGCATGTCTTCTCTCTGTTTTCCTGGTTAGCCTGGCTAGAGTTTTATCAATTTTATTGATCTTTTTGAAGAATGAGATTTTGGTTTTATTGATTTTTCTCTACTCTCCCCCTGTTTCCTGTCATTAACTTGTACTCTGATCATTATTATATTCCTTTCTGCTGCTTATTTTGGGTTTAATTTGCTCTTCTTTTTCTAGTTTCTTAAGGTTGAAGCTGAGGTCATTGACTTTAGACTTTTGTTCTTTTCTAATATAGCTGTTTTAATACCGTAAATTGCCCACTTCTTACTGCTCTAGCAGCATCCCAGAAATTTTGTTATTTTTTGTTTTCCTTTTCATTAAGATTAAAATATGTTTTAATTAACATAAGAATTTTTCTTTGGCTCATGGGTTATTTGGAAAAGTGTTATTTTGTTTTCAAATATTGGGAGATTTTCCAGATATCTTTTTGCTACTGATTTCAAATTTAATTCCATTAAAAGAATACATACTTTGTATGAATTGAATCCTTTTAATTTTCTTAAGGTTTCTTTTATTGCCTTGAAAATAGTAAATCTTGATGAATGTCCCATGTACACTTTAAAAGAATTTGTATTCTTCTGTCATTGGGTGGAGTGTTCCATAAATGTTAATTAGAATAAGTTGCTTGATGGTGTTGTTCAAATCCATATACTTACTGATTTTTTTGTCCAAATGTTGAGAGAAGAGTATTGAAATCTCCAATCAAAATTACAAATTTGTCTATTTGTTCTTGTGGATCTATCAGTTTTTGCTTCGTGTATTTTGAAGCTCTTTTATTAGATGTATAAACATTTAGGAATATTATTTCCTCCTGATGAAATGAACCCTGTATCATTATGAAATGAACTTCTTTATTCCTGGTAATATCTTTTGCTATGTAATCTATTTTATCTGATATTAATAGCCCTACCAGATTCCTCTTGACTAGGTTTACCATGGTATATTTTTTCCATCCTTTTGCTTTTAACCTCTTTGTATCATTATGTTTAATGTGTGTTTCTTATAAGCAGCAAATATAGTTGCGTATTGCTTTTTTTCTTTAACATGTTATTGCAGTATAATTGCTTTACAATGCTGTGTTATTTTCTGCTGCATAACAAAGTGAATCAGCTATATGTATACATATATCTCCATATCCCTTCCCTCTTGCTTCTCCCATCCAGCCTCCCTATCCCACCACTCTAGGTGTCCACAAAGCACACAGCTGATCTCCCTGTGCGATGCAGCTGCTTCCCACTAGCTATCTATTTTACATTTGGTAGTGTACATATGTCAGTGCCATTATCTCACTTCATCCCAGATTACCCATACCCCTCCCCATGTCCTCAAGTCCATTCTCTATGTCTGCATCTTTATTCCTGTTCTGCCCCTAGGTTCTTCAGAATCATATATATATATATATATATATATATATATATATATATATATTTACATTCCATATATATGTGCTAGCATACGGTAATCGTTTTCTCTTTCTAACTTATTTCACTCTGTATGACAGACTCTAGGTCCATCCACATCACTGCAAATAACTCAATTTTGTTTCTTTTATGGCTGAGTAATATTCCATTGTATATATGTGCCACAACTTCTTTACCCATTCATCTGTTAATGGACAATTACGTTGCTTCTATGTCCTGGCTATTGTAAATAGAGCTGCAGTGAAGATTGTGGTGCATGTCTCTTTTTGAATTATGGTTTTCTCAGAGTACATACCCAGTAGTGGGAATGCCGGGTCCTGTGGTAGTTCTATTTTTAGTTTTTTAAGGAACCTCCATACTGTACTCCATAGTGGCTTTATCAATTTACATTCCCACCAACAGTGCAAGAGGCTTCCCTTTTCTCCACATCCTCTCCAGCATTTATTGTTTGTAGATTTTTGATGATGGCCATTCTGACCAGTATAAGGTGATACCTCATTGTAGTTTTGATTTGCATTTCTCTAACGATTAGTGATGTTGAGCAACCTTTCATGTGTTTGTTGGCAATCTGTAAATCTTCTTTGGAGAAATGTCTATTTAGACCTTCTGCCCATTTTTGGATTGGGTTGTTTGTTTTTTTGATATTGAGCTGCATGAGCTGCTTGTAAATTTTGGAGATTAATCCTTTGTCAGTTCCTTCATTTGCAAATATTTTCTCCCATTCTGAGGGCTGTCTTTTCATCTTGTTTATGGTTTCCTTTGCTGTGCAAAAGCTTTTAAGTTTCATTAGGTCCCATTTGTTTATTTTTGTTTTTATTTCCATTTCTCTAGGAGGTGGGTCAAAAAGGATCTTGCTGTGATTTATGTCAGAGTGTTCTGCCTATGTTTTCCTCTAAGAGATTTATAGTGTCTGGCCTTACATTTAGGTCTTTAATCCATTTTGAGTTTATTTTTGTGTATGATGTTAGGGTGTGTTCTAATTTCATTCTTTTACATGTAGCTGTCCAGTTTTCACAGCACCACTAAATGAAGAGGCTGTCTTTTCTCCATTGTATATTCTTGCGTCCTTTATCAAAAATAAGGTGACCATTGTGCGTGGGTTTATCTCTGGGCTTTCTATCCTGTTCCATTGAACTATATTTCTGTTTTTGTGCCAGTACAATACTGTCTTGATTACTGTAGCTTTATAGTATAGTCTGAAGTCTGGGAGCCTGATTCCTCCAGCTCCGTTTTTCTTTCTCAAGTTTGGTTTGGCTCTTTGGGATCTTTTGTGTTTCCATACAAATTGTGAAATTTTTTATTCTAGCTCTGTGAAAAATGCCATTGGTAGGTTGATATGGAATGCACTGAATGTGTAGATTGCTTTGGGAAGCATAGTCATTTTCACAGTGTTGATTCTTCCAATCCAAGAACATGGCATATCTCTCCATCTGTTTGTAACATCTTTAAATTCTTTCATCAGTGTCTTATAGTTTTCTGCATACAGGTCTTTTGTCTCCTTAGGTAGGTTTATTCCTGAGTATTTTCTTTTTGTTGGAATGGTAAATGGGAGTGTTTCCTTAATTTCTCATTCAAATTTTTCATCCTTAGTGTATAGGAATTCAAGAGATTTCTGTGCACTAATTTTGTATCCTGCTACTTTACCAAATTCATTGATTAGCTCTAGTAGTTTTCTGGTAGCATCTTTAGGATTTTCTATGTAGAGTATCATGTCATCTGCAAACAATGACAGCTTTACTTCTTCTTTTCCGATTTGGATTCCTTTTATTTCTTTTTCTTCTCTGATTGCTGTGGATAACACTTCCAAAACTATGTTGAATAATAGTGGTGAGAGTGGGCAACCTTGTCTTGTTCCTGATCTTAGTGGAAATGGTTTCAGTTTCTCACCATTGAGGACAATGTTGGCTGTGGGTTTGTCATATATGGCCTTTATTATGTTGAGGAAAGTTCCCTCTATGCCTACTTTCTGCAGGGCTTTTATCATAAATGGGTGTTGAATTTTGTCGAAAGCTTTCTCTGCATCTATTGAGATGATCATATGGTTTTTCTCCTTCAATTTGTTAACATGATGTATCACGTTGATTGATTTGCGTATATTGAAGAATCCTTGCATTCCTGGGATAAACCCCACTTGATCATGGTGTATGATCCTTTTAATGTGCTGTTGGATTCTGTTTGCTAGTATTTTGTTGAGGATTTTTGCATCTATGATCATCAGTGATATTGGCCTGTAGTTTTCTTTCTTTGTGACATCTTTGTCTGGTTTTGGTATCAGGGTGATGGTGGCCTCGTAGAATGAATTGGGGAGTGTTCCTCCCTCTGCAATATTTTGGAAGAGTTTGAGAAGGATAGGTGTTAGCTCTTCTGGAAGTGTTTGATAGAATTCACCTGTGAAGCCATCTGGTCCTGGGCTTTTGTTTGTTGGAAGATTTTTAATCACAGTTTCAATTTCAGTGCTTGTGATTGGTCTGTTCATATTTTCTATTTCTTCCTGGTTCAGTCTCGGCAGGTTGTGCATTTCTAAGAATCTGTCCATTTCTTCCAGGTTGTCCATTTTATTGGCATAGAGTTGCTTGTAGTAATCTCTCATGATCGTTTGTATTTCTGCAGTGTCAGTGGTTACTTCTCCTTTTTCATTTCTAATTCTATTGATTTGAGTCTTCTCCCTTTTTCTCTTGATGACTCTGGCTAATGGTTTATCAATTTTGTTTATCTTCTCAAAGAACCAGCTTTTAGTTTTATTGATCTTTGCTATTGTCTCCTTCATTTCTTTTTCATTTATTTCTGATCTGATCTTTATGATTTCTTTCCTTCTGCTAGCTTTGGGGTTTTTATGTTCTTCTTTCTCTAATTGCTTTAGGTGCAAGGTTAGGTTGTTTATTAGAGATATTTCCTGTTTCTTGATGTAGGCTTGTATTGCTATAAACTTCCCTCTTAGAACTGCTTTTGCTGCATCCCATTGGTTTTGGGTCATCGTGTCTCCATTGTCATTTGTTTCTAGGTATTTTTTGATTTCCCCTTTGATTTCTTCAGTGATCACTTCGTTATTAAGCAGTGTATTGTGTAGCTTCCATATGTTTGTATTTTTTACAGATCTTTTCCTGTAATTGATATCTAGTCTCATAGTGTTGTGGTCGGAAAAGATCCTTGATACGATTTCAATTTTCTTAAATTTACCAAGGCTTGATTTCTGACCCAAGATATGATCTATCCTGGAGAATGTTCCATGAGCACTTGAGAAAAATGTGTATTCTGTTGTTTTTGGGTGGAATGTCCTATAAATATCAATTAAGTCCATCTTGTTTAATGTATCATTTAAAGCTTGTGTTTCCTTATTTATTTTCATTTTGGATGATCTGTCCATTGGTGAAAGTGGGGTGTTAAAGTCCCCTACTATGATTGTGTTACTGTCGACTTCCCCTTTTTTGGCTGTTAGCAGTTGCCTTATGTATTGAGGTGCTCCTATGTTGGGTGCATAAATATTTACAATTGTTATACCTTCCTCTTGGATCGATCCCTTGACCATTATATAGTGTCCATCTTTGTCTCTTGTAATAGTCTTTATTTTAAAGTCTATTTTGTCTGATATGAGAATTGCTACTCTAGCTTTCTTTTGATTTCCATTTGCATGGAATATCTTTTTCCATCCCCTCACTTTCAGTCTGTATGTGTCTCTAGGTCTGAAGTGGGTCTCTTGTAGACAGCATATATATGGGTCTTGTTTTTGTATCCATTCAGCCAGTCTGTGTCTTTTGTTGGGAGCATTTAACCCATTTACATTTAAGGTAATTATCGATGTGTATGTTCCTATTCCCATTTTCTTAAATGTTTTGGGTTTGTTATTGTAGGTGTTTTCCTTCTCTTGTGTTTCCTGCCTAGGGAAGTTCCTTTAGCATTTGTTGTAAAGCTGGTTTGGTGAGGCTGAACTCTCTCAGCTTTTGCTTGTCTGTAAAGGTTTTAATTTCTCCATCAAATCTGAATGAGATCCTTGCTGGGTAGAGTAATCTTGGTTGTAGGTTTTTCTCCTTCATCACTTTAAATATGTCCTGCCACTCCCTTCTGGCTTGCAGAGTTTCTGCTGAAAGATCAGCTGTTAACCTTATGGGAATTCCCTGGTGTGTTATTTGTTGTTTTTCCCTTGCTGCTTTTAATGTTTTGTTTATATTTAATTTTTGATAGTTTGATTAATATGTGTCTTGGCGTGTTTCTCCTTGGATTTATCCTGTATGGGATTCTCTGTGCTTCCTGGACTTGATTAACTATTTCCTTTCCCATATTAGGGAAGTTTTCAACTAAAATCTCTTCAACTATTTTCTCAGTCCCTTTCTTTTTCGCTTCTTCTTTTGGGAGCCCTAAAATTCGAATGTTGCTGCGCTTAATGTTGCCCCAGAGGTCTCTGAGACTGTCCTCAATTCTTTTCATTCTTTTTTCTTTATTCTGCTCTGCAGTAGTTATTTCCACTATTTTATCTTCCAGGTCACTTATCCGTTCTTCTGCCTCAGTTATTCTGCTATTGATCCCTTCTAGAGAATTTTAAATTTTATTTATTGTGTTGTTCATCACTGTTTGTTTGCTCTTTAGTTCTTCTAGGTCCTTGTTAAACGTTTCTTTTATTTTCTCCATTCTATTTCCAAGATTTTGGATCATCTTCACTATCATTATTCTGGATTTTTTTTCAGGTAGACTCCCTATTTCCTCTTCATGTGTTAGGTCTGGTGGGTTTTTACCTTGCTCCTTCATCTGCTGTGTGTTTCTCTGTCTTCTCATTTTGCTTAACTTACTGTGTTTGGGGTCTCCTTTTCGCAGGTTGCAGGTTTGTAGTTCCTGTTGTTTTTGGTATCTGTCCCCAGTGGCTAAGGTTGGTTCAGTGGGTTGTGTAGGCTTCCTGGTGGAGGGGACTAGTGCTTGTGTTCTGGAGGATGAGGCTGGATCTTTTCTTTCTGGTGGGCACGTCCACATCTGGTGGTGTGTTTTGGGTTGTCTGTGGCCTTATTATGGTTTTAGGCAGCCTCTCTGCTAATGGATGGGGCTGTGTTCCTGTCTTGCTAGTTGTTTGGCATAGGGTGTCCAGCACTGTAGCTTGCTGGTCATTGAGTGAAGCTGGGTCTTGATGTTGAGATGGAGATCTCTGAGAGATTTTCACTGTTTGGTATTACGTGGAGCTGGGAGGTGTCTTGTGGACCAGTGTCCTGAAGTTGGCTCTCCCACCTCAGAGGTACAGCCCTGATGCCTGGCTGGAGCACCAAGAGCCTTTCATCCACACGGCTCAGAATAAAAGGGAGAAAAAACAGAAAGAAAGAAAGAAAGAAGATAAAATAAAATAAATTAAAATAAAATAAAGCTATTATAATAAAAAATAAGAAAAAAATTATTAAGAAAAAAATTTATTAAGAAAGAAAATTTTAATTTTTAAAATAAAAAATATGAAAAAACTTATTAAGAAAATTTTTTTCAATTTTTAAAAATAGAAAATAAGTAAAAAATTATTAAGAAAAAAAATGTTTTAAGTGAAAAAAAAAACAAACAAAAAAACGGACGGACCGAACCCTAGGACAAATGGTGAAAGCAAAGCTATACAGACACAATCTCATGCAGAAGCATACATATATACACTCACAAAAAAAGGAAAAGGGGAAAAATTAATATATCCTGCTCCCAAAGTCCACCTCCTGAATTTGGGATGATTCAGTGTCTATTCAGGTATTCAACAGATGCAGGTACATCAAGTTGTTTGTGGAGCTTTAATCCGCTGCTTCTGAGGCTGCTCGGAGAAATTTCCCTTTCTTTTCTTTGTTCGTACAGCTCCCAGGGTTCAGCTTTGGATTTGGACCCGCCTCTGTGTGTATGTCGCCTGAGGGCGTCTGTTCTTCGCTCACACAGGACGGAGTTAAAGGAGCAGCTGCTTCGGGGGCTCTGGCTCACTCAGGCGGTGGGGAGGGAAGGGTACGGATGTGGGGCGAGCCTGTGGCGGCAGAGGTCAGAGTGACGTTGCAGCAGACTGAGGCGTGCCGTGCGTTCTCCTGGGGACGTTGTCTCCGGATCACGGGAACCTCGCCGTGTCGGGCTGCACAGGCTCCCAGGAGGGGCGGTGTGGATAGTGACCTGTTCTCGCACACAGGCTTCTTGGTGGCGGGAGCAGCAGCCTTAGTGTCTCATGCCCATCTCTGGGGTCTGCGCTGATAGCCGCGGCTCGCGCCCGTCTCTGGAGCTCCTTTAAGCGGTGCTCAGAATCCCCTCTCCTCGCACACCAGGAAACAAAGATGCAAGAAAAAGTCTCTTGCCTCTTCAGCAGCTCCAGACTTTTCCCTGGACTCCCTCCTGGCTAGCTGTGGTGCGCTAACCCCTTCAGGCTGTGTTCACGCCGCCAACCCCAGTCATCTCCCTGTGATCCGACCGAAGCCTGAGCCTCAGCTCCCAGCCCCCGCCCGCCCTGGCGGGTGAGCAGACAAGCCTCTCGGGCTGATGAGTGCTGCTCGGCACTGAGCCTCTGTGCGGGAATCTCTGAGTCTGCCCTCCGCACCCCTGTGGCTGCGCTCTCCTCCGTGGCTCTGAAGCTTCCCTCCTCTGCCACCCGTAGTCTCCGCCCGTGAAGGGGCTTCCTAGTGTGTGAAAACCTTTCCTCCTTCACAGCTCCCTCCCACTGGTGCAGGTCCCATCCCTATTCTTTTGTCTCTGTTTTTCTTTTTTCTTTTGCCCTACCCAAGTACATGGGGAGTTTCTTGCCTTTTGGGAGGTCTGACGTCTTCTGCCAGCGTTCAGTGGCACGTGTAGATGTATTTCTAATGTATCTGTGGGAAGGAAGGTGATCTCCGCATCTTAGTCTTCCGCCATCTTGCCCTGCACCCCCTGTTGGAAGATTTTTAATCACAGTTTAAATTTCATTACTTGTGATTGGTCTGTTCATATTTTCTATTTCTTCCTGGTTCCGTCTTAGAGGTTATACCTTTCTAAGAATTTGTCCATTTCTTCCACGTTGTCCATTTTATTAGCATAGAGTTGCTTGCAGTAGTCTCTTAGGATGCTTTGTATTTCTGCTGTGTCTGTTGTAACCTCTCCTTTTTCATTTCTAAGTTTATTGATTTGAGTCCTCTCTCTCTTTTCCTTGATGAGTCTGGCTAATGGTTTATCAACTTTGTTTATCTTCTCAAAGAACCAGCTTTTAGTTTTATTGATCTTTGCTATTGTTTTCTTTGTTTCTATTTCATTTATTTCTGCTCTGATCTTTATGATTTCTTTCCTTCTGCTAACTTTGGGTTTTGTTTGTTCTTTCCCTAGTTCCTTTAGGTGTAAGGTTAGATTGTTTATTTGAGATTTTTCTTGTTTCTTTAGGTAGGCTTGTATAGCTATAACCTTCCCTCGTAGAACTGCTTTTGCTGCATCCCATAGGTTTTGGATCGTCATGTTTTCATTGTCATTTGTCTGTAGGTATTTTTGATTTCCTCTATGATTTCTTCAGTGATCTCTTGGTTATTTAGTAACGTATTGTTTAGCCTCCATGTGTTTGTGTTTTTTAGGTTTTTTTTCCTTATAATTCATTTCTAATCTCATAGCGTTGTGGTCAGAGAAGATGCTTGATATGATTTTAATTTTCTTAAATTTACTGAGGCTTGATTTGTGACCCAAGATGTGATCTATCCTGGAGAATGTTCTGTGCGCACTTGAGAAGAAAGTGTAATCTGCTGTTTTGGATGGAATGTCCTATAAATGTCAATTAAATCTATCTTGTCTATTGTGTCATTTAAAGATTGTGTTCCCTTATTAATTTTCTGTTTGGATGATCTGTCCATTGGTGTAAGTGAGGTGTTGAAGTCCCCCACTATTATTGTGTTACTGTTGACTTCTTCTTTTATATCTGTTAGCAGTTGCCTTATGTATTGAGGTGCTCCTATGTTGGGTGCATATATATTTAAAATTGTTATATCTTCTTCTTGGATTGATCCCTTGATCATTATGTAGTGTCTTTCCTTGCTTCTTGAAACTTTCTTTATTTTAAAGTCTGTTTTATCTGAAATGAGTATTGCTACTCAAGCTTTGTTTTGATTTCCCTTTGCATGGAATATCTTTTTCGATCCCCTCACTTGCAGTCTCTATGTGTCCCTAGGTTTAAGTGGGTCTGTTGTAGACAGCATATACATGGGTCTTGTTTTTGTATCCATTCAGCAAGCCTGTGTCTTTTGGTTGGAGCATTTAATCCATTCACGTTTAAGGTAATTATCGATATGTATGTTCCTATGACCATTTTCTTAATTGTTTTGGGTTTGTTTTTGTAGGTCCTTTTCTTCTCTTGTGTTTCCCATTTAGAGAAGTTCCTTTAGAATTTGTTGTAGAGCTGGTTTGGTGGTGCTGAATTCTCTTAGCTTTTGCTTGTCTGTAAAGCTTTTGATTTCTCCGTTGAACCTGAATGACATCCTTGCTGGGTAGAGTAATATTGGCTGTAGGCTCTTCCCTTTCATCACTTTAAATATATCATGCCACTCCTTTCTGGCTTGTAGAGTTTCTGCTGAGAAATCAGCTGTTATCCTTATGGGAGTTCCCTTGTATGTTATTTGTCGTTTTTCCCTTGCTGCTTTCAATAATTTTTCTTTGTCTTTAATTTTTGCCACTTTGATTACTATGTGTCTCAGCGTGTTTCTCCTTAGGTTTATCCTGTATGGGACTTGCTGTGCTTCCTGGACTTGGGTGGCTATTTTCTTTCCCATGTTAGGGAAGTTTTTGACTATAATCTCTTCAAATATTTTCTCTGGTCCTTTCTCTCTCTCTTCTCCTTCTGGGACCCCTATAATGCATATGTCGTGTTTAATGTTGTCCCAGAGGTCTCTTAGGCTGTCTTCATTTCTTTTCATTCTTTTTTTTTAATTCTGTTCCACAGCAGTGAATTCCACCATTCTGTCTTCCAGGTCACTTATCCGTTCTTCTGCCTCAGTTATTCTGCTATCGATTCCTTCTAGTGTAGTTTTCATTTCAGTTATTGTATTGTTCATCTCTGTTTGTTTGTTCTTTAATTCTTCTAGGTCTTTGTTAAACATTTCTTGCATCTTCTCGATCTTTGCCTCCATTGTTTTTCTGAGGTCCTGGATCATCTTCACTATCATTATTCTGAATTCTTTTTCTGGAAGGTTGCCTATCTCCACTTCATTTAGTTGTTTTTCTTGGGTTTTATCTTGTTCCTTCATCTGGTACATAGCCCTCTGCCTTTTCATTTTGTCTGTCTTTCTGTAAATGTGTTTTTTGTTCCACAGGCTGCAGGATTGTAGTTCTTCTTGCTTCTGCTGTCTGCCCTCTGGTGGATGAGGCTATCTAAGAGGCTTGTGTAAGTTTCCTGATGGGAGGGTCTGGTGGTGGGTAGAGCTGAGTGTTGCTCTGGTGAGCAGAGTTCGGTAAAACTTTAATCCTCTTGAATGTTGATGGGTGGAACTGGGTTACCTCCCTGTTGGTTGTTTGGCCTGAGCCAACCCAACACTGCATCCTACCTGGGCTCTTTGGTGGGGCTAATGACAGACTCTGGGATGGCTCACACCAAGGAGTACTTCCCAGAACTTCTGCTGCCAGTGTTCTTGTCCCCACAGTGAGCCACAGCCACCCCCTGTCTCTCCAGGAAACCGTTCAACAGTATCAGGTAGGTCTGCTTCAGTCTCCCCTGGGGTCACTGCTCCTTTCCCTGGGACCCGATGCACACACTACTTTGTGTGTGCCCTCCAAGAATGGAGTCTCTGTTTCCCCCAGTCCTCTCGAAGTCCTGCAATCAATCCCACTAGGCTTCAAAGTCTGATTCTCTAGGAATTCCTCCTCCAGTTGCCAGACCTCCAGGTTGGGAAGCCTGACGTGGGGCTCAGAACCTTCACTCCAGTGGGTGGACTTCTGTGGTATAAGCGTTCTCCAGTCTGTGAGTCACCCACCAGTAGTTATGGGATTTGACTTTACTGTGATTGCGTCCCTACTACCATCTCATTGTGGCTTCTCCTTTGTCTTTGGATGTGGGGTACCTTTTTTGGTGAGTTCCAGTGTCTTGCTGTCGATGATTTTCCAGCAGTTAGTTGTGATTCTGGTGTTCTCACAAGAGGGAGTGAGAGCACGTCCTTCTACTCCGCCATCTTTGGATTGTTTTCTTAATTTCTTTTTTGAATAGACCTTTGCTAGTGTATAGAAATGCAACAGATTTTTGTATGTTAATTTTGTATACTGTATCTTTGTTGAATTTGTTTGTTGCTTCTAACAGTTTTTTGGTGGGGTCTTTAGGGGTTTCTATCTATAAGGTCATGTCATCTGCAAAAATAGAAATTCAACTTCTTCCTTTTCAATTTGGATGCCTTCAGATTCAGTGCAATCCTTATCAAAATTCCATTGGTATTTTTCCCAAAAATAAAAAAAAATTCCAAAAGCTTGGATGAAACCACAAAAGACCATGGATAACCAAAGCAGTCTTGAAAAAAGACAAAGATGAAGGCATCACACTTCTTATTTTTAATTATGCTACAAAGCTATACTAATCAAAAGTGTATGGTACTGGCATACAAAGACACATAGACCAATGGAACAGAATTGAGAGCCTGGAAATAAACCCACACATATATGGTGAACTAAACCTTGACAGGGGTGGTAATAATGCACAGTAGGGAAGGATCATCTCTTCAATAAATGTGGTTGGGAAAACTGGATATCCATATACATAGAAATGCAATTGGACCCTTATCTTATACCATACACGAAAATTAACTAAAATGGTTTAAGGACTTAAATATAATCCCTGAAACTATAAGACTCCAAGAAGAAAACATTAAGGAAAGTCTCCTTTATAAGGGTCTTGGCCGTGATTCCTTGGTAATGATATCAAAAGCACAGGTAATCAATCAGTCAATCAATCAATCAGTCCATCAATAAAGTAGGACTACATCAAACTAAAAATCTTCTGCACAGTGAAATAAACAAAATTAAAAGGCAATGTACAGGGACTTCCCTGGTGCCATAAGGGTTAATAATACACCTGACAATGCAGGGGACCCAGGTTCGAGCCCTGGTCTGGGAAGATCCCACATGCCGTGGAGCAATTAAGCCTGTGCACCACAGCTACTGAGCCTGCACTCGAGAGCCCACAAGCCACAACTACTGAGTCCACGTGCCACAACTACTGAAGCGCGCATGCCTAGAGCCTGTGACATAACAAGAGAAGCAATGGCAATGAGATGCCCGTGCACTGAAACAAAGAGTAGCCCCTGCTCACCGCAACTAGAGAAAGCCTGTGTGCAGCAACAAAGACCCAACACAGCCAAAAATATATAAATAAATTTATTTAAACAAAAGGCAATGTACAGAATAGGAGAAGATATTTGCAAACCGTATATCTGACAAGAAGTTAATATCAAGACATATAAGGAACTCCTATAACTCAATAGCAATAATAATGATGATGATAATAAAAATGATTAAAAAATGGGCAAAGGACCTGAATAGACATTTTTCCAAAGAAGATATACAAATGACCAAAATGTATATGAAAAGGTGCTCATCATCACTAATCACAAAGAAAATGTAAATAAATGAGATATCCCCTCACACTTTTCAGAATGGCTATTGTCAGAAAGACAAAGAGTAATAAGAATTGGCAAGGATGTGGAGAAAAGGGAACCCTCATACACTGTTGGTGGGAATGTAAATTGTCACAGTTATTAAGTAAAGCAGCATAGATGTTCTCTGAGAATTGAAAAATAGAATTACCATATGATTCAATAATCCAGTTCCTGGATATATACCCAAAGGAAGTAAAATCACTCCCTTAAAGAGAAATTTGCCCTTCTATGTTTATTGAAGCACTATAGCCAAGACATGGAAACAACATCATGTCTGCCAATGGATGAATAGATAAAGAAAATGTGATACACACACACACACACACACACACACACACACACACATATATATAAAATGAAATATCATTCAGCCATAAAAAGAAAGAAATTGTGCCATTTGCAACAACATGGATGAGCCTGGAGGACATTATGCTAAGTGAAATAAGCCAGACAGGGAAAAATACTGTATGATCTCACTTATATGTGGAATCTAAAAAAGTCAAACTCATAAAGGCAGAGAGTAGAATGGTGTTTGGCAGGAGCTGGGGAGAGAGGGAAATGAGGAGATGTTGGTCAAAGGGTAAAATGCTTCAGTTATAAGATGAATATGTTCAGGACATATAATCTACAGCATGGTGACTATAGTTAATAAAAATGTATTGTACACTTGAAATCTGCTAAGAGAGTAAACGTAAGTGTTCTCACCACCAAAAAAAATGGTAACTTGATTGTGGTAATCATTTCACAGTGTATACATATATTAAATCATCACATTGTACAACTTAAATCTACACAATTTATATTTGTCAACAAAATCTGTTAAGAGGATAGATCTCATGTTGTGTTCCTAACAAATTAAAATTTGAAAAAAGAAATGTGAGCTCTAAAAGGTAGAAAAACTAATAAGAATAACTAATAACTAATCATAAAAATTAAGGATTTCAAACGTAATAAAGAATGGCAGTTTAGAGAAAAATTAACATTAATAAATAGTAATCACAACTGGGTTTTGGTATTTTATCCAATCTAACATTCTCTGACTTCTAATTGGGGCGTTTTAACTATTTATATATAATGTAATTAGGTGATGTAGTTAGGATTAAATCTATCATCTGGTTGTTTTGTATTTGTTCCATCTAGTTTTTGTTCCTCTTTTCCTGCCTTCTTTTGGATTGAGTACATTAAATTTTTCCATTTTACCTCCTTTGAGAGGTTATTAGCTTCAATTCTTTGTTTTGTTATGTTATTGGTTGTTTTATACATCTTTAACTTTTCACAGTCTACCTTTAAAGGATGTTATACCACCTCACAGATACTATAAGAACCTTAAAATAGTATATTTTTATCTCTCCCTTCTTGACTTTTGCATTATTGTCACACATATTGTTTTTTTTAACATCTTTATTGAAGTATAATTGCTTTATAATGGTGTGTTAGTTTCTGCTTTATAACAAAGTGAATCAGTTATACATATACATATGTTCCCATATCTCTTCCCTCTTGCATCTCCCTCCCTCCCACCCTTCCTATCCCACCCCTCTAGGTGGTCACAAAGCACCAAGCTGACCTCCCTGTGCTATGTGGCTGCTTCCCACTAGCTATCTATTTTACATTTGGTAGAGTATATATGTCCATGACACTCTCTCACCCTGTCACATCACTGTCACACATATTGTTTTTAAGTATAAATCCCACAATACACTGTCATTATTTTTGTTTAAACACTCAATTATCTTTTAAATAGAATTAAGTAATAAGAAAAATATTATATATTAATTCATGTAGTTACCATTTCTGGTGCTATTTACTTCTTTTGATTCATTCCATATTTCCATTTGGTATCATTTTCATTCTTTGTAAAGCACTTCCTTTAATATTTTTTATAGTCCACAAGCATCTGATAGCCTCATCCACCAGAGGGCAGACAGCAGAAGCAAGAAGAACTACAATCCTGCAGCCTGTGGAACAAAAACCACATTCACAGAAAGATAGACAAGATGAAAAGGCAGAGGGCTACATACCAGATGAAGGAACAAGATAAAACCCCAGAAAAACAACTAAATGAAATGGAGACAGGCAACCTTCCAGAAAAACAATTCAGAATAATGATAGTGAAGATAATACAGGACCTCGGAAAAAGAATAGAAGCAAAGATCGAGAAGATGCAAGAAATGTTTAATAAAGACCTAGAAGAATTAAAGAACAAAAAAACAGAGATGAACAATACAATAATGAAAATGAAAAATACACTAGAAGGATAAAGCAGAAACTAACACACAATTGTAAAGTAATTATATTATAATAAAGATGTTAAAAGAATACACTAAACGGAATCAATAGCAGAATAACTGAGGCAGAAGAACGGATAAGTGACCTGGAAGACAGAATGGTGGAATTCACTGCTGTGGAACAGAATAAAGAAAAAAGAATGAAAAGAAATGAAGACAGCTTAAGAGACCTCTGGGACAACATTAAACGCAACAACATTCTCATTATAGGGGTCCCAGAAGGAGAAGAGAGAGAGAAAGAACACGAGAAAGTATTTGAAGAGATTACAGTTGAAAACTTCCCTAACATGGGAAAGGAAATAGCCACCCAAGTGCAGGAAGTGCAGAGAGTCTCAGGCAAGATAAACCCAAGGAGAAACATGCTGATACACATAGTAATCAAATTGACAAAAATTAAAGAGAAAGAAAAATTATTGGAAACAACAAGGGAAAAAAGACAAATAACATACAAGGGAACTCCCATAAGGTTAACAGCTGATTTCTCAGCAGAAACTCTACAAGCCAGACGGGAGTGGCATGATATATTTAAAGAGATGAAAGGGAAGAACCTACAACCAAGATTACTCTACCCAGCAAGGATGTCATTCAGGTTCAATGGAGAAATCAAAAGCTTTACAGACAAGCAAAAGCTAAGAGAATTCAGCACCACCAAACCAGCTCTACAACAAATGCTAAAGGAACTCCTTTAAGTGGAAAACAGAAGATAAGAAAAGGACCTACCAAAACAAACCCATAACAATTAAGAAAATGGGCATAGGAACATACATATCGATAACTACCTTAAACGTGAATGGATTAAATGCTCCAACCAAAAGACACAGGCTTGCTGAATGGATACAAAAACAAGACCCATATATATGCTGTCTACAAGAGACATAAAGAATGTTACAAGAGACAAGGAAGGACAGTACATAATGATCAATGGATCAATCCAAGAAGATATGACAATTATAAATATATATGCACCCAACAAAGGAGCACCTCACTACATAAGGCAACTGCTAACAGCTCTAAAAGACGAAATCTACAGTAATACAACAATAGTGGGGGAATTTAACACCTCATTTATGCCAATGGACAGATCATCCAAACAGAAAATTAATAAGGAAACACAAGATTTAAATGACACAATAGACAAGATAGATTTAATTGATATTTATAGGATATTCCATCTAAAAACAGCAGGTTACACTTTCTTCTCAAGTGCGGATGGAACATTCTCCAGGATAGATCACATCTTGGGTCACAAATCAAGCCTCCATAAATTTAAGAAAATTGAAATCATATCAAGCATCTTTTCTGACCAAAACGCTATGAGATTAGAAATGAATTACAGGGAAAAAAAAGTAAAAAACACAAACACATGGAGGCTAAACCATACATTACTAAATAATCAAGAGATCACTGAAGAAATCAAAGAGGAAATAAAAAAATATGTAGAGACAAATTACAATGAAAACACGACGATCCAAAACCTATGGGATGCAGCAATAGCAGTTCTAAGAGGGAAGTTTATAGGAATACAAGCCTACCCCAAGAAACAAGAAAAATCTCAAGTAAACAATCTAACCTTACACCTAAAGGAAGTAGAGAAAGAAGAAGAAACAAAACCCGAAGTTAGTAAAAGGAAATAAATCACAAAGATCAGAGCAGAAATAAATGAAATAGAAACAAAGAAAACAATAGCAAAGATCAATAAAACTAAAACCTGGTTCTTTGAGAAGATAAACAAAATTGATAAACCATTAGCCAGACTCATCATGAAAAAGAGGGAGAGGACTCAAATCAATAAAATTAGAAATGAAAAAGGAGAAGTTACAACAGACACGACAGAAATATATAGCATCCTAAGAGACTACTACAAGAAACTCCATGCAAATAAAATGGACAACCTGGAAGAAATGGACAAATTCTTAGAAAGGTATAACCTTCCAAGACTGAACCAGGAAGAAATAGAAAATATGAAGAGACCAATCACAAGTAATGGAATTGAAACTGTGATTAAGAATCTTCCAACAAACAAAAGCCCAGGACCAGATGGCTTCACAGGTGAATTCTATCAAACATTTAGAGAAGAGGTAACACCCATCCTTGTCAAACTCTTCCAAAAAATTGCAGAGGAAGGAACACTCCCAAACTCATTCTATGAGGCCACCATCACCCTGATACCAAAACCAGACAAAGATACTACAAAAAAAAGAAAATTACCGACCAATATCGCTGATGAATATAGATGCAAAAATCCTCAACAAAATACTAGCAAACAGAATCCAACAACACAGTAAAAGGATCATACACCATGATCAAGTGGGATTTATCCCAGGGATGCAAGGATTCTTCAATATACTCAAATCAATCAATGTGATACCCCATATTAACAAATTGAAGAATAAAAACAATATGATCATCTCAATAGATGCAGAAAAACCTTTTGACAAAATTCAATACCCATGTATGATAAAACTCTCCATAAAGTGAGCAGAGGGAACCTACCTCAACAAAATAAAGGCCATATATGACAAACCCACAGCAAACATCTTTCTCAGTGGTGAAAAACTGAAAGCAGTTCCTCTAAGATCAGGAACTAGACAAGGATGTCCACTCTCACCACTATTATTCAATATAGTTTTGGAAGTCCTGGCCATGGCAATCAGAGAAGAAAAAGAAATAAAAGGAATACAAATTGGAAGAGAAGAAGTAAAACTGTTACTGTTTGCAGATGACATGATACTCTACATAGAGAATCCTAAAAATGCCACCAGAAAACTACTAGAGCTAATCAATGAACTTGGTAAATTTGAGGATACAAAATTAATGCACAGAAATCTCTTGCATCCCTATACACTAAGGATGAAAAATCTGAAAGAGAAATTAAGGAAACACTCCCATTTACAATTGCAACAAAAAGAATAAAATACCTAGGAATAAACCTACCTAAGGAGACAAAAGACCTGTATGCAGAAACCTATAAGACACTGATGAAAGAAATTAAAGATGATACAAACAGATAGAGAGATACACCATGTTTTTCGATTGGAAGAATCAACATTGTGAAATGACAATATTATCCAAAGCAATCTACAGATTCAATGTGATCCTTATCAAATTAGCAATGGCGTTCTTCACAGAACTAGAACAAAAAATTTTACAATCTGTATGGAAATACAAAGGACCCTGAATAACCAAAGCAATCTTGAGAAAGAAAAACAGAGCTGGAGGAATCAGGCTCCCTGACTTCAGACTATACTACAAAGCTACAGTAATCAAGACAGTATCATACTGGCACAAAAACAGAAATATACATCAGTGGAACAGGCTAGAAAACCCAGAGATCAACCCACGCACCTATGGTCAACTAATCTATGACGAAGGAGGCAAGGATATACAATGGAGAAAAGACAGCCTCTTCAATACGTGGTGCTGGGAAAACTGGACAGCTACATGTAAAAGAATGAAATTAGAACACTCCCTAACACCATTCACAAAAATAAACTCAAAATGGATTAGACACCTAAATGTAAGACCGGACACTATAAAACTCTTAGGGGAAAACATAGGAAGAACACTCTTTGACATAAATCACAGCAAGATCTTTTTTGACCCACCTCCTAGAGAAATGGAAATAAAAACAAAAATAAACAAATGGGACCTAATGAAACTTAAAAGCTTTTGCACAGCAAATGAAAAGATAAACAAGATGAAAAGACAAACCTCAGAATGGGAGAAAATATTTGCAAACCAATCAACGGACAAAGGATTAATCTCCAAAATATATAAACAGCTCATGTAGCTCATTAAAAAAACAAACAACCCAATCCAAAAATGGGCAGAAGACCTAAATAGACATTTCTCCTAAGTAGACATACAGATGGCCAGGAAGCACATGAAAAGCTGCTCAACATCACTAATTATTAGAGAAATGCAAATCAAAACTACAATGAGGTATCACCTCACACCTGTTAGAATGGGCATCATCAGAAACTCTACAAACAATCAATGCTGCAGAGGGTGTGGAGAAAAGGGTACCCTCTTGCACTGTTGGTGGGAATGTTAATTGATACAGCCACTATGGAGAATAGTATGGAGGTTCCTTAAAAAACTAAAAATAGAATTACCATATGATCCAGCAATCCCACTACTGGGCATATATCCGGAGAAAACCACAATTCAAAAAGACATATGCACCCCAATGTTCATTGCAGCAGTATTACAATAGCCAGGTGATGGAAGCAACCTAAATGCCCATTGACAGACGAATGGATAAAGAAGGTGTGGTACATATATACAATGGAATATTACTCAGCCATAAAAAGGAACGAAATTGGGTCATTTGTTTAGACGTGGATGGACCTAGAGACTGTCATACAGAGTGAAGTAAGTCATAAAGAGAAAAACAAATATCGTATATTAACGCATATATGTGGAACCTTGAAAAGTGGTACAGATGAACCGGTTTGCAGGGCAGAAATTGAGACACAGATGTAGAGGACAAACGTATGGATACCAAGGGGGGAAAGTGGGTGGGTGGTGGTGGTGGTGTGATGATTTGGGAGTTTGGGATTGACATGTATACATTAATATGTATAAAATGGATAACTAATAAGAACCTGCTGTACAAAAAAATTAAATTAAATTAAAAAAATTATTTCTTATATTCCAGTTCTGCTGGTGCTGAATTAGTTTGGCTCTTGTATGTCTGAAAAGTCTTTATTTTATCTTCATTTTTGAAAGATATTTTCGTTGGGCAAAGATTTCTAGATTGAGAGGTTTTTTTTTTTTTCTTTTGGTCTTTTAAAGATGTTGCTCCACTATCTACTTGTTTGCATTTTTATGATAACAAGTCAGTTCTCATTCTCTGTTCTTTTGAATATAATGTGTCTTTTTTCCTCTGGGTGCTGTTAACATTTTCCTCAGCATTTAATTTGTTTATTTCTCCCCTCTGGTTGTTTTTACGTGAGTTAATTATGATGTGTCTTGGCTTAGTTTTCTTCATATTTCTTGAAGTTCTTTGAGCTTCTTATTCTGTGTGTTTATATTTTTCATCAAATTTTGAAAATTTTGGCTATCATTTTTTCAAATATTTTTCTGTACCCTTTCCCCCTTATGATTTCAGGGATCCCAATTACACATGTGTTAAATTGCTTAAAGTTGTCCCACAGTTCATTGATGCTCTTTTAACTCTTTAAAATCCTCTTCTCTATGTTTAATTTTGGATATTTTCTATTGCCATCCCTTCAGGTTCGCTGATCTTTTTTTTCTGCCAAGTCCAATTTGTTGTTACCCCCATGCAGTGTATTTTTCATCTCACACATTGTAGTTTTCATCTCTAAAAGTTCAATTAGGGTTTATTTTACATTTTCTATATCAGTAATTAATTCTTTAAACATATTTAATACAGTTGTAATAAACGTTTTCGGGTGCACTTCTTTGCTAATTTTAACATCTGTTGTCAGTTCAGGGTCAGTTTCAATTGACTGATCATTATCCTCATTATGGTTTGTGTTTTCCTGCTTGTTTGCATGCCCAATAAGCTTTGATTGGATGCCAGGTATTGTTAATTTCACCTTGTCGTGTGCTAGATATTTTTGTATTCTTATAAATCTTGAAGTTTACTCTGGGATACAGTTATGGTACTTGGAAAAACTTAGACCCTTAAAGGTCTTGCTTTTATGATTTATTATGTGAGTCTGGAATAGTACTCAATCTAAGGCTAATTATTTCCCATTACTGAGATAAGACCTTCCTGAGTACTCTATCGAATGCCTTGTGAATTATGAGTTATTCCATTCTGGCTGGTGGGGACAGGCACTATTCTTGGCCCCATATGAATGTTATACTCCCTTTAATCCTTTTTTATGGCTTTTCCCCTGGCTTTGGGTAGTTTCCTCACATGCATGCACTGGTCAGTACTCTGCTGAATACTCAAGGGAGAACCTCTTCAAGATCTTCCAGGGTCTCTTTTTGTGCAACTCTGTTCTCTTCAGTACTCTGACCTATAAACCCTAGCCACTTTAGTCTCCCTGGACTGTCAGCTCCATCTCCTCAACTTGAAGTGTGCTGGGATCCACCTGGACTTCCCCTCATTGTGTCATGACCTGAAAATTCTCTTCTAGCAGTAAGCTGGCAACCTTAGGGCTCATTTATTTATTTTTCCATTTCTCAGGGATCACTATTGTTCATTGTTTGATAGCTAGTGTCTTGAAAACCCTAGTTTTGTATATTTTGTCTGGATTTTTTAAGGACAGTGATGTTTCAAGTGGGAGGGTAAATTCGTTACCTCTTACTCCATCTTGGCTGGAAGCAGAAGTATTATGTTATTTAATATTTTTTATACAAGAGCTCTATTGAGATATAATTCACTTACCATACAACTTATCTACTTAAAGTGTACAAATCAATGGTTTTTAGTATATCACAGAGCTGTGCAACCATTACCTTTATCAATTTTAGAACATTTTCACCATGCCAAAAAGAAATCTCCTACCCATTAGCAATCACTCTGCATATCCTCCCACTCCCTCCCCAGCCCTAGACAATCATTAATCTACTTTCTGTCTCTGTAAATGTGCTTATTCTGGCCATTTCATATAATTGATCGTATACAATAAGTGGTCTTTTGTGACTAGTTCTTTACATGGTATAATTTTTGCAAGATTCATCTGTGTTGTAGCATGTATCAGTACTCATTATTTTTTATTGCCAAATAACTTTCCATTGCATGGATATACATATTATTTATTAATTCATCAACTGATGAACATTTGGGTTGTTTTTACTTTTAGGCTATTATGAATAATGCCACTATGAGTATTCATTTGCAAATTTTTATGTGGTCATGCGTTTTCATTTCTCTTGGGTATATACCTAGAAATGGAATTATTGTGTCACTTGGTAACTCTGTGCTAACCTTTTGAGACTATCTTATTTAAGTTTAATTCTCAAAATTCTGTAAGGATGGCATTATCATCTCCGTTATACAGAGGAGGCATGGAAATTTAACCAGTTTAAGTAATTTGTTCAAAGTCATTGCTACCAGAAAGAATTCAAAACCAGATTTTCTTGGGAAATAGTCACTCTCATTTATTGTTGTTAAGAGACTAAATTGGTACAATTGTTTTGGAGAACAATTTGGCAATACATTTTAAAATGTGCACACCTATGACCCAGCAGTTTCACATCTAGGAATTTACCCAACACAAATACTATGTCTTCTACCAGAATATGTGTAGTAAGATGTTTATTGTAAATTCATTATAATAAAAACAATTGAAACAAATAAATGATCATCAGTAAGGGACTGTACATCCATACAATGGAATACTATATAACCATTAAAAAGAATGTGATAGATTCTTGATGATAGAGAAAATGCTCAATAAATAGGAAGCAAAAAGTCAAATAGCAGGATCATATGTACAATATCAATCCCATTTGTGAGGGAAAACAAGAAAAGCGTGTATGCATATATATGTCCAGAAAATTACTAGAACACAAGAAAAAAATATTACTTATATGTGAGAAATGGGAATGAGAGGTGAATACTTTTATCTTTCACTTTATGCTTCTCTGTGTTGTTTTAGCTGTTGGTCATGTGTTTGTATGACTTCTATACATTTAAGAAGTTATTTAACAATACCAGGTATTCTGACTCCAAAATCCAGTGCTCTTTCTCATACATCATAAATATATTTCCATCTTTGTATCTACCACCAAGGTCCAACATGCTGCCTTACATATAATAAGCACTGAGATAATTGTTGGGAAGCATTCAGAAAGAGAACGGACTTGTTCCCCTTAAGAAAAGACTAATTGGTGTCACAAAGCAGGTTGTAAAAATGGTTGAGAAACTTGTCTCAGGAAAGAAAACTCATTCCATTGTAACAGAAATTAATAAGAGAGGGATTAGAGTAAGTGATAAGTCTGGTTGCCAGAGCAACCTCTTCCTGATTGGAAGGAACCCTTCACTCGAGAGGAGCTGATGAGGCAAGCACTGCTGCCTCCATCATCTTTGTTTTCATTTAGCTTCAATCATCAGGCAATGAACAAGCCAACTAGAAGCATTTCTAGGAGTCAGTGTCATAATCAAAGCAACAGGCTTGTTGGGACCTTGACAGGGAGAGAGGAAAGAGTAAAGTGGCAGGCAGTGATGGGGAGAAGGGAACCTCTAGGGTACAGGGCACAACCTGAAGAAGGGAGTTGACCAAAAGTCCAAGTTGCAGGGTTCAAGGTGAAACCACACTCCTCAGATGGGACTCGAACCCAACCTCACTTCAGTTGGGACTTGAACCCACAATCCCTGACTTAGGAGGGGACTCAAACTTACCGTCTTTTGATTGAAACCACACACTAGGTCTCAGGACTTAGTGATGCTCAGGTTCTTTTGTCTCGGTGCAGAAAGAATTCAGCAAGAGGCATAGTGTGAGTTTATTAGCGTAGGATGCTTGTGAGAGATACAAAGGGGCAGGAAAGGGAGCGCAGAAGGGAGTCTCAGAGACAAAGGGGGCTACATTTTTATAATCAAAGAAAAAGTGGGGAGAGAAGAAGACCACTTTCTTCCTCATTCTTGTGTAGATGTCAAGGCTTACATCATTAGTTCTTCTTTTGACCATATATGGTCTAACCGGGACTGTCATGGTTCTATTTTAATCATATATATATTAGCAGAAGGGTGGTAATTCATCTCAGATTTTGGTATAATGTCCCTTTTCACCTAGTTTCTTTTGGCTTTTGCCTATATTCCTGTATTAGCTACATGCAAAAATGCTACTCTTCAAGGACCATTAACCCCCTGACTTCATGCAACAAGATTCAGACCCCATATCTATTGTCTTATACTTTAACTTGTACATAGGTAGATTGTTGCTTGGTTACTGGATTCTTTTCTTGAGTGGTCATTAGCTTACAACAGTCTCCCAAACTCTCTTAAAATTCCCTTTCTATCTTTAATCCCCGAGTGGGATTTCTAAACTAACTATTTATTATCCTACTCTATCCTTATCAAAGAGGATGGGGTTAATTCAGGTCTTATTTGCACTGGTTTTGAGAGCGAATTTGGAGTCTGATGACCAGGAACAGTAGTATTTGCATAGTGGTGATAATCACAGAAATTTGTGTGGAAATGTCTGGATTCCAGGGGTTGATCTGGTTTGAAGAGGATTCAAGCCCACAGCTGGAGAATCATGACATGATCCAGTTCCCCTTTTAACTAGGCAAGGTTTAGGCTGATGTGTGTATGTAGGGGGTAGTTCAAGCTAGCAACTGCCATAGAAGCCACTAGAAGTTCCAGGAAATTTAGAGTCTCTCTTATTTACTGCTCTATCCCCAGTGCCTAGAATAAGTCTTGACAAGGTATCTATTCCATAAATATGTGCAAAATGAATTAGCCCAGGCAGCAGGCTAATTCTGAACTTCAGCCACAAGTGAGAAGAAGCCCCTGATATGTTTTCAAGCTTGGCAGGAGCTAGGTGAGGCTTACCATGAAGGCTAAAGTGTTTCAGTTCCTACAAATGGGCAAGTCTCTAGCAGGCAGAAACTGACAGCTAGAGCTACAAAGTCTCCTTTAAACATACCTCAGGGTATCCCTGGTGGTGCAGTGGTTAAGAATCTGCCTGCCAATGCGGGGACATGGGTTCGAGCCCTGGTCCTGGAAGATCCCACATGCCGCGGAGCAACTAAGCCCGTGTACCACAACTACTGAGCCTGTGCTCCAGAGCCCACAAACCACAACTACTGAAGCCCATGAGCCACAACTACTGAAGCCCACGAGTCACAATTACTGAAGCCCGCACGCCTAGAGCCCGTGCTCCATAACAAGAGAAGCCACTGCAATGAGAAACCTGCGCACTGCAACGAAGAGTAGCCTCTGCTCTCCACAGCTAGAGAAAGCCCATGTGCAGCAACAAAGACCCAACGCAGCCAAAAATAATAAATAAATAAAATAAATAAATTTATTAAAAAAAAAACATAGTTCAGATGCTACCTCCTCAGGCAGGCCTTCTCTGACACAATAGCTAAAATGTCCCTCAACCCTCACCAAGTCTTTATCCCTTTACTCTGTTGTAGTTTCTTTGCCGTCTGAAAAAATGTGAGGTGCTTGTCTATGGGTTCAGTGTCTGTGTCCCTCCACTAGAATATAAATGCCACAAGAGTTGGGACTTTGTCTTATTCATCTCTGTATTTCTGACACCTAGAACAGTGCTGGACACACAATAGTTATTCAATAAATATTTGTTGAAACTCAGGCTGGAGGAACGAATCCAATAGAGAATTAAGTGTGAATGTAAGAACCACTTCCCACTTTTTCTCAGAAGACAAAGAAAAGCTCAAGCTTAATTTACACAGTGATTAAATAATTGAGCTTAATGACATATGTATGAGTTTATTCTTGTGTTTCCATTTCTTTCAATTGTACTATAGCCAGTACCCAACTTTCTCTTATATATTTCTTATAGTGAGTAGATATTTTCTATTTTAACAGTTTCTTTTGAACCTGAAAATCTGCCAGTGCTAATCTATGATTACCTCTAGCCGTGCAAGAAGAAAGTGATGTCTCTTGTTTATAGTCAAATCTAGGTTAGCATAATCTTAAAAACAGTATTTCTCAAGGGAGTTTTAAAGATCTCTGACATCAGAATTACTTATCAAAAATGCATATTACTGGGCCTCATTCTAGAATCATCAAATCGTAGTCTGGAGGAGAACCAGGAACCTACATTTTAAGCAAGCTATTCACGTGATTCTTGTCAAGAACTGTGAAGGGTTTGAGATTTTACTCTACTTGCATGTTAACAAGCTTGCCTGTCATGGTTTCATGGATTCTGGCAGAAGACATGAAATTCCTGGGTCAGAGTCAAGAGTTGTTGTTGTTGTTGTTATTATTATTATTAAAATTATTATTTGATTATATGGTTATTATCATTACTACTCAGCAGTACCAGTTGCCAGAGTGTTAGCATCTGTGTCAGTTTCCCATGCCCTAATTCTCACAGATGACACGAAGAGGGCTAAGTGATGCAAACACATGCAGTGGGTTGTGTTACAGAAGAAGAACACCAGGCTTAGGGAAGCTGAATCTTTTATAATGGGCAATAAGCATGCCTGAGCTTTAGAAGGAGAGATTATCTTTATTATACAGGGGAGAAATAAATAAACTTGTCTTTTGTTCTGGAGGGATATACTATCTCTATCTTCCAAGACTTTTCACTGTGCAATCACCCTTTAAAAATCAGTGCCTATACTCACAACACATGCAGAGACCCATGGAGAATTATTTTCCAATAATTCTGAGGTCCACTGAAGTTTGGGAATCATTGCCCTAGAAAGATTTAGCCATTATCTTCAGAGCTACCTTTGCGCCAAGCCTGTTAGGTGCTGGCAAATATTCTACCCCTGTTTGCTCCTGCCAGTTTGGCACAGTCTCTCTCTTCTAGCCATGCTTCCATAGGTCATGCTATCTCCTTCAAGGTAACCCTTTGCTCTGGAAAATAGACCCACAAGCTGGCTCAGAGGCACTGGGGGCTCCTACTAAAGGATCTGTTTGAAGAAGTAGGAAAGTACTTAGAAGGAGAGCACATAACAGTGAGAAAAGGGCTTAGGCATTTATTTGTTAACAAAACAAATATTTATTGAACACCTACTGTGTCCTAGAACTGTGCTAGATGCTGGTGCTATTAAAATTCACTCATTTGACACATATTTTGGGAGTGTCTGTTGTGTGCTAAGCACAAGTTAGAGTAAACTTTAAAGAAATAAAGCAACCTGCCATTCCCCTCAAGAAGGTTTATAAAGGAGATAGCTGACAGCTGTGTAAAAAAATAATAGTGCAATGGTGTGATAAACGCTACAATGGAAGTAATGTACAAAGTGCATGGGTGACACTGAGAAGAGAATAGCCAATTCTTCTGGAAGAGAATAAAGGAGGAGAGGGCAGGGCCAGGCATGGCAGGGAAGGGAAGGGCAAGAAAAGCTTCACCACACAGAAGATGATTGCACTGAGTCTTGAAGTATATGTAGGAGTCTTTCAGGCGGACAGGGATTACAATCAGAAGGAAGAATGGGGGACAAAAGCATAGAGGCACGGAACAGAATTGTGTGTTCAGGAAACTTCAAGTAGTTTGGTATGGATGGAGTGTGAGGCATAAAGGGAAAAATGAAAAAAAGATACTTACAGGGTAGGTAAGGGCTAGACCGGGCAGGCCTTATCTTCTGTGCTGAGAAAGCTGGGTGTATCCTAGTGGCAATGGGGCCTCGCTGAAGGGCAAAGCAGCAACTGCAAAATTAGATTTGCACTTTAGTAAAAAACAGCAGGAGAAAAAATGATGAAGGGGGTTTACCAAGTAGGTTTGGCAGAAGGTAGTGAGAGTGGTCCATGGAGAGAACAGCATGTGAAAAGGGACAGAGGTGTGAAAGTATATGGTGTGCTTGGGGAACAGCAAGTCGCTTGCTCAGAATGTTGGTGTATGGATGGTAATGAGACAGTCATAAGGCTACAAAGGCAGATGATGAAGGGCACTGTAGGGATGCAATGTCATGAGGTAGTTTAAGAGCATGGACTTTGGAGCCACATTAAAAGCATTTGAATCCCATTTCTTCCATTTACTAACTGTATGGCCTTAGGGAAATTATGGGACCCCCTTGCCTCAGTTTCCTCATATGCAAAATGAGCATAATTACAACAACTACCTCAAAGGTTTGAAGATGAAATCATTCAATATGTAAAACTCAATTAGAATGCTCTCAACATTTAGGAAGTACCATATAAATGTTAGCTCCTCTTATTATTGTAGACCATGTTAATAAGTTTGAACTTAATTTTCTTTTTCTTTTCTTTCTTTTATTTTTTTTCAGTTGGGAGTTCTCTGATGTCCTTTCAATGGAGAGGGTATATACAAAATGGTGCTTTAGAGAAATTGACTCAGTGACAGTGTGGGGAGGACAGCCTCCATGGGAAAGAAACTAGAGGCATGAAGTTGTGTTAGGAGAATATTGCAGAAATCCAGGAGAAAGAGGAGGGCTTGACTAAAGCCAGTGACAATAAGATAGAGAGGAAGGGACACACGTGAGAAAGAATTTGGAAGAAAATTGACAGAACTAGGAAAGAGTTGGGTAAGGTTAATGAAGGAAAGGAAGGTTCATACTCAGTTAGGGGTCCCACCCAGGTCAGCTCCATGTTTGGGTGTGCCCTGCCAACTTATGTCCTCCCTTCCTGGTTGTGGATGCAGTGACTTCCCAACTCTGTTATATTTTCTTGCTTTCCTAGAAGTCCAGCCTCAGGCCCTTCAGCACAAACAGGATTTTTAAAAAAATACCATCTGAGATTTCCTGGGAAAGCTGATAGAATAAAGCTGACCTACAGACTCTTAATCCACTACCACTGCTGCCAAATACCTAAAAGTGAAAAAAACTAAATCATAATTTTAAAAAAACCTAACAATTTGAATAGCAGCAAACAAAGAGTAAAACTTCAAACTATAAATTGCCAAAAGTGACAGCCAAGGATGGAAATTGAAGACCTTGGGACAGTGTTACAAGGTTTCTAACTCTGTTCCCACCTCCAAGAAGCAGCACTTAGGGAAAAAGGCAAGTCAACAAAATCCTGTAGGTTATCACTAAACCCCACCAATTTGGAGAGTAGTCAACAGGGGTTTGGAATGGGTAGGGGATGGGGGGAGGGGTTGAAGAACAGAGCATTTGGGGAAGAGTTCAGAGAATACCTCCAGGAGAGTCCCAACATATTATTGCAGGATCTCAGCCAAGGCAGGGGGTGCTGTCAGAGCTTGTCATTTTCTGGAGGTTCCTTACTTCCCTATTTCTTAGGAGGATTGAACCAAAGCTTTGGGAGTGGAATATACCCCTGGCAGGTAGAAATGGGCCATGTATGGATATTTAATAAGACATCAGAAGACAGAGATCAGAGTCAGGTCCCTCAGCAAGAGAGGCAGAGCTTTAGCTACAGAATAATGGATTGAACAGAACATTCTGCTTTCAAACAAGACCTTGGAAAGGAATATGAAAAGATCATAGATACGCTGGGAAGGGTGTCGTGGAGAATTCAACCAAATTATATCAAAACAAATAGAAGCTCTGGCCAGACCTGGCCATGTTAAGCATTAGCAAAGGGAAAAGAAATGGCGTGGCTACCATGCCAACATACCACCACAACCAGAGGAGAAAAGGGAAGAAATATAGTATGCAAACAAGAGATTAAATCCATATGGAGCAGCAATTGCAGTCTTGGGCATTTATCCCAGAGAAATGAAAACTTATATTCACACAAAAACCTGTGCACAAATGCACCATAGCAGCTTTCCTCATAATAGCCCCAAACTAGAAAAAACCCAGATGTACTTCAACAGGCGAATGCTTAAACAAACTGTGGTACATCCATACCATGGAATACTACTTAGCAATAAAAGGAACAGACTGTTGATGCAATAACTTGGATAGATATTTGGGAAACTATGCTGAGTGAAAAAAGCCAATCCCCTCCCTTAGTGAGGTGAGAAGGTGTGGTAAAAAGGCAACACAAGGGATCCTTGTGGTGTTGGAACTATTTTGTATCCTGACTACCATGGTGGATACACAAACCTACACATGATAAATTGCATAGAGGTAAATACACACACATACACAAATGAGCTTAAGTAAAACTGGAGAAATCTGAATCAAATAGATGAATTGTATCAATGTCAGTATCCTGGTTGTGATTTGTACTGTCGTTTGCAAGAGGTTGCCTTTGGGAGAAACTAGATGAAGAGTACACAGTGTCTCCCTGTATTCTTTCTTTATTAAATTAATTTATCTACATATATTTTTTAGCATCTCTATTGGAGTATAATTGCTTTACAATGGTGTATTAGTTTCTGCTTTATAACAAAGTGAATCAGTTATACATATACACATATCCCCATATCTCTTCCCTCTTGCATCTCCCTCTCTCCCACCCTCCGTATCCCACCCCTCTAGGTGGTCACAAAGCACCGAGCTGATCTCCCTGTGCTATGCGGCTGCTTCCCACTAGCTATCTATTTTACATTTGGTAGTGTATATATGTCCATGCCACTCTCTCACTTTGTCCCAGCTTACCCCTCCCCCTCCCTGTATCCTCAAGTCCATTCTCTAGTAGGTCTGCGTCTTTATTCCCGTCTTGCCCCTAGGTTCTTCATGACCATTTTTTGGTTTGTTTTTTAGATTCCATATGTATGTATTAGCATACTGTATTTGTTTTTCTCTTTCTGACTTACTTCACTCTGTATGACAGACTCTAGGTCCATCCACCTCACTATAAATAACTCAATTTCATTTCTTTTTATGGCTGAGTAATACTCCATCGTATATATGTGTAGGTTTTTCCCATTCATCACTTTAAATATGTCCTGCCACTCCCTTCTGGCTTGCAGAGTTTCTGCTGAAAGATCAGCTGTTTACCTTATGGGGATTCCCTGGTATGTTATTTGTTGTTTGTCCCTTGCTGCTTTTAATATTTTTTCTTTGTATTTAATTTTTGATAGTTTGATTAATATGTGTCTTGGCGTGTTTCTCCTTGGGTTTATCCTGTATGGGATTCTCTGTGCTTCCTGGACTTGATTAACTATTTCCTTTCTCATATTAGGGAAGTTTTCAACTATAATCTCTTCAACTATTTCCTCAGTCCCTTTCTTTTTCTCTTCTTCTTTTGGGAGCCCTAAAATTCGAATGTTGGTGTGTTTAATGTTGCCCCAGAGGTCTCTGAGACTGTCCTCAATTCTTTTCATTCTTTTTTCTTTATTCTGCTCTGCAGTAGTTATTTCCACTATTTTATCTTCCAGGTCACTTATCCGTTCTTCTGCCTCAGTTATTCTGCTATTGATTCCTTCTAGAGAATTTTTAATTTCATTTATTGTGTTGTTCATCACTGTCTGTTTGCTCTTTAGTTCTTCTAGGTCCTTGTTAAACGTTTCTTGTATTTTCTCCATTAATTTCCAAGATTTTGGATCATCTTTACTATCATTATTCTGAATTCTTTTTCAGGTAGACTGCCTATTTCCCCTTCATGTGTTAGGTCTGGTGGGTTTTTACCTTCCTCCTTCATCTGCTGTGTGTTTTTCTGTCTTCTCATTTTGCTTAACTTACTGTGTTTGGGGTCTCCTTTTCACAGGCTGCAGGTTTGTAGTTCCCGTTGTTTTTGGTGTCTGTCCCTAGTGGCTAAGGTTGGTTCAGTGGGTTGTGTAGGCTTCCTGGTGGAGGGGACTAGTGCCTGTGTTCTGGTGGATGAGGCTGGATCTTGTCTTTCTGGTGGGCAGGTCCACGTCTGGTGGTGTGTTTTGGGTTGTCTGTGGCCTTATTATGGTTTTAGGCAGCCTCTCTGCTAATGGATGGGGCTGTGTTCCTGTCTTGCTAGTTGTTTGGCATAGGGTGTCCAGCACTGTAGCTTGCTGGTCATTGAGTGGAGCTGGGTCTTGGCATTGAGATGGAGATCTCTGGGAGATTTTCTCCGTTTGATATTACATGGAGCTGGGAGGTCTCTTGTGGACCAATGTCCTGAACTTGGCTCTCCCACCTCAGAGGCACAGCCCTGACGCCTGGCTGGAGCACCAAGAGCCTGTCATCCACTTGGCTCAGAATACAAGGGCGAAAAAAAAAGAAAGAAAGAAAGAAGAAGATAAAATAAAATAAAGTTATTAAAATAAAAAATAATTATTAAAATTTTTTTAAAGTAATAAAAAAAAGAAAGAAGAGAGCAACAAAGACAAAAAACAAATCCACCAATGATAACAAGCCCTAAAAACTATACTAAAAAAACAAACAAACAAACAAAAAAAACGGACAGACAGAACCCTAGGACAAATGGTAAAAGCAAAGCTATACAGACAAAAATCACACACAGAAGCATACATATACACACTCACAAAAAGAGAAAAAGGGAAAAAAGTATATATACCGTTGCTCCCAAAGTCCATCTCCTCAATTTGGGATGATTTGTTGTCTATTCAAGTATTCCACAGATGCAGGTACATCAGGTTGATTGTGGAGATTTAATCTGCTGCTCCTGAGGCTGCTGGGAGAAATTTCCCTTTCTCTTCTTTATTCACGCAGCTCCTGGGGTTCAGCTTTGAATTTGGACCCGCCTCTGCATGTAGGTCGCCTGAGAGCATCTGTTCTTCACCCAGACAGGACGGGGTTAAATGAGCAGCTTATTCGGGGGCTCTGGCTCCCTCAGGCCGGGGGGAGGGAGGGGTACGGAGTGCAGGGCGAGCCTTCCACAGCAGAGGCCAGCGTGAGGTTGCAACAGCCTGAGACACGCTGTGTGTTCTCCCGGGGAAGTTGTCCCTGGATCACAGAACCCTGGCAGTGGCGGGCTGCACAGGCTCCCAGGAGGGGCGGTGTGGATAGTGACCTGTGCTTGCTCACAGGCTTCTTGGTGGCGGCAGCAGCAGCTTTAGCGTCTCATGCCCGTCTCTGGTGTCCACACTGATAGCCGCGGCACGCGCCCGTCTCTGGAGCTCCTTTAAGCGGCACTCTGAATCCCCTCTCCTTGCGCACCAGGAAACAAAGAGGCAAGAAAAAGTCTCTTGTCTCTTCGGCAGCTGCAGACTTTTTCCCGGACTCCTCCCAGCTAGCTGTGGTGCGCTAACCCCTTCAGGCTGTGTTCACGCTGCCAACCTCAGTCTTCTCCCTGCGATCCGACAGTAGCCCGAGCCTCAGCTCCCAGCCCCCGCCCACCCTGGCGGGTGAGCAGACAAGCCTCTCGGGTTGGTGAGTGCTACTCGGCACCGAGTCTCTGTGCGGGAATCTCTCCGCTTTGCCCTCCGCACCCCTGTGGCTGCACTCTTCTCCGTGGCTCCGAAGCTTCCCCCCTCCACCACCCACAATCTCCGCCCGCGAAGGGCCTTCCTAGTGTGTGGAAACCTTTCCTCCTTCACGGCTCCCTCCCACTGGTGCAGGTCCTGTCCCTATTCTTTTGTCTTTGTTGTTTCTTTTTTCTTTTGCCCTACCCAGGTACGTGGGGAGTTTCTTGCCTTTTGGGAGGTCTGCGGTCTTCTGCCAGCGTTCAGTAGGTGTTCTTTAGGAGTTGTTCCACATGTAGATGTATTTCTGATGTATTTGTGGGGAGGAAGGTGATCTCCACGTCTTACTCTTCCGCCATCTTGAAGCTCCTCCCCTCTTCCTGTATTATTTCTTACAATTTCATGTGAAGCTACAATGATCTTAATAAAAAGTTTAATTAAAATAAAAATATATGAAAGAAAACACAACCCAAGGAACACAAGAAAATTCTGAGTAGTTCACATGTTAGAATCCCCCAAAACATGAATTCAATAAATAAGAACTCAAAGACAAGATAATAAACAATAAAAAGAGGATATGGCAGAATTAAAGAAACAGAGTAAGAACCAAAATAATAACTATTTCAGAACTAATAAATTAATTGGAAACAGTGTGTCTCAAAATAGCCATGACTGAGAATAGAATCACTGACTTGGAAGGAAGTATTGTGATAATCATAGTGAGTCAAAGCTAAAGGATAAAGGTATTAATTCAATCATAGACAGGATAATAGTCATGGAAATTGAAGACAATCTAACTAGGTTAGTTAGAGTTCCTAAAGTCTATGGAGAATTCAACAAATTGTGCAGAAAAGGTACTTAGGAATATAATAGAGAAAACTTTCCCTGAAATGAAAGAAGAACCAAATCTGTAGACAGAAAGGACATATTGTGCTCCAGAAAAAATTTATAAGTGTGACTGATATTGAGACTTATCGTAAATAAGCTTTTGAACATCAAGGATAAAAAAAAAACAAACTATTCTTCAGGTGTATAGACAGAAAAAAATAGCATATTTATATGAAGGAAAAATCAGCCTGGCTCAGACTTCACAGCAATATTCAATACCAAAAGACAATGAATGAAGCAGGTCTATAAAGTGTTGTGACAAAGTTTAAGTGAGACTCAAAGACATCATACCCAGCCAACTACTTTTTCAAATAAAAAGACAACAGGCAGAACTCAGTGAGTACAGCATTCATAGAACTCTCTACAAAAGCCAGCCAACCAAGAGAAAAATCAAATTAAAAAATCTGGGAATAGAAAAGCGATGATAAAAGAACACAGGTAGGGGAATTCCCTGGCAGTCCAGTGGTTAGGACTGCACTTTCACTGCCATGGGCCTGGGTTAAATCGCTGGTGGGGAACTAAGATCCTACAAGCCACGTGGCATGGCCAAAAAAAAATTATACTACATATACATTCCCTAAATAACTGGGCGCAGCCAAAATAATATATTTATACTACATATATATTCCCTAAATAACTGGGGCGATGCTGGTGGCAAAGCAGCGTATAACAGTTTACAACACTGACAGAGTAATGTTATAACTAATAAAAATCTGGAGGTTGAGGGAGAGGAGATGAGAGAAAGTATAACGGTGATAATCTTACCTTCCATAGGGTGGAGTCAATATCTCTTGAGGTGAAATAATATTTATCCAAAGGTTAGCAATTCCTTTGGTTTCATTTTAGTCTTCTGTTAAATTCAAGTAAAATTAGATTGAATACTTTTTAATAAAACTGCACTGCACACTATGATCCTATTTTCATAAAATCTTTTTTATGTAGCCATCCATCCATCTCTTTTCTGCGTATGTGCATAGAGAGATGTCTGAAATGATGTTCACTAAATATTAACACTGATTATTTTTGGATGGTGGAATTTGGGGTGATCTGTTACTTTTTTATTTGTACAAAAACAGCAACATCATTCATTTTTCAGAAGAAAGTAAACTGTATTTGTTCTTTGGTTGTACTGGATTCAAATTTTATCTGACATGGTATGACATGAATGGACAATACCAGAAACTTGTATATTTTTACTTCATCAGAAATGTTTTTTATGATGTGGAATGACATTTCTCTATTGTAGGAGAATATGTATTGGTCAATTAAATATGCAATTAGCACCCACTATGGTTCCAAATCTATGCTAGGGCCCAGAGGAGAAATATGGCTTCCTCTCTTGAAAGAAATTTCAATTCAGTTGAAGAGACAAGATTCATATTAGCGAGAAGTTTCTCAGCAAACATAGATATGTCAAAATAAGTGACAACAGCTCCACAGTTTAAGGAAAACCAAACAAATGTCAAATGGGTATTTATATGGCAAGAATTATTCTACGTATAGGTGATACAAAGATGAATAAAGTACATTCTCTGTACTCAAGTAAATTAAAATTCAGCTGGGGAGACAAAGTATAAATACATAATTTTATTTTTTAGTTTATTTTTTAAACATCTTTATTGGAGTATAATTGCTTTACAATGGTGTGTTAGTTTCGGCTTTATAACAAATTGAATCAGCTATACATATACATATATCCCCATATCTCCTCCCTCTTGCGCCTCCCTCCCTCCCACCCCTCTAGGTGGTCACAAAGCACCGAGCTGATCGCCCTGTGCTATGCGGCTGCTTCCCACTAGCTATCTATTTTACATTTGTTAGTATGTATAAGTCCATGCCACTCTCTCACTTCGTCCCAGCTTACCCTTCCCCCTCCCCATGTTCTCAAGTCCATTCTCTACGTCTGCGTCTTTTTTCCTGTCCTGCCACTAGGTTCTTCAGAACCAATTTTTTTTTTTTTAGATTCCATATATGTGTGTTAGCATACAGTATTTGTTTTTCTCTTTCTGACTTACTTCACTCTGTATGACAGACTCTAGGCCCATCCACCTCACTACAAATAACTCAATTTCGTTTCCTTTTATGGCTGAGTAATATTCCATTGTACATGTGCCACATCTTCTTTATCCATTCATCTGTCGATGGACACTTAGGTTGCTTCCATGTCCTGGCTATTGTAAATAGAGCTGCAATGAACATTGTGGTACATGACCCTTTTTGAATTATGGTTTTCTCAGGTTATATGCCCAGGAGTGGGATTGCTGGGTCGTATGGTAGTTCTATTTGTAGTTTTTTAAGGAACCTCCATACTGTTCTCCATAGTGGCTGTATCAATTTACATTCCCACCAACAGTGCAGGAGGGTTCCCTTTTCTCCATACCCTCTCCAGCATTTATTGTTTGTAGATTTTTTGATGATGGCCATTCTGACTGGTGTGAGGTGATATCTCATTGTAGTTTTGATTTGCATTTCTCTAGTGATTAGTGATGTTGAGCATTCTTTCATGTGTTTGTTGGCAATCTGTATATCTTCTTTGGAGAAATGTCTATTTAGGTCTTCTGCCCATTTTTGGATTGGGTTGTTTGTTTTTTTGATATTGAGCTGCATGAACTGCTTGTAAATTTTGGAGATTAATCCTTTGTCAGTTGTTTCATTTGCAAATATTTTCTCCCATTCTGAGGGTTGTCTTTTCATCTTGTTTATGGTTTCCTTTACTGTGCAAAAGCTTTTAAGTTTCATTAGGTTCCATTTGTTTCTTTTTGTTTTTATTTCCATTTCTCTAGGAGGTGGGTCAAAAAGGATCTTGCTGTGATTTATATCATAGAGTGTTCTGCCTATGTTTTTCTCTAAGAGTTTGATAGTGTCTGGCCTTACATTTAGGTCTTTAATCCATTGTGAGTTTATTTTTGTGTATGGTGTTATTATAACTTGATAATTTTAAGGTACAAGTATGCCAGTGGTACAATGGGAACAAAAAAATTGAATAAAAAAATGTAGTTAGGGAGGGATAGATTGAGAGTTTGGGATTAGCAGATGCAAACTATTGTATATAGGATGGATAAACAACAAGGTCCTATTGTATAATACAGGGAACTATATTCAATAGCTTGTGATAAACTATAATGGAAAAGAATATGAAAAAGAGTGTGTATATATATGTATAGCTAAATCACTTTTGTTGTACAGCAGAAATTAACACAACATTGTTAATCAACTATATTTCAATAAAATAAATTAAAAAAACAGGCAGGATAGCAAGTTGAAAGAAAATGTAATTAATACTGAATCAGTAAAGACAGAGATAGATGAATTGGACATGGCTTGTGTTTAATTCTGCAAATGGTTTTGTGCCAGCCTCCTCTTCCTGTTTCCAACATTTTATACCAAGTCACTGAGACTTTGCCTAATGTCATCCTCCAACATGACCATGTTTCTTTGATAGTTCAGCTTGGCAAACATTTGAGGCCCTCTGTGTGCCAAGCTCTGTGCCAGAGATCCAAAAACACATAAATAATACACAGTTCCTTCCTCAAAGAAGGGGAAGAGGGAGACAACTAACATTTGTCAAATGCCCACTTGCGCCAGGCAGTGTGCTAGATTTTCTATGTTATCTCATTTAATCCTCACAACAACCCTATGAGATAAATAAAGTTATCCTTTTATAAAAGGAAACACTAAAGCTCAGAGAAGTTAAGTAACTAGAGCTGGACATATCTTGAATGGAGGGTGACAAAATATTTTCTGTATCTAGTGAGATGATTGCATTTTCTCCTTTCAACTGTTAATCTGGCAAATTGAATTGAATGACTTTTTTAATATCAAAAGTGCCATATATTCTGGGGAAAAACCAAACTTAGTCTTAAGGTTTTATAATTTTATTGATTGTTGGATTGAATTTGCCAATATTTGTATCTATGTTTATAAGTGAGATTGGCTTGTAATTGTATTTACTTTGTCAAGTATTATGGGCTGACATGGTTATATGTTGAAGCCCTATCCCCCAGTACCTCAGAATGTAACTGTACTTGGAGATAGGGCTTGCAGAAGGATGATGAAGTTAAGATAAGGCCAGTAGGGTGGGCCCTAATCTAATCTCACTTGTCCTTATAGGAAGAGGAAATTTAGACACACAAGGAGAAATCTAAACTCACAAAAGGGGGCACTTGTGCACAGAGGAAGGACACAATGTGACATAGGTCATCTACAAGCCAAGGAGAGAGGCCCCAGAAGAAACTAAGCTTGTGGACACCTTGATTTTGGACTAATAGCCTCCAGAACTGTGAGAAAAGAAATTTCTGTTGTTTAAATAAAAAAAAAAGTCACTGGCTGGAAGTCACACAGCTAATAAGTAGCAGGGTAGATATTTGAATCTGTAGCTGTACTCAGGGCAGTGGCCACCTAATGGGAAGAACAGGCATTTATAACTCACAGTTCTATTCAAGGAGACCTGCCATAAAGGGTATGAACAAAATACTCCAAGTGCTTGGAGGAATCCAAAAAGACTTCCCCAAAGTAACTCATTTTTGAGGAATAAGGGTGGAGCTGGGGCTGAGGAATGTTCTAGAAGACAGTAGAGAATGGATTCCTAAGGATACACAGCTACTTAAAATAATTATTTGAAAATTTTGACCCCTTTCCACCAGGAATCTGAGCTGGAAAAAAGTAAATGTAGTTTTATTAGCTATATTTTATCCATTGTCATTAAAAATATAATTAGCTGCAATTATTATAAGGTTCTGGCTATTTTCTCACCCCTCCATATCTCTCCTCCATGCAATAGCCTTGTTGCATTTTTTTTCTCAAAGTAAGGTCTTGAAATATTAATTTACACCTTGATCTCCCTTGAGAATGTAGCCAGGGGATATTAATCCCAGAGACTGGACAAGAAGAATGAGGAGTTTTTTGTGTCAGGTCACCCTGACACCCGTCATCCTAGATGGGACTTTCTTTCAGTGGCCAATCACTCCTTACCTCTGGGTCTATAGAAAACTGAAGATAAGTCTCATTCAGACAAGTGGCCAAAGGAGAGTGTTACTACCTTCAACTCCTGGAAGACGTTCCCCCCCTTCCCAGCCCTCTGCAGTAGAACTTTCCTGAGTGTTTTGAGATCTCCAGGTGTCTCTTTTCTTTTCCTCCAAATTCTGAAAAGTTCCCAAGGCAAACATATCCATTCACCCACCCAGCCATCCACTCACTCATCCAAGTCCACAGTCACATCCATCCACCAACCCACCCACTCAATTTCATTGAGAAATTATCATGTGCTGGGTATAATGCCGGATATCTGGGATAGAGATAAGAAACAGACTCTACTCTAGAGTGACCAACAGTCCCAGATTGCACAGCCCTTGGTGGGGGGCTCCCAGGATATGATATTCTCAGCGCTAAAACCAGGAAAGCCCTGGGCAAACCAGGATGAGTTGGCCACCCTACCCTTCTCTTAGTGGAATGGGAATACAGGTAACTATGATCAAACCAAAAGGACAGTGTTTTATTCATCACTAACTCCAGTGTACAAAGGAACCTCTAGCACTTAATGAGGATGAAATATCAGTTGACTGATCAACTGCATGAATGACTGACAAAAGTGCTGTAAGAGGATGCTTTGGGAAGGTAGATTCATTCATTCAACAAATACTTATCAAAGGCCTGCTATGTTGACAGGCACAGTGCTGATCACTAGAGATACAATGATGGGTAAAACCAGATATGGTCCCTGTCCTTATGGTGCTTACAGTATAAGAAAAAAATAGACATTTGAATACTTACAACAAAGACAGTGGATACTTTGGGACCACATCGCAGGAGAACTTCTCCCAGTCTATTGATCAGGTAAGACTTTCCTGGAGGAAGTAATATTTAAACTGAGACTTCAAGGATGAGTAGGAAAGAAGAAGGTGGGTAGGGAGTGGGAGAAAGTTAAATGATGGGAAGACATGGTTATAACAGCAGCCCCAACTTCATCCTCTGGGGTTTCATTTTTCCCATGGCATTATTTCACTTTAATACTCAACACCTACTTCTCTTTAGATATTCCACTCAGGGGTCATGTCCTCTATGAGGGCTCTCCAGCCCCTTTCGGATTGATTTGACCATTCCATCTGGGGCTGTCCAGCTACATGTTCATCAAACCCTGTTTTCAAATCTCCTCCTCAGCATAACACTGGACTGATCTCTCAGCCCTCCTGCATCTAGATGGGGCCACATGACCACATGCTGTGTCACTTCTGCCACAAAATATTTATGAGAAGGTATATTTTCTCCACTCTGGCCCTCTCCCCGTATATGCCAGCTAGGTGGTGCTTAGTGGTCTTTAGTGGAGGATGGAACAGACCTGGATCTCTAAATGACTTTGTGGAGTAGAGCCTCCCTTCACAAGCTGAACCACAGTAAACTTGAACATGAGCAAGAAATACATTTTTGTGTGTTAAGTCCCTTATATTTGGGAGTTCATATGTTACAGCAACTAGCCTTACCTCCTGTAACTATTACACCATTCTCTACCTTGATCATATTTATATCTCTGCACCATTTAAAATCATGCAATGCACTCGGTTGTCTATAGGAATGTCTCATCTACTAGAATCTAAGTTCCTTGATGTGTCTTAGTCCTCTTTGAGTCCTCACACCTAGCACAGTGCCTAGCGCATGCAAGTACTTAACTATTTGATGAATGAATGAATAAATGAATGCATGATGCCCAACCCTCTGGGGGGTTCCCACTCTGCCTTTAAAAATCAGGCCCACAATGGAAAAAAGTCCCATTTTCTGGTTTTTCTTAGTGTAGCTTCCATTCTCTAAAGGGATTTTACTAAATCCTAAGAGAAAACAGAAAATAATTATAGAAAATAGTAACAGCAGAGTCAGGTTTCTACACCACAGGTTTTGAATTTTGCAATCCCAGTAAAAGCAGTGAAAAGTTTTCTTTACAGAAATGAAATTATGCCATTTGCAGCAACATGGATGGATCTGGAAATTATCATACTAAGTGAAGTAAGTCAGACAGAGAAAGACAAATATCATGTGATATCACTTTTATGTGAAATCTAAAAAAAATGATACAAATGAACTTCTTTACAAAACAGAGACAGACTCACAGACTTTGAAAACAAACTTATGGTTACCAAAGAGGAAATGGGAGGGATAAATTAGGAGCTTGGAATTAACAGATACACACTACTATATATAAAATAGATAAACAATAAGGACCTACTGTATAGCACAGGGAACTATATTCAATATCTTGTAATAAAGTATAATGGAAAGGAACCTGAAAAAGAATATATCTATATATCTATATATCTCTCTCTATATGTGAATCACTTTGCTGTACACCTGAAACTAACACATTGTAAATCAACTATACTTCAATTAAAAAAAATGAAAAAAAAGTTTTTACAGGGACCCCAAATGCTCTCTCTTTAAATAGATTTACTGTTTAGGCCAGTAGTTATAATAACTTTTCCCCTGACCTCACACCTTTCTCATGTACAACACACTCCAATCAATAATGACTCTTTACATCCAGGGAGCTGAGATGCACTGATGAGCTGATGTGACTGGGCCCGCAGCTTCACCTGGTTTTCCTCTCCCCTGACCTCGCACCCTGCCTGTTGCTTAGTCATGAGGCCCTCTAGATATCTCAGCCCCCAAACTCTCTCACCTCTGCCTCCCCATTTCCAACTATCAGCTGCTAAAAACCTCACTCTGCTGCTTCAAATTTCTCAGGCCTTGAAAGGGTTCACACTTTCAATTCTGGTGTTTGGCCTGCAACGATTACCTGTTTCTTAGCCAGTTAGCTGGAGAGGAATGATTGCATCCTTGAGTCTCCAGAACTGGCCCTAGAGCCTTCTCTAAGGGTTCAGGTGAGCTCTCTTTATCACTCACTCCCCTCCACCACACAATACCCAGAACAGTCCTGCAGTGAGCATTAGAACCAATACAGAGGTTTGTGGGGTTTTTTTGCGAGAATAGAAAGAGGAGGGGTGCAATGTAAGTAAGAGGCAGACACAAAACAAGCTTTGAGCAGTTGCTGTGTGAGAAAGAGTATGCCAGATTGTGCTGAATATGCTTGTATGATTTTCAAGTTTTTGTAAGAGCAAGCAGCTCTTTTTTTCTGTGTTCAGTGGGCCAGTAAACACAGCATAAGCGAAGGTAAAAAAATAGAACCAGATCACAATAAACAGACCCTTAATGCATGCTAGTGCCTTAGAGTTAAATCTGGACATTGCCTGTGCTCTGAGAATGAAAGAGCCATACTTTCTTTCAGCATGGAGCCCTGAATCTGGGATTTACTCCATTGGTTCAACACAGTGAAGTCTGTGGCTGAGTGAACAATCACGTAGTCTATATGGCATTCCTAGGGGCTAGTTTTAGATCCTGGCATACAGTACATACTCAGTCGGTGACTGATCAGTGAATAACTTCTCAGCAAATATTCATTCTCTCATGAAGACCATGTCCTTTAGGAGTGAAGAGTTGCCAATTCACAATTAGTTGCCAATTCATGATTCATGAGATCCTATCCTCACCCCCCAAGGGTTCAGACGGTGAGGGAGAAGTGAAAGCAGAAGGGAGGAAAAGTCTAGGCCAGCATGATAGACATAAGGCACATGTACTATAACTCCTCTTTCCGTCATCCATGGAAGACATTGATAATCAATCATAGCATTCCACCACTGAGTCCATTTGCACCCTCTGACTCCTTCTTAACACATCGCTCTAAGTAGTCCCTACCATTCAGTTGGAGTGCAGCATGAAATGTATTTAGCACCTGAATCTAGGCTCCCTCGGTTATGAAGCGAGCCATGAATACAGATCTAAAAGGAAAGTAAGACACTTATATAGTAAATCAGAAAATCTTCCCTGAGCATATCATCACTTTTGCTTTTTCATACTCATGGCTAAGATTTATTACAGGAATTTATTAAGGATATGAAGATTTATTAAGGATGCACAACTGGATCATAAAAGAAAAAGACCTAAGTGGAATATGGAGGATTCCATGTGCAAAGGCCGTGACTTTTTCTGTTTTTGAACTTTTGAACATGTTCTTTACTCTTCTTGAAATGAAATTTTCCTCCCCTGTCTTTCTGGTGAATTCCTAGTTATCCTTCATGATTTAGCTCAAGCTTCACCTCCTTTCTGAAGCCCTGTGTCTCTTTTTCTCCATCCCAAAGAAGGTTAGTTATCTCTAGCCAATTCTTCTCAGTCTACTTTGATTCCTTCGGCCATGGTTATTATGTATTTACCACGAGGTAGAGTCTGGGCTCCCATTCCTCGCCTTATTCCTTAAAGACTGGGGTTCCTAGGGGTTTTGTCCTCAGCTCCTCTCCTCATTTCCCTCTAGGCTCTCTCCGTGGGCCACCCTATTCACTCGCATGGCTCCAGGGAGCAGCCCTGGTCAGTTGACGCCACACCTCTCTCTTGCCTGATCCTCTGTTCTGCATATCCACAAATCTGTTTGGATGTTTTACAGACACTTTAAAATCAACATGTCCCAAACTCAATGAACTATTTTCTTCCACCCTGCACCTGTGCCCTATCCCAGCGCACGGCATTGCTGTCCACGCAGGTAACTAGAAATCTGGGATCTCTGACTCCTTCCTCCTCTTTGGTGCCCACATCTGATCAATCACAAAGTAAATCCCGACGATCCTACCATCCGCAACTCTCTGGCATTGCTCTAACTTGCTCCATCCCCACTGCCATCACCCTATCTGGATCACCGCATGCTCTCATCTGGATCCCTGCATGGGACTCTCAACTGGTCCCCTTGCATCCAATTCTTGCTTTCTTCCAATCTGTTCCCTATAAAACTGTGAGAAGGATTTTGTAAATGTAGATATGATGTGCCAGTCTTGAAAACTCTTCAATGGCTTCCTATTTCTCTGGAAGGAAAGTCAAAACATGGCTTTGAATGTGGACCACTGTGATCAGGCTGCTGCCAGCCCCCTCCTCACACTCCACGCTCCTGCAACACTAAAGTCCTTTCAATTCGTCCAGAATGGATGCCATTTCCTCTGCTTGGAAAATTCCTTCTCCACCTCACCGAATTTCTACTTATCGTTTAGGCCTCAGCTTAGATATCACCCCTTCTAGAGTATCATCCCCTCTGGAAGGCCTCTCCTTTTTAATTGAAGTGCAGTTGATTTACAATGTTGTGTTAGTTTCTGGTGTACAGCAAAGTGACTCAGTTATACATATATATATATTCTTTTTCATATTCTTTTCCATTATGGTTTATCACAGGTTATTGAATATAGTTCCCTGTGCTATACAATAGGACCTTGTTGTTTATCCATTCTATATATAATAGTTTGCATCCACTAGTCCCATACTGGGAGGCCTTTCTTGAGGACACCTACCCACTGAGTCTGCTGCCCCTTCATCTGCTCCTCCAGAACTTTGTGCTCTCTTCTAATGGCACCTTCACACTAAACTTGAATCACTCGTTTGTTTGTCTGACCCCTCCACCATCCTGTGAGTTCCCTTGAGGCCAGAGACTAGGACTGTCTTATTCTCACTTGTAAGCCTAGTGCTTAACACAGTACCCGGTCCATAGTAGGTGCTCAGTAAATATTGGTTGACCACATGAGTGGCTGGAATCCAGTAGAGAAATCTCCTCTAGACTGGGCAGAAATTTGGAAGGCTGATAAACAACCCCCTTTGAAGTAGTGCTTCTCTATAAATGGGCTTGCTTGTAAATGTTAATGTATGACTGGCAAGAGATTGACTGGAAGCAGAACAACAGGTGAGAAACAAATGGTTCCCTTGTGTGTGTAGAGCAAGGAATGGGTCAGGAAACAATGAAAGAAGCAGGACTGAATTAGCTAAAACAGAACATTAGCATGAAATAGCCTGCAGGAAGCTGGAGAGCAGGCAAGGAAGGAAAAGACTGAGTGATTGGCGAGCTAAGAATAACCACTAGAACAGGTTATGGTGCTTTATATTTTATAAAGCCCTTCACATATCCTGTTCTCCAAATCCTCACAACAACCCGTTAATATAGCTATTATGATATGAGTTATTACCATTATGATATGAGTTATTAATATAACTATTATTAATATGAGTTCTATTATTAATGTAACTTCCTTCTCAATTTTAGCACAAGAAGAAACTGAGGCTCAGAAGATTAGAGTAACCTGGCAAAGCCATGTAGCAATCTAATGAGAAAGCCAGGACTCCAAGTGCACGAACTGCCGTACCTGTACTACGCCCTAGAGCATCTTGGGGCAGGGAGATTTAGGGCAACTGAGATAGCCATTCTATTAGAGGCAGTTCAGGGATTCCTGACCACCTGCACACAACTCCCATCTGTGTCAGGGGCCCTTCTCAGTGGGGTCTTAACACCTTAGGATTCCTAGTATCACACTCAGAATGCTGCATTGGAATCAGACTTTTCTCTCTCCCCTGTTATTATTGATATAATATCTCCAACACAGAAACCATGGCACAGAGTGGGCTACTGGGCTATGTCTAAGGAGTAGGTACTAACAGGAAGGAACTGAATCAGAAAGGTAGGGTATGGGACTCAGGCAGGGGCAGGGAGCTCCAGGCCAGCAATTATCCAATCTCTCCAGAGAAACAAAATATTAAGCCCCTTTAGGGCCTGCTCCAGTGAGATCCAGATCCATACAGCCAAAGGAAGGGAATCTCTCATGAGAATGCTAAAATTCCCATGCCACTGGGTGCTCAGGGTCCTGCAATCGCCATTCAAATGAATAACAGACAGCAAACAGACCATAAACAAACACAGAAAAGACACAAACAAAATCCGTGAAGCTTGAATGGCTTCATTTCTCAGGCAGGAGGGAAACAGGCAGAGGGCTTGAGGGAAATTAAAGGAGAAAACACCCTGGAGTGTGTGGTAGGCTGAATAATGGTCCCCAAAAGATATCCATGTTGGAATCCCCTTAACCTGTGAATGCTAGCTTATGTGGCAGAAAAGGATATTGCAGATGTGGTTAATTTAAGGATCTTGAGGTGGGGAGATTATCCTGGATTGTCTGAGTGGGCCCTAAATGCAATCACATGTGTCCTTATAAGAGGGAGTCAGAGAGAACATTGACAAGGCAATATGACCAAGGAAGCAGAGATTGGAGTGATGCAGCTACAATCCAAGGAATGCTGGCAGCCACCAGAAGTTGGAAGAGGAAAGGATTGGATTCTCCCCCTAGAGCCTCCAGAGGGAGCATGGCCCTACTGACACCTTGATTTCAGCCCAGGGAGACTGATTTTGGACTTCTGACCTACAGAACTGTAAAAAATGTGTTTTTTTTTTTTTTTTTAAATGTGTTTTTTTTTTTTAAAATATTTATTTATTTGGCTGTGCTGGGTGTTAGTTGCAGCATGCGGGATCTAGTTCCCTGACCAGGGATTGAACCTGGGTCCCCTGCATTGGGAGCATGGAGTCTTAACCACTGGGCCACCAGGGAAGTCCCCCAAATGTGTATTGTTTTAAGCCACCAAGTTTGTGGTAATTTGTTACAGCAGCCATAGGAAATTTATACAGAGTACAAAAAATATTCAGGCAGTTTTAGTTATTACAGATGCCTGTCACCAATGTAGATTGTACACACTCAAGAGAGATGCCCAGCCTCTTTCTACTACCTTCTCACCTGCCCATTAGGTAAGAAATCTGGGGTGACTTATGTCTGTCCTTTGTTCCAGAAAGACAGAGAGTATACAAATCTGGTGAGTTTTCTTTTCAGAAATGCTTCAGAAGCAAGATTTGGGTTGGGTGGGACCCGACTGGGCAAGGCTTAGGTGAAAGTGGGCAGGTGGAATCTGGCCTAATTGACAGGCTTATTATTCAAGCAACAACCAAGACTAGTCCATAGCACATGGTAGGCCTGGAGGTTGAAGAGAGAAATGGGCATTTGAGATCTCCAGGGGAAGCCCATTTTCATTAAAGAGGGCCAGCTGTAAAAGTCGTGTGTCAGGGATTCAAGCTCAAGGTATTAGAACATCTGAGCAAAGAGACCAGCCACTGGGGGCTTGGAGTTAGAAAGTCAGAGTAAAACTGATGATAAAGCAGACTCCATGCTGCACCTTCTCTTCCCTCTGCTATAAGGTCAAGACAGGTCCCTCAGGATGAGGTTGGAGCAGAGCCTACAAATAACAACAAAACTAGTGAACACCACATAGCACTTACTGTGGGCCAGGCATTGTGCTAAAGTTGTTCACATGTATTAACTCCTTTAATCTTCACCACTACCCTATGACGTAGGTACCATTGTTTCTATTTCAAAATAAGGGAAGTGAGGTTTAGACTATGTAACAAGATCACACACTTAGTAAGTGGAGGAGATAAATTTTTTTATTGAATTATAGCTGATTTACAATGTTGTAATTTCTGCTGTATAGCAGAGATTCAGTTACACATATATATACATTCTTTTTATATTCTTTTCATTATGGTTTATCACAGGATATTGAATATAGTTCCCTGTGCTATACAGTAGGACCTTGTTATTTATCCATTCTATATATACTAGTTTGCATCTGCTAAACCCAAAGTCCCACTCCAGCCTTCCCCCCAAGCCCCCTCCCCCTTGGCAACCACATGTCTGTTCTCTATGTCTATGAGAGGAGGAGACAAGATTTAACCTGGAATTTGAAGTCAGGGCTGCCTGGCTTCAGGGCCCACTTGCCAGTAGCTCTTAATCCCAGCTGCAATTTGGGAGCCTTGTTTTTCTTTTGGCCGTACCGCACAGCATGCGGGATCTTAGTTCCCTGATCAAGGGATCGAACCTGCATCCCCTCCATTAGAAGTGCAGAGCCTTAACCACTGGGCTGTCAGGGAGGTCCCAAGTTGCAAGCTTTAAAAAATATCCCTGCCTGGGTTCCATCCCCAGAGATTCTGCCTTAATGGCTTAGGCGTGTGGCCTGGGCATCAATTAATAAAATCTCCTCATGTGATTCTAATAGCAGCCAGAGTTGACAACCACAAACTAGGCTCTATTGACTCATGAACGACTGATAGCTCCTCCTTCAGATTATTACAGAAGTATGTGCTTGTTATTGAAATAAATCTCTTATGGATGGAATCTCAAGACAAGTTGGGAGACATAATAACTATAATGATGATGAGAACGGTAATAGCTGTTTATAGCTGTATAGGCTTTGTCATTTACAAAGGGCTTTCATATGCATTCTCTTCCACTTAATCCTCAAAACAACCCTGTGAATTAATGATCTTTAGCTCCATTTTACAGATTATCAAACTGAGGCTCAGAGGTTCATAAACTTGCCCAAACGATCACACAGTAAGCAGCAGAACTTTGGTCTTCTTATTTCAAATTCCTTACTCTCTTGATTCCAGCACAGGTACAACCTGCCCAGGTCACATATTTGCAGACAATAACTGCATACATCTCCCTAACTCATCCCTTCCTTTCTATGCCTGCAGCCTCAGCTCCAACCTTAGCCTTCTTTCACCTTGGCAGCATCATTTTGTGGGGATTCCCATCTCTGGCTCCAGGCCTTTCTGTTCAATTTTCAAGGTCATGGTTCAGTTTGCCACCTATCAACTTTATTTTTTCCTTTGTAAAGGCATAAATGACATCAACACAAATCAAAAGAAAAGAAAAAAATAATTCATTGATCATCCTGCCACCCCATGAGTCACCTGTTTTCATTTTTATGCTCCCCTTTGCAGGGCTTGGCCGTATGCATACATCATTTTTACATACTTATAATCACGGCATAGATGCAATTTCATCTGCTTGTGTCACTTAGCATTATATCATAATCGTTTGCTGTGTTGCTACAGTGTCTTTATAATTGTCATTTTAATGGCCACATAATATTCCATTGAGTGGATGCACCATCATTTACTTAAGTATTTCCAATTTTTCACCATTACAGATGATGCTGTAATAAACATCTCTGCACAAAGAACTTTTTTCTTCTTTTGGATGGTTTCCTAAGCTGTCTACCATGTTAAATACACCTCTTCTTCTCATTCAGTCATCCATTCATCCAACCTTTCATTCAGTCTGCAGACATTGTCACGCATCAGGGCACATGCTCAGAACAATCAGATGAGGGCCCTGTGCTCAGTCTGGTGGTAAGACAAGCACCTCAGCAAATATTTTGTGATGTTATGCTAAAAGTGCTATGAGTCCAGTTCAAATTCTGTCTCTTTCTCCCGGGGTGGCTTCTCCATTGTTCTCTTACTGGGACTTTGTCTCCTTCCTGGCAGCTCCAGCTAACCTTATTTCTTCTATCTCTTCTTTCTTCCTTGCCTCTTGGTGTCCCTAACTCAAAGTTCCCATCCTTTGAGCAATCTGTCCCAACTCGACCCTGGAATGTGGACTCCTCATAACACACAAGTTTTCTCTCTTCATCCAAACATCTCTGACCGCCACCTCCTCTTAAGAAGCCTTCCCAAAGGTTACCAAGTATGGCCCTTGGGCCTGCAGTTTTGCTGTATGTGTTGGGTGCAGTGTTTGGATTGGTGTACCTGTGGGCTGGGCATGCCTTTCTGCTTTCCCCTGGGTCATCACTCCCTATTGCCTCAGATTAGGTCAGCTCCACTCAGGAACTTTCCCTGCCTGGCCTGAACTGGCAAGGCAAACTAGGCTCCCCTCAACTAAACCTGGAACTTTCAGTATCTTCCCTCACTTCCATGCCCCTCTACTGTAGGAATTTAATTTCTCCTATCTTCCAACCTTTACACATGTTGCTCTTTTGTTAATGTATGTCCACTTACTTCATTCATTTATTCAGTCAGTCAATTGGTCAGTTAAGGAATCCTTACTGAACACCTATATTGTATCAAGTCCCCTGTGGGATGCTGGATGTAGAGAAATGAATGACTAGTGATCTTTTCACGGGTAGAACTTGTGGTCCAGTGTACACTTGGCCTTCATGGATTTGGATTATAAACTCCATTCAAGGAAGAATTGAAGGCAAAAGATCCAGTTGGTTAAAATACTTTATGTAGGGTCTTGCATAGGGAATGACTTAGCGCTCTTTGATGATGACTTTGCCAAAGTGAAGGGTATTCAAGGACCATTCTACTTCATCATATCATGCCCCACTGGCATTTAGCTTTGCACCAGCTACTGACAAAATTCATATTCCTTCCAGGAAAAAACTGGTCACCTGGAAGAGACTGGGTAAATATCTTAAGATTTCTCATTGGTAATAACCTTATCCTTTCCTCTTATGTGGTCCCTGCCTTTGTGCTCTGCTTCTGTTTTGTTCATACACTGCCAGACTTTTGCATAAGTACAGGTCGTAGGGCCTGAGTGTGAGAGGGCCCAGACCCTCCTGCCTTCTAGGGATCACAGTGGAGATGTCTCCTTACCCAGACAAGAGGAAAAAGAGGGGAGAAAAGAAGAAAGGCAGTCGTGATCATACATGGCTTGTCCATGGCACTTGACCCTGGTTGTGAAAAACTCCCTTGACCTGCTCTTATTTTCTGTGTATCTGCCCCAGTGCTTGCTCTGGGCTATCCTACCTCTGGGGTTTTTCCTTTACCATTTTCTCTGACAGTCTTTCTCTGCCCATATTAAAATAAATTTAGTAACAGTTTTATTGAGATATAATTCACACACCATATAGCTCACCCATCTAAAGTATGCAATTCAGTGGTTTTTAATGTAAACACCAAGTTGTGTAACTTTCACCACTCTCCATTTCAGAACACTTTCATTATCCTCAAAAGAAACTCCATACCCCTTAGCCACCACCCCCAATTTCTCAATCCTCACCAGCCCTAGGAAACCCCTAATCTACTTTGTCTCTCTGGATTTGCCTATTCCAGACATTTCATATAAATGGAATTATGTGAAAAACAATATGTGGCTTTTTGTGTCTGGCTTCTTTCCCTTAGCGTAATTGTCAAAGTTTGTGTCACTACTTCATTCCTTTCTCTAACTGAACAATATTGCATTGTATGCATAGGCCGCAATTGGTTTATCCATTCATCCATTGATGGACATTTCAGTTGTTTCCAACTTTTGACTGTTGTGGATAGTGCTGCTAGGAACACTTGTGTACAAGTTGTTGTGTGGACATATGTTTTCATTTCTCTTGAGTATACACCTAGGAGCAGAATTGCTGGGTCAAATGGTAACTCCATGTTTAACGTTTTGAAGAACTACCAGACTGTCTTCCAAAGGGCCTCTGTCTACCTTTTAATGTTGCTGTTCCTCTTCTCCTCTTCACTGTTGCTGATATTTTCTAAATTTCCATTTCTAGCTCAGATTTCAATCCTGTGCTGACTGTGAACATCTCCACTTGAACATCGCATAGGCTCTTCAACTTAACATTTCAAAATGGAACTCATCATCTCCTCCCTGCCCCATACTGTGTTCCCTCTTCCTCTCATGTTGCCTATCCCAGGGCGTGTTACCATCATCTGCACAGCTACCCAAACACCAGACATATACTAGATGCCTCTCCTCCCTCATTCTCCACAACTGACTCATCACCAAGTTTTAAAGGTTCTGTTTCCTCAATAACTGTCCAATCCACCTCCTCCTCTTCATCTCCATTTGCCAATGCTCCAGTTAAGGTCCCATCTTGCCCAAAATAGTAATCTTTCCTCTAACCTCTAATTTCAGTATCCTTCCAAGTCATCCTAAAATATCACTGCTAATGTGATAAGCCACTTTCCTGCTCAAAATTATTCAGACTATAGGATTAAATTTACCTTTTTTGCCTGATATGGTAACAGGTAAAGCTCCAACAGTACTGAATTAGGTATGCTCTCCCATACCTCTGTGGTTTGCACTACTGTTTCCTCTGTCTTGAAGACTCTCCCCATGCTTGTCCACTGAACAAATTCCTACTCATCCTTCAGAGCCCAGATTAAATGCTACCTCCTCTGTAAAGCCCTCCCTGAATTCCTCAAGTAGACTCTGGCTTTACTTTCTCCATATTACCACTGAGCCTACTCATATATACCCTTACTAGAGACTTCCTTGTAAATGATGTTTCCTTAACTCTCTTCTTTTCTAGACTTCAAGATACTCGAGGGCAGGGGGACTGTATAACTTCATCTCTGAATACCCAGCCCCTAGCAGGGTATCCAGTGTGTGGCACAAAGATACACACACACACATACATACATATACACTGAAGTAAGGAAAAAAGAAAGTATGTTTTATTGATTTTATCGACTCTTTGACCACCTGCTCTGGGCCAAGAATGTTAAACACTTGGCATATTATCTCATTTAACCCTTGTAGCATCCCAACTTGGTATCTCTAACTTAAAAATGAGAAAACTGGGGCTCTTTGAGATTTGGGAACATGCACATTCACATATATATTCAAGGTAGGGGCAAAGGTGAAAAAGAGTAAAGAACTGAAACTCCCTAGGGGATAGTCTTTCCTCAAAAGGGCCCCACCCTGAATCCTCATCAGCTCTATCATGCCTTCAGGCCCAAAGCTCTCAAATAGTGTTCTATCTAAAGACCACAGTCATGTACATCCCCTTTCCATGAGGGAAATGTCCGGAAAGGACCTTAATCTCATAGAAATGGTACCTCTCGATCTACCTCGGTTTCATCTTCTCATCCCAAGACCTCAAGTGGCCAATCACAGCCACCTCCATTCCTCCTGTTTGGGAGATTGATCATCTTCCTAGCTGTCTTGACCTGTCTGTGGCCAAATGCCTTTTCACTTGAACTGATCTGAGATCAGATGGGAGTTTGCAAAAGAAATATTTTTCAGCAATTGAGGGGAACACACAAATTTTTAAAAATTCCAGAACCCTAGAAATAAATGAGTTTATAGAAGACATTCCTTTTCCTAATGGAACTCAGATCTTTCCACTGATGGGCTTGGCTGGCACAGTTTATAGGGCACTCAATCCCTATTCCTAGTCTTGGCCTCAATCCTGTCTCAACCACACTACTCAGACTCATTGCCTGGAAAGTTTGGGTTGGTGCCACCATTAGGGCTGATGGGATTCTCTGTCCTTTCCAGGACCTGCTTTGTTAATTTAGCTTTGGACAGGGGGTGAGGTGGGAACATTTCCAGATTATCTCCTGGTCCTAGGAAACTTTATACTTGTCCTGAGTAGCTTTGCTGGCCCCTGAGAGAACTACCCTGGTTCCTGGTCCCATGTATGAAGAAAGCACTTACTTATCGAGCGCTCAAGACGCCTTTCTTGCACTTCAGGGGCCCTTGCAGGGGTTTCTGTAACTCCCCTTAGAGACCTCTATGGCTCTGGTCTCTGAAAAGCCTACCTTCACCCCATCCTGTTTCTCTTGGTCCCTTTTGGTTTTCCTGAAGCATATCTAGGGTAGACACCTCCTGGGGTGGTGATTTGGCTCACAACAACATGCTTGTGACAGTCACTGCTGATTGTCTAGCCAATAGCTATTTCCCCACCTTTTTTTGCTAACAGATGAAAATATGCTGGGTCCTTGATGGTGAATTAACCAATCCCAGCACTCCATATTCCTAGACATGATATTGGTAAAACAATGAATTTTCCTCCTAGCTTAAGTCACTTCTGATGTGTTTTCTATTAATTGCAGCTGAAAGCAACTCTGAGCATGCCCCAATTCACAGGCTTAATAGTCAAATCTGCCCTATGCTATATGACCCTGTCCTCCCTCCATAACTTATTGTTCCAGGGTTTAAAAATTTGTTCCAAGTTGGTCCAATCAACTTCACTCTCTGGGGAGTTTGATAATGGGAGACTCAAAGCAACAAAGCTTGGGTGCCAGTCATTGGAGCTGAGTCTCATGAGTGGCAGTGCTCTTGTGAGGAAGGGTCACAAACTTCTACTGTTTAGGTCTACAGAGATGTCCTGGTTCCTTCCCCTCCTGAGGGCAACTCTTCCTTTTGTTACTTGCAACCAAAGAGCCTTAGATAATGACATCTAACCGATTAGACGTTAGAACTACTTCTACCCTTTTGTGACACACAGCTGTTATTCTAGGCCTGAAATTACAAATTGCTTTCATTTCCATGTCAATTGCTGCCTAGAGTGCTCAGTTTAAGACGGATTTTGAGGTTGAGTCAGCACTGAAGTTGGGGTGCAGTGACCAATTAGTAATGTCCACCATAGGCACAGGAATGGGTATAAGGCACTATATACAATCGTCCCTCTGTATCCATGAGGAACTGGTTTCAGGACCCCCATGAATAGCAAAATCCGTGGATGCTCAAGTTTCTTATATAAAATGGCATAGTATTTGCATATAACCTATGCACATCCTCCCATGTACTTTAAATCATCTCTAGATTACTTATAATACCTAATACAATATAAATGCTATGAAAATAGTTGTAAATACAATGTAAATGCTATGGAAATAGTTGCCAGAGCAAGGCAAATTCAAGTTTTGCCTTTTGGAACTTTCTGAAAAATTAAAAAAATATATTTTCAATCTATGGTTGGTTGAATCCTCAGATGCAGTATCTGCCAACATGGAGGGCCAGCTGTATTTGCAGTGGTTAAGTGGCACCAAGTATTTGCAGACCTTATCTAGGCTAACACCTGGGGCTGTTCTCTCTAGTGGCCTATGTGGCTTCTTTCAGAAGCCCGTCCATCTGCCCAGTTCACTAACACAACTTTGTGACCTTGGCCACATCACTTTCTTTCTCTGAGCTCTAGTTCTGTAAGTGTAAAATTAAGAGGTTGGATCAGATGATCACGAGGTCCTTTCTAGTTCTGTGACTCAGGTCAGGCCCCTTCAAAGGTCAGTAGCAGACTCTCGGTCTCTTCCCATTTCAAAACTCACTCCCCTCCCCCTATTACAGCACTCACTGAGTTTCAGTGTCTTGCCTGAGAAATGCCTCCAGTTCTTAGTCTGTTGGCAGAGGAGAGAGGATTGGCAGGTCTCGAGCCCAATGAATCATCAGGCCTTACCCAGTTCAGGTTATAATCTCCACCTACTTCCCCAGGGTTTCTCTGATGATTCATTCAGGTGTCCCTCTCCTATCCTTGGGAATGACCTTCCAGAATTTTATCTCTCCAGTTTTGCAGTAGAAAAATACTTCACATGCTGAGTTAAGGTAATAGACCATCTTCATAAACAGTAAAAGGGTGATTCTCTCCTGCCCTCCCTCCTCTGCCCCGCCTCCATCATCCACACCATGCCCCACTCTAATCAGGCCTTCACCCCACCCCTTGGCTGCCATTGCACCTCCCCTTCCTCTCTCCCTCCAGACACAGTTCTGCATTCCTGAGGATTTCTTCTCTTATATGCCAACTGCCTGCACCTCTCCCTTTTCCCTACATTAGGCTCTGGCCTTTGGTGGCAACTCAGCCTTTACCTTCTCCCCACCCTGCCACCCGGTTCCAGCCTCATTGCCCCCCTTGAGGGCCTCTCCCACTGCAGCTGTTGCAGTCTGAAGAAGCACAACAAAAAAAAATGACCACATGTATTAAAGTGAAGCTCTTGTTGGACAACTGCAGATTTCCCTGGGCAGGATTTCAGTTCGAGGTTCTCAGGGTTCCTATGCAGCCTGAGTTTCTGCCCAGACCTGCCCCACCCCCACCCCAGATGTCTGGGTCTGTAGGGAACCAGAGCCCTGGCCTGTCCCAGAGGACCAACACCCCAGAATTTCCTTGCCCCCCAGTCAGGGGCCAAAGGAACAGAGAGGGCAGGGGAAAGTCAGCCAAATGGGCCAGGGAGCAGGCAGCTTGCCCTGTAGAGGAGTTTAAGTCAGAACTGGGGGCCTGAGGGCAGGGAGCCAAGCTTCCCCTCACCGAAGCAGAAACCAATCTTGCAAATAAACACATAAACAGATTACCAGTGAGTCAGTAAGGGCTGCTAAAGGGGTTGGAGAGTTGAGCTGTCCCCAGCCCCACCCCCGGCACTTCCCCCAAAGCTTAGGCCCCTGCTTTGCCCAGGAGGGCCTGGAAGAGGGATTGGGTCTCCAAAGCATAGGCCCCACCCAGCCTCTCAGTTGCTGAGGGAAGTCCTGAGCTTGGCCAGGCCTGGGCCTCTCTCCACTGTTGCCCCCTCTCTCCCTGCCTTCTCCTCTTGGAATCCCACTCCAACTTTTTTTTCTTCTCAAGCTTGGACTCCTGCCCATCTCGCTTGTGTGCACTTCTGCTATCTCTTGCCAGTCTTTCCCTGCTCCCAGCCACTTTCCCAATCGCCCTCAAGCACATTTCCCACCATGCGCCTCCCTCTCTGGGTCTCCTTTCCAAATACCCACTATGAACCTTGAAAATGGCCCCAGGTAATGCTCACTTTACCTCCTCTCCCTACGCTTACTGTTCCAGAAGCCCAGGCAATTTCAGTTTGGGCCTCAGTCTGTCCCAGGATGCTGAGACCCCTGCCCAGCCTCCACAAGCTTGCTTAAGGGATGTTGACATGCTATGGTACAGAATTGCGGTGTGCAGGCTCTGAGCCTCAGAGAGATTTTCCCAGCCTGGACCTTTCTGCCACTCTCATCACAACCACTAGGGAATGGCACCAAGCCTTCAGGTGCCCAAGGAGGGCCCAAGGGGATTTTGATAACAGATCAGAAAGCATGCCTCCATTTGGCCAGAGGGAGGGAATACTGCCCTTGGGCTAGGCTGTAAGTTCCATAGCTCTATCTGTGCTGTTCCTGCATCCTCAAGGCCTGGGTGTCTGGCACATAGGAGGCACTCAACAAATAGCTGGGAAAATGCGTGCATACGTATCTAAAAGAATAAAGCTTATAGTAACAAACTTCTAGGGCATGGGATGGTGCTTCCTCATAGGACTAAAACCCCAAGCAGATTAAAACAATACCTATTTATTAGCTCACAGTTCTGTAGGTCAGAAGTTCGGATGGGTTCTACTGGGTTCTCTGCTCGGAGTCTCATAAGACCAAGATCAAGTTTTCGGCTCGCCTAGGCTCTTATCTGGAAGCTTGAGTAAGAATCCATTTCCACGTTGATTTAGGTTGTTGGCAGAATCCACTTCCTTGTGGCTGTAGGCCCTGTTTCCTTGCTGGCTGTCAGTTGGGGGCCCTCACTGCTCTGACAGAGGTCACCAGCATTTCTTCTCATGTGCCCCCCTCCATCTTCAAACGAGCAACAATGTGTCAACTCTGACTTTTCCTTCTGCCTTCTCTTCGGCCACCAGCTGGAGAAAGTTCTCCGCTTTTAAGGGTTCCTGTGATTAGATTAGGCACATCTAGAAAAAACTCTTTCTTATTATGGTTAAAATATACATAACATAAAATATACCATTTTAACCATTTTTAAGTGTACAATTCAGTATCATTGAATACATTTATACTGTTGTGCACCCATCACCACTAATCATCTGCAAAACCCCAAACTGAGACTCTATATCCATTAAACAATAATCCATTCCTTCCTCCTCCAGCCCCTGGAAACCACTATTCTTTCTTTCTCTATGAATTTGACTATTCTAGGTACCTCATATAAATGAAATTATGCAATACTTTTTCTTGGGTGACTGGCTTATTTCATGTAGCATAATGTCTTCAAGATTTATCCATGTTGTAGCATGTATCAGAATTTTCTTCCTTTTTAAGGCTGAATGATCTTCCACTCAGTCTCCCATTTTTTAAGGTCAACTAGGCTATATAACATAACACAAGCATGGGAGTAATATCTTATCACACTTACAGGTTCTGAGAATGAGGACATGGAATCCTGGGGGCCGTTCTTAGAAATTCCACCTACCACAGGCTCCAATTCAGGGATGTTGAGTATTGCTGTCTTCTACCCAGAACAAACAGATCAGTGTGTGTAGTAGTCAGAGCATGCATTGGACCTGGTGAAAGTGGATGGTGTGGGGAATGGGCTGAGAGATCCAGTGAGGAAGGGCACTAATATTTATTGAATACCCACTCACTATGTGCTAGGTGCTGATAGGTGTTTTTACATGCATTTCATTTAACCCTCACAACACCCATGAGAAATATATATTATAGTCTCCATTTGACAGATGAGGAAGCAGGCTCAGCGTGTTTAAATGATTCTCCCAAAGTCTCACAACCAGTAAGAGGAAACACGTGCCTGACACCAAAGTCCATGCTCCTTCCACTATACATACCACTTTCCAATACTTGAAGTGAGAGTGATCAAGCCTATGAGGGCATGATTAGATGGCTTTTGCCCCCACTCCTCTCCCACCTCGCCCACCTGTAGTGGAACAGTATTTGTCAATGCTGGCAGCACAGCAGAAGGTGACTGTTAAGGACTGAATGTTGTGTCTCCCCAAAATTCATATGTTGAAGCCTTAACCACCAATGCAACTGTATTTGGAGGTAGAGCCTGTGTAGAGGTAATAAAGGTTAAATGAGGTCATAAGGGTGGGGCCCTAATCCCACAGGCTGATGTCCTTATAAGAAGAGGAGATGACCCCAGAGCTCTTTCTCTCTTTCCTTTCTCCCCCCCACCCCTCTCTCTGCCATGTGAGGCCATAGTGAGAAGGGCAGCTGTCTGCAAGCCAGAAAGAGAGCCCTTTCCAGGAACCAAATCTGCTGGCACCTTGATCTTGGACTTCCCAGGTTCCAGAACTGTGGGAAAATAAATTTCTGTTGTTTCAGCCACTCAGTCTGTGGTATTTTTTTATGGTAGCCTGAGTAGAGTGAGAGAGTGACCATGGTATTCAGTGGCAAGATCGAAAGAAAGCTCCCAGCCCACTTGTGTAATCCCACTCTATGTCTTTGACCTTTCTGGTATACACTGAGAGCCAGCCTTGGTGTCTTCCCGGCCCTGGCTCTGGGGCCTAGAAGGAAGGGGAAAGGAGCCAGTTTCTGAGGCTCAGGTTGGCTTGATGCAGCTGCCTGTGAACTAGATAGGGCTGCTCATGCAGCTGGGGCCCTGGGTGCGAGGCCACCTCCCCAGGCAGGGCCAGGAATGCTGCAGGAGGAATTAGCTCCAGCTGAAAATCTGCAGCAAGAAGCAGGGCAAGTACATGGTGCCATCAATGTGCAATTCATTTGTGACTGTGAACAGCATATTTGGGATGTGACAGCAGACTGCAGGGTCAAGCAGCCAGCAGAGCTGGGTTGGTTTGGAGGCAGTTCAAGACTCTAAACTGAAAAACCATATTTTTGGGGAAAGACCATGAGCATCTGTTTCAACTCCAAGATTTGCCCCTCCCCACTGATGTTGCTGATCTCTTTTGTCAGAGTGTATAGGTCTCAACTGTGGCCCCTAGAAGAAAAGCTCCCAGTTGTTCAATGGCATCTCACCCTCGAGTCTCTACCTTAGTTATCTTTTGCTGGGTAACAAATTACCACAAACTTAGTGGCTTAAAACAACAACAAATTTATTATCTCATGGTTTCTATGCATCAGAAATCTGGGCAAAGCTTAGCTGAGCCATCTGTCAGGGTTTCACTAGGTTGAAATCAAGGTGTCCACAAGGCTGCAATCTCCTCTAAAGCTTGGAGTTCTCTACCAAGCTCACTAGTTGTTGGCAGAATTTAGTTCCTTGTGATTGTAGGACTTAAGTCTCCATTTTCTTGCTGGCTGTTGGCTGGGGATTACTCTCAGCTCCTAGAGGCCACCCTCGGGTCCTTGCTACATGGCCCTTTCCATAAGCAGTTCATAACATGGTGTTTTACTTCTACAAAGCCAAAAAAGAGCATCTGCTTGGCCCTCTCTGTCTCTCTGTCTCTGTCTCTCCCTCTCTCATTTTTAACTTTTTACTTGGAAATAATTATAAAATTGCAGGAAGTTGTAAATATAGTACAGAGAAGTCCCATGTATCCTTATCCAGTGTTCCTCAGTGGTTACATCTTAAATAATTATAGTACAATGTCCAATCCAGGCAACTGACATTGGTGCAACATATGCATATAGTTCTATGCCATTTTATCGCATGTACAAATTTGTGTAACCACCACTGCAGTCAAGATTCAGAACTATTTCATCACTTCAAAAGTCTCCCTCCTACTACTCCTTTATGGTCACACCCACCCCTTTCCCTCCCACCATCTCTAACTCCTGGCAACTATTAATCTGCTCCCCAACTCTATAATTTTGTCATTTTGAGAATGTTATACAACATACAGTATGTGGCCTTTTGAGACTGGCTTTTTTTCACTCAGCATAATACCCTTGTGATCCATCTAAGCTTTTGCATGTGTCTATTGTTTGTTCCTTTTTATTGCTGAGTAGTATTCCATGGTCTGGATGTACCACAGTTTGTTTAACCACTCACCTGCGAGGGACATCTTGGTTGTTTTCAGTTCTGGCTATTAGAAATAAAGCTGTTATGAACAATTATGTGCAGATTTTTGTGTCAACATAGGTTTTCATTTTCTTGGAATAAATATAAGAGTACAATTGCTGAGTTACTTGGTAAGTGTATGTATAGTTTTTAAAGAAACTACCATAGTCTTTTCAAAAGTGGCTATATTATCTTACATTTCTATCAATACCAGCAGTATATGAGTGATCCAGTTTCTCACCTCCTCACCGGCGTTGGTGTTGTCACTTTTTAAAAAGTTGTTGTTGTTGTTTATTTTAGCCTTTTGGATAGGTGGCTTTAATTAGCAATTTCATAATGGCTGCTGATGTTGAACATTTTTTCATGTGCTTATTTACTATCTGCATATTCTCTTCATGGAAATATCTCTTCATACCTTTTGCTTATTTTCTAATTGGATGGTTTTTTACCATTGAGTTTTGAGAGTTCTTTATACATTCTAGATACCTGTCCTTTATCAGATACATGGTTGCAAATATTTTCTCCCAGTCTGTAGCTTTCTTTTCTTTTTCTTAACAAGATCTTTCACAGAGCAAAAGTTTTAAATTTTGATGACATCAATTTTGTTAATTTTTTTTTCTTTTATGGATCAGGTTTTTCATGTCAAATCTAAGAACACTTCACCAATTCCTAGGTCCCAAAGATTTTCTCCTATGTTTTCTTCTAAAAGTTTTATAGTTTTACATTTTATATTTATATCTACGATCCACTTTAATTTTTATATAAGGTACAAAGTTTATGTCAAGTTTAATATTTTTTTTTTGGCTATGGATATCCAAATGCAGCAGCATTGTTTGTTGAAAACACTTCTTGTCTCCTTTAAGGGCTCACCTGATTCAGTCAGCACTCAGAATAATCTCCCTTTTGACTAACTCAAAGTCAACTGATTATGGACCTTAATAACATCTGGAACATCCTTTTTAAAATATAGTAGCATAGCCCATCATATTTAATAGTCCCACCTACACTCAAGGGGAGGGGATTATATGGATCACTAGTGGGGAGGGGTCATCCTACAAATCTGTCTATCACATGCTGGGAACATCCATTCACACTGATTTTTTTTCTCCCCCTGGGTTTGAGAAAGACTACCTAGCCTTAGTGTCTTGTCTAGGTGAGGTTTGGCTGTTTTGGAAAGTTCTAGAGGGAGCTGAAGGTAGGTAAGGGTGCATGTGTGATGCCAGGACCCAAGAAAAATATGATTTGGCTGTTCCTTCCCAGAGTTAAGGCTGGGTGCTTTCACTCCGCACTAAACAGCTATGATGGTGAGGCGAAGCACGGGATGGGAGAAGGGCACTATTACATGAGCCTTTACTTTGAAAATAGAGCTCGGATTAGCCAACTCAGAGCAGAAGCTTTTCCTAGGCCCAATTAACGTAGGAAATGCCCACTCTCTTGCAATCTATTTTCTAACTTTTACCAGAGTCAGTATTCTGTCTCTGCTCTATTCAGCTAATAAGCGTTCTAGTCAGCTAATCATCAGTGTTTCGGGCCCAAAGGTGAAACTTCTTTTAGCTATGACTTCTTTTAGCCATGGGACTCCTTTTGTCTCTCTGCCCTTCTCTTGGAGACATCTACCACATCTCTTCTGCCTGAAAGAATCAGGTCTGAAGAAGGGAATACCCAATGGGAGCCTTGTGGTAAAAGACTCAACAGCCTCTCTGAAACTGCAGACCAGCCACTACTGTAGAGGGACTGGGTTGACTCTCTGACCTTTGAATGCAAGGTGATGTGGTGAAGTCAGGTCACAATGGTGTTCTTTCAAGCTGGGGCCCACCAGGAAATTGTAAGGAGTAAGTGGCCAAGAAGGTTGAGAAAAATTCAAGAAAAAAGATGCATTGAGAAATGTAAGGGGAAGGCCATTAGAAGAGACCCACCTGAAATGAGTGGGATCCAAAACCTGTTTGTTTATCAGTCCTTCATGAAGCCAAAAACAAACAAACAAACAAAACAAAACTTAAAGCAAGAAGAGTGAGAAGAATCACAGAAGTCTCATCTGGTCACATTCTTTTATTCTCTCCCATACTGCTCTGGACTTTCTTCCTTACCAAGCCCATCATTCCCAATGTGAATGGCATCCCTGGAGCTGAGCAGTGTGGCAGCTCTGATTCCAATGTGTGCTCTGCAAATGCCACTCTAAGGTAAGCAAACTCCCCTACACGTTCAACCTCTTCTCAGAGTGCACCCTGTGCCTCCTGCACTAACTCCTGAAACCAGGCTCTTTGTGGGCACAGTGCTTTCTCTACAACTCAGCTCCTCCTCCCACATCCCACCAGCACATTGCCTCCAAGTAGGGTCAGCGTCACCTAAATCCCTGCAGCTGCTTCCAGACCACTGCCCCCCACTATTGTGTAAAACCTCTTCCTCCTTCAATACTCTTTCCGTCTGATATTATCACCCTCTATCCTCCTCCCTCCACCATCGCTGTTATCCAGTCTCCCACATTCTTAGAGTATTTTGATTCTCTCTGGTTTATATATTCCTTCCTCATTCCAACTCCCATTGTCACACTGGCTGATTTCAAAATCCATGTGGATGATTCTACCTGTTTATGTAGCCCAGTGGTTCTCAACCTGCATTCACTTGGAAAACTTAAAAAATACTGATGCCTGGGACCAACCCAAACCAATGGAATCTGAATGTCTGTGGATGTGGCTTTAGCATAGTTTTATTTTTAGCCCCCAGGTGATTCTAGTGTGCCAGAATTGCAGTGAAGATTAAGATTGCCATTGCAAGCCAGGATTGAGGACTACTGCTCTGGCCTCACAGATCCTTGACATCCTCAATTCTAATGACTTTCATTTCCACTACACTTCAGAAAGCAATTTCATGGTCATATCCTGACCTTGGCATCACCTGGAATCCCACTACCTCTGAATTCTGTCATCCCAAGAGTCCCACTACAATCTTCCAGCTCTCATGCTTCCCTACTCCCATACCTCTTCCATCTCATTACAACTTCTGACCCTTAAACCCACCATTCTAGTTTATTAGCAATCCCCCATCCTTGCTTCTTTCCCTACACATACTGGCTTCCATGACTGATCATCCTCACCAGTATAACTTCACTACACAAGCTCTCTTGCCTATTACACTTACCTTACAAATCCCAAACCCTGATTCAACTGGAAAATCTGCCTCATCTGTTCTTCTGCCAGAACTTCTGGAGAAGAATTGGATGCCAGTCAAATGGGTACCACTACAAATGTGTGATTTCTAATTTTAGTGGTTTTCTGAACACTGTTGATCCTTTGATTTCTATTCAACTCTCTCTCCCATTTCCCTTGGCCACAATTCTAAACCTTTGCCCCTTTTTTGAATAGAGGCCATAGGTATGAGCTCCCCTTCCAGAACTACAAGCTTTTTTGCATCTCCTGGTGTCCTTTTCTCTTTCCTTTTGCTCTCAGAGGAGTGTTCCTTTTCCTGCACAAGGCTGATTCTTCTTTCCATGTTCTGGATCCAATCATCATGCCTCCTTCTTTATTGACTCTTCAATCTCTGCTGGCTTCTTCCCTTGAGACTACACACACACACACACACACACATCAAGTCTCTCTCATCTTCTAAAAACTCTCTCTTGAGCTTGTATTTTCCTTCAGCTACTATCTTCATGTGTTTGGTCTCAGCTAAGCTTCTTGAAAGAGTGGTCTAATTCACTGTCTCCATTTCCTCACCTCTCAGTTACTTCTCAAACCACAGCTACCAGGCTTCTGCTACTACGCTAACTGCATGGGCAACGGTCAGGGCAGAAGCCACAGGGACATTTGCAATCTTTCTTTGATTGGAACGCTTCTCTACACCATCTGTGTTAACTACTTCTGCCTTTTGAAAACCTACCTTGGGTCTCATGATTCTCCCCTACCATGGCTCACCTCCTACCTCTCTGACTGACTGCTTCTTCTCAGTCTTCATTGCTGCATCATCCATAGTCTTTTTTTAATTGAAGTAGAGTTGATTTACAATGTTGTGCTAGTTTCAGGTGTACAGCACAGGGATTCAGTTCTATATATATATGTGTGTGTGTGTGTGTGTGTGTGTATATATATATATTCTTTTTCAGATTCTCTTCCATTATAGGTTATTATAAGATATTGAGTATAGTTCCCTGTGTTATAAGTACTTGTTGTTTATCTATTTTATACATAATAGTGTGTATCTGTTAATCCCAAACTCCTAATTTATCCCCCCATACATAGTCTTTTATATGTATTTTAAAATTTGGCAGATTTGAAGGTCCTGTCCTTAATCCTCATTGCTTCTTTCTATACCTTCTCCCTAGGTAGCTTCATACTAAGGAGTCCTCAAACTCTCAGTCCAGTCAAGCCTCTTGGCTGAGCTCTAGACCTATATATCCAATTGCCTATTGGCTCTCCCTTCTTCCTCCTCCTAGTATTTTACATGTCCCAAACAAGCTCTTTACTTTCCTGAATCCTCTTCCATCAAACTATGAAACCAGAGCCCATTGTTTCTCATCTTTATTGGTGACGCTATTATCCACTAAGTAAGTCTCTCACAACAGAAACCCTGTTGTAGCTATCTAGACTGTCCTCTCTCCCTCAATGCTCACATCCAATTAATCATCAAGTCCTATCGATTCTACTTCCTAAATAGCTGTCCAATGTGTCTACTGCTCTCCATTGCTACCGCCTTCATTCAGGTCTTTATATCTCGCCATAACTAGTGATACAGCTTCCTAACTTGTCACCTTGTCTATAGCCTTGCTCCTCAGTGATTGCTTCACCCAGCAGCCAGAGCGATTAGATATTCAGTAAAGTTTTGTTGAATGAATGGAGGTCCAAATTCTCTCCAAAGTGGTATACAAAGCCTATTCTTACTTTCCAGCCTCATTTCCTCTCTTGCAATTTAGGTTCTAGCTAGTGAGTGCAAGAACAGATCTCACAACAGGACTTCTGATTCCAAGTTTGAGTGCTCTTTCAACTACAGCCCAGCTGCTTCCCTTTCAGCCTTGGAAGTCCTAAAAAACCCTCTACTTCAGAGCATTTGGATACAGTCCCAACTGGAGGCAAGAGGACAGACAATATATGTCCCCTTGTCACTTCCTGTGAGGGAGTGCTATGATGTTAGACGTTCAAGGGAAGGAAGTAGATTCTGTCGAGGCGTAAAGCATGGAAGAATTCAGACCATAATTACTGCATTCATTAACTCATTCACATTCATTTATTCAACAGACATTTACTTTGTGCCAGGCTCTGAGGGTATGATGTGGGTTCTCCTGCCTTCAGGACTATTGATGGACGTGATGGGAAGTTTTTGACATAGTGGGAAACACAAGAGGATGAGCCAGTGGAGCATGACCTTGGTGGTGGTGGGGAGTGAGCACCTCCCATGTCCAGGGGAGAATGGCCAAAGGGCTGCTCCAGGATGTGTCCTGGCCCACTGAGGTACCACGACAAGGTGACATCATGAGATGGTGGGCAGAGAAGGAGTCATGAGTGTGGAGCAAAACATTACTGTTTTAGCTCCTCAATCCTTGCTGTAACCACCTCTTAGAGCAACAATGACCCCCATCTCCCTCGATACCTTGGATGTGGCCAAGTCAACCTTCCAAGATAGGCATCAACTTCCCTGGGGAAATGTTATTGTATGGAACGGAGCATGTCCACCGAGGGACAAGTTGCCCAGAATTCTCAGTCTGAGTTTCCTCCTATAAGCTTCTAGCTCTTCACTGGTGACTGACTCACTCAGGTGTCCCCCAAGGAGGATCTTTTATCCAGAGTTTTAGAACTTCTTGGACAGTGTTTGAAAAACCATTTTATATACCAGACAACTGCTGCCAACATCGTTGGTGGAGAAGGGTTGGCCCATCACACAGTCACTGCTCTGGGAGGACTAGGGCAGGCAGCGGGGATTGAGGCTGCAAAGCTTAGCGGGTGGAGGAATGTCTGTACTGTGACCCTCTGCTTTCTCCTCAGGGGTCTGAGCCAGACCCCTAGGCTGGTCTCCTCTGTGCCCCTCCCCTCAGCCCCCACCCTTTCTGGGCATGGCTGTACCAGACCCAGAAGACACCGCCCCAGGGGCTCATAACCTGAGCGAGACAGTCCAATTATCTTCAGTTTATGGAGCTCAGTTGGAGTGAGTTCAGAAAAGAGCAACCTGAACAATTAAGGGACCAGAGGGCTCAGCTTCTGGGGCAAGATAAAAGGCAGGAGGTCTGAGGCAGCAGTAGTGGTTTCAGGGGGAGTGGTGACTAAGGCGGAGGGCCCATAGGAATGTCTGCCAGCAAGTGAGCGTTGAAGGGGTCCAACACCTGGGAGGAAGGGGGTGGAACGAGCAGGAAAAAGACAAGGGCTGCGAGTCCCCAGGAAGGGTAGGCAAAAGGCTCAGAGCTCAGATCCAGCCTTTGGGAGTCAAGCCATGTTGAGCAAGTAATAAATATCAGCTTTCCTAGTCCAGGCTCTGGCTTGAGGGACTCTCAGGCTGCCCCAGAAAACAGAGCAAGTAGGAGGGTGGTGCCTCTGACAGAAAGAGGCCTAGACCTGGGGCCTGTTGAATGCTCAGGCCCCATAAGAAAGCCATATGATGGAGAAAATGGTGGTTTGCTAGGCTGGTTGAGCTCCAAAGTATCCTGGAGCCAGGATCTGTTCTAGCCATGTTAAGATCCCATAGGGAACGATGCTCTTAATCCAACTCAATTCTTAAATCAGATTTTGTATTCAATACTTAAGAGGTATAGTGGGCATGGCCTAGTACTGGTTGACAGGGGGCCCTGCTTCTGGACCAGACTCTGCTCCTGCCAGGTTGTGACCTTAGGTAAGTCTTTTCCTTACTCTGGGTCTGTTTCCTTTTCTGTCAAACAAGGAGACCCTTCTAAGGCAGCTGAACCCTCCCTTTTCATGAAATCTTAACAGAACTGTACTAAATAAAACAGATCAAAGCAGTGCTTTGTGAATAGAAATGTGTTTATTGAGTTCAAATTTATCTCATTTGCCTTATTAGAAAGTAAATCAAGCAGAATTATGGGGCGATTTTGATCCAATTAGTGATTTGAAATGAAGGGTTATGGCTCTTGGTTGCTGTCTGATAGCTACCAACACATCCAATGTTTGCAGAACACCCGAAGCTCATCTCTAAAGCCCGAGGCCTGCACAGAACTCTGGGCAAAAGCCATCACCTCAGTTATCTCTCCAGATTCTTTCCAACTCAGACGTTTTCAGAATCTGTACTGTGAGTCTCTAGAAGGCAGGTGCTCTGTCTCCTTTACCTTGCTTTCCCCGTACCTCAGGACCTTTACACCGGTCCAGGGCTTCACACAGACTTTTAAAAAACAAAAAGGAAAAAGAAAGAAGTCTGTTGGATCAAATTGGGGACCTTTGGTCAGGTAAAGGAGGGGGGCCTTGGTAGGGAGGGTGCCCTACTCAGATGCAGGCGCCCTGCCCACTTCGAAGCTCCCTCCCAAATGACTGGGAGAAACGCTTTCGGAGAAGGAGGGTTTAAGTCCTGGTCTTCTGGTGCATTTCTCTTGCCAACCCCTTTTTACTTCAGCCGAAATCCCCAGAAGGCTTCACCTCTAGGTGCCAAGGAGGCAGCCCAAACCTGGACTTCGTAGAGGTCTAGTAAAGCCAAGCAGACCAGAGTAGACCAGGTGGCCTGGGCAGGAAGGAGCAGAGTGAAACTGACTTAATTACACTTGGACATGGATGACTGTGGTAGTGACTTCACCAAGTAGTTTACTAAGCAATGGTGCACTCCAGCGGAAGAGGGAAGATTCTGTTCCAGCAGGCAATGGGGGTCCACTAATGCCAGAACCGCTGAATATTTAAGAAGATAGAAATCTGGATTTTATGTGAACTCTCCCTAATCTATATACAATAAAAATAGTAATAGTAATAGCAAGCATGCCTATAGCACTTACTACATGTCAGGCACTGTTCTAGGTGCTTTAGATATCCTAACTCAAAATTCGCTGTAACTCTATGAGGTAGAGGACTACTGTGTAGCTCCATTTCACAGATGAGCAAAGTGAGGCACACAGAGTTTAAGTAACCTTCCCAGGGTCACACAGAACAAGTGGCACAGTCAGGATGCAAACCCGGGCCATGCTCTTAGTGACTATACTCTTACTGAACTTTTATTTAACACTCTTATTAAACCTCTTATTGAGGAAACTGAAGTCAAATTTAAGCACTGCACAGACCAACACTGCCAAGCCAGACAAAATGCTTTTGGAAGCCTCCCGTTGGAGACCTCAGCTTTAGAGGCTACCTGGCAAGAGGATGGCTCTTGCTCTGTTGGTCCTGCAAACCTCAATATTGACTGAGTTCCCCTGCCATCATTCAGACCCAGGCAGGGTGTCAGCACAGCCCAGGATCCAGGTGAAAGCCCTTTCCTCTGTTTCACTCACGCTACCTGCGTTTTCAACTGCTCTTGAGAACAGAGTGACGGTACAGGGCCTGGGCCAGTTGGCTTACCTTTGGGTCCTCAACAGGTCACCAAACTGTGGGTGAAAGGGTACTGGCACTGCTCTTGGAGTTGGAATCTTGGCTTCTAGTCCTGGCCGTTTGCTCTGCGTTTTATTTATGGTTTTCTTTCTCTTTTTTTTTGGTGGTGGGGGCGAAGGTGGGGCTTTTAGCCTCTCTGAGCCTCAGTTTCTTCATCTGTAAACTCAAACTGATAATCCCTATTGCACAGGGTTATGGTGAGGAGCACCAGACGCTGTGTGTACATGTGTGTTGCAAATGGAAGAGGATATTCTTAGCAGTAGAGCTTGTTTAGGGGTCAGGAAGCTGCCATTTCCCCGGGGAAGCTACCCTGAGATGGAGTCAGGGAAGATGAGATGTCTCCTCTTATCCCACCCTTCTCAGGGTTATGTTTTTGATTCCAAGTTCTTTCTTCTATCAGGCCACTCCTAAGACCATGAATGAGCCATATCTAACTCTGGGCACGGATTTCAAGGGTGCAAGGCAGCCTGAAATTAACCATCAGTGCTTTGTTTGCCAATACATCTGCCTTTGCCAATTTTCCTGTTCACTTGTATGCTTTTCCATGTTAATTTCCATGTTTACGTGCTGGGTTCAACAAGGCTAAATTCAATACAGGAGTCTCCAACCTTTCCTCACGAAGAGCTACCTATAGTCTTAGCGTCTGTGAATATTAAGTTACTCAAGAAAAAACTGCTGAAAGTGAGACTCAGCATCACGGAGAAACCTGGTCATGCATGTCATCAACCACTTTGTGAAAGGATGGTGTGCCCTTGATGAGTAAAAGCCTCATGGACCAGCAGGAGGGGCCTAAAGGCGTGGGCAACGTGGATGGGAAAGGGGACAGGGAGATGGCAGGAGAGCAAAACAGATCCAGGGGACAGGGGAGACAAAGGGAGGGGGCAAAGGAATAAACATGGATATGCTCCCATGCTCTAGGGGAGGCAGGTGCTGTGTTCTCTGCATCTCTCCAGCTGTGACAGTGTGATCATGAGTTAAAACTGTTCAAACAGATGCCTATGGATCCCTGTACAGAGTCCCACAGAGCCTCCCACTGTGTTCACTTCCCCTTCCAGCTCCTCTTCTACTCAGGGCAGCTTACCAGCGGCAGGCCTTTTACTCTAGATGTAAGTTGAGGAGAGGCCAAAATAGTGAGGTCAGTGGAGGGTCTTGAATGCCAGCTTCCCATTTTTCCAAACAATGGGACCCATTACAGGGGCAACATGCCAGGCCGGTGTTGCTGGAGGCTCCTGGTCCTGTGCAAGGAAGTCTCGGCTGCAAGCGCAGGAGGCTGGAGGCAGGGAGGCCCGTTGGGAGGTAATGAGGAACTGGGCAGACGACAGCAGTGAGGATGGAGGGATCAGTTTAGGATATAGAATATGCACAGAGATATCGGATACCTGGGCCAACAGTAGAGGAGTAGAAGCGACCAAAGGAGGAATCCCAGATGACTGGCTTCTTGTTTGCTCCAGGGGCCGAGAGGAAAAGCAGAGCTGTTAACACAAACGGGGAATTGGCCCCTTCACGGCTGGGGCCCCTGCTCATCAAAAGGCTGTCCCTGAATCCCTGACATCCCTTTAGTTCGGGCCTGGCTGCACCGGGCGGCCGAGCGGCTCAGGGCGGCGGCCGCGGAAGCTCTCTCTCGTCCCTGGGGTCCAGGGAGGCCTGAGGCCCGAATGGGCTGAGAAGGGAGGGCGCCCCTGGGCCCCACCCGCCCCTGCGCTCCGCCGGGCCCCCGCCTCTGGCCCCACTTTGGCCTGGCGGGTCGGAAAGCCAAGGAGAGCCACAGGGGGAGGAAAGCGGGTCCCACGGGCTGGGGTGGGGGCGGGGACGGGAAGGGCCTGGACGCGGGGCAGCGCGGAGGAGGGAGAACGAGGCGGACTAGGAAGAGCCCACTGGGCAGGCGCCGACGGACCCCCGCGCCAAGGCCCGGTTCGGCGGTTGCGCCTCCGCCTCCCTGGCGCCTCCTGCCCGGGTAGGAGGAGCCACAGCGCCACCCAGCGGCCGGTGGCCGGGAACGGCAGTCAGGGCTCTTGCGTGGCCCCAGAAGAGTGAGGGAGCTGAGTGGACCAGGGCAGCGGAGGAGGACCTAGAGGGGAGCGAGTGCGAAGGTGGGGCACATAGTGGTTGATGGGCTCTTAAACCAGACCCTGCATTCGCTTCGCCCACCAATCCATACGGCACGTGGCACTAGATGACTCTTCCTCCGGGTCAGCTGATAATACTCCTCTTAAGCTCAACCATCTTCCATGGCTTCCCATGGGCCTCGGTGTAAAGCTCAAATTTCCCAGCTTGACCTTCCAGACCTTCCATGTTTTGACCTCAGGCTGTCTTTCAGGCTTCATCTTTTGCCACCCACTCCACGCATCCGACCACCACTCACGCCTGCCCATATGAACCACTGATCCGCATCCACATCCATTCACTTAGCGAACCTTTACTAAGGCACTGGGGAAACAGGGAGCAGACAGAAAGCGCTTGTCTACTCAGAGCTTACATTCACGTGAAGAGAGAGGCAACGAACAAGAAAGACGATGTGTAAACAAGATCATTTCAAATAGTTACCAGCACTAGATCATATAGAAACAAGTGGTATGATAGAGTGTCTGTGGGCAAGAAGGGCACTACCATACCTAGAATAGTCAGGAAAGGCCTTTCGAGAAAGTGGCATGTAAGCTGACATCTGATAATAAGAAGGAGTCAGTCTTGCAAAAATCTAGGGGAAGAACATTTCAGGCTGAGGAAGGGCAGGTACAAAGGTCTTGAGACATGAGTAAGCTGAGTGTATCAGAGGAAAAGAAATAAGGCCAGGTGGCTGAAGGAAACTAAAGGGAGTGTACTGGGCGATTGGAGGTAGGCAAGTGACAGGTCATGTAGGGCCCTGTGGGCCATGGTAAGGGGTTTGGATTTTATTCCGATTAAGCTGGGAAACTATTGGAGGGTTTTGGCAGGGGAGAGACATGATCTGATTTGCATTTTTGAAAGATCACTATGGGTGGACTATGTGTGTGTGTGTGTGTGTGGGGGGGGGATGCAAAATTGGAAGCAGGGAGACCAGTTAGGGTGCCATTGCAGTGGTCCAGGAGAGAGTTGATGGTGGCCTGGTCTAAGTGGTGACAATGGAGGTGGGAGAAATTGTCAGACTCTAGAGGTATTTTTGAGCAATTTCTGTTCATGTGTTTTCTTCCCAACCAACCCAGGAGCTTCTTGAGGGCAGATTCCTTGTCTGAGTGATCTTTGGAGTCCCACTCTACACCCCCAAACAGTTAGTCTAATAGGTGCTCAGTGTTTAGTGACTAGATCTCTGTGACAGGAGGGAATGATAGTAAGATAGAAACTTTGGCCTAGGGCAGAAGTTCTGGGCATCCTTTCTAGTTACTCTGATGCACATCTCCTCTTTCTCCTTCTTTGTCCCTCAGCGTCTTCTAAAAGAATCTAAGAATGTTTTTGGAGGGAAGGAAAATCAAGGGTTATGAATTCCTCCTCTGTGCTAGGAACTGTGCTCAACGCTATCACATATACTACTTCGTTTAAGTTAATTTATTTAATTTTTATAACGACATCTAACCCTATCCTTTTATGTTAGAGATAAGTACATTAAAAACCCCAAAAGGAAACAGGACTTTATGAAAGGCAAAGTCGTCATAGCACAAAGTATTCACTATTTTGAGTCCTACATGTAAGTCCCTTCCCCCCCATTTCACAGCCTAATACAGTTTATCCAAACCCATTATGCTAAGGTCTTTTTCAGCCTCTTGTTAATTGCTAGTATTACACAATGCAAATATATTTCAGAGTGAAACTGAAGGTCTTGAAAAAGATATAGGGTTTCATGAAGTCAATGAAAGTGACGTAGAAGACCATCTCTAACGTCATGTGGAGTCATTGATAAATGGAATTTGGCAGAGAGAGACCAGTTGCCACCAGCAGAAGAGAAAATTGACTTGGGTAATGACAGGATCAAGGCTTCAAAGAGAATGATTCAACTCTCAAAGGATTACACGAGGTCCTTGGGATAATTGAAGAAGCTCTCTAATTCTGGAAAAATAAAACAAAATTCTGTTTACGATTGTGTGGCAAAAGCCAATATTGTGTTGTCATGCACATCAGTCAGGAAAATTGTTATCCCCCAATGCTTGATTCATTCTTTGTTCATTCTAAGAATTAGTGCATATTTGCAATTATTTACACATTTTAAATTTAAACAAAAATTTTTTCACCTTTCCAATTTTACTTTCCAAGATAAAGTCCCAGTCAAACCCTTTCCTCCTTTTCCCCCACTCTATTGTGAAATGTTGGTCCCCACTTCAAATGGACTCATTGTAAGTGGCCTTTTTCTAGCACCACTTATCTGAGAATAACAAGGACTTCACATAGCCCCAGCCACCTCTTCATCCCATGATTGGCAAGCCTGGCTGCACATTAGAATCTCCTGTGGAGTTTGTTAAACAATACTGAAGCTGGGATCCCAACCTGGGCTAATTCAATTCGAATCTCTGCTGGTGGGACCAGAGCGGAAACTCTCCAGGTGATTCTGTTGCATGGCCAGGGGTGTGAGTCACTGCTGCCGCCCCTCCTGCACATGCTGAGGCTGGAAGAGACTGAGGCTGCCTGCAGTTGGACTGCCCTGAAGGGAGAGCACCAGGGCCTAGGCCCAGCGCGTGAAGGAGTCGCTCAGAGGAGCAGCTGCAGGGCAAAATCCAGGAGTCAAAGGGCAACGTGTAGGGTCGCTTCCTTGGCATAGCCATTGTGCCCTTTACTCCCTTAGCACTGTGAGTATATAGCCTCCTCCAGTCCCTTGCCTCTCTTTCCTATGCTCAAGGCCAAGAGAGTCTGGCTCCCTCATGGACATGTGGTGAGACAAAAACTTGAACGTTATAGTAAGCATATGATGGTTGCTGAACACATGACATCATGTTATCTTGTGGACCTATAACGTGTCTGTATTTTACTGCTATTCCCAGCACCCAGCATAGTGCTTGACTTATAGTAATTGCTCGATAGGTATGTTTTGAATGAATGAATAAGCCGAATACAGGCAGGATGTGATAAGTACCATGATTAAGGTACACAGTGTTACAGAAGTACAGAAGAGGACAAGAGAGTGTTCAGCTTGGGAGAGGGGGAATGTGCAAGTTTTCACAGCAGAGGTGGCATTTGAACTGGACTTTGAAAGGCAGTGATGGAAGAGATGGAGAGAGGACATCCCGGGGAAAAGAAACCATGTGAGCCAAGGGCAGGAGGTGAGAAGGTGCAGAGCTCATTCAGTGAAAGGTGGGATGGGAGTGTGTGACAGCCTCAGACTGGTAGGATGGGATAGGAGTCCAAAGAGCCTTGAAAGTCATGCTGAGAAGTTTACACTTGACGCTACAGGCAATGTGGAACCATCTGATGTTTCTGATCACGGGTGTAATATGTTCCCGTTGGGAAGGTTAGGTGTGTGCTTTATGGCAGCAGTTCTTTCACAAAATATTTATGGTGTGCCTCCTAAGTGCCGAAGTGTGCGGTGCTGGGGAAGATGGATCGAAATTGGAGTAATTGAACAAGAGATTAGTTGGGAGGTATTGTAGTAGTCCAGGCAAAAGCTGCTGAGGGCCTGAAGCGGCTGAGAGGGAGCGGGTGGAAAGGAGGGGAAGGATTTGACACATTTTACACAGGGAGAATTGACGGAACTTGGTGACTGTTTTAGGTGGAAGTCAAGGAAAGAGAAGAAAGACCGGGTGACCGATGACAATAATAATGATCAATAGTTGAGCGGCTCCTTCATGCCAGCTGTTGGGCGAAGCGCTTTATGTCCATCATCTAACTCTCACAATAACCCTTTTGCTAGATGGGGACACTAAGGCTCAAGAAAGTCAAGGAACTCACGCCAAGTCGTGAACTCATTCACTCGGGCTCCAGAGACCACGCCCTAAACTCCGTGCTCTGCTGCTTTCTGGGGAGTTGAGGGACTTGGGTTTTCTCAGTGAAGGAATTCGGCAGCTCAGTGAGGACACCAGATTCCCTCCCAGCTCATGCTCTCCCCTCTCCTGGGTATGTGAGAAGGTGGCAGTGGTGGAGGGCTCTGTCTGTCCCCTCTCCTGTGCTCCCCAAGCGCCTTCCTGCCTGGGATAGGAAGATGGGCCTGGTGAGGCAGAGTGCGAGAGATGAGGCTGGGAGACTAGAAGCAAAGGCCGTGACGAAGGTGAAAAACTGCTAATCCCCAGGCCATGTGGGGTCTGCAGACATATTTAGTCCACACAGAGGTATGTGGGATCTTTTTTTATACTTGAGCCAACATTTTGAAATTAGAGGCTTCACGTAAAAACCTCGAGTCCTGATGTCCCTTGAAGAATGAGAAGACCTGGCAACGCTGGGCCCACATTCCCACAAGTCAACCCTGGGCTTGAGCTGCCCCTGTAGACACCCACACCCTGCACTTGTCACCACTTCCAGCCTTGGCGTCCATACTTCAGCCCAGCCCAGCACACTTCCTTCACTCACACTTATCTGCCTGATCCCTGCAGGGGGTTGAGTTTGGACTTCCTTCTCTAGAATGGCCTACTACAGAGTTCCCCCTTTTTTTCTGAGACTTGAGCCAACAAGCGGTGGCACAGAGGTTCAGCGTCCTCTGGTCCCGCCTCCTCCCCAAGCCATAGGCTTTTTCCTTGGGCAATTTTTGACGCCACAGAACAAAACCATGAAGGGAAGGTTATCATCAAGTCTTACCATTTATTTCTTTATGGGGTTAAACAAGAGCAGAGAGGCTTCTGCCCCACAATGCAACAAAACAGAAAGCAGTACACATACAGAGACACTCACTGAAACACAGAGGCAGGGGAAGGGCGACAACTGAACCATAGCCAGGTGAGGGAGGAAGGGACGGGGACTACTAGGAATCCAGCTTGGAGACTCAGTCATAGGAACTAGTGCAAGAAAGTCCTACTCATGAAGCACAGTGTAGAAAATGGCGTAAGAAAGCTGCCCAGCTCTGCTGCCTGTGACGAATGGCAGGGGCAGCTGGAGGGGTGGTGGAAGATCTGGGCAGTGGGGTGGATGGGGACAGTCAAATGACTTCGAGGTGGAGTGAGGTGCCCCTTTCCCCTGCCACTGGGCAAGGCCCTGGGCTGGTCTGAGCCAGGGGTCTCCTGGGCACTTGGTGAGGGGGAAGAGGGGATGGGAGTCTCCAAGGGTCCATTCCCTGGGGTCCTAAGGTCCCCCTTTACATCCCAGTCCCTTTTCCCCTCCTGAGGATGCAGGAGTTACAAGGCAGTACATAGGGTCTCTCACATCTACAGAAGCATCTCTGGAAAGGAGCCAGCACCTCTTCCCCTCCCCAGCTGAAAAGAGCACTCTAGGGATGGGGTATGTGGCTAGGCCTGAAATGCTGAAGGCCAAATATGGAGTGTGTGGGCAGGGCACAGGGCTCGGCGGGGGGAGGGGAACACGCTGTGAGAAATGAGAAAACTGGCAGGGAAGGACTCCCCGGTCTCACAAAGCCTATTTGGGGACCCAGCTGAGGCCCTTGAATGATTCCCTCTCTACTAGTGAGGTTTCCCATTTATCCCCCAGCCAGCCGATTCCAGCTGTCCCCTCCCCCTCCCCCTTTTGGTTTCCCCTAATGCAGCTCCAAGCCCACCCCTCCCCTTAACTCACTGGCATTGCATCCCAGGACACAGGCCCTTCTGGCACTGAAAGCCGCTTGGCCTGTCCCAGGAACACAGTTGTGGCTTCCTTTCTCGTCTGCTCCTATTGGCTTGTAGATGTCCCAGGCCATGTGGCCTCCCACTCCTAGGAGATCAGCACAAGGCTAATGGCCCCCAAGGGGCTCTCCAGGCCTCTTCTCTCGTGCAGCTCTCTAGCCTGACTAAACACTTCAAGTCTCTCAACCAAGGGACCACAGCGCATCGTCTTTATTTAGCGGGTCCTCTTGCCAGTTTCTGGACTTTCTCCAGCTAGGGGCAGGGGTGGCTGGATTAGGGGACCTGCTACAGGGTGAGGAGCAGTCTGGTGGTTCCACAATTGGGATAGTAACCCATGGGGTCAGGGATGAGAAGGGATGAATACTCTTTGGTAGGCTGGGGACGGGGACAGGCTGGGGATGGGGGAGGCTCATCTCTGGAAAGCTCTGGGGCAACGCCACCAAGGTTTCCTTCATGGAGGCCTGGGCTAGGACGAGATGGGGGAGTCTGGGGACCCAGGCCAGGCCTGACCCTCTTGGGCTTAAGTCCCTCCTCCCCATGGAGATCAGAAATGGAAACATCTTTGGCCCCAAGGCCAAGATCTCCAGGGCAAGAGTGGCCCTTGGGAGTATGTGCACCTTCTGTAAGATATGGCCCTTCGGACAGCGGCAGTCCCTGTGCTCCTTCTCCAGAGGGCTCCTTACGCAACCCTTTCTGATTTGGGGACGTGTCCTCGAGCCTGCCTCAACACTGATCATCTGCCTCCCCAAAGCCAGGTGGTGACAGCCCATTCAGCCATCTCTCTAAGCCCTCTGCCCACCTCTCTCCTCTCCTCTCCCTCTTCCCTATCATCTCCACTCTCTCCCGCCACTCATTCTGCACCCCGTTCCTATACCTCATCGCCTAGGGTGCTGGGGCACAGCTTAACTGGGGCCCTGACCTAGCTGCAACTGTGTACACCTCATGTCCCAGCCTGGCCCTTCCCTGTGGCGGCCCCACATGGGACAAGGTGCGCTGGAGCGGGAGGAGGGCCGCTGCATCGTCTGCCGTTGCCTGTAGGGGTATGGGCAGGAGGGAATTAAGGATCGTGGCAACAAAAGGAATGCGGAGGGGGGAAAGAGCTTCTCCCCTCTGTGCCCCCCAACATTCCCTGAAGGGCCAAGGCTGGGTAAGCAGCCTCCTTCCTTGGGGTCAGGGCTCTCAGTGGCGGTGGGCATTTCCACCCCCCACCCTCCCCCTTTTTTTTTGGCTAAGCCCCATAGATGGGGGCCTGGGAGGGGGGCACCTGCTGCTCCTGCCTTTTTCTCCCAGTGAGTTTTGCAGCTCCCTGAGGCCCTCTGGCGGTTCTGTTGGAGCTGCTTTTGGAGTGGGGGTTGGTAGGGGGCGATGTGTGATTGCCCCATTTCCCCCGCCCCCCACCTGGTCCTACACCTCCCACGGGAGGGGCCCCCTCCCCCTCCCCCTGAGGGGGGCGCTGGAGCTGATGTCGGTGTGTGGTGGAGGTCTGATCTCCCTCCTTGCTGTCACTCTTCCCGAGTCAGGCCCTCGTCTAGGGCAGGCAGTGCCTCCAGGCCCGGTCCCCCACCACCCTGGCCGCTGGAGAAGGACACCATGGTATGGAGGAGCATGAGAACAAGGACGTAGAGCCGGATCCTGCTGGGACTGAGGCGGGAGCCCCCAGAGACCGGCAGCAGGGAGGACTTGTGGCTGAGGCGGCCTGGGGGGTCGTGGCGGGGGTGGTAGTGGGGGTACTGTTGGTGGTAGTGGTGGAAGTAAGAGTGGTGGAATTGCTGGTGGTGGGTTTTGGGGGCTTCAGACTCCTTGAACTTCTTCTTCTCCGACTCACAGGAGACCCACTGCACGTCACAGCACTTGGCTTCCGGCCGCTTTGGCGAAGTATCCAGCAACCCTGCCAATGGATAAGCAAGGCGGGGTGGGGTGCTAAGGGGGCTGCTGGCTATGCCTTTCTCAGAGAGGTGATTGTCAAAGCTGGGGCTGCTCTGGTAGTCCTGCCCAAGACTCTTCCCCCTGCCCCTTAGCACCACCCCTTTCTGGACACATCTTCCAGGGACCCCAGACAGTTTCTCTGGGATAACTCCCTGGCCAGGTATGTTTTGGATACAGATGGCCACTCTGCTCTCTCCCCCTATTCCACTTTGCCCCATCCCAACCTGGGGCCTCACTACCTAATCCTGCAGCCACTAACCTTCTCCTGACCCAACTTCCTTGTTGTCCTCCCTGCTCCCACAGCCCCGACCTGGTGCCTGCTCTGGGCCCCTGGCCTCCTCCCTCCTCCCAGGGCCCTGCCTTTACCTGTACAGATAAAGCCAGGGAGCCCTCCGTACACCATTTCCTCATTGTCAGGGAGGATAAAGGGGCACCGGGTCTGCACCTCCAGGCAGTATTGCTTGCAGGGCACCCAGCGCTGGCATTCCTGCTGGGTCACGCTGAAGTATTCTGAGCACAGCCAGGCCTTGTAGACAGCCTGTAGGGAGAGGAAAAAGCATCAGCCCAGGCGCCAGCCCCTTTCTGCCTCAGAGGAGAGGGATGAGGAGGGGTGTAACTGTACTCTATAGGGGGAGGGTACGGTGTGCTCACCAACCCAACCCCAGGATCCAGGGGGTGGGGAAGAAGGGTTTGGGTCAAGACCACTACCTCCTACCCTAAAATCTCCCATTTCATAGCCAGAACTCCCAAGTCCCCAATCTGCAGTCATCCAAGACTTTGAATTTGTTCATTGGTAAAATCACAAAATGACTCCTAAATCAGAGCTGGCAGAGGCCCATCCAACCATACCATTTTATAGCTGGTCCCAAGAGATGTCCTGACTTGTCTGAGGTCACCTATATGGAGGTAAATTTCACTTCCATTCAATTCAGCAAACATTTCTTTGGCTGATGGTGTTAAGTTTCTAAACTCAAGAAAAGAGATGGAGAGGATAATCTTTGCTTTACCTCATTAGGGTGTTGTGTAGATCAAATAATATGACACATATGAAAATGTTTTGTAAATTCTATAGTGCAATACAAATGTGAGGGGTTATTTTTAATAAAAACAGGAATCTGCCTTACCAAGCACCACATGTGCCTTCAAGCTCTACTTAACCCATGCTCTGTTCTGTTGGCGTCCACCCTGGAGTGGAGCAGACACCACATTTCATTTGGAAACTTTGCTTAGCCGTTTCACTTCATGGGTATACTTCCTGCCCCTCATCTAGCCCATTTCCACCAGGCACTTGGTCCTGGCTAAGAAAGGTTCCCTGCTCTATACTCTTTGGCTATCATCAAGACCAGAGTTCCTCAACGGCGACACTACTGACATTTTGGACTGGATGATTCTTTGTAGTGGGGGCTGTCCTGTGCATTATAGAATATTGAGAAGCATTCCTTGCCTCTACCCAGTAGTTGCCAGTCACATCCTCCCCCTCCTCATTGTGACAACCAAGAAATGTCTCTGGCCATTGCCAAATATCCCCTGGGTGGGGGGCAAAATCATCTCCCATTGAGAACCACTGATCTAACTCCTTGCTACTGAAAGTGTGGACCTGGACCAGCAACATCACCATCACTTGGAGCTTGTGAAAAGTGCATAATCCCAGGCCCTGCCCAAGACTTGACAAGTCACACCTGCATTTTAACAGGATACCCAGAGCCCTGCCCACATCCATTCTTCATATTTTCAGGGGCACCTTCCCATAGTTGCTCCTTGTAGCGATGGTTCTCCGACTTCAGTGTGCCTCAGAATCCCCTGGGACACTTGTTAAAAAGGCAGATGGCCCCCTCCAATTCAGCTTCAAGAGGACTGAGGTGGGCTCAGGAATCTGCCTTTGGAACAAGGGTCCAGGTCATTCTGCGGCCAGAGGCCTTTCAACCACACTCTGAGCAACGTGGTCAGGGCTTCTTACACAGACTTTAAACATTTACACTCAAATACAAATAACTCCACTGTGAACATGGACTTGGGCAATGTAATCCCACACTGGCCTTTTCCAAAGTGGGGGCAGGGGCATGGTGATGGGTGGTAGTGGTGGGTGGTAGTGGGTTGTGGTGCAAGTTACCCCCCTGAGGAACACAGATTTGATATCTCACTGGCTTCTCAAATTTAACATGCTCTAAATCTTAAAATTCAGTTCTTGTTTTTTTTACTCCAAATCTGCCCACACCCCTGAGTCTTGACCACTTAGGTTAAGTGCCATGACCATCCACCTGGGTATTCAATCCAGAAACTTAGGTGTCAGCCATCACTCCTCTCTTTGCCAGCATCCCCACACGCAGTCCATCAGCAAGGCATGCCAATTCTACCTCTACTTCCACGACTCTGTGCAGGCACTGTCACTTGTCACCTGGACAACAGTCTCCTATGTGGCCTCCCCGCCTCCACTCTTGCTCTTTCCAATGCACTGTTTACACAGGAGTAAGAGCGATCTCAAAATGACATTCGATCATGTTACTCCCTTGCTTCAAACGCTTCAATGCATTTAGAATAAAACCCAAACTTTCGACCACAGACTTCAAACCCCTGCATAACTTGGCCCCTGTCTGTCTCTCCAACCTCATTTTCTACCTCTCCCATACGGCTCATAACGCTCCACACGCTGAGGTTTTCTTTCTTTTCCTTGAACATGCCCTACTTCTTCCCACCTTGGGGCCTTGGCACACACTGTTCTCTTGGCCTGATATGCTCTTCCCCCTGCCCCCTCCCCCACTTTCGGCCTGGCTAGGTCCTTCTCAACTTTGAAGCCTCAGTTCAAAAGTCACCTCCTCAGAGAGGGTCTCCCTGACCACTCTAGTTAGAGAATGCCCCCTCATTATTCTTTTTCTTAAATGTTTCTTCACCACAGTATGAGTTTGTCTGCATCCTTGTTTTGTTTTTCTCTGTCATCCTCACTAAAATGTAAGACACGTGAAAGCAGACGTGGGTCGGTCTTATTGACCATATTGAGTACTCAGCACAATATATGTAAAAAAACAAGTCTGTTGATGGAATGAACCAGATGAGTAAATGAGGACATGTCCCTACTCTCAAAGAAATTTCAGTTTCATGGATAGACAGATCTAACTTGAAACTATGGCACATTTTCTATACTATAAGAGAAGTTAAACCACTGGCCACTGGAGTGAAGCAAATAGAAAAGCCGGGAAAGATTTCAGTGAGGGTATGAGTTGAGCTGGGGGAGTTCCCTGGTGGTCCAGTGGTTAGGAATCCACCTTCCAATGCAGGGGGCGCGGGTTCGATTCCTGGTCGGGGAACTAAGATCCCACATGCCATGGGGCAACTAAGCCCGAGGGCCGCAACTACTGAGCCCACGTGCTCTGGAGCTCACGCGCCACAACTAGAGAGAAGCCTGCGTGTTGCAACGAAGAGCCCGCACACCACAACGAAAGATCCCGCGTGCCACAACTAAGACCCGAGACAGCCAAAAATAAATAAATAAATATTAAAAAAAAAAAAGAGTTAAGTTGGGACTCAAAGTAGGATTTTAGATGGGATGGGCAGAGATGAGACAAAAGGGCATTCTGGACTGAGGCAACAGCTTAAGGAAAGGTACAGATGTGAGCACACGCATGGTGTGCTAAAAGAATGGAGAATGGTTTCATATGAATGAAGTGCAAAGGATACCAATCTCCCGTGGATGGACATTTAAATTACTTCCAGGTTTCCACTATCACAAACAATGCTTCGGTGAGTAGGTCTGTACACACCTCTCTTGAACACTTGTGTTATATTTTATTTATATAAACTCTTAAGAGTGAAATTATTGGGATAAAAGGTATGTGCAATGGAGTGAGAAGGGAGTGGAAGGAGGTGGAAAGGAACAAGTAAAGGTAAGAGGCAGGGGAAGAGGGAGCTAGAGGGGTAGGAGAGGGGCTCAGGGGTTGGATAGAGTGGCAGTGGAGTCCGGGGGCACAAGGGAGGAGGGGAGGAAGAAAGAGAGGGTAAGAAAGAGTAGGGAGTTGGAGGGTGAGAAATAGTGGTAATAGTGGGGGTAGGAAAAAACAGCGTTGGGGAGGAAGCAGGGGAATAAGAGATGGAGGGTGTAAGGGAGGTAAAGGGGTACAGTGAGGGTGAGAGAAGATGAAGGGTAAGAAAGAGCAGGGGATAACAGGGTGGGGGACAGGAGATGTGGAAGACGGGCTGTGAAGAGGAGGGGTAAGGAAGACGGAGGAAGAAAGAGGAGGGTTCAAGAGCCAGCAGGGGAATAAAGGGGGGTAAAGAAGATGGGAACAGAGGAAAGCCGAGATGAGAAAGTGGGATAAGAGAGCAGAAGGAGATGGGGGAGACGGAAAGAAAAGTAAGACAGGAAACAAAAAGGATATCCCTAACGCTAAGGGCCCCAGTACCTTGGAGACCCCCCCCTCCATCTTGTGGGTCCCAGGGTGCCAAGAGGCGGCTCTGCCCACAGCCTCTGCCCCAACCTCTGCAGCCTGGACCCAGAGTCCACCTCCACTCTCACGCTGAATTGTGTGGAACAGCCCAGTCCTCCACTGCTGGGGTTCAGAGGCCCCTGCGGGATTCTCCCTGGGCTCTTCCGGTTCAATATTCCTGCTCCCAGGTGAGGCTGCAGTGGAGGGCCGGCCCTCCTCCCAGGCAACTGCAATTAGCCTAATAGCAGGCGCTGGTGGCCGGGCACACCCCGCCTCTGCTCTGGGAGAGAGAGAGGGAGTTGAGGGAGGAGGGGCTGGGAGAGGGGTGGCCTGACAGTGGGAGGGAGGCCTTTCTCCTTAGCTAGACGGCCCTCCCTCAAGCCCCACGGCCCCAGAGTCACCATGGCAACAAGTGGGCGAGCAGGTTGCCAGAGGAGGACACCAGGCCTGTGGGTGGCAAGACAGTGAGAGGAATGGAGGAAGTAGAGTGACAAGGGGCTGAGAGGTAATCCAATTCCTTAGCCCCACATATGGCCAGCTGAGGTCATTGCTGGCCCACGTGCTTTAAAAAGGGGCTGGGGTCTTTCTCAGATGAAAAGTCTGGCTCTCAGGGCTACCACCTGGACAGCAAGCCTGCCTTAGTCTCTGTAGCCCTCTTCCCTAGGCAGGCCTAAGTCACTTGCCCCATCTCATCAGTGTTAGGACTGAGCCAGAGGGGACCGGGTTGCTTGGGCAGTTGCAGGGGACCTGGGCACTCAGCCACAAGGATGGGGAAGAGCCAGGAGAGCTGCGTTCGGAGAGCTGCGGGGCTGGCTGGAGGCGGGGCATGCGGGGCAAAGGAAGAAATGTCTCAGAACCAGACAACAGTCAGTTGGGAGACCCTCGCAGGTCTTTTGCTCTAGTTCCTCAATTCTGGCTGCATATTACAATCACTCAGAGAGTCTTTTAAAAATGCTTCTGCTTGGCCCACATTGCACTCCAGACCAAGTCAGTCAGAATCCCTGTGGGTGGGGCCCACACATCTAGAGTTTTTCAAAACACCTCAGTTAATTTTAATATGCAGATAACTTAGCCCTGCTTCATTTTATAGCTGAGGAAACTGAGGCCCAGAAAAGGGGAGGAAGGACTTGTCTACAGTCACATAAAGTAGTGGCAGAGGGAGGAACTTGAAACCCAGTTTCTCGACTCGAACTCCAGGGTTCTTCCTACTGGACCATCCTACCAGTGGCTGCATTCCAAACTCAGGGGGCAGGACACAGAAGCGTGGGGAGGGGAGGAGAGCTGAGGAGAACCAGGCCTGCTCTTGGCTTTCAGGCTCTTCAAACTCCAGCCCTGGCAGGAAAGCCTTCTTCATCATGCCCTGTCCTCTGAGCTTAACCATCCTGGACCCTCAAGGTAGCAGCAGATGATGGGTGGGGTGGAAAGCCTTGACCTGACAGTGCCCTCCTTTCCCTACAGAATCCCCTTCCCCACCTCCAGCAGGCCGCCGCTGGGCTCAATCAAGTTCTGGCTGCTACAGCCAAGTTGCTATGGGAACTGGGAGGGGAAGGAAGCAGGGAGTAACTAGAGGGAACACCAATTAACCCAAAAAGGAAGCTGAGAAGGCTATCCCACCCCTCCTCCCGGCTGGGCTGTTAAACCACTCTTTTTTTGTTTTTGTTTTTTTATAATGTCTTTTAAAAAAATATTTATTGATTGATTTTGGCTGCACCAGGTCTTAGTTGCGGCACACGGGATCTTTAGTTGCAGTATGTGGGCTTCTTAGTTGCGGCATGCCTGCGGGATCTAGTTCCCCGACCAGGGATCAAACCCAGGCCTCCTGCACTGGGAGCACAGAGTCTTACCCACTGGACCACCAGGGAAGTCCCTTAAACCACTCTTGAAATGGGAGCAGGTAAGACGAGGGGCATCCCCACCCATCCTGGGCTCTGCAGCTGCTAGTTTAGGGAGGAGTGGGAGGACCTGGAGAGCCTTACCTTCCTGCTCCCCGGCTTGCAGCCTTGGCCAGGGCATTCTCATCCCTACGCTCCTCTGGGAAGAAGCATGTGACTTCTCCTGGCCCCCAGGGTGCTACGGGAATGCATACAAGTGCGTACCTACAAACACAGCCCACAGCCAAGACTCAGGGCCAGAGGGTTTAGAAAGAGGAGGCCATCCTGGACTCCTCGGTTAGGGGGCGGGAAGACCCTCCAGAGAGGAGAGCTTCAGTTCCTGCCAACCAGGAAGTCGGCAGTTTTCTTCTTGGATTCCAACTTGCTTCCCTCCCTAGGGCCTATTTCCCCATCCAAATCCTCCCTACAGACCTCTTCATCGCTGTTTGTTTTCCTAATGCACTCCTGGGACACTTGGCCAGGAGCTGCAGCTGCAGAGACCGTGGAGGCAGAGTGGCAATCTGGGCTGGGCTTGAGAATGAAACCCACTGTCCACAGCACACAAATAACCACCCTGCCCCTAGGTTTCGCCTAGGTGGAAACTGAGGCTCAGAAAAGGGATTTGGTTCAGCCAAGTCATAAACATGCAAGAAATCAACTATAAAGCCAGGATTAGAAGGGAGGTACTCTGGTGACTAATCCCACGTCTCTCTGTGCTGCATCCATCAATACACATAGCACTGTGTGAAGGACCTCCTTGGGCAGGTCTGAAAAGAGCCACATGCTCCTATTCCTGATTCTGGGCTTTCAGAGAGTTGGATCAGAACAGGGTAAGGTCAAAGTCAATCTCTCCAACCCAGGGGAGGGACATCTTGGACGTAACTCTGGGAGTAGTTCCTTGGGATTGGCAGAGTCAGACTGAGATTAGAGGCATTACAGGGCAAATGCAGGTGGATGACATGGCTTTACTTAAGTGGCTGTAAAAATAAGCAACAGCTTTCCTGCTGCTGAGAATGAGCAGTCATGAGTCAGAGTGGCCTGGCCTGGCCTGGCCTGGAGGAAAGGCGGGGGAGATGGCTTGAGAGGTGGATAAGAACCCAGAGCCACTGCAGTTCCAGAGGGTCCAGTCACCTCCAAGCCTCTTAGGCCACCTGCTCCAAGGCCAGGGGCAGCCTGGTTAGTGGAGAAGTGGCGTCCCTAGTGCAGGAGCAGTTCTCTGAAGGAGCCTAGATGACCCATATCAATCAGGTGAGCAGAGGAGGCAGGTTCTTGGAAAAAATGGGTAGAAGTTCACTGGGTGGAATAGGGCAGGAATAAGTGCACTTAAAGCAAAGGAATAAGCAGGTATAAAGGCCTGGAGGTGTGAAACAGTGCCGGATTCAGGCACTGTCGGTAGTTTAGCATAGTTAGAGGGTACAAAGGGGGCCATGATGGGAGATGAGGCTACGGAGGAAGGCCATGCCCATATTATGGTATGTTCTGCATGCTAAGGAGGAGCCAGGCTTCATCCTATAGGCAACGGACAGCCTTTAGTGGATTTTAAATAACTGCTTTTTAAAAGATTGCTTATCACTTCTAAGTCAGTGAAAAGTTAGTCTTATCACTGACTAACTTTTCAGACTTATGTTCTGAAAGTGTGGACGATGGAGCATAGGCATCAAGACTGGAGGTAGGGAGACCAGTTAGGAGCCTATTGCAACAATCTGAATGAGAGATGATGGGGATACCAGGTTTCTGGCTTGGGTGGCAGGATGAATAGTCGTTTCATTCATTAAAGAAGGGAAACCAGGAGGAGGAGTAGATTTGGGGGTGAAGAAGATGAATTCAGCTTTTGGTCATGCTGACTTTGAAACATAGGTCAGTATACACTAGGCTAGGTAGAAATGTCAAGGAGGCAGTTGGACACAATGGTTTGAGCTCAGAAGGAGGGTCTGGGCTAGAAATAAAGGTTTGGTCTGAGCTCAGAAGGAGGGTCTGGGCTAGAAATAAAGGTTTGGGAGTCATCAAGGGTTAAGGAGTTAATCATCAGGAACATAGTAGGACTATACTTTCCCACACCCTTTGAAATTAGGCATGGCCATAAGACTTACTTTGGCCAATGAAATGTGAGTTGAAGTGACATGGATCCCTTCTGGGGAGAAGCTTTAAGAGCTGGAGTACGATTTGCCTCTGCTGCTGACTGTGGAAGTGGTGTTGAAATGGACCTTTTACTAGCCTGGGTCTCTTGGTGACTATCATGAACAGATGCTCCCTGCTGACCTATTTTGGACATGTATTATGAGCAAGAAATAACTGTTTGTTGTGTTAAGCCTCTGATATTTGGGAATTGTTTGCTACTACAGCGTAACCTGGCTCACTCTGACTGATAAAGCAATAGTGGAAGCCAAGGAAGTAGAGGATATTGCCTAGGGGAAATTAACGCACAGAGAAAAGGACCAACAGTGGATCCCTGGAAAACACTAACATTTAAGGGGCAGGTAGAAGAAGGGAATCTGATGAAGATGCGGGAGTGGTTTAAGAGCTTGGAGAAGAAACAGAAGAGAGTGGCATTCTATAAATTAGGGGAGAAGAGTTTCAAAGAATAAGAGTGGTCAGCAGACGAGGACATGCTGGCAGTCTCATCATGGTGAGATCAGTTTCAGTGGAGCAGTGGGGGCAGAAACCAAATTGAAGCCAATTTAAAAGGGAATGTGAGGGAAGAAAAATGGAGAGAGCTATGTGTAGACTACTCTTCCAAGAAGCCAAACTAGTTTTTCAACTGTTTTTTGGGATGTGGTTTCCAGTTCTCTGTTCTACCCTGGTTGTTCCTATTCAGACAAGTTCCTATTTTTCTATGTCCCTTGCAACTGAATGCAATCCCCAGACAGAGTTTATCAACACAGAGTCAAGTAGAAGTATCAGCCCTCCTATGCTAGAAGCTCTGTTTCTTTTAATGCAGCCTAAGACCACATTTGCTCTCTGGGAGACTGTATTGTATTCCTTTGGTAATTCAGTGGAGATGGAGAGGGGAATTTCTGCCTGGAGTGTGGGATCAAAGACACAGCCTAGATCAAAGTCCCTGGAAGGAGCTCAAGCCTTCTGGCAAGATATCTGAATGAATTAAACATCCTTGAGATGGTAGGCTCTCTGAGGACAGGGACTGTGTCTTATCTGTGTATTTCCCTCAGGACTTCACATGGAATTAGGTATACAGAAGAGATGCCTGCTAAGTACTTGAAATCCAAGCACTTGAAAACTAAGCCTCCAGCAACTAGCTCAGACTGGAGTAAGGTGGAGATCTCCAAGAAAAGGGTGAAAGTAATGGGTTATGTAATGTGTTGCATGAATTTTACAGCTTTGATGGAGAAATTGGGGATGCATTAGCAAAAAAAAAAAAAAAATCATAGAAAACTAAGCAAATAGAAAAAAAAAAAGAGGCAATTATTAACTCCAGGAAAACAAGTTGGCCAAGGAAGAAAATGTAATCACAGTATTCTACATGACTCAGCTGTGAACAATATTTATAATCCTTATAATGTAAATATGGAATACTGTTAAAACCAGAAATTGTGATATGACAATATTCGATATATGAGGGGAGTGCACATACAGTGCTGCTGGTAGTAAGAGAGCTAAATCCCACTCTAAAAAAATAAAAAGGCAGTACATATTTAAGTCAGAAAAAAAATCAAGAAATGACAGTATTGGTATATCATTTAGAGATGTGGAGGTAAATATTAGAAGAAACAGCTAAGAGGTTTAGAAGTATTTGACTTCTGAGTGAAGCTTAGGGTTGGAGCAGAGGGCTTCTGTTTTAATCATAAGCAATGAGCTCTATATTTATCATTTAAAAGATATTACATTATATATCATTTAAAAGACAGATGCTACAAGAATATATATCTATATATGGAATAGATATACATATGTGTATACATGTATATATATGTATATGTGTGTATCTTTGTGTGCACAAAGATATTTCAAACAGAAAAGTCAAGAAATAGCAGTATTGGCACACCATTAAAAATGTGACAATAAATATCAGAAGAAAAAGCTAAGAGAGTTTCAAGTGTTTAACTCTGAAGAGTGACTATATATATGTAGCTTATATGTCTTTTAAAATTATGAACATATATTACTTTGATAAAATGAAAATAAAATAAATATATAAACTGATATGCAGCCATGAACCTCAAAAACAACAAAACAAAATCCCTAAGACTTGACCTGACCAACCTTGCCAGACTCAGCCACAAAACCCCAGGCCCTATTGCCCAGTCATGGATCGTCTACTCCATCACCACTGTCTGGGGCATGGGCTTAGGTCAGGTCAGCTTAACAGGCCAGCAGAATTAATGAGTGGCCCCATAGCCAAAGAGAACTAATATGAGAGGAGGGGAACTTTAAGGGCCTCTGTGCCCAACAGCTGTGCAGGCCACCCACCATAGAAATGGTGCCAGTGTGACATGACAACCATAGCTTCATTTGAGCTGCACACAAATGTGTTTGGTATAAAATCCCGCTGCCCCCTCCCAGGGGGCACACACTGCTAGTCTGGGCCCAGGCCCAGGCAGAAATCTCCAGCTTCCTGCAGGGATCATTGTGAAACCAGCTCCTTGCCCCTACCTTACTTCTGTCCCCAAACACAGTACCTTGCTAAACAGATGAGAGGCTGGGGAGAGACCTAATAAAAGGACCTGTTAGTTGTGCTTGGTCTCTGGGGGTGAGGTAAATCAAGGCTTTGGAGTCCTTCCATCTCTGGCTCTTCCCTCCCCTACCTGAGCATATCTCTGTGCTCTCATTCACTAGAATCTCTCCAGTTGCCTTCTGGCTCCTAATCTTCCACCTCCACACTAGACACTTCACCTGCTGCTCCCAAATTACCTTTCCCTTCTCCTAAGGGAAAGTGTTGTCAATCTCAATTGAGTATTAAGCAGTCATTTAGATCAAACACATCTAATTAAGGTGACAATAATAATAGCTACCATTTTTTAAGTGCTTACCATACGCCAGGCTCTGTTCTAAGCAGCTGACCTTTATTAACTCATTGAATCCTCACAACCACCCCCTGAGATGGAGATACATTTACAGGTGAGGACAGGAAGGACCAGAGTTAAAATAGCTTGTCCAGGACTTCCCTGGTGGCACAGTGGTTAAGAATTCGCCTGCCAATGCAGGGGACACGGGTTCGAGCCCTGGTCCGGGAAGATCCCACATGCCGTGTAGCAACTAAGTCCGTGCGCCACAACTACTGAGCCTGTGCTCTAGAGCCTGTGAGCCACAACTACTGAGCCCACACACCGCAACAACTGAAGCCTGCGCACTTTAGGGCCCGCATGCTGCAACTACTGAGGCTGCGTGCTGCAACTACTGAAGTCCATGTGCCTAGAGCCTGTGCTCCGCAACAAGAGAAGCCACCGCAATGAGAAGCCCGTGCACCGCAACAAAGAGTAGCCCCTACTCGCCACAACTGGAGAAAGCCCACGCACAGCAACGAAGACCCAACGCAGCCAAAAATAAATTAAAAAAAAAAAGCTCGTCCAAGGCCACACAGCCAATAATAATATATGGTGGCTACCATTTCCCGAGCACTTTCCATCTCACAGACACTGTGCTCTTAAGAGATTAGCATGTTATATGTCATTGAAGCCTAATAATGACCCTATTTCTTAGTTTTGAATTCAAAGAAAATGAGGTTCCAAGAGAGATGAAAGGTCTCAACAACTGTTTTATGGAGAAGACAGATTTCAAGCTGGAATGTGAAGTCAAGTTTACCTGGGCTTCAGTTCCCAAGCTTATACACCATATTGCCCCTAGGATGGTCCCTCCATTTCACTATCACCATTGAAGTAATTAGCTTGTTACTTAAACAAATCTTTTTGATGGAATTTCAAGTCAAGTTGGGGAGAGATTTCTAGGACTGGATGGGAGAGTGATTTTCTAAAATCAGTGTATTCAGCTCATTCCCAATATGAGTAAAGTTTTCTTTGTAAGGGAGTGTCGGGGGAAGAATACTTGGGTACTAGGGGCTACAAATGACCATTTCCATTCCCCCATCAAAGCACTCTCTTTCCTCTTTCCTCTAAATGCATGCATGTGCGCACGCATGGGAGCACACCACACACACACACACACACACACACACACACACACACACACACACACACACACCCTGGGAGTGTTGAAAAGAGGCAACTGTTCCTGCTCTGATCTTTGGCAACTGGTGATGGGAAGGCAGCTGTCTCCTTGTAGAAAGGTCTTCTTGCCTTTGGACATGAGTTCTCCTGTTCTAGGTCTTGTCACGTAGGGGCTCCTGGAACTGCCTTGCCCTGGAAGACTCCAATACTAGAGTCCATTCCTTCAGAAAGGTTTCAGGGCAGTCACAACACTCTACCTAATTGCTCCTTCTCCCCAGCTTGCTCCATAAATGTTCTTCCTCGAAAAGCCTTTGCTCCAGTCAGGTGGAGAGTTAGCCAGAGCTGGGTTCAGATTCTGGCTCTGCCACTAACTGGATGTATGAACTTGGACAAGTCATCTGTAAGGAGGCAGGGACTGAGTCACTAATTTGCTATGTGACTGTAAGCAAAGTACTCTCTCTCTCTGAGTCTCAATTTGGATCCGAGAAGATGGTCCCTAGGGAGGCAGCATATATGGGGAGAAGACAGGGTCAAACATCTTTAACCTCAAACAGTCCTGTGGTCAAATCCCAGGTTTGCTCTCACCAGTTATGAAAACTCAAACAAATTACTTAAATTCCCTGATCTATACTTTCCTTGTCTGCAAAATGGAGATAATAAAAGCACATATCCTTAACCTTTCTGTAAATGATGTCTGTAAAGCAACTAGCACAAAGCTTTACCTATAGTAAAATTACACTGGTACAGATTGGGTACCCTGGATTTGACCGGGATTCAAATCCCAGCTCCAACTCTTATTAGCTGGATGACCTTGAGCCAGTTACTTAACCTCTCTGAGCCTCTCTTCTCCTAAGTAAAATGGGGATAAATATATATGCACTTCACAAGACAGATGTAAGAATTAAGTGAGATAAAGTATACAAAAAGTGCCTGGGATAGTTCCTTTCCTTCCCATGCCCTCCTTTCAAGCTCTAAGATTCAAATAATAAATGGAAAAAAAAAAACAACTGCCACAAATGTAATCAGAAAAAAATCATTAATACATATAAAAGAATACATACAAATCAATAATAAAAACACAAGACATGGACAGACAATTCACAAAACAGGCAATACAAATGACCCATAAACAAGAAAAACAAAATTTGACCTAAGGAATGCAAATTACAAGCCAATGCTATAACACTTTTCAGCTCCAAATTAGTAAAGTTTAAAAAAATATGATAATCAATATTAGACAAGGGTGGTAAATTAGTCTCACATTTTTGGCGAGGGTATAAACTAGAAGCAGCCTTCTGGAAAGAAATTTGGTAAGAAAGAAATTTGTATGTCAAAAGCCTTAGAAAGGTTAATACTCTTTGATTCTGTAAGACTAGTTCCAAATGTTCATCCTGAAGAATTAATGTATATGCTTCCATTTGTATGCAAAACAAGGGAAAGAAAAAGTCATTTTGTGTGCAAATGTTGATGTAAGCTCAGAGAGGGATGGAAGCATACACACCAAATTGTTAACATCAGTGACCTCAGGGCAGTGGGACTGGGAGGGGAGGGAACAGGAAGATTACTAAGTGGAATACAGAGGTTTCTTTATAAACCTCTGTATTGTTAGATTTGGTACAATGAAGGTGCATTATTTTGTGATTTAAGAAACTCAGCAAAGTAGAGAAATAAGAAAAAAATGATTGAGATACTATTTATTAGAAAAAAAAGGAATCATAGATCTGACAAAGATTTATGGACAAAGATATCCATCACAGCATTATTTACAATAGTAAAAGTTGAAAGTAAATATCCAACAATAGGGTACTAGGTAACTAAATTGCACTAAATTCATGGGATGGGATATTGCATGCTCATCAAGAATGATGTTTGTGGGAATTCCCTGGCGGTCCAGTGGTTAGAACTCCATGCTTTCACTACCAAGGGCCCAGGTTCAATCCCTGCTAGGGGAACTAATCCTGCAAGCCATGTGGCACAGCCAAATAAAAAAGAGGTTTGTGAATATCTAATTACATGGAAAGATATCCAGTGTAACTTTAGCAATAAGTTAAAAAGAGCAGGGTAAAAAACCTGGATGATTTCAACTATGTAAAAATATATAGTCACATCTATTAGGGTGGCTATTATCAAAAAAAAAAGGAAAAGTATAAATGTTGATGAGAATGTGGAGAAACTGGTACCCTGTGCATTGCTCATAAGAATATAAAATGGTGCAGCACTGTAGAGAACAGTATGGAGGTTCCTCAGAAAGTTAAATATAGAATTACCACGTGATCCAGCAAGTCCATATCCGGGTATATAACCAAAAGAATTGAAAGCAGGGATTCAAACAGATACTTGTATACCAGTGTTCATAACAACATTATTCACAATAGCCAAAATGTGGAAGGAAATGAAAATATAGGTCCACACAAAAACTTGTCTATGAACGTTCATAGCAGCTTTATTCATAATTGTCCAAAGGTGGAACCAACCCAAGTGTCCACAGAGATGAATGAATTTAAAAAATGTGGTACATCCAGACAATGGAATATTATTCAACCATAAAAAAGAATGAAGTACTGATACATGCCACAACACGGATGAACCTTGAAAACATTATGTTTAATGAAATAAGCCAGACACGAAAGGACAAAAACTGTATGATTCCACTTATATGAATTACTCAGAATAGTCAAATTCATAGAGATGGGAAATAGAATAGAGGTTACCAGGGGCTGGGGGGAGGGAGGAATGGAGAGTTATTGTTTAATGGGTAAAGAGTTTCTGTTTAGGAGAATAAAAACATTTTAGGAATGAATAGCGGAGATGGTTGTACAACATTGCAAATATACTTAATGCCACTGAATTGTACACCTAAAAATGATTAGAATGGTAAATTTGATGTTATGTATATTTTACCACAATAAAAAACTATGCCACAAAAAGACATATTAGGAGGAAATACACTATAACATTAAGAGCATCTCTGGGACCTTTTTTCTGTTATATTTCTATTTTCCAAAATTTCTCAGAGACCATTGTTTTGGCAACTGGAAAAAAAGGTATTTTTAAAAGATTCTGAGTCTATAATAGCTCTGAAGGATTAACCTGGCTGGAAGTTTTAGTTGAGTTCAACACTAAGCAGATACGCTCACCTTTCACAGATCAGCCAGGTAGCCATGCTATCTGCTGGAAACCAAATACAAAGACAGGAAACAATGGTAACACCCACCACCACCACTCGTCCTTCTCCGGGCAGAGCCTGGTGAGTTGGCACTTCCTTCTACCTCCAAGAGAAGCCTAGCCATCCCAGGCCAGGGCTCACCAAAAGCCTGGCGTGGGAACTGGGTGTCCAAAGCCCAAGCCAGGCCTCCACAGGCTCTGGGGTGACAAGGTCTCACGGTTTCCCCTCCCAGCTCTCCCAGCAGCTGCTGGGCAGGGCTCAGGCCTGCACTAGGTCTGTCTAGGAGACCTACTCCTCTCCTGCCCTGGTTGATCCTTCCAGCAGACTGGGGCTGAGAATCTAACAGATACCTTCCTTCCAGGCAAGAGGAGCCCAGCTCCTCCCATCTCCTTGGTAGAGCCTGCAGAAAAAGGAGGGAGCAAACACCTCCTTTCCTCACGCCCATCCTCTGTCACAATCTCAAGAGGATACTGGTGATTATCACTGGCGCTCAAGGGCAAGAGACTGGGGTATTGAACAAGGAGGATGTTGGTGGGTCCCCACTTTGGATCTGAGCCACTCCAGGGGGTCCCTACAAGTTGCCAGTAGGTGCTGCTGGATTTCCCTTGCAGTTCGTCAGCTTCTCACTCCAGCCTCTCAAGAGCCAGCTGGGCATTGCCTCTGACAGCTGGGGGAGTTTATTAAGATTTTCTTTATACATGTGTGCACTGGGGAAAGAACAGACAGACCTGGGTTTGTGTGGCAGTTCTCCCACCTTTTAGCTATGTGGCCTGGATGGGTCGGTCACTTTCCTTCACTGAACCTCAGTTGTCACATTTGTAAAAAGGGAATAATGAGAGTACCTGCCTGCTAGGATGACTATCAGGATTAAATGAGTTCATGGACACACATAAAGCCACTGGCATCTCCCAGGCACTTGAAAGCTGGCAGTTTTCTTTTCCCCTTTCCCTTTGTTCTTTGGCACCAGCCTGCCTTCACCTTCTGGCCCAGAGACTTGTGGCTCAGGTTCCAGCTCCTTTTTCCAGAATCCATTCAAACAGGAGCTTTGGTCCTGGCAGCTCCTGTCACTCCATGGTAACTCCTTCCTTCACCAGGGCCAGCTGCAACTCACCTGGTGCCCTTGCTCTCCTCTCTAAGCACCTGCCTGGCTTGAGGTATCAAAAATTCAGGCTTTTCTGAACACCCTCATATGCCCAGGGAGAAAAGTCTGGTCCAGCGTCCCTGCACACACCCTGGTCTGTGCGCCTGTAACCACAGGAACACAACACACCTATTCCCCAGAGGCCTCCCGGCTCAGCATTGGGGAATGGTGCTCCTGGAGGCCCACATTTGTCTAAACCCCCTCAGAAGCTGCCCCTGGTTTTCCAGCAAACACCTGCAGCTGGAATCCACATGTGGCTGAGACGTGAGCTGGGGATGGGGGAGTAGGGGTGGGGGCAGGTCTGATGCCCAGTCTGCAAGGGCACACAGCAGGTAAACAGCCTCACAGGGTGGGAACATAAAAGAACTGCCCTGAGGGAGAAGTTTTTCTAGGGCAAACTCCCACCCTCGAGCCTAAGGTGTCGTCCTACATATGCACCCACACACTGAAGGGTGGGTGTGCCCTTTCCCTGAGACACCGATGCCTGGGGAGGAGACCAACACGCACCCACATGGCTTAGAGGCACCCTCTCATGCTTGTGATGTGTTCGGAGATCCCTGACTCTCCTTTAATCTCAGCCCCACCCACTGTCTTCCCTTTCCTCACCCTTACCTCCACTGTGTTCAGCAGACTCTTCCAGTCAGACCATGAGACTGGGTGGGAGGCTGCTGGGCTCCCTCCCTCCACTTAACTCCCCTCTGCCCCCACCTTCAGGAGATACCAGTTTATCCTTCATGGAGGTTCCCGTTGCTATGGTGACTATAGTAGTCAGGCACCAGCCTGTGGGAAGTCGCCATGAAGAAGATTGTGTCTGTGTGTGTGTCTATGTGTCTAAGCATGTGTGCATGCACACACACACACACGTCCACACTGAGTGGGGAGGAGAGAAGGCAGGAAGGAGAAAAAGAGCAGAGAGGGAGAAAGGGGACAGGAGAAGAGGGGACCAGAAGATGAAAGGGGGGGCAGCAGGAGGGATGGGGATCAGAGAGGCGAAGTGTGAGTGGGGTGTGAGGGATGCGAGGGGTGAGGGGGCATGCAGGAGGCAAGGGCAAGAGGTGCAGTGCCGGGACGGGGGTTAGGGATGAGGCCAGAAGATGGTCAGGACGCAGGGTAAAGGTTGGTGGAGTGTGAGGTAGAGGTGAGAGATGAGGGGAGTGGAGCTGGATGGGAGATGGGAGAGGGCTGGCCGTTAGAAGGAGCAGGGAGGGGCGTGGGGGGAAGGGGAGGGGTGGGAGCAGGTGGGGGTAACTGTGGGGAGAAGTGGGCGTTGGAGGAGTGAGGTGTGGGTGCGGTTTGGGAAGGGTCTAGTAGAAGGTTGGGAAGGCTGTGGGGTCATTGGTATGTGGGGGGTGTTGGCTGTGGGGCAAAATTGGGAGGAATATGGGGATTGGTAGTGGGGTGGGTCAGGGTAGGGGTGAGGGGATCCGGAGAGGTGTGGGCAGCACGAGGCCACGTTCCCACTCTCACGTTTAAGCCCCTGTACCCTGTCTGAGCTACAAACATTGCCTTTTCCCTGTCCCCGGCCCTTCCCAGAAGCCCGGTGCTCACGTTCATGGCCAGCGAGCTTCGGTGGATCCGGACACCCCTCCTCACGGGAGCCTTTGCCATGGTCCTGGGAGGCTGCTTCTTGACTGCCTCCCCCTTCCTCCACCCCCAAGTGGGGACTAGGGTACTCTCTCTGCCCTCACGAACCCTGGGTCAGGGAGGCTGACTGTGGGGCACTGCTCCGTGCCTGAAAGCTTGGGTGACAACAGGGACCACTTGCCAACTTGGGGCTCCTGCCCTTTGCCCAGTGCCCCGAGCTTCCTGCTCTCGGCACCAGCGTTAGCCTGGGAATCCTGCTTGGCAGGAAAACTGTGGCAGGTGGGAGGAGAGAGGAAGGCAGCGAGGCAGAAACAGCTGCCAGCCGGAGTGGAGGAAGAGCAGGTCCCCAACGGGTACGGGCAGAAGGCGAGGTGCTGGCTCTGGCAGCCCCCTCCCCTGGGTGTGGGTGTTGGGCCTCCTTCCCTGGCCTTGCCCATCCAATGCTGCTGTTGAGGGAGCAGGCTCTGCTCACTGGCCTGAACTCTGAGCTGACACAGACCTCAGAGGTCAGCTGGTCCAACCTGCCCTAGACTCCGGAGTCAGAGTCATCTCCACAGCATTTCCCCCAGGGCTCTGTCTGAATCAGGCTAGACCTTTCCCCTGGGAGCAGGAACTCACCTCCTCTCAAGGCACTCTGTTCCCTCTTTGGAAGGAAAAAACTGTTAACTGAACAACTGATATGCCAGGCCTAGGTACTGTGCAGACTTCTCATTAATAATGAGCTCATAGGGCTGTTCTGATGAATTACCTCCATTTTACAGATGAGAAAAGTGAGGCTGAGAGAGCTGAAGTCCCTAGCTCAAGGTCACACAGGTAATACATAAAAAAGCTGGGTCTGAACCCAGGACTTTCTAACCATGAAGTCCCTCTGGGGTTAAGCAGGACATGCCTCTTCTTTTGCACCCTGACAACTCCTCTGAGGTCTGAAGTTGGAGACCACACCTTCCTGAGTCTCCTCTTCTTCAGGTGAAACAGCTCCTTCAACTCTGTCCAGGAGAACTTGAGTTTTAGCCTCCTCCTAAACTGCTCAGTGTGAGACCCAGAACCAAACACACAATATGCCAGGTGGGTGTGGGCCAGTCCCGAAGAGAACAGAACTATCGCATCCTTCCTTGGCACTAACCTTTACGGTTGTGGCCCTACGGCTAGTGAGAGAACTGAGAACTGGCCTTCTCTTGGGCTTCTATCCCCTCTTGGATCAGAGCTATGAGAGAAGAGGCCAGGGTTTTGTTCCCATCTCCACCACTGCCCCCCCACCCCCCATCAGGCTATCCTCAATTTAGAATAGGGAAGGGGCAGAGGTGGAGGAAAAGGCAATCACAACCAGGCGGGGCCTGGCAGGGCTGGGAGATGGAGAGGGCTGGAGGAGTGAGGGGGTGGTCCAGTAACCACAGGCAGGGCCAGAAGGGCCAAGCAGAGCAGGAGGCAAGGGCTGAGGGGATGCGTGCACAGGGAGGTAAGGGAGGGGTGGAGTGGGGCCCCAGGGGTTGGGAGAGGCCAGCGTGAGAATGGGCATTGGCCTTCCTAAGTTATCATCGCCCTGCTGTGTGAGAGGAAGTCAGTCACACATTAAGGAAATGTCGCAGCTGGTACTAAATTGGGAGGTGTCACAGGCAGCAGTGAGGACAGGTATGATGTGTGGGGCCCTGTGTGGCCCGAAACAGGGGCAGATATTGCAAAGGGAGAGAACAGGGTTTCTGGGGCTGCCCGGGAAAGATCTAACTGAAATACTGGGGACAGGCCCCCGGGGATGGAGGTCACCTGGCCCTGGAGCAAAGGCTCCAGGTTTGGTTTCCAGCAGCAGAGGAAGCCTCCTCACCCTGGCCTGGGGTGGTGGGCTCTCCACCCTGGAGAAGCTTGGAGGATGTGGTATTATCTCCAAGGGATCCCATTTGGGAGAGGGGCTGGACAGCAGGGCTTGAAGCTGGGGGGCAGGCTCGGGGATCTGCAAAAAAGGCCTGGGATAGAGGTGGGGCACTGGGGTGAAGACAGAGGGGCTGCAGGAAGGAGGAGAGCAGGGCTGTCTTTTCCTGTAGGGCCTGTAATACAGCTGGAATCTAGAGGCCTGTGGGTGTAGGCCTCAGTGAAGGGAGAACACGTTGGAGAGGGTGGGAAAGACAGGAAGAAAGCTGTGGAGCTGACACTGCCCTTCTCCCAGCACAGCAGGCAGCAAGAGAGCAGGCGGAGTTCACTTGAGAGGGAGAGAGAGAGAGTGAGAATGTGAAAGCGACAAGGAGACAAAGGAGAGCAGGGAGGGCCCCGGCCATTGCGAACCTGATGAGAGGCCATGGCCAAAGCGTGAGCTTAGCACCGACGCCACGCGGGTTGGAGGCCTGGCACTCCTGCTCCTTAGCCGAGTGGCCTTCGGGCAAACTGCTTGAGCCCGCTGCACCTCAGTTTCCCCATCTGTAAAATGGGGCTTATGATGCTGGTATTACCAGCCGCCCCAGGCAGTTGTGATCTCATAATACACGTGAAAGAGGCTACAAACCCTAAGCAGGACATCACTGTCAGGTGTTCTATTATTCTTACAAAATACTATCAGCTACCTCTTCCCACTTCAATCTCACAAAAGACTCAGGATGTGGGCAGAGCCAGGATTATTATCCTTGTTTTACGAATGAGGAAACAAAAGCTTAGAAAAGTGAAGTGACGTGCCCAAGGTCACCCTACGAACAAGTGGTAGAGATGATCAGGCCTCCTGAATCCAAGAGATCAGTTGTCTTTCTCCTCCATCAAACTGCTCGGTAAAAATAATCAACATGAGGGATTATTATTTAGTGCCGGATCAGACAGAGCCTGAAGCCAACTATGACCCGGAGAAAACCCCACGGGAAAGTTGTAGCATGGTCTCTTTTTCATCCTGGAGATTGTGGGAAAGAAAAAGTCGGGGCCACGGGGTTGGAGGGAAGGCCACAAAAGACAGACATCCTTTATTCCGTCTGCTAGTGGCCCGTGTCCCTCTGCTCGCACTGACATCAAGGGTGTGTGTCTCTATCTCTATATGACAAAATGTGTCCTTTTTCATGTGACAGTACTTCTGCCTGTGTGTCTCTGACATCCTGGGGAGATGTGCATGTGTATGACACCTTGTCTGCTTCTGTGGCACCGTTTGTGGGTGTGACGACCTCTCTCTACCTCTGTGTGACTTTGCCCGGGGTGGTGGTGGTGCTGTTTGGCAGTGTGTGTGTGTCTATCTGTCTGTACACCTTTAAGAAGTGGAATATCTCATTTGGTAGTGTGAGTGAGGCAGTGAGTCAGCTGAGGCTGAGGGAGGCGGGAGGGAGACTGCTAGGTTACGAGAACAGGAAAAAGGAGAATGAGAAAGTGAAGTCAGGAGCAAGGAGCTACCCCTTTCCTCCCCAACCCCCTGCCCAAATCCCTAAGGAGCCCACCAAGAGCGTGGAACCGTGCAGAAGTCCGCAGGGGTCACGTCAGATGGAAAGGGGCACTTTCTGTCCCTCCCCAAAGCCTCGGAGGGAGACAAGCTAGGCTAGGAGGCAACTGTCTCCCTCTCCAGCTCTAAGCCCCCAGCTTGAGGATGGGTGAGACCAGCACCCCACCTGGTCTCCGCTTCACTTGACCCTTTGACCTTGCTGTTCTCTTTCCTCTCAGAGGCAGGCCACCTGGCCAGGCTGCACAAACAGAGCAGTAGCACCATGTCCCAAATGTTTACAGCCCCCATACACCCACTGTCCAGAACGACCCTGCTCAGGGTCAAGAAGTTTCTCAACACTCAGCTCTGCCCTAGGCAGGCCCATTCTGCAGGGGCCCCGCCTCTCCTCTGGATGCCCGTCCCCAACAGCCAGTAAGCCAGCTTTCCCTCCACTGCCACCCCAGGGCACTGGGAAAGCACTGGGACTTCTGTAATGCACCAGCCTCCAGTGGTCCTCCCACAAGCTGCTGTGCCCCGCTCCCAGCTCCTTCTCTTGTCAGGGGAGAGGAGCTGGCAGGTACCCTCCTCGGGAGAAAACAGGCACCCTGGGGCTCCACCTGCTTAGACTCTGACCAGCCACCTCAGGTCACATAAGGTCAACAGTGTGCTGTGCCCCACAACCAAGTGCCCCTCCTCTCACCCACTGGCAGGGGCCAAAGGGTCAGGGTTAGGTTGCCAAATATTCTTCCCCCGCCTTTGGCCTTCCCCCTTCACCAGCCAGTCCCAGGACTTTCCATTCCAGCCAAGGAAAGGAAAGGGGCACCGCTAGGTGAGGACGGGGGCTAGGGGAGCCAGAGCCCTCTTTCCATCCCTTTGCCAACCGGGGGGCCCCCGGACCCCTCCCTCCTCATGCGGGGGGCGGGGCGGGAGAAAGCCCCAGTCATATGGTGCCCAAAGCCAGAATCAATAGAAGTTGGCCAGGTGGTTACCTGACTTGAATCCCTGAGGCCCTGCTTGCCGGGAGGGTCCCAAGGTAGCACTACCCGTGCCCCACTGAGAACGGTGGGGGTGATGGGGGGAGGTGAGGTGGGTAGAGGGGGAAACCTTTTTTCTCCCGGTCCCACCGCCACGGCTCCCGCCGCCGAAGCGGCAGCCGTTGTGGCCGCGGACGCCAGTCCCTACCTTACAGCCTTTCGTGCAGGACCGGATTGAGTACTCTTCTGCCTGTAAGTATTTATGCAGCACGAGGTCGAACTCGTCATATTTTTCCTGAGCATGTCGGTCGAGCCGCTGGTACGCCTCGATACAGTTGCTACACACCTCCCAGGCCCCGGAGCCCGGGCTAGCCACCACGGCCAGCAGGTCCCCCAGCAGGGTGTCCAGGCTGCAGTCCAGGCTGTCGGGGCGGTCCATGCCCAGCAGCAAGTCCCAGACCGTGTAGGTGTCGCAAAAGGAAAGAGTGAAGTTCCGAAAGTGGCCTTTGAGCAAGTTTTTTTTGGCGGTGGGGAACTCGGCCGGGGCACGGGAAGGGGAGTCGGGGGGCCGTAGAGGGGGCGCTGGGGTGGTCGGTTCGAAAAGTCTCTGCAAAGATTGCAATTTGGTGCAAGCTGCGTCCAGCCCCGTGGGTTCTGGGACGCCGCCGCAGTCCGGCCCGGGACCGGCGGCGGGGGCGGCTTTGGTCAGGTTGCTGTATCGCGGGCCGCAGGTGCCTGGGGGCGCGCTGGGCTGGCCGGGCGGCTGCGGCGGCGGCGGCAGCACCGCGCGAGGAGGCACCGGCTGCCGCTCCCGGCCGGCCCCCCAGGGCGGCCGCATGGCGCTGCTCAGCTCCCTGGCCCGGGGCCGGGCCCCCGCGCACAGCCACAGATGGTCAGCGAGCAGCACGGTGAAGAAGAGCAGGGACGCCAGGGACAGTCGCCATCGCTGCGCCCGCTCGGAGTCGGCGCAAGGTTTGTCGCTCGGCCTGGGAGCCCAGCAGCAGCAGCAGCAGATAGTCAGCGCGGCGGCGTCTTTCCCGGGCCACATCCAAGCGCCCCTGAACATATTTCAGGGGGGTCCGGGCTGGAGGGAAAAGGCGGGCGCGAGGCCGGACGGCCGTCTCGGGCTGGCGGGCGGGCAAGCCGGCTGCGCGCCGCTCCGCGCTCCTCGGCGCCGTCCAGGCTCTACCTCGGGGGCTGCATGGCGAGGCAGGCCGGCCGGCCCGGGGCCCCGCTCAGGCCGGAGTGGCGGGGCGCTCTCGCGCCGTCCCCGCGCCCCTCCCGCGCTCCCTCGCTCGCCGCCCGGGCGCGGCCGCCCGGCCCGCTAGGCGCTGCCCGGCGTCCCGGCGGGGGGCGGTGCGGGGCACTGGGGCGGTGGCGGCTGCGGCGGCGGCGCCGCACTCCTCATAGTGTCGGGCCGCTCAGCTGCCCCGGGCTCAGCGCCACTCCACTCCGCGCCGGCTGCCGCCCGGCTAGCACTCCGCTCCGGCCGTCTCGGCTCGGCGCAGCTCTGCGCCCCTCAGCGCCGCCGTGCGGGCCCGGCCGCCGCGCTCCGCTCCGCTCCGCTCGCTCGCCCCGCGCCGCGCTGCTCAGCTCCCGCCCGCCCGTCCGCCTGCCCGCCGGCCGCCCTCTCTGCGCCGCTCCCAGCCTCGCTCGCGCCCTCCTAGGCCCGCCGGCCGGCCCGCTGCTCGGCCCTTCGGGCTTCGCTCGCGCTCTGGCCGTTGGCCGGGGCCGGTCCCGGGTCAGCTCCGCTCCGGCTCCGCGCCCGCCGCTCCCGGAGTTCCGGCTCGGGCGGGCCACCTGGCTCCCGGCGGCGCCACAGGCGCCGGACGCCGACGCGGGGCTTTACTTAGTGCGCCTCTCGCTTCCGCCTCGCGTTCGCACCGCTGTGGCGGCCGCCGAGCGGCACGGCCCCTTGGCTCCCGCTGGCCATGCCCCCTCAGTCTGTCGCCATCTTCCGCTGTGCAGAGAACACCTTGAGAGCCCGTGTGCGAGTGTGTTTGGGGGGGAGTGGGGGCGGAGAAAGAGCCACGAAGAGGAGGAGGGAGCGGGACTGGGGCCCCGACTGCGCCTGCGCCTCAGGACTCCCCCCCCCCCGCCCCCCCGCCCCCCCAGCCGGCCGCAGCCTGTGCTGTTTGGGGACGTTTCCAGTCCACCCCCAACTCCATTCACTTCAGCGCCTCCGTTCATCCGCCCGCTCCCCGCGTGCACTCGCCGCACGCTGAGTCCCAGGCCCGGCGCTCCCCCTCCCCCGCCGACCCGGGCGCCCGCCTCCCTCCCCGAAGCAGCCGGTCGCTCCCCCTGAGGGCTAGGGGACTTCTGAGGGTGATTGTTAGAGGCAGAAGGCAGGAGGCACCTCCGTAGCGTCTCGCTGCCACCCTGGGTCGCCGCCCCCGTCCCCGTGACTAGGCGACGCTGGAGCCGGCTGCGGATCGGACCAGTCCCGTGTCCCTAACTCCGCTGTCGCCCTCACTGTCCTGCCCCAGGCCAAGGCGGCCCCTGGTGCTGAAGGACAGCTCCCGGCTTAGCTGCTGCAGAGGACAGAGCTTAGAGAGCGTCCTGGAGGGGGCAAGACAGTGGGCTAAGATGGGTAGTAGCGATGGGGTGTCGTTTCTGCCCTTAGTAAGATTTCCAGCAGCCTCTCCCCCGTCCTAGCTTCCTGGCTCCCCCTACAGGCTGCTGAGAATAGCTGAGCGAGAGTTAGGGAAGCTGCGCCGCCAGGATGGAACCATGTGCTTGGGGCCCTCACAGAGTCACATGGCACTAGGAACTCAGAGGTACAAACGTCCTGCTGCACCACTAACCTTGTTTGGATTCCACCAAATCTCAGACTGATCCGATCGCTTGCTTCCTTTTCCCATTCCCTCCCACCCCAGTAAGTCCCACCTCTAATTTTTGTTAATATTAAGAATACCAACAATAAAGTAGCCTTTGTTGAGCATATACTAGGTGCTAGATACTGCTCTAGGCACTTTACATTCATTATTTCATTTAATCTTCACAACAGCCTATTTACATAGGCACTGCTGTTATCTTCATTTACATATGAGGAAGCTGAGGTTTAGGGTGGTTAGGTTGCCTAAAGTCACACAGCTAATAACCAATGAGGCCAAGAGAGAAACGCAGGCAGTCTGGCTCTAGAGCTTTCCACACTCCAGTCAAGCCCTGGGAAGATGAATGGGTGGAAAATAGTCCTGCCTTCTAGGAAATTGTAGTCTTCATGAGGAATATACAGATGAGGCACATATGTTGGCTACTGGGAGAACTCGTGGACTGGAGACTTGGGTTCAGGTAATAGTTCTACCACTGCACATGCTTTGTGCCCTTGAGAGAGTCCTTTCTCTCTCTGAGTCTTGGTTTTCCCCTGAGTAACACGAGGGGATGCCCAGGGCTGTATGAGATCGGTGGGCATTGTTAGCATTACTCAGAGGTGGGCTGGGGTGGATGCATGAAAGCTCTCTGGAAGAAGGAGAATTTGAGCTGTTTCCTAAAGAAGTAGCAGAATTTGAGTGGGTGGGTGGGTGGGAAGGGCATTTCAGGTAATAGGATTGCAGGTGAAAAGTTTCAGGGATGAGGAGGAGCTTTGTATGGTTGCAAAGCCACGAGTGTGACAGTTTGGCTGTATTGGTGGTGAGAATTTGTGGGGAAGAGTAGAGGGATTTGAGACAAGGGACAAAACTGTCAGGCATTTGGGAGGCTTATTCATTATATTCCAAGCACTATGCTGGGGACTAGGTAGGAGCCTGAGGTGGATCAGACATGGTGCTGCCCTTGAGATGCTCACAGTTGAATTAGGGAGGCAGATATTTTAGAGAAGGAATTGTAACCCAGTATAGTAAGGATGATATGCAAGGGAGGAGAGGTCTCCCTCCGTAGAGAGAGGGACTGATCAACTCTGCCAGCGTCCCTCAGAGATGATTTTGCACATAGCCAACTGAGTTGGGGGCATTCATTCATTTATTTAGCAAACATCTACTGAGGACCTGTTATGTTCCAGACACTGTACTAGGCATCAGAGATATAGACATGAGTGAAATACATGTCTTGGGCTGCGGGAGTTTAGTCGAAGTCTTAAGAAATGAGTAAGAATTGGCTAGACAGATGGGAGAGAAGGTGGTGTGTGAAGGATGTCCCAGGCAGAGGGAATGTCATGTGTAAAGTCCCAGGAGCAAAGCCAAGAATGGCATGCTCAGAAACCTGCAAAGTAGTTCATTGTGACTACGTGTGAAATGGGAGCACTACCAAAAATGAGACTGACGATTTGGCAGGAGCCAAATCATGAAGGGCCCTGGGTGCCGTGCTAAGTAGTTTGGACTTTATCCCAAGGGTACTAAGAGCCATGGGAGAGGTTGAAAGGTTTTCAGCAGGAGGTGACACAATCAGATTTGTATTTTTAGAAGATTGATTTGGCTGCAGGATGGAGATTGTGTTGGGTGGGGCAGGGGGTGGGTCCGGGGGACTCGAGGCAGGGAAACTGGTTAGGAGACTGGTTAGTAGTCCAGGTAAGAGTTATTGAGGGCTGAACAAGGCCAGCAGCAGCAGGGGAGGAGAGAAGAAATGCACATGGAGGGAAATAACAGGGGTAGAACTGAAAGAAGCTAGGACAGGCCTAGATGTAAGGAATCAAGGAGTGACAGGGCCTGAAGAAGGAGGATGAAACTAAAGGGTTCAAATTAGTGACATGGGCACGACTGCCCCTGTGCACCTAGGAACCGTCTTTCCAGAGCCATTCTTTGTTTAGTCCTTGGAGGGTTCAGTGTTCTGTTTAACAAAGAAGGCTAATCGCCTACAGATACCTAGTTCACAGCTGATTGGCAGGACCACAGTGATTGACACCCTTGAGTGCCAATGAAAGAGCAGCCTGCCAGGCCTAGGCTATCAGCTCTGAGCACCTCTGGAGCTTTCTGTGAGAAGTCACTCAGGCAAGACTCCCTCCCTTCTCCCCAGCACAGACAGGGTGAAAAAGTGTCTCACAAAGGTCCATTTATCACAGGAACACAATATAACAATAACTTACCCACGCAGTACCCGCTGCACACAAAGGAGAAGTGGTAGCACACCAGGGGTCAGAGGAAGTTCTCTTTCTCCCGCTCTAGATGACACAGGAAATTGGGATGAGGGAAGGGAAAGCACTGGCCTCTAATTGGGCCCCAGGAACAGAATAGCCAGGTGGGGAGGGGGCTGCTGCTTCGCAGAGCTGGTGGACCCTGGCCAGCCTTCTTCCCAGCCCTTCCTCTCTACCTGCTCCCAGATCAGCAGGGGCTAAAGCCAGAGGGTAAAGGTGGGTCACTTCCGAGGGGACCCAGACTGCCCAAGAAGAGTGAGAGAGTGCTCTCAAACCAGGCAGCGGGGACGACAAGTTGGAGTAGAGGGAGGGAAAGGGTTTTTCCACAGTGAAATTCCGACAATTAGGCAGAAGTAAAAGTGGGATCCATTTAAAGAGACCAATGTGGTGACACAGGGAGCTTTCTGTTAAGCTCAGATCTTAAAAGGTCATGGGCAAAAGATGGAAATGAGAGCCCGTAATTAAGGGTGAATTTACATACCCGTAAGAAGAGTGTCAGGATGGCTAAAGCACAGCTTGAGCTGAAGCTTGTCAGGTTTTGCCAGATCCCACCCTCTGTCCCTTTCCTCCCTCCATAGTTGGAGTAATTTTCCTCCCAACTGCAGGCTATACCTGTCCTAAGGCGGGAAGGATTGAAGTCACCCCACCCTGCACACTAGAACTCAGGATCTAGTAGTCCCTTTGCCACAGGTCTGAGTCTGATCTCAAGTTTCCACTGAGGCTGTCTCATTGTTCAGTCCTGATCCCTGGCCTTGTCTCATGTTCTGTGTCTGAGTCCCCCAGTCAGAGACCCGGCCTGACCACCAGTCACCTGTCAAGGCCTAGGCCCAGTCATGCTCTTTTAGTACACCATCTAGGGAGAGAGTCCTGACCCCAAGCCCCGACCCAGTTGCTGAGGCCTGATGTCTTACTGATGGACTCCTCTGATCCTGCTGCCCACTTGTATTTATAAATGTTTAGATGCCTCTAGTCATGTTTGCCCTCCATTTGGATCCCCAGTTTTCCTATATTATAACCCTATGTCAGTTAGGTGTGCTTTGGGCTGCAAATAATAGACAACTCTACAACCACAGCTTAAATAGATAGATGTTTCTTTGTCTTATGCAACAAAAGTTCCCTGAGTACATGGTCCAGGGATGGAAGAACAGTTCAACAATGCCATCAAGACCCTGGCTTATCATCTCCACCATCCTTAGGGTCAGCTTTCATCTATTTGCTTTTAGCCTCATGTTCACAAGACGGCTGCTGCAGCTCTGGGCCTCCTGTCTGTATTATAGACAGAAAGAAGGGGAAACAGCCACAGGGCAAGATGGCTAAGGACAATGGACCTTCTAGAGAGACTTTGCTTTTTTAGTCAGAATGGAACACTTTCCCCAGTGATATCTACCTGCATCTCTTTGACTAGAACTGTGTCATATGGACACTCTTAGCTACAGAGGAAGCTGGGAAATCCAATACTTTTAGCTGGCAAATTGCTGCTCTGAGCAAAGTTGGGATTCTGTAAGTGAGCAAGAAAGAGAGATCCTTACTAAGCAGGCAACTGGAAGCATCTGCCATGAACCCCAACCACCAGCTGGTTGCCTGGACTACATTTCCTTTATTACTAAACCCTGCAGATACTTGGCTTTGACTGCTGGACTTGACTTCCTCACAGCAACTACAGCTGGTTTGTTCCACTAGCACAGGATAGAAGAGACCTGCCTGGTTTAACAATAGCACATGTGAGAAAGACCTTGATTTGATTGTAAAGTCAATGCGAGCCAACAGAGTGATGATACTGCCAAAAGAGGTAATTCGATTTTAGGCTGCATTAATAGAAGTATAGAACCAGAACAAGAGAAAAGGTGGTTCTGCCCTTCTCTACACTTGTCACATCCCACCTGGAGCACTGTGCTCCATCCTGGACATCCCATTTAAATAAGGATACAATGACAAAGTGCAAGGTGTCCAAAGGTGAGTCACTAGGCTGGTGCATCAGCAGCCACATCATGTGAGGAACACTTGAAAGACCTGGGCTTATTTGGTCTGGAGGTAAACAGGCCCAGAGAAGGAAGGGTCGGAAGTAATTATTCAAGTTAGCGTTCAGAGCCAGGGATATTACAGCAAGCAGGGTAGTATCAAGTGATTAAGTGGGAGAGAGAATCAATAACAATAAAAACAAACATTTATATAGTGCTTGGTATGTACCAGGTACTGTTCTAAGCGTTTACATATATTAAGTCACTTAATCCTCTAGGACAGCGAGATAGGAACTGTTATTGTCTCCATTTTTCCAGATGAAGACAGACAGGTTAAGTCACTTGCCTAAGGTCACACAGTTAGCAAGTGGCTGAGGTAGAATTTGAACACAGATATTCATGCTCACCTTACCTCCTCTTGGAAGAGGGTTGGCGATTCTGGGTAATTGCCTAGATTTGAACACCAGAGAGCATTTGCAGCTTGCTTGATTGTTCAGCTGTGGTGAGTAAGTTGGCACAGATGGGGCAGAGAGATATAGGGCCCCATTTTAAGACCTCTAACTCAGGGGATTCCTCTTAGATACTTTGATACCTTCTCAGTCCAAACCAAGAGAAGTAAATGTTCACATCTTAGCCCACCTTGGGCTTTCCCTCTCGCTTCCAATTTCTAGTGTGAGGAATCCAACCTCAATCCTAGGTAACTGACAGAGTGACCTCACCCTAGACTCTTCCACTCTAGGCTGAAAATGTAGAGATGGCCAGCCACCTCTGGGGTCACCACTACCCTAGGGCCTGCAGCTCTTGCAGCTGCTACCAACCCAGGCCAAGAGAGCTGGTTTTCTGGCCACCAGGCCCAGAGTCTGATAACTCCTCAAAGATACTAGGACTAAATCCACCCTGACCCACATTTCCCAAAGTCATCAGTTCACTCCCACAGTGTAAGCCTCACCTCCACCCTCCCACTGATTTTCACATTGCTATCAGAGTAGTGATAGTACTACTATCCAATCCATCCTTCCAGTTTTTCTCCACCTTCCCGAGTCTTCCACCAGAGCCCTCTTGACCAGCTGCTCCCTAATCAGCATTCTCAACTTCTTTTACCTAACAGAAACCTAGTTCTACCCAGAGGGCTCTGTTTCCCCTGCTGCCTTCTTATGTGAAGGCTGCTTGTTTTCTTGTCCAGTATTTTAGGGTCAGGAGGTAGGGTAGGTGTCTTCCTTGCTCCCCACTACTACTTCTAGACCATTTGTCTTCCTCCCTCTTGCAAAAACTACAGCTCTTTTGAGACTCACATCATATTGATATATCACTCAATCCTGTTCATTGCTGTCATGTACAGACCTCCTGGTCATATCCTCCATAGTGAGTTGAAGTCCTAACCCCCATTACCTGTGAAGGTGACCTTATTTGGAAATAGGACCTTTGTAAATGTAATAAAGTTAAGAGAAGGTCATACTGGATTAGGGTGGGTCCCTGACTGGTGTCCTTATAAGACAAGGGACATTTGGACACAGAGACAGGCACAGAGGGAAGACGGCCATGTGATGACACAGGCAGATAGTGGAGTGATGGGTCTACAGGGCAAGTCAAAGGATGCCAAGGATTGTTGACAATCACCAGAAACTAGGAGAGGTGCATGGGATAGATCCCCCTTAGGGCCCCTGGAAGGAATCAACTCTTCCAACACCTTGATTTAGCACTTCTGGCCTCCAGAACTATTAGAGAATAAATTTCTGTTGTTTTAAGCAAACCATTTTGTGGTAATTTGTTAGAGCAGCCCTAGGAAATGAATACATGCTCTTTCTCAATGACGACTTTGGTTTCTGTCTCACTGGCTTTCATTCTCCCCACTGCAAGTCCTGCCATCATCCTAAGAGACTTCAGTGTCCATGTCGATGATTCAGCCATCACTTGGACCTCCTGCTTCCTAAACATCCTCATCTCTTTCACTCCACCTGAGCCACCTACCTCCATTGTCACAAACTGGATCTGCTCCACTATAAATCAGCAATCTCAGTTGAGCCTTCAATACTGTTTCATAATCCTACTAGGTACTAAATTGTTTTAGTATCTCTCACTCTCCAGAATGACAATTTCAAATCTTCTCCACTCTTTTCTTAAACCTCCAAACCTTGTGTCTCCTCTCTCTCTCTCCCATAGCAGATGACTATGAGAGATAACCTCATCATTTACTTTATCAAAAGATTGAAGCATCAGGCAGGGCCTCTACTTCCCACATTACCTCATCAACATCCTCTGTAGGACTTTCCTCCTGTAATGGTGGGGGAGGTGTCTCTTTTTCTCAGAGGGCAATTCCTTCCACTGGTGTTTGTAGCCTATCCCCTCCCTCCTTCTCACACTATTAACAATCCCTTTTCTCTCCTATGTATTCAACCTCTTTCTCTCAACTACACCCTATCAGTAGCAGGTAAAACAGTCTCTACCATCTTAAAAATAATGTCACCCTCAACTCCACACCCTCCTGCAATTATCAGTCATTCTTCTCCCCTGCCAAAATAAACTCAAAAGAGTTGTCTACATTAACTCCTCAGTCTACTCCAAACATGCTTCCTCCCCATCACTACCCTGAAAGTGCTTTCACTCAGGTCACCAATGACCTTCATGACATTAAATTCAAAGAATTCTTTCAATCATTATCTTACTTGACATCTCAGTGGCATTTGACATTATTGACTGCTTCCTCTTTATTGAGACATTTTCTTCCGTTAGCCTCTTTGTTCTTCTCCTACCTCTCTGAGAATGCCTTATTAGTTTCCTTTGGGGGCTCATTTTTCTCTAACTGGCTTTTCAATGTTGGAGTTCCTCAAATTGCATTATCTTCTCCCCTTATACTCTTTCACTAGGAAATCTTGTCTATGATCATGTTATGTATCCCATATTTATATCTCTACTGAGATGACTGAAACACAACTCAAGTTCAATACACCGAAGACCAAACCTAGGATCTCCTCCTTGAGATCTGGTTCTTTACCAGTGTCCCCTTTTTTGCAGTGAATGGAATCTCCAACTATCCAGTTATGCAATTCAGAAACCTAGGAGTTATTCTCAGCAACCCCTCTCCCTCATATCCAATCCATCACTAAGTTCTGTTTTACCTCTTAAAAGTTTCTTAGTCCATCCACATCTTTCCAATGACAGTGCCAGCCACCACCCTTGTCTACTTTGCAGTCATCTCTCATTTTATCTATTACAGTAGACTGTTCTTCACATATCCATGCTGGCTTCTCTCCAACCCAGAGTGATGTTTTCAAAAGTTAAATCTGATTGTGTTATCATCTTGTATAACAATTCTCCAATAATTTCCTATGACTCCTAAAAGAATAAAGAACTATTTTTTTTAAATTGTTATTTTATTTTATTTATTTGTTTATTTTTAATTTTTGGCTGTGTTGGGTCTTCGTTTCTGTGTGAGGGCTTTCTCTAGTTGCGGCGAGCAGGGGCCACTCTTCATCACGGTGCGCGGGCCTCTCACTATCGCGGCCTCTCTTGTTGCGGAGCACAGACTCCAGACGCGCAGGCTCAGCAGTTGTGGCTCATGGGCCCAGTTGCTCCGCGGCATGTGGGATCTTCCCAGACCAGGGCTTGAACCCGTGTCCCCTGCATTGGCAGGCATGTGGGATCTTCCCAGACCAGGGCTTGAACCCGTGTCCCCTGCATTGGCAGGCGGATTCTCAACCACTGTGCCACCAGGGAAGCCCAAGAATAAAGAACTGTTAATGTGGCCTATGAGATCCTGTAAGATCTTGTCTAAACTTACATCTCTAGCCTCAGCTCACATCACTTTCTCCCTCATGCTCTATGCTCCAGCCATGGTGGCCTTCTTTTAGTTCCAAATATACCATTCATTGTTGGCCACAGGGCCTTTGCACATGCTTTTTCCACTTACTGGAACACTCTCTCTACTTCCCACCTCCATCTGTTTTGCTTGGCTAATCCTACTTAATACTCAGATCTTAGTTCTAGCATTACTTCCTCAAGGAAGGTTTTCTAGACCAGTCCATCTAGGATAGGTCAGGTTCCTTTGTTATATCTCTCAAAGAAATGTCTTCCTTTCTTCACAGTACTTATCTCAGTTGGGCTTCACCCTTATTTGTATGATTCCTTGGTTTATTACTGTCTCAACCACTACACTCCAAACTTCATCAGAGCAGGAGCCATGTCTGTTTTTTTTCTCCCTGTTTATCTAGCAGCAAGTGTAGTGCTTAACATATAGATGGTCAGTATTTGTTGAATGAATGAATGAATGAATGAGTAAGCAAGTGGATGAATAGACACTTCAAGTGAGACCATCCCCTCCCCATTACAGGGATGTGGCCTTGCTCTAACAGATCTGCTAGCATGACTGTGTTTTAATACCAAACATGAACCACACAATGTAGAAACAGAGGGTCTTTCCCTTGTAGTTGCCTCCAGAGGTACTAAATTCTCCTCAGTGAAGGTATCTAAGCAGAAGCTGAATGACTTTCTTGTAGTTAAATAGCTATAAGAAGGCTAGATGACATAAAATTTTTGCCATCCAGGGCTTTATGATTCTAGGGTTTGGTACACAGAAAGGGTAGCTTGAACAAAGAGGATTCAGACACCCTCTGGGATGGAAAAAGGAAAAGACATGGAAGAAACCACTTTAGGATCCTAGCCCCATTGACACCACATTCATTTCCTTCCCTCTCCAAAGAAGTTCTCTTCTAGTCCATATTTGGGAGGACCAGCATTTTTTTCTACATTGAGGATTGCTATGGGCAGTGGATAGAGATTCTTTAACTTCCAAGGCTCTCCCAGTTCTGTCATTCGCTGGCAACCTTGCTTCCAATTTTCATCTTTCCTGCTTAAATTTAAAGCTATTTCCTCATGCTTCTCATAGTAAGGATGGAAGTACACTGTCCCAGCTATATCCAAAGAGTTCTTAATAAAGGTTATTGTTTTGGGCTGGATATAAGTCCCCACATTTCACAGTACAGAGAATTGAGGTGCCATCTGTTATACTGTATGTGGGCTATTCTTGTTATTCGGATGTTAAGGGCCTTGTAAGGTTGAGCTGTTGTTAGACTGTAGGGGTCAAAGCCATGCCTCTCAGTGTAGGGGACTGGCTCTCACCTAAACTGTGGGTTAATAAATGGTATCAATCATAACCTTGAGGATCACCTGAGAAAGAAGTATATTTGTCAGAGAGGGAACCAGGGCTGAGGAGGAGGTCTCTAGGACGTCTGGGAATCAGGTTTCTGTAATATTGGCTGGGAGGGAACCTAGCCCTCAAATACTTCCTCACTGAAGTTGCAGGTGAGAAGTGACCACCCTGTGAACACAGGCCAGGGATAGAGAGGGAAGGGACCAGGCCTCTGACCCTTTGGAGCCTGGATGTAGTACAGACAGTGTGTCAGTCCCAGAGAAGGGTTAGCCATGGTTGGCTCAGAGATGTTGCTGTGGAAGCTGAGCTATTTGGGTTTCTGTCATCGCCCCATGCTTCCCCCAGAGTGCTTCAGGAAGCTCTTTGTGCAAATGCTTCCTGCTGCCTCTGCCGTGCCCAGGAAAAACCAAAGATTGGCTTCGTTGCCCTCATAGGCCAGAGTGTTAAAAAGAGAGTGGCACATGCCTGGAGCTGGGTATGTGGCAGTAGGGTCAATAAGAAAGAGGCAGAGCCCTACCATGGGGCCCACTATAAGGGTCCTGGGAGTGAGAACTTCCCTCCTGCATACTCTCCTTCCCAAGGTCTTCTTTGCTCCAGTCTGAGAGACTCCATGTTCTATTTTGCTAAAGGAGTGACAGTGGTAAGGTCAGAGTGAGACCTAGGGCCCTAAGGAGAAAGGGGAGATTTAATAGACCAGAGTTGGGAGGCAACCACAGCCTCTTCCCTATGGAGATTCTCTTTTCAGTACAATGGGTTTCCCATAATGAGGGAAGTGGTTTCTTTATTCACTGGGTAGTTTCTCATGGGTCAACAAGAAACCTATCTATAGAGACAGAAGTAGATTTTCCAGTTGGCATTGGGCAGATGGGGTCCGTCCAGCACTGCTCTTTAGATCTTCTCTGGAGCCAGCCCCCTAGGCTGGGCAAGGCCTTGGTCAAAAGAAAGGCTCCTGGTCTGGGATCTGGTGTAGATTGCTTGTGAAGACCAGAAAGCCCCTCTTTGCAGCTTCCTGCCTCATCAAGCCATAGGGAGCTGCCTAGTGAAGGTGGTGAAAGGCAGGCCCAGGGAGCAAGGAAGGGCCTCCATCCTCCACAACTCAATACCAAGTTACTGTCTGCCTCACCTTCTGCCACCAGCAGAGCTGAATATAGAAGGGAACTGAGTGGAGGTGGTAAAGCAGCAGAACTGGGCTGAGCAGTAGAGTCCAAGTTTCCCTGGATGCTGGTCCATCCGTGATCTGGAGCTCTGATGGAAGGAAGGCCTGGGTTTCCTAGACTTGGGCTTCCCCCTCAGTCCCTCCCACAACCTGCTCCTGTACCGCTTCTGGCTAGGGGCCCACACCCTGGCATATGCTGCACTTTGGCTCTGTAGCTGTCCTGTCCCCTGGAGGGTCTGTGATTCTCCTCCTTAGTTTTGGGGCATGGTACGGTGATCTAAAAGTTGCCTCTTTCAGCTGGCCTTGTGGGCTCTAGTCTATGGCTCCCACCTTCTTTGGGAAGCAGCACTTTGGTAGTAAAAACAGTACAGACACTGGAGTCAGGCAGGCCTGGTTTTGCCTCCCAGCCCAGTACAAGCCATCAGAGCCTATCAGTTTCCCTATCAGCAAAATGGGAAAAATAGCTACTTCATAAGGTTGTTGTGTAGATAAAATGTCATGATGGCTCTAAAGTGTCTGCTACATGGCCCTTAGTATGTATTAGTCCACCTTGAACTGTTCCTTGTAGGACAAGGTAGGCGTTCCCTTTTCGTCTCTCATCGTGTCTTTATTCTGTTGCTTGAGACACATTCACTAGCAGGTTATTAAGTCTGGTCCTCAGCTAACAAGAAATTCTCAGAGGGAACAATTTCTGTGTATAGCAGAGGCTTGTGGGCTGGGTGCTTGTCTTTATGCCCCTCAGGGCAAACATCCTCCGAGATCCAGAGAAAGGGAGTCTCCGTGCCCTTGCTGCTCAGGTATGAGTGGGACAAATGTGTGTGAGGGGGTGTTAGGGGGAAGTGATTCCCACCCTCAGGATAAAGAATGCAGAGGGAGAAAGCCCCACAGACCTTCTAGTGGCTATCTCAGAAAGGAGTCAGGAGATAGAGCCCAACATCTTCATTCTCAATCTCCTCAATCTGGGAACTTTGGAAGATGGAAGCTTCGCCATTTTATGTTCGTTCCACTGTAACAATTCACCAAACCTAGGATGTGCAACGTGTTGCTTTTGTTACTTCTTTTCTGTTTTGCCTTGGTGGTAGTCGACAGAGCTCTCTACCTGAGGGTTATCTTTGGATTTAGTTTTGGGGGAGTGCCAGGATGACTTTATCTCACTCTTTAGCCAGCCCAAAGGAGAGTTGTGCCCCACCTAAAGGGATGAGTGCCAATGGCAGCTTTACAGAGGAAAGGAAAGGAGGCTGAATCCCTATGTCTTCAGGAAGGAAGCCAGTGGATCTCTTGGAGTTGGTATGAACTTCACACATGGTCTGGGAGCTTAGGAGGAAAAGCACGTGAGGCTTCTGCAAGGTATCCCTCAGGGAAGCTCAGTGCTTTCACAGGTTGATCTAAACTCACATCTGGGCCTGTTTATTCTATCAGCTATGTAGCCTCTTGAGTGGATGCCCTTTGAGGCTCTGATATGTCAGTTATCAGTCTCTCTCTTCCTGTTCTGAAGTCTGAGCTCACCTCTAGACTCTTCCAATAAGGACCTATTTTTCAAGGAGTGCTTCTGGCTTTCAGCTCATTTGTGGGATGTGGATGGCCAATGTCTTCTGAGTTTAGTAACTAATTAAGACTCACCCTCTTCCCCAAGAAATCACTGATGATTCACCCTTTTGGTGTACCCAAGGGGAGGGTGAAACTCTTCTCAGAGTCCCTAAATTGCCTTCTTATAATATCTGGGTACCTTAAATTTATGGACCATAAAAGTAAAAAGATGGCTTTTCCGAGCCAGAGAAACCAACGTGGTAGACATGGAGAAAAGCCATTGCTACAGTGATCTGGGGGTGAAGTTGAGGCAGCTGTTCTGAGCAAGAGTTCTTCTAGGCTGGCAAAGCTCAGCCTAGAGTATCAAAAGTGGGAGAATGTTTCTATGTGTGAGTCAGTTAGGGAGGGAAAGATTTCTGTGCACAGACATAGTAAGGACTGAACTAAATTATATGCAAAGAACGGTCCTCCTCCTTTACTATGCTTTGAACTTCTCTATTGTGGTATTTTGGGTCCCCAAGCCTGTTCCAGTGTTCTGGAGCCTTTCATCTTCTCTGACTTCTCTGGTTGCTCTTTGGACCGCCTCCACCCTCTACATTGGGTTTCATATGAATTGGGCTTCAGGGAGGTAATGCTGCCTAGGACTGAGCTGCCTCGGATTGAGCTGACCCAGCATGACTCCGTGCACAGGAGCAAACAGATTCTAACCCAGGAGTTCTGAGTCTAGGCTAAGGGTTCTGTAAATTGGCCTCTGCTGCCCACCCCCCATGGTAACTGAGGTTACTTTTCCTCACCTGAGGTGACTTGTGAAAAAAGGCTGTCAGACCTCCAAATTACTGGCCACTTTCCCCAGCCCCTTATAGCTACCTCGACCCTCTCTGCAGTGTTGTCATGAATATAGCTCTCTCTTGGGACAGGGGAAAGACACAACTTGGTCAAGTCCTGAGACTGGTAAGGTTCAGGCCATCACTGAGAGGGGCTGCTGCCCACTTTGGCCTGTATCCAGACCCCCCCCACACACATCAGGGCTCTTTTAGGGATGTGGGAAGTGAATGGAGAAAGAAGGTGTTCAAGACACTGGGAATGGGATACTTTCTCTCAGAGCATGCTCAGTCTCAAAATCACCAGCCTGAAGGCCCCTAAGATCCCTGAGCACCCATCTCAAAGTCTAAGAGCATGAGTCTTCCCAAGTATGCCTTGAAGTTAACTCAGGAGCCATGACTTAGCTTCTATCGTTCTTTGCCAGGTAGCTCTGGCAGGTCAGACATGGCCCAGAGCCCAGCTGGCCCACCTTTCACCCTCTGGGCTATGCACACCTTTGGACATTAGGGCGTGGATGGAAGAGGAAGCAGGCTCTTGATCTGATGCAAAAGATGTAGGCTTCTCTGTGGACCCCAGGGAAACGTCCCATTGCTCTCAGAGAGAGTACTACTCTACCTACTGAGCCAGAAAATGAGTTCAAGGCCAAGCCTGACCAGCCAGACAAGTTTGGAGGGTTTATGCCTCTCTGATTATGAGCTGGCAGAGTAAGGATACCACTGGCATCCCACCTCCCAGCTTAAGAATTAGGTGGGGAGAGGGCTCCTAGAAATAGATCTAGCAACTTTCATCCTGGGCTCTAAGGCCATCCCTCAGCATGCTGGGAAACCGCTGCTCATCTTCACTTCTGGCTCCTTCCTTCAGGTATTCCTTATACAAATCCTTCCTGTATCCAAGACCCTTAACCCCATCCCAGAGGCAGAGCTTGACCTATCTAGGGGCAAAGTTAGAAATCTGAAGTCATAATAATAAAGACCTCTAGATGCTTTATATGTATTATTTCATTAATCCTCATAAAAACCTTGTGAAAGAGGAATCATAATTCTTTTATACAGATCCATAAACCAAGGCTCGGAGAGGTGAGATTGCCAGAGTCTCACAGACAGGTCTTGGCGGACTATCTGGCTTTTAAGCCAGGATTCTTATAGAATATCACTCTGCCACCTTTTGTTATTTTAGATCCCTTCCTCTTCCTTACTCTTTATATCCTACTAAATGCCAAATTTATAGATTCTACTTTATAAATAGCTTCTATATCTGCTCCCTCCCCTCTCCCTTTCTCTCCCTCCTCTCTTCCTTTCTCTTGTTTCCTATATTCTCTCTTGTAATTGAAATAAAATTTGCATACAGTGAAATGCACATATCTCAAATGTTATAACTCAGTAAGTTTTTATGAATGTGTACATTGTATTTTTACCACTTTAAATCAAAATATAAAACATTTTTATCACACTTGAAAGTTCTCTAATTTGCACTTTCAGTTAATCCTTGATCCCCATAGGCAACCATGGATATATTTTGTTAGTATTCTAGAATTTCATATAATGGAATAACACAGTATACACTTTTTAGGATTCTACTTATTTTGGTCATATAATGTTTTTATATTCTACACGTTGTGTGTATCAGATATTGATACTTTATCCCCCCCCTTTTTTGGTAACAGCTTTATTGAGATATAATTCACATACTATACAGTTTACCCATAGAACTGTTCACTGGTTTTTAGCATATTTTAAGTATATTCACAGTCATGCAACCATCACCACATCGATTTTAGAACATTTTCATTAATCCAAAAAGAAACCCCAAATCCCTTTGCCATCACCCTTCAGCTCCCCCCACCCCTGCCCCCAGCCCTAAACAACCATTAATCTATTCTGTGTCTCTATAGATTTGCCTATTATGAACATTTCATACAAATGGAATAATATGTTTTTATTGTGACTGACATCTTTCACTTAGCATAATGTTTTCAAGGCTCATTCATGTTTAGCATGTATCAGTAAGTACTTCATTTCTTTTTATGGCCAAATAATATTTCATTGTATGGATATACAACATTTTGTTCATCCTTTCTTCAACTGATGGACATTGGGTTTGTTCCCACCCTTTGGCTAACATGAATAATGCTGCTATGAATATGCATGTACAAGTCTTTGTGTGGACATGTTTTCATTTTTCTTGTTTCATATGGTAACCCCATGTTTACATTTAGAGTAACTGCCAAACTGGGAATGTCTTAATTTTTCCTTCATTTTTGAAAAATAGTTTTGCCATGTATGTTTCTTGGTTGATAATTTTTGTTTCTTTCAGCACTTTGAATATGTCATCCCCACTGCCTTATAGTCTTCATTGTTGTTGATTAGAAGTTAGCTGCTAATCTTATTAGGGCCCCTAGCATGTGATGATTTGTTTTTCTCTTGCTGCTTTCAAGATTTTCTCCTTGTCTTTGTCATTCAACATTTTGACTATGATGTATCTGGGTGTGGCTCTCTTTGTCTTTATTGTACTTGGAGTTTATCAAGCTTTTCAGTGTGTAAGTTAATGTTTTTCATCAAATTTGGGAATTTTTCAGTCATTACCTCTTTGAGTATTTTTCTGTGCTTTTCTCTCTGTCCTTTCCTTCTGGTAGTCCCATTACCTGTATGTTGCTGTATTTAATGATGTCTCACACTTCTCTGAGGCCCTGTTAATTTTTTCTTCTTCCTTTTTTCTCTCTGTTTTTCAGATTGTATAATCTCTAATGATTTATCTTCAAGTTCACAGATTTTTTCTACCAGCTCTAATTACTCTTAAACCCCTGTAGTGAATTTTAAAGTTCCAGTTATTATATTTTTAGCTCCAGGATTTCCATTTGGTTCTCTTAAAAAATAATTCCTATCTCTTTATTGATATTTTCTATTTGATGAGACATTGCCATCATAGCTTACTTTACTTTTTAAATCTTAGTTTCCTTTAGTTCTTTGAACATATCTATAATAGCTGTTTTAAAATCTGTCTGCTAAGTCTGACATCTGGGCTTCTCTACAGGCAGTTTGTATTGCCTACTTTATTTCCTGTTTATGGGTCACACTTTCCTGTTGTTTGCACATCTTGTATTTTTTTTGAAAACTGAATATTTTAGATAATATATTGTAGCAACCCTGGATACTGATTCCCCTGGTCCCTTGGGGGCTCGTTTTTATTGTTGTTTGCTTGTTTTCTTGGTTATGGTTTAGTGACTTGGCTGGACTATTTCAGTGATATCTGTTTCACCCACAGTATGCTGCCTATTCTGTCACTCCTCAGAGGCACAGCCTTGGGCAAGTGCATAGTCTCCTTGAATGCCTGGGCTGGTCTTCCTCTGCCGGTATCCCACCCAGTTGTTAGCCTCAACTAATTGCTAGCTGATTTGTCTGTTGTTTGTGATGATGGCCTGGGGGTATGAATCACTCCATGGTCTAATCTGATTAAAGTAGATTCCCTTTGTAGAAACAGAGTGTTAACCAATGTTTGGGGCTGCTCAGATCCCACATAGGCTCTGTGTCTTTCTGTTAAACTTCTAGGTGGTATACCATTTTGCTTGTTGCTTTGAGTATTCTGGAGCTACTAACCTCCTTTTAATTGTTCACAATCAAGGTCTCCATTGTTTTGAACAACACTCTCAGGCGTGAACTTCCCCATACTCTATTCCAAATAATGTCAGTTCCTTTGAAGAGGGCTACAGAGCTCTCTGTTTAAAAAAATTTTTTTTCTTTCAGTTTTAGTGAGATATAATTGACATGCAGCACTATATAAGTTTAAGGTATACAACATAACGATTTGATTTACATGCATCATAAAATTATTACCACAATAAGTTTAGTGAACATTCATCACCTCATATAGATACAAAAATAAGAAATAAAAAAAGATGTTTTCCTTGTGATTAGAACTGTTAGGATTAACTCTCTTAACAACTTTCAACTATAATATACAGCAGTGCTAATTATATTTATCATATTGTACACTACATCCCTAGTACTCATTTATCTTATAACTAGGAGTTTGTACCTTTGGACTGCCTTCATCCAATTTCCTGTCTCCCCACTCCCTGCATCTGGTAACCACAAATCTGATCTCTTTTTCTACGAGTTTTTTTGTTTGTTTTTGAAGTATAATTGACCTATAACATTGTTTGTTCCTGTTATGCAACATAGTTATTTGATATTTCTGTACATTTCAAAATGATCACCATGATAAATCTAGTTAGCATATATCATTATACAAAGATATTACATATTTATTGACTATATTCCCACACTATATATTTCATACCTGTGACTCATTTATTTTGCAGTTGGAAGTTTGTACCTCTTAATCTCCCTCACTTTTTTCTCTCCTCTTCTCACTGCCCTCCCCTCTAGCAACCACCTGTTTGTTCTCTGAATCTATGACTCTGTTTCTGTTTTGTTATGTTTGTTCATTTGTTTTGTTTATTAGATTCCACATATAAGTGAAATCATACAGTATTTGTCTTTGTCTGATTTATTTAACTTAGCATAATACCCTTTAGGTCCATCCATGTTGTTGCAAATGGCAAGATTTCATTTTTTTGTGACTGAGTAATATTCCATTGTGTGTATATCTACCTATCTATTTATCTATCTCACATCTTTATCCATTCATCTATTGATGGGCACTTAGGTCGCTTCCAATATCTTGGCTATTATAAATAATGCTGCAATGAACATAGGGGTGCGTATATCTTTTCTAATTAGTGGTTTCATTTTCTTCACATAAATACCCAGGAATGGAATTGCTGGATTGTATGGTAGCTCTATTTTTAACTTTTATGAGGAACCTTCATACTATTTTCCATGGTGGCTGCACCAATTTACATTCCCACCAACAGTGTACGAAGGTTCCCTTTTCTCCACATTCTTGCCAACGTTTGTTATTTGTTGTCTTTTTGATGACAGCCATTCTGACAGGTATGACATGATATCTTATTGTGGTTTTGATTTGCACTTCCCTGATGATTAGTGATGTTGAGCATCTTTTCATGTGCCTGTTGGCTAGCTATATGAATTCTTAGGGTTTTTTTCCTTTGCGTTTTTAAAAAAATGTATTTATTTTATTTTTTTTAAATGTATTTATTTTATTTTTTTGGCTGTGTTGGGTCTTAGTTGCGGCATGTGGGATCTTCGTTGTGGCATGTGGGATCTTTCATTGTGGTGCACGGGCAAGCTTCTCTCTAGTTGTGGCATGCAGGCTTAGTTGCCCTGCGGCATGTGGGATCTTAGTTCCCCAACAAGGGATCAAACCCACGTCCTCTGCATTGGAAGGCGGATTCTTAACCACTGGACCACTAGGGAAGTCCCCCTATGAATTCTTTGGAAAAATATCTGTTCAGGTCTTCTGTCCGTTTTTTAACCAGGCTATTTGCTTCTTTGATGTTGAGTTGTTGTATGAGTTCTTTGTATATTTTGGATATTAACCCCTTATCAGATTTATCATTTGAAATGATTTTCTCCCATTCAGTAGGTGGCCTTTTCATTTTGTTGATAGTTTTCTTCACTGTGCAAAAGCTTTTTAGTTTGATATAGTCCCATTTGTTTATTTTTGCTTTTGTTTCCCTTCCCTGAGGAGACATATGCCCCAAAATATTACTAAGACCAGTGTCAAAGAGCATACTGCCTATGTTTTCTTCTAGAAGTTTTATGGTTTCAGGTCTTACAGTTAAGTCCTCAATCCATTTTGAGTTTATTTTTGTGCATAGTGTGAGAGAGTAGTCCAGTTTGATTCTTTTGCATTTAGCTGTCCAGTTTTCCCAACACCATTTATTGAAGAGGCTGTCTTTTCCCCATTGTATATTCTTGACTGCTTTGTTGTAGATTAATTTCCCATGTAAGTGTGAGTTCTCTGTTCTTATGGTCTGTCTCTCTCTTGGGCAGAAACTCTGTGTCCTTATACAGGAGTTAGGGGTGTGGGCACTGGCCTGATTCTTCTGCTACTGTGACACTACTACTCTATGAGCAGGGCTCACAGCTGAGACAGTAGTCCCTTTTGAACTTGCCCCTTTACCCTGTAAACAAGCTGGAACAAGGGCATTTGAGACCGAACTTTCTCAGCCTGTCATGCCTGGAGTCAAGCTTCTGCCTTATCAATGGAGATTGGGTTGGGGAAAGGAGACTGGTCCTCTTGGCAGTGTTTGCCCAAAGTAGAGCTTCTGAAATATGAATCTTGGAGGAATGAGAGATGCTGTTGACTTGCCCCTCCAAAGATGAAACCATAGTGCCAGACTGGGAGCTAGATGAAGAGAGAGGCTTGTCTTCTTGGACACACGTGACTGGTGTAGGAGCTGGGGTGTTGATAAGGAAGTGTGTCATGACTCAAAGGCCACAGACTCTGTCACACCTTTTTTCGAATAGATGTTTCTCCATTTGGTGTATACCTTTAGAACAGTTTCCAGAGACTTTAAATGGTTGTTTTAAAAATAATTTTCATCATTGAGATTGTTGTTTCTCTGGGGAGAGAGCTCGCAGCATTCCTCATGCTGCAATTCTGGAAGTTGATATCCTTTATTCCTTTTTATTGCTGAATAATATTCCATAATATTATCATGTACCCTCTACCCAGTTTTCCCCAAGGGTGACAGCTTGCTAAACTATAGTACAACATCATAACCATGGTATTAACATTGTTATAACCCACCAATTTTCTTCAGCTTTCCTCAGTTTTGCTTGTATTCATGTGTGTGTGTGTGTGTCTGTCTGTCTGTCTGTATGTGTATGTGTTTAATTCTATGCTGTTTTATCACACGTGTAGGTTCATGTATTCACCTCCAAAGTTAAGACATGGAACAGTTCCATTACCATGAGGATCTCTTATGTTTTCCTTTTATAAACATACCCACCACCCTCCTACTTCCATGCCTCTCCCTAATTCCTGATGACCACTAATCTGTTTTTTAACTCAATAATTTCATCATTTCAAAAGTGCTATATAGATGGAATCCTACAGTAAGTAACCTTGCAGGGTTAACTTTCTTTTCACTCAACATAATTCCTGCAGATTTATCTAAGTAGTTGTTTTTATCAATAGTTTGTTTCTTTTTATTGTTCCACAATATGGGTGTACCACAGTCTGTTTACCCATTCACCTGACGAAGGATATCTAGATTGTTTCTAGTTTTTGGCTACTATGATATTATGAACATTTGTGTACAGGTTTTTGTGTAAACATAAGTTTTCATTTCTCTTGGGTTAATGCCCAAGAGTGCAATTGCTGGGTCATGTGGTCATTGTATGCTTAATTTAAAAAAGAAACTACCAGTCTACTTTCCAGGGTGGTTTTGCTATTTTACATTTCCATCAGCAATATATGAGTGATCCAGTTTCTCTGCATCCTTGCTAGCATTTGGTGTTTTCACTATTTTTTATTTTAGCCATTCTGATAGGTATGTTGTAATAACTCACTATGGTTTTAATTACCATTTCCCTAATGATGTGCTTATTTGCCCTTGTATACAATCTTTAGTAAAATGTCTATTCATGTTTGTTGCACATGTTCTAATTGGATGGTTTGCTTTTTTAATTATCGAGTTTTGAGAGTTCTTTATATATTCTAGATAGGAATCCTTTGTTGGATATGTGCTTTGCAAATAACATTCCCAGTCTTTGATTTTTCATCCTCTTAAAGGTCTTATGCAGAGCAATAGTTTTTAATTTTGATGAAATTCAATTTATCAGTTTTTCCTTTTATAGACTGGGCTTTTGGTGTTTATTCGTGATGTGCCTTGGTTTGGATTTCTTTGGGTTTATCCTTTGTGGTGTTCACTCAGCTCCTTGCATGGGTAAGTTTATGTATTACACCAATTTTAGGAAGTTTCAAACATTACTTTTTAAAATACTCTTTCAGTTGCATTCTCATTCTCTTCTCATTTTGGGACTGTGATGAAAAGAATGTTGGATTTTTGTTATTGTTCCTCAGGCATCTGAGATTCTCTTCATTTTGTTTTTAATCCTTTTTGTCTCTGTTGTTCAGATATGGTAAATTCTACTGACCTGTCCTCAAATTTACTGATTTTATCCTCTGTCATCTCCTCTCTACTGTTGAGCCTATGAGGCAAGTTTTAAATTTCTGTATTGTTTTTCCAGTTCCATAATTTCCAGTTTTTTGTAACTTCCATTTATTTTCTGGGATTTTCTATTTTTTTACTTGTTTCCAGTGAATGTGTAACTGCTTGTTGAAGCATTTTTATGATGGCTGTTTTATGATCCTTGACAGATAGTTCCAACATCTGATTCATCTTGGTGTTGGTGTTATTTGATTGTTTTTTCTCTTCACATTGTGATTTTTCTGGCTCTGATTCTTTTTATGAAGACCCAGATGATTTTTTATTGTATCTTGGACATTTTGGCTATTATGTTGAAAGACTCTGGGTCCTATTTAAATCTTTTATTTTAGCAGGCAGTTCATCCTGTTTAGGTATAGCACACTGGTCCTGGCCTGCTTTTGTAGGCTCTGGTTCCAACGATAATTTAAGTTTCATAGCCTTTGCTATTCTCTCTTCATCTGCTTGGTTTATCTGGTGCTGCTTGGGTTCCCATTGTTCTCTGATGGGGCGGAAGCTCTTTTCCCAGTTCAGGCTGCCTAGTGCATGTATTATAGGTGGAGAAAGGGATTCTCTACTCACAGGGAAGAAGAATGCTTCCTGGTCCAAGCCACTTGTGATGGGGTCCCTCTCGCCACTGGCCTTGCCTCTCACCTATTTTGGAGGGAAGTCTCTGGCTCTGTGGGAGAGGGAGATTGCTTTCTGGCCAGGTGCTTCTTGTGGCAGGATTGCCCTCCGTCTGTGGGAGACTGAGTGGTTTCAGGCACAGACAGCTTGTTGCAATGGGATTTTCCTTGTTGGTACCCCTGAGCTGCCATGTTTCATGTCCCTGGTTGGAGCAGAGGAGTCTCAGGCCCATGGGTACAAATAAGTTTCCAGGTCTAGGTCATTTGTTATGGTGGGGTACCCCTTGCTGATGCTGTCTGGCCACATATTGTCTCTCTGTGGGGGAGGAGATTCTTGGACCTGGTGTGGAAGTAGAAGCTTGCTCTGGCCATTTATTGCCAGAGTTGATCCCCATTAATCCCCCTTACCAGTGCTGCTAAGATCACTTGTGTTTGTTACTAGGGCTCTCGTTCCATCTGGGAAAGAAATGAACCTACCTGGCTTCCTTGTGTTGCTAGGTTGGAGGTCAGTTATGATAGGCCTGGGTCAACATCTGTTTGGTAGGAGATCATTAGCTGCCCTGCTGATGTGCCTTTCTTCAAGTCCTTGGCTCTCTAAACAGTTCACTGTCCTCTTTCCACCTTTCATAGTTCTCTTTTTATTGTCTCATGTGTTGTTTCTAGGATTTCTAATTGCAGCAAAGAGAACAGGGATGAATTAGTCTACATCATCATGTCTGGTGTCATGGAAATCTAGGTAACTTTTAAAGAGAACCAAATACATTTTTCAGAATGAAAAATGTAATTGTTAATTTAAAATATTCAATGGATAGGTTAAATAGCAGATTAGACAAATAAAGAGACCGTTAGTGATCAGAAAAGTAGATCTGAAGAAATTGTTCAGAATGCAGCAGAGAGAGAGAAAGTGATAGGAATTATAAGTGAGAAATTAAAAGATATGGATGATAGAATGATAAAATCTAACATAAATCTAATTGCATTTCTAGATGGAGAGAATGCAGAAAATGAGAGAGAAACAAAATTCAAAGAAAAATTGCTAATTTCCCTTTATTGATGAAAGACATGAATACTTAGATTCGGTAATTACAACAAATCCCAGGCAGAACAAATACAAAGAAAGCTATGTAGAGACACATTGTGGTAAAAAGATAGAGAATGTCTGAAAAGGGACCAAACAGAAATAAGGAATTATTTCCAAAGGAATGACTATTAAACTGAGAGCAGACTTCTCAAAAGCAACAAAGTCAGAAGATAGAGGGATAATACTTTCAAAGTGTCAAGGGAAAATATCTGTCAATCTAGAATATTCATCCTTGAAAAGCTAATATTGATAAATAAGAGCTAAATAAAGACTTTTTCAGATATGTAAAATCAGATGCTCACTAAAGGATCTTCTCAAACAAATTTCCAGAAAAAAGAATGAGATGAAAAAAAGAATAATGAGCAAAGAAACTTAGATAAACATAAACAACTATTACCTATGTGAAACAATATAGTGACTGAGTTGGGGAGTTTTAAAAAGGGTGGGATTAAATTACTGGACAACAATAAGCTGAGGGGGTGATCAACATTAAAGCATTAGAAGATCCTTGTATCATTTGGGAGAAAGGTAGAGATGCTGATTGAATTTAGACTTGGTTCATTTAAGTATGAATACTGAAATTTAAGTGTAACTACTAAAAGAATAGAAATGGAGCACAGAACATACCATCCAGTAGAGGGAAAAATTGAACAAGAAAACCTCAATTACTTGTAAATAAGACAGAAAAGGAGAAAAAAGAAGCATAAAAAAAACAGAGTAAATATAAAACATTAAATTAGATGGTATGAATAAATAAAAAGTATGTCAGTGATCAAAACATGTAATTAGCTGAAATCCGCCAAAGTACTGAAATTTCAAATTGATAATTAATTTTTTTCAAAATCCAGTTGTATATTGTTACAAAGACATACCTAAAACATAAAGACCATATACTCTGGTCACAGTGCAATTAAATTAGAAGTCAATAGCAAAAAAGTAACTTTAAAAAATATAGAGAATTTTTTTAACATTTTTATTGGAGTATAATTGCTTTACAATGGTGTGTTAGTTTCTGCTTTATAACAAAGTGAATCAGTTATACATATACATATGTCCCCATATCTCTTCCCTCTTGCATCTCCCTCCCTCCCACCATCCCTATCCCACCCCTCTAGGTGGTCACAAAGCACCGAGCTGATCTCCCTGTGCTATGCAGCTGCTTCCCACTAGCTATCTATTTTACATTTGGTAGTGTGTATATTTCCATGCCACTCTCTCACTTCATCCCAGCTTACCCTTCCCCCTCCCTGTATCCTCAAGTCCATTCTCTACATCTGCACCTTTATTGCTGTCCTGTCTCTAGGTTCTTCAGAACCATTAAAAAATATATAGAAATTTTAAAAAAGATGTTTGATTAACTCATGGATCAAAGAAGGAGCCATAATGTAAATTAGAAAATATTTGTAACTGAATGCTAATAAAAATACCTCACATCAAAATCTGCAGAATTCAACAAAGGAATAGTGTACTTAGAGACAGATTTATAGCCTAAAGTACCTTTATACAGAAATAAGAAAGAATGAGCATTTATACATTAAGTGCCCAACTTAGGAATTTAGAAAGGAAAAAATGAAATAAAGCCAAAGAAAGTAGAAGGAAAGAAATAACAAAGATAAGAGCAGGAATTAATAAAATTGAAAATGAAGCTATAATGGAGAGGATTTAACTACCAAATTGATAATTGAAAAGATTAGTTCTTTGGAAATAGATAAACCTTTGACAATGCCAGTCAATTAATAAAGAAATAAGGGGGAAAAAAATGAAAGAAGGAGGATTTCCCTGGTGGTCCAGGGGTTGAGAGTTTGTCTTGCAGTACAGAGGATGCCTGGTTGGGGAACTAAGATCCCACATGCCACAGGGCAACTAAGTCCATGCCCTGCAACTACAGAGCCCATGTGCTCTGGAACACGAGCGCCACAACTAGAGAGAAGCCTGCACACCACAACAAAAGATCCTGTGTGCTGAAACAAAGACCTGACACGGCCAAAAATTAAATAAATAAATATTTTAAAAAATGAAAGAAGCTTCACAACTAGAAATACAGAAAACATTAAAAATAATGTTATTACCATGAACTATTTTATGACAATAATCTGAAATCTTAAACAAAATGGACAATATTCTGGGCAAATATAATTTAACAAAAATGACTGCAGAAGAAATAGAAAACCTGAATAGACCTATAAGCCTTAAAGCAATGAGTCAAAAGTAGAATTCTACCACACTCCTCACTCCAAATCTCACAACCCAGATGATTTCACAGGTGAGTTCTCTCCACATTCAAGAAGCAGATGAATCCAATCTCACACAAAACTTGTTCAGGGAACAGAAAAATTCTCCCCCAGTTCATTTTATGGGGCTTTATAACCTTGGTAACAAAATTGACAAGAACATTTAAAAAATGGAAAAATAGGGCTTCCCTGGTGGCGCAGTGGTTGGGAATCTGCCTGCCAATGCAGGGGACACGGGTTCGAGCCCTGGTCTGGGAAGATCCCACATGCCGCGGAGCGACTAAGCCCGTGAGCCACAATTGCTGAGCCTGCGCGTCTGGAGCCTGTGCTCCGCAACGGGAGAGGCCACGATAGTGAGAGGCCCGCGCACCGCGATGAAGCGTGGCCCCCACTTGCCACAACCAGAGAAAGCCCTCGCACAGAAACGAAGACCCAACACAGCCATAAATAAATAAATAAATAAATAAAATTTAAAAAAAAAAAAAAGGAAAAATAATAGGTCAATCTCTCATATGATCATAACAAAAATCCTATACAAAATATAGTATCTCTGTGGAGAAAATGTTAAAACTTTGTTGAAAAATATTAAAGAGATCTAAATGAATAGAGAGGTATGCCATATTCATGGATAGAAACACACAATATTGTAAATGTCCGTGATCTCCCAAATTAATCTATAAATTCAATACAATTCCAGTCAGAATCCCAACCAGGTTTTTCTTGGTGTAACTTAAAAAGCTGATTATAAATGTTATATCAAAAAGCAAAGGGCCAAGATTAGCAATAATCCTTTAAGATAGGTAGGTTTTGTGCCTATTTCATATATGAGAAAACTGAGGCACAGAATGGTTAAGTAATTTGGTCAGGGTCACATAGCCAGTAAGCAGCAGGACCAGAGCTCAAACCCAGGAAATTTGGCTCCAGATTCCACACTTTTAAAATCCACACTAGGGAATTCCCTGGCGGTCCAGTGGTTAGGACTCTGCACTTTCACTGTTGAGGGTGCAAGTTCAAGCCCTGATTGGGGAACTAAGATACTGCAAGCCATGCAGCCAATCAATCAATCAATCAATCAATCAATTTTTAAAAAGGAAAAAAAAATAAAATCCACACTAGATAATTTTGAAGAACAATTTGGGGGGGTTCACTCTGCCTCATATTAAGACTGACTAGAGCTATAGAGATTTAGAGAGTGGTATTGGTACAAGAGAAGACAAATAGGCCAATGGAACAGAATAGAGAATCTAGAAATAGATACAAAAGACCTGTCCTAACAAGGAAGCTATAATTAAAATTCATTCATTCAACAGATGTTTATGAAGCATCAACTATGTGGTAGGCACTAGAAATATAGCAATGAATAAGAGACAAATCTCTTCTCTCGTGGAGTTTACATTTTAGTGGAGGAAGACAGAAAATAAATATGTAAAGCTATAGAATATCCTAAGTAGTTTGCCATAGTGAAGTGGGTGCTATTGTGGCAGCAGGAAACAGTGAAATCAGGAGAAGCCCATGAGCCCTGTGGAACATATTGCTGTAGGTAATGTTGAGGCAGTGGGAGGAGTGGTTGATAATTTCAGAGATCTGGCATGGGGCCAGTAGTAGCTTCTCTATTTTAGATTAAGATTGGCTGGGCAGGTGGGGCAGGAGGAGAGCCAGGCCAGGTTCCCTAAATGTTCAGCACCCCCATCGTGATGAGCAGTGTTTGGCAACAGAGATGCTTCCTTCAGGGTGTCGTCGGCAGCCTGGACCTTTCCCAAGGCATTGACCTAGTGGTGACAGGTAGTGCAGGAAAGTGACAGCAATGGCATGCTCATTATTGAGGCCATGGGATTCTGGGTGAAGCATAATGGTCATACAGGACATTTGGGTCAGCCTTTGAATGAAGGCACTAGGATATCATGTGGTACAAGCAGGGGAGTGTCCTGTTAGATTTAGATATGAAGCCACCAAACATCCCTGTGGATTATATTCAGAATTTCTACTGTCCACAGAAATGAACTTCTGGAATAGCATTGTGGCAGGAATTTCTTTTTTTTTTTTAAGACTTGGAGATAATTTTTAAAAATTGAGGTATAGTTGAGTTACAATGTTGTGTTAGTTTCAGGTGTACAGCACAGTGATTCAGTTATATATATATATATATTTCTTTTTCAGATTCTTTTCCATTATAGGCTATTACAAGACATTGAATATAGTTCCCTGTACTATACAGTAGGTCTTTGTTATTTATCTATTTTATATATAGTAATGTGTATCTGTTAATCCCAATTCCCAATTTATCCCTCCCACTTTTCCCCTTCGTAACCATAAATTTGTTTTCTATGTCTGTGAGTCTGTTTTGTAAATAAGTTTATTTGTATAATTTTTTTACATTCAACATATAAGTGATATCATATATTTGTTTTTCTCTGTCTGACTTACTTCACTTAGTATGATAATCTCTAGGTCCATCCATGTTGCTGCAAATGACATTCTTTCTTTTTTATGGCTGAGTTATATTCTATTGTGTATATGTACCACATCTTCTTTATCCATTCCTCTGTCGATGGACATCTAGGTTGCTTCCATGTCCTGGCTATTGTGAATAGTGTGGCAGGAATTTCAACCATACTGACCTCTTTGTTTTTTCAAACATACTTTATCATTTTTACCTCAAAGCCTTTGTGCTTGCTGTAATAATCTTCTTTCATACATTTGTGGTATTTCAACTCAAATATCACCTCTTTAAGATAGGCCTTCTCTGACTACCCTATGTAAAGTGAACCCTCAGTCACTCTCTATCACATCCCATTGCTTAATAATCTTCTTAACACTTACCACTATCTAAAGTTATCTTGTGTATATGTTTGCTAGTTTACTTTTCTATTTTCTACTCATATGTAATCTCTGTGAAGACAGAAACCACTTCTTTTTGGATCACTACTTTATCCCCATATAGTAAATGCTCAATAAATATTTGTTGAGGAAAGAAGGAAGGAAGGAAATGTATCTGCCAGGGGAGCAAAAGATAACTTGTCCTAGTGGAACAAGAATTTGAAGCCCTCTCTGTTGATCCTTTGGATAGATTTCAGCCTAATGTCCGTGCTTGATTGTTGCCATTAGCTGAAACCAGAAAGCAAGGACTCAAAGCTTTCTGGTCATAGAATTTACCAGGGTGAACCTGTAACACTGCCTCCACAACTCTGGTTTCTGAGAGAGGGCATTTCTCTCTATCCCCCCTCATCTCCACCACCTCCACTCCCTGCTTGTGGTTCTGGTTGTCTGGCTGCCTAGGAAGACATCATACTTCTGGCATGAACTGAATTTCTCTTTTTCCTTAGGTGTTTTCAATTGCCATGATTTAAAAACTATGTAATGTGATTAACACTTTTAATGATTTGTCTTGATGGGATGATTGTTTGTTATGTAAAATTGGGCAAAGGGGCAACTGAGTCCATTAGTCCTTTTTTTACATTGAATATTTCATTAAATACATTTTATTTCTTCTTCTTTCTTTCTTTCTTTCTTTTTTTCTTTCCTTTTCTTTTCTTTTTTCTTCCTTCCTTCCTTCCTTCCTTCCTTCCTTCCTTTCTTTCTTTCTTCTTTCTTTCTTTCTTTCTTCCTTCCTTCCTTCCTTCCTTCCTTTCTTCCTTCCTTCCTTCCTTTCTTTCTTTCTGTCTTTCTTTCTTTCTTTCCTTCCTTCCTTCCTTCTTTCTTTCTTTCTTTCTCAGTATTGTGTTTGTAGTAACAAAATGGTAAGATTATATGTAAAATCTAAACTACATGCTCTGGAAACATTTTTTTTTCACATGCATTTGGCTTAAAAGGGTAGGTGTATGAACACTTTCTGAATACAACACAGCCAAAATTTTTGTAAATCCATTTATTTTCCATTTTCATATTTGTGCTATATAGCCAAATAACATTTTAGATAAAATTGATTGACTCAATATAAACTGTTACAGTGCATACTGATTGTATATAAAAACCTTATATATGACAAGTTAAAAAAAAAAGAAAAACAGTGATGTTCTATGGTGTGAATGGTAGAGGATTGAGAAAGGGGATGCTCAAGGTAATTCTTGTAATAGGTACTGTTGACTATTCCAAGTCACTGTTTTGAATACTTTGTATTAATTCATCTAAATGTTGAACAATCCTATGAAGTATGTACTATTGTTATCATTGTCATTTTACATGTGGGGGAATGGTAGCATAGACATATCAAGTTACTTGTCCAATGTCACACAGTTGGGAAATGGTGGAGCTAGAATTTGATCCCAGGCAGTCTGACCCCAGAGACCTTTCTCTAAGCCACTACACTGGTAGTCTTCATTGCTAATAATTCTCCTTCCCACTTGGGATAATTGCCCTCAGCTGGAGACAGATGCTCAGGGGAGAAAGTAATGGGAACTTGGATCCTCTAGGGACAAAGAAGTCTCCAACCCTTGGAAGTCTCTGTTTCAATGAATGTGTGTGGGAGGTGTATGTATTAATGCATATATACATATTTATGCAAACTCATTTATTAATCCCTGCCTCAATAGCTACATATACATCAATAATATAGATTAGAAAATGTAATGGTGAAAAAATTCAATTGCCAATAGCAATAGCAAGCATAGAATGCCTAGGAATATAAATTTTACAAAAGTTTAAGACATGTATATGGAAAGTATAAATACCTAGGAATATAAATTTAACAAAAAAGTGCAAGACCCATATGAAGAAAAGTATAAAATTCTACGGAGAAATATAAAAGACTTTGATAAATAGTGAAACATACCTTGTTCTTAGGTAGGAAGACTCAATATTGTAAAAGTTGCCCATTCTCTCATAATTAAACTATACATTCTCCCAATGAAAATTCCAAGAGTTTTGGGGGTTGTTTTTATTTTTTTGAAATTTAAAAAATTATTCTGAAGTTTATCTGGAAGAATAAATATTAAGGAGTAGCAAGGAAATTCTGATAAATAAAACTAAGAGAGGATTTACCCTACCAGATATTAAAATTTATTACAAAGTTACAATAATTAAGATACTGTAGCATTATCCTAGGAATAGAGAGACAGATCAATGGAATCAAAATAGAAAATCCAGGGAGGAGCTTCAGGATGGCAGAAAAGTAAAACGTGGAGATCACCTTCCTCCCCACAAATACATCAGAAATACATCTAAATGTGGAACAACTCCTACAGAACACCTACTGAATGCTAGAAGAAGACCTCAGACCTTCCAAAAGCCGTGTGCATGACAGGCTCTTGGTGCACCAGCCGGGCATCAGGGCTGTGCCTCTGAGGTCGGAGAGCCAAGTTCAGGACATTGGTCCACAAGAGACCTCCCAGGTCCATGTAATATCAAACAGTGAAAACCTTCCAGAGATCTCCATCTCAATGCCAAGACCCAGCTCCACTCAATGACCAGCAAGCTAGAGTGCTGGACACCCTATGCCAAACAACTAGCAAGGCAGGAACACAACCCCACCCATTAGCAGAGAGTCTGCCTGACATCATAATAAGGCCACAGACACCCCAAAACACACCACCAGACGTGGACCTGCCCACCAGAAAGACAAGATCCAGCCTCATCCACCAGAAAACAGGCACTAGTCCCCTCCACCAGGAAGCCTACACAACCCACTGAACCAACCTTAGCCACTGGGGGCAGACACCGAAAACAACGGGAACTATGAACCTGCAGCCTGCGAAAAGGAGACCACAAACACAGTAAGTTAAGCAGTATGAGAAGACAGAGAAACACACAGCAGATGAAGGAGTAAGGTAAAAACCCACCAGACCTAACAAATGAAGAGGAAAGAGGCAGTCTACCTGAAAAAGAATTCAGAATAATGATAGTAAAGATGATCCAAAATCTTGGAAATAGAATGGAGAAAATACAAGAAACGTTTAGCAAGGACCTAGAAGAAGTAAAGAGCAAATGAACAGTGATGAACAAAACAATATATGAAATTAAAAATTCTCTAGAAAGGATCAATAGCAGAGTAACTGAGGGAGAAGAATGGATAAGTGACCTGGAAGATAAAATAGTGGAAATAACTACTGCAGAGCAGAATAAAGAAAAAAGAATGAAAAGAGTTGAGGACAGTCTCAGAGACCTTTGAGACAACATTAAACACACCAACATTCGAATTATAGGGATCCCAGAAAAAGAAGAGAAAAGAAAGGGACAGAGAAAATATTTGAAGAGATTATAGTTGAAAACTTCCATAATATGGGAAAGGAAATAATCAAGTCCAGGAAGTGCAGAGAGTCCCATACAGGATAATTCCAAGGAGAAACACACCAAGACACATATTAGTCAAACTATCAAAAATTAAATACAAAGAAAAAATATTAAGCAGCAAGGGAAAAACAACAAATAACATACAAGGGAATCCCTATAAGGTTAACAGCTGATCTTTCAGCAGAAACTCTGCAAGCCAGAAGGGAGTGGCAGGACATATTTAAAGTGATGAAGGGGAAAAACCTACAATCAAGATTACTCTACCCAGCAAGGATCTCATTCTATTTGATGGAGAAATTCAAAGCTTTACAGACAAGCAAAAGCTAAGAGAATTCAGCACCACCAAACCAGCTTTACAACAAATGCTAAAGGAACTTCTCTAGGCAGGAAACACAAGAGAAGGAAAAGACCTCGAATAACAAACTCAAAATAATTAAGAAAATGGTAATAGGAACATACATATCGATAACTACCTTAAATGTAAATGGATTAAATGCTCCAACCAAAAGACATAGACTGGCAGAATGGATACAAAAACAAGGCCCATATATATGCTGTGTACAAGAGACCCACTTCAGACCTAGGGACACATACAGACTGAAACTGAGGGGATGGAAAAAGATATTCCATGCAAATGGAAATCTAAAGAAAGCTGGAGTAGCAATTCTCATATCAGACAAAATAGACTTTAAAACAAAGACTATTACAAGACACAAAGAAGGACACTACATAATGATCAAGTGATCAATCCAAGAAGAAGATATAACAATTGTAAATATTTATGCACCCAACATAGGAGCAGCTCTATACATAAGGCAAACACTAACAGCCATAAAAGGGGAAATCGACAGTAACACAATCATGGTAGGGGACGTTAACACCCCACTTTCACTAATGGACAGATCATCCAAAATGAAAATGAAATGAAAATAAATAAGGAAACACAAGCTTTAAATGATATATTAAACAAGATGGACTTAATTGATGTTTATAGGACATTCCATCCAAAAACAACAGAACACACTTTCTCCTCAAGTGCTCATGGAACATTCTCCAAGATAGATCATATCTTGGGTCACAAATCAAGCCTTGGTAAATTTAAGAAAATTGAAATCGTATCAAGTATCTTTTCTGACCACAATGCTATGAGACTAGATATCAGTTACAGGAAAAAATCTTTAAAAAATACAAACACATGGAGGCTAAACAATACAGTACTTCATAACCAAGAGATCACTGAAGAAATCAAAGAGGAAATCAAAAGATACCTAGAAACAAATGACAGTGAAAACATGACAACCCAAAACCTATGGGATGCAGCAAAAGCAGTTCTAAGAGGGAAGTTTATAGCAATGCAATCCTACCTTAAGAAACAAGAAACATCTCAAATAAACAACCTAACATTACACCTAAAGCAATTAGAGCCAGAACAAAAAAACCCGAACGTTCGCAGAAGGAAAGAAATCATAAAGATCAGAGCAAAAATAAATGAAGAAGAAATGAAGGAAACAATAGCAAAGATCAATAAATCTGAAAGCTGGTTTTTGAGAAGATAAACAAAATTGATAAACCGTTATCCAGACTGATTAAGAAAAAAAGGGAGAAGACTCAAATCAATAGAATTAGAAATGAAAAAGGAGAAGTAACAACTGATACTGCAGAAATAGAAAGGATCATGAGAAATTACTACAAGCAACAATATGCCAATAAAATGGACAACCTGGAAGAAATGGACAAATTCTTAGAAATGCACAACCTTCCAAGACTGAATCAGGAAGAAATAGAAAATATGAACAGAGCAATCACAAGCACTGAAATTGAAACTGTGATTAAAAATCTTCCAACGAACAAAAGCCCAGGACCAGATGGCTTCACAGGTGAATTCTATAAAACATTTAGAGAAGAGCTAACACCCATCCTTCTCAAACCCTTCCAAAATATAGCAGAGGAAAGAACACTTCCAAACTCATTCTACGAGGCCACCATCACCCTGACACTGAAACCAGACAAAGGTGTCACAAAGAAAGAAAACTACAGGCCAATATCACTGAACATAGATGCAAAAATCCTGAACAAAATACTAGCAAACAGAATCCAACAACACATTAAAAGGATCATACAACATGATCAAGTGGGGTTTATCCCAGGAATGCAAGGCTACTCCAATATACGCAAATTAACCAATGTGATGCACCATATTAACAAATTGAAGGAGAAAAACCATATGATCATCTCAATAGATGCAGAGAAAGCTTTCCACAAAATTCAACACCCATTTATGATAAAAACCCTCTAGAAAGTAGGCATAGAGGGAACCTTCCTCAACTTAATAAAGGCCATATATGACAAACCCACAGCCAACATCATTCTCAATGGTGAAAAACTGAAACCATTTCCACTAAGATCAGGAACAAGGCAAGGTTGTCCACTCTCACCACTATTATTCAACATAGTTTTGGAAGTGTTAGCCACAGCAATCACAGAAGAAAAAGAAATAAAAGGAATCCAAATCGGAAAAGAAGAGGTAAAGCTGTCACTGTTTGCAGATGACATGATACTATACATAGAGAATCCTAAAGATGCTACCAGAAAACTACTAGAGCTAATCAATGAATTTGTTAAAGTAGCAGGATACAAAAGTAATGCACAGAAATCTCTTGCATTCCTATACACTAATGATGAAAAATCTGAAAGAGGAATTAAGGAAACACTCCCATTTACCATTGCAACAAAAAGAATAAAATAGCTAGGAATAAACCTACCTAAGGAGACAAAAGACCTGTATGCAGAAAACTGTAAGACACTGATGAAAGAAATTAAAGATGATACAAATACATGGAGAGATATACCATGTTCTTGGATTGGAAGAATCAACGTTGTGAAAATGACTCTACTACCCAAAGCAATCCACAGATTCAATGCAATCCCTGTTAAACTACCAGAGGCATTTTTCACAGAAATGGAATAAAAAATTTCACAATTTGTATGGAAACACAAAAAAAACCCCGAATAGACAAAGCAATCTTGTGAAAGAAAAAGGGAGCTGGAGGAATCAGGCTCCCTGACTTCAGACTGTACTACAAAGCTACAGTAATCAATACAGTATGGTACTGGCACAAAAACAGAAATATACATCAATGGAACAGGATGGAAAGCCCAGAGAGAAAGCCAGGCACATATGGTCACCTTATCTTTGATAAAGGAGGCAAGAATATTCAGTGGAGAAAAGACAGCCTCTTCAATAAGTGGTGCTGGGAAAACTGGACAGCTACACATAAAAGAATGAAATTAGAACACTCCCTAACACCATACACAAAACTAAACTCAAAATGGATTAAAGACCTAAATGTAAGGCCAGACACCATCAAACTCTTAGAGGGAAACATAGCAGAACACTCTATGACATAAATCACAGAAAGATCCTTTTAGACCCACCTCCTAGAGAAATGGAATAAAAAACAAAAATAAACAAATGGGACCTAATGAAACTTAAAAGCTTTTGCACAGCAAAGAAACCGTAAACAAGACGAAAAGACAACCCTCAGAATGGGAGAAAATATTTGCAAATGAAGCAACTGGCAAAGGATTAATTTCCAAAACATACAAGCAACTCATGCAGCACAATATCAAAAAAACAAACAACCCAATCCAAAAATGGGCAGAAGACCTAAATAGACATTTCTCCAAAGAACATATACAGATTGCCACAAACACATGAAAGAATGCTCAACATCATTAATCATTAGAGAAATGGAAATCAAAACTACAATGAGATATTATCTCACACCGGTCAGAATGGCCATCATCAAAAAATCTAGAAACAATAAATGCTGGAGAGGGTGTGGAGAAAAGGGAACCCTCTTGCACTGTTGGTGGGAATGTAAATTGATACAGCCACTATGGAGAACAGTATGGAGGTTCCTTAAAAACCTAAAAATAGAACTACCATACGACCCAGCAATCCCACTACTGGGCATATACCCTGAGAAAACCGTAATTCAAAAAGAGTCATGTACCACAATGTTCATTGCAGCTTTATTTACAATAGCCAGGACTTGGAAGCAACCTAAGTGTCCATCGACAGACGAATGGATAAAGAAGATGTGGCACATATATACAATGGAATATTACTCAGCCATAAAAAGGAACTAAATTATTTGTAGTGAGGTGGATGGACCTAGAATCTGTCATACAGAGTGAAGTACGTTAGAAATAGATAAACAAATACCGTATGCTAACACATATATATGGAATCTAAAAAAAAAAAAAAAGGTCATGAAAAACCTAGGGGCAGGACGGGAATAAAGATGCAGACCTCCTAGAGAATGGGCTTGAGGATACGGTGAGGGGGAAGGGTAAGATGGGACAAAGTGAGAGAGTGGCATGGACATATGTACACTACCAAATGTAAAATAGATAACTAGTGGGAAGCAGCCGCATAGCACAGGGAGATCAGCTCGGTGCTTTGTGACCACCTAGAGGGGTGGGATAGGGAGGGTGGGAGAGAGGGAGACGCAAGAGGGAAGAGATATGGGGATATATGTATATGTATAACTGACTCACTTTATTATAAAGCAGAAACTAACACACCATTGTTAAGCAGTTATACTCCCATAAAGATGTTAAATAAAAAAAAAAAGATTTTCCACCTCACTCATAGAGAAATGCAAATTAAAATTCATACTGAGAAATTTATCCATACTGATTAATTAATTGAAACAAATGCACCCCACCAATGCAAAACATTACTGATAAGGAAAACTATATGCAGGGGTGGAAAGAGGGGGTGGGTATATGGAACTCACTGTACTATCTGCTCAATTATTCTGTACATCTAAAACTGTAATAATATAATAAAGTCTGTTAATTATTTTTAATCATGCAAAAACAAAATAGAAAATCCAGAAAAAGCCAAATGTGTAATTTATTGTGTTATAAAAGTCACAGCAGTTTTCTAGGGAAAAGAAATATTCAATAAACACTATTGGGACTACTAGCTAATTATTTAGAAAATAGAGCTGGAGTAGTGCTTATCTCTTTATACCATACAAATTTGGGGTATAAAAATATAAAATTTGAAAAAAAATGAAACCATAAACCCAGTAGAAGGAAACATGAGGGAACATTTCTATAATCTCAAGGTAGCAGAAGCCTTTTCAAGCATGATTTGAAATGAACAAACCATAAAGGGAAGATCGACAGATTTGACTACATAAAAATGCAAAATTTCCATGCAGCAGAAAGTGCCATAAACAAGATTTAAAGACAATGACAAATTGGAAAAGAGCACATGTGACAGATAAAGGTTAATTTCCTTCATCTAACAACCTATTAAAGAGATAAATATTCCAGTAGAAAAATGGGCAAAGGACACGAACAGGAAAATCATGCAAGAAAAATATCCATGGGCAAAAAACCTGTGAAAAGCTGTTTAACATCACCTTTAATCAAAACAATGTAAATAAGAACCACAGTAAGATGGACTATGTCACCTTTTGGTTTATCAAATATTTAAAAATAGACTTCATTTTCTCAGAAAATTTCAAATCTACGGAATAATTGAGAAGACATTACAGAGATTCCTATAATTCTGCACGTGGTTTTCCTTATCATCAACATATTACATAAGTTTGGAACTTTTTTTTTAAATTAATGAACCAATACATTAACCAAAGTCCAAAGTTTCTTCAGAGTTCCTTAGTTTTTCCCTAATGTCCTTTTTCTGTTTCAGGGTCCCAGCTGGGATCCCACATTACAGGTAGTTGTCACGTCTCCTTAGGCTTCTCTTGTCTGTGGCAGGTTTTCAGACTTTCCTTGAGAACTCTGGAGTACTGGTCAGGTATTCTGTAGGATGTCCCACTATTGGAATTTGTCTGATGTTTTTCTTAGACAGGAGATAAGATAAAACTGGAGTTATGGATTATTGGGAGGAAGAGCACATTTTAAGTGCCATTTTCATCACATCATATCAAGGATACATACTATCAGCATGATTTTTATCTGTTGATGTTGACCTTCCTGAGGTGGTGTTTATCAGGTGGTGTTTATCTCCACTGTAAACTTACTCTTTTGCTCTCCTTTCTCTACTGCAGTGGTCCCCAGGGACCGGTTTCAGGGAAGACAATTTTTCCACAGACTGGAGTAGGGGGAATGGTTTGGGATGATTCAAGCACATTATATTTATTGTGCACTTTATTTCTAGTTATATTACATTGTAATATATAATGAAATAATTACACAACTCACCATAATGCAGAATCAGTGGGAGCCCTGAGCTTGTTTTCCTGCAACTAGATGGTCCCATCTGAGGGTGCTGGGAGACAGTGACACCCGAAGTGTGTTGCTTGTGTCCAGTCTACTCTGTAATCTCGTTTCGGTTGCTGTCTCTGCAGAAAACCCTGCTTCACAAAGATAAGATGTTGGAAATGGAAGCAGGCTTTTCAGTGCTTTCGTGGCAATCTCAGGATATTCTGCCTTGACTTTAATCTGGAACTTATGGAGATTTGAAGTTGTCTCAAACACACTTTTAAGGCCACCATCATTTGTGATCTTAAGCAGTTGATCCTCTTCTAGCACGGACAAAGTCGATTCACCTGGCTTATTTACAAATGGGTCGCGGATACATTCCTTCCCAGTTCGGGGGTCTTTTGTGGTTGGGAAGTAATGCTCAAACTCTTTTTTTTTTACTTTAAAAAATTTATTTATTTATTTATTTATTGGCTGCGTTGGGTCTTCGTTGCTGCCCGGGCTTTCTCTAGTTGTGGCGAGCGGGGGCTACTCTTCGTTGTGGTGCACAGGCTTCTCATAGAGGTGGCTTCTCTTGTTGTGGAGCATGGGCTCTAGGTGCCCAGGCTTCAGTACTTCTGGCACACAGGCTCAGTAGTTGTGGTGCACGGGCTTAGCTGCTCTGCGGCATGCGGGATCTTCCTGGACCAGGGATCGAACTCGTGTCCCCTGCATTGGCAGGCAGATTCCTAACCACTGCACTACCAGGGGAGTACCCTCAAACTCTTTTGAAAGCTGAGATAGGTGATCATTTACCAGCTGGGAGAAAGAAGGCCCTGGCTCAGTCTCTTTCAAAATCTCTGCGAATGTTTGAAACATGTCAAAAATCCCAACATTCACTCATCGCCCCCATAATTCCAGTTTGGCTTTGAATGCAGCCACTTTATCTGCCGACTTGAACACAGTTATCGTTCTCCTCTGAAGTGACAGATTGAGTTCGTTGAGCAGGTTGAATATGTCACACAAGTATGCAAGTTTTGCGACCCATTCTGTGTCACTGAAATGTGCTGCCAGTGGTGACTGTTTTCTAAAAGAAATCTCTGGAGCAGCTCCCATAACTCAAAAACTCTGGCCAGTGATCTACCTTTAGAAAGCCATCTCACTTCTGTGTGTAAGAGAAGACGTGTGTGCTCCGCGTCCATCTCCTCACAGAGCTGTGCAAACAGACGTGAGTTAAGGACACGTACATTAATGTGGTTGATAATTTTAATCACATCCTGCAAAACGTTGTTAGGTTCAGGTGACATTTTTCAGCTAGCCAGCATTTCTCTATGGATGACACAGTGCGTAGACTTACATTCAGAAGTGACCACTTTGACCTGAGTAGTGAAACCAGAAAGTCGTCCAGTCGTGGCAGCCGCTCTGTACATGCATATATCGACACAAAATGACCAATTCAGTTTTCCTGATATGCAATCACTCAAAGACTTGAATAGCTCTGCAGCTGTGGTGTTGGTTGGCAACAAAAGTGCACATCCTCTTGAAAAATGTATCGCACAAAAACAAGCATTGTTGCCTCGTTGTCAACATCAGTAGACTCGTCAACCTCGATTGCGTACCAGTAGACTCATTAATTCTCTCTAACAATTGTGCCTCAATATCCTCTGCTATTTCATCAGTTCGTCTAGTTATGGTGCTAGCTGAAAGAGGAACACATGCCACCTTCTTTTTTTTATGTTTATTGATTTAATTTATTTTTAACAGATACAAACTATTTACTATACATAAAATAGATAAGCAACAAGGATTTACTGTATAGCACAGGTAATTATACCCAATATCCTGTAATAAACTATAATGGAATATAATCTGCAAAAATACTGAATCACTGTGCAGTACACCTGAAACTAACACAATATTGTAAATCAACTATACTTTAATAGTAAAATAAACTTCTATCAAAAAAAAGAAAATAGCTGGATTCTCATATCCACTTTTGCATTCACTCTGTTGCGATTTGTTGTTTGGGTTGAAAAATATGAAGAAAATCCACCCTCACTCAGATATGTAGTTGGAAAAAGGAGAATTTTAATAGCCTTTTCAGATAGTATGGATATACTTCTTTAATTTCACACCAAAATTTGCGAGTACTAGTTTCTTAAAGATTAGTTACTATGTGAAATCTGGAACTATATCAATGAACTTTTATACTCCATTTCATCAAAATCCATTGGTCTATCTTACACTTTGAATGGATCGTTTACCCAAGCATGATTTTGTAACATTGTGCATTGGCCATGCAGAAAAATTGACTTGCTGATTTAAGCAGATCTTTCTTTCTTTTTTTAAAATATCTTTATTGGAGTATAATTGCTTTACAATGGTTTGTTAGTTTCTGCTTTATAACAGAGTGAACCAGCTATACATAAACATATATCTCCTCCCTGTTGCGTCTCCCTCCCACCCTCCCTATCCCACCCCTCTAGGTGGTCACACAGCACCAAGCTGATCTCCCTGTGCTGTGAGGCTGCTTCCCACTAGCTATCTATTTTACATTTGGTAGTATATATAAGTCCACGCCACTCTCTCACTTCGTCCCAGCTTACACTTCTCCCTCCCCGTGTCCTCAAGTCCATTCTCTATGTCTGCATCTTTATTCCTGTCCTGCCCCTAGGTTCTTCAGAACCATTTTTTTCTTTTTTTAGATTCCATATATATGTGTTAGCATACAGTATTTATTATTCTCTTTCTGACTTACTTCACTCTGTATGACAGACTCTAGGTCCATCCACCTCATTACAAATAACTCACTTTCATTTCTTTTTATGGCTGAGTAATATTCCATTGTATATATGTGCCACATCTTCTTTATCCATTCATCTGTCGATGGACACTTAGGTTGCTTCCATGTCCTGGCTATTGTAAATAGAGCTGCAATGAACACTGTGGTACATGACTCTTTTTGAATTATGGTTTTCTCAGGGTATATGCCCAGTAGTGGGATTGCTGTGTCATATGAAAGTTCTATTTTTAGTTTTTTAACAAACCTCCATACTGTTCTCCATAGTGGCTGTATCAATTTACATTCACACCAACAGTGCAAAAGGGTTCCCTTTTCTCCACAACCTCTCCAGCATTTCTTGTTTGTAGAATTTTTGATGATGGCCATTCTGACCGGTGTGAGATGATATCTCATTATAGTTTTGATTTCCATTTCTCTAATGATTAGTGATGTTGAGCATCCTTTCATGTGTTTGTTGGCAATTTGTATATCTTCTTCGGAGAAATGTCTATTTAGGTCTTCTGTCCATTTTTGGATTGGGTTGTCTGTTTTTTGATATTCAGCTTCATGAGCTACTTGTAAATTTTGGAGATTAATCTTTTGTCAGTTGGTTCATTTGCAAATATTTTCTCCCATTCTGAGGGTTGTCTTTTCATTTTGTTTATAGTTTCCTTTGCTGTGCAAAAGCTTTTAAGTTTCATTAGGTCCCATTTGTTTATTTTTGTTTTTTATTCCATTTCTCTAGGAGGTGGGTCTAAAAGGATCTTTCTGTGATTTATGTCATAGAGTGTTCTGCTATGTTTCCCTCTAAGAGTTTGATGGTGTCTGGCCTTACATTTAGTTCTTTAATCCATTTTGAGTTTATTTTTGTGTATGGTGTTAGGGAGTGTCCTAATTTCATTCTTTTATGTGTAGCTGTCCAGTTTTCCCTGCACCACTTATTGAAGAGGCTGTCTTTTCTCCATTGTATATTCTTCCATCCTTTATCAAAAATAAGGTGACCATATGTGCGTGGGTTTATCTCTGGGCTTTCTATCCTGTTCCATTGATCTATATTTCTGTTTTTGTGCCAGTACAATACTGTGTTGATTACTGTAGCTCTGTAGTATAGTCTGAAGTCCAGGAGCCTGATTCCTCCAGCTCCGTTTTTCTTCCTCAAGTTTGCTTTGGCTATTTGGGGTCTTTTGTGTTTCCATACAAATTGTGAAATTTTTTATTCTAGTTCTGTGAAAAATGCCAGTGGTAGTTTGGTAGGGATTGCATTGAATCTGTAGATTGCTTTGGATATTATAGTCATTTTCACAATGCTGATTCTTCCAATCCAAGAACATGATATATCTCTCCATCTGTTTGTATCATCTTTAATTTCTTTCATCAGTGTCTTATAGTTTTCTGCATCCAGGTCTTTTGTCTCCTTAGGTAGGTTTATTCCTAGGTATTTTATTCTTTTTGTTGCAATGGTAAATGGGAGTGTTTCCTTAATTCCTCTTTCAGATTTTTCATCATTAGTGTATAGGAATGCAAGAGATTTCTGTGCATTAATTTTGTATCGTGCTACTTTACCAAATTCATTGATTAGCTCTAGTAGTTTTCTGGTAGCATCTTTAGGATTCTCTATGTATAGTATCATGTCATCTGCAAACAGTGACAGCTTTACTTCTTCTTTTCTGATTTGGATTCCTTTTATTTCTTTTTCTTCTCTGATTGCTGTGGCTAACACTTCCAAAACTATGTTGAATAATAGTGGTGAGAGTGGGCAACCTTGTCTTGTTCCTGATCTTAGAGGAAATGGTTTCAGTTTTTCATCATTGAGAACGATTTTGGCTGTGGGTTTGTCATATATGGCCTTTATTACGTTGAGGTAAGTTCCCTCTATGCCTACTTTCTGGAGGGTTTTTATCATAAATGGGTGTTGAATTTTGTGGAAAGCTTTTTCTGCATTTGTTGAGATGATCATATAATTTTTCTCCTTCAATTTGTTAGTATGGTTTATCCCATTGATTGATTTGCTTATACTGAAGAATCCTTGCATTCCTGAGATAAACCCCACTTGATCATAGTGTATGATCCTTTTAATGTGCTGTTAGGTTCTCTTTGCTAGTACTTTGTTGAGGATTTTTGCATCTATGCTTATCAGTGATATTGGCCTGTAGTTTTCTACCTTTGTGACATCTTTGTCTGGTTTTGGTATCAGCGTGATGGTGACCTCGTAGAATGAGTTTGGGAGTGTTCCTCCATCTGCTGTTTTTTGGAATAGTTTGAGAAGGATTGGTGTTAGGTCTTATCTAAATGTTTGAATAGAATTCACCTGTGAAGCCATCTGGCCCTGGGTTTTGTTTGTTGGAAGATTTTTAATCACAGTCTCAATTTCAGTGCTTGTGATTTGTCTGTCTATATTTTCTATCTCTTCCGTGTTCAGTCTTGGAAGGTTGTGCATTTCTAAGAATTTGTCCATTTCTTCCAGGTTGTCCATTTTGTTGGCATACAGTTGTTTTTAGTAAACTCTCATGATCCTTTGTATTTCTGCAGTGTCCATTGTTACTTTTCCTTTTTCATTTCTAATTCTGTTGATTTGAGTCTTCTCCCTTTTTTTCTTGATGAGTCTGGCTATTTGTTTATCAATTTTGTTTATCTTCTCAAAGAACCAGCTCTTAGTTTTATTGATCTTTGCTATTGTTTCCTTCATTTCTTTTTCATTTATTTCTGATCTGATCTTTATGATTTCTTTCCTTCTGCTAACTTTGGGGTTTTTTTGTTCTTCTTTCTCTAATTGCTTTAGGTGTAAGGTTAGATTGTTTATTTGAGATATTTCTTATTTCTTGAGGTAGGATTGTATTGCTATAAACTTCCCTCTTAGAACTGCTTTTGCTGCATCCCATAGGTTTTGGGTCGTCGTGTTTTCATTGTCATTTGTTTCTAAGTATCTTTTGATTTCCTCTTTGATTTCTTCAGTGAGCCCTTGGTTATTTAGGAGTTTATTGTTTAGCCAACATGTGTTTATAATTTTTACAGATTTCTTCCTGTAATTAATATCTAGTCTCATAGCATTGTGGTTGGAAAAGATACATGATACAATTTCAATTTTCTTAAATTTACCAAGGCTTGATTTGTGACCCAAGGTATGATCTATCCTAGAGAATGTTCCGTGAGCACTTGAGAAGAAAGTGTATTCTATTTTTTTAAATGAAATGTCCTATAAATATCAATTAAGTCCATCTTGTTTAATGTATAATTTAAAGCTTGTGTTTCCTTATTTATTTTCATTTTGGATGATCTGTCCATTGGTGAACGTGAGGTGTTAAAGTTCCCTACTAAGATTGTGTTACTGTCAATTTCCCCTTTTATGGCTGTTAGCATTAGCCTTATGTATTGAGGTGCCCCTATGTTGGGTGCATAAATGTTTACAATAATTATATTTTCTTCTTGGATTGATCCCTCGATCATTATGTAGTGTCCTTCTCAGTCTCTTGTAATAGTCTTTATTTTAAAGTCTATTTTTGTCTGAAATGAGAATTGCTACTCCAGCTTTCTTTTGATTTCCATTTGCATGGAATATCTTTTTCCATCCCCTCACTTTCAGTCTGTATGTGTCCCTAGGTCTGAAGTGGGTCTCTTGTAGACAGCATATATACAGGTCTTGTTTTTGTATCCATTCAACTAGTCTATGTCTTTTGGTTGGAGCATTTAATCTATTTACATTTAAGGTAGTTATCGATATGTATGTTGCTATTACCATTTTCTTAATTGTTTTGGGTTTGTTATTCTAGGTCTTTTCCTTCTCTTCTCTTTCCTGCCTAGAGAAGTTCCTTTATCATTTTTGCAAAGCTGATTTGGTAGTGCTGAATTTTCTTAGCTTTTGCTTGTCTGTAAAGATATCAATTTCTCCATCAAATCTGAATGAGATCCTTGCTGGGTAGAGTAATCTTGATTTTAGGTTTTTCCCCTTCATCACTTTAAATATGTCCTGCCACTCCCTTCTGGTTTGCAGAGTTTCCGCTGAAGGATCAGCTGTTAACCTTATGAAGATTCCCTTGTTTGTTATTTGTTGTTTTTACCTTGCTGCTTTTAATATTTTTTCTTTGTATTTAATTTTTGATAGTTTGATTAATATGTGTCTTGGCATGTTTCTCCTTGGATTTATTCTGTATGGGACTCTCTGCACTCCTGGACTTGATTGACTATTTCCTTTCCCATATTAGGGAAATTTTCAACGATAATCTCTTCAAATATTTTCTCAGTCCCTTTCTTTTTCTCTTCTTCTTCTGAGACCCCTATAATTCGAATGTTGGTGTGTTTAATTTTGTCCCAGAAGTCTCTGAGACTGTCCTCTATTCTTTTCATTCTTTTTTCTTTATTCTGCTCTGCGGTAGTTATTTCCACTATTTTATCTTCCAGGTCACTTATCCGTTCTTCTGCCTCAGTTATTCTGCTCTTGATTCCTTCTAGAGAATTTTAAATTTCATTTATTGTGTTGTTCATCATTGTTTGTTTGCTCTTTAGTTCTTCTAGGTCCTTGTTAAACATTTCTTATTTTTTCTCCATTCTATTTCCAATATTTTGCATCATCTTTAGTATCATTACTCTGAATTCTTTTTCAGGAAGACTGCCTGTTTCCTCTTTATTTGTTTGGTCTGGTGGGTTTTTGCCTTGCTCCTTCATCTGCTGTGTGTTTCTCTGTCTTCTAATTTTGCTTAACTTACTGCATTTGTGGTCTCCTTTTTGCAGGCTGCAGGTTCATAGTTCCCGTTGTTTTTGGTGTCTGCCCCCAGTGGGTAAGGTTGGTTCAGTTGGTTGTGTAGGCTTCCTGGTGGAGGGGACTGGTGACTGTGTTCTGGTGGATGAGGCTGGTTCTTGTCTTTCTTTTGGGCAGGACCGCATCCGGTGGTGTGTTTTGGGGTGTCTGTGATCTTTTAATGATTTTAGGCAGCCTCTCTGCTGATAGGTGGGTTTGTGTTCCTGTCTGGCTAGTTGTTTGGTGTAGGGGGTCCAGCACTGTAGTTTGCTGGTCATTGAGTGGAGCTGGGTCTTAGTGTTGAGATGGAGATCTCTGGGAGAGCTTTTGCCATTTTATATTACGTGGAGCTGAGAGGTCTCTGGTGGACCAATTGTCCTGAACTCAGCTCTCCCCACTCAGAGCCAAAGGTCTGCCACCTGGCTGGGGCACCAAGACCCTGTCAGCCACACGGCTCAGAAGAAAAGGGAGAAAAAAAGAAAGAAAGAAAGAAAAATAAAACAAAGCAAAATAAAATAAAGCTATTAAAATTAAAAAAATTTTTTAAAGTAAATAAGAATTAAAAGGTAGTTAAAAAAAGAAAGAAAAGAAAAAAGAAAGAAAGAAAGAGCAACCAAACCAAAAAACAAATCCACCAATGATAAGTACTAAAAACTATACTAAGACAAATGAAAAAAAAAAGGACAGGCAGAACCCAAGAAAAAATGTTAAAAGCAAAGTTATACAGGCAAAATCACCCAAAGAAGCATATACATACACACTCAGAAAAAGAGAAAAAGGGGAAGAAATCTATCTATCTATATATATAAAGAAGAGAGCAAACAAATCAGTAAACAAATCTTCCAATGATAATAGCCTCTAAGTACAAAAGTAAGATAAACATAAAACCAGAAATAAATTAGATGCAGAAAGTAAACCCCAAGTCTACAGTTGCTCCCAAAGTCCACTGCCTGAGTTTTGGGGTGTTCCATTGTCTATTCAGGTATTGCAGAGATGCAGGGTACATCAAGTTGATTGTGGAGATTTAATCTGCATCTCCTGAGGCTGCTGGGAGAAATTTCCCTTTCTCTTCTTTGTTCTCACAGCTCCTGGGGTTCAGCTTTGGATATGGCCCCGCCTCTGCATGTAGGTCATCTGTGGGCGTCTGTTATTTGCTCAGACAGCACAGGGTTAAAGTAGCAGCTGATCCGGGAGCTCTGGCTCATTCAGACCGGAGGGAGGGAGGGGTACGGAATGCGGGGCGAGCTTGCAGTGGCAGAGGCCGGCGTGACGTTGCACCAGCCTGAGGTGCTGTGTTCTCCTGGGGAAGTTGTCCCTGGATCACAGGACCCTGGCAGTGGTGGGCTGCACAGGCTCCCAGGAGGGGGGGTGTGGATAGTGACATGTGCTTGCACACAGACATCTTGGTGGTTGTAGCAGTAGCCATAACATTTCATGCCCGTCTTTGTGGTCCACACTGATAGCTGCAGCTCGCGCCCGTCTCTGGATCTCCTTTAGGCGGTGCTCTGAATCCCCTCCCCTCACGCACCACGAAACAGTGGTCTCTTGCCTCTTTGGCAGGTCCAGACTTTTTCCTGGACTCCCTCCCAGCTAGCTGTGTGCCACCTTTTGAACTGCAGCCTCTCCTAAAATTTCACAAGAAATGTCCTTAGCAGCAGGCAGGATCAACTCTTCACCAATAGTAAAGTGCTTCTTAGCTTTAGCAATATGGTTAGCCACTAAGAATGATGCTCTTAGTGCAGACATATTTGATGAAGTGGTGGTCTTCAATAATTGCTTCTGTTCTTCATGTTCACATTTTTTTCTTTTGAAAAAGTCTAAAGTCTTGTCTTATAATGCAGGGTGCTTGGTCTCGATGTGGCAAAGCAGTTTTGAAGATTTCATGGCTTCGTTGGAGAGCCGGTCGCCAATATTATACAAAGCAGGCTTGGAGAATGTGAATCACCTGTTGCAATGAACTATAATTTAAGTAGGACTCTTGGTATTTTCTTTTAAATTCAGCTTTCTTTTGTTGGCAGTCTTAGAGTCTTGTGCTGTCTCATCATTGGGTCTTTCCCCTTTTCAAAGAAGCTCTCCAGCAACGTTTCTTATTTACGCATTTCGGTGAGGGTTAGCTTGTGGGCTTACCAAAACTGTGATTGAGACAAGTGCACAGCGTGGAAAAGAGACATAGACGGAAGTGGTGAATAAAATGATGGGTGGGCCATGTGCGGACTAAAATAAGTGTTGGATTCTGACTTAAAGCCTGCCACCAGATGCAGCTGTACAATTGAAGTACATCAACTCACTTGCCACTATAAAGCCTGGCACCAGATGCAGCTTAATTGTTACTTGTCACTCACTGATAGGGTTTTTTTAAACATCTTTATTGGAGTATAATTGCTTTACAATGGTGTGTTAGCTTCTGCTTTATAACAAAGTGAATCAGTTATACATATACATGTGTCCCCATATCTCTTCCCTCTTGCATCTCCCTCCCTCCCACCTTCCCTATCCTACCACTCTAGGTGGTCATAAAGCACCGAGCTGATCTCCCTGTGCTATGCGACTGCTCCCCACTAGCTATCTATTTTACGTTTGGTAGTGTATATATGTCCATGCCACTCTCTCACTTTGTCCCATCTTACCCTTCCCCCTCCCCATATCCTCAAGTCCATTCTCTAGTAGGTCTGCATTTTATTCCCATGTTGCCCCTAGGTTCTTCTGACCATTTTCTTTTCTTTTTCTTTTTCTTTTTAGATTCCATATAATGTGTTAGTATACGGTATTTGTTTTTCTCTTTCTGACGTACTTCACTCTGTATGACAGTCTCTAGGTCCATCCACCTCACTACAAATAACTCAGTTTCGTTCCTTTTTTATGGCTGAGTAATATTCCATTGTATATATGTGCCATATCTTCTTTATCCATTCATCTGTTGATAGACACTTCAGTTGCTTCCATGTCCTGATTACTGTAAATAGAGCTGCAATGAACATTGTGGTACATGACTCTTTTTGAATTATGGTTTTCTCAGGGTATATGCCCAGTAGTGGGATTGCTGGGTTGTATGGTAGTTCTATTTTTAGTTTTTTAAAGAACCTCCATACTGTTCTCCATAGTGGCTGTAGCAATTAACATTCCCACCAACAGTGCAAGAGGGTTCCCTTTTCTCCACACCCCCTCCAGCATTTATTGTTTCTAGATTTTTTGATGATGACCATTCTGACCAGCGTGAGATGATATCTCATTGTAGTTTTGATTTCCATTTCTCTAATGATTAATGATGTTGAGCATTCTTTCATGTGTTTGTGGCAATCTGTATACCTTCTTTGGAGAAATGTCTATTTGGGTCTTCTGCCCATTTTTGGATTGGGTTGTTTGTTTTTTTGATATTGTGCTGCATGAGTTGCTTGTATGTTTTGGAGATTAATCCTTTGTCAGTTGCTTCATTTGCAAATATTTTCTCACATTCTGAGGGTTGTCTTTTCATTTTGTTTATAGTTTCCTTTGCTGTGCAAAAGCTTTTAAGTTTCATTAGGTCCCATTTGTTTATTTTTGTTTTTTATTCCATTTCTCTAGGAGGTGGGTCTAAAAGGATCTTGCTGTGATTTATGTCATAGAGTGTTCTGCCTATGTTTTCCTCTAAGAGTTTGATGGTGTCTGGCCTTACACTTAGGTCTTTAATCCATTTTGAGTTTATTTGTGTGTATGGTGTTAGGGAGTGTTCTAATTCCATTCTTTTATATGTAGCTGTCCAGTTTTCCCAGCACCACTTATTGAAGAGGCTGTCTGTTCTCCACTGAATATTCTTGCTTTCTTTATCAAAAATAAGGTGACCATATGTATGTGGGTTTGTCTCTGGGCTTTCTATCCTTTTCCATTGATGTATATTTCTGTTTTTGTGCCAGTACCATACTGTCTGACTACTGTAGCTTTGTAGTATAGTCTGAAGTCAGGGAGCATGATTCCTCCAGCTCCCTTTTTCTTTCTCAAGATTGCTTTGTCTACTTGGGGTGTTTTGTGTTTCCACACAAATTGTGAAATTTTTTGTTTCAGTTCTGTGAAAAATGCCAGTGGTAGTTTGATAGGGATTGCATTGAATCTGTAGATTGCTTTGGGTAGTAGAGTCATTTTCACAATGTTGATTCTTCCAATCCAAGAACATGGTATATCTCTCCTTCTGTTTGTATCATCTTTAATTTCTTTCTTCAGTGTCTTATAGTTTTCTGCATACAGGTCTTTTGTCTCCTTAGGTAGGTTTATTCCTAGGTATTTTATTCTTTTTGTTGCAATGGTAAATGGGAGTGTTTCCTTAATTCCTCTTTCAGATTTTTCATCATTAGTGTATAGGAATGCAAGAGATTTCTGTGCATTAATTTTGTATCGTGCTACTTTACCAAATTCATTGATTAGCTCTAGTAGTTTTCTGGTAGCATCTTTAGGATTTTCTATGTATAGTATCATGTCATCTGCAAACAGTGACAGCTTTACTTATTTTCCAATTTGGATTCCTTTTATTTCTTTTTCTTCTGTGATTGCTGTGGCTAAAACTTCCAAAACTATGTTGAATAATAGTGGTGAGAGTGGGCAACCTTTTCTTGTTCATGGTCTTAGTGGAAACGGTTTCAGTTTTTCAACATTGAGGACGATGTTGGCTGTGAGTTTGTCATATATGGCCTTTATTATGTTGAGGAAAGTTCCCTCTATGCCTACTTTCTGGAGGGTTTTTTTTTCATAAATAGGTGTTAAATTTTGTGGAAAGCTTTCTCTGCATCTATTGAGATGATTATATGGTTTTTCTACCTCAATTTGTTAAAATGGTGTGTCATGTTCATTGATTTGCATATATTGAAGAATCCTTGCATTCCTGGGACAAACCGCACTTGATCATAGTGTATCATCCTTTTAATGTGCTGTTGGATTCTGTTTGCTAGTATTTTGTTGAGGATTTTTGCAACTATATTCAATATTGATATTGGCCTGTAGTTTTGTTTCCTTGTGACATCTTTGTCTGGTTTTGGTATCAGAGTGATGGTGGCCTCGTAGAATGAGTTAGGGAGTATTCCCCCTGTGCTATATTTTGGAAGAATTTGAGAAGGATAGGTGTTAGCTCTTCTGGAAGTGTTTGATAGAATTCACCTGTGAAGCCATCTGGTCCTGGGCTTTTGTTTGTTGGAAGATTTTTAATCACAGTTTCAATTTCAGTGCTTGTGATTGGTCTGTTCATATTTTCTATTTCTTCCTGGTTCAGTCTCGGCAGGTTGTGCATTTCTAAGAATCTGTCCATTTCTTCCAGGTTGTCCATTTTATTGGCATAGAGTTGCTTGTAGTAATCTCTCATGATCCTTTGTATTTCTGCAGTGTCAGTGGTTACTTCTCCTTTCTCATTTCTAATTCTATTGATTTGAGTCTTCTCCCTTTTTCTCTTGGTGAGTCTGGCTAATGGTTTATCAATTTTGTTTATCTTCTCAAAGAACCAGCTTTTAGTTTTATTTATCTTTGCTATTGTTTCCTTCATTTCTTTTTCATTTATTTCTGATCTGATCTTTATGATTTCTTTCCTTCTGCTAGCTTTGGGGTTTTTATGTTCTTCTTTCTCTAATTGCTTTAGGTGCAAGGTTAGGTTGTTTATTCGAGATATTTCCTGTTTCTTGATGTAGGCTTGTATTGCTAGAAACTTCCCTCTTAGAACTTTCTTTTTATGGCTGAGTAATATTCCATCGTATATATGTGTAGGTTTTTCCCCTTCATCACTTTAAATATGTCCTGCCACTCCCTTCTTGCTTGCATACTTTCTGCTGAACGAACAGCTGTTAACCTTGTGGGGATTCCCTTGTATGTTATTTGTTGTTTTTCCCTTGCTGCTTTTAATATTTGTTCTTTGTATTCAATTTTTGATAGTTTGATTAATTTGTGTCTTGGAATGTTTCTCCTTGGATTTATCCTGTATGGGACTCTCTGTGCTTCCTGGACTTGATTAACTATTTCCTTTCCCATATTAGGGAAGTTTTCAACTATAATCTCTTCAAATATTTTCTCTGTCCCTTTCTTTTTCTTTTCTTCTTCTGGTACCCCTATTATTCGAATGTTGGTGTGTTTAATGTTGTCCCAGAAGTCTCTGAGACTGTCATCAATTCTTTTCATTCTTTTTTCTTTATTCTGCTCTGCAGTAGTTATTTCCACTATTTTATCTTCCAGGTCACTTATCCGTTCTTCTGCCTCAGTTATTCTGCTATTGATCCCTTCTAGAGAATTTTTAATTTCGTTTATTGTGTTGTTCATCATTGTTTGTTTGCTCTTTAGTTCTTCTAGGTCCTTGTTAAACATTTCTTGTATTTTCTCCATTCTATTTCCAAGATTTTGGATCATCTGTACTATAATTATTCTGAATCCTTTTTCAAGTAGACTGCCTATTTCTTCTTCATTTGTTAGGTCTGGTGGGTTTTTACCTTCCTCCTTCATCTGCTGTGTGTTTCCTTGTCTTCTCATTTTGCTTAACTTACTGTGTTTGGTGTCTCCTTTTCGCAGGATGCAGGTTCGTAGTTTCCATTGTTTTTGGTGTCTGTCCTTAGTGGCTAAGATTGGTTCAGTAGGTTGTGTAGGCTTCCTGGTGCAAGGGACTAGTGCCTGTGTTCTGGTGGATGAGGCTGGATCTTGTCTTTCTGGTAGGCAGGTCCACGTCTGGTGGTGTGTTTTGGGGTGTCTGTGGCCTTATTATGATTTTAGGTTGCCTCTGTGCTAATGGATGGGTTTGTGTTCCTGTCTTGCTAGTTGTTTGGCATAGGGTGTACTGCACTGTAGCTTGCTGGTTGTTGAGTGGAGCTGTGTCTTAGCGTTGAGATGTAGATCTCTGGGAGATTTCCACCGCTTGAGATTACATGGAGCTGGGAGGTCTGTTGTGGACCAGTGTCCTGAACTTGGCTCTCCCACCTCAGTGGCACAGCCCTGACGTCTGGCTGGATCACCAAGAGCCTGTCCTCCACACGGCTCAGAATAAAAGGGAGAAAAGAAAGAAAGAAAGAAGAAGATAAAATAAAATAATATAAAATAAAGTAAAATAAAATAAAATTATTAAAATAAAAAATAATTATTAAGAAAAAAATTTTTTGAAATAATAAAAAAAACCAAAAAACAAAAAAAACGGACAGACAGAATCCTAGGACAAATGGTAAAAGCAAAGCTATACAGACAAAATCACTCACAGAAGCATACACATACACACTCCCAAAAAGAGAAAAAGGGAAAAAAAAAAATATATATATCGTTGTTCCCAAAGTCCACCTCCTCAATTTGGGATGATTCGTTGTGTATTCAGGTATTCCACAAATACAGGGTACATCAAGTTGATTGTGGAGATTTAATCCGCTGCTCCTGAGGCTGCTGGGAGAAATTTCCCTTTCTCTTCTTTGTTCGCACAGCTCCCAGGATTCAGCTTTGGATTTGGACCCGCCTCTGAGTGTAGGTCGCCTGGGGGCGTCTGTTCTTTGCTCAGACAGGACGGGGTTAAAGGAGCAGCTGATTCGGGGCCTCTGGCTCACTCAGGCCTGGGGGAGAGAGGGGTACGGTTGCAGGGCAAGCCTGCAGCAGCAGAGGTCAGCATGACTTTGCAGCAGCCTGAGGCACGCCATGCGTTCTCTCGGGGAAGTTGTTCCTGGATCACGGGACCCTGGCAGTGGCGGGCTGCACAGGCTCCCAGGAGGGGAGGTTTGGATAGTGACCTGTGCTTGCTCACAGGCTTCTTGGTGGCGGCAGCAGCAGCCTTAGTGTCTCATGCCTGTCTCTGTGGTCCGCGCTGATAGCCGCGGCTCACGCCCGTCTCTGGAGCTCCCTTAAGCGGCGCTCTTAATCCCCTCTCCTCGCGCACCAGGAAACAGAGAGGCAAGAAAAACTCTCTTGTCTTTTTGGCAGCTCCAGACTTTTTCCCGGACTCCCTCCTGGCTAGCTGTGGCGCACTTGCCTCCTTCAGGCTGTGTTCATGCAGCCAACCCCAGTCCTCTCCTTGGGATCTGACCTCCGAAGCCCAAGTCTCAGCTCCCAGCCCCCGCCTGCCCTGGCGGGTGAGCAGACAAGCCTCTCGGGCTGGTGAGTACTGCTCGGCACCGATTCTCTGTGCGGGAATCTCTCCGCTTTGCCCTCCGCACCCCTGTGGCTGCGCTCTCCTCCGTGGCTCCAAAACTTCCCCCCTCCGCCACCCACAGTCTCCGCCCGCAAAGGGGCTTCCTAGTGTGTGGAAACCTTTCCTCCTTCACAGCTCCCTCCCACTGGTGCAGGTCCCGTCCCTATTCTTTTGTCTCCGTTTTTTCTTTCTTTTTTTTGCTGTACCCAGGTATATGGGGAGTTTCTTGCCTTTGGGGAGGTCTGCGGTCTTCTGCCAGCGTTCAGTAGGTGTTCTGTAGGAGTTGTTCCACATGTAGATGTATTTCTGATGTATTTGTGGGGAGGAAGGTGATCTCCGCATCTTACTCTTCCACCATCTTGAAGCTCCTCACTGATAGGGTTTTGATGTGAGTCTGCAAGCAATTGATTTATTATGGTTTCTGTTCAGTCAAACCTCTCTGCTAATGATAACCTGTATTTGCAGCTGCTCCCCAGCATTAACATCACCACCTCAGCTCCACATCAGATCATCAGGCATTAGATTCTCATAAGGATTGCGCAACCTAGATCCCTTGTATGCGCAGTTCCCAGTAGGGTTCGCAGTCCTGTGAGAATCTAATACTGCCACTGATCTGACAGGAGGTGAAGCTCAGGTGGTAATGCGAGTGATGGGGAGCGGCTGTAAATACGGACGAAGCTTCACTCGCTCACCTGTTGCTCACCTCCTGCTGTGCGGCCTGGTTCCTAACAGGTCACAGACCGGTATCGGTCTGTGGTCTGGGGGTTGGGGATCCCTGCTCTACTGTACTCTTTGGAAAGATGTTAGTATGTGAAGCCCACACTTAAGGAGTGGAGCATTATGCTCCCCCTCCTTGATGGCAGAGTATCTACATAAATTATTTGGAACTTTTCTGCACAGGAAATTTGTTTTTTTTCTCCATCAGTTTATTGTCATCTATTTATATCAATATAGACTTATGGATATTCATTTTATAGTTTAGGTTATAATCCAATACTACTTTATTTTGTTGCTCAAATTGTTCTACCTTTGGCCATTAAGAGCTTTTTCATACCAATGTCCATGGATCATCTTAGGCTTCTCCCTTGCTCATCTCTAAATTTCCATGCCAACAGTGAGAAAACTGGTTCCCACCATCTGCAATCTATTTATTTAGTTGTTTAATTCCAGTATACATGTATAACTCCATTGGAATTGTTAACCCATACCTCCATGTGAAACAAACTTTATCAACTAGATTACAATGCTATGTGCAGTTCCTTGTGCCTTTAGTCTTACAGACTCCACTCATTTCCAAAGTTACTTCATTCAGAACCAATTCCTTCTATTCCCTTCAGTGAAGTTGTCTCATACACTTGTAATACAGTTAGATTCTCTTGTCACAACCTGCATTCCTTCCTGGAATCACCAACCTCCTAAATTATTTTTAAAAACTGTATACATTAAATTCACTTTTTGTGGTATAAGTTTCTATGTGTTTTGACAAATGTATAATGCCATGTATATACAATTACATTATCATACAACTATTTTCTGCCCTAAAAGTCCCCTGTGCTTCATTCCCCCACCCCTCCAATCCCCTGGTAACCACTGATCATTATATCCATAGTTTTGCCTACTCCAGAATGTCATATAATCATCAATCATCATACAGTATAAAGCTCTTTCAAGCTGGCTTCTTTCACTAAGCAATGTGCATTTAGGGTTTCCCATGTCGTTTTGTGGTTTGATAGATTTTTTTTTTTAAAGCAAGCACTGAATGATATTCCAGTGTATGAATGTACCAAAGTTTGTGTATCCATTCACCTATTGAAGGATATCTTGGTTGCTTCCAGTTTTGGTGACCAATAATAATGCTACTACAAACATTTATGCAGGTATTTGCATGGGCATAAGTTTTTATTTTATTTTTATTTTTTATGTATTTTTAATTTTTCCCAACACACCAAAGGCTATTTACTTTGGAGAACTGCTGCGAATATGAGTATGGCCTGGTACAAGGTTTACACTCTTTCTCCCAGATTTTCAAGAGCCACCAAGAACTCACTGGGCTCTGCTGGAACTGTGACACTTTCTAAGTGGGTGTAGGTTTAAAGCAATTAGGTAAATATCTGAGTGCAATTGTCGGATCATATGATAAGACTATGCTTAGCTTTGTGAGAAACTTCTAAACTGACTTCTAAAGTGGCCATCCCATTTTGCATTCCCACCAATGATGAATAAGAGTTCCTGTAGCTCTACATCCTCTCCAGCACTGGGTATTTTCAATTTTTAAAAATTTTAGCTATTCTAATAGGTGCATAGTGGTATCACACTGTTGTTTTGATTCACAATTACCTAATGATGTATGATGTTAAGCATCTTTTCGTATGCTTATTTGCCATCTGTATATCTTGTTTCATGGAGTGTCTGTTCAGGTGTTTTGCCTATTTCTTAGTTGGGTTATTTGTTTTCTTATTGTTGAGTTTTAAGAGTTCTTTGTATATTTTTGATACAAGTCCTTTATCACATATGTGGTTTGCAAATATTTCTTCCCAGTCTATGGCTTATCTTTTGATTCTCTAAACAGTGTATTTCACACAGAAGTTTTGAATTTTAATAAAGTTGAATTTATCCATATTTTTCTTTCATGGGTTGCACTTTTGGTGTTATATTTAAAAACTCATTGCAAAACACAAGGTCACATACATTTTATCCTATGTCCTATGTTTTCTTTGAGGAGTTTTAAAATATTACACTTTATATTTAGGTCTATGATCCACATTTTTTTTTTTTTTGCCACGTGGCATGTGGGATCTGAGTTCCCTGACCAGTGATTGAACCTGGCCCCCTTCAGTGGAAGCACAGAGTCTTAACCACTGGACCACCAAGGCAGTCCCTATGATCCACTTTGAATTAACTTTTGTGAAAGGTTAAAGGACTGTGTCTAGATTCTTCTTCTTTTTTTTTTGCATATGAATGTTCAGTTGTTCAATTTGTTGAAAAAACTATCCTTTCTTCATTGAATTACCTTTACTCCTTTGTCAAAGATCAGTTAACTATGTTTGTGTGGCTCTATTTTCTAGGCTCAGTATTCTGTTCCATTGATCTATTTGTCTATTCTTTCACCAGTACCACACTGCTTTGGTTATTGTGGCTTTACAGTTAGTCTTGAAGTTGAGTAGTGTCAGTCCAACTTCGTTCTTCTTCTAAAGTATTGTGTTAGCTATTCTGGTTTTTTTGCTTATCCATATAAACTTTAGAATCAGTTTGTCCATATCCACAAAATAGCTTGCTGGGGTTTTGATTGGGTTTGCATTGAATCTATAGATCAAGTTGGGAAGAACTGACATCTTAACACTATCAAAGCTTCCGGTCTGTGAACACAGAATATTTCTCCATATATTTAGATCTTCTTTGATTTCTTTCATCCAAGTTTTATAGTTTTCTGTGTAGATCCTGTAAACATTTTGTTAGATTTATATCTAATTTTCTCTCTTTTTGGTGCTATTGAAAATGGCATTGTGTTTTTTATCTCAAATTCTAATTATTCTTTTCTGGTATATAGGAAAGCAAATGAATTTTGTATATATCATTTCCAGGGCTTTTTTGTTTGTTTATTCTTTGTGACTTTCTACATAGACAACAATGTCTTCTGTGAACAAAGAGAGTTTTACTTCTTCCTTTCCAATTTGTATATTTTATTTCCCTTTCTCCTCTTATTGCACTAGCTAGGACTTCCAGTACAATTTTGAAGAAGAGTGATGAGAGGGTACATCTTTGCCTTGTTTCTAATCTTAAGGAAAAAGCATCCAGTTTCTCATGATTAAGCATAATAATAGCTGTAGAATTTTTGTAGCTGTTCTTTATCAAGTTGCAGAAGTTCCCCTCTATTCCTGGTTTGCTGAGAGTTTTTACCATGAATGGGTTTTGAATTTTGTGAAATGTTTTTTTATGCTTCAATTATTCTGGTCATATATTTCTTCTTTAGCTTGTTAATGTGATTGATTACATTAATTTTCAAATGTTGAACCAGCCTTGCATACCTGGAATAAATCCCACTTGATTGTGGTATAGAATTCATTTTATATATTCTTGGATTCAATTTGCTAATATTTTATAGAGGATTTTTATGTCTGTCTTCATGACAAATATTGGTCTGTAGCTTTCTTTTCTTGTAATATCTTTATCTGGTTTTGGTATTAGGGTAATGCTGGCTTCGTATGAGTTAGGAAGTACTACCTTTGTTTTATTTTCTGAAAGACATTGTAGAGAATTGGTATTATTTCTTCCTTAGATATTTGCCTGGTACCTCCTTTTTTTGTAATGTTATCAATTATTGATTTAATTTCTCTAATAGACATTGGCCTATTCAGATTATCTATTTTTCTTTATGTAGTTTTTGTAGTTTGTGTCTTTTAAGGAATTGATCCATTTCATCTACGTTATCAAGTTGTGGGCATAGAGATATTCATATTATTCTTTCATTATCCTTTTAATGTTCATGGGATCAGTAATGACAACCCCTCTTTTATTTCTTGTATTGGAAATTTATACTTTCTCTCCTTTCTTCTTGGTCATTCTGGCTAGAGGTTTATTGATGCTATTTATCTTTTAAAAAAAACACACCAGCTTTGGTTTTATTGATTTTCTATATTGTTTTCCTGTTTTCAATTTCATTGATTTCTGCTTTAATTTTATTATTTCCTTTTGTCTGCTACCTTTAGGCTTAAATTTCTCCACTTTCTCTAGTTTTGTAGGTGGAAGCTTAGATTACTGATTTTAGATTTACTTCTAACATACGCATTTAATGCTATAATTTCCTTGCATCCAACAAATTTTGGTAAGATGTATTTTTATTTTTATTTAGTTCAAAATGTTTTAAAATTTCTCTTGAGACTTCTTTGAACCATGTGTTATTTATAAAATCCCAATTTAAAAATTCTCCAAGTATTTTGAGATTTCTGAGCTATCTTTCTGTTATTGATTTCTAGTTTAATTCCACTAGGGACTGAGAACATACTTTGTATAATTTCTATTTTTAAAATTTGTTCAGGTATATTTTATGACCCATACTGTGATCTGTATTGGTGAATGTTCCATGTGAACTTGAAAAGAATGTGTGTTCTGCTGTTGATGGATAAAGTATTCTATAAATGTCAATTAGATCCAGTTGATTGATGGTGCTGTTCAGTTCAACTCTATTCTTACTGATGTTCTGCCTTCTTGATCTATCAATTACTGGAAGAAGTCTGTTGAAGTCTGAAACTATAATAGTGGATTTGTCTATTTCTCCATGCAGTTCTGTCAGTTTTTGCTTTGTGTATTTGACACTCTGTCGTTGACACATACACATTAAAGATTGTTATGTCTTCTTGAAGAATTGACTCCTTTATCATCATGTAATGCTCCTCTTTATCCCTGTTAATTATCTTCTTCTCAAGTCTCCTTTGTCTGAAATTAATATACCTACTCCAGCTTTCTTTGATTAGTGTTAGCATGGTATAACTCCATTTATATATTTTTAAAATTAGCCATCTCAGCTTTATTTTATTTTTGCATTTTCTTATTGTGATAATATACATGATATTCACTATTTTAACCATTTTAAGTGTACAACTCAGTGGCATTGAGTACATTTGCTATGTTGTGCAACCATCACCACTATCCATTTCCTCCAGAACATTTTCATCATCCAAACAGAAACTCTGTACCCATTAAATGATAATTCCTCATTCCTCCCTTCTCCTGGCCCCTGGTAATCTCTATTCTATTTTCTGTCTCTGTGAATTTGCCTATGCTAGGTACCTCATATAAATGAAATCATACAATATTTGTCCTTTTGTGTCTGGCTTACTTCACTTAGTATAATGTTTTCAAGGTTCTTGCTTTCAATTCTTTTGGGTACACCCAGGAGTGATATTGCTGGATCACATGGTAAGTCTGTGTTTAAGAACTACCAAACTGTTTTCCACAGCTGCTGCACCATTTTACTTTCCCATCAGTAATGCACAAGTGTTCCAATTTCTCCACATCCTTGCCAACCCTTATTATAGCCCATTTGTTCATAATAGTCATCCTAATGGGTGTGAAGTGGTATCTCATTGTGGTTGTGATTTGTATTTTCCTAATGATTAGTGGAGTTGGTCATTTTTTCATGTGCTTGTTGTCCATTTGTATACATTCTTTGGAGAAATATCTACTCAAGTCCTTTGACCATTTTCAAATTGAGTTGTTAGTTTCTTTTGTTGTTGGGTTGTAGAAGATCTTTATATATTCTGGATATTAACCCCATATCAGGTATATGATTTGCAAATATTTTTCTCATTATGTAGGCTGTCTTTTCACTCTCTTGATAGTATCCTTTGATGCACAAAAGTTTTAAAATTTGATGAAGTCTGATTTATCTATTTTTTCTTTTGTTGCCTGTGCTTTTGGTATCATATACAAGAAATTATTATCAAATTCAATGTCATGAAGATTTTACCTTATATCTTCTTTTAAGAGTCTTAAAGTTTTAGGTCTTACATTTAGGTCTTTGATCCATTTTGAGTTAATTTTTGTATATGGTATAAAGTAGGGGTCCAGTTTCATTCTTCTGCATGTGGATATCTAGTTTTCTCAACACCATTTGTTGAAAAGACTGTCCTTTCCCCATTGATGGTCTTGGTACCTGAGTTGAAAGTGAAACATTGACCATATATGTAAGGATTTATTTCTGGGCTCTTTATTCTATTCCATTTGTCTATATGTCTGTCTGTGTGCCAGTACCACACTTTTTTGATTACTGTAGCTTTGTAGCAAGTTTTGAGATCGGGAAGTGTGAGTCCTCCCTTTTTTCTTCTTTTTCAAGAGTGTTTGGCTATTTGGAGGTCCCTTGAGATGTCATATTAATTTTAGGATGAGTCATTCTATATTTGCAAAACACTCTGTTGAGATTTTGACAGGGATTGTGTTGAATCTGTAGACCACTTTGGATATTGTTGTTATCTTAGCGATATTAAGTCTTCCAATCTATGAACACAGGATATCTTTCCATTTAATTATGCCTTCTTTAACTTCTTTCAGCAATGTTTTGTAGTTTTCTAATTGAGTTATAATTAACATACAATAGTATATTAGTTTCAGGTGTACAACATAGTGATTTGCTATATTTATACATTATGAAGTGATCACCACAATAAGACCAGCTACCATCCATCACCACACAATTACAATATTATTGACTACATTCTCTATGTGTGTATTACATCCTCATGATTTATTATTTTATAGCTGGAAATTTGTACCTATTAATCCCCTTCACCTATTTCGTCCATCCTCTCATCCCCCTCCCCTCCGACAACCACTAGTTTGTTCTCTGTGTCTGAGAGTCTGCTTCTGTTTTGTTTTGTTTTTTCAACTCCACATATAAGTGAAATCATATAGTATTTTTCCTCTGTCTGACTTATTTCACTTAGCATAATACCCTCCAGGTCCATAAATATTGCCGAAGGTGGCAAGATTTTATGGCCGAGTAATATTCCAGATATATATGTATATATGTGTGTGCATATATATATGTATATATATATATATATATATATATATATATATATATATATACATATACATATCACATCTTCTTTATCCATTCATCTGTTGGTGGACACTTAGGTTACTTTCATATCTTGACTATTGTAAATAGTGCTGCAATGAACATAGGGGTGCATATATCTTTTTGAATTAGTGTTTTAGTTTTCTTTGGATAAATACCCAGGATGGAATTTCTGAATCATATGGTAGTTCTATTTTTAGTTTTTTGAAGAACCTCCATACTGTTTTCCATAGTGCTGCACCAATTTTGTAGTTTTCAATGTACAAGTTCTTTGTCTCCTTGGTTAAATTTATCCCCAAATATTTTATTATTTTTAATGCTATTGTGAATGGAATTGTTTCTTAATTTTTTTTGGATTGTTCATTTCTAGTGTATAAAATGCAACTGATTTCTGTGTTTTGATTTTGTATCCTGCAAATTTGCTGAATTCATTGATTAGCCCTAACAGTTTGTCTGTGTGTGTGTATGTGTAATCTTCAAGGTTTTCTACATACAAGATCATGTCATCTGAAAACAGTGATAACTTTACAAATTCTTTCCAATTTGGATGTCCTTTATTTCTTTTCCTTTTCTAATTGCTCTGTCTATGATTTATAATACTATGTTGGATAGAAGTGGTGAAAGCAGGCATCCTTATTTTGTTTGTGGTCTTAGAGGAAAAGCTTTCTGTCTTTCACAGTTGAGCATGATGTTAGCTTTGAATTTTTCATATATGGCCTTTATCGCATAGAGGAAGATGAGATAGGTGTTAACAGAGGAAATGAATATTTATTGCACATCATTAAGTCAGTCAACAAATATTTATTGAGTGCCTACTATGTGCTGGGCACTGTAGATACAATGGGGATCAAAAGATTTATGATCTCTATATCATGGAGACTACAGTCAACTGAACAAGACAGACAGTACATGTAAGCAAATAAATAAAACGAGGGCTGTGAAAGAAAGAAGCAGCTTTTTGAAACAGAGTAATTAGAAGAGTCCCTTTTTGATGGATGGTCATAGAAGACTTCTCTGAGGTAGTGGCATTTAAATTGAAACCTGAAATATGACAAGACAGTGACGTGATTATAACTGGGGAAAGAGGATATCAAATAGAGGAAACAACAGCAAAGGCCTAGATGTGGGAAAGGGCTTGACAAGTTTCTTGAACACAGAGGAGGTCAGTGTGGCTAGAACCTAGTAAATGATAGGGGGACCCTATGATATGAGATAGCAAGATATATAACACAAAGGGACTTGAGAGGACATGGTAAGGAATCTGGATTTAATTTTCTTAGGCATGGGAAGCCATTGATGGGCATGAAGTTGAGGGGTAGCATGATCTGGGTTACATGTTTTAAAAGTCACTCTGGTTGTAGGGCTAGTGGTAAAATGAGGGATGGACTGAAAAGGGGCATGAGGAATCTTCTGGGAGTGACGAAAATGTTTTGTATCTTGATTGTAGTTGTGGTTTCATGGGTGCATACATCTGTGAAAACTCACCAAATCATACCATCAAATTGTACTATTGAATCAAATCATTTATTGTATGTAAATTATAATTCAATAAATTATAAAAAGTTAAAATTTAACTTTCTGGCTACTGTGTGTGGAATGGATGGTAGGGGACAAGAATAGCAGGATATTTGTTGGAAAGTTATTGCAGTCATCTCAAACATAGGTGTTGATATCTTATTTACTCCTCACAGAAAACCTTGCAGGGTACATTCCTCATTTTATAGCTGGGGAAACTAAGGTTTAGAGAAGTGAAGTTTTTATTTTTCAGGGGCATCCAACTAGCAAGTGGCAGAGATAGAACTGGAATATATGTGATTACAAAACCCATGTTCTTTATACTTTACCACGCTGCCTCCTCACATCCAAAGAATGTGAACTCAGAGACTTTGGAAAGGATTATCTTAGACCACAGCTATCTTTTCTTCTCACTCAATCCTTGTGCACTCTTTATGACTTTTGTCCTTAATAATGCCATCTGCAACTTCTGATCTCAAGCCCTGGACTACTTTCAGGAAGCCAAAATGTCCATCAAGGAAAATCTCCAGAAGATCCAGCAGAAAAAGGAGCGTCTTCCAGATCAGATACAGGCAACTCTCAAATAGGTTTAGCCTTTGTAATTTATCTGTGGTGAACTGTGAAAACTATGAATTGTGGTAGGGAGGGCAGAGAGGGGCAGAAAGCTATAATTTGCCTTAATCACAGCTTCATAAATTCCATGACTTCACATAGCATGAACATGTCTAAATTTCTCTGACATATTTGTATCACTATGTCCCGAAGAAATTTGAAATTTGAGAAGTAAGAATTTGAGTGCCACAGTCAGAACCTTCTTGGTTGCAAGTGACAGAAGCCCAACAAAAAGTGGTATAAGGCAAAAGGAGAAGTACAGAAGTATAACTGGCTACAGGTACAGCTGGATCCAGGCCTGAAAAGATATCACCAAATATCTATGTCTCTCTATCTCTTGGCTCTGCTTTATCCTTTGCTTTTTTTGTCCTTGTATTTGTGGTGATAAAGAGAGCCCCTATCAGCTCCAGGCTTGCATGGTCCATTAGTGTCTTTTCTCAGAGAGTAAGAGTGAATCATTCCCAACAGTTCCAGCAAAAATACCAAGGAGAAATTTCATTGGCCAGACTTTTATTAACCCATCCTACACTAATTACTATGGCCAAGGAAGGACTCTAATTAGCCAGGCGAAGGTCATTTCCCAACTCTTGAGTGTGGCAAATGGGATGGTTTTCCCCCATCTAAATCACATGAACTGAGAATGCAGGAGGGATGATACCCCAAAGAAATGCTGGGTCAGAAAGAAAAGCATGTGACCATTATATTCAAGGTTGAATTACCTCTTTCCACAGGTGACTTATATGCATCCCTCCCAATAGTTATGATCCAACTCGCAGGGCTTGAAAAAACCTAGTGGGGCACCAGCCATGGGACCCTGAGGCAAGGTGACCAAGTAGCTTAGACAGGCTGGACCAAAAAAGTGGGTGGGAAAAGGAGTTACCTAAAGCAGCCAAAGACAGCATAGCTAGAGGAAGAGTCTAGATTGTGGCCAATGAAGAGATAAAAATTTTGAAGCCAGAGAAATCAGGAGTTTGTCTAATTAAAGGCCATGAAGGAGACCAATGGTGAGATCAGCAATCAGGAAGATAGGAAACAGATCAAGAAATGTGGGATACGTAAAATAGCTCAAAACTAAGACCTTAAGTAGGATGAGGCTTGCTTTTTATGTGGAGCCTGTTGTGGGACACAGAGGCAGATGTGACCATTTAAATTTGTTAGGCAGTACCATGTGATATTAAAGATAACCCCCTTCCAAGTTTCAAAGTATCCAGTGATTTCTCTTATATCAGGAACATTTCCAGCTTTTTAATCTCATGATGCCCTCTTTAACAGACCACCAGAAAAGGAACTGCCATCCTATAAAGAGGCTATCCTGGTATCTCAATAGGTTTCTAAACAGTTCAAACAACACCATCATTAACTTGTCCCAGGAAAATGTTCTGGTCCTTAAGACATACTCCTTATGAAGGTGAAACCAGAGAGACAAGGACTAACCCATGTGGGAGAAATTCCTGGCCCAAACACTGCATTCAAAGTCTAAGTGATTTTTGGAAGGGGTGCAGTATCAGTCACAGTCAAGCCACTGTAGGTACTGGTAACAGTCAAGAGAAAAAAACAAACCACTCTAGATATTTAAAATAGAGGAAATTCAATATAGGGAATTAGTAGCAGAGGTTATGGAAGAACTAAGAAGCCAAACAGAGGACAGCAAAGCAATACAGATTAGTCATAGCAGGAAGCTTCTACCACCCCTTGAGCTGGAGGAACACACAGGAGGAGGTGAAGCCAAGATCAGCTGATGGGATCTGGGATCGTGATGGACATATCCAATGGGAAGCTGAAACTATGGAGGAAGATGCAGCCACTGCGAGAAAATACCCCCTGAAGGAGAGAGAAGGAGTAATTCCCTAGCTTATATTTCCTCCCATACTCTAATCTCTGACCAGTTTCACAGTAGGCAAAGCCAGTTGGCAAGGACAATTGAGTGATATCATTTAATACAAGAAAAGAGCATGGAATGAAACTGAGAGGAAACAGGTAATGCCCAGCACACCACTATCACCAGGATGCTCACCCTGTATTACTCTGCACTCCCTCTTAACTAATCAATCTTGAACTCCTCCCCTCTTCTCACACAGCTTAAACCCTTCCACTGTACCCTCTGGAACTCACACCATGTGAGCAGCCAAATTCCCTCAGCTTCTTCTTGAAACTCCATTAATCTCCTGCTATAACTACAACCTGAATGGTCCCTTAGCACACCACTTCTCCTATGAGTGGTTTTTCTTTTATACTACAAACATCAGGAATGTGAGGTAGCTATCCTTTTCGCTCTCCATTTTCCCTTACAAGCCATTATTCACAATCTTTGTGTAATAATCCCTGCTTATGAGGCTCATGCTATAAACAATATCACCCCTCATCCTCCTCATTGCTGTCATCTGCCAACATCCCAGTAATTCCCACTCACCCCTGCCCACATTCATTAAAGACTTTGGCATCTGCCTTATTCTATGCGTTGGGTTGCTTTTGGCAGCATATAACAGAAAATGCCAAATCAAGTGATGTAACAATGAAAGACATGTAATTTCTTACTCACAACAAGAGTTCTAGTGACAGGGAAGGTTCCAGACTGCTTAATTCAATGGCTCTGTAATATCATATAGAAAGCAGAATATATCCATCTTTTTCTCTGCTATCTTAGGTATGATACCATCCTTAGTATATTCTCTTAGGCTGGTTCCCCTCATGGTTGCAAGACATACATGTAAACCTTACCTGTGGGGCTTCCCTGGTGGTGCAGTGGTTGAGAATCCGCCTGCCAATGCAGGGGACACGGGTTCGAGCCCTGGTCTGGGAAGATCCCAAATGCCGCGGAGCAACTGGGCCCGTGAGCCACAACTGCTGAGCCTGCGTGTCTGGAGCCTGTGCTCCGCAACAAGAGAGGCCGTGACAGTGAGAGGCCCACGCACAGCGATGAAGAGTGGCCCCCGCTTGCCACAACTAGAGAAAGCCCTCGCACAGAAACGAAGACCCAACACAGCCATAAATAAATAAATAAATAAATAAATTTATAAAAACCTTACCTGTAAGAAAGGAGTAGAAGTAAAAATTATAATGAGAAGCTCATCTAGTGAGTATGAGATATAAGTGAAGGGAACTAGTTGTATGATTTAAGTATATAAAACCATTTGGCCAAGAAACCTGGAAATCTCCATCTCCACAATAAGTGCGCTGGTTATCAGGGATTGGTCCTTAATCTAGGATACTATATTCTTTGGAAAGAGTCTGGAGGGAGCTGCTCATTTTCGTCTCTGTGGCTTTTTCTGTGTATGCATCCATAGTTGACCAGCCGCCCTTCTTCAGATATGCCAATGACATCAATCAGTTTACAGTCAAGCTTTGCTGACAAGGGAGCCATCCCGTCTTATTAAGATGTCATTGCATATCTCTGTTAATATTTATCTAATGTTAATTCAACAGCTTAACTCTCAAGGGTGATCTTAGTTCTTTCATTTCCACATCCTATAAGTACACTTTGCTTGAGTGGGAGACAGTAGAACATAGTCTGATTCTAGACTAACCCTGCTCCACCATTTACCATCTCTGAGCCAGTTTTATCTTTTGTAAAGTGAGGATTACAAAGGTAATTACCTCATAAGTTTGATACAAAGACTAAATGAGAAAATACGTCAAAAGCTCCTAGCACAGCACCTGGCCCATAGAATGCACTCAGTAAATGTTGTCTATTATCATTATTATCACAGTATATTTTCTTCATTTTTTTGTTTTAATATCAGGGAGAAGGTAAGGTGCAAAGGCCCCAAAACAAGGTAGCAGGGCATAATGGAGAAACTGCAAGAGCACAACTGTCAGGGGGGTTGAGCAGCTGTCTAAACATAAAGTTGAAGAGATAGGCATGATCGTGATGATGCTAAGGAATTTTGACCTTTTTCAGTATATGCTAGAGGGGAAGGGCACTGACGAATTATAATCAGAGGACACCAGGATCAGATTAGTATGTTCAAAAATCACTCTGGCAGAGGCCCATAGTGTGGATTACAAGAACTACTGGAGGCGTGGAAGCCAGCATGGCGTCTATTACAATAGCCTAGATCAGAGATAATGAGACTGAGTTAAAAGGGAGGGTGAGGGAGAGTTCTGGTTTCAGTAAGGGCAGAATAGGTTGTATCAGATTAACATTCCCACAGATAACAATTTAAAACTCTAGGCAAAATATTTGTTAAAAGTACTATTTGAAAAACCACCAGCTACTTGATGCACTGGAGACTGATTTAACAAAACCAGGCAGAAACTGGCCGAGATTTGACCCTTAAAAAGAGGGAAATCTGACTGGTTGAGATCCAAAATTACACATCTTCCCCTGAGGACAATCTCCAGTTCTTGTGTCACAGGATGGCTAGAATTTAAGCAAAACGTCATGTTATTTTTTATTTGAAGTATAGTTGATTTACAATATTATATTAGTTTCAGGTATATAACATAGTGATTCAATATTTTAATAATTATACTCCATTTAAAGTTACTACAAAATAATGGCCATATTTCTCTGTGCTGTACAATATATCCTTGTTGCTTCTTTCTTTCTTTTTTTTGGCTTGGAAGGAACAATTTATTAGATATGTAGATTGTTTCTAATTTTTCATTATAATGAACATAATCTAACATTGTGAGCACTTTCAGTTTGTCCTGAGAGCCTTATATGTATTTTGTTCAATATTCACAATATTCACAACTACCTCATGAAACAGCTTCTGGTATTATAACCCTTATTTTACAATTGTGGAAATTAAAAAGTGGTACGTCCAGTATCTCAGTGAGAAGTAATAAAGCCAGGATTTAAATCTAGCAGCACAAATACCATATTCTTAACTTCTGTACTTTAAGCATTCACTATTTTAGGTAACACCATGATGAGCATTTTGATAGCCACTTGTTATCCACATTCTTTTAAAAAAGACTTTTATTGGAGGGAGACCTTCAAGATGGTGGAGGAGTAAGACGTGGAGATCACTATCCTCCCCACAAATACATCAGAAATACATCTACATGTGGAACAACTCCTACAGAACACCTACTGAACACTGGCAGAAGACCTCAGACTTCCCAAAAGGCAAGAAAATCCCCACGTACCTGGGTAGGGCAAAAGAAAAAAGAAAAAACAGAGACAAAAGAATAGGGACAGGACCTGCACCTCTGGAAGGGAGCTGTGAAGGAGGAAAGGTTTCCACACACTAGGAAGCCCCTTCAGTGGCAGAGACGGAGGGTGGTGGGGAGGAAGCTTCAGAGCCATGGAGGAGAGCACAGCAACAGGGGTGCAGAGGGCAAAGCAAAGAGATTCCCACACAGAGGATCTGTGCTGACCAGCACTCACCAGCCCGAGAGGCTTGTCTGCTCACCTGCTGGGGTGGGTGGGGGCTGGGAGCTGAGGCTCCGGCTTTGGGAGTTCAGAACACAGGGAGAGGACTGGGGTTGGCTGTGTGAACACAGCCTGAAGGGGGCTAGTGTGCAACAGCTAGCTGGGAGGGAGTCCGGGAAAAAGTCTGGAGCTGGCGAGGAGGCAAGAGACTTTTTCTTGCCTCTTTGTTTCCTGGTGAGCGAAGAGAGGGGATTCAGAGCACTGCCTAAACGAGCTCCAGAGGCAGGCGCAGGCTGGGGCTATCAGCATGGACACCAGAGATGGGCATGGAAAGCTAAGGCTGCTGCTGCAGCCACCAAGAAGCCGGTGTGCAAGCACAGGACACTATCCACACCTCCCCTACTGGGAGCCTGTGCAGCCCGCCACTGCCAGGGTCCCGTGATCCAGGGACAACTTCCCCAGGAGAACACACAGCGTGTCTCAGGCTGTTGCAACATCACTCTGGCCTCTGCCACCGCAGGCTCACCCCGCATTCCATACCCGTCCCTCCCCCACACCCCACCTGAGTGAGCCAGAGCCCCCTAATCAGCTGCTACTTTAACACCATCCTGTCTGAGCGAAGAACAGATGTACTCAGGCGACCTACACACAGAGGCAGGGCCAAATATAAAGCTGAACCCCAGGAGCTGTGTGAACAGAGAAAGGGAAATTTCTCCCAGCAGCTTCAGGAGCAGCAGATTAAATCTCCACAATCAACTTGATGTAGCCTGCATCTCTGGAATACCTGAATAGACAATGAATCATCCCCAAATTGAGGTAGTGGACTTTGTGTGGTTTTGTCTGTATAGCTTTGATTTTACCATTTGTCCTAGGGTTGTGTCTGTCCTTTTTTGTTTTGTTTTGTTTTGTTTTGTTTAGTATAGTTTTTTAGCACTTGTTATCATTGGTGGATTTGTTTTTTGGTTTGGTTGCTATCTTCTTTCTTTCTTTCTTTCATTTTTTTATTACTTTGTAATTTAAAAATTTTTTTTAATAATTAAAAAAATTTTTTATTTTAATAACTTTATTCTTTCTTTCTTTCTTTTTTTCTCCCTTTTCTTCTGAGGCATGTGGCTGACAGGGTCTTGGTGCTCTGGCCGAGTGTCAGGCCTGTGCCTTTGAGGTGGGAGAGTTGAGTTCAGGATATTGGTCCACCATAGACCTCCCTGCTCCACATAATATCAGATGGTGAAAGCTCTCCCAGAGATCTCCATCTCAATGCTAAGACACAGCTCCACTCAAGGACCAGCAAGCTACAGTGCTGGACACCCTAGGCCAAACAACTAGCAAGACAGGAACACATCCCCTCCCATTAGAAGAGAGGCTGCCTAAAATCATAATAAGGTCACAGACACCCTAAAACACACCACAGGATGTGGTCGTGCCTACCAGAAATACAATATCCAGCCTCATCTACAAGAACACAAGCACCAGTCCCCTCCACCAGGAAGCCTACACAACCCACTGAACCAACCTTAGCCACTGGGGGCAGACACCAAAAACAACGGGAACTACAAACCTGCAGCCTGTGAAAAGGAAACCATGAACACAGTAAGTTAAGCAAAATGAGAAGAGAGAAAAACACACATCAGATGAAGGAGCAAGGTAAAAACCCACCAGACCAAACAAATGAAGAGGAAATAGGCAGTTTTCCTGAAAAAAAATCCAGAGTAATGATAGTAAAGATGATCCAAAATCTTGGAAATAGAATGGAGAAAATTGAAGAAAGATTTAACAAGGAGCTAGAAGAACTAAAGAGCAAACAAACAATGATGAACAACACAATAAATGAAATTAGAAATTCTCTAGAAGGAATCAATAGCAGAATAACTGAGGCAGAAGAATGGATAACTGACCTGGTAGATAACTACTGGAATAGTTATACTGGAAATAACTACTGCAGAGCAGAATAAAGAAAAAGGAATGAAAAGAATTGAGGACAGTCTCAGAGACCTCTGGGAAAATGTTAAACGCACCAACTTTGGAATTATAGGGGTCTCAGAAGAAGAGAAAAAGAAAGGGAGTGAGAAAATATTTGAAGAGATTATAGTTGAAAACTTCCCTAATATGGGAAAGGAAATAGTCAACCAAGACCAGGAAGCACAGAGTCCCATACAGGATAAATCCAAGGAGAAACACGCCAAGACACATATTAATCAAACTATCAAAAATTAAATATAAAGAAAACATATTAAAAGCAGCAAGGGAAAAACAACAAATAACACACAAGGGAATCCCCATAAAGTTAACAGCAAAAATCCTCCACAAAATACTAGCAAAGAGAATCTAACAGCACATTAAAAGGATCATACACCATGATCAAGTGGGGTTTATCCCAGGAAGGCAAGGATTCTTCAGTATATGCAAATCAATCAATGAGATAAAACATATTAACAAATTGAAGGAGAAAAACCATATGATCATCTCAATAGATGCATAAAAATCTTTTGACAAAATTCAACACCCATTGATGATAAAAACTCTTCAGATAGTAGGCATAGAGGGAACTTACCTCAACATAATAAAGACCATATATGACAAACCCACAGCCAACATCGTTCTCAATGGTGAAAAAGTGAAACCATTTCCTCTAAGGTCAGGAACAAGACAAGGTTGCCCACTCTCACCAGTATTATTCAACATAGTTTTGGAAGTTTTAGCCACAGCAATCAGAGAAGAAAAAGAAGTAAAAAGAATCCAAATCAGAAAAGAAGAAGTAAAGCTGTCACTGTTTGCAGAGGACATGATACTATACATAGAGAATCCTAAAGATGCTACCAGAAAACTACTAGAGCTAATCAATGAATTTGGTAAAGTAGCAGGATACAAAAGTAATGCACAGAAATCTCTTGCATTCCTATACACTAATGATGAAAAATCTGAAAGAGGATTTAAGGAAACACTCCCATTTACCACTGCAACAAAAAGAATAAAATAGCTAGGAATAAACCTACCTAAGGAGACAAAAGACCTGTATGCAGAAAGTTATAAGACACTGATGAAAGAAATTAAAGATGATACAAACCGATGGAGAGATATACCATGTTCTTGGATTGGAAGAATCAACATTTTGTGAAAATGACTATACTACCCAAAGCAATCTATACATTCAATGCAATCCCTATTAAGGTGCCACTGGCATTTTTTACAGAACTAGAACAAAAAATTTCGCAGTTTGTATAGAAGCACAAAAGACCCCGAATAGCCAAAGGAAACTTGAGAAAGAAAAATGGAGCTGGAGGAATCAGGCTCCCGGACTTCAGACTATAGTACAAAGCTACAGTAATCAAGACAGTATGGTACTGGCACAAAAACAGTAATATAGATCAATGGAACAGGATAGAAAGCCCAAAGATAAACCCAAGCACATATGGTCACCTTATTTTTGATAAAGGATGGAGAAATACAATGGAGAAAAGACAGCCTCTTCAATAAGTGGTGCAGGGAAAACTGGACAGCTACACATAAAACAATGAAATTAGAACACTCCCTAACACCATACACAAAAATAAACTCAAAATGGATTAAAGACCTAAATGTAAGGCCAGACACTATAAAACTCTTAGAGGAAACCATAGGCAGAACACTCTATGACATAAATCACAGCAAGATCCTTTTTGACCCACCTCCTAGAGAAATGGAAATAAAAACAAAAATAAACAAATGGGACCTAATGAAACTTAAAAGCTTTTGCACAGCAAAGGAAACCATAAACAAGACGAAAAGACAACCCTCAGTTTGGGAGAAAATATTTGCAAATGAATCATCAGACAAAGGATTAATCTCCAAAATATATAAACAGCTCATGCAGCTCAATATTAAAAAACAAACAACCCAATCCAAAAATGGGCAGAAGACCTAAATAGACATTTCTCCATAGAAGGCATACAGATGGCCAAGAAGCACATGAAAAGCTGCTCAACATCACTAATTATTAGAGAAATGCAAATCAAAACTACAATGAGGTATCACCTCACACCGGTCAGAATGGTCATCATCAGAAAATCTACAAACAACAAATGCTGGAGAGGGTGTGGAGAAAAGGGAACCCTCTTGCCCTGTTGGTGAGAATGTAAATTGATACAGCCACTATGGAGAACAGTATGGAGGTTCCTTAAAAAACTAAAAATAGAACTTTCATATGATGCAGCAATTCCACTACTGGGCATATACCCTGAGAAAACCATAATTCAAAAAGAGTCATGTACCACAATGTTCTTTGCAGCTCTATTTACAATAGCTAGGACATGGAAGCAACCTAAGTGTCCGTCAACAGATGAATGGATAGAGAAGATGTGGCACAGATATACAATGGAATATTACTCAGCCATAGGAAGAAACGAAATTGAGTTATTTATAGTGAGGTGGATGGACCTAGAGACTGTCATACAGAATGAAGTAAGTCAGAAAGAGAAAAACAGACACCGTATGCTGACACATATATATGGAATCTAAAAAAGAAAAAAAAGGTGATTCTGAAGAACATAGGTGTAGGACAGGAATAAAGTCGCAGATGTAGAGACTGGACTTGAGGACACGGGGAGGGGGAAGGGTAAGCTGGGACGAAGTGAGAGTAGCATGGACATATGTACACTACCAAATGTAAAACGGATAGCTAGCGGGAAGCAGCCACAGAGCACAGGGAGATCAGCTTGCTGCTCTGTGACCACCTAGAGGTGTGGGATAGGGAGGGTGGGAGGGAGATGCCAGACAGAGGAGATATGGGGATATATGTTATGTATAGCTGATTCACTTTGTTATAAAGCGATTCACTTTGTTATAATGCAATTCACTTTGTATAAAGCAATTATACTCCAATAAAGATGTTTTTAAAAAAGTGAAAAAAAATTTTTTATTGGAGTATAGTTGATTTACATTCTTATTTCTTTTATACCAAGTAGCTTGTATCTCTTAGTCCCCTACCCATATCTTGCCCCTTCACCTTCCCTCTGCCCACTGGTAATCACTAGTTTGTTCTCTATATCTGTTGGTCTGTCCCTTTTTTGTTATATTCACTAGTTTGTTTTTTAGGTTCCACATACTGGTGATAACGTAGTATTTGTCTTTCTCTGTCTGACTTATTTCACAAAGCATAATAACCTCCAGTTCCATCCATGTTGCTGCAAATGGCAATTTCATTCTTTTTTATGGCTAATATTCCATTTATATATATATATATATATATATATATATATATATATATATATATATATATATATATATGGAATACTGTACAAAGTTTAATTCAAAAAGATACAAGCACCCCAATGTTCATAGTAGAATTATTTACAATTGCCAAATTGCCAAGATATGGAATCAACCTCAGAAAACTAAAAATATAATTACCATATAATCCAGTAATCCCACTCCTGGGCATATATCCAGGCAAAATTATAATTCAAAAAGATACATGCACACCTATGTTTATAGCAGCACTATTCACAATAGCAAAGACATGGAAACAACCTAAATGACAATCGACAGATGAATGCATAAGGAAGATATGGTACATATACACAATGGAATACTACTCAGCCATAGAAAAGAATGAAATAATGGCCATTTGCAGCAACATGGATGCAACTAGAGGTTATCATACTAAATGAAGTAAGTCAGAAAGAGAAAGACAAATACCATATTATATCACTTCTATGTGGAATCTAATATACCGCTCAAATGAACCTATCTGTGAAACAGAGACAGAATCAGGGACACAGAAATTAGACTGGTGGTTACCAAGGGGGAGGAGGGTGGGAGAGGGTTGGATTGGGAATTTGGGATTAGCAGATGCACACTGGTATATATAGAACGGATAAACAACGAGGTCCTACTGTATATAGCACAGGGAACTATATGCAATATCCTGTGATGAAACATAATGAAAAATAATATGAAAAAGAATGTATATATATGTATAACTGAGTCACTTTGCTGTACAGCAGTAATTAACACAATATTGTAATTCAACTATACTTCAAAAGAAAAAGAATTAGTGTTTTCGTTTTCTTTGGATATATACCCATGAGAGGAATTGCTGGATCATATGGTAATTCTATTTTCAGTTTTTTGAGGAATCTTCATAATGTTTTCTGTAGTGGCTGCACCAATTTACATTCCCACCAACAGTGTACAAGTGTTCCCTTTTCTCCACATCCTCTCCTACATTTCCTATTTGTAGACTTTTGGATGATAGCCATTTTGACAGTTGTGAAGTGATATCTGTTTATATATTTTGGAGATTAATCCTTTGTCTGATGATTCATTTGCAAATATTTTCTCCCAAACTGAGGGTTGTCTTTTGGTCTTGTTTATGGTTTCCTTTGCTGTGCAAAAGCTTTTAAGTTTCATTAGGTCCCATTTGTTTATTTCTGTTTTTATTTCCATTACTCTAGGAGGTGGATCAAAAAATATCTTGCTGTGATTTATGTCAAAGTGTGTTCTTCCTATGTTTTCCTCTAAGAGTTTTATAGTGCCCGGTCTTACATTTAGGTCTCTAACCCATTTTGAGTTTATTTTTGTGTATGGTGTTAGGGAGTGTTCTAATTTCATTCTTTCACATGTAGCTGTCCAGATTTCCCCGCACCACTTATTGAAGAGACTGTCTTTTCTCCATTGTATATCCTTGCCTCCTTTGTCATAGATTAGTTGACCATAGGTGCGTGGGTTTATCTTTGGGCTTTCTATCCTGTTCCATTGATCTATATTTCTGTTTTTGTGCCAGTACCATATTGTCTTGATTACTGTAGCTTTATAGTATAGTCCGAAGTCAGGGAGTCTGATTCCTCCAGCTACGTTTTTTTTCCCTCAAGACTGCTTTGGCTATTCGGCGTCTTTTGTGTCTCCATACAAATTTTAAGATTTTTTGTTCTAGTTCTGTAAAAAATGCCATTGGTAATTTGATAGGGATTGCATTGAATCTGTAGACTGCTTTGGGTAGTATAGTCATTTTCACAAGATTGATTCTTCCAACCCAAGAACATGGTATATCTCTCCATCTGTTGGTATCATCTTTAATTTCTTTCATCAGTGTCTTATAGTTTTCTGCATACAGGTCTTTTGTCTCCTTAGGTAGGTTTATTCCTAGGTATTTTATTCTTTCTGCTGCAATGGTAAATGGGAGTGTTTCCTTACTTCCGCTTTCAGATTTTTCATCGTTAGTGTATAGGAATGCAAGAGATTTATGTGCATTAATTTTGTATCCTGCCATATTCAGGATATGAAAACCTTACCATATTCATTGATTAGCTCTAGTAGTTTTCTGGTGGCATCTTTAGGATTCTTTATGTATAGTACCATGTCATCTGCAAGTAGTGACAGTTTTACTTCTTCTTTTCTGATTTGTGTTCCTTTTATTTCTTTTTCTTCTCTGATTGCTGTGGCTAAGACTTCCAAATCTATGTTGAATAATAGTGGTGAGAGTGGACATCCTTGTCTTGTTCCTGATCTTAGAGGAAATGTTTTCAGTTTTTCACCATTGAGAATGATGTTTGCTGTGGGTTTGTCATATATGGTCTTCATTATGTTGAAGTAGGTTCCCTCTAAGCCCACTTTCTGGAGAGTTTTTATCATAAATGGGTGTTGAATTTTGTCAAAAGCTTTTCCTGCATCTATTGAGATGATCATATGGTTTTTCTCCTTCAATTTGTTAATATGGTGTATCACATTGATTGATTTGCATATATTGAAGAATCCTTGCATCCCTGGGATAAATCCCACCTGATCATGGTGTATGATACTTCTAATGTGCTGTTAGATTCTGTTTGCTAGTATTTTGTTGAGGAATTTTGCATCTATATTCATCAGTGATATTGGTCTGTAATTTTCTTTTTTTGTAGTATCTTTGTCTGGTTTTGGTATCAGGGTGATGGTGGCCTCATAGATTGAGTTTCGGAGTGTTCCTTCCTTCACAAATTTTTGGAAGAGTTTGAGAAGGTTGAGTGTTAGCTCTTCTCTAAATGTTTGATAGAATTCACCTGTGAAGCCATCTGGTCTAAGACTTTTGTTTGTTGGAAGATTTTTAATCACAGTTTCAATTTCATTACTTGTGATTGATCTTTTCATATTTTCTGTTCCTTCCTGGTTCAGTCTTGGAAGGTTATGCCTTTCTAAGAATTTGTCCATTTCTTCCAGCTTGTCCATTTTCTTGGCATAGAGTTGCTTGTAGTAGTCTCTTAGGATACTTTGTATTTCTGTGGGGTCTGTTGCAACTTCTCCGTTTTCATTTCTAATTTTATTGATTTGAGTCCTCTCCCTCTTTTTCTTGATGTGTCTGGCTAATGGTTTATCAATTTTGTTTATCTTCTCAAAGAACCACCTTTTAGTTTTATTGATCTTTGCTATTGTTTTCTTTGTTTCTATTGCATTTATTTCTGCTCTGATCTTTATGACTTCTTTCCTTCTGCTAACTTTGGGTTGTGTTTGTTCTTCTTTCTCTAGTTCCTTTAGGTGTAAGGTTAGATTGTTTATTTGAGAGTTTTCTTGTTTCTTGAAGTAGGCTTGTATAGCTATAAACTTCCCTCTTAGAACTTTTTTTGCTACATCCCATAGGTTTTGGATCGTCATGTTTTCATTGTCATTTGTCTCTAGGTATTTTGATATTCTTTGACTTCTTCAGTGATCTCTTGGTTATTTAGTAATGTATTGTTTAGCCTCCATGTGTTTCTGTTTTTTAGGTTTTTTTCCCTGTAATTCATTTCTATTCTTGTAGCATTGTGGTCAGAAAAGATGCTTGATATGATTTCAATTTTCTTAAATTTACTGAGGCTTGATTTGTGATCCAAGATGTGATCTATCCTGGAGAATGTTGCTTGCGCACTTGAGAAGAAAATGTAATCTGCTGTTTTTGGATGGAATCTCCTATAAATATCAATTAAATGTATCTGGTCTATTGTGTCATTTAAAGCTTGTGTTTCCTTATTAATTTTCTGTTTGGATGATCTGTCCATTGGTGTAAGTGAGGTGTTAAAGTCCCCCACTATTATTGTGTTACTGTCAATTTCCTCTTTTAGAGCTGTTAGCATTTGCCTTATGTATTGAGGTGCTCTTATGTTGGGTGCATATATATTTATAAGTGTTATATCTTCTTGTTGGATTGATCCCTTGATCATTACGTAGTGTCCTTTCTTTTCTCTTGTAACATTCTTTATTTTAAAGTTTATTTTATCTGATATAAGTATTGCTACTCCAGCTTCCTTTTGATTTCCATTTGCATGGAATATCTTTTTCCATCCCCTCACTTTCAGTCTGTATGTGTCCCTAGGTCTGAAGTGGATCTCTTGTAGACAGGGTATATATGGGTCTTGTTTTTGTATCCATTCAGCAAGTCTGTGTCTTTTGGGTGGAGCATTTAATCCATTCACATTTATGGTAATTATCAATATGTATGTTCCTATTACCATTTTCTTAATTTGTGGGTTTTGTTTTTGTAGGTCCTTTTCTTCTCTTGTCTTTCCTGCCTAGAGAAGTTCCTTTATCACTTGTTGTAGAGCTAGTTTGGTGGTGCTGAATTCTCTTAGCTTTTGCTTGTCTGTAAACTTTTGGTTTCTCCCTCGAATCTGAATGAGATCCTTGCTGGTTAGAGTAATATTGGTTGTTGTTTCTTCCCTTTCATCACTTTAAGTATATCATGCCACTCCCTTCTGGCTTGTAGAGTTTCTGCTGAGAAATCAGCTGTTAACCTTATGGGAGTTCCCTTGTATGTTATTTGTTGTTTTTCCCTTGCTGCTTTCAATAATTTTTCTTTGTCTTTAATTAGCGCCAATTTGATTACTATGTGTCTCGGAGTGTTTCTCCTTGGGTTTATCCTGTATGGGACTCTCTGCACTTCCTGGACTTGGGTGACTATTTTCTTTCCCATGTTAGGGAAGTTTTCGACTATAACCTCTTCAAATATTTTCTCAGGTCCTTTCTCTCTCTCTCCTCCTTCTGGGACCCCTATAATGCGAATGTTGTTGCATTTAATGTTGTCCCAGAGGTCTCTTAGGCTGTCTTCATGTCTTTTCATTCTTTTTTCTTTATTCTGTTCCACAGCAGTGAATTCCACCATTCTGTCTTCCAGGTCACTTATCCGTTCTTCTGCCTCAGTTATTGTGCTGTTGATTCCTTCTAGTGTATTTTTCATTTCAGTTATTGTATTGTTCATCTCTGTTAGTTTGTTCTATAATTCTTCTAGATCTTTGTTAAAGATTTCTTGCATCTTCTCGATCTTTGCCTCCATTCTTTTTCCGAGGTCCTAGATCATCTTCACTATCATTATTCTGAATTCTTTTTCTGGAAGGCTGCCTATCTCCATTTCATTTAGTTGTTCTTCTGGGGGTTTATCTTGTTCCTTCATCTGGTACATAGCCCTCTGCCTTTTCATCTTTTCTATCTTTCTGTGAATGTGGTTTTTGTTCCACAGGCTGCAGGATTGTAGTTCTTCTTGCTTCTGCTGTCTGCCCTCTGGTGGATGAGGCTATCTAAGAGGCTGGTGGAAGTTTCCTGATGGGAGGGACTGGTGGAGGGTAGAGCTGACTGTTGCTCTGGTGGGCAGAGCTCAGTAAAACTTTAATCCGCTTGTCTGCTGATGGGTGTGGCTGGATTCCCTCCCTGTTGGTTGTTTGGCCTGAGCTGACCCAACACTGGACCCTACCTGGGCTCTTTGGTGGGGCTTATGGCAGACTCTGGGAGGGCTCAAGCCAAGGAGTACTTCCCAGAACTTCTACTGCCTGTGTTCTTGCCCCTTGGTGAGCCACAGCTGGCCCCCACCTCTGCAGGAGACCCTCCAACACTAGCAGGTAGGTCTGGTTCAGTCTCCTGTGGGGTCACTGCTCCTTCCCCTGGGTCCCAATGCACACACTACTTTGTGTGCCCTTCAAGAGTGGATTCTTTGTTTCCCCCAATCCTGCCAAAGTCCTGCAATCAAATCCCGCCAGCCTTCAATGTCTGATTCTCTCGGAATTCCTCCTTCTGTTGCCAGGCTCCCAGGTTGGGAAGCCTGACGTGAGGCTCAGAACCTTCACTCCAGTGGGTGGACTTCTGTGGTCTAAGTGTTCTCCAGTTTGTGAGTTACCCACCCATCACTTACAGGATTTGATTTTATTGTGATAGCGCCACTCCTACCGTCTCATTGCGGCTTCTCCTTTGTCTTTGCATGTGGGGTATCATTTTTGGTGAATTCCAGTGTCTTCCTGTTGATGATTTTTCAGCAGTTTGTTGTGATTCCGGTGTTCTCGAAAGAGGGAGTGAGAGCATGTCCTTCTACTCCACCATCTTGAGTCAATCTCGGTATTAGCTCTTCTTTATATGTTTGGTAGAATTCCCCTATGAAGCCGTCTGGTCCTGCACTTTTGTTTGCTGGGAGGTTTTTAAAAATTATTATTAAAAGTTCAATGTTACCACTAGTGATCATTCTGTTCAGACACTCTATTTCTGTTTCAGTCTGAGAAGGTTGTATGTTTCTAGAAATTTGTCTATTTCTTCTAGATTGTCCCATTTGTTGGCATATAACTACTCATAGTATTATGATTTTTTTGTATCCCTGTGGTATTGATTGTGATTTCTCCTCTTTCATTTCTTATTTTGTTTATTTGTGTCTTCTCTCTTTTTTTCTTGATGAGTCTGACTAAAAGTTTATCAATTGTGTTTATCTTTATAAAAATCCATGTTTTGGTTTTCTTTTTGTTTTTTTTTTAATTTTTTTGGGGGAGTCTCTATTTTATTTTTTTCCTATATGATTTTTACTAATTATTTCCTCCTTCTGAATTTGGGCTTTTTTCTTCTTTTCTAATTCTTTTAGATGTTAGTTTAGGTTATTTATTTGAGATTTTTCTTGTTTCTTGAGATAGGCCTATATTGCTATAAACTTCCCTCTTAGAACTGCTTTGGCTGCATCCCATAGTTTTTGGAAAGTTGTGTTTACATTTTCAGTTACCTCAATGTATTTTCTGATTTCCAATTTGATTTTTTCATCAACCCACTGTTTTAGCATCCTGTCGTTTTGTCTCCATGTGTTTGTGCTTTTCCCATTTTTATTTCTGTAATTGATTTCTAGTTTTATACTGTTGTGGTCGGAAAAGCTTCTTGATGTAACTTCTATCCTCTTAAATTTGTTGAGATCTGTTTTGTGGCCTAGCATGTGATCTATCCAGAAGAACGTTCCATGTGCATTACAAAAGAATGTGTACTCTGCTGTTTTTGGATGTAATGTCCTATAGCTATCTATCAAATCCAACTGGTATCATGTGTCGTTTAAGACCACTGTTCCCTTATTGATTTTCTGTCTGGATGATCTGTTCATTAAAGCAAGTGGGGTGTTAAAGTCTCCTACTATCATTGTATTATTGTCAATTGCTCCCTTTATGTCTGTTAATATTTGCTTTATATATCTATGTGCTCCTGTATTTGGTTCATATATGATAATGAATGTTATATCCTTTTCTTATATTGATCCCTTTATCATTTTATATGTGCTTCTTTGTCTTTTATTATAGACTTTGTTTTAAAGTCTATTTTGTCTGATATGAGTATTGCTACTCCCACTTTCTTTCATTTCCATTTGCATGAAATATCGTTTTCCATCCCCTCATTTTCATATGTGTGTGTCTCTAGCTCTGAAGTGAGTCTCTTGTAAGCAGCATATAGATGGGCATTTTTTTGTTATCCAGTTAGTCACTCTATATCTTTTAATTGCAGCATTTAGTCCATTGACATTTAAAGTGATTATTAATAGGTATTTACTTATTGCCATTTTGTTACTTGTTTTCTGGTTGTTTTTGTAGTTCTTCTCTGTTCTTTGCTTCTTCATTTAGTTTCTTCCCTTGTGGTTTAATGATTTTCTTTTAGTGGTGTCCTTGTGCTTCTTTCTCTGTATTTTTTGTGTATCTATTGTAGTTTTTTGATTTGTGGTTGCCTTGGGGTTCAGTTATGTTGACCTATAATTATATCTACTTTTTAAAAATAGGTAGTCAACAAACAACAAATGCTGGAGAGGGTGTGGAGAAAAGGGAACCCTCCTGCACTTTTGGTGGGAATGTAAATTGATACAGCCACTATGGAGAACAGTATGGAGGTTCCTTAAAAAACTAAAAATAGAACTACCATACGACCCAGCAATCCCACTACTGGGCATATACCCAGAGAAAACCGTAATTCAAAAAGCCACATGCACCCCAATGTTCATTGCAGCACTATTTACAATAGCCAGGTCATGGAAGCAACCTAAATGCCCATCGACAGACAAATGGATAAAGAAGATGTGGTACATATATACAATGGAATATTACTCAGCCATAAAAAGGAACGAAATTGGGTCATTTGTAGAGATGAGGATGGACCTAGAGACTGTCATACAGAGTGAAGTAAGTCAGAAAGAGAAAAAGAAATATCATATATTAATGCATACATGTGGAATCTCGAAAAATGGTACAGATGAACCAGTTTGCAAGGCAGAAATAGAGACACAGATGTAGAGAACAAACGTATGGACACCAAAGGGGGAAAGCAGTGGGGGTGTGGTGGTGGGATGAATTGGGAGATAGGGATTGACATATATACACTAATATGTATTAAAAAGGTAACTAATAAAAAAGAGAAAATAAGGAACTTATGAAAAATATTCAAACTTACTAGATATCAAAAATGCAAATTAAAACAATAAGATTTCATTTTTGCCCAGCAGATCTACCATATAAAAAATGATAAAACCAATTTTAGCAAGGACATAGGGGAATATGCACTCTCATTTCTGGTCAGGAAAGTAAATTCAGAGAAATTTTCTAGACAACAATTTGACAATGCGTATTGAAGCTTTAAATATCCTTTCACTCTTTGCTCAATGATCTTTTAGGACTTTTATCTGAAGGAAATGTTTACACAAGTATAAAAAGGTATACATAAGATCTTAATTGCAACCTTTTAAAAACTGGCCAAAAGTGTAACATCAGCTGGTTGTTTATAATCTATTTCTTAAATGTAAAGACCTCTTTATCTTTCCAAATTAAATGCATGTACAGTTGATCTTAAAAGACTAAAAAAATAAAAATAAATAAAAATAGGTAGTCATTTAAGTTCAAACATACTCTAAAAGATCTACATTTTTACCCCACTCCCCTACATTTTTTTTGATGTCATATTTTACATCTTCATGTTTATCCCTTTATTAGTTATAGGAGTTATAGTTGATTTTTACAAAGTTTTATCTTTTAATATTTGTAGTAGCTTATTTAAGTGGTTGATCCTCAGCCTTTACTATATATTTGCCTTTACTAGTGAGATTTTTCCTTTCCTATAGATACTTACTTATTGTTATAGCCTTTTCTTTTCCACTTAGAGAAGACATTTTAACATTTATTTTAGGGTGGGTTTAGTATTGATGAACTCTTTTAGTTTTTGCTTGTCTGAGTTCTTTATCTCTCCCTCAATTCTAAATGATGATCTTGCTGGGTAGAGTAATCTAGGTTGTAGAATTTTTCCTTTCAGCACTTTGAATATATCATGCCATTCCCTTCTGGCCTGCAAAGTTTCTACAGAAAAATCAGCTGATTGCCCTTATGGGTATTCCTTTGTGTAGTCCTCTAAATGTGTGCTCTCTCTCCCTTCCCAGCACTGGCACCCTTGCCCCAGAGGGGAGTTGTGCTGGCAAAAGAGGGGTTGGTGTGGGTGCTTGGTGTGGGTCTGGACGGGCTGTGGCAGTCCTGTTCACAGTCAGAGACCTGGATCACTTCTGATGCACTGTCTGTGTAAGCCTCAATAATGACTGCCCACCCCCCCGGCTCAGATGCTGCTCCAGGTCTGAGCTGCCTTTGACCCTCACAGCTGAGCTCTTCCTTAGGCCACTACAGTCATTGCCCCAGTGTGGTGCTGCATCATGAAGCAAGTAGGGCCAGAGAGGGTGCTTGGCTTAGGTTAGGTCGTGTGCCAGGGTGGTTGCAGGATACCAGCCAGCATCTCATGCAGTTTCAATCCACCCCCTCCACCCTGTTTGAGGAGTAAGTAAGCATGTGTACACTCCTCTCAAGCAGAGTTCAGGCTTCCCACAGCCCTTTTGTTAGTCCCACCAGCCCTTCAACCAGCCAAAGGGACTTTTCTTTTCAGTGTTGGACTCCAGGATTGGGGCACCCAATATGTAGCTTTAACCACTCACTCCCCAGGGAAGTAATCCCCCTCCTCTTCTGAGTCCCCTCCCAGGGCCACAGGTCCTGACCTGATTGCTTTTCTTCCCTTCCTACCCAATTCTGTGTGGATCACTCTTATAGCCTTGGTTCTACAGGAGTCTTTCTGCCAGTCTCCAGTTAATTTTCAGTGGGAATTGTTCTGCATGTAGATGTACTTTTGATGTGTTTTTTGGGGGAGGTGAATTCTGCATCCTCCTACTTTGCCATCTTGATCTCTTTCCAAAAGTCATATTATTTTTGCTTGAAGTGTCAGAGGACAGAGTTTGGACTTTCCACCAGAGCTGAAAATTGTGGAGGGAAGTCTGGTAAAAGGGAACTGTGGTGGGAGCCCCTAAAATCCTGTTTGACCCTGAATTTCACATGCATGAGACTACTCCAAGGACCTCGCAGAATGAAATAGCTAAAGGGTTAAAAACCTGAGCAGAGATTTCAGCTATTGCTCACTGCAGGGAAGACAGAGTTTAGAGTCTGAGTGCTGCCAAGTAAAAGGGGTAAATATCTCTTTGTAAATATCCCAGACTTTCCATTGAAATCCTAGAAAGCTCTTGACTTTGGAGTAAAGACTATGCCCAAGGATGTAGGGGCTTACCCATAGAGTAAGAGCAAAATTGAAATAGATCCACCCTAAAAGATACATATAACCAGGCCCCCACAAGTTCAATGTTATTTGATTTATTTTCCCACTAGAACAAAAATCAACACTCTTCAGAGGACAAAACAAAATCTGCAGTCTCTACACTGTATAATTCATAAGGTCAAAGATAAAACAAAAATTAGTGGACATGTGAAAAAACAAGAAAATGGAACTCAGTGTCAAGAGAAACAGAAGTCAATATAAACTAACATGAGATATGCCAAACGTTGGAATGGTAAACAAGGACTTTAAAGATTTTTTTTTTTATAAATTGAAAAAGAAAAAGATGGTTGTAATGATTGGATCTCAACAAAAAATAAATAAATTAAAAAATAGAAATAGTTAAAAGAAAACAAATAGTTGTCTAAGATGGCATTGACTTGTTTCTCCTGGACAGGGTGATGTAGTCTCAATGGTAACATAAATCCAAGAAATAATGCAAGGGACAATCAAAAGAGAATAGAGACATGTACCACAATGTTCATTGTAGCACTATTTACAATAGCCAGGACATGGAAGCAACCTAAGTGTCCATCAACAGATGAATGGATAAAGAAGGTGTGGTACATATATACAATGGAATATTACTCAACCATAAAAAGAAACGAAATTGAATTATTTTTTTAAACATCTTTATTGAAGTATAATTGCTTTACAATGGTGTGTTAGTTTCTGCTTTATAACAAAGTGAATCAGTTATACATATACATATGTTCCCATATCTCTTCCCTTTTGCATCTCCCTCCCTCCCACCCTCCCTATCCCACCCCTCTAGGTGGTCACAAAGCACCAAGCTGATCTCCCTGTACTATGCGGCTGCTTCCCACTAACTATCTATTTTACATTTGGTAGTGTATATATGTCCATGACACTCTCTCACCCTGTCACATCTTACCCCTCCCCCTCCCCATATCCTCAAGTCCATTCTCTAGTAGGTCTGTGTCTTTATTCCCGTCTTGCCACTGGGTTCTTCATGACCTTTTTTTTTTTCCTTAGATTCCGTATATATGTGTTAGCATACTGTATTTGTTTTTCTCTTTCTGACTTACTTCACTCTGTATGACAGACTCTAACTCCATCCACCTCATTACAAATCCCTCCATTTCATTTCTTTTTATGGCTGAGTAATATTCCATTTGTATATATGTGCCACATCTTCTTTATCCATTTGTCTGTCAATGGGCATTTAGGTTGCTTCCATGTCCTGGCTATTGTAAATAGAGCTGCAATGAACATTTTGGTACATGACTCTTTTTGAATTATGGTTTTCTCAGGGTATATGCCCAGTAATGGGATTGCTGGGTCGTATGGTAGTTCTATTTTTAGTTTTTTAAGGAACCTCCATACTGTTCTCCATAGTGGCTGTATCAATTTACATTCCCACCAACAGTACAAGAGGGTTCCCTTTTCTCCACACCCTCTCCAGCATTTATTGTTTCTAGATTTTTTGATGATGGCCATTCTGACCGGTGTGAGATGATACCTCATTGTAGTTTTGATTTGCATTTCTCTAATGATTAATGATGTTGAGCATTCTTTCATGTGTCTGTTGGCAATCTGTATATCTTCTTTGGAGAAATGTCTATTTAGGTCTTCTGCCCATTTTTTGATTGGGTTGTTTTTTTTGTTTTTGTTTTTTTTTTTTAAACATCTTTATTGAAGTATAATTGCCTTACAATGGTGTGTTAGCTTCTGCTTTATAACAAAGTGAATCAGTTATACACATACAATATGTTCCCATATCTCTTCCCTCTTGCATCTCTCTCCCTCCCACCCTCCCCATCCCACCCCTCTAGGTGGTCACAAAGCACCGAGCTGATCTCCCTGTGCTATGTGGCTGCTTCCCACTAGCTATCTATTTTACATTTGGTAGTGTATATATGTCCATGACACTCTCTTACCCTGTCACATCTCAGCCCACCCCCTCCCCATATCCTCAAGTCCATTCTCTAGTCGGTCTGTGTCTTTATTCCCGTCTTGCCACTAGGTTCTTCATGGCCTTTTTTTTCCCCTTAGATTCCGTATATATGTGTTAGCATACTGTATTTGTTTTTCTCTTTCTGACTTACTTCACTCTGTATGACAGACTCTAACTCCATCCACCTCATTACAAATCCCTCCATTTCATTTCTTTTTATGGCTGAGTAATATTCCATTGTATATATGTGCCACATCTTCTTTATCCATTCATCTGTTGACGGACATTTAGGTTGCTTCCATGTCCTGGCTATTGTAAATAGAGCTGCAATGAACATTTTGGTACATGACTCTTTTTGAACTATGGTTTTCTCAGGGTATATGCCCAGTAGTGGGATTGCTGGGTCGTATGGTAGTTCTATTTGTAATTTTTTAAGGAACCTCCATACCGTTCTCCATAGTGGCTGTATCAATTTACATTCCCACCAACAGTGCAAGAGTGTTCCCTTTCCTCCACACCCTCTCCAGCATTTATTGTTTCTAGATTTTTTGATGATGGCCATTCTGATCGGTGTGAGATGATATCTCATTGTAGTTTTGATTTGCATTTCTCTAATGATTAATGATGTTGAGCATTCTTTCATGTGTCTGTTGGCCATATGTATATCTTCTTTGGAGAAATGTCTATTTAGGTCTTCTGCCCATTTTTGGATTGGGTTGTTTGTTTTTTTGTTATTGAGCTGCATGAGCTGCTTGTAAATCTTGGAGAGTAATCCTTTGTCAGTTGCTTCATTTGCAAATATTTTCTCCCATTCTGAGGGTTGTCTTTTGCTCTTGTTTATGGTTTCCTTTGCTGTGCAAAAGCTTTTAAGTTTCATTAGGTCCCATTTGTTTATTTGTGTTTTTATTTCCATTTCTCTAGGAGCTCGGTCAAAAAGGATCTTGCTGTGATTTATGTCATACAGTGTTCTGCCTATGTTTTCCTCTAAGAGTTTGATAGTGTCTGGCCTTACATTTAGGTCTTTAATCCATTTTGAGTTTATTTTTGTGTATGGTGTTAGGGAGTGTTCTAATTTCATTGTTTTATGTGTAGCTGTCCAGTTTTCCCTGCACCACTTATTGAAGAGGCTGTCTTTTCTCCACTGTTTATGCTTGCCTACTTTATCAAAGATAAGGTGACCATATGTGCGTGGGTTTATCTCTGGGCTTTCTATTCTGTTCCATTGATCTATATTTCTGTTTTTGTGCCAGTACCAAACAGTCTTGATTACTGTAGCTTTGTACTATAGTCTGAAGTCAGGGAGCCTGATTCCTCCAGCTCCATTTTTCGTTCTCAAGATTGCTTTGGCTATTCGGGATCTTTTGTGTTTCCATACAAATTGTGAAATTTTTTGTTCTAGTTCTGTGAAAAATGCAGTGGTAGTTTGATAGGGATTGCATTGAATCTGTAGATTGCTTTGGGTAGCAGAGTCATTTTCACAATGTTGATTCTTCCAATCCAAGAACATGGTATATCTCTCCATGTATTTGTATCATCTTTAATTTCTTTCATCAGTGTCCTATAATTTTCTGCATACAGGTCTTTTGTCTCCTTAGGTAGGTTTATTCCTAGATATTTTATTCTTTTTGTTGCAATGGTAAACGGGAGTGTTTTCTTAATTTCACATTCAGATTTTTCATCATTAGTATATAGGAATGCAAGAGATTTCTGTGCATTAATTTTGTATCCTGCTACTTTACCAAATTCGTTGATTAGCTCTAGTAGTTTTCTGGTAGCATCTTTAGGATTCTCTAGGTATAGTATCATGTCATCTGCAAACAGTGACAGCTTTACTTCTTCTTTTCTGATTTGGATTCCTTTTATTTCTTTTTCTTCTCTGATTGCTGTGGATAACACTTCCAAAACTATGTTGAATAATAGTGGTGAGAGTGGGCAACCTTGTCTTGTTCCTGATCTTAGTGGAAATGGTTTCAGTTTGTCACCATTGAGGACAATGTTGGCTGTGGGTTTGTCATATATGGCCTTTATTATGTTGAGGAAAGTTCCCTCTATGCCTACTTTCTGCAGGGCTTTTATCATAAATGGGTGTTGAATTTTGTGGAAAGCTTTCTCTGCATCTATTGAGATGATCATATGGTTTTTCTCCTTCAATTTGTTAATATGATGTATCACGTTGATTGATTTGCGTATATTGAAGAATCCTTGCATTCCTGGAATAAACCCCACTTGATCATGGTGTATGATCCTTTTAATGTGCTGTTGGATTCTGTTTGCGAGTATTTTGTTGAGGATTTTTGCATCTATGTTCATCAGTGATATTGGCCTGTAGTTTTGTTTCCTTGTGACATCTTTGTCTGGTTTTTGTATCAGGGTGATGGTGGCCTCGTAGAATGAGTTGGGGAGTGTTCCTCCCTCTGCAATATTTTGGAAGAGTTTGAGAAGGATAGGTGTTAGCTCTTCTCTAAATGTTTGATAGAATTCGCCTGTGAAGCCATCTGGTCCTGGGCTTTTGTTTGTTGGAAGATTTTTAATCACAGTTTCAATTTCAGTGCTTGTGATTGGTCTGTTCATATTTTCTATTTCTTCCTGGTTCAGTCTCGGCAGTTTGTGCATTTCTAAGAATCTGTCCATTTCTTCCAGGTTGTCCATTTTATTGGCGTAGGGTTGCTTGTAGTAATCTCTCATGATCGTTTGTATTCCTGCAGTGTCAGTGGTTACTTCTCCTTTTTCATTTCTAATTCTATTGATTTGAGTCTTCTCCCTTTTTCTCTTGATGAGTCTGGCTAATGGTTTATGAATTTTGTTTATCTTCTCAAAGAACCAGCTTTTAATTTCATTGATTTTTGCTATTGTTTCCTTCATTTCTTTTTCATTTATTTCTGATCTGATCTTTATGATTTCCTTCCTTCTGGTAACTTTGGCGTTTTTTTGCTCTTCTTTCTCTAATTGCTTTAGGTACAAGGTTAGGTTGTTTATTCGAGATGTTTCCTGTTTCTTGATGTAGGCTTGTATTGCTATAAACTTCCCTCTTAGAACTGCTTTTGCTGCATCCCATAGGTTTTGGGTCATCGTGTCTCCATTGTCATTTGTTTCTAGGTATTTTTTTATTTTCTCTTTGATTTCTTCAGTCATCACTTCGTTATTAAGTAGTGTATTGTTTAGCCTCCATGTGTTTGTATTTTTTACAGATCTTTTCCTGTAATGAAATTTAATTATTTTTAGTGAGGTGGATGGACCTAGAGTTTGTCATACAGAGTGAAGTAAGTCAGAAAGAGAAAAACAAATGCCGTATGCTAACACATATACATGGAATCTAAAAAAAAAAAAGGTTCTGATGAACCTAGGGGCAGGACAAGAATAAAGACACAGACCTAGAGAATGGACTTGAGGACACGGGGGTGGGAAGGGTAAGCTGGGATGAAATGAGAGAGTAGCATTGACATATATATACACTACCAAATGTAAAATAGATAGCTAGTGGGAAGCAGCTGCATAGCACAGGGAGATCAGCTCAGTGCTTTGTGACCACCTAGAGGGGTGGGATAGGGAGGGTGGGAGGTAGACACAAGAGGGAGGGAATATGGGGATATATGTATACATATAGCTGATTCACTTTGTTATACAGCAGAAAGTAACACAACATTGTAAAGCAATTATACTCCAATAAAGATGTTAAAAAGGGGGGGTAATCCTGAAAGCTGGAAAGAGGAGAGTGAACTGGTTGGAGGAAAACTCAACTGGACATTTTATGATCCAACCCAAAAGAAGATGGCTACCTAAGCCTAATATCTACTGATCCCCTACCTAGCAACAAAATGTGGCCCAGGTAGACTCACTCTTCCCCAAGGTGGAATGGGAATACTGCTGACAACCCCAGGTAAAACTGGCAGCACCAACAGGGGAAGTCAGTTGAAAGACCCACTGAAATTAAGGGGATAGAAGAAGTGTTCTCCTTTCCCATCAAGCCTGGTACTCCCATTCCCCATCAATAGAAACTAGGTAGCTGAATGGCAGGGGCAAGGGGGACCCCACCACAACAAGTGGCCTGGTCCAGGAGGCACTCTTTATCCTTGTTGGATGGCCTGGGGAAAGTTCTTCTGCCTACTCAGCATCCCCAGCAGAAACCAGTGGAAGTTCCAGCCGCAGCAAATAAAGCAAGCAGATAAAAATAACACCTCAGGACTTCCCTGGTGGCGCAGTGGTTGAGAGTCTGCCTGCCAATGCAGGGGACACGGGTTCGAGCCCTGGTCTGGGAGGATCCCACGTGCCACGGAGCAACTAGGCCCGTGAGCCACAAGTACTGAGCCTGTGCGTTTGGAGCCTGTGCTCCGCAACAAGAGAGGCCGCGACAGTGAGAGGCCCGCACACCGCGATGAAGAGTGGTGGCCCCCACTCACCGCAACCTGAGAAAGCCCACGCACAGAAACGAAGACCCAACACAGCCAAAAATAAATAAATAAATAAAGTGTAAAAATTAAAAAAAAAAAAAACACCTCAAAAACTCTAAAAGTAAATTTGATTGGAATCAGAGTTCACAAAAGTAGGCCAGGACCTGTGTGCTATACCTAAACAGAATGATTGCCTGCTAAAATAAAAAATTTAAATTGGACCCAGAGTCTCTTAAGGTAATAGATAAAATGCCTAGGAGACAGTAAAAAAAAGACCCATCATAACAAGAACTAGGAAAGCCAAAACTTTAGCAAGAAAAGACAATCAGCAGATGGAAAACTGAGATGAATCAGATATTGGAATTATCTGATAAAGATTTTAGAGCAACCATCATAAAAATGCTTCAACCAGCAACTAAAAATTATCTTCAAACAAATGAAAACATAGAGTATATCAGCAAAGAAATAGAAGTTATTTAAAACAGAACCAGATACTGTTTAAAAAAAAAAAAAAAGCACAAAGCACCGAGCTGATCTCCCTGTGCTATGCGGCTGCTTCCCACTAGCTATCTATTTTACGTTTGGTAGTGTATATATGTCCATGCTACTCTCTCACTTTGTCCCAGCTTACCCTTCCCCCTCCCCATGCTTTGTGACCACCTAGAGGGGTGGGATAGGGAGGGTGGGTGGGAGGGAGACGCAAGAGGGAAGAGATATGGAGACATATGTATATGTATAACTGATTCACTTTGTTATAAAGCAGAAACTAACACACCATTGTAAAGCAATTATACGCCAATAAAGATGTTAAAAAAAGGAACCAGATTTTATAAAATGAAAGAATACAATAATAGAAATTAAATATTTGCTAGATGGGGTCAATAGTACAGTGGAAATGACAGAGGATAGAATCAGTGAACTTGAGCACAGGTCAATAGAATTTACCCAATCTGAACAATAGAGACAAAATAGAAAAATTCAACAGACACACACACCTGTGGGACAATAACAAAAATCAGACATTGGTATCATTGTAGTCTCAGAAAGAGAGGAGAAAGACAGTGGTATTGAAAGAGTATTTGAACAATACTCTGGCTAAAAACTTTTCAGAAGCTGAGAAAACCTCAAATGATACCCCTCCCCCCAAAAAGTCCACATTGAGACATATCATAATGAAATTTCTGGAAAGTAATGACAAAGAAAAAAGCCTGAAAGGGGACAGAGAAATGACACGTTACCTATATCGTAACACCAATTCAAATTACAATAGATTTCTCATCTAAAACCATGAAGATCAGAAGGAAATGGCATATTTTCCAAGAACTGAAAGAAAAGAGTGTCAACCATGAATTCTATTTCTTGTGGAACTATCTTTCATGAATAAGGGGGAATAAAGACATTTTCATATGAAAAATGACTGAACTAACTGGTCACTAGTAGACTTCCCCTAAAGGATTGTTAAAGTAAGTTCTTCAAACAGAAAGGAGATGATAAAAGAAGGAATCTTAGAGCAGTAGGAAGAAAGGAAGGAAGGAAGGAAGGAAGGAAGGAAGGAAGGAAGGAAGGAAGGAAGGAAGGAAGGAAAGAAGGAAAGAAGGAAGAACAACAGAAAGAGCAGACATATAGGTACATATGATAGACTATCCTCATGAGTTTTCTATATCATATTTGTTGATTGAAACAAAAATATCACACTGTCTGATTCTCACCGTCTTAAATGTGAGGAAAGTAAAGGGAGCTAAATGGAGTAATGTTTCCATGTTTAATTATAAATTCTTATTTTGTGTATTCTTTTTTCTATTGAAGTATATTTGAAATACAATGTTGTATTAGTTTCCTCTGTACAACATAGTGATTCAACATTTGTATACATTGTGAAATGATCACCACAATAAGTTTATTTTCCATCTGTCACAATACGAAGTTAAAACAATATTATTGACTGTATTCCCCATGCTGTAATTACACCCCTTGACTTATTTATTTTATAACTGAAAGCTTGTACCTATTAATCTTCCTTACCTATTTTACTCATCCTCCACCACCCTGCCCTCTGGCAACCATCAATCTGTTCTCTGTATCTATGAGTCTGGGTTTTGTTTTGTTCTGTTTGTTTTCTTTTTAAGATTCCACATGTAAGTGAAATCATGTGGTATTTGTCTTTCTCTGTCTGACTTATTTCAGTTAGCATAGTACTCTGAAAGTTCATCCATGTTGTTATAAATGGCAAGATTTATTTCTTTGTTATGGGTAAGTAGTATTCCATTGTATTCATACCATTGTTAGATTGTTTCCATTCTTGGCTATTGTGAATAATGCTACAATGAGCATAGGGGTGCATATATCTTCTTGAATTAATGGTTTTGTTTTCTTCAGATAGAAACACAGAATGGAATTGCTGGATCTCTGGTAGTTATATTTTTAATTTTTTGAGGAACTTCCATACTGTTTTGCATAGTGGTTGTGCCAATTTACATTCCCACCAACAATTTATGAGGGTTTCATTTTCTCTGCATCCTTGTCAACCCTTGTTATTTCTTGTCTTTTTGATGAGAGCCATTCTAACAAGTGTGAAGTGATATCTCATTGTGGTTTTGATTTGCATTTTCCTGATGATTAGTGATGTTGAGCATCTTTTCATGTGCCTGTTGGCCATTTGTATGTCTTCTTTGAAAAAATGTCTATTCAGATCCTCTGTCAATTTTAAATTGGATTATTTGGGTTTTTGCTATTGACTTGTATGTGTTCTTTTTGTATTTTGGATATTAGATATTAAAACTTTATCAGATATATGATTTGCAAATATCTTCTCCCATTCAGTAGGTTACCTTTTTGTTTTGTTGATGGTTTCCTGTGCTGTGCAGAAGCTTTTTAGTTTGATATAGTCCCATTTGTTTATTTTCACTTTTGTTGCCCTTGCCTTTGGAGTCAGATTTTTTAAAAATCACAAAAAGCTATGTCAGGGAATTGCCTATTTTTTCTTCTGGGAGTTTTACAGTTTCAGATCTTACATCCAAGTCTTTAATCCATTTTGAGTTAATTTTTGTGGATTGTGTAAGATGATGGTCCAGTTTCATTCTTTTGCATGTAGTTGTCCCATTTTCCCAACACCATTTATTGAAGAGACTGTCCTTTCTCCATCATATATTCTTGTTTCCTTTGTTGTAAAGTAATTGCCATTTATGTGTGTTTTTATTTCTGAACTCTCTATTCTGCTCTATTGATCTATGTGTCTGGTTTTATACCAATACCATACTGTTTTGAATACTATAGCTTTGTAATATATTTAGTGTGAATAGTTTGAAACCAGGGAGCATGATACCTCCAACTTTGCTCTTCTTTCTCAAGATTGCTTTAGCTATTCACGATCTTTTGTGGCTCCATACGAATTTTAGAATTATCAATATTTGCTCTAGTTCTGTGGAAAATTCCACTGGAATTTTGATATGAATTACATTGAACCTGTAGATTGCTTTGGGTAGCATTTATATTTTAGCAATATTAATTTTTCCAATCCATGAGCACAGAATATCTTTCCATTTATTTGTGTCTTCAGTTTCTTTCACTGATGTCTTACAGATTTCAGTGTACAGGGCTTTCACCTCTTTGGTTAATTTATCTCTAGGTACTTTATTCTTTTTGATGCAATTGTAAATGAGATTGTTTTCTTGATTTCTCTTTCTGATGTATAGTTTATGTTTAGTGTATAAAAATGCAATAGATTTGTATATTAATTTTGTATCCTGCACCTTTATTGAATTCAATTATTATTTCTAACAGGTTTTTTTTTTTTTGGTGTAGTTTTTAGGGTTTTCTATATCATGTCATCTGCAAACAGTGACAGTTCTACTTCTTCCTTTCCTTTTGGATGCCTTTTATTTCTTTTTCTTGCCTTAATACTGTGACTAGGACTTCCAGTACTATGTTGAATAAAAATGGGGAGAGTGGGCATCCTTGACTTACTCCTGATCGTACAGGAAATGCTTTCAGCTTTTTGCTGTTGAGTATGATATTTGCTGTGGGTTTCTCATAATGGCCCTTATTATCTTGAGGTACATTCCTTCTGTACCCACTTTGTTGAGAGTCTTTATTATAAATGGATGTTGAATTTTGTGAAATGCTTTTTCTGCATCTATTGAGATGATTATGTAATTTTTGTATTTCATTTTGTTAATGTGGTGTATCACATTGATTGGTTTGTGGATGTTGAACCATCCTGCATTCACAGAATAAATCCCACTTGATCATAGTGTGTGATCCTCTTAATGTATTTTAAAATTCGGTTTGCTAATATTTTGTTGAAGATTTTTGCATCTATGCTCATTAGTGCTATTGGCCTGTAATTTTCTCTTTTTGTGGTGTCTTTTTCTGTTTTTGGTATCAGAGAAATGCTGGCCTCATAATATGAGTTTGGCAGCATGTACTTTTCAATATTTTGGAAGTGTTTGAGAAGGGTAGGTATTAAATCTTCTTTGAATGGTAGAATTCACCAGTGAAGCCATCTGGTCCAGGACTTATGTTTGTTGGAAGTTTTTCATTTTTTCGTTTGTTTGTTTTTATTACTGATTCAATCTCCTTACTAGTAATCAGTCTGTTCAGATTTTCTATTATTTCTTCATGATTCATTCTTGGGAAATTGCATGCTTCTAGGAATTTACCCATTTCTTCTAGGTTGTCCAATTTTGTTGGCATATGATTGTTCATAGTAGTCTCTTATGATCCTTTGTATTTCTGTGATATCAGTTGTAACTTCTCTTTCATTTCTGATTTTATTTATTTGAGTCTTCTCACTTTTTTTCTTGGTGAGTCTAGCTGATGGTTTGTCACTTCGGTTTATCTTTTCAAAGAACCAGGTCTTAGTTTCATTGATTTTTTCTGTTGTCTTTTAATCTCCATTTCATTTATTTTTGCTCTGATCTTTATTATTTCCTTCCTTCTACTAACTTTGGCCTACATTTGTTCTTCTTTTTCTAGTTTCTTTAGGTGTAAAGTTAGATTGTTTATTTGAGTCTTTCTTGTTTCTTGAAGTAGACCTTTATTGATATGAACTTTCCTCTTAGAAACGCTTTTGCTGCATCCCATAAAATTTGGTATATCATATTTCTCTTTCATTTGTTTCTAGGTATTCTTAAAATTTCTCCTTTGTTTAATTCAATGACCCATTTGTTGTTCAGTAGCATGTTGTTTAATCTCCACATTTTTGTGGTTTTTCCAGTTTCTTCTTGTAAATGATTTCTAGTTTCTCACCATTGAGGTCTGAAAATATGCATGATATGAAACTAATCTTGAATTTATTGAGACTTGTTCTGTGACCTAACATGTGATATATTCTGGAGAATGTTCCATATGCAGTTGAGAAGAATGTGTACTCTGCTGCTTTTGGGTGGAATGTTCTATATATGTATATCAAGCAATATGATCTAATGTGCCATTTAAGGCCAACGTTTCCTTATTGATTTTTTCAGTCTGGTATCCTATCCATTGATGTTAGTGGGGTGTTAAAGTACCCTACTATTATTCTGTTGCTATCAATTTCTCCCTTTAGGTCTGTTAATATTTGTTTTATATATTTTGGTACTCCTACATTGGGTGCATATATATTTATTTATTTATTTTTTATTTTTTTTTTCCACACACACACACACTGTATTTTATTTTTACAAGAGATAAATCGACTGACACCAAGCATTGTACATGGATGACCACAACAAAAGCAACAATGATTGCAATTACCAAACATGAAACACACTCATACTATGTCATAGTATTGACATTCAGTCCAGTAATCCTCCACTGTAACAGCTCCTTTACTTTGCAGTGAAAATTGATTTGTATATTCTTTGCCTCTGAGTCCTTGTGGAATTTTTTTTTTTTTTAAATTCAGACAGAAAGTCACAAAAATTATACTCATCCTCATCAGTTCACTCAGTCCCATGTAATTAATTCTTTTTTCATCTTGATCTTTTGTTAGCACTTTTATGAGTTCATCAGTTTTTCATTAGAGTTCTGAAAATGCTTATTCATTCAGTTCAGCAGTACAGTCCGTTACCAGAAACCTGTACTTGTCAGAGTCTTTTCCATGTATTTCTTGAAGATGAAACCCTTTTATAGGAACATATTTGCAAAATCATCAGAGTACACCCAGAACTGTCTGTAAATGACAAAAGACTTAAAAATGACCACAGTTAAAGATTTGATGACAGTTCATAATAATGCAGTTGACAAGAAAATTAGTTATTTCTGAGATATACATTTTAAAGTAATAACTAGGATTATTACTTATAACATTATACCAGAACATATAAGATTTTTAGAAATTTCATGTAATGTCTGAAACATTTATATTAACATATTTCCATACATATTTCCATACAAATACAAATATGATTTTTAGAAATTTCATGTAATGTCTGAAACATTTATATTAACATATTTCCATACATATTTCCATACAAATACAAATATAAGATTTTTAGAAATTTCATGTAATGTCTGAAACATTTATATTAACATGTTTCCATACAAATAACCCAATGAAAGTTTAGTATTAGTTGTTTTGTTTGTTTTTTTATACTGCAGGTTCTTATTAGGCATCAGTTTTATACACATCAGTGTATACATGTCAATCCCAATCGCCCAATTCAGCACACCACCATCCCCACCCCACCGCAGTTTTCCCCCCTTGGTGTCCATATGTCCATTCTCTACATCTGTGTCTCAACTTCTGCCCTGCAAACTGGCTCATCTGTACCATTTTTCTAGGTTCCGCATACATGCATTAATATACGATATTTGTTTTTCTCTTTCTGACTTACTTCACTCTGTATGACAGTCTCTAGATCCATCCACGTCTCAACAAATGACTCAATTTCGTTCCTTTTTATGGCTGAGTAATATTCCATTGTATATATGTACCACATCTTCTTTATCCATTCGTCTGTTGATGGGCATTTAGGTTGCTTCCATGACCTGGCTATTGTAAATAGTGCTGCAATGAACATTCGGGTGCATGTGTCTTTTTGAATTACGGTTTTCTCTGGGTATATGCCCAGTAGTGGGATTGCTGGGTCATATGGTAATTCTATTTTTAGTTTTTTAAGGAACCTCCATATTGTTCTCCATAGTGGCTGTATCAATTTACATTCCCACCAACAGTGCAAGAGGGTTCCCTTTTCACCACACCCTCTCCAGCATTTGTTGTTTGTAGATTTTCTGATGATGCCCATTCTAACAGGAGTGAGGTGATACCTCATTGTAGTTTTGATTTGCATTTCTCTAATAATTAGTGATGTTGAGCATCTTTTCATGTGCTTCGTGGCCATCTGTATGTCTTCTTTGGAGAAATGTCTATTTAGGTCTTCTGCCCATTTTTGGATTGGGGTGTTTGTTTCTTTGATATTGAGCTGAATGAGCTGTTTATATATTTTGGAGATTAATCCTTTGTCCGTTGATTCATTTGCAAATATTTTCTCCCATTCTGAGGGTTGTCTTTTCGTCTTGTTTATGGTTTCCTTTGCTGTGCAAAAGCTTTGAAGTTTCATTAGGTCCCACTTGTTTATTTTTGTTTTTATTTCCATTACTCTAGGAGGTGGATCAAAAAAGATCTTGCTGTGATTTATGTCAAAGAGTGTTCTTCCTATGTTTTCCTCTAAGAGTTTTATAGTGTCCAGTCTTATATTTAGGTCTCTAATCCATTTTGAGTTTATTTTTGTGTATGGTGTTAGGGAGTATTCTAATTTCATTCTTTTACATGTAGCTGTCCAGTTTTCCCAGCACCACTTATTGAAGAGACTGTCTTTTCTCCATTGTATATCTTTGCCTCCTTTGTCATAGATTAGTTGACCATAGGTGCGTGGGTTAATGTCTGGGCTTTCTATCTTGCTCCATTGATCTATGTTTCTGTTTTTGTGCCAGTACCATATTGTCTTGATTACTGTAGCTTTGTAGTATAGTCTGAAGTCAGGGAGTCTGATTCCTCCAGCTCCATTTTTTTGCCTCAAGACTGCTTTGGCTATTCGGGGTCTTTTGTGTCTCCATACAAATTTTAAGATGATTTGTTCTAGCTCCGTAAAAAATGCCATTGGTAATTTGATAGGGATTGCATTGAATCTGTAGATTGCTTTGGGTAGTATACTCATTTTCACAATGTTGATTCTTCCAATCCAAGAACATGGTATATCTCTCCATCTGTTGGTATCATCTTTAATTTCTTTCATCAGTGTCTTATAGTTTTCTGCATACAGGTCTTTTGTCTCCCTAGGTAGGTTTATTCCTAGGTATTTTATTCTTTTTGTTGCAATGGTAAATGGGAGTGTTTCCATAATTTCTCTTTCAGATTTTTCATCATTAGTGTATAGGAATGCAAGAGATTTCTGTGCATTAATTTTGTATCCTGCAACTTTACCATATTCATTAATTAGCTCTAGCAGTTTTCTGGTGGCAGTTTTAGGATTCTCTATGCATAGTATCATGTCATCTGCAAACAGTGACAGTTTTACTTCTTCTTTTCCAATTTGTATTCCTTTTATTTCTTTTTCTTCTCTGATTGCCGTGGCTAGGACTTCCAAAACTATGTTGAATAATAGTGGTGAGAGTGGACATCCTTGTCTCATTCCTGATCTTAGAGGAAATGCTTTCAGTTTTTCACCATTGAGAATGATGTTTGCTGTGGGTTTGTCATATATGGCCTTTATTATGTTGAGGTAGGTTCCCTCTATGCCCACTTTCTGGAGAGTTTTTATCAGAAATGGGTGTTGAATTTTGTCAAAAGCTTTTTCTGCATCTATTGAGATGATCATATGGTTTTTATTCTTCAATTTGTTAATATGGTGTATCACATTGATTGATTTGCGTATATTGAAGAATCCTTGCATCCCTGGGATAAATCCCACTTGATCGTGGTGTATGATCCTTTTAATGTGTTGTTGGATTTTGTTTGCTAGTATTTTGTTGAGGATTTTTGTATCTATATTCATCAGTGATATTGGTCTGTAATTTTCTTTTTTTGTAGTGTCTTTGTCTGGTTTTGGTATCAGGGTGATGGTGGCCTCATAGAATGAGTTTGGGAGTGTTCCTTCCTCTGCAATTTTTTGGAAGAGTTTGAGAAGGATGGGTGTTAGCTCTTCTCTAAATGTTTGATAGAATTCACCTGTGAAGCCATCTGGTCCTGGACTTTTGTTTGTTGGAAGATTTTTAATCACAGTTTCAATTTCATTACTTGTGATTGGTCTGTTCATATTTTCTATTTCTTCCTGGTTCAGTCTTGGAAGGTTATACCTTTCTAAGAATTTGTCCATTTCTTCCAGGTTGTCCATTTTATTGGCATAAAGTTGCTTGTAGTAGTCTCTTAGGATGCTTTGTATTTCTGCAGTGTCTGTTGTAACTTCTCCTTTTTCATTTCTGATTTTATTGATTTGAGTCCTCTCCCTCTTTTTCTTGATGAGTCTGGCTAATGGCTTATCAATTTTGTTTATCTTCTCAAAGAACCAACTTTTAGTTTTATTGATCTTTGCTATTGTTTTCTTTGTTTCTATTTCATTTATTTCTGCTCTGATCTTTATGATTTCTTTCCTTCTGCTAACTTTGGGTTTTGTTTGTTCTTCTTTCTCTAGTTTCTTTAAGTGTAAGGTTAGATTGTTTACTTGAGTTTTTTCTTGTTTCTTTAGGTAGGCTTGTATAGCTATAAACTTCCCTCTTAGAACTGCTTTTGCTGCATCCCATAGGTTTTGGGTCGTCGTGTTTTCATTGTCAGTTGTCTCTAGGTATTTTTTGATTTCCTCTTTGATTTCTTCAGTGATCTCTTGGTTATTTAGTAACGTATTGTTTAGCCTCCATGTGTTTGTCCTTTTTACATTTTTTTCCCTGTAATTCATTTCTAATCTCATAGCGTTGTGGTCAGAAAAGATGCTTGATATGATTTCAATTTTCTTAAATTTACTGAGGCTTGATTTGTGACCCAAGATGTGATCTATCTTGGAGAATGTTCCGTGCGCACTTGAGAAGAATGTGTAATCTGCTGTTTTTGGATGGAATGTCCGATATATATCAATTAAATCTATCTGGTCTATTGTGTCATTTAAAGCTTCTGTTTCCTTATTTATTTTCATTTTGGATGATCTGTCCATTGGTGTAAGTGAGGTGTTAAAGTCCCCCACTATTATTGTGTTACTGTCGATTTCCTCTTTTATAGCTGTTAGCAGTTGCCTTATGTATTGAGGTGCTCCTATGTTGGGTGCATATATATTTATAATTGTTATATCTTCTTCTTGGATTGATCCCTGGATCATTATGTAGTGTCCTTCCTTGTCTCTTGTAACATTCTTTATTTTAAAGTCTATTTTATCTGATATGAGTATAGCTACTCCAGCTTTCTTTTGATTTCCATTTGCATGGAATATCTTTTTCCATCCCCTCACTTTCAGTCTGTATGTGTCCCTAGGTCTAAAGTGGGTCTCTTGTAGACAGCATATATATGGGTCTTGTTTTTGTATCCATTCAGCCAGTCTATGTCTTTTGGTTGGGGCATTTAATCCATTCACGTTTAAGGTAATAATCGATATGTATGTTCCTATGACCATTTTCTTAATTGTTTTGGGTTTGTTTTTGTAGGTCCTTTTCTTCTCTTGTGTTTCCCACTTAGAGAAGTTCCTTTAGCATTTGTTGTAGAGCTGGTTTGGTGGTGCTGAATTCTCTTAGCTTTTGCTTGTCTGTAAAGCTTTTGATTTCTCCATCAAATCTAAATGAGATCCTTGCCGGGTAGAGTAATCTTGGTTGTAGGTTCTTCCCTTTCATCACTTTAAGTATATCATGCCACTCCCTTCTGGCTTGCAGAGTTTCTGCTGAGAAATCAGCTGTTAACCTTATGGGAGTTCCCTTGTATGTTATTTGTCGTTTTTCCCTTGCTGCTTTCAATAATTTTTCTTTGTCTTTAATTTTTGCCACTTTGATTACTATGTGTCTCGGCATGTTTCTCCTTGGGTTTATCCTGTATGGGACTCTCTGCGCTTCCTGGACTTGGGTGGCTATTTCCTTTCCCATGTTAGGGAAGTTTTCGACTATAATCTCTTCAAATATTTTCTCTGGTCCTTTCTCTCTCTCTTCTCCTTCTGGGACCCCTATAATGCGAATGTTGTTGCGTTTAATGTTGTCCCAGAGGTCTCTTAGGCTGTCTTCATTTCTTTTCATTCTTTTTTCTTTAGTCTGTTCCGCAGCAGTGAATTCCATCATTCTGTCTTCCAGGTCACTTATCCGTTCTTCTGCCTCAGTTATTCTGCTATTGATTCCTTCTAGTGTAGTTTTCATTTCAGTTATTGTATTGGTCATCTCTGTTTGTTTGTTCTTTAATTCTTCTAGGTCTTTGTTAATCATTTCTTGCATCTTCTCAATCTTTGCCTCCATTCTTATTCCGAGGTCCTGGATCATCTTCACTATCATTATTCTGAATTCTTTTTCTGGAAGGTTGCCTATCTCCACTTCATTTAGTTGTTTTTCTGGGGTTTTTTCTTGTTCCTTCATCTGGTACATAGCCCTCTGCCTTTTCATCTTCTCTATCTTTCTGTAACTGTGGTTTTTGGTCCACAGGCTGCAGGATTATAGTTTTTCTTGCTTCTGTTGTCTGCCCTCTGGTGGTTGAGGCTATCTAAGAGGCTTGATGGGAGGCTCTGGTGGTGGGTAGAGCTGACTGTTGCTGTGGTGGTCAGAGCTCAGTAAAACCTTAATCCACTTGACTGTTGATGGGTGGGGCTGGGTTCCCTCCCTGTTGCTGTGGCGGTCAGAGCTCAGTAAAACCTTAATCCACTTGACTGTTGATGGGTGGGGCTGGGTTCCCTCCCTGTTGGCTGTTTTGCCTGAGGCAACCCAACACTGGAGCCTACCCGTGCTCTTTGGTGGGGTTAATGGCAGACTCTGGGAGGGCTCACGCCAAGGAGAACTTCCCAGAACCTCTGCTGCCAGTGTCCTTATCCCCACGGTGAAACAGAGCCACCACTCGCCTCTGCAGGAGACCCCCCAACACCAGCAGGTAGGTCTGGTTCAGTCTCCCCCAGGCTCACTGCTCCTTCCCCTGGGTCCTGATGCACACATTACTTTGTGTGTGCCCTCCAAGAGTGGGGTCTCTGTTTCCCCCAGTCCCGTCAAAGTCCTGCAATCCAATTCCCACTAGGCTTCAAAGTCTGATTCTCTAGGAATTCCTCCTCCCGTTGCCTGACCCCCAGGTTGGGAAGCCTGACGTGGGGCTCAGAACCTCTACTCCAGTGGGTGGACTTCTGTGGTATAAGTGTTCGCCAGTCTGTGAGTCACCCACCCAGCAGTTATGGGGTTTGATTTTACTCTGATTGCGCCCCTCCTACCGTCTCACTGTGGCTTCTCCTCTGTCCTTGGACGTGGGGTATCCTCCTTGGTGAAGTCCAGGGTCTTCCTGTCAATGATTGTCCAGCAGCCAGTTGTGATTCTGGTGCTCTCGCAAGAGGGAGTGACAGCACGTCCTTCTACTCCGCCATCTTGGTTAATCTCCTCCCATATATATTTATAAATGTTATATATTCTTGCTGGTTTGATCCCTTTATTATTATGTAATGACCTTCTTTGTCTTTTATTACAGTATTTTTAAAAAGTCTTTTTAAAATATTTATTTATTTATTCATTTATTTATTTTGGCTGTGCTGTGTCTTAGTTGCATCATGAGGGATCTTCGTTGTGGCATGTGGGATCTTTAGTTGTGGCATGCAGAATCTTTTAGTTGCGGCATGTGGGCTTCTTAGTTGCAGCATGTGGACTCTTAGTTGCTGCATGCAGATTTCTTAGTTGCGGCATGCTGACTTTTAGTTGTGGCATGCATGTGGGATCTAGTTCCCCAACCAGGGATCGAACCCAGACCCCCTTTACTGGGAGCACGGAGTCTTACCTACTGGACCAGGCTCTTTTTATTTCCATTTATATGGAATATATTTCTCCTTTCCTACACTTTCAGTCTGTGTGTGTCCTTACTTCTGAAGTGAGTCTCTTGCAGGGAGAATATAGATGAGTCTTTCTTTTTTTTTTTTTATCCATTCAGCCATTCTATGTCTTTTGATTGGCAGATTTAACTCATTTACATTTAAAGTTATTATTGATGGGTACAAGGTTATTGTCATTTTGTTAATTATTTTCTAGCTGTTTTTGAAGTTCATCTCTGTTTTCTTCTCTTTCTCAAGGTCTGAAAAGATGCTTAATATGAATTTAATCTTCTTGACTTTACTGAGACTTGTTTTGTGACCTAACATGTGATCTATTCTGGAGACTGTTCCATATGCAGTCTGTAACTTCTGTTTGGTACTTGTGGCTTGGTGACTTTCTTTAGTGTTAAGTTTTGATTCCTTTCTCATTTTCTTTTATGTATTCACTATAAGATTCATATATAACATGCTATGTATATAACAGTCTATTTTCTGTTGATAGCAACTTAAATTGTAACACATTCCATAAGTCTACATTTTTACTCCTCCCCCTATGTTTTATGTTTTTGATGTCACATTTTACGTCTCTTTATTTTATGTATCCCTTAACTAGCTATTGTAGATTTAGTTAATTTTACTACTTTTGTCTTTTACCTCCATACTAGCTTTATAGGTGGTTAATTCACTACCTTTACTATATATTTACTTTTTCCAGTGAGATTTTTACTTTTGTATGTTTTCTTGTTATTAATTAATGCCATTTCTTTTCAGCTTAAAGAAGTCCCTTTAGCATTTCTTGTAAGACTTTTTTAGTGGTGATGAACTCCTTTAACTTTGCTTATCTGGAAAATTCTTTATCTCTCCTTCAATTCTGAATGATAACCTTGTAGGGTATAGTATTACTGGTTGGAATTCTTTTCTCCTTTCCACACTTTGAATATATCATGCCACTCACTCTGGCCTGTACAGTTTCTGCTGAAAAATATGCTGATAGCCTTATGGGGTTTCCCTTGTTTGTCACAAGTTGTTTTTCTCTTGCTGATTTTAGGACTCTCTCTTTATCTTTAACTGTGACGTTTTAATTATAATGTGCCTTGGTGTGGAGCTCTTTGCATTCATCTTATTTGGAACTCTCTGGGCTTCCTGGACCTAGATATCTGTTTCCTTCCCCAGATTAGGGAAGTTTTCAGCCATTATTTCTTCAAATAAGCTTTCTACCCCTTTCTCTCTTCTCCTTCTGGAACTTCTATGTTAAGTAATGAGAATGTTATTCTGCTTAATGTTGTCACATAAGTCCTTTAAGATATCTTCACTGTTTTTAATTCTTTTTTTCTTTTTCTTGCTCTGTCTGGGTGAGTTCCATGGCTTTGTCTTCCTGCTCTCTGATCTGTTCCTCTGCTTCATATAGTCTTTTTTGACCCTTCTAGTGTATTTTTCATTTCAATTATTGTATTCTTCAGCTCTGTGACTTCTGTTTGGTTCTTTTTATATTTTCTATCTCTTTTTTGAAGTTCTCACTATGTTTATCCATTCTTCTCCTCAGTTCAGTGAGCATCTTTATGACCATTACTTTGAACTCTTTATCAGGATTATTTATTGCCGTTTCATTAGTCATTTTCTGAGGTTTTGTCTCATTCTTTTGTTTGGCACGTATTGCTCTGTCTCCACATTTTTCCCAGCTCTCTGAGTTGGTCTCTCTATATTAGGTGAAACAACTACCTCTCCCAGTCTTGAAGGAGTGACCTTGTGTAGAAGATGGCATGTGGGGCTCAGAAGCACAATCTTACCTGGCCACCAGAGTCTAGTGCTCAAGGAGCATCCTCTCTGTGGGCTGCTCATGCCCACTGGCTGTGGCAGGGCCACACCTCTGGTGCAAGGGGGAGCAGGACACTTGCCTGGCTGTTGCACAGCTTTGGTGCAGGAGTCACAGGGCATTCACCTGGCTGGTTGTGGTCTGGTTGCAGTGTGGGGTGGGTGGGGTGCTTGCTGACCTGGCTGTGGTGTGGGTGGGCAGGGCACTTCCCTAACATGGCTGTGGCCTGGCTGTAGAGCAGAGTGGTCATTTACTTGCCCAGTCCAGCTGTGGCATGGGATGGGCGTAGCATGCCCACCAGCACTAGCAGGTTAGAAGAGAGTACCTGCCAGCACTGATACTAGCAAGGTAAAGTGAGATTACAAAAATTGTGTACACCATCACTTCAATCCTCAGAGAGAGCCCCAGTAGGTTCCTGCCTCTCAAGCAGATGTTTTAAGATTAGTAGGTGGGTTTCTTACTAATCTTAAAACATCTTAAACTTATTGTCTGACATTTTTCAACCTGTTGCTTTTACACTGGGTCCCAGGCCCAGTAAATCTGCATGGGAGCCCTTTAAGTATGGGTTCTTCATTCCCTACAGTTCTGTCATTCTCCTAGATGTAATCCCTGTTGATTTTCAGAACCAGCTATTTCAGGCACTTGTCCCTCCAGTCCCAGATTCAAGGGTTAGGTTGTTTGATAAGGGGCACTAACCTCTCACTCCTCAGGGAAAAGTTTTGTATTTTTGAGATCCCTCCTGATTGTGAGTCATTGTACCTGGGGTGGGTTTTTTAGTGAGAGCATGTCTCTACTTCTCCAATCCATCTCAATGAGGTCCTATAATCCTTTGTTGTGGAGGTGTTCATCTAGTTTTCAGATCTTTTTCAGCAGAAATTACGCCATGTGTAAGTGAAGATTTGTTGTGTGAATGGGAGGAGGTGAGTTCAGGGTCATCCTATACCACCATCTTGAACTGCCTTCTCCCTTTTTTCTCTTGTTCACATATTTATTTACTTGTCAAACTCTTGCAGACTTAGGCCGTGGTAGCTGCCCTGAATTGCAGGGGCAGATCCCTCCTGACAACCAAAAGATGACCTTACAAGGAAAACTACTTACTTTGGGCCAGTGGTGGCCTTTCCTATCCAGTTTCCATGGAGACTGATCTGTGGAAATCATCTAAAAGCAACTATTTTAAAAGGCACGATGTGAAAATCCTTACCCTGCCGGCACTGATTTGACATCTATTTTCATCAAAACTGAGATGGTAATCTCTTTTTTTATTGAGGTATAATTGCCATATAACATTATATTAGTTCCAGGTATACAATATAATGATTTGATATTTGTATATATTGTGAAATGATCACCATCAGTAAGTCTAATTAACATCCATCACCATACATATTTACAAATTTTTTCTTTTGATAACTTTTAAGATCTACTCTTTTAGCAACTTTCAAATATGCACCACACTATTATTTTTTTTTCCTGGCAAGTGATTTTTATTTTATTTTATTTTATTTTTTACAGTGATGGGTAGTCTATTTTATTTTATTTTTTTACATCTTTATTGGAGCATAATTGCTTTAAAATGTTGTGTTTGTTTCTGCTTACAACAAAGTGAATCAGCTATATGTATACATATATCCCCACATCCCCTCCCTTTTGAGCCTCCCTCCCACCCTCCCTATCCCACACCTCTAGGTCGTCACAAAACATTGAGCTTATCTCCCTGTGCTATACAGCTGCTTCGCACTAGCCATCCATTTTACATTTGGTAGTGTATATTTGTCAATGCTACTCTCTCACTTCGTCCCAGCTTCCCCTTCCCCCCCGTGTCCTCAAGTCCGTTCTCTACATCTGTGTCTTTATTCCTGTCCTGCCCCTAGGTTCATCAGTACCGTTTTTTTAGATTCCGTATATATGCATTAACATATGGCATTTGTTTTTCTCTTTCTGACTTACTTCACTCTATATGACAGACTCTAGGTCCATCCACCTCACTACAAATAACTCAATTTCATTCCTTTTTATGGCTGAGTAATATTCCATTGTATATATATACCACATCTTCTTTATCCATTCATCTGTTGATGGACACTTAGGTTGCTTCCATGTCCTGGCTATTGTAAATAGAGCTGCAATGAACATTGTGGTACATAACTCTTTTTGAATTATGGTTTTCTCAGCGTATATGCTCAGTAGTGGGATTGCTGGGTCATATGGTAGTTCTATTTTTAGTTTTTTAAGGAACTTCCATACTGTTCTCCAAAATGGCTGTATCAATTTACATTCCCACCAACAGTGCAGGAGGGTTCCCTTTTCTCCATACCCTCTCCAGCATTTATTGTTTCTAGATTTTTTGATGATGGTCATTCTGACTGGTGTGAGGTGATACCTCACTGTGGTTTTGATTTGCATTTCTCTAATGATTAGTGAAGTTGAGCATCTCTATATATACACTACACTTTCTTTAAGCATTAATCCATCAATGGACACAGGTAGCTTCCATGTCTTGTTTATTGTAAAAAAAAATGCTTCAGTGAACATGAGGGTGCGTGTATTGTTTTCAGTTAGTGTTTTTGTTTTCTTTGGATAAATACCCAGAAGTAAAATTGCTGGATCATATGGCAGTTCTATTTTTAATTTTTTGAGGAACTTCTATACTGTTTTCCATAGTAGCTGCACAAATTTACATGCCCACCAACAGTGCACAAGTGTTCCCTTTTCTCCACATTCTCTCCAACACTTGTTATTTCTTATCTTTTTGATAATAACCATTCTAAAAGGTGTGAGGTAATATATCATTGTGGTTTTGATTTGCATTTCCCTAATAATTAGTGATGTTGAGCACCTTTTCATGTACATGCCGGCCATCTGTATGACTATTCAGATCGTTTGCCCATTTAAAAATTGGATTGTTTATTTATTTTTTGCTCTTGAGTTGTATGAGTTCTTTATATATTTTGGATATTTACCTCATATCAGATACAAGATTTGCAAATATATTCCTCCTTTTGGTAGGTTGCCTTTTCACTTTATTGATGGTTTCCTTTGCTGTGCAGAAGCTTGAATTTCAATTTGATTTAGTCCTACTTGTTTATTTTTGCTTTTGTTGTCATTGCTTTTGATTTCAAATGCAAAAAAATTATTCAAGACCACTGTCTAGGAGCTGACCACCTATGTTTTCTTTTAGGAGTTTTATGGTTTCAGGTCTTATGTTCAGGTCTTTAATCCATTTAATTTTTGTGTATGTGTAAGACAGTGGTCTAGTTTCATTCTTTTGCATGTGGCTGTCCAGTTTTCCCAACACCATTTATGGAAAAGACTGTCCTTCCCTAATTTTATATTCTTGGCTTCTTTGTTGTAAATTGATTGACCATATATGTTTGGGTTTATTTCTGGCTCTCTATTTTTTTCCATTTATCTATGTGTATTTTCTGTGTTCTTGATGCTCTGGCATCTGGAGCCTCACTAATTCAAGGAGAAGCTACCCCTCTTAGGGTTAGCCAGTTCTTAGAGCTAGGCTCTTCTGGGAGCATACCTTTCATATGCAAACTAATCAATCCAGAGCGAGTACTCCAAACCACCTCCTCTATCTGGCTTTTACACTCAAAGAGTCCATATCCTTATGCCCTAATCACCTCACATGCAGGTACTGGACAACTAGGAACCACCCCTATAGCCCAGAGCCCACCAAAATTATTCAAACTAACTAATCTGAAGCTTGCTCTTCTGCTTATCCTGCCTCACCCATTTCTTCCTGTTAAAACCATAATAAAGGCTTTTGCCCATGCTTTCCCCTTGCTTTCTCTGCCTCCTGATTGACCCTGGCACTTCCACATGTAGCCCTACATGGCACAGCATTCCCCCTTCTCTTGGAAACTGTGAGTAACAAACTATTTTTTCAATGGCAATCATCTCCTGATCTGTTGACTTCACCATACCTGAATAAAACAAAATCCCAGGTACATTTTAAAACAAACTGAAGTTGTAAAAAGTTGATACCTCAACTTTTGTTGATATCACAGTAGTCTGTAATAAGTTACATAAGTATATTGTAATAACAGTAGGAACTAATAAGGTAACTACACAAATTGATACATTAAAAACAATAAAAACAAATGTTCAAGTAACACAGAGGAAGCAAGAAAAGAGAAACAGAGGAATGGGAAACAGAGAAAACAAAAACAAATAATAAAATGTCACATTTAAGCTCTAAAATATCAATAATTACCTTAAATGTTAATGGTCTAAATACATCAATTAAAAGACAGAGATTGTCCGAGTGGATAAGAAACAAACAAACAAACATGATCTGACTATTTGCTTTTGACAAGAAACTCACTTAAGTTCATTGATATAAGTAGTTGAATGTAAAATATATACCATGCATACATAAAAAGGAAGCTATATTAATATTTTATAAAATAGACTTCATAGCAAAGGAATTACTATACACAAAGAAGGATTTGCATAATCATTAAAGAATCATGCACCAAAAAGACACAGTGGTTCCATACTTGCACCCACCAAACAACAGAGCCTCAAAAGACATGAAGCAAAAATTGATAAAGCTGAAAGGAGAAATAGAGAAATCCACAATTATAGTTGGGAACTTAAATACCACCCTCTCAGCAACTGATAGAGTTATTTTACAGAAAATCAGCAAGGTTATAGAAGAACTGAACAATATCATCAACTAATAGGATCTGATTGACATGCATTGGGCACTCCACTCAACAACAGCAGAATATACATTTTTTTCAAATGCCGATAGAACATTCACCAACATACACTGTATCTTGGGCCACTGAACAAATCTCAAAAATTTCAAATAATTGAAACCATACAGAATATATTCTTTGACCATTATGGAATCAAACTAGAAATCAGTAACAGAAAGACAACAGTACAATCTCTAAACTCATGCAAACTAAACAATATACGTCTAATTAATCCATGGCCAAAGAATGTCTCAAAAAATTATTAAAATATATAGAACTGAATGAAAATGAAGGTACAACATATCAAAATATGTGGGATATAGGTAAAGTAGTAGTGAGAAGGACATTTTTAGCACTAAACACTTATGTTAGTAAAAAGAAATGTCTCAAATCGATACTTTAAGTTCCTACCTCAAGAAACTAGAAAAACTAGAGCAAAATAAAACTCAAAGCAAACAGAATGTAGGAAACAATAAAGATAAGAGCAGAAATCAATTAATTGGAAACAGGAAAACAATAGAGAAAAATCAATAAAACAAAAAGTTGCTTCTTTGGAAAAAATTTAAAAAAAGAGAAGACATAAATCACCAATATCAAGAATGAGACAGGATATCAATATAGATACTAAAGTTATTAAAAGGATAATATGGGAACACTGTGAACAACTTTACACTCATAAATTCAGCAACTTTGAAGAAATGGTCCAGTTTCTTGAAAACCACAAACTGACACATCTCACACAATAAGAAATAGATAATTTGAATAAACCTAAAACTATTAAGGAAATTAAAAACTCCTGAAAAAGAAATCTCCAGGCCCAGTTGGTTTCACTGGATAGTTCTACTGAACATTAAAAGAGAATTAACACCAATTTACACAATTCCTTCCAGAAAATAGAAGAGGAGGAAATAATTCCCAACTCATTTTATGGGGCTAGTATTACACTGATACCAAAACTAGGCAAAGACAGTCTAGGAAAAGAAAACTACAGACCATTATTCCCCATAAACTTAGATACAAAATCCTCAACAAAATGTTAGTAATCTGAATCCAACAATTTATATAAAGAATTATATACCATGATCAAGTGCAGGTTATTCCAGGTATGCAAGGCTTATTTGAAAATAAGTCTAGGTAATCCACCATATCAACAGGTTCTTTTTTTGAATAAAAATTTTTATTAGTATAGTTGATGTACGATATTATATAAGTTACAGGTGTACAATATAGTGATTCACAATTCTTTAAATTGGAGTATAGATGATTTACAATGTTGTGTTAGTTTCAGGTGTACAGCAAAGTGAATCAATTATACATGTACAAATATCCATTCTTTTTTAGATTCTTTTCCCATATAAGTTATTACAGAATATTGAATAGAGTTCCCTGTGCTATATAGTAGGTCCATATTAGTTATCTATTTTATATATAGTAGTGTATATTTTAATCTCAATCTCCTAATTTATTGCCCCCCTTCACCTTTGGTAACCATAAGTTTGTTTTCTACATCTGTAACTCTATTTCTGTTTTGTAAATAAGTTCATTTGTACATATGAACAGGTTTAAGAAGAAAATTCATGTGATCATATCTATTGAAGCAGAAAAAGCATTTTACAAAATTCAATACCCATTTATGGTAAAAGTTCATACCTACTTAGGAATATAGGGAAACTACCTGAGCTTGATAAAGAGTGTCTACATAAAACCTACAGCTAACAGTATACTTAATGGTGAAAGACTGAATGCATGTCCCTTAAGATTAGGAACAAGTCTAAGATGTCCACTTTCACCTCTGTTATTCAATATAATATAATAACCAGCATAATAAGGCAAGGAAATAAGATAAAACACGTATAGATTGGGAAGGAATATATAAAACAGTCCCTGCTTGCAGATGACATGATTGTCTACATAGAAAATCCCAAGGAATCTATAAAAAAGAACTCTTTGAATTAGTAAGTTCAGCAAGGCCACAGAATACAAGACCAACATATGAAAATCAATTACATTTCTATATACTAAAAATGAACATGTGGAAAGTGTTATTCAAGACATAATACCATTTATAATTGCTCCAAAGAAAATGAAATAATTATACACTTAACAAACATATATAGAATCTTTATGCTGGAAACAACAAAGTGCCAATGAAAGAAGTCAAAGACCTAAATAAATGGAGAGACATACAATGTTCATGGATTGGAATACTCAACAGAGTAATGATGTCAATTTCCCCCAGATTGGTATATAAATTTAATGCATTTTCAATCAAAATAACAGTGGGATTTTTTATAGATATAAGTAAACTTATTCTAAAATTTATATGGAAAAGCATAGGACCTAGAATTGTTAAAACAATATTGGAAAAGAAAATAAAGTGGGAAGGGCCACTCTGTTCAATATTAAGGCTTACTATGCAGCTATAGTAATCAAGTCAGTGTGGTATTAGCAGTAGTAAGACACACAGCTCATGGGAACAGAATAGGGGAACCAGAAATAAATAGATCCTCATAAATATGCCCAACTGATTTTTGACAGAAGTATGAAGCCAATCCACTGGAGAAAAGAGTCTTTCAATGAAGAGTGCTGGAACAATTGGACACCCATAGACAAAGAAAAAAAAAAAGAAAGGAAGAAAAAGAAGCTTGACCTAAGCCTCACAACTAATACAAAGATAAATGTGAAATGAATCACAGACCTAAATCTTAAATGTAAAACATAAATCTGTAAAACTTTTAGAAAAAAAAGGAGAAAATCTTCTGGATTTAGGGCAAGTCAAAGAGTTCTTAGGTTTGCACCATAGAAGGAAAATTGATAAATTGGAACAAATCAAAATTAAGAACTTTTGCTCTACAAAAGACCTTGCTAGGAGGATAAAAAGAAAAGCTACAGAATGGGAGAAAATACTTGCAAACCCTATATCCAATAAAGGACTAGTATCTAGAATATATGAAGAACTCTCAGATCTCAACAAGAAAAACACAAAACAAGCAAAATAATTAGAAAATGGACAAAAGGCATGACGAGACACTTTACCAAGAGGATATATGAATGGCAAATAAGCACATGAAAAGATGTTCAGCATCATTAAGTATTGGGAAATGCAAATTAAAACCATAATAAGATATCACTACACACCTATCAGAATGACTAAAATAAAAAGAATAGTGACAAAACCAAATGCTGATGAGGATGCAGAGAAACTGGATCCCTTGTACTTTGCTGGTAGGAATGTAAAATGGTACATCACTATGGAAAACAGTTTGGCAGTTTCTTATGAAACTAAATATGTAACTATCATGTGAACCAGCAACTGGATTCCTGAGAAATCCATTCCAGAGAAATGAAAACTTATGTTCACAAAAACTTGTTCATGTATGTTCATAGCAGCTTTATTCATAATATACAAAACCTAGAAAAACCTAGATATCCTTCAATGGGCAATGGTTAAGCATTCTGTGGTATATCCATAGCAGGGAATATTACTCAGCAATAAAAAGAATTAATTATTAATAAACATAACCTGTTGGATGAATCTCCAAGGAATTATGCTGAGTGAGAAAAACTTAACCTTACAAGGTTACTTACTGTATGATTCCATTTATATAGCATTTTTGAAATGACAATATTATAGGGATGGAAGAAATATCAGTGGTTGGTAGGGAGTAGGTATGGGAGAGGGGGCAGAAGGGAGATGGTTATAAAAGGGCAACATGAGGGATCCTTATGGTGATGGAAATGTTTTATATCTTAACTGTAGTGGTGGATACATTAAATTACACATGTGATAAAATTTGCATGGAGCTAAACACACACACACACACACACACACACACATACAAGTATAACTGGGGAAATTTGAATAAGATCAATATCACTGAGTAAAGGATATGCATGTGAATCTACAATTATCTCAAAAATTTTTATTTAAAAATATTTTTTTCAAAGATTGTATTGCTCATTTTCTCCTTTTTCATTTTTATTTTTATTTCATTAACCATGAGACACACTTGTTATATATTCTATGTCTGATAATTCCATTTTATGTATTCATCGGAGTGTAATCCTGTTGTTTGTTTTTTCTGATGAATCTCACTAATGGTGTCATATTTTCTCATGCATTTTGTTTGTTTGACTTGTGAGCTCCGTTTTATGAGGTTTTTTTCCTCTTGGTGTTCTCTATGGCCTGCGTTGAAGTTCCATACCCCCAGAGATGATTTATCTTTGCTTCTGCTATGCACTCCAGGGCACTACCAAGCTGGGAACACGTCTGCTAATTTCAAAAAAATTTTTATTGGAGTATAGTTGATTTTCAATGTAATTTTTTAATTGTGGTTTCCTGGGCACACACAGAGTTTAAATTTGAGCCGTGACTCTTTGTGGTTATGAATCTCAAAAGAGACCTCATCCATTAATATATATATATACACTAATGCTAAAGCCAAAACAGCAAAGTTTGCTTGTTTTCTCATTTAATTATCAAGTGGAATTTTCTTCTAGTCTATACTTTGCTAAGGGTGTGGTCTTTTGGGAGTACTCATTTTTGTGTGTGATGATCTTAATTCCTACTCGTCCTTCTTACAAAGGCCCAAGGCCTTGTCTACTGCAAGAAGACATAATCAGAGCATCATAATCAAAGATCTTAACATTAAAGGCAAAACAATAGAGCTTTTAGGGGAAAAAAATAGAGAATATCTTCATGACCTTAAGATAAGCAAAGATATTTTTTAAATTGTAGTTGATTTACAATATTGTGTTAGTTTCAGGTGTACAGCAAAGTTATTCAGTTATATATATTTTCCAGTTAGGAAAATATAGGTTATTATTTTCCAATATAAGTTATTATAAGATATTGAATATAATTCCCTGTGCAATACAGTAAATCCTTGTTGCTTATCGATTTTATGTATAGTAGTTTGTATCTACTAATCCCATACTCCTAATTTATTCCTCACCCTCTCCCTTTCCCCTTTGGTAGCCACAAATTTGTTTTCTATGTCTGTGAGTCTGTTTCTGTTTTATATATAGATTCATTTGTATTATTTTTTAGTTTCCACATATAAGTGATATCACATAATATTTGTTTTTGTCTGTCTGACTTACTTCACCAAGTATAATATTCTCTAGTTCCATAGTTCCATCCATGTTGCTGAACACGGCAATATTTCTTTATTTTTTATGGCTGAGTAATATTCCATTTTGTGTGTGTGTGTGTGTGTGTGTGTGTGTGTGTGTGTGTGTGTATATATATATATATGTGTATATATATATATATATATATATATATATATATATATATATATATATATACCACATCTTCTGAAGTCAATTGTCTGTTGATGAACACTTGGATTGTTTCCATGTCTAAATAGTGCTGCTATGAAATTGGGTTGTGTGTATCTTTTTGAATTATAGTTTTCATTTTTTCCAGATATATACACATGAGTGGGATTGCTGGATCATATGGTAGTTCTATTTCAGGTTTTAAAGGAACATCCATACAGTTTTCCATAGTGGCTGCACCAATTTACATTTCCACTAACAATGTCGGAGGGTTTCCTTTTCTCCCCACTCTTTCCAGTGTTTATTATTTGTAGACTTTTTGATGATAGTCATTATGACCAGTGTGAGGTAATACCTCACTGTGGTTTTGATTTGCATTTCTCTAATAATTAGCGATGTTGAGCATCTTTTTATGTGCTTGTTGGTCATCTGTATGTCTTCTTTGGAAAAATGTCTATTTACGTCTTCTGACTATTTTTTGATTGGATTTTTTTTTATATCAAGTTTTGTGAGTTGTTTACATATTTTGGATATTAACCCCTTGTCAGTCACATCATTTGCAAATATTTTCTCCCATTCTGTAGATTGTCTTTTTGTTTTGTTGATGGCTTCCTTTGCCGTAAGATAAGCAAAGATTTTTATGATCAGGACATGAGTGCTAATCAAATAGGAAAATATTGTTACATTGGATTGTATTAAAATTAAGAAGATCTGTTTATCAAAAGATACCACTAACAAGTCTAACAAGTGAAAAGACAAGTCACAGAGTATGTAAACATATTTGTATTACATATATCCAACAAAAATTTGTATCCAGAATATACATAATCACACTATGGAATACTATACAGTAACGAGAATAAATGAATTATTGCTACACATTATAACATGGATATATGAATCTCACAAACACAATATTGGGTGAAAGATACCAGACATGAAAGATTACATACAATATAATTCCGTTCTATAAAGTTCCAAAACAGATAAAATCAATCTATGATGTTAGAAGTTACCTTTATTAGAGTTACCTTTGAGAGATAGTGACCAGGAACAGGATATAAAGTAGAGGAGGGGTTCTGTTCTATTTTTTGACCTGGGTGCTGGTTACAGGGTGTGATCACTTTAAGAAAATTCATCAAGTCATACATTTAAGATATATGTACTTTTCTGTTTATGATATACTTTAAAAATTTAGTTTAAAACTTGGATTGGCAAATAGAAAAATGAGTGTGCTCCAGGTTTGGATCTGGAAAAATAATTTGTGGTTTTCTATTTTGTTGATGTTTTACTTTAAAATTGGTTTATTGGATAATAGCTTAAAATATAGTAATATTAAAAGTAAATCCAAAAGACAAAACAGCAAAGGGCCTTTTTTATGGTAAACGTGATGTTTGATGGTATACCTCTCCTCTACCCCAAAAAATAAAAGGTCCAAAATAAACAAACTCAAATCCCTTCAGCGTCTACTTGGTTAGTAATCCATACCTGCCTCCAGGGCATTCATAAAGCAGCATCAGCCCAGGGCTCTTCTTTTAAGCTTGGCTCTTTGTTTTGGCTCTTGGGGATTTAGCTTGATTCCTTTTGAGCTCGGTAATGTATTTAAAAGGATATTTGTTATCTTTTATCCAGTATTTTTAAGTGTTTTGTAGGAGAAAGTTATTGTCAGGATATCGCACATACAACGTTGCCAGAAATGGAAGGTGTAGTCCCATTTCTATATTCTGATAACTCCCAAATTCCTGTCTCCTCCCCTGACCTCACCCTTCATATCTAAGAAATATCTCATATACCTGTTTCACATCTTCACTTGGATGTCTAATAGGCATCTCAAACATATTCAAAATAGAACTTTTGATTTTCCCCTCAAACCAGTTCCTCCCTTAGTCTTCCCCACCTCAGTGAATTGTAGCACTATATAAACATATACTGAAGCCAGAAATTTGGATGTAATCCTAGGTGTTACATCCAAAAGAAAAATCCTCCTTTTCCCTCACCCCCTACATCAGCACATCCTGTCAAATCCACTCCAAATAATATACTTAATTCCTTCACTCCTTTTTATCTCCACTGTAATCCATTTCCCAGATCCCATCATCTCTTTCACAGGCTACTTCCATAGCCTCCTTATTTGTTTACCTGCTTCCACTCTTGAATCTTTCTGCACAAAAGTGGACTGACTGTATCAATCCCCGTCTTAAAATCTGCCCATACTCCTAGAATGAAATCCTAGCTAACTCCTTATCACAGCCTTCAATGCCCTTGACCATTGATCCAAAACTCAAGGAGGACTGGTTAACTGGACAGCACATAACCCTTCTATAAATGGGGCATCTGCTACTCACTTCCAACAGATTGTCACCTTGTCAAATGAGGATCCACAATTATCAGTTCTTTTGATATTTTTTCCAAGAGAGCTAGAAATCTAGGTCTAGATATGAGATCTTCTGATTTTTAATTATTGGCAGTTAAAGATAAAACGAAAATGAAACAAACAGAAGTAAGAGAAAACATTGTGCAGGCCAAATCAAACACCTCTGCCAGCTACTAATTTGCAGCTAACCTTGGCCCTAGATGATCTGCCCTGCTTGACTCTCCAAATGGTCCTTTTTCTGACTCTGCCCCAGGCTTACTAGCTATAACAGACACTGTCAAAATCTTCTCATATCACTTAGATCTGTCATTTCAGTGCATTCTCACTTTCCAACAGCCAGTGTCTGCATCTTTGAGCCTGGCTGCTTTTCTGGAGATTTGGAAGGTCACTCTGCTCATGGAGAACAGCCATTGACCAATGACTTCAACTCTCTTACTCCCTGAGTTGGGTAATTTTGAGACGTGTGTTTTGCCCCATTTCCAAGAGTTTTCCTGAGGTATTAGGACTGCTACCCACTATGTAGCTGGCTTATTAACATACTCTTTACTGGCTGCCTTTACTGGCTACCCTTTATTGGCTGTGTTTCTTTCCCTGTGTCATTTTCTCATTGACTACTGGTATTCCCCTCATCTCCCAATAAACTACTTGCACTCAAATTCTTGTCTCAGGGTCTGCTTCTGGAAGAACTAAAACTGAGATAATAGCCTTTTTTCATTTTCTCCAATGAGTCAAGCTTGTTCCTGCTGCAAGTCCTTTGCCTTTGCTGTTTCCTCTGCTTATATGCTCTTTCCTCAGATGTTTGCACTGTTCATCCTCCTCTTTGTTCCTATCTTGGTTCAAAAGTAACCTCTGCAGATAGGCCATTCAAGACTACCCAAACCATAATAGTTCCTCTGTCCCTTTCACTGTCAGTTTTATTTTCTCTGTGACCTTTTCACTGCCTGAAGTTATCTTGTTAATTTACTTGTTCACGTGTTTACTGTCTATTTACCTTCAGTATTAGCTCCATGAGAGCAAGAATCTTGTCTGACTTGTTTGCTGCCCTATCATGGGTGCAGGGCACTAATTAAATGAACAAATTATTATTTCCACAATTCTTGGAGCTGGAGTTCACTTCCCCTAGTACCCTTGATTCTCTATTCTTAACCTGACCCCCAGGATGCCACAAAGCCAGTGCACGTGGGCAAAGGGCAAACTTCCTAACTGGTAGGTAACACAGATCTCTCAGATTTGTGTCTTTAGAAGTCCCCATGAGGGACTTCCCTGGTGGCGCAGTGGTTAAGAATCTGCCTGCCAATGCAGGGGACATGGGCTCGAGCCCTGGTCCGGGAAGATCCCACATGCCACGGAGCAAATAAGCCCATGGGCCACAACTACTGAGCCTGCACTCTAGAGCCCGCATGCTGCAACTATAGAGCCCACATGCCACAACTACAGAGCCCGTGTGCCCTAGAGCCCATGCTCTGCAACAAGAGAAGCCACCGCAATGAGAAGCCCACACACCACAACGAAGAGTGGCCCCCACTCACCACAACTAGAGAAAGCCTGCCCACAGCAACGAAGACCCAATGCAGCCAAAAATAAATTAAAAAATAATTTTAAAAAAATTAAAAAAAAGAAGTCCCCATGAGTATATTCCAGTTATGAATCCTTTTCCTCTAAGTCTTAATAATATCTTTGATTTTTTAAACTTATTTTTGTTAAAAATCCCACTTTGTTTTCTGCTCTCACTCTTCACATTGGTATATTGACAGTTGAGGCTTGGAAGCGCCATTCCCAATTTCCTTCCCAGTCATTTTCTCCTGCAAATCACTGAGTGTCTCTCTCACTATTATTCTTCTGTCGCTGACATGCCCGCTGTTGTCTATAGTATCTGGTGTTACAGTCTGATATGGGCATGTTTTTCACCCCCCCCCCCATTTCCAGTTAAAGTCATCCTGATCAGATCGGCAAGTCTCCAGGCAACCACATTCTTCCTTAGTGAGATGCACTTGATCCTTAGCCAAAAGCCTACCATTCCAGTGTGTTAAGCCATCATCCAAAAAAAAAAAAAAAAAACAAAAACAAATCTGCACAGCTCTAACCCTTCCCTGCATCATCAGCTGTGCTGGCTGCCGCCACCCCCACACCTAGCCTCAAGGGACCTCTGACCTCCCAAGCTAGCCCTGCAGCAGCTGAGATGTAGACAAATCCCATTTCTCTTGGTTCAGATGAAACAATATTGGAACTTCTCAAAAGGAAATTTGCTAGGAAACAAAGTGAAAAACAAACCAGAGAGAGAGAGAGGGAGAGGGGGAGAAAGAAGACAAAAGCTTAGGAAAAGATGCATTATAGAGTCCCGATTCCTTATCCTGAGATAACTATACTCTGACTTCAGATTGGTTTGGCTGGCACAACTAACAGGGCACACAGGATATGAGAATATAATCCTTCAACCTTTTCACAAAGGGGTGATGGGGATAGGGTGGGGGAGGGGCTTGCAGGAAAGCAGAAAGAGTCTTTGTGTATCTGGACTGTTTCATTCCATGGAAATGGTACCCAAGAATGTGGATGGGCTATTTCATCAGCTCTGGAGGGGCAGGAAACCCCATCTACCATCCCCTGTTACACTGGAAGCTGCCTGCAACCTTGCTGAACTTGTTTATTAGTTCTGATAGTTTTTTAGTGGATTCTTTAGGATTTTCTACATATAAGATCATGTCATCTGAAATAGAGGTATTTTTACTTCTTCCTTTCCAATCTGCACGTCTTTTATTCCGTTTTCTTGCCTAATTGCCCTAGAACTTCAGTACAATGTTTAATAGAATTGGCAAGAGTGGACATCTGTGTCTTATTCTTGGTCTTAACAGGAAGCTTCCAGTCTTTCACCATTAAGCATGATGCTAGCTGTGGGTTTCACGTAGATGCCGTCTCACTAACTCTTTCAGGGACCCATGCCTTATTTTAAAGCTCTGCTATACTTTTTGCATTTTCTTTCCTTGTTTTAATTTTAACCTCCTTTACTCTTTGTACATTTTCTCTCAGAAAAAGTCAAACTTGTCTCTGCAGTGCAGAAATCAAGCATGGAAAAGCTTGATTTTCTTTCATTCATCTGTTCAGCAAGCATTTATTAAATGTTTACTCTATGCCAACACTGTCCTAGGTTATTGCAGATACAACACTGAATAAAATAAAGTCGCTATCCTCGTGGAGTTCATGTTCTAGTGATGAACTTAGACAGTAAATAAATAGTGAAGATAAATATAAAGAAAGGTAAATTCAGAGAAGGAAGAAAGTTAGGCTCTGTGGGAGGGAGGGCCTCAGGAACTACTTTATAGTGAGAGGTTAGGGAAAGCCCCTCTGGAAAAGTGACATTTTGGCTGATAGCTGAATGATAAGAAGGAGCAAGCCATCGGAAGAGCTTGGAGAAGAATGTTCTAGAAGAAGGAAAAAGTGCAAAGGCCTTGAGGTAGGAATAAACCTGCTGAGTGAGGGAGAAGGGCAACTAGGAAGGCAGCCCAATGTGGCTGGAGCAGAGGGAGGGAGGAGGAGAGTGGGAGGTGATGAGGACAGATAAGTCATCAGGCAAGGATGTTGGAGTTTACTGAGTGTGATGGGAAGGTGTTAAACCGGGGGTACTGTAATCTGATTTAAGTCAGTAAAATTCCATCTGGCTGACATATCTATACATATCTTGGATATCAGCCTTTGTGAAGCACAGGGTTCACTGGAGTTGGTTCAGAAAGTCAGGGTAGTTGGAGAGCCCCTGTTAACCTCTGAAGCTTCTCCTCACACAGCAGCAGAAGGATTCTTCTAAAATATAAGTTAGATCATGTTTCTCCTTGCCTTAAAACTCTCCCACTGCTCCCTATTTCTTTGAAAGTAAATACCCTCTCAATGATCTTCCAGTTCCTACAATATCTGCCCCTCCCCATGTCTCTCTGCCGTCCTTGCCATCACTCTCATCCCCACTTACACTCCTCCAGCCATACCAACTCCCTTGGCTAGTCCTCAAACTAGCCAAGCATGCACCCACCACAGGGCCTTTGTACTTACTGGTTGTTCCCTTTGTCTGGAATGCTTTCTTGCAAACATCTGCTCAAATACCGCCTTGTCAGAGAGGCCTTCCCTGACTGATGCTATTTCCTCTCTGACCTCATCTACCACTCTCACACGTTTGCTCACTGCATTCCAGCCACATTGGCCTACTTGCTGTTGTCCCATGAGCTTAGCAAGCATACTCTCACCTGAGGGCTTTTGTTACCACCTCTTCTGCTCCAAGCATGATGGCATTCATTTAAGTAAAATACCAGTGCGACAGAAACCAGGGGTCAGTGAAAAGGAAACATGTGAACAAGAAGGTGGCAGGCTGAGCCTGGAGTGATTATCTGAGTCAACTAGTATATGATGGCTACAGAAACTTTTGTGGTTTCTTTTGTCTATTGTGAAATTTTTATTTTTATGATCATAAAAGCAGTAGATATTCATAATAGAGAGTTTGGAAAATAAGAAATGTAACAGTCTGGCAGTTTCTCAAAAAGTTAAACATAGAGCTACTATAAAACTCAACAGCTCTCGGATCGCGCGGCCGGCGTGCAAAATGGCGCTGAAGAAAGACAAGAAGCCTAAGAAGTCAACCTGGAAGTTTCATTTGGACCTTGCTCATCCAGTAGAAGATGGAATTTTTGATTCTGGAAAATTTGAACAGTTTCTACGGGAGAAGGTTAAAGTGAATGGAAAAACTGGAAATCTTGGGAATGTCATTCACATTGAACGCTTCAAGAATAAAACCACAGTTGTTTCTGAGAAACAGTTCTCTAAAAGGTATTTGAAATACCTTACCAAGAAATACCTTAAAAAGAACAATCTTCGTGATTGGCTTCGTGTGGTTGCATCTGACAAGGAGACTTATGAACTTCGTTACTTCCAGATTAGTCAAGATGAAGATGGATCCGAGTCTGAGGACTAGATGAAGCCATCCCTTTCAGGGCTTTGCTTGCTAATAAAACAAATGAAGTATACAAGAGAAACATCTTGAAATGGACCTTTAGTTTATCAGTGAATAAAAAACATTACTCAGTATGTTAAGCATTCATCTCTTTGATTTAAATGTATGCTGTTTATAGTGCTGGCTTTCCTTTAATACTTTTTAAAAAAAATTTTTATTGGAGTGTGGTTGATTTGCAATGTTGCGTTAGTTTCGGGTGTACAGCAAGGTGAGTCAGTTACACACATGCAGTCCTTTTTTTTTTAAGATTCTTTTCCCATATAGGCCATTACGGAGTATTGAGTAGAGTTCCCTGTGCTGTACAGCAGGTTCTTATCAGTTACCTATTTTATGTATGGTAGTATGTACATGTCAGTCCCAATCTCCCAATTTATCCCCCCCGCCCTTATCCTCTGGTAACCATAAGTTTGTTTTCTACATCTGTTGCTCTACTTCCGTTTTGTAAATAAGTTCATTTGTACTCCCCTGTTTTTTTTTTTTTAATACTTTCTGTAAGCAGTATTTAAATAGCCTATAGCTAGTGGAATTTCTTCCAGGATTTCTGAAGTGTACTGCTTCTACAAATGTCCTCGAGTTAAAGTATATAGTGAAAAAATGAAGCACAATTTTGGGTATAACTTTATGTAATAAAATATTTAAATTCTAAAAAAAAAAAAAAACAAAAAACAAAAACTCAACAATTTCACTGGTAGGTATCTACCCAAGAGAAATAAAAACATATGTCTAAACAAAGACATGTAAACTAATATTTATAATAACATTATTCATAATAGCCAAATAGTAGAAACAACCCAAATGTCCAGCAACAGATGAGTGGATACACAAAATACGGTATATCCATAAAATGAAATATTATTTGGCCATAAAAGGGAACAAAGCACTGTTACATGCTGCAACCTGCATGAACCTTGAAAACATTCTAAGTGAAAGAAACAAGTCACAAAAGGCCACCTCTTGTATGACTCCATTTATATTAATTGTCCAAAAGAGGCAAATCCATAGAGATGAAACAGAAAGCTGATTAGTGGTAGCATGGGGAGTGATTGCTAATAGTTACGGTGTTTCTTTTGGAGGTGATGAAAATGTTCTAAAATTGTTTGTGGTGATGGTTGCACAACTTTGTGAATATACTAAGAACCACTGAATTGTACACTTTAAAAGGGTGAATTTTATGGTATATGAATTACATACCAATAAAGCTTTTATTAAAAAATAAGGAATATATAAAGATTTAAATAAAAATCACTCAATATCTTACTACCTCAAGGTAAGTCAGTGTTGCATTTCAGTGTTGTTTGTATCTCCCTATATATTTATTGGTAAATAGATGTAGAATAGACATATAACTTCAGAATGGTAGACATAGACAAAACTGCACATACAGTTTTGTCTCCTTTTACACTTATTACATTGTGAGCATTTTATAGGCCATTAGATATTTTCCCCCAAATATGATTATAATGGTTGGTTGTTTCTCAAGTATTAATGTTCTCTCCTCAAGAGTCATACTTTCTGGTATACTTTGGGGGAGGAAAGGAGGTTCATCTCATGTTTACACTGAGTTGTACACTGAGTATTTCTTCTCTGTTCCATATGCTTATCCCTGCTACTATCTCCCTTTTCTTCCTTCTGTCACCACCTATAAGTTCTTAACTATAGCTCCCCTTCATTTGATGTTGATACCTCTGCACAGGCCTCAGTGAGTGGGAAACAGGGTGCAGGACACCCCCTTTTTTTAAATTATTTTTAAAATTTTGATTTTATTGGAGTATAGTTGATTTACAATGTTGTATTAGTTTCAGGTGTACAGCAAAGTGATTCAGTTATACATATATATATATATATATACATATATATATATATTCATTCTTTTTTAGATTGTTTTCTCATATAAGTTATCACAGAATATTGAGTAGAGTTCCCTGTGCTATACATTAGGCCCTTGTTGGTTATCTATCTTATATATAGTACTGTGTATGTTCATCCCAAGCACCTGATTTATCCCTCCCCCTGCCACGTTTCCCCTTTGGTAACCATAAGTTTGTTTTCAATATCTGTAAGTCTGTTTCTGTTTTGTGAATAAGTTCATTTGTATCATTTTTTAAAATTAAATTTCACATATGAGTGATATCATATGATATCTGTCTTTGTCTGACTTACTTCACTTAGTATGATAATCTCTATGTCCATTCATGTTGCTGCAAATGGCATTATTTCATTCTTTTTTATGGTTGAGTGATATTCCATTGTATACATGTACCACATCTTCTTTATCCATTTATCTGTCTATGGACATTTAGGTTGTTTCCATGTCTTGGCTATTGTAAACAGTGCTGCAATGAACATTGGGGTGCATGTATCTTTTCGGATTATGGTTTTCTCCAGATATACTCCCAGGAGTGGGTTTGCTGGATCATGTGATAGTTCTATTTTTAGTTTTTAAAGGAACCTCCATACTGTTCTCCATAGTGGTTGTACTAATTTACATTCCCACCAACAGTGTAGGAGGGTTCCCTTTTCTCCACACCCTGTCCAATATTTATCGTTTGTAGACCTTTTGATCATGGCCATTCTGACTGGTGTGAGGTGATACCTCATTGTAGTTTTGATTTGCATTTCTCTGATCATTATGATGTTGAGCATCTTTTCATGTGCTTTTTGGCCATCTGTATGTCTTCTTTGGAGAAATGTCTATTTAGACCTTCTGCTTATTTTTTGATTGGGTTGTTTGTTTTTTCAGGACACCCCCTTTGAAGTTCTGTCCCTTTATTCAACACAGGTCACCACAAAAGGCTGAATGGGCATTTCTTTACTAAAGATTTGAAATGATAGAAGGAAGCTACATTTTCCCCAAGAGCCAGCTGACAGAGGCCAGGGCAGAGCTGCTCACCTTGCGTTCACAGTCCTGATGATCTCAGGACTCAAGTTAATGTCCTTTGGCTTCCAACTCCAGGTTTTGTCTGTGTTGCTATAGACTTTCATGGAAATTCTGGGTTAGTGGCATTTCTCATGTATCTCCTAACCTCCTAAGTGGGTAGTGTTGGGAGGCAGATAGGTAGTAGAAAGATAGTTTGTTTCTTATCTATAGCCTGGTAGCCCCCTCAGGAAAGATTACATGATATTTCTAGCCATATTACATCCGTGTCCTGATAGAAAAGGCTAACACCACCCTTTCTGCCTCTACTATAGGTAAATGTCAGTAAGCCTTCATTCCATCACATTCTGCTGACAGATGAATAATCTCACCCTGAGGCCATGCTTCTAAGAGGAAGTCTTATCTGAAACAAACTAGCCTAGACTATCGAACCAGCCAAAGTCCTAGACATTCTAGGCTTAAGCGCCTGCTGGTAGCTCTGATACAGGGACTAGTGTACATCACACCCAAGGCAGATGAGGAGGAGTCGTTGCATGAGGATATGGGTTGGAGATAGATAGAGATATTCCTGCTTGATAGTAGCTTAGAGAGCAGGCCACAAGGGGGGATTGTGCCACAAGTCCTGAACGCATAACTGGAAAACATTGTAGCTGCCAGTAACAGGAAAATGGAGTATGCTCAGGCATAACCCTTATTTTATCTGAGCCTCACACTGAGTCAGGAGATGTTCTGGTTATTAAAGAAACTGTCAAGAGGGGGGTGGTTCCCAGTTAAAAACAAATGTATTCAGTGGTCTTTGGGGGTATTGGGGAATTAGGTATAGCAAGCCCAGCAATTGACCTGTCTCAGGCCCGCCCTAGTCCTGGCAAAATTTATTACAGAACTTTCTAATCTTTATCACGCCAAAATGCACATAGAAAATGATAACATTTATATAGTGCAGTGGGGCAAATGGAGCCTACTCATAGTCAGAGGTGACTGGTCCAGGCTCCAGCTGCCTCAGGTTCTGCCAAGCCACCTAAGGCTGAGCAATGCAGCACATGGCTTGGGAAGCTCTGCTTTGTTGAAGGGCATTTGCTTCTGATGGCACCTGTACTCTTGAAGCTCAGAGATAAGTAATAATAACGATCACTCCCTGGCCATGTGTCTGTTTGACCTTAGATGTACCTATCTTGAGACCTACAAACTTATCATTTCCTGGAACAATTGAGACCCTGAACATCACCTGTAAGTACTGCCAACATTATCTTTGGGTCAGGCTTATGGCCAGAGAACCCATTTTTCCAAGTAAATTGTCACTTACTTGAGAGGTGTTTTCAGAACAGGAGATGGAAATGCTAGTACAGTATACACCTTCAACTGGTTTTGGGGTCTTATAGTCAGGATGCCCATCCTTGAAAAGTCAAGGTACTCATACTCTGATTCAGGAGCCCAGGCTCAAGGACACCACATACAAAATCTATGGCAGAGGTATATTAAATCTTCAAATTCCTCCACTCAGGCACTGGCTCTTCTGTAAAAGGTTAAGAAAAGGTTTCAGGACGGGACTTCCCTGGAGGTCCAGTGGTTAAGACGCTGCGCTTCCACTGCAGGGGGCATGGGTTCTCTCCCTGGTTGGGGAACTAAGATCCTGCATGCAGCTCAGCATGGCCAAAAAATTAAAAAAAAAAAAAAAAGATTTCATGGGATGACAGGTCTCCAGTGGTTAAAGGCAATGGTGTTATGAGAGGAGCCCAGGTATTTATAAACTTGGACCTGCTGGGTACCTACATATAGCCTCATTTGAGTTAGAAGGATGAAAAATGTCATATCACTTGGGGGTTAATATAAGGTATTATATTAGTATCATTTTGATATGCATTAACCTTTATTGTTTTGTCACTTAAACAATTAGATCTTTTATTCTTGTTGGATCTAGGGCTCTAAATTTATAATTTAATCCCTAAACCTGTTTTCCCTTTAGTTCTTGGTTTGAGTTATATTGGGATACTACAGCAGCACCACCTGCAGGTCACATCAAAGAAATGCATTTTTTTTTTTTTTTTTTTTTAATGAAACTCTCTAGGAGTTAAGCCAGCATTTTATTTATTTATTTTTATTTTTGGCTGTGTTGGGTCTTTGTTTCTGTGCGAGGGCTTTCTCTAGTTGCAGCAAGCGGGGCCACTCTTCATCGCGGTGCGCGGGCCTTTCACCGTCGCGGCCTCTCTTGTTGTGGGGCACAGGCTCCAGACGCGCAGGCTCAGTAGTTGTGGCTCACGGGCCCAGTTGCTCTGCGGCATATGGGATCCTCCCAGACCTGGGCGCGAACCCACGTCCCCTGCATTGACAGGCAGACTCTCAACCACTGCGCCACCAGGGAAGCCCCAAAAGAAATGCATATTGATGGCTTGGAATTTGAATCTTAGAATTCTATCTAGACTAGTAGTTTCTAAATCTTTCTGTGCATCAGAATGGCTGAGAAGCAGAAAACAAACAAACAAAACAAAAAATCCAAACAAGTGTCCAAACAAAAGAAGTACAAAAACAAACAAATGCTCAGGCCTCACTCAGACCTCCTAAATCAGAAATTCTGGGATGGAGACCAGGATTAATTCTTTCAAAATAGTTCTGATGCCACTGACTTTTATAAACCATTGGTTTAGCTGATAGTGAACAAAGCGCCTGCAGGGTTTGAACAGCAAACCCCTAAATGATCAAGGACATACAAACTTGGGGTTTACTTGCAGGCTATCATTGCAAGTTTATAACCCATGTCTCAAGCCTAATCATGGCTCTCACCATCATTTGCACGAAGCAGTGAGGCATCATTTGGACTATGGTGCAGCTGAGAAACTTTTGTTTTAAATTTTATCTTTAAATTAACACATCAGTCTTCCGGTTTCCAGCACAGTATGTAAGGAGCTTAGAAGTTGCCACAGCATCCTAACAACAAATATAAAGATGAACAAACTGAAAAATCAATAACTTGTCTTAGATCTGTTAGAGAAGTGAGATCACAGGGAAAACTGATGCCCCCCAAATTGGACAAACAGGCAGGAGGATACAGAGAATCATAACTTACCAGAGCAGAAACTCATGAGCAGAAACATCTGTGGGACCAGTGCTTGGATAAGAAAATTTGAGCTGTAGTTGATGAATTGTTGGAGGTTCAGAGTGGCAAGGAGACCCATTCATAGTGGGACCCCCCATGGTTTTGAGACTTTTCGTTTCAGGAGTTCTATCAGGTTCTCACAGTGAATATTGGAAAAAAATCTCCTCACGCTTCCAGCAGGAGGGGAAGAAAAGGAACCATTTTGAAGTATGTCAGAGCATGACGTTCTTCTAAACAGAGTCTACCCTCAGGACAAGCTACTTAACCAGAGCTTATCCTACTGAGATATTAGCAAAGCCTAACCTACCTGGAGAAGAGAAATAGCCAACTCCAGCCAGCTCTAGTTTCCATGTGGGAGAAGGGAAATACCCAATTCAAGCCCCCTCTAGCCTTCCTGTTCCACCTAAGATGGGGGGAGGGGACTGGGAAGCACTGAAGTTCACAGTCCAGGAGCATAGGTTTACCAAAAGATTGAGAGCTAATCATGGGACTATAAAACACTTCCCCCCACACACACCTTATCACTAGACTACTAAAGACCTATTTACCACAGTTCCTTTTACCCAGTACATCATGTCCACCTTTCAACAAAAATTACAAGGCATACTAAAAGGCAAAAAACACAGTTTGGAGAGACTGAACAAGCATCAAAAGTAGATCCAGATATGATAGAAATGTTGGAGTTATCAGACCCCAAATTTTTTTATACTACTATTAATATGCTAAAGGCTTTAATGGAAAAAATAGACGACATGCAAGAACAGATGGATAATATAAGCAGAGAGATGGAAATTCTAAGAAAAAATAAAAAATAAATGCTAGTGATCAAAAACACTAACAGAAATGAAGGATGCCTTTGATGGGCTCATTAATAGACTGGACATGACTGAGGAAAGAATCTCTCAGCTTGTGAACATGATAATATAAACTTCCAAAACCGAAAACAAAGAGAAAAAAACTGAAGGAAAAAAAAAAAACCAAACAGAATTCCTAAAAATTGTGGGACAACTACAAAAGATGTAACACACTCATAATGGGAATACTGGGAGAAGAAAGAGAGAAAAGAATAGAAGCAATGTTTGAAGCAATAATGACAGAATTTCCCCAAATTAATGTCAGACATCAAACCATAGATCCCCAAAACTCAGAGATCATCAAATATGATAAATGTAAAAAAATTACAACTAGGCCTATCATATTCAAACTTCAGAAGATCAAAGATAAAGAAAAATATCTTGAAAGAAGCTGGAGGGAAAAAAAAACCTTACTGATAGAGGAGCAAATCTAAAAGTTATACCTGACTTCTCAGAAATCATGCAAGAAGAGAGTGGAGTGAAATATTTAAAGTGTTGAGAGAAAAAACCCACTAACCTAGAAGTCTGCACCCTGTGAAATTATACTTCAAAAGTTAAGGAGAAATAAAGACTTTCTCAAATAAAAATTGAAAAAAATATGTTGCTAGTATGCTCACCTTGCAAGAAATGTTAAAAGAATTTCTTTAGGGAAAAGGAAAATGATACAGCTCAGAAACTCAGATCTACATAAAGAAAGGAAGAGCATTGGAGAAGGGATAAGTGAAGTAAAATAAAAACTTTTACTTTTCTTATTCTTTATTGATATAACAGGTGTTTGTTCAAAATAAAAATAGCAACAATGTATTTATGTATGCTTATATATATCTTATATATATAAAAATATGCTTATGTATGCATATGTGTAAGTTGAATGAATGACAGCAATGATATAAGGGAAAAGAGGGAGGAATTAGGAATATTTTGTTATTACAAGGTACTTGCACTACCCATGAAGTGACATAGCATAATTTGAATGTGGATTTATATTAATTTTAAACATATACTGAGAACTCTAGTGCAACCACTAGAAAAAGTAAAAAAGAGAAGTATAATTGATATGCTAAGAAAGGAGAGAAAATTGAATCATATAAAATGCTCAATTCAAACCACAAAAAGCTGACTGATATCAGCAAGATAGCACAGTTGAAGGTCCTCTGCTGTGTATCCTCCCTTAGAAACAATAATTTGGCAGCCACTCATGGCCAAAAGTGCCTTTGTGGGAGATTTGGGATCCAAGTAGGAGATTGTGAAACCACACTGGACCCCAAGAAGAAGGAGGGCTGTTTTGAGAAAGCAGGCCCATGTCCAGGTAGCAGACTCACTGACCATGGTCCAGCTACAGATCTAGAAACAGCCCTATCCCCCTGTGGACTTGGCTACAGCCCCATTTGGCCTTGGTCCTGCCACCAGTGCTATCTGCCAAGGGACTCGGCAGTAGTCAGGCCTACTTGTGTCTTGGGTAACAGGCCCACCAACCTTGGTCCTGGCTGTAGACCCTGAAATGGCTCATGACCCAGCTCCAGCCCATATTGCTGCCAGTCCTGCCTACCCAGAGATTGGGTGGGAGATACTTCCATATGTGTCCCCAGACTAGGCCCACTGACTTCAGTCTGACAGCAGATCTTGAAGTGGCCCTGAAACCTCACTGCAGGTCCTTCCACAGTCTGGGAGTGGACCTGCCCTACCAGGGACCTGGAGGGAGAAATGCCCATCTGTGGCCCACCAGGAGGCAGGCCTGCTGATTGTAGAGCCTGAAGTGGCCCTGTGACTTGGATCCAACCATGGTTCAGGAGCAGTCCTGCCCATACAGGGACCCAAAGGGAGACACATTCTTCTGTACTCCCAAAGGTAGGCTTGCTGACCTGGGTCTGACTGTTGATCCTGAAACAGCACTGTGACCCAGCTCCAGTCCTGCTCAGCTGTCATGTAGGGGGACTTCTGCCACCAGGAACCTGGCAGGAGGCATGCCTGTTCATGCCCCTGGAGGCAGACTTGCAGACACTGGTCCAAGCTGTGGACCCTGTGTCTCAGTTCCAGCTCCTATAAGCTGTAGTCCAGGGCCAATTCTGTCCACCCAGAAAAGTGCCCAGTGACCTGTCAGGAGCCCTCCCAGGGACTCAATGGGAGTCACATGCATCTATACACCTGGTAACAGATCTGCCATCTATGGACCATGAAGCAGACCCTTCTCCCAGCTCCGGTCCAACTGAATGAGGTCTTGGATGCAATCCTGTATACCCAGGGACCAGATAGAACTCATGCCTGCTCAGATAGAATTCATGCCTGTATACCCAGGGACCAGATAGAATTCATGCCTGTCATGTGTTTTCAGGCCCAACAGGCCTGAAAACACATGACTCAGTTCCAACCTGGTTGACTGCTGTCCCAGAGACAATATCATCATCCTGGATACCTGACAGGACAAGGTTTTTACCTGCTGAAATCAGTCTGTAATGGCTGGAGGAGGTGTTTGTTCCTTCAAATGCACAGACACCAACACAAAGCTACATGAATCATGAAGAATCAAGCAAACATGGCACCACCAAAGAAAACGAATAAAGCTCTAGTAACCAACCCAAAGAAATGGAGATCTACAAATAGCCTGACAAATAATTCAAAATAATCATCTTTAAAAAGCTAAATGAGATGCAAGAGAACACAGACAACTAAAATAAATCAGGAAAACAATACATTAAAAAATGAGAAGTTTAATAAAGAGATAGGAAGCATAAAAAAGAATCAAATAGAAATCCTAGAGCTGAAGAATATGGTGACAGAACTGAAAAATCAATAGACAGCTTCAATAGCGGAGTCAATCATGCATATGAAAGAATCAGTGAACCTGAGGACAGGTCATATGAAATCAGCCAGTTAGAGGAAAAAAAAAGAAGAAAGCACACAGGACTTATATTTGAATGAACAAATATATGCATTTTGAGAGTCCAAGAAGCAGAAGAGACGAGAGGGGTGGGGGGAGGGACAGAACACTTATTTAAAGAAATATTGACTAAAAACTTCCAAAATCTAGGGAGGAATATAGACATCCAGGCAAGTGAAGCTCAAAGGACCCTAAGCAAAATCAACCAAAAGATTATTATGACATATTATAATCGAATTCTCAAAAGTTAAAGACAAAGAGAGAAGTTTGAAAGCAGCAAGAGAAAAGTGACATAAGTGGGATTTATCCCAGATATGCAAGGTTTGTTCAACATTTGAAAAGTAATCCATCCCATCAATAGGCTAAAGAAGAAAAAAATCACATGATCATATGAATACCTGAAAAAGAAGCATTTGACAAAATCCAACACTTATTTATGAATAAAATCTCAGCAAATTAGGAATAGAGGGAATCATTTGCAACTTGATAAAGAACATCTACAAAAAATCTACAGCCAGCATCATACATAATGGTGAGAAACTTGAAGCTTTCCCACTAAGATCAAGAATAAGGGAAGGATATTCCTCTCACCACTTGTTTTCAACATTGTACTGGAAGTCCTACCTCTTGCAATAAAACAAGGAAACAAAAGGTATACAGATTGGGAAGGAAGACATAAACTTGTCTTTGTTAACAGATGAAATGATTGTCTATGTAGAAAATCTGAAAGAACTGACAAAATAAAGCATCCTGGAAGTAATAACCAATTATAGCAAGATTGCAGTATATAAGATTAACATACAAAAGCCAATCATTTTCCTGTATACCAACAATGAGCAAGTGAAACTTGAGATTAAAAACACATTAAAAGGGCTTCCCTGGTGGCGCAGTGGTTAAGAATCCGCCTGCCAATGCAAGGGGCACGGGTTTGAGCCCTGGCCCGGGAAGATCCCACATGCTGCGGAGCAACTAAGCCCGTGTGCCACAAATACTGAGCCTGCGCTCTAGAGCCCGTGAGCCACAACAACTGAGCCCACGTGCCACAACTACTTAAGCCTATGCGCCTAGAGCCCGTGCTCCACAACAAGAGCAGCCACAACAGTGAGAAGCCTGCGCACCGCAACGAACAGTAGCCCCCGCTCACTGCAACTAGAGAAAGCCCGCACACAGCAACAAAGACCCAACACAGCCAAAAATAAATAAATAAATTTATTTTAAAAAAACACATTAAAATTTACATTAGCACAAAATTGAAATGTTTATAAATCTAATGAAATATGTACAAGCTCTAAATGAGGAAAACTCTAGGAAAGATATCAAAGAAGAACTAAATAATTGGGAAAACATTTCATATTCATGGATAGAAAGTCTCAATATTGTCAAGATACCAGTTCTTCTCAACTTGATCTGTAGATTCAAAGCAATCCCAATCAAAATCCCAGCAAGTTATTTTGTGGATATTGACAAACTGATCCTAAAATTTATATGTTTAAAAAAAAAAATTATATGGAGAGGCAAAAAAGCCAAAATAACCAACTCAATGTTGAAGAACAAAGTTGGAGGACTGACACTACCTGACTTCAAGACTTACTGTAAAGCTACAGTTATCAAGATAGTGTAGTACTTGTGAAAGGCTAGACAAATATATCAATGGAACAGAATAGAGGGTGCAGAAATAGAAGCACATAAATATAGTCATCTGATCTTTGTCAAAGGAGTAAAGGGAATACAATGGAGCAGAGGTGGAATTTTCAACAAACTGTGCTGGAACAACTGGACATCCACATGCAAAAAAAAAAAAAAAAGAATCTAGACACAATCCTTACACCCCTCACAAAAGTTAACACAAAATGGATCATAGACCTAAATGTAAAATGCATAACTATAAAACTCTTAGAAGATAACAAAGGAAAAACCTATTGGTATGGCCATAACTTTTTTAGGTATAACACCAAAGCCACAATCCATGAAATAAACAATTGATAAGCTGGACTTAATTAAAATTAAAAACCTACTTTGTGAAAGACCACGTCAAGAGAATGAGAAGACAAGCCATGGACTGGCAGAAAATATTTTCAAAACACAAATCTGATAAAGGATTACTATCTAAAATATACCAAAAAACCCTCTTAAACTCTTAAAACTCAACAATAAGAAAACAAACAACCCAATTAAAAAATAGGCAAAAGACCTGAACAGACACCTCATCGAAGAAGATATACAGATGGCAAATAAGCCTATGAAAAGATGTTCAACATCATATGTTGTTAGCAAACTGCAAATTAAAACAACAATGTGATATCACTACACACCTATTAGAATGGTCAAGATCCAAACACTGACAACATCAAAAGCTGGTAAGGATGTGGAGCAACAGGAACTCTCCTTCATTGCTGGAATGAAAAATGGTATAGCCATTTTGGAAGACAATTTGGCAGTTTTTTACAAAACTAAACATACACTTACCATATGATCCAGCAATTGTGTATTCACTCAAAGTAATTGAAAACTTATGTCCACACAAAAACCTGAACACAGATGTTTATAACAACTTTATTCATAATTTCCAAAACTTGGAAGCAACCAAGATGTCCTTCAGTAGGTAAATGTATAAATAAGCTGTGGTATATTCAGATAATGGAATATTATTTAGCACTAAAAAGAAATGAGCTATTAAATCATGAGAAACATGGAGGAAAATGCATATTACTAAGTAAAGAAGCCAATTTGAAAAGGGTATATATTGTCTGATTCCATCTATATGACATTCCGGAAAAGGTGAAATTATGGAGACAGTAAAAAGAAACAGTGGTTGCCAGGAGTTAGAGGAAGTGAGGGATGTATAGGCAGAGCACAGAAGATTTTTAGGGCAGTAAAATTATTCTGTATGCTACTATAATTGTGGATATATGTTATTATATATATGTCCAAACCTGTAGAATGTATAACACCAAGAGTGAACCCTAATGTAAACTATGGACTTTGGGTGATAATGATGTGTCAATGTAGATTCATTGATTGGAACAAATATACCACTGTGATATGGGATGCTGATAGTGGGGGAGGTTGTGTGTATGTTGGGATATATTTGAAGTCTCTGTACTTTCCAGTCAATTTTGCTCTTATCCTAAAACTACTCTAAAAAGTTAAGTTTATTAATTAAAAACATAACATACAGTAAAATAGATTTTTTTGTGTACAGTTCTATGAACTTTAACACATACATGGATTTGTGTGACCACCACTCCAATCAGGAACCAGATCAGTTCTACCCTCCAAAAAAATTCCCTCACGTTGTCCTTTTGTACTGACAAGTGCTAATCTATTCTCCATCAGCATAGTTTGTCTTCTCAAAAATGTCATATAAGTGGATCATGCAGTATTTAACCTTTTGAGACTGGTTTCTTTCGCTAGCATAACTACATCTAATGTATTAATAGGGTACTCATAGTTTGTTACATTTTATTGCTGAGTAGTATTTCATGGTATGGATGAACCAAAATTTAACCATTCACCTAGTGAAGGACATTTGGGTTGTTTCCACTTTCTGGCTATTATGAATAATGCTGCTATGAACATTCCTATACAGATTTTTGAATGGATGTATGTTTTCAATTCTCTAGGGAAAATATTCAGGAGTGGCGCTACTGGGTGTTATAAACTGAATATTTGTGTCCTCCCAAATTCATATGTTGAAACCTAATCCCCAATGTGATGGTATTTGGAAGTGGGACTTTTCGGAGGTGATTAGGCCAAGAGGGAGGAACCCTCATAATGGGATTAGTGCCTTTATGAAAGAGACCTTAGAGAGCTCCCTTGCCCCTTTAGCTATGTGAGGACACAGCAAGAAGATAGCTATGTATCAGAAAGCGGGCCCTCACCAGACGTTGTATCTGCTGGCGCCTTGTTCTTGGACTTCCCAAGCCTCCAGACTATGAGAAATAAATATTTGTTGTTTAAACCACCCAGTCTATGGTATTTTTGTTATAGCATCCCAAACAGACTGATACTGGGTTATATGGAAAGCATATATTTAACTTTGTAAGAAACTGCCACACTGTTTTTCAGAGTGACTGCACCATTTTGCATTCCCATCAGTAATATATGTTCATCTCTCCACATCCTTGCCAGTACTTGGTATTGTTTTTAATTAAATGATTACATGTTGAAATTTTAGCCATTCTAATAGGTGTATGTTTTTAAATAATTAATTAATTAATTAATTAATTTTTGGCTGTGTTGGGTCCTTGTTTCTGTGCAAGGGCTTTCTCCAGTTGCAGAGAAAGAGCAGGGGCCACTCTTCATCGCAGTGTGCGGGCCTTTCACTGTCGCGGCCTCTCTTGTTGTGGGGCACAGGCTCCAGACGCGCAGGCTCAGTAGTTGTGGCTCATGGGCCTAGTTGCTCCGCGGCATGTGGGATCTTCCCAGACCAGGGCTCGAACCCGTGTCCCCTGCATGGGCAGGCAGATTCTCAACCACTGCGCCACCAGGGAAGCCCTAAGTGTAAGTTTTTAATTTGCTTTTCATCATGTTTTTAATTTACTTTTCTCTAAAGTTGTTGACTGTTTTTTGTGTGCTAATTTACCTTTCATATATCCTCTTTGGATAGTCTTTTAAAGATTTTTAAAATTTTATTTCTTTAATTGAAGTGTAGCTGATTTACAATGTTGTGTTAGTTTCAGGTGTACAGCAAAGTGATTCAGTTATACAATATACATGTATATATATTCTTTTTCAGATTCTCTTTCAAAGATTTTTTGATTGGGTTTTTTTCTTACTGTTTGTTATATATTCTAGATATGAGAGATTTGTTGTATATGCAGTTTGCAAATATTTTTTGCAAGCTTGTCTTTTCATTCTTTTCACAGTGTTTTCGTAGAGCAAAAATTTTTAATTTTGATGAAATCTAACATCAACTTTCTCCTTTAAGGATCATAGTTTGGTGCCATGTCTAAAAACCCTTTGTTTAACCCCAGGTCACAAAGATTTTCTCCTATGTTTTCTCCTAAAAGTTTTATAATTTAACTTTTGCATTTAGGTCTATGATCCATTTTGAATTAATTTTTCTATAAGGTGTGAGATTTAGGTCAAGATTCTTTTACTGAACATGGGATATGCAATTGTTTCAGCACCACTTGTTGAAAAGATCCTTCCTACACTGAACTGCCTTTGCATGCTTGTCAAACATCAATTGGCCAAAGCTGCAAGCTTAGGTTATTGATTTTAAATCTTTCTTCTTTTCTAATGTGTGCATTCAATGCTAAAGATTTCCTTCTAAGCGATTTTGCTGCATCCCACAAATTTTGATAAGTTGTATTTTCATATTCATTTAGTTAAAAATATTTTAAAATTCCTCTTGAGACTTCTTTAGAAATATGTTGTTCAATCTCTAAATATTTTGGAATTTTCCAGCTATCTTTCTGTTCTCTGCTAGTTTAATTCCTTTGTGATTTGAGAGCGTACTTTGTATGATCTCTGCTAGCTTAGATATATTAAGATGCATTTTATGGCCCATAATGTGATCTATCTTGATGAATGTTCCATGTGAGCTTGAGAAGAATGTGTATTCTGCTGTTGTTGGATGAAGTATTCCATAGATGTCAATTATATCCAGTTGATTGGTGGTGCTGTTTAGTTCAACTATATCCTTACTGATTTTCTGCCTGCTTGATCTATCTATTACTAAAAGAGTTCTGTTGAAGTCTGAAACTATAATAGTGGATTCATCTATTTTTCCTTCCAGTTCTGTTTTCACTTCACATATTTTGACACTCTGCTGCTAGGTGCATACACATTAAGGATTCTTATATATTCTCGGAGAATTGACCCCTTTATTATTATGTAATACAGCTCTTTCTCCCTGATAATTTTCCTTACTCTCAAGTCTTCTTTGTCTGAAATAAATAAGCTATTCCAAATTTCTTTCGATTAGTGTTAGCATGGTATTTTCTTCTCCATCCGTCTACTTTTAATCGATCAGTGTCTAAATATTTAGAGTGGGTTTCTTGTAGAAAAAATATAGTTTGGTTTAGTTTTTTATCCACTCTGCCAGTCTTTGCTTTTTAATTGGTATATTTAGACCATTTACATTGAAAGTGATTAATTATATAGTTGAATTAATATCTACCATATTTATAACTGTTTTTTATTCATTGCACTTGTTCTTTTTATCCCCTCTTTCTTTGCCTTCTCTCATTTTAACTTAGCACTTTATATGATTCCATTTTCTTTCTTCTCTTAGTACACCAATTATACAGTGGAAAATTCCGTGGTTAAGGGTGCTAATCCTCTGCACAGTTGAAAATCCGAGTATAACTTTACAGTTGGCCCTCCATATCCATGGTTCCACATATATGAATTTAACCAACCATGGGTCATGTAGTACTGTAGTATGTATTTATTTTAAAACATCCATGTATAAGTGGACCCATGCAGTTCAAACCCATGCTGTTCAAGGGTCAACTGTACTTAATTTTTAAAAAATTAGTGACTGCTCTAAGGTTTGCAATATATATTTACAGCTAATCTAAGTTACTTTCAAATAACACTATAATGCTTCACAGGTAGTGCAGTTACCCTGTAACACAGCATTCCCAAATTCTCCTTTTCATCCCTTATATCCTTGCTGTCATTCATTTTACTTATCCATAAGCTATAATCAACCAATATATTGTTGCTATTATTATTTTAGTTTAGTTTAGTTTATTGTGGTAAGAGCACTTAACATGAGATTTATCCTCTTAACAAATTTCTAAGAGTACAATACATTATTGTTGACCACAGTTACAATGTTGTTCAGCAGATCTCTAGAGCTTATTCATATTGCTTAACTGAAACTTTATGCCTATTGATTAGTAACTCCCCATTTTCTCTTTCCCTGCAGCCTCTGGTAACCACCATTCCACTTTTTGATTCTATGAATTTGACTATTTTAGGTACCTCACATAAGTGGAATCTTGCAGTATTTGTCTTTCTGTGACTGGCTTATTTTACTTAACATAATATCTTCAAAGTTCATCCATGATATATATTGCAGAATTTCTTTCTTTTTTTAAGTCCAAATAGTATTCCATTGTATGTATATACTACATTTTCTTTATTCATTCATCTGTCAATGGACGTTTAGGTTGTTTCCACATCTTGGCTATTGTGAATAGTCTTGCAATAATCATGGGAGTGCTAATATCTCTGCAAGATACTAATTTTAATTCTTTTGGATAAATACCAGAAGTGGTAGTTCTGTTTTTAAAATTTTGAGGAGCGTCCATATTGTTTTCCATAGTGACCACACCATTTTACATTCCTACCAGTGTAGGAACTATGTCCAAGAGTTCCAATTTCTCCATATACTTGCCAACACTTGTCTTTTGTTTTTTGATAATAGCCATCGTGACAGGTATGAGGTGATATCTCATTGTGGTTTTGATTTGCATTTCCCTGATTATTAGTGATTTTGAGCATTTAAAAATATATCTGTTAGCGATTTGCATCTTCTTTGGGAAATGTCTGTTCAAGTCCTTAGCCCATTTTTTAATTGTGTTACTAGGTTTTGCTTTGTTTTGTTTCTTTGTTATTGAGTTGTAGGAGTTCCTTATATATTTTGGAGGTTAGCCTCTTATCAGGTATATGGTTTGCAAATATTTTTTCCATTCCATAGGTTGCCTTTTCATTTTCTTGATGGTTTCCTTTGATATGCAGAAGCTTTTTAGCTTGATGTAATCCACTTGTTTATTTTTACTTTTGTTGCCTGTGCTTTTGGTATCATATCCATGAAATCATTGTCAAGACTCATTCCCATATGTTTTCTTCTAGGGTTTTACAGTTTCAGGTCTTAAGTTTAAGCTTTTAATCTATTTTGATTTGATTTTTTTGTATGGTATAAGATAAGGGCCCAATTTCATTCTTTTGCATATAGATGTCCAATTTTCCCAACACAATTTGTTGAAGACAATCCTTTCCCCACTGTGTGTTCTCAGCACCCTTGTCAAAGGTCAGTTGACCATATTTACATGGATTTATTTCTGGGCTCTCTATTCTGTTTCATTGGTCTGTATGTCTGTTGCTATTATTATTTTGAAGAAACAGTTTTCTATTAAGTCAATTAAGAAGAAAAATTGGTGCAGTCACTGTGGAAAAAAATATGGAGGTTTCTCAGAAAATAAAAGTGGAACTACCATATGACCTGGCAATTCTACTCCTGGGTATATATCTGAAAAAAAAACAAAAGCACTAATTCGAAAAGACACATGCATCCCAATGTTCATATCAGCATTATTTGCAATAGCCAAGATATGGAAGCAACCTAAATGTCCATCAACAGAGGAATGGATAAAGAAGATGTTGTATATATATATACAATGGAATACTACTCAGCTATAAAAAAGAATGAAAATTTGCCATTTGCAGCAACATGAATGGACTTGAAGGGCATTATGCTAAGTGAAATAAGTCAGACAGAGAAAGATAAATACTGCATGATATTACTTATAAGGCAAATCTAAAAAATACAACAAACTAGTGACTATAACAAAAAAGAAGCAGACTCACATATATAGAGAACAAACTAGTGGTTACCAGTGGGGAAAGGGAAGGGAGGAGGGGCAATATAGTGGTAGGGGATTAAAAGGTGCAAACTATTATGTACAAAATAAGGTACAAGGATATATTGTACAGCACAGGAAATATAGCCAATATTTTATAATAACTATAAATGGAGTATAACCTTTAAAAATTGTGAATCACTATACATCTGTACATTGTACATCTGTAACTTATATCATATTGTACACCAACTATACTTCAATCTAAAAAAAGAAGAAAAATAAAATATTTTATTTTACCATAATTATTACACTCTAGCACTCTTTCTTTCTTCATATAGGTACTAGTTTCTGACCTATATCATTTGCCTTCTCTCTGAAGAACTTCTTTTAACATTTCTTGCAAGGCAGGTCTACAGGTGACAAATTTCCTTGGCTTTTGTTTGTCTGAGAAAGTCTTTATTTCTTCTTCACTGTTGAAGGAAAATTTTGCTGAATATAGAATTCCCTGTTAGTAGGCCTTTTTCTTTCAATGCTTTAAATATTTCACGATATCTCTTCTTGCTTCCATGGTTTCTGAAGTAAAGTCTCTTATAAGTTTTATTTTATGCCCCAGTATATGGTATATCTTTGTGAATAATCCATGTTCACTTGAAAAGAAAGTTTGTTATGCTGTTGTTGAGTGGAGTGCTTTATTAAAATCAGTTAGATGTAGTCAGTTGTTAGGGTTCAGTTTTATATCCTTGCTGATTTTCTGTCTACTAGTTTTATCAATTAATGATAGAAGAGTGTTAAAGTCTTGACCTGTAATTGTGGATTTGTCTATTTTTCCTTCAGTCTTTTACAATATCAGTTTTTATTTCATATATTTTGAGGCTCTGTTGTTAGCTGCATACACATTTAGGATTGTATATTCTTGGTGAGTTGCCCCTTTAATCATTATGTAATGTCCCTGTTTTTATTTGTAATTTTATTTGCTCTGAAGTCCACTTTTTCTGATATTAATATAGCCACTCCTGGTTTCTATTTATTAATGTTTGTGTGATATATCTTTGGTATGTCATTAAAGATCAGATTCACACCCAGGAGTTCCTGGACAATTTTATGGAGCCACTTTCCTGAGCTCCCCCCTTTCTGCAAGTTCCCCAGTACTTTCCAGTTAGGGGGTCCCCCTTCTTGGTCCTCCAGCCAGAAAAGTAGGTTTTTTTTTATGCTATTCTGCCATGCATTTCCTATGATTGTGTCTATATCAGGAGCCCAATGACAGAGAGAGAAAATAAAAGCAATGTGGGTTCACTCCACCCTCTTGGGATCACAGCCCCTTTGATCAGAGAGGAAAGGCCTGCTAAACTCCACTGCCATCCCTGTGGCTTCCAGGAGACCCCTTTCTTAATCCTGAAGCTTGAAATAAATGGCCTTTCCTGGAGATCTCTCTGTCTGCACTGAAACCGACTTCTGAGTTTTGGGCTACCTTGAGTCCAGGCTGGAGGATAGCAAAGGAAAAAAAAGTGGTAAGCTTATCACCACCTCAGTGACACTTTGAATTCTAGTCTTGTTCCCCCAATTCACATGCTATTTACTTTTCAGGGTTTTTTCATTTTGTTTTGGTTTTTGGCCGCACTGTGCAGCATGCAGGATCTTAGCTCCCTGACCAGGGATCGAACCTGTGCCCCCAGCAATGGAAGCATAGAGTCTTAACCACCTGACCAGGAGGGAAGTCCCTACTTTTCAGTTTTTAAATAGTTGTTCCATGTGTTCTGTACAGCAGTGGTCCCCAACCTTTTTGGCACCAGGGACCTGTTTCGTGGAAGACAATTTTTCCACGGACTGGGGGCGGGGTGATGGTTTCGGGATGATTCAAGTGCATTACATTTATTGTGCACTTTATTTCTATTATTATTACATTGTAATATATAATGAAATAATTATACAACTCACCATAATGCAGAATCAGTGGGAGCCCTGAGCTTGTTTTCCTGCAACTAGATGGTCCCATCTGGGGGTGATGGGAGACAGTGACACCTGAAGTGTTTTGCTTATGTCCAGTCTACCCCGTAATCTCACTTTGGTTGCTGTCTCTGCAGAAAACCCTGCTTTACAAAGACAGGATGTTGGAAATGGAAGCAGGCTTTTCAGTGCTTTTGTGGCAATCTCAGGATATTCCGCCTTGACTTTAATCCAGAACATATGCGGATTTGAAGTTGTCTCAAACACACTTTTAAGGACACCATCATTTGTGATCTCAAGCAGTTGATGGTCTTCTAGCATGGACAAAGTTGATTCACCTGGCTTATTCACAAATGGGTCGCAGATCCATTCCTTCCCAGTTCGGGGGTCTTTTGTGGTTGGGAAGTAATGCTCAAACTCTTTTTAGATAGGTGATCATGCACCAGGTGGGAGAAAGAAGGCCCTGGCTCAGTCTCTTTCAAAATCTCTGCGAATGTTTGAAACATGTCAAAAACCCCATTGTTCACTCATCACCCCCATAATTCCAGTTTGGCTTTGAACGCAGCCACTTACCTGCCGACTTGAACACAGTTGTCGTTCTCCTCTGAAGTGACAGATTGAGTTCATTGAGCAGGTTGATTATGTCACACAAGCATGCAAGTTTTGAGACCCATTCTGTGTCACTGAAATGTGCTGCCAGTGGTGACTGTTCTTCTAAAAGAAATCTCTGGAGTGGCTCTCATAACTCAAAAACTCTGGCAAGTGATCTGCCTTTAGAAAGCCATCTCACTTCTGTGTATAAGAGAAGACGGGGCTTCCCTGGTGGCGCAGTGGTTGAGAATCTGCCTGCCAATGCAGGGGACACGGGTTCGAGCCCTGGTCTGGGAAGATCCCACATGCCACGGAGCAACTAGGCCCGTGAGCCACAACTACTGAGCCTGCGCGTCTGGAGCCTGTGCTCCACAACAAGAGAGGCCGCGATAGTGAGAGGCTAGCGCACCGCGATGAAGAGTGGCCCCCACTTGCTGCAACTAGAGAAAGCCCTCGCACAGAAACGAAGACCCAACACAGCCAAAACTAACTAAATAAATAAATAAGTAAATAAAACAAACAAAAAAACCCACGCACATGATGTTTAAAAAAAAAAAAGAGAAGACGTGTGTGCTCTGCGTCCATCTCCTCACAGAGCTGCGCGAACAGACATGAGTTAAGGGCACGTACTTTAATGTGGTTGATAATTTTAATCACATCCTACAAAACGTTGCTAAGTTCAGGTGACATTTTTTGGCTAGCCAGCATTTCTCTCTGGATGACACAGTGCGTAGACTCACATTCATAAGTGACCTCTTTGACCTGAGTACTGAAACCAGAAAGCCGTCCAGTCGTGGCAGCCACTCCATCCGTGCATATACTGACACAAAATGACCAATTCAGTTTTCCTCATATGTAATCATTCAAAGACTTAAATATTTCTGCAACTGTGGTGTTGGTTGGCAACACAAGTGCACATAACATATCCTAATGCACATCCTCTTGAAAAATATATCTCACAAAAACAAGCGTTGTTGCCTTGTTGTCAACATCGGTAGACTCATCAACTTAGATTGCGTACCACGGTGACTCATTAATCCTCTCTAAAAATTGTGCCTCAATATCCTCTGCTATTTCATCAGTTCGTCTAGTTATGTTGCTATCCGGAAGAGGAACACGTGCCACCTGTTGAACTGTAGCCTCTCCTAAAAGTTCACGACAGATGTCCTTAGCAGCAGGAAGGATCAACTCTTCACCAATAGTAAAGGGCGTCTTAGCTTTAGCAATGTGGTTAGCCGCTAAGAATGATGCTCTCAGTGCAGACACATTTGATGAAGTGGTGGCCTTCAATAATTGCTTCTGTTCTTCATGTTCACCTTTTTTCTTTGGAAAAACTCCAAAGGCTTATCTTTTAATGCAGGGTGCTTGGTCTCCATGTGGCAAAGCAGTTTTGAAGGTTTCATGGCTTTGTTGGTTAGCTGGTCACCACATATTATACAAAGCGAGCTTGGAGAATGTGAATCACCTGTTGCAATGAACCATAATTTAAGTAGGACTCTTGGTATTTCCTTTTAAATGCAGTTTTCTTTTTGTTGGCAGTCTTAGAGTCTTCTGCTCTCTCATCATTTGGTCTTTCCCCCTTTTCAAAGACGCTCTCCAGCGATGTGTGTTTTTTACTCATTTTGGCTAAGGTTAGCTTGTGGGCTTACCAAAACTGTGACTGAGACAAGTGTGCAGGGCAGGAAAGAGGTGCGGATGGAAGTGGTAAATAAAATAATGGGCAGGCTACACATGGAATAAAATAAGTGTCAGATTCTGACTTAAAGCCTGCCAGCAGATGCAGCTGTACAATTGATGTACATCACCTCAATTGCCACTATAAAGCCTGCCACCAGATGTAGCTTAATTGTCACTTGCCACTCACTGATAGGGTTTTGATATGTCTCCAAGCAATCGATTTATTTTGGTCTCTGTGTAGTCAAACCTGTCTGCTATGATAATCTGTATTTGTAGCCACTCCCCAGCACTAGCATCACCGCCTGAGCTCCACCTCAGATCATCGGGCATTAGATTCTCATAAGGAGCGCGTAACCTAGATCCCTCGCATGCGCAATTCACAGTAGGGCTTGCACTCCTATAGGAATATAATGCTGCCGCTGATCTGACAGGAGGCAGAGCTCAGGCGGCAATGCGAGCGATGGGGAGAGGCTGTAAATACAGGTGAAGCTTCGCTTGCTCACCCGCCGCTCACCTCCTCCTGTGTGGCCCGGTTCCTAATACGCCACGGACCAGTTCCGGTCTGTGGCCTGGGGTTGGGGACCCCTGCTGTACAGGTTTTATAGCTGCATTCAGTGGGAGAGACAAGGAATATGTTGATTCCATCCTTCCTGGAAAGAAAACCCCAGGCCATAGAAATGTAATTGTCTCTTTACCTTCACCCTGATCCTGAACTTGTCTGAACTATTTCATTTAGGTGTGCTAAATGGACAATTATATCTTCTGCAAATAATAATGTGTATTTTTCTTTCCCTTATTTTATACCTCATTCATTTTTCTTGTCTATTGCATTAGCTAGAACTCCCACAACAATACTAACAGTGATAGTGGTCATTTTTGTCTTATTTCAGTCTCTGATACATCCTGCCTGGCAGAATTTTCCACACATCTCTCATAATCACTGAAGGCAGAGTGCTGTAAACAGATACATATTTCATGGGAAGATGAGCACACAGTGAAGAAACACCAAACATTTGAGGTAAATCAACATTATGAAAGCCAGACATCGACCTCAACAAACAGAATTAAATCCAAAGAAGCAGATACTAGAGCAAACAGAATAAGACTTAAAAATAATTAATATTCTCAGAGGGTTAAGGAAGGATATTGCATTTATAAATCATCAATAGGTTTTTACAAAAAAGAAAATTAGAGACTTTGGAGATTGAAGAAAATGGTTATAAAAATATTGAAAACTCAGTCAATGTACTTTATAGCAGAATAGGCATAGGTGAATAGTTAATTGGTGGGCTGGAAGATGGGGCCAAAAAATTTTACTAGAATGCAGCCCCAAAAGACAGAGAAATAGAAAATGTAAAAGAAAAATTAAGAGATAGGAATAATAGATCCATAAGTTCAAATAATCATCTAATACAATTTCCAGGAGAGAATAAACTATTCAAAGAAATAACAAAGGAAAAATTTTCTTAGCTGAAGAAAGAAAAAGTGTACAGATTGAAAGGTGCCAGAGTGCTGGCTGGGGTGAATGAAAAACGACCTACATTCTATACATCAGATTACCCTTTTCCACCTTGTTCTATACACCTGGAGGCTGACTACTATTGACTTCATCATCAGGGCTATCTTGCTTTCTGGCTTCTTTTTGGGTTTGGCCAGTTAGAGGTAGTGGCAAGAGATTGAAGGGCAGGAGGAAATCAGGATGCTTATTTCCCTAGCCTCCTCCCAGGTGAGCCATGGTTCAGCAATGGTTTATTATGCTACAGCTCCTGACAGGAAGTCTCTCTCACACAGCTACAGCGCTCACTAGTTTCAAAAGTTGTTCTCTTCCCCTTGCTTCTTTAGGCCTACAGTTGATAATGCTTTCTTGCTATTTCTATTCTCTGGGAGCTACACCACCCCTTGTTGTTTCCCTTAAACTAGTTCATACCCTTGTAAATTGACCTTTCATTAAACTCTCTTCCCTTATTCTTTTGAGTGTGCCATCTATTTCCTGCTACAATATTATCTGATACCAATATTGTGGTGACATTTTTAGAATGTGAAGGGCTAAGATTGTCCTAATATATTCTAGAGGGAACAAAACAGATTGGCTACAAAGAAATGAGATTAAGAGCTACACTAGACTTCTCATGGACAATATTGGATGTGAGAAAACTGTTGAGAAATATCTTCAACATTCTGAAACAAAAAATGAAAATACAAAGAAGAAACAAAATATACCTGAAAGTTAAAAAAATAAGTAACTCTTGAGTTAAAGATGAAATCAAACAGAAATATGCAAACTATTTATAAATGAATAATGACAGCATTGCCTTTCAAATGTTTTAGTATGTGACTAAAAGCTCTACTTAGAAGAAAAATTATAGTCTACTATGAGCTATTTTAATTAAAATTGTGTGGAACTGGTAACCATGAAAAGCTAGCAGCCTGACAGTCAAAGGAGAGGACTGACCAATTTTGGAACTCCCTTAAAAGCCCCATGCCCAGAAAACAGTCAGTATTTTGACCAAACCAGAAGCTCCCTGGAAAATCTCCATTTTTAAGGTATTGTGGCTATTTGATTTCACTCTCAGCACAGCTTTGTTGGTGATGTTGCAGCTGCCTAAGGCTGTGATTTCAGTTAGGGCAAGTATGAGTCTGGTCAAAAGTTTTAAAGGAAAATCTTTTAAACTAAATAATTATTGGGAAGTTTGAAAAGGTTCAATGTTGTCCTGGGGATTTAAAAGCCTGTGCATATATCCAAGAAAGCCTGGAAAAGGACAAGGCCCTAGTCACTCAATTATCTGATCCTGGCAAGCAAAAAGTAAAAGCTAAGGCTGACTTGTAAACTGCCTGAAGTTTGAAGGCATGTTTTCATACACAGGTTTCCCTGGTAAAGAGTGGAAAACTTACTTGTTCAAGGCATTTAAGGAAATCTCCTGACTGATCTTTGGCTGACCATGAACCCAGGTGTGATCTCTAGGAAACCGAGCTTAAAAATAAAAACAAAAACTTAAAAAACAAACCTCTCTGAGAACTTAGTGGCCCCAGAACACAGGGAATACAAAGTCTACAGAATTAACCCAGGAAAGTCACTAAACAAATGAGTTGCAACAATAACAACAATAATTCCCCAACAACAACAACAAAAACATGGCAATAATAAACCTTGGGGGGAGTGTAATCTAATACTAGAATTGTTATAGTATGTTACCTTAAATGTCTGATTTAAAACAAATTATTAGACATGCAAAGAAACAGGAAAGTGTGGCACATATACTGGAAACAGCACAGTTATTAGAAACTGTCCCTGAGGAAACCCAGACAGTGGACTTACTAGAAAAAGACTTTAAATCAGGTATTAGAAATATATTCAGAGAAGTAAAGAAAACCATGTCTAAAGAATTAGAAACATAGGAGAATGATTTCTTACCAGATAGGAAATATCAATAAAGACATATAAATGATGAAAAAAGAACCAAATACAAATTCTAGAGTTGAAAAATACACTAACTGAAATGAAAAATTCACCAGAGGGACTCAACAGCAGATTTGAGTTGGCAGAAGAAAAAATTGGTGAGTTTGAACTCAGGTCAATTGAGATTATCTATTCTGAGAGGCAGAAAGAGAAAAGAATGAAGAAAGATGAATAGAGCCTAATGGACCTGGGGGACACCAGCTTATACCAACCTATATATAATGGGAATCCCTGAAGGAGGGAAGAAAGAGAATAATGTGGAAAAATATTTGAATAAATAATAGCTGAAATCTTCCAAATTTTATGATAAACATTAATCTATATATCCAAGAAAGTCGATGACCTTCATAAGAAACACAAAGAGATCCACACCTAGGCACATCACAGTCACATTGACGAAAGCCAAAGAAAAAGAGAAAACCTTGAAAGCCACAAGAGAAAAGTGGCTTATCACATACAAGGAATTCCTTACTTTTCATCAGAACAAAGGAAACCAGAAGACAGTATGATGGCATATTTAAAATGTTGAAAGAAAAAGACTGGCCAATCAGGAATTCTATATCCAGCAGATTTATCCTTCAAAAATGAAATATATATTTCCAGATAAACAAAGATAAAGAGAATTTGTTACCAGTAGGTATGCACTACAAGAAATACTAAAGGGAGTCCTTCAAGCTGAAAAGAAAGAACATTAGTAAGAACATTAGTAAGCAAGAACATGTAACTTGAATCCATATAAATAAAGAGTGCTGACAAAGGTAACTACATAGATACATTTAAGGACAGTATAAAATATATAGTTTTACTCTTTTCTTCTTCTAATTTAAAAGGTGCGTGCATACAACAATAATTACAAAACTGTGTTAATGGGATTATAGTCTACAAAGAGTAATGACAATAATAGAACAAAAGAGGGAGGGTAGAGGGAGCTATATTGGAATATACAGTTTCTATATACTATTGGAATTAAGTTAGTATTAATCTGAGCTAGATTGTTTTAAGTTAAGAGGCACATTGTAATCCTCAGAGCAATCATTAAGAAAATCACTCAAAAATATAATAAACAGTAACAACAAAAGAACTTAAATGGTAGACTAAGAAATAATGGCAGTAATGGAAGAACTGAGGAACAAGAAAGACATAAGACATATAGAAAACAATTAGCAAAATGACAGACATGAATCCTACCATATCAATCATAACATTAAATGTGAATGGATTAAAAACCTCAATCACAAGGCAGAATATATCTCCCATGTCCTCCTAGACCAAATGTGATAGACCACCTCCATGATATCTTAACACACTCTCATTCCTGCCTCCCATGAGTATTCTGAGCTATTATTCTGTGGTTAGGGAGATTATAGATGGAATTGTCAAACCAACTTTGAACAGTCCATGTGGTCCATCTCTAGACCAATCTAGAAAAAGTTGTTCAGGATAGGGGAAGGAGAGTAAGAAAATGTCAATCATGTTGTCCTAATTTCTAGAATGCTGGACCTGTGAACCATGGAGGATATTTAGGGTTGCAGGGCACACTTACAAATTTATAGCTACTTTCCAGACAAACTCCCCTTCTTTGTTGAGGTTTCTTAAGAGTGGTTAAGGCCTCATTCAGGGCTTCCACAGAAGCATAAGCCTTTCAGAGGGTTAGGGAAGGTTTCCTTTGGCCCCATCTTGGACTACCACAGCCTGATTCCTCATACATCATTAAAAGGACCATCTCCAAAAATGCAGTAGGCACAGCCTAGTGCCAGAAGATATGCCTAGATGAGGGACTCGCACAATGGATGCTTTTCAAGAAGTCATATCTGATCCAGTGCTATAGAAGACCATCTCTTTAGTCTTTTGAATGGATCTACTGTCTCCCAATGCCGAGCCTTGGCTGGTGTTTGATGCCTGTTGCTGTAAGTCTGGTAAACTTTCCTGCTGTATCACATGGGATTTCTGTTAGGTTTTCCTAGGTGGTCTGTGGCTATGATGGCACTCTGTGGTTTGAGGAATCAAAGAGTGAAGCCTGTAATTAGAGGGCCAGGACATGCTCAGGGTGGAGAGGGACAAGGAGTTCTTAGAGATTGTCTTTGTGGTGGGAGGTAGGTGGAGCCTCCTTAGTGGTTGTAATGTCTAGACCTGGAGGTACCCTTTTATGGTACCGCTATTGCACTCAGTATGTACTCTGGTGGTGGGTAATAAATAAGCTACTATGGACATAGAGGGCTTTGAAGACTGTCAAACCTACAAACTTGAGAGACAAAACTGAAGTTCTTGATAAAAACCTAGATGATATATGCCACCATGATGAAGACGTCTACCACCACCATAAGGCTCTGTGGCCCTAGGAGGGAGGTTAGGCTCAACACAGATCATGAAGTGAGAATCTTATGTTAGAAAGTGTTGCAGTGGTCTCAACGGGACTTCAGTAGCCCCAATGGCCTCCTGAATTTGTAAACTCCCATGGATATCAATGTCCTGTAAGGTGCAAGCCTGATCTGTGGGTCACCAGAAGTCCTGGGAGGCATAGCTAGTGCCTGGACCTCCGTGGTCTGCTAAAGATGTATAATGGTTGAGATGTCTGAAGGCATTCCCTGATAGGATGGGCTGTGATCTTCTGGTGGAACAGCACCTTTCTCTTCCCATTCTTCTCATCTATTGGAAGGTATTCTGGGAGGCTGGAGACCTTATCCTGATGGTGTAGTGTTTGCCTACTAATGACCCTTTATCTTGACACATAGCTCCTCCAGGGTCTTTGGGGCCACAGTATCTCAGTAAGGAGGAGCTCACAACCAGGTGGTGATCTGCAACTACAGTTTCCAAGGAAGAGGATCAACTGCACTGATGTGGGCTGAGGGGACGCTGCTCTAGGATGTTTTAGACATTGTGATCATGGATTGTCCAGAGCCCCCTTGAAGTAAGGTTTGTAGGCAGCTGAAGCAGCTTTGTTGGTGAACAGTTTTTATTCCCATCCTGTAGAGTTTATCTTGGCTGCAGTCTACTTCCTAGAAAAATAAACAAGAGAGTGAAAGTACTCTGTACCAGTCAGTGTTCAGGAGCCTCTTATGACCAGTATGATTTTCCTGTCACTACTGGGAAGCCTATCTCAATGATGTAGATCATAGAAACAGCCTAGAAAAACAGAGAGATGGGTTGTGAGCCTCTATAATCTCACCAAGTCAAAAGCCCCTAAATAATTCCCTGGATGGCTTGGAGATCTGGTTGACAAGCCCATGCCCATGAAAAAGATTTTTGGCTTTCAGGTGTATATAACTGAGTTGGCTCACAGGTGATGCTGCCAGAGATGACTAGGGCTTTGCCAGACTAGGGACTTTTGAGGACGAGGCTTGGAGAATAAATGGGAATGTGATGCAGCTTCACTATTGCCTCTTGGTCCAGGAGGGCTGGAGAAGTTAATCTAGGAGCTGTTGCAAAGGGAAACCTTGACTATTCAAACTGTCCAAAGTGTCTGTAGTGTCTGATATTTTAGTGAGGGCTGAGACCAACCCCTTCAGAAAACAAGGCAATGGTTGGGTAGCTGCTATAGTTTAAGTTCCAAGGACCAGAGCTGAGTGGTTGTAGAGGTGGTAAAACATGGCTTTTATGTTATGTAAGCACGGGATGCATTTAATTGGAACTCTGGAACTGTCATTTACTAGCTGATATTCCCTCTGACCCTCACTTTTTCTCATCTATAAAATGGAAACTCTAATAATACCTACTCTCAGGGCTGTTTTGAGAATTAAATTAAATGAGGCAATGCTTAGCAAAGTACCTGGCACATAATAGGTGCTCAATAATGGGAAATATTATTGTGACTGCTGTTATTTTGTGGTGCCCAGGAGTGGCAAGAACAAATGAGTAAATGCCAAAGGTTTTGACTTTGGAAGGATGAAAGTCAAGGAAGTCAAGTCTAAAGAATAAGAACAAGACTGGAAATGGGAGCCAAAGTCAGGATAGAAGACTTGGAAGGGGTGAAAAGGAGAAAATAAGAGCTAGAGTGCCCACCATTGTTGGCTGTTAGCCACATGCTCCATAGGTGACTCAGGCTTTGAAGTGACAAGGTCCTCAAAGGTAACTGGAAGGCTATTTTCTACTCACCATCTTCCTATATTTACAAACATCTCCAGGTTTACAAACCTGGAGACCTTACAACATAGGTCCAGGTTTGTGAATAACACTGTGAGTTGGCCCAAGAAGCTGAGACTACTCAAAACAGGAAGTGGTTTTTTACAGTCACTATGTTGAGGCTAAGTAATTCTGCCAAAGTCATATTTTCCTTTACCCAAAAATCTGATGTCTCAGGAATGGGGATGGTCAGAGAAGCTGAAATCCTATAGGTCTTATCTGTATCCTTGAATTCCTGAGTCTCTCATCTCAGAGAAAGAATACTTGTCTGTATTAGTCAAGATAGGCTGCAGTAACAAACAACCCCAAAACTTGTGCTTAAGACAATAAAGGTTTATTTCTTGCTTATGCTATATGTCCATTGCAGGTCAGCTGAGGGCTCTGCTCATCATAGTTATCAGAGACCCAAAATGACAGAGCCTCCATCTCAACTCATTTCCATGATTTTTACATCAAAGGAGAGGAACAAGTTGAATCAACTCACTCATCATTAAAGTTTCTACCCAGAAGTGACCTTATGTAAATTCTACTAGTTTTTCATTGGCGAAAGCAAGTCACATGGTCATGCCTAATTTCAAAGAGGTGAGGGAAGTGCTTTTCTACCATGTGCTGAAGGAGGAAAGCCAGAAATAACTGGTAAATAGCATTTATGGCTACTATGCTGTCTGATTGAAATATAAGTCCTGATACATCAATGTTTGGCATAGTCAAAATCTCAGTGCAGACATAATTCTTCTGTCTCTTGTCTTTTTCTGATAAGTTCTACTGTTCTGGAAGGCTGTGTCCTTGGTCAGTATTCCAGGTAACTTACAGGCAGATAAATTGTCTCATGTGCCTGCCAAGCTCACTGAAAGAACATGTGGCAGTGTTCTGGAGTTAACTAGTAGAATGTGGATTGTGGACTTCTAAACAGGTTAGTTTGAGAATCTATAGGAAATGTCAGGGTGGAAATGAAAGGTAAAGACTACCAGTCACACAGAATGGCTATTCCTATCTACGCCACACTAACCTCCATGAGAATAGTCATAAGCCCTCCTGGATTTGTGTTGCAGCTTTGTAATGTCTTGACATTTACAGTTTGGGGGCAAAGCTGAAGAATTTCTAGCCTGACAAGCGAGGACAAAACATTGGCTTTTCCACATGCCAGAGCTTCATTCCAGACCATCAGAGTCCTGCTATGACACTGACTTGTTAATGTGATAAACACAACTCATGCCACAATATCAGTGGGTGAAAATGGTTTAAAGTGTTAGCTTGCAATATTGGGGCCTAGACTGGACTTTTTAAGGCCTTATATAAATGCAAAAACTGAACAGAGGTATCTTTTTTTCCCCCTCTGGCTTAGGTACTGAACTTATGCATAGATCTCTGAGAGAAAACACAGGTTAAAAAATAATTCTTTTACCTGGTTTTAAAATATAAGGAGTTTTTTGTTTTGTTTTTTTACTTTACATTCTCATTTACTAACACTCTAAACTCTAAACCATTTCTTTTAAGTTGAACGTGATTCATGCTGAAATTAATAGTATTTACCTGCTGAAGGTTTTATACTGAAAGGAAAAAAGAGAAAATGTGTTTCATGTCTTAGCAAATACTAGGTATTTTTTCTGAATATGGTGCTTTTTCTTAAAGGTCTAATATCTTATATTTTATTTAAGTGAGAGATAATAGAACTTACAGATTTTCCAAATTTCATATTAACTTAGAATAAAACTTATTCACAAATTTAAAAAACAAAACAAAACAAAACAAAAATAAACATTGGCTTTTCCATGCTAATGGTCAGGAAACCTTCCCCTGCATGGTGGTTATGCTGGTTCCTGGAAAAATTGAAGAGAGGTTGTATCAATCCCTACCAAAGGTGAACTGCCACTAGGAGCCAAGGTGGGGCCAGTTGGCCCCTATGCCTTGAAATTCCACAGTCTTCCCCAAGCCCTCTAGAATGATGCTACTTACTTATTGTAGTAAGCACTTTTAGAAGGTTTTGACAGGGCTGCTACACGATGAGTTGTCTCAGGTATTGGAAGTGGGAAACCTCACCAAACGGGTGCCCTGTGGATATGGCTAGAATGTGAAGTGGAGGCCGCAACTGTTTTCCAGTATGGCTAGGACTGTTACTTGTGCCCTTCTCATAGCTAGAAAGAGTGCATGTATTTGGGTGATCCTACCATCTCCTACACACAACCAAGCATACATGTTGGGAGAGCCATCATCAAATCTGGGCCATGGGGAGTTGAATCCCTGGGCTTGCTCTTGCCCCCATCCCACTTTCATGCCTGCCCCATTTTCATATTCAGGGCTTGCCTGCCAATCCAAGCCATAGTATATTCCAGAATGGCATGCAGTTTTATCCAGGGGATCTAGTCCAACAGACTTACTGATTCCATGCCCCAAACTTGTTATATTATGAATGGATACCTTCTTTGTGCAACATAGCAAAGAGGTTAAGACCTCAGGCTCTGAGGTCAGATTACACGTATTTGAACTTGGGCTCAGCCACTTACTAGCTGATAATCTTGGACGAATTACTAACCCCTTCTGAGTTTTGGTTTCCTTAGCTGTAAAATGAGGATAATAAGAGCCTTTCAGAATTGTTGTGATGTTTAAGTGAGATAATGAATATAAAGCACTTATTATAGTATCTGGCACACGATAAGTGCTCAATAAGTGGTAACCATCACATCATCATCATTACCATGATCATCATCATGAGCCCTGCTAAGAGGCCTGTTACATATGAACTCCTTCCCCAGGGGCCCTGAGTAGGACAAGGATAAGTTGCTGACTTTTGTGGTCACTCATTCCCTGTCTTCCCCACTGTAGGGAAGTGGCTTTTACCTTGATCTACTGTTGTCAGCACTTAATGTGGGCCTCTCAGGCAGCTGTTCAGTCTACCCTACCAGTAGCTGAAATGCTGGCCAACTGTGTGGCTCTGGGAAGGTATTCTTGGAGCGTTAGCTCAGGAAGCTTCCTCCTCCTGGGACTGGGAGCAGTAGCATTGTTTCCTCATTTCCAGAGCCTGGGCCTTTATGAAATAAGGATATTCTGTGCCAGGGCCAGAGGCATGCATGCCTCTGAATTGTTATTGACAGAAATCTCTGGGGGAAGTGAAGGAGTCTTTACCCATCCTTCAAAATAGTAAGCTAAGACTCCTCTAGGACAACCAAGGCCTAGAAAGCATGACCACAGAAGACTGGCCCCACAACTGTTTATCCATTTTCTGTTGGCTAAGCTCAGAGAGGCCTGGGTATTCAGGAAGCTGAAGGTCTCAGACATGCACCTTCATCTGTAACCCCAGAAGAGGTAGGTGAGTGGAGGAATATCTGCCAGTGTCTCATCCTACCTGATGGGATTCCTAGTATCAGCCACCTCCACCTCCACCCAAACCTCAAACCACATAGCTGGAACCAGCCTCTAACACTGTTGAATGCTTTGCAGCTTACACCCTGAACCACTTTCATTGACCCAGCATGTTCACTGCTTCACAACCTGTTGTTCATTTTCTTGGCATCAAACTTGTGATTTGTTTCCCACCCTCCTCCCATCTCCCATGTTATCTTATGGCCTAGTCCAATCCCCAGATAAAATCTTACATTCAACTCCACCTCTCTAGACTATACTTTTACGTCTTTGACCACAACTAGAACTTTCTGTGGCTACGGTGCCATTGGCTGGTCTGGCAAGCAGTAATCCTGGGGTTCCATCCTGGCTCAGGCTTTCAGGAGCAGTGATATAGGCAGGTTTGCAGAAGCCTCACAAGTAGGTAGGACCCCAGACCACCAGATCAAGTAGCATATCTTGGTCATCCTAGCAGTGCTAGGAGTGTTCCACCAAGTCATAACCAGCATCCTGCAAGTACTTTGAAACTATGAAGTTGAGATACATTTGGGCAGCATGCTTATTTACACCTTAGCCCAGATAGTTTGGGTGATCTGCAGAGCAACCATCTTTGGCCACCCCAGAGTAGAGTTCCCTGGGACCATCTTCTTTCCTCAGAGCATTTGGATAATGCTGACAAAGATGACTGTGGTCTTGGAGCAGGAGCTCACTTAGAACCTTGTAATTAAAAGATTTCTTAGCTACATGAGCTACTATTACCTTCTATCTACAGTAGTTTGACTTGTCTCCATCTCCAGTGCTACCACTGATCCAAACTGTCACCATCTGTCTCTTGGACCACTGTGGTAGCTTAACCAATCTCTTCACTGCCACCCTTGAACACCTACCATCTGTTCTCCATAAGTAGCCAGAGTGATCTTTTAAATACTAATCATACCATACCACTCCATTGTATAAATCCCACCAATGTTTGTGGTTATATTAAAAAAATAAAGAGTCCTCATCTTTTAAGTTATATATAAAGTATTTATGGAATGAAAGGATATGCTGTCTGGATTATGCTTATTAATTCAATGTGTATGGGAGGAGTAGAGGGTACAGGTGAAATGAGATTGGTCATATGTTAATTCTTGAAGCTGCGTGGTAGGTACATGAAGGTTCATCATGTGATGCTTTTTAATTTGTTACATGTTTGAAAAATTCCATGATTAGAAGCAAAATAAAACAAAACAAAACAACAAAAACAAAAAAGCGGCAACAGCAACAAAACCCTCTGAAGACTTCCTACTATACTTAGAACAAAATCAACCCATAACCATGGCCTACAAGGCCCTACTTAATCTTGCTGATAACCACCTCTCTGACTTTATCTCCCACCACTTCCCTTGTCTGTCTACTTTCCTTTAGCCATATGGGCCTTCTTGCTTTACCTTAAACACACCAAGATCCACCTCAAGACATGTTCTTTCTACCTGGAATGCCTACCCCCATAGCTACATGGTTTGTTCCTTTTCATTATTCAGCTTCTGTGATCCAATATCCCTTCCTTAGAGAAGACTTCTCTGAATATCTTTTATTATAGTGAGACACATAGACAGTGAGACACATAGTTGTACTATCTATAGCCCCCTGTAGATATAGACAGATCTCCTCATATAGATAGTCTTACGTGACTATCCTATCTAAAGTAGCTCCCACCCTCTTGTCACTCTAAAGTAGTCTATTCTATTTTCTTATAGAACTTACCACTATCTGAAACTTAATATTTTTTCTTATTTATTATCTGCCTCCCTGACTAAAATATAAGCTCCAAGAGGGCAGAAACTAATACATATACACTGAGGTGTGCAATGAATTTTGGTTAACTGAAAAAATGAATGACTCCCCACATGGAGACTGGTGGATCACCTAGCATGCTTGGGAAGATGAGTGCTCACTTTTGCTGCTATGTCCATGTAGAAGAGAGAGATGCCTCCAATACTGGGCAGGGAGTAGTCTTGCCCAGTGTAACTCACAGATACATTGTGCTTACTCTCTGTTCAAATTGATGGCAATGAGGTGTATAAAATTGGAAGTTCTTTGAATAGTGCCTGGCACATAGTAAGTAAGCTCTCAATAAAGGTTAGCTAATATTATCTGAATTAGAAAGAGCCCAGATTTTGAGTTTGCTTATTTATACCCTGCCTCATTCCAGAAAGGACCTGAGACAGTTGGCTTTGAAGTAAATTAGAACTGGACTTTAATCTTGGAAAACCCAGTCAAAGTCACCAAGTCCCTAAAGTCATACTTAAGTGTGTGACCTTGAACTAAACACTTCACCTCTCTGAGCCTTCTTCCTTCTTTTCAAATGTTTAGGTTCAAATTGGTAGAGAAAATAATGGGAAAAGAAAATGTTATCTTCAGTTCAGAAAAAAGCAGATCAAATCAATATAAATAGAAAACACAAAATAAGGCAGATTTAAGTCCAAACACATCTGTAGTAAAAATATATGTGAAGAGGTTAAATTCACCTGTTAAATCACAAAGGTTCTAGCTAGAGTATAAAAGAAAAATAATAGCTAAAATAAAATGACACAAGAAGGTTGAAAATATAAAGGGATAGAAAATGATATGCCAGACAAATAACTAATAGAAAGTAAGCATTATTATTAGCAGATGAAATAGCATTAAAAGGGACAAAGAGGGAAATTTCATATTGATTAAAAGAACCATTCTCCAGGAAGATATAATAGAGGCAGAAAATAATAATATGCACCTAAAAAGTAGTTCTAAAATATATGACAAAAATTACAAAGAAAAGTTGACAATTCCATAATTAAAGCAGGAGACTTTAACACACAACTTTCAAAAATGGAAAGATAACTAGATTTAAAAAATTAAGGAGAGAGAGGTGTTGACTAACAATATTAACAAGCTCAATGATGTAAATGGTGGGTATAGACATAAAACTTTGCACCTAGCAGTTAAAAAATACGCATTCTTTACAGAAGCATGTGGAATGTTTATACAAATTGACTGTCTTGATAATTTTTTAAAATTTTTGTTATACTGACCATATTTACTGATTACAATGCAATAAAATAAAAAGATCAATAAAAAAAAGAAAAATATTCATATATTAGTATATTCAAAAATATTCTAAATAATTAATCAGTTAAGGAGAAAATGAAAATTGCAAATTATTTGGAAGTCAATGGTAATGAAAACATCAAAATCTGTGGGAAGCAGCCAAAGCTGTACTCAGAAAAAAGTTATAGCCATAAAGACATTTATCAGTAAACAGGAAGGTTTAAAAATGGGTGGACTAAGCATACAAGTCAAGTAACTAGAAAAACTTGAGTTTTTCAGCTTGAAGTGAAATATCATAGGTAAATTATTCCAAATCTGGATATAAGTTCTTTAATTTATGTTCTTAACAGTGCTAAATTGAATGTTATTGGGTGGCTGCCTTAGCAGTATTCATTATCAATTGGATAAGTAACAGAGATGTAGGGACTCTTTCCTATAAAGCCCACAAGCAATTGATTAAAAAAAGGGGGGGGGGCTCTCTTTCTCTCTCTGAACAAGAAGGGCATGACTTCAAGCCTAAGCTACTCTTGTAACCTGTGTCAAGAACAGTTATGAATTCTGTTGATTTAAGCGAATTTCACTTTCTTTGATGGAGAAGGGACACATTTTAGTGGTATGATTTGGAGCTTCAGGCTGTAGAGGAAGTGTAAGAATAAGCCCCTCTGGTGGGGAATGTGAAGGCTGCCTCCCAAAGTATGAGTGTTAGGAAAGGCACAGAATGTCCCTAATGAGTAGAATATTGCATAAGATGCTACAATGCCCCTGAACATGCCATAGAGGTGGGTGGAATGACCCCAGAAATATGACCCTATGGTACGTGGGCAATGTGTAACACTGAACAATTTGGGGAAGGAATGGATATAGAGCTAATTAAGTTTCTTTGGTCCAAAATAACTGAGGAAGTTCAGGCAAAATGTGACAACTGCATCTCAAGTATTCCGTAAAGTAATTGACCATGCAAGTAACCTATAAGAAAATAAATTAGCTACCAAATCCCTAGAATGAATTGATCTTTTCCCTTAGAATAAGATAGACATAGCCTGGGCAACATATTGATGTCTTGCCCTGGTGAGCCTTACCTGGAATCAGAGAGCATCCATGATGGCACAGGTGTGCTGGGAGGCATTTTTGCTTGGATGCATTCTGCTCATGAGAGAGTTTGAGAGTTGGTTGTTATGGAAACTATTTCAATTGGCAGGAAACAAAAAGTGAGAGGTACTCCTGTCATTATCCAAAGAATTCCTTAATTGAAATTTAAAGAACTTTAATAAACATAGAGGGGTCCCTCTGGCTAAAACAGAAGCAGGTAGAATGAGTATGTGGGCTTTTGAGTCCATACATATAATGCTATGAGGGGGTTGCCCCCAGTTTCCCACCTACCTTCTTAATATTTGGAAGGGAGCCTTATCTGACCATTGGCATCTGTTTGGGATTAGTGGCAAGAGCCCAGATGGGTAGATAAGGGCCTTGTTCCCAGATAAGCTAAGAAGCTCGTCCCCATCTGCTGATGATGGTGGCAACACATTACCCCAGACATAAAGGAAAAACACTGTGACACTTGTGTAAGGCACCCAAATGACTGTTCAGAGATCAGGTTTTGCTACAACATGTGAAAGCTGCTGTATTGCTGGACAGCAATTCTGTATCGAGTAGTGAACTGGTTAGAGTGCTTACCACTTTACAAAGTGCAGCTGGAAGGGGGAACGGAAGATGTGCTCATTACGCAATGATTTTCAAAACTCAAGTGGCATCAGCATTGCTTGGAGGAATTGTAAACACAGATGGCTAAGGCCCACTCCAGAATTTCTGATTGAGTAGGACTGGGGTGAGGCCAAGAATTTGAATTTCCAGCAAGTTTCCAGGTGAATGCTGATGCTGCTGGCCTAGGGATACACTTTGAGAATCACTGACATAATGCATCATAACAAGCTTTACCCATCAGAGAAGTAGTTAGGATAGGGGATACTCCCAACTCAGAGCAATAATGATGATGATCAGATTAGCTGTTTATTCTCAAAGCTGCTCAAGAAAACAGAACATGGGGATAGATAGTGGGGTGTGTGTGACAAATTTTGAGGAGGATCTTCAGGCTTTGATAAGTGTGGGCAACTCTTCCCAAAGCACCAGGAATTAGCAAGCCTCCTCCCACAAAACATTGTCCAGTCACCTCAGAGTATGAGCCTTTGGAACTGGAAGATGTTTCTATGGCAAGAATGTAGCTAGCATTCTTCAGAAGAGGATGGTCTTTGTGTCTAACTGGAGAATCCAGGGATAATCCTCCTCGGAGCAATGTTGGGAAATCCAACATGATGACTAACCTGAAGTTAGCTGAGAATGCCCAAGATCCATCTCATGTGACTAGCTGCTGCCTGGTGTGCAGAGACTCCTGATGCCCACCCCTGCCCCAGACTCTCCTAACTCACTGAAGCAGGTGGCAGTACTCTTCTTTGCAAGGGTGCAAAGTGTTCCACTAGGATGCTTGTTCCTCATCATCCTTACTCCTGGTGAGAAAAGAGGGGATCTTTTCACATCATAAGTCACCAACTATTCCTCCCCATCTTCCTCTCAGATGAGGAGGAGGCCATTTATCACAATAATGTATTGACATTTTTACAGGAGAGGGAATGGACAGCAATAGAGAGGCTTGTTGGTCTGGAGGTACTTCATTTGAAGAATGAGAAGTTCCCCTCTTCTCCCAGAGCCAAGAGCCTTTCCTGCTGAACTTGGCCACAAGGAGGCAATAGATCTTGCCATCTTTGACCACAACAATTGGTAGCAGAATAGGGCCAGGCCATGGGGGTGGAAGTGGGGGCAAAGGAGTAACAGAGGAAAGAAAGAGGGGCACCGAGGGATGAAAGCCTTCCAGGCACCCACCTGAGGCAAACTCTATGGACTAAATGAGCATTAGTTGGCAACAGTGGAGAAATGGTTTACATCATTTTCTAGATTTCAAATGTGTTTGGGTTGGCCATAAGTAAAAGATTTCTTTTTTAATCCTATAATTAATTCTGCTCTTGCAAGCCATGATGGATCATAATTGCAGTGTTACATAGATAAAGTGCCAAGTACAGGACCTGGCACAAAAAAAGTAACAGAAACTACCACTTATTAAACACTGACTTTGTGCCAGGCTCAGTACTAAGCACCTTGTCTGCATTATCTCATTTCATCCTTCCAACAATCCTCTGTGGTAGGCTCTAGCATTTTACAAATGAGGAACTAAGGCTCTGAGAGATAAAATGACTTACCCAGGATGGCACAGCAAGAAAATTGGCAGTGTTTGGATGGGAAAAAGAAGAGCAAACTAAACCTAAAACAAGGAGAAGGAAGGGAATAATAAAGATTAGAATGGAAATAAATAAAACAGAAAGTAGAAAAACTACAGTGGAAAGCAATGAAACCAAAAGTTGGTTCTTTGAAAAAATAAAGAAAATTGACAAACTTTTGGCTAGGTTGATTAAAAAATAAGCAGAGAGGACTCAAATTATTAAAATCATGAAAGAAAGAGGGGACATCACTACTGACCTTTTAGATATACAAGAATTATAAGGAAATACTACAGATAACTGTATGCCAATAAATAAGACAACTTAGATGAAATGGACAAATTCCTAGAAAGATACAAACTACCGAAATAGACCTAGGAAGAAGTTGATAATCTGAACAGAGCTATAACAAGTAAAGAGAATGAATTAATAACAATAACAACAACAACTACCCACAAAGAAAAGCCTAGGCCCAGATGGCTTCACTGCTGAATTCTACCACGTTTAAAGAAGAAATAACATCAATCCTTTGCAAACTTTTCCAAAAAATAGAATAGAGAACACTTCCCATCTCATTCTATGACAACATTATTGCTTTGCTAACAAAGCCAGACAAAGGCATCAGAACAAAAGAATACTACAGACCAATATCTTTCAATGAATATAATTATAAAAATTTTCAACAAAATAATAACAAATCTAATTTGGCAGCATTTAAAATGGATTATCCACAATGACCCAGTGGGGCTTATGTCAAGAGTTCAAGGTTGGTTCAACACATGAAAACCGATCAATGTAATACACCATATAAATATAATAAAGAAGAAAAATTCACATGATTATTTCATAGATGCAGAAATAGCATTTGACAAAAATCCAACACCCTTTCATGATAAAAACATGAAACAAACTAGGAATAGGAGGGAACTTCCTCAACCTGATAAAGGGTATATATGAAAAACCCACATCAAAAGCTCTTCTCCTAAGATCAGGAACAAAACAAGGATGTCTACTTTCACCACTTCTATTCAACATTGTACTGGAAGTTTAAGCCAGGGAAATAATCCAATAAAATAAAATAAAATAAAAGGCATCCAAATTAGAAAAAAGAAGTAAAACTATCTTTATTTACAGATGACATGATCTTGTTTATAGGAAATCCTATGAAATACACACACACACAGACACACACACACACACACACAAACCTATCAGAGTTAACAAACAAGTTCGGCAATGTTGCAGGATACAAGGTCAATATACAAAAATTAATTGTATTTCTATACAGTTGTAATCTGAAGTGAAATTAAGAAAATTCTGATTACAACAGTATAAATACTTAGGTATAAATTTAACAAAAGAAGTATAAGACTTGTACGCTGAAAACTGTAAAACATTGTGGAAACGAATGGAAGAAGACCTAAATAAATGGAATGACATCCCATGTTCAAGAATTGGAAATCTTAATATTATGATGACAATACTTCCAAATTAATCCCAAGTCCTACCAAAATCTCAACTAGATTTTTTTTTTTTGCAGAATGAGACAAGCTGATCCTTACAATTATATGGAAATGCAAGGGACCCAGAATAGTGAAAACAATCTTAAATGAGAAGAAAAAAGTTGGAGGACTCACACTTCCTGATTTCAAAACTTACTACAAAGCTACAATAATCATAGAAGTGTTGTACTAACGTAAGAATAGACTTTGAGATCAATGGGATAGAATTGAGAGTCCAGAAATAAATCCTTGCATTTATGGTCAATTGATTTTCAACAAGAGTGCCAAGACTATTCAATGGGGGAAAGAATGTTTCTAACAAATAACGCTGGAATAACTGGAAATCCACATGCAAAAGAATGAAGTTGAATCCCTACCTCACAACATACACACAAATTAACTCCAAATGCATCATAGACCTGAATGTAAAAGCAAAAATTATAAAACTGTTAGAAGAAAACCTAAGAGTTAATCTCCATAGCCTTAGATATGATACCAAAAGCACAAGTGACAAAATAAAACATAGATAAGTTGGACTTCATAAAAATTAAAAACTGTTTTGATTCAAAGTGTACCAGCAAGAAAGTGAAAGGATAGCACACAGAATGGGAGAAAATATTTGCAAATCTGATAAGGGATTTGTATCTAGAATATATAATGAACTCTTACAACGTAATAATAAAAAATTAAATAACCCAATTAAAAATTTGGCAAAGGAATTGAATAAACATTTCTCCAAAGAAGAGTCACAATGGTCAATAAGCACATGAAAAGATGTTCAACATGTTAGCCATTATGGAAATGCAAATCAAAAGCACAATGAGATACCACTTCATACCCACCAGGATTGCTATAATCAAAAAGACAAATAATAACAAGTGTTGGTGAAGATGTGGAGAAACTGGAATCCTCATCCACTGCTGGTTGGAATGCAAAATGGTGCCACCACTGTGGGAAACAGTCTGGTGGTCTCTCAAATAGTTTAAATTACCATATAACTCAGGAATTCCATACTATATAACCCAGAAATTCCATTCCTAGCAAATGAAAACATGTCCACAGAAAACTTGTACACAAATGTTCATACAGCAGTATTTGTAATAGACAAAAGTGGAAAAAATCAAAATGCCCAATAACTGTTGAATAGATGCATAAAATACAGAATATTCATATAATAGAATATTATTTTGCAATCAAATGAAATAAAATACTGATAGATGCTACAACATGGATGAACCTGGTAAACATTAAGCTAAGTGAAAGAAGCCAGACACAAAAGGCCACATATTGTATGATTCCATTTATATGAAATTTCCAGAATAGGCACATCTATAGAGACAGAACACAGATAGGTGGTTGCCAGGAGCTGTAGGGGTGACAAGGACTTTCTCCTTGACCACACTTTAGTCAGGCTCCTCTAAGCCCTTTTCTTGACTAGACCTTATCCTTGGGCCTTGTTCTCAGGCCTGCATAGCTCAGTTTTAGCAAGAATCCCCCACTCTCAATATCTGATCACCCTTGATATCAAATTCCTCAGCCCCCATTATCCCCCAGGTGATATCTGATTACCCTTGCCTGCCTTCAGCAAGAATCCTGTTAGATCAGTTTAGCAAGAATCCTCTTATCCCTGACATCACCTTTTAGTAATTTTCCATTCATCAGCCCCCCTCTGCAACTTGTTCCTTGGCTATAAATCCCCACTTGTCCTTGCTATATTTGGAATTGAGGCCCAGTTCTATATTGAGATCTGGTTTCCCTTATTGCAATAGTTCCTGAATAAAATCTGTTTTTACCGCTTTAACTACTGTCTGGTCTGGTGTTCTTTCACAGGGGTTGGGGAATGAGGACTGGCTGCTTATAGGTATGGAGTTTCTTTTTGAGGTGATGAAAATGTTCTAAAATTGATTGTTGCACAATTCTACATACAGACTAAAAACCATTTCATTGTATATTTTAACAGATGAATTGTATGGTATGTGAATTATATCTCAATAAAGATGTTAAAAAGATTGTCAGTATCTGGATTGAAATCCAGGTCTAGCTAACTCTAAAGCTCACCCTCTTCACAAGGCTGTTCTGCCTCCCCAGGATGTGCTCGATAAATGCACTGCTGTCATTTCGGGCTACTGTTCTGATGACTCAGCAGAGGGCAGAGTTCATGACTGAGAAGGCCACCTTGGTATGGCTTTGGAAGTCTATGGACTTGAGCAGTAACTAGCACAGCCCAGAGCAGTTGTGGACTGCATTCCTGGGGATTCTACCATCAGATTCTAATGATGAGGGGAAGCCAGAACTGCTGACTGACAACCATCAGCCTGGGAGCACAGAGCCCTCCAGCGACTTCCCATTTCAGGACCTGAGAAATGTCACTGGGCTGGGGCCTGCCTGTAGTTTACAAGTCTCCCAGCACCAGATGCAGGCCAGCCCCTATGCTCACTGGGCACTGACAGAGTTCCAGGACCAGCCACCACAGTCCTAGAAGTGACTGAAGGCAGAAAGGGTCTTAAGCATCACCCGAACACCACTGCATGTCCCCTGGCAAGACTGTAGCCAGCACCTCCACCCATGCCACCACACCAGCTTGGGGGATGCCTGAGGCCTGTTCATCCTGGCTTGTCAGGACATCAGGCAAGATGCCTATGGCATGGCACTCTCTTATCACAGGCATGAGGCCAAGGGAAAGAGCAAAGCTGTGCCTGGGCAACCAGAGGGACCACTACAGATAGCCCCAAGCCCCAAATTCCTGCAGGGACAGAAGCCACACAAAAAACCCTGACCCATTCCCCTCAGGCCATTATGCCACACTTGCCAGACAATCTCTCTGCAAAAATGGTCCTTCCCTTCCCTACTACAGGCTCCCTTGTAACAGCAGCTACTACTGATTGGGTGCTTACTATGTACCAGCCACCGTGCTAAGCTCTTATGCCTATTATCTCATCTAATCCTCCACAACATCACCCTAAATAGGTGGCCCCATTTTGCAGACAAGGAATCTGAGACACAGAGAGGTTAAGCACCTCACCCAAATTTGCAGAGCTAAGGAAGTGATAGAACTAGGTTTTAATTCTGGCGGTCTGGACTCAAAGCCCTTTTGCTCTCAGCCACTTCTCTAGCATCTACATCTCTGATAGGGTACCACCTACGTGGTGGCCCCATTTGGGAAGGAGCTTCAAAAAAGGTGCAAATGCCCTTTTGTATTGCTCACTAAGTCCAAGTGTGAAGACAGCCAGAGGGTGTAACAGGACACCGGAGGCAACCTCAGGGATTCCACCACCCACAAGGAGGACCAGCGACCCACCCACCTTCCCACAGATTATTGACTCAGAGCAGCCCATTCCACAGCCCATATCTGCTATAATTATGACCGTCTGCCTCTGCCACTGGCCCATCCCACCTGGCTCCGTTGTGAAGCCAGCTGCAGTGGGTCGGAGCTCAGAGGGAACTCAGAGGGATATCACATGCCAGTCCTCTAGCCCAGAGCATCACCTAGCAACAAGCACACCAGTCTGCGGATTTTAGTTTTCCTCAGCCCTAGGGACCCCGCAGCCCACCAGAGGGCACCCGATTATTTAATTGAGTGACGTACTAGCAGTAGGGGGGGGTCTCCAGAGGTTTTAGCCCACCTCAAGCTAACTTCACTAGGCAAACCCAGAGAAATTCTGTCTTTTCGTCCCCTGCCCCTCCCCCACACCCACAGGTTGAGCACCTGAGGACTCCAGGCCCAGGATAACTCTTTTTAGTAGCTGCCTTATTCTGTTATATTGGCAAACACAGGGTGCAAGATATAGTCAATTTCCTTATTTTCATTAAATCAACCCAAATCTGACTTTTATTCTCACCCCCTGGACTCCTGGGAAATTTAATCTCAGTTATTACCAGATATTTTCCCCCACCACAGAGTTAGGCAAATCTTGGGGTCAAAAGTGGAGCAAAAGCTTTGGTGAGACTCCTCCTCTCACCAGTCATTGGTTCAGTTTACAGCCAGCCTCTGTTCTGATTGGTCATTGCCTCATTCTGACTGGTTGGACAGCATGCCCTTTGTTCAATATTTGACCACTGCCCTGGGGCTATAGGAAGCAGGTGAAATTCCAGCTTCCTTAGTTTGGTCCCAAGGTTTTCCTGAACCTGTTTCCTGTCAGTATTCCCAGCCTCATCTCTTGCCATACCCTCCTCCCCGGCACTTTCTGTTCCAGAACACTACACTACACAGAGCTGCTTGGCTGTGGCATGCTGCTCTCACTCCACCTCACCCCCACTTTTGCTCTAGCTGTTATCTCTGCCTGGATGGCCTCAGCTCAGGGACACCCCTCTTTTGGGAAGTTCTCTGTCTGCCAGTCTGCTCAAGGGGATCCTTCTCCATGTCCCCAGTCCTCTTTGCTTCCTTCTATCATTACACCAATTGAAGAATATTGTACTTGTCTGTTTCCATTGTGTGTCTCTCCCACAGGTCTGAGAGCTCCATCCTATTTGTCTCTGTACCCCCAGCACCTGGCTTAGGACCTGGCACGATGAGTTTTGAGAACTAAATGAATGAATGATTGAATGGAATAAATCAGGGTGATGGGACAGAGTTGAAGTCTGAAGAAGCTGAGAAGAAACCCATAGTAATATGCCATGAATGAAGTTGTTCAATGCGACCAGGAAGAATTTTTCTCCCTGCATCCTTCCTGGGCCCTGAACATACCAGGCTGGGATAACCAGAGGGGACTTTTTGTGATGCAACCCAAGGGGGAGAAGATCAATATAAGATTCTTTTAGCAGCATTACACACAGAGGGCAAGCTAAGAGGTGGTCACTCTTGTCAGTGTGAAAGGCCTGATTGTCTTGTAATTTCTTGACCCTGAAGCTGGACCAGTGAGGAATGCTTTCCTTCATTTCCCTTTCTACCTGCAAGGGCCCAAAGCCCTTTCTAGCTCCACTCAGGGGCAAGCTAGATACAACAGTATGGATGACACCCCAAGCCTAAGGCAAAGGAGGAGAAGAGATGGGGTCTTGAGAGGACAGGGAGTTAAAAAGGCCAAGGAGCCTGGGTTGGGGGGCGGGAAGAAAGGGGGTCCCAGAAGAGAGGTTCCTTGAGACACCAAGAGAGGGCAACTCTGTGGGTGGCCCTGAAAGGGGAGAACAAAGGCCTGCTGAGGCCATTGATTCAAACGGAGGAGCTAATCCCAGAGCAGGGGGGAGGGGGGACTCTCCAGATTGCAATAGGCAACCAGAGCTGTGAGTAAAGACCTATTTTTCACATTGTTCTGGATTCTGTGCGTGTGATTGAGCAGGTAGTAGTAAGACTCCACCCCCATTAAAGGGCTATACTAGCCCACTCTTCTGATGTTAGAGAGTATAATAATGGGGTTACATGGTGTGTGTCAGGGGATGGGCCCTGTCCAGGATTGTTGAAGTGTGATGCAGAGTCTAGCTGCACCCCAAAACAAAGCATACTGAAGAACTGAATCCAGGAGTGGCCCCTAAATTGTTAGTAGAATGGGCTGGGGGCTGAGGAGACAAAGTGGACCCAGCCCAGGGAGGAATGGTGCTGGGGAGCCCCTCCCAGTAGGCGAGGGATGTGGTGGAGACAGCTGTGACCTTGGCACTAAAATCTTTGAAGGAGGGTCACATTTGGGAATGGATGCTTCACTAAGGAGCTGGGAGTCTATTTGTGTTGGGAATTTTTCTAGGCTGGTTCAAGACTAAGATTTCCCTCAGGACATCGGACATAGACACAATTTTTAGAGGCAATCGGTTTACTTCTGGAGAGATGAGTCCCTCCATATTCCTCGAGGAATATGGTACAGTTGGTTGGAAGAGCCAAGCAGACATTGGAGCCAGTAGGTTACATGGGCCTGAGATAGATGATAGAGCAAGGGATGCAGCCTGTGGTGGATACTACCAGGTACCAAAAGCTCTGAAGTTTGTTGGCCTTTTGTGGGGTGGGTGTGCTGTAGGGGGCAGGGGGCAGCAGACCACCTCCTGAGGAAAGAGTTTTGAGGAGTGGCTCAGACGTGCTAGAGAATACATATTTTTAAAAAGAAATGTCTTGTACAGAGAAAAACAAATATCATATGATATCATTTATATGTGGAATCTTAAAAAATGATACAAATGAACTTCTTTATAAAACAGAAACAGACTCACAGACATAGAAAACAAACTTATGGTTACCAAAGGGGAAAGGGGGGGTGGGATGAATTAGGAATTTGGGATTAACTGATACACACTACTATGTATAAAATAGATAAACAACAAAGGCCTACTATATAGCACAGGGAACTATATTCAATATCTTATAATAACATATAATGGAAAAGAATATGAAAAATAATATATATATATACACACACGTATAACTGAATCACTTTGCTATACACCTGAAACATTGTATTTACTTATTTTGGTTGCACTGCAGCTTGTGGGATCTTGGTTCCCTGACCAGGGAACAAACCTGGGCCCATGGCAGTGAAAATGCCAAGTATACACCTGAAACATTGTAAATCAACTATACTTCAATTAAAAAAATAAATTAAATTAAATTAAATTTAAAAAGAGATATTTTGAAGACTATGCCAAGGAGGCACATTAGAAAGCTTGCAGGGTCTCATCCTTATGAGAGTACATGGATTGAAAGCACAAAATCCTTCAGCCATGGTTGGTGGTTGATTTTAGTGTAAGTCCTTTGGAAAAGAGAAAGTGCTGGGGAAGCACATGTCAAGTTCTTGGCCAAAGAGAATCCAAAGTTCTATTTTTTGGACAAGATTAAACTCCTATTTATACAAGGCAGTAGGAAAGGAAGCCTAAAAGCCCTGCAAAGAATCAATCATGGATCAAAGCTGCTGACCAGAGCCTCTCAAAGCCAGTCTTCAGGAGACAATCTTGGGGCTGCACAACTGGCTTAAGGTATTTGACCACTGCAACACCAACCCTGAAATCTCAGAGTCTTAACATAATGAAAGTGTACTGCTAGCTCACATCAGTGCAATGCGGTCTGCAGAGGTAGGGGTGCTCTTCTCCCTGTTGTCACTCAGAGATCCATGTAGTCCCTGGCTGGGCAGTTGGTTCCCAGAAAAAACTTTATACTGTGGAAGGGAAGCACAAATCTTTGATGGACAGCTGGCTGTCTCACAACCCACTGGAATTATTCCTGTCGATACAATTACTTGACATTGTGAGATTGAAGTAGAGGTTATTATGAGTGATTAGATGTAGGCTGGAGCAACTGAGCCTACTTTTTCAGCCCAAACTCAAGTTTTGGTGGTTGATGCAGAAGTAGCTATAGGGAGGAGTATGGAATTGTTGGCAGCTAAACAAAGGACAGTGAGGGTTAGAAACACCCCAAGCTTTACCTTAGATAGGGAGAAAGCTCCCAGCCAATCTGAAGAGGCCCCAGGCTGGGCAGCACAGGACTCACTCCTGTGTGAATTCTCCAAGACCCTCTGGAATAGGTTTCCAGCAAATTCAGGCCCTATTCCCCAAGGCAATGAGGCTGCAGATAAAGGTGAAAATAAAGACAGAGCCATGACAGTCATTTCATGGGCAATATCTGACCCAAGTAGGGTGGCCACTGTTGGCCATCTACCCAACATCCCCTCCTCCACCACATGTCCTTCCTAACAGGTCTGGTGCTCTGGTAGTGGAAGTGGGAATATACTCTAGGGGAGAGGCTGGTTCATGTCAGGGATGAAGCCATGCTACTGGAGTTGGAGGCTCCCTTGATCTGGTGTGTGTGGCATGGGATGTTACCAAAGGCAGCCTGCAACAATGTTGCTGGGATAGAGTCAGGATTGTTGAGAGGTCATAGGTTGGAAAATAAGAAAAAGTATTAGAGCCAAAAGATGAGGTGAAGTTGGAAACAGGAGGGTAAACAATGAAGACTTTAGCTTGGAGAGTTGAAGGTAGGACAAGGTAGGGTATGAGGCCTGGGTGAAGGTGGGTCATTACAAACTGAGGCTGAGCAGGGATGATACGTTCCAGTGCCCCACTTAGGGATTTCTCTGAGATGCCTCACTGTGAAGCAAGTTTGAGGGGCTCACCACAGCAGTGTGGCATGTAACAGTAGTGTAGACAGACTAGAGGCTGAGAGGACTCTGAAAAAACCTCTGTAAACACCTAAACTGACTCCAGCCCACAACTATTGAATAACTGCTGTGGCACTAGGTGGGAGTGGGCTGTGGTGACTGACCAGTTTCTAAACACCCTGCCTGTTTGGCAGGGGTGGGACGGGGTTGGGGGAGGCAGAGTACCGTCGAGATAGTTGGGAAGCAGTCCAGAAGCCAAAGAGAGTTCCCTTTCCAGCTGCCTCACAGATATAGGCACAGTCACGTGACCTAAACACGGCCAATCAGATAATTCTACCAATGGCGAGAGATTATTTGTGATGACTGCAGCAGAACTGAGAATCTGCTGGCACAGGGATGAGTGTCCAGAGGTGGAGTGTTAGTGACAGCACGTAGCAGTCTGCTCCCAGGGAGGGATCTTGGCTGGACCTCATCTTTCTTGTTCAATGATTAGATCTCAGTTGTCTAGACGATTCTCTGAGCTGTATCCTTCCCATATGAGGAAGCTAGCTGGGGCTATATGTGTAATCCATAACTCTGATCCGATGCCTAGTCTTCTCAGGATGCATGAGATCCAGTTCTGGCCCTCATGGAGCTTGCAGTATAGCTTCTGCTTTTAATGCTTTTGGAAACAAAATGTGTGATGAAGAACTAAATATGGTGTGGATGAGGAGAGAGACAAGGACCATGAAAGCCTTTAGGAACAGTTCAAGGTGATGTTAGAGAAACAGCAGGTGACTAAATATCTAGTGAATTCTACAAATGTCACCATCTGTGCCAGCTCAGAACAGAGAGGTCAGGAGGCTGGTAAGGTCAGGGAAGTGATGAGGTGGGATCTCATTTGGGTCGTAGGAGCTGGGAAGATTCGGCAGAAGCAGAAGGGATGCACTGGGAGGCTGCCTGCTCCCCCAGCAGCACAGGCCACGCTGGAGGTCGGAAAGCAGTGACACCCAGAATCATCCCTTAAATGTTCTCTAGTCCTTCCCATAGGACTCTTGCACACAGCATCTCTTTTAGGCCTTACAATACCATTGCGAGGGAGGTCGACAGGGCTTTCCATTATTCCTTCCTCCCAGATGAGGAACTCAAAATTCAGAGCAGTCAAGTGATTTGTCTAAGGCCACAGAGCTGTAGAACCACAGGGTGGCAAGTAAGCATTCAACGTGTTGTTCCAACAGCATGCCAATGGACAAGCTATGCCCATGTTCTATTTGCACACCGCTAGTATAAGAGTTCAATTTCCCCCTTGGTCAGTTCAGACTTCCAGAAAGTTCTTCCTCATGTTGAGCTGAAATGAGTGTCCTGTTAAACCACCAGCACCAAAGAACTGATTCACAGCAAAGCCAGGACTAGAACCCATGTCTGTTGACCCCCAGTCCACACCCTTTCAATTGTCCTCACTGCAAACTGCCTATGGCCTTGTCCCCTCCCTTGTTGCCCCTCCTTCTGCCTAGAATGTGGGTAACAGCTGGCCCTTGCCAGGAGGAAGTAAGTGGGAAAGACCAGAAGTTGATAGGGCAGGAGGAGGGTGGGGAGTGAGGCAGCCAGCAGGGCGGCCTGGCCTCTGGTTGGCTCCATCACCCTGAAAACAATTTGCTTGTCTGGCATGCTAATTTGCTTTATGTCTTCTCTTATTAATCACATTGTTTTGCACAGGCCTGTGAGCTTCAAATGTGTTTGTTATGACTGCAATTATGTGTGACTGACCACGGAACCGGCAGTCTGGAAGCGGGATTTCCTCCCTCTCTTGGACTCCCAGATTCCAGGGGCCCCTCTCTTGCAGGCCCAGCTTGTTCCTCTTTGCCAGACTGTGGAGGGGAGTGAGGTTCCCACTTTCTTCCTCTGTGGGCTTGAGGCTTTGTCCCTGGGCTTCTTTAGGTAAGGCTTAAAAGGAGGGAAGGAAGGAAACTCCATCTCGCCTCCAATGTACACCTGCCCCTTCCAGGAACGCAGGAAGAGAGCAGTGATGGACACAGAGGAGATGGAATGACCAAGCTTGAAAAACGTGAGACAGCGGCCCCCAACACACTTCCGCTTGTCAGCAAAATGATGAGGGTTTGAATGGGAAATGGAGTGCCTTCCAACTGCAAAGAGCTTAATAGGAACCAGCTCAAAATCTTGTGAGCCTACTGAGGGCCCTGCTCTTTGGAAAACGCCAGACGGGGTCTATTAGTTTTAAATGTCAACTAGATGGAGACTATGACAGGGAGAAGGATGCGGCTCTTCTTCCTGCAAGTCCAGATGAGGTTCCACAGGCTCAGGGGCAGGGGTCCACGTGCCCAGCCCTCTTGGCTCCTTCCTGCCTTTCCGCAAGGTGCCCACCAGGACCATACTGGTGCCAGGAGCCAGGTCAGTCTCCTGCCTGGGTCACCTCACCGAGGCAAGTCAGCAACACATCTGGCTTCCATTAGCCCTTCTCCCCCTGCCCCCCGTCCACTTCCCACTGTCTCATTGTGTCTCATTGGTGACAGGCTGCTGGAGGTGTCTTGACAAAAGCTCGCGGAGGAATTCTCGGTATGTGTTGTCCCTCTGCTTGGTGTGCCGCTTTCCTTGGACCCTCTGGGGTCTTTTGATAGTTAGTCAGTTCATCTGTCTGTCAGTCAGCCTGTCAATCAACTGTCCATCTCTATTAGCCAGCAAGACAGTCTGTCAGTCAATTAGACAGCCAGACAGCCCATCTGTCTGTCAACCGGCCCTGGCCAGCTAGGCAATCAACCAGTCAATCTGTCCATCTGTCTGTCAGTCAGTCAGTTGTTTTAAGAGAGGCCACAGACCATAGGAAGGGCACATGTCACACCACGTGGCAGAGGGAGAGCAGGGCTACCTTCATCAGCCTAGTGTGCTGTGAAGGCCATCAATGCTGAAGAGGTGGCAGTAAGGAGGTGGTCAGAATGGGGTAGGGCTAATTTGGGAAGACCTCCTAGAAGAACAACATCTGAAGGGGCCCAGAAAGCCTTGGCTGGACTGGGATTTTCAGCCCAATTCCTAACTCCAATGGAAGCAGCTCAGGCTTTGACCCTGAACTAAGGGGTTGGGGGCTGGGAACTGAGGATTTGCTGGTGCCATGAAGGGAGCGCTACTCCCAGCTTGGTCTCTGATTAGCTGTGGGACCTTGAACACATTCAAGTAGCAGCTCTTCATCTGTACCACTAGGGGACAAGTGGGTGGCAGTGGACCAGATGAGCTCTAAAGGCCCTCCCAGATCTGCTGTGCCCTGGTTCTTTCTCTGCTTCATGTCTGGGAGAAGGAAGGACTGGGATCCTGAGGCTTAGTCTCTCAACTTGGGCTTCTGGCCTGGATCAGTTTTCTGGACACAGGCCCTCCAAATGGAGGACACCAATCCTCACAGAAATATGGGCAGACATCCAGACACATAGATGTGCAGACAAAGATCCCTGGCTAGGGCACCCTTCAGCTAACCAAACCACCGTGGTTGATCTGCCCGAGGGTAGGTTTATTGGAGGCAGTCATTCCCAGGTCGGGGTGTTGTGGAAGGGTGAGCAGTTTCTGGAACCGGTCAGGAAAGACTGTTTGGAGGAAGTCGATTTTCACGAGGGTTGTGAAGGAGGAGGCAAGAGGCTTGGCAGGAAGAAAGAGAGAAGTGGTGTCAGGACTCCAGATCTTGTCCCTCCTTCCCAAGCCATCTCTTCTCTTTGCCTCCATATACCCTCTCCAAGCTGTTGGCTGGCATTATATCCAGTCTAGAGCTTACTCAAGCACTGATCTTCAAGGTTGGGGGAAGGCAAGTCTGGAAGACGCTAGCCACCAGGGATACTGAAGCCCAGAAAGGAGACAAGACTTTCCCCTTAGAATACAGTGTAAAAAGCATGGTAATAGATCCATGTACAAAATGCTATGGGTGCACGTAGGAGGAATCAGTTGTCTGGAAAGGCTTTTCAGGGGTGCTGACAGTTGGCCTTCACGTTGAAGAATGAGTAGAAGAACATCAGGTGTACAGAGAAAGGGATTTCATGCACAGAGAACTGCAAAGTACACAGGCATAGAGCAGTGAATGTAAAAGAGAGGAAATGGTAAATGTGGTCTAAAAGAGCTAGAGGAAAGGGGCCAGAGTAAAGGTAAAATATCGGACTGGGACTAGATTCCGAAGGACCTTAAAGGCCAGGTTGGGAATTTGAGCTTTATTTTGTAAGTATTGGGGACCTATTGGTTTTTAAGCAGGGAGATAATCAGATGATGATTTTTCATAATAATACAGGTTACATTAGGTTCTGTTAATGGAATCATTCTTGTCTATAGGCTCAGGTGTGAGCCAGCCTGGTTCAAATCCTGCCTCCACCACTTACTAGCTGTGTGACCTTGGGCCTGTTAGGCAACTTTTCAACGGCTCAGTTTCATCTGTAAAAACAGAGGCAATAATGGCACCTTTTTCTGAGGTGAGACATGTAACTTGCTTAAACCAGAGCCTGGCCCATAGTAAGCACTCAATAAATGTCAGCTGAAAGGAATGATGGTAGTATCTTCACTTCACACAGGAGGATTTTTGCGACTCAGAGAGGTGAAGTCACTTACCCAGGACCACGCGGCCAGTTTGTGGCAGAGGTGGATTTCAAAGCCAAAGTCTGGGCTGAGATTTGTGCCTTAAAAATATCTCCAGAGGCTCTGTGAGGGATGGCCTGAAGTGAGAGAGACTGGAGCCAGTGCCACCACTTGGGAGGCTGTTGCAACTGCCGGGGCATGAAGATGCCGGCTGGAACCCAGGGGAGCCACTTTGCCCAGTCAGGCTGTCATTTGGGAGCCTCTGAGGAGCTGGCCTGGCCCAGGCAAGAGCTGTTCTTTCCATCAGTGGGGCTGGGGAGGTTAATGGCATTCCCAGGAAGGGCCAGGGATTAGGGGAGCCTGCACTGCAAAACCAAATTCTTTCACCTCTAGTGAGTTTTCCAGAGTTTCCCCCCTCTGCCCCCCAGTGCCTGGCCCCAGGAAAAAAGAGGGGGGATGGGCTGAGACCTCCGGCTCCCCAGTCCCCCCCACCAGGCTGGAGGAGAGTGCGGCCCCCCACCAGGCTGGCCCTGGTCCCGGCTGTGGCTGTTCCGGTGCAAGCTGTGGGAAAGGAGGAAGGCCTCAGCACGCTAGCTGGGGTGCAGCAGGGGCGGACAGAGAGGAGGGGGCCGGGACCCTTCAGAGGGTGGACAATTAGAGAGAAGGCACATTCCAGGGGAATCCACATCTGGGATGAGCCTGAGCCGGGGCCAGCCCTGTAATCCATTGCAGATGTGACGGCCAGCAGCAGATGTGGGCAGGACCTCCCTCATGGGCGGCTGGGAGGGGGTGAGAGGCTTGCAGGGGTGGGGAGATGAGGAACAGCTCTCAGACACCAGTAGGCAGTTCCTCTTGAGAGGCTGCTACCTGGCTGTAATTCCACACACGCGCATTGCTGATGGCAATGCAGCCAATCTGAGAGGCCACAGCTGGCCCAGGGCCCCTTGCCTCAGCTAAGTGTTTCTGGGAGCAGAGCTTGGGCCAGGAGGCCACCAGCTCCCGGGCTGGGCTTCTCTGCACCCCAAGAGGGCTTTGTTTTCAGGTATCATTTGCTGGGCAGCAGCAGTTTTGACGGCCTCAGACCTGAGGAGGCAGGAATTTGGACTCTGAGGTTGGACTCAGATTAGTTCCAGCGCATTCATTCATCCTCCGGGGACTCTGGGGCTGGCATTGCCAGGAGGAAGCCTAAAGGGCTTGCTGGTGCCAGGAAGTGCTGGTCTTCTTGGACCCAAGTGGGCAGTGCTAGATAATGTCTAGTCCTCTGTGCCAGCCACGTGACCTGACAGTGCCCTGTGGGAAGGAAGGGGGAACTCAACAAGGGCTCCCTTGTTGGTTGGTTTTGTGAAGACCAGCTAGAGGTCTAAGGGGTGGATAGAAGGAGTTCGGGGGGTATGAGGCAGAATTTCCCTGGTGTCTGAGAAGGAACGTGTAACTGCTCCAGCACCTGGCATGTTTGGCAGGATACTTGCAATCAGAGGATCATCCTTTCAGAATGGCAGAATGGGGAACTTCCCCTGGTCTATCCCAACCCCTTCGTATCACAGAAGAGAGAAGGAAGGCTCCGACAGAGGCACAGGCTTGCCTCAGGTTAGGGAGCCAGTGGCAGAGCTGAGCCAAAAAGGCAAGGCTCCTGATTCCCAGTGAAGTGCTGTTTTCCACAGCCCTGGGCTGCTCGGTGGAATGAATGGGTCAGTAAGTGCGTGGATGAATGAATGGAAAGGCTTGGCTGCTAAGATGGAGCTGTGACCTGGCCAAAGGTTTGTAGGCACGGGGGTATGTCCATTTCCAGCTTCTCAGCCATGTACTGCTTGCCTGAAATAGACAGGAATCCACCTTGCCCCTTTCCTCTCAACCGTGTCTCCCCACAGGCTCCAAAGGAGAAGAAGGATTCACCCCAGGTCACCCACCAAGCCAAGGGCAGGGGCAGGATGCAAAGTCAGGTGTCCCTTGAGCCCCCACTTCTCACCTCTCTGCCAGAGCTGAAGACAACTTCCATCCATTTCACAGGCAAGGAAACCGGAGACAGGCCCAGAGGGGGCGCAAGACGGATTACAGGATGAGCTTTAAATCAGGCCTGGCAGGACACTGCACGTAATGGATTCCTGTTGGCAGGAGCAGCATTCGTGGCCCCTGTGGGTCCAGACAGCCCCCAAAGCGATGTCACTCCAGACTAACGACAGGTGGCAGTAGAGGACCATGGTAGGCAGCCTAGGCCTTGCCTCTGGGCTTGCCCAGCCCCCTTCCTCAGGCCCAAAGTTGGCTCGATTGGTACCCTAAGTGTGTGGGGGGGCCCCTGTGGCAGAGTGGCCAGGCTGAGGGGCCTGGGACACCCAGAGCTGGCATAAATGGCTGCTTGCTGAAAAGCAGCATCCTCAGCAATGGTAAAAGCAGGACAGAACATGTGAGAGGGAGGAAGTTGGGGGTGGGGACTGGACAGAGCCAGAGAGGGAGAGGGAACTGCAGAGAAAGTGGAGGGGGAGGGAGAGGGACAGAGAGACAGAGAAATACGTTGACGGTTCAGAGAAAACAAGGATGTGCAGAGACTCCATGGGATATATCCACACACATATGCTAAAGTCAAGGAACTTTCCAGCTGGAAGTACCTTTAGAGGTCACTTAGTCCCCAACCTGCCATCTGACACATGGGAATACTGAGCCTCAGAGAAGATGTGATTTACTTGAGATCACACAAGCAAAGTTTTGATAAGCAGAGACTAGTCCCAGCCTGGCTCTTCCCCCGATTCCCAGACTTCAGCTCTTTTGTCTGAAGGCCTCCTTGGACAGTATACATGATAACTTCCCTGGGGATCTACCCAGTATTTGCCACAAAATGGGGGAGACCTAGAAAAGGAGACAGATACACAGTCAGAGGCAGAGGGAGGCGGTGCAAGAGGAGAAAGGCAGGGGGGAGCAGGAGGGAGCGGAGTCTTCAACGGCAGGAGGGCCAAGGTTGTCCCAGCATCGACAAGCTCCCTTCCCCACCGGCCTGCCCTCCAGTGAGGCTAGGCAGCCAGCTGACTGTGAGGGGCGCTCAATCCTCTGTACTGGACCGTCCTGCCTTCCTCAGCCCAAGCCTAGTCCACCCTAGAGCAGGGACCAGGTACATGGAAAAGGGGCCCACGTTGGATCCCAGAGCTGGAGAAAAGAGGCCTGAATTTTCTTCTACCTCTGCTCCTTCTCACGATAAGATCACTGCCCAATTTCACCACACAGTGTGGACACTTCACTTCCTGACCAGGACACAAGCCCTGCCATTTCAGGCCTGCTGGTCCAAGATAAGACATCCATGCTATGTCATCATCAACTCTAGTGACCATATTTTTCAAACTAAAAAATCAGGCCAGATTGTCTAATGTATCATCTGATCACAGAACAGAGTATTTCCAATGAAGCTTGTCCCCGGAAATCTGGGCCATCTGTTTACTGTCCTGTTACTCCACCCATTGGCTTCCCCTTCACACAGGGGCTTGGAGATGCCCCCAGCTGTGAGCCAGGCCCTGGGGCTGAGAAGTGAGGAAGGGGAAAGAGCTAACGTACACTGAGCTCTCGCCATGTGTCAGGCATTTTCTCTCCATTATCTCATTTACTTCCTATGACAACGTTAGGAGGTGGGTACTCTTAGAATCCTCATTACAATTTCAGACAGCTGGACTTGCTCACCCAAGGACACACAAGTATACCCAGCCAGGCACAGAGCAGGCACCATGACCTCACTGTGGTGAGCTGATCTCCTCAGTACAGGAAGCCCTTCCAAGGAGTAAAAGGAAGCATGGAGCAGAAACGCCACCCTGAAAACTCCTGTGAACTTGGGATGCATCAACAGAGGTAAAGAGACCAAATGAAGTAGAGAATGGCCTTTCTCGTCTCTGCCCTCTGGAATCCGTGTCCAGTTCTGGTCCCCATACGTTGGGGGCACACTGGTGCATGTCTGCATGGCAGCGAGGAGGTTGGGGAGGGGCTTGAAGCTCACTTCTGTGAGGAGCAGCTGGAGGAACTAGGGCTATTAAGCCTGGAGGTGTGACCTCAGAGACTTTAGACCACACAAGGAGTAGGCATGTTCTGCCTGGCCCCAGGGGACTGAGATAAGAGGTGGTAGTTATAGGGAGGCAGATGTGGACTCAGTACCAGGAAGAAATTTCTCAGAGTCCAAGCTATTCTTTCAGAAAACTGGTTGCCTTGAGAGAGAGTGAGCTCTCCACTACTGGTGGTGCACCAACACGGTTGAGCTGAGCACTCAGTAGAAAGGCTGCAGAGAAGATGTGAATTTGGGATGAGAGGTTAGATTCAATGCCCCCTAAGTTTGCTGCAGCCCTGAAACTCCATGAATCTGTGATTCTGCGATGGTTGGATCTCTCTAAGGGCTCCACCCCCGTGGATATCCCATAACTTCCCTCCAATTTTTTCCAGTGCTTTATATCTTTTTAAACCAGAATGTCATTCCTTAGGTCTCACCTAAATTCCTCTTACTGGAATCACTCTGAATTCCATACAGGACTGGCTGCCAAGAAGGGAGGGGTGGAGAAAGCTGCAATGCAAGGCCACCAGAGACCTAGAGGAGAATCATTCTCAAATAGCAAACATTAAGCAGACAGATGGCCAAAGATGAATTGGAGGGTGGGGGCGGGGATTCAGAAAACATTACAGCTGAGATGTCAAGGTACTTTAATGATGTTATCTTTCCTGATTGATTTTGTGATTCAAGTTGCTAACACTTGAAAAGTGGTGGGAGTGGTGAGTTGCTCATGTCTTCATTATTTGGAATATGACATTTACCAACCACTCGAGGTAATGCTGAACATTTTCCTGCTAATGTCAGGAAATCCCTTCTTAGGGCTAATCTAGATGTCAACTATAGGACCACCAGACCACTGTTAAACATGAAATTTGCATAATGTTCTATCGAGTGAGAAGTACAGATTATCAGGTGGCTGGAAGGGGCAAGAGACTGATGATGGTCCTGGTTTGTCCTGATAAGACTACAGGGATGTCCTGGACTAAGGTTTGGACTGAAATGGATGGATGGCCCATCTTTGCCGAATCAAATCTTGTTTCTCTCCATTCTCTCAGATCTTCACTATTTAGGTCAACATCAATTTCCAGAGATGAGGGCAGCACCCAGAGGATGCTGGCCTGAGAAGCTACCATCCCTGCCCTGGAGGCTCTGACCAGTTCTTAACATTTCTCCCCTCCATCATCTTAGAAATCTGCTTTCTCCATGTCCATGATCAGCTGTCCTCAGGAGAGTGCCCTGGCGCTGGCACCTTTGGCTGGAATAGTTTATCCAACTGTGAGAAGCCCAGAGCCTGGGGGGTAGTGTGAAGAAAGGCTGCCCTTCTTTCTGTGGGTTGCATGCTTGTCTGGCTTACTGTGTGATAAAAGCCAGGCTCTATTTTCGATCTGGACCTATGGATTTCCCTAAGAGATACTCTTTTTGGAGGAAGAAAAGAGGGCTTGCTCTAGTGAGTGTTTATACAAATTCTAGCTGTGAGGGAATGTCTTAGGTCAGGTTCCTGAGATGTGGAGCCTGAAGCAGGGATCAGGGCATGTGATTCATTGCCGTCATGCCCTTCTGGAAAAGCCCAAAAGCGAGGCAGGAGAGCTGGATAGGGAAGAGGTGGCCAAGAAAGGATTTGGTCTGTAGTGAAGTCTAGCCTTGACCTGATCTAGAGTAGATGTGGGGGCTCTGGAGCATAAATCACACCACAGTGTTATACCATCTTGAGGGGAGGGACTGGGCTTTTGTACTCCTGTATCAATCACTTATTGCCCCCCCAACCCCATTCCCCATGGGGAGCACATATAACCTCCCATGCGACTCTGGATTAGTTGGCCTCCATCAGCCAAGGGCAAGTCTCTGAGGTGTTGCTGTTAGTCACAGCACTCATAGTGGCAGAGGATGCATGCACCAGCTGGAAAAGGGGATCTGGCCCCAGCACAAACATCATCTACTACAGCAGGGCTGCTACCCTAGGTTTCTAAAGGCCTCTTCCTTCCATGAGGCACAAGGACATCAATCACCACAGCTCTGCCAGTCAGCTGTGAGCTAGCTGTGTCTCGAAGACCAGAGCTATTGGGGTGGTGGTGGGGGGTTGTAAATGGAAGGGTTAGGAAGTTGTCACTTGTGCAAGAATGAGACAAGAGTCCAAGCTCCTGGGTGGGGGAAGCCACATGGCTGAAACAGGCAGGGAGTGAGGGCGGTAAGACAGGTCATCAGGACTCTGGGGTTGTGTCAAGTCATCAGGAGTGTAATGTTATCACTTCAAGAGACAGGGTTTGGAGATCCACCCAGCTCATCAGCTTTTACACCAGGATTGAACTGGAATTAATCCAGACAGATTGTGTTTATGCTGTATGCAGTTTTGTAAATGACAGTATTTCCTTTTTCTTCTTGTTGTTCATTTTCCTTGTGAAAATGTCACCCAGTACCAATATGTTCAAGGGAACCAACAGAATATCTTGGTGCCCATCCTGGGGCTGGTATGTTGACTGAGAATGATAACAGCTACCTCCTATTGGGCACTTAATATGTACCAAGCACCTACTGAGCATTTACTTTCAGGCATTATTATTTCATTGAGTTTTCCTAATAGGACTTGGGGCTGTACTGTATATGAGGGAGGATGGTGAGAAAAGGGGATATCAAAGATAATTTCTGGTTTCTGAATGGATGGTGGCACCATCATCTGAGATGAATACTGGAGAAGGAACTCTTCTCTGGCTTCAGCGCTTTCTTTTTTAGGCTGAAAAATTTCAGTTTCTGTAAATGTTTCCTTGTGAGACCTGTTTTGAAAACTCTGGAACTTCTTAGAGATGCACTAGATCCTGACAGGGAAGGTTCTGGACTGTAGCTGATGTGCATTTCTTTATATTTCTTTAGTCTCTCTTTACTGATATTGCTGGTGTAGCAAAACAACCAAGTTACGCTCAACAAATCTGAGCTCAGATGGACATCAACCCTTGATTGTTCTAGGACAGAATCAAGGCTCTCACCTTTTATCCCAACCCCAGAAAAAACCCTAACCATGAGTATGTGTAGGAAGATGTACATTTGCTACTTTGTCCCTTCCCTAAAAAAAGGTACAAGAAAACCCCATTTTTAGCTGTAAATAAGTAAGCAAGTACTTTTTAATTTCCAAGTACTTAAAATAACATGTATTGAGTGCTAAACTAAGCCCTTTACATGGATTATCTTATTTAATTCTAAAATCTGTGTGAAAAAGTTACGTGTGTCCATTAGGATGTTTTATTTTTTTTAATTTTTATTTTATATTGAAGAATCATTGATTGACAATGTTGCATTAGTTTCAGGTGTACAGCAAAGTGATTCAGTTATACATATACATGTATCTATTTTTTTCAAATTCTTTTCCCATTTAGGTTGTTATATAATATTGAGCAGAGTTCCATGTGCTATACAGTAGATCCTTGTTGGTTATCTGTTTTAAATATAGCAGTGTGTACATGTCAATCCCAAAGTCCCAATCTATCCCTTCCCCCACCCATGCCCCCTGGTAAACATAAGTTCGTTCACTAAGTCTGTGAGTCTGTTTCTGTTTTGTAAATAAGTTCATTTGTATCACTGTTTTTTAGATTCCACATATAAATGATATCATATGATATTTGTCTTTCTCTGTCTGACTTACTTCACTTAGTATGATAATCTCCAGGTCCATCCATGTTGCTGCAAATACTATTATTTCATTCTGTTTAATGGCTGAGTAATATTCCATTGTACATATGTACCACATCTTCTTTAACTATTCATCTGTCAATGGACATTTAGGTTGCTTCCATGCCCGGGTTACTGTAAACAGCGCTGCAATGAACATTGAGTGCATGTATCCTTTAGAACCATGTTTTTCTCTGGATATATGCCCCTGAGTGGGATTGCTGAATCATATGGTAGCTCTATTTTTAGTTTTTTAAGGAACCTCCATACTGGTTTCCATAGTGGCTGTACCAATTTACATTCCCACCAACAGTGTAGGAGAGTTCTCTTTTCTCCACACCCTCTCCAGCATTTGTTGTTTGTAGATTTTTTGATGATGGCCATTCTGACTGGTGTGAGGTGATACCTCATTGTAGTTTTGATTTGCATTTCTCTAATAATTAGCGATGTTGAGCATCTTTTCATGTGCCTCTTAACCATCTGTATGCCTTCTTCGGAGAAATGTCTGTTTAGGTCTCCTGCCCATTTTTTGATTGAGTTGATGGTTCTTTTGATATTAAGCTGCATGAGCTGTTTGTAAATTTTGGAGACTAATCCCTTGTCAGTTACATTGTTTGAGAATATTTTCTCCCATTCTGTGGGTTGCCTTTTCATTTTGTCTATGGTTTCCTTTGCTGTGCAAAAGCTTTTGAGTTTAATTAGGTCCCATTTGCTTATTTTTGCTTTTATTTCCATTACTCTAGGAGATGGCTTGAAAAAGATATTGCTGCAATTTATTTCAAAGAGTGTTCTGCCTATGATTTTCTCTAAGAGTTTTACAGTATCTGGTCTTACATTTAGGTCTTTAATCCATTTTAAGTTTATTTTTGTGTATGGTGTTAAATAATATTCTAATTTCATTTTTTTTTCACATGTAGCTGTCCAGTTTTCCCAGCACTATTTATTGAAGAGACTGTCTTTTCCCCATTGTATATTCTTGCCTCCTTTATCAAAGATAAGGTGACCCTATGTGTGTGGGTTTATCTCTGGGCTTTCTATCCTGTTCCATTGATGTATATTTCTGTTTTTGTGCCAGTACCATACTGTCTTGATTACTGTAGCTTTGTAGTATAGTCTGAAGTCAGCATGTCTGATTCCTCCAGCACCACTTTTCTTTCTCAAGATTGCTTTGGCTATTCGGGGTCTTTTGTGTTTCCATACAAATTGTGAATTTTTTTGTTCTAGTTCTGTGAAAAATGCCATTGGTAGTTTGATAGGGATTGCATTGAATCTGTAGTTGCTTTGGGCAGTATAGTCATTTTGACAATATTGATTCTTCCACTCCAAGAATGTGGTATATCTTTCCATCTGTTTGTGTCATCTTCAATTTCTTTCATCAGCATCTTATAGTTTTCAGAGTACAGGTCTTTTGTCTCCTTAGGTATGTTTATTCCTAAGTATTTTATTCTTTTTGGTGCAATGGTAACTGTGATTGTTTCTTTAATTTCTCTTTCTGATCTTTTGTTGTTAGTGTATAGAAGTGCAACAGATTTCTGTGTGTTAATTTTGTATCCTGCAACTTTATCAAATTCATTGATGACCTCTAGTGGTTTTCTGGTGGTGTCTTTAGGATTTTCTATGTATAGTATCATGTCATCTGCAAATAGTGACAATTTTATTTCTGCTTTCCCAATTTGGATTCCTTTAAGTGGCAAGTAAAAGAAACCATTATCAAACTGGCTTAGACAATTAGGAAGTATATTATCTCAAATAACAGGATGACCACAGGTAGAGCTGGTTTCAGGTATGGCAAAATCAATGGCTCAACAATGTCCGCAGGGAACTAGGATCTTTTCATCTCTTGGTTCTGCCATTCTCAGAAAAACTGCTGTGTAAGACAGTTTGAAACATCACTTCCAGGCATACCATCACCTGGAGGAAAAGAAAAACTCTCTCTTTGTCTCCTTAGGAGGAAGGAAATCTTTCCCAGAGGTCCCTGGGTAGACTTCCCCTCATGTCTCCTCAGCCAGGATTGGGCCACGTGTTCATTCCTGAACCAATCACTAGCAAAGGGAAAGGAAAAGCTGTGATTGGATTAGCTTACTTATTTGAGGTGGAAGGAAGGGCACTAAAATACTACCACATTTCCATCATGAAATAACAGAGTAACTTGCCTAAAGTCACACATCTAGGAAGTGACAGAGCTGAGATATAAATCCAGTGCTTCCCTATTTGCTGTGCTTACTGATTACTAATTACTTGTTCATTGTTAAGAGTTTACTGAGGTAGTACAAGGGGTCTTTATTATCCAAGTATTCATTTTCCAAGTCTCTGCAGTCAGAAGGTTTGGTAGCAAAGCAAAAGACCATGAAGATATTCACTAATGAACTGGCCAATTATAAAATTACTCTGGCCTCCTTCCCAGGTTGACACCAACATCTAAGATCAGTCTTTTCTGATTGTTATCAACATCAGAGGGTAAAGAGCAGATACAATGCCAATAATTTTACAAAGTGAAACTGCAAATATGAGAAAGGATTTAGGAGTTCATGAAGTCAACAAAAGTGATATTGGAAGACTGCCGGAATCTCAGAAAAGCCACGGACACGTGAAAACCGGGCAGAATTCGATCAGTTAATAGTTGAAGAAGAGCAAGTCCACAAGGATGAGAACAAGATACAGGCTTCAAAGAATAATGATTTGACTCAAATTATTAAGACATGTCCTTGGGGAAACCAAAGTCCTCGGATTACTATTTTTTTTATAAAATGATCTTCTTTATGATCATGCTATAAAAAGCAAAGTAAAAATGTCATGCCGTGCTGTCATTCCATTTTGTCAGAAAAATCACTCCATAAAGCAACTAGTGCTTGAGTCATTCTTTGCTAGCCCTAAGAACTAGAACAGAACTGCAATTTCAGCCTCAATTTGTGAAACATAAGATAAACTGCTTTTCATAATTGTTTGTTCCATTTTTGGTGACAAATTCAAATAATTTTTTTTACGATTTGCTTGAAATGAAACAGATTCACTTTAAGTGGAATTTCCCCCCGCCCCCGGTATCGATTATCTGCAGATAAGGAGGATCTCCTATAGAATGTGAAGAGCACTCTGGGAACGAATCAGTTTGGCTCAGCCACTCACTAGTTTTTTGGCTTTGGGGAAGTTTCTCAGGTTTTCTAGGCCCAAGTTTTCGCATCTGTAAGATGAGGAAGCATCATGGGGTTATTGTAAAGATGAAATCACACTACTCATATAAAGCACTTACCGTAGCCCTTCACACAAAGTACTCATTCAATAAATGTTAGCTACAGTGGTTGTTGTTCTGTTGCTAAAGCCAGGCTGTGTGGAATAATGGCAAGAGCCTGGGTTCACAGTCTGTCAGACTGTGAGTTCTAATCCTGCCTTGGCCGTTTCCTTACTATGTGACCTGGGACAAGCCACGTCCTATCTCTGGGCCTCTGTGATCTCAGCCAGAAATTGGACCACACAGGGTTACTCTGACAGTTAAGTAAGATTAACTGGCACCCAGTAGTCAGTGTCACTGAACAAGTCACAGTTTGTTTTATCTGTGTTGAATACTGTGTCCAGTGTTGTGTGCAAGTGTATCTGTGTGTGTGTTGGGGGGGCAGAGGGAGACACGTATAAGAAATGTAAGGGGAAGTACGGTTCCTGTCCTCAATGGGCTTATATTTCATGAAGAAAACCACTAATATGCTGTGTACTAGGTACATGCCCTCTCTGGGCCTCAGTTTTCCTTTCTGTAGTATTAAGTCCTTAAACGAATTGATCTCTAAGGTTCTCAAATTCTGAGAATCTATATAGTCATATGGATTCCTGAAACAAGTACAGAGCAAAGCAAGGCAACTTGGTTCCAAGTGTGAGATACTGGAGTTCATAAAAGATGTCGTTCAGGAGCTTGGAGGAGGGGAGAGAGTGTAGTCCAGTGGAACGAATATTGATTGGATTTGGGGCCAGTCAGACCTGGATTTAAATCCCAGCTTTTCTATTTGCTAGTTGGATCACCTTGAACCACTATCTTATCCTCTCAGAGCCTCAGTCTCCTCCTCTGTAAAATGGGACCAAAAAATGCCTGCCTTATATGGACATGGTGAGAAATAATCATGCCCATGCATTTGAAAATGTCTCATATGCCGTAGGTGCTTTGCTTCTTGCTTAATGAGGCTTCCTGGAGACTTGGGAACTTGAGCCAGGAGTTTTCGTGGGAAGAAAGCTGCTGGAGAACTGGGTAAATTTGGGTAGAATAGCAAAGAATGGCCTTTTGGCAGATGCCTTTATCAGGAGGGCAAAGTGCCAGCCTCTGACAGGGCAAGCCCATTGCCCTGAGGTCCACGAAGAAGCCACCCCCTTGACAGCCTCTGCCTGAGATTCTCATCAAGGCCTAGAGGGAAAAAGAAATGAAACCAAAATGAAATATATATTTATAACAATAATAATAATTATTCTTTCACCAATTTTCTCTTCCTCTGATGGAGTCTGGCAAAGACTACAGAGCAGGAAAACTGCTAAAGTTGAGAGTAATGGTGCCCCCAGGACAAATAAAGAGGGAACTTCAAACCAGCAGATGCTGCCGAAAACCCCAACACAGGAAATATCTGCAGAATGAATTGAGAATTTATGGGGGTTTGGGTTTTCAGGATTTATAAGTAAGTTCCATGAGCAAAGAAGGGAGATGGAAGAGAAAGAGCAGGACAGGGCAAGAGGAGTGGACTGAGGGTAAAGGCCAGCTTCCTGCCAAGCACAGAGGCAGATTTGGCATCAGTGGGGTCCTGCAGGGGCAGTGGTGACCTCGGCAGGCTGGGCTGGGCTGGGGTAGATCCCAGTGTGTCCCTTGGTGCTGGTGTCACCCTCATGGTGCGCACATAGGGCTATGGGCAAATGTGCATGGGCAGGAAAGCCAACTGCTAATAATGGTGATAGTCACTAGGCCCACCATCAGCATTGCCTTCCTGGGGTCCAGGCTTTGAGCCTTCTCTAGGCCTTTCCTAGCCTTCGGCATGTCAGAGTCAGGTGAGACAACGTCTGCCCGGAGTGTGCAAGTAGGTCAGGCCAAGCACTCAGGAGGGTGGGGGTGAGTGAGGACAGCATTCCCACAGGCTCCTGGAATGCTCCAAGTGCTGAACCCACAATCTGCAGCAGCCCAACCTCGCTGAGAGTCTCAATTTTCCCACCTGTAAAATGGAGAAAAAGTTGAGAGTAGCATAGACAATGGGTCTTGTTATTGAAGTGTCGGTGGGGGTGGGGTGGGATGGGCAGGAAAAGTGGGACATCAGGCTGCCAGAGCTGGGGCAGGGGGAGAGTTAGAGAGGAGCTTTTCCCCAAGCAAAGGTGGGCCCTGGAGGTGCTGACAATTTCCAGAGCCCCAGGGGCTTTGGATCACCTTTTCCTACAAGCTCAGGTGTGGGTGTGTGAGTTCAGACTGACAGCATTCAGGCCACCCTGGATGAAGGCCCTTCAAATACCCCAAAGGACCCTGAAAATTTCCTACTTCTGGTCTCCGCACAAAGAGGGATTTGGGAGGAAAGCCGTTCGGCTGCATTTAGAAGTTAGTGATGCTCAGAAAGTATATGTTGAGCCAGCTCCTGGAAATGGAGACCATTTGCTTCTTTGTTGGAATAAAATCCCAGGCACAGGCAAAATGGGGAAGTGCTCAGATGAGAGAGAGAGGGGAGTAAGGTGAGACCTGGTGGGAGGCAAGACTTCCCCAGGTCTCTCTGGAGGCTTAACATGAGATGGGCCTTACCATGGTCATTCAGGGCTCGCTGAACAGGAGGGAACTTTCTCAATCAGCCCACTTGTCCTCAGGAGGCCAGAAACACAGGTCAGCCTTGGGAGGTAGTGACCCCCCTTGTTTTTGCAGGTGTTTAAACCACAGCCTGACAATCACCTACCATTGGGAATGCTATTGAGAGCATGTCTTCATTAAATTGGGGGTTGCTAGGAAAGCTAGGGTACATTTAAGAAGTCTTCCAGCCCAGTAGTCCTACTATTCACTGAGTTCAACTGTTGTGTGACTTTGGGTGACTCCCTTCCCATTTCCAGGCTTCAGTCTCCCTATCTGTAAAATGGAGTTGAGTGGACTTTGGTCTCTAAGGGCCCTTCTGGTTGTGGCATTCCCCTATCCCATGACCATAGCCTTTGGAGTGCAGGGGGGGAAAGTCTCACAGAGCAGAGACTCCTGCCCTTCTTCATCACCTTGCCAAGCCCTGACTCCAACCTGCTTCTCTGAATTTCTCTGTGGCCATTTCATTCTTTCCTCATAAAAGTGTGGAACAGTAAATGTCCCCAGTTGGAAGCAAGGCTGCTGCCAGCATCAGCATAGAAAGAGTGAGAAAATGTTGAGGCATTGACAGTCCCCTCTGAAAGAGAGAGTCACCCTGGTCCTTGCCCAGTCTGAGATTCTGCCTCCCCAGCCTGGATGTTAGTGTAGCTTTGGAGTAAGTTTCAAAATTGGGAAATGTGAGTCCTCTAACTTTGTTCTTCTTTTTCAAGATTGTTTGGCTACATGGGGTCCCTCACAATTCCATATGAATTTTTTGAGGATTGGCTTCTTGATTTTTGCCCCCAAATCATTGGCATTTGATAGAAAATGCATTGAAGCTGTAGATTGCTTTGGGTAGTATTTGTTTACTATGTCTAGTAGATTTTTTTGTGGATTCTTTGGAATTTTCTATGTATAAGATCATGTCACCTATGAATAAAGATAGTTTTACTTCTTTCTTTCAAATTTGGATACCTTTTACTTCTTTTTCTTGCCTAGTTGCTCTGGCTAGAACTTCCAGTACAGTGTAGATTAACAGTGGTATAAGCAAGCATCCTGTCTTGTTCCTGATCTTAGGGGGAAAGCTTTCAGTCTTTCACCATTGAGTATGATGTTAGCTGTGGGTTTTTCATATGTGGCTTTATCATGCTGAGAAAATTCCCTTCTTATTCTAATTTTCTGAACATTCTCATCAAGAAAGGGGTTTGGCTTTCATCAAATGCTTTTTCTGCATCAATTGAGATTATCTCTCTCTTTTTTTTTACTTCATTCTATTGTTATGGTGTATTACATTGATTGATTTTCTTATGTTGAATCATTTTTGCATTTCTCAGATAAATCTCTCTGGGTCATGGTGTAGAATCCTTATATGTTGCAGGATTTAGTTTGCTAGTAGTTTACTGAGGATTTTTGTGTATATATATATGGTATTAGTGATTTTCTTGTGATGTAATGATGTAATGTAATTAATGATTTCTTGTGAAGTAATGTAATGATGTAAAGTGATGTAATTTTCTTGTGACCTGGCTTTGGTATCAGAGTAATGCTGGCCTCATAGAATGAGTTGGTAAGTGTTCCTTTCTCTTCAATTTTGAGAAGAATTTTAGAAGTATTGGTGTTAAATCTTTTTAAAATGTTTAGTAAAATTCACCAGTGAAACTAAGTGGTCCTGTATTTTTCTTTGTTGGAAGGGTTTTGTTTTGTTTTGTTTTTTAAACAAATGACTGATTCTATCTCTTTACTTGTTATAGGGCTGTTGAGATTTAAAAATTTTTTCTTCAGTGAATTTTTATAATTTGTGTGTTTCTAAGAATTTGTCCATTTCCTTTAGAGTATCTAATTTGTTGGTGTACCGTTGTTCATAGTATTCTTTTTTAAGTATATCACCTCACTGACTTCTGGTCTCTACGGTTTCTGATAAGAAATTGATTGATAATCTTATTGAGGATCTCTTATATGTGTGATTCACTTCTCTCTTGCTGCCTTTAAGATCTTTGTCTTAAGCCTTCACCAGTTTGGGGTTCATTGAGCTTCTTGGATGTGTAGACTTGAATCTTTCATCAAGTTTGGCATGTTTTCAGCTATTATCTCCTTAAACATTCTTTCTGTCCCTTTTTCTCTCTCTTCTCCTTCTGGGGCTCCCATAGCATTTATGCTGCTCTGCTTGATGGTGTCCCACATATCTCTTAGGCTCTGTTCACTTTTCTTCATTTTTTTTCTTTCTGCTACTCAGACTGGATAATTTCAATTGTCCTGTCTTCAAACTCACTATTCTTTTTTTGCCTGCTTAAATCTGTTGCTGAACCCACATCCCCACCTAGTGAATTTGAAATTTCAGTTATTATAATTTTCTAGTCCTGAATTTCTATTGGTTTCTTTTTATAATTTCTATTTCTTTATTGATATTCTCATTTTGTTCATACATCATTTTCCTGGCTTCCTTTAGTTCTTTGCTCATGGTTTCCATTAGTGCTTTGGGCATATTTAAGACAGTTGAATTAAAGTCTTTGCCTAGTAAGTCCAATGTCAGAGCATTCCTCATATTTTTCCTTTGGATGGACCATACTTTCCTTTTCTTTTTATGCATTTTGTGACATTTGGTGAAAAGTGGACATTTGAATATGATAATGTTGTAACCCTGGAAATCAGATTCTCCATCTTCCTCAGTGGTTGCTGTTCTTAATTGTTGGTTTACAGTCATCCATTTGTTTAGTGACTTTTCCAACTATTTTTGCAAAGATCATATTTCTTATCATGGGTAGTCACTGAAGTCTCTGTTCCTTGACTTTATGTTCAGCTAGTGTTTTGACAGAGAGTTCCTTGAAAATCAGAAGCATTTTAAAGTGGACTTTTTCTTGATTCAGTGTTTGCTTTGTTGCTATATACTGACAGTTTCTGTGTGCCTTTTGATTTTTCTGTGGAGGGATGGGTGTTTGGAACTACCTATTCTTCCATTTTACCAATGTCACTTGGATCTTTACTTCTTGCCCATAGGTACCTGACAGTGGGGACAGTGTCTCCAGCCTGGATCTTCCTGACCATAGGGAAAGCTAGTGCCCTTTTGCTTTGTGCAGGACAAAACTTCCATGTGCTGGAGCTAGTCTGAAGCTGGAGTGGTTTCCCTGGCAGGTGGGTGGGATGGTTTAAAAGTTTTTAGCCAGACCTCTAGAAAATTGTTGGAATGCAGAGCTGCCTAGAGATTTGGGATGGATGAGATCCTGATAGTGCTTGTAATAATAGCTACCATTTAGGGAGTGCTGACCACATGCCAGGCCCTGGCCTAAGTATGTGCTAAGTAGGGCTTTGCATGTACTCTCTCATTTCTTCCTCCTGGAAGACTACTAGAATCATTATTGCTGAGGCCAGGGAGGGTAAACCACTGCCCAAAGTTATGCACTAAAGCTGGAATTGGACCCAGGTCTGTCCGACTCCAAAGCCTCTTAATGGCAGTGAAACGCCTCCTCCTGGAAACTCATGGGATTTACAACTCTAACTCAGAGACCCTGTCCACCTGTCCTATGGCCCCTCAGTAGAGAAAAGGGGACATCTGTGGGTTACATTCACTTCAGTTATTGTAGTTTTCAGCTCCCGAATTTCTACTTTTATAATTTCTGTCTCTTTATTGATATTCTCATTCATATATCATTTTCTTGGTATCTTTTAATCCTCCAACCATGATTTTCTTTGGCTCTTTTAGCATATTTAAGAGTTGATGTAAAGTCTCTGAGGCTCACTCCTGCCCTGGGTGGATTCTGAGAAGCAAGCAGCTTATTGTCATGTTCCTTTACCACTGCTCTCACTCATCCCTTGCCTCCTGTACCACCACATCACACAAATGAAGTGGATTGGGGTTATTCAACTTAGATGGGGTAAGTAGATGTTCTCTGCTTCCACTGAGGACAGAACCATAAAAATCAGGTAGAAACTGTATTGGCTATTTTAATAATCACTAATTTCTAGTGCCATGCACTGTGATCATTATATCTACCTCATTTACTCTTCACAACAGCTCACAAGGTAGATGTAATTCTTCCCATTTTAAAGATGAGAAAACTACAACTCAGAAGAGTTAAGTAATTTGCCCAAAGTCACACAGCTTATAAGCAACGGGATTTCATTCATCCATTCAACCACCACTGAGTACCTATCAAGTGCTAAGCACTGTTCTAGGCATTGGGCACACAGTGATGAAGACAGCCAATCATCAAATAAATAGAAAATATAATGCCAAGCAGTGATAAGTGCTTTGATGAAAAATACAGGAGGGCTGTGGACTAGAGAGTGCTGTTGGGGATAGAGCTGAGGCAGGTGCTTTTTTAGCTAGGATGGTTAGAGCAGGCCTCTTGGAGGAGGTGACCTTTGAGTAGAGATTGCAATGAAGCAGGGGAGGGCACCACGTGGAGGTCTGGGGGAAGAACATTCTAAGCAGAGGGGATTGCAGGGGCAAAGTTCCTGAGGAGGGAATGAGCTCGGTATGTTCAGTGCAAAGCAAGGGAGCACCATGGCTAGAGCAGAGTGGGTAAGGAAGTAGGGAACTGCAGCTAGATGACAGAGGTTTTCATTGGCCACAGGGAATACTTGGGGTTTGGTGTGATGAGAAGCGAAAGGAGGGTTTTGAGCAGAGGAATGACATGATCTGAATGACATGACCCAGCTTCTCTGGAGAATGGAGCATAGGGAAGAAGAGTGGAGGCAGGGAGCCCAGCGAGGATGGGTGCACTGTCCAGATAGACATGATGGGGACTTTGGGCCCATGGGGATAAGTGTGGTGGTTGTGCAAGGAGTCAGCTGGGAGTCAGAGCTTTCGGGATTGTTGATTCCTTGGATGGGGGAAAGAGAAAGAAAAGAGGATGCCAAAGCCTGGGCATCTGGGTGAACAGTGGTGCTAGGTGGTGTGATGTGGAAGACTGAGGGGGAAATCTGGGGTGAAGGTGCAGATTTGGACCCCAGTATGAGTGACTCCAGGAGTCTGGGCTCTTCCACAAACTTCTTCACAGTGCAGGGATTCATTCCCAGAACAAGATACTGGGTGACAAAGCTGAAGAATCTCTGGCTTGTATTCTTCTTGAAAAGATGGAAAGACAGACATCGTCTTGGCTGGCTGGGGCCTGACCTGTTCTGAGGTGCGGCCAAGCCAGATGGCCCCTTGAAGTCCTCATGGCTTGAGGATTCTCTTCTGTGATCTATGACCTGGAGGTGGGAGTAGGAATTTTCTCTTTTAACTAACATTTTTCATTTTCCACAGCCTGATCTCTTTTAGATCCAGTCTAATTTCTTACAGGCCTCGGGCTAATTTGCACAGCTGGGTTTTACATCTGGGCGGTCGCCATCTACACCAATTGCCTTCCTGGCTACAGGCAGGATGAGACCGCAGCCCCAGGGGAAGCCACAAGCTCCTGGAACTGCCTTTGCGAGAATGTCCTGGGCCTGAGGACTGGGCCCCCTGAGCCAGATGCCTGCTTCCATCTGTTCTGTCCTCCCAGCTTCCAGTCAGGGGAGCTGTGGGCCTCAGCCTCAGGTGGGCCTCACAGATACCAGCATCTTGGGAGGTCAGGAAACAGGTCTGGAGACACACATGCATGCATGCATGCTCACACACACAAAAAGAGGAAGGGGGCAAACGAATATAGATACAGACAGAGGAAGGGAAAAATACAGAGAAGGCAAGAATGGGAGTGAAAGAGAGGAGAGAAATAGTAAGACAGACATATAAGAAAGATAACTAGAGACAGAGACAGAGATAGAGAATCAGAGATGTAGAGACAGAGAGAAAATTTTCAGAGGGAGATAGAGAGTAGGGGAAGCAGTAAGAGGCAGCAACAGAGTGAAACCAAGGTACAGAGGGAAACACCAAAGCAGACAGAGTAAGAAAGAAAAAGGCCCAAAGAGGCAGGGAGACAATGGTGGGGGTGGGGGGGAAGAGAGTGGAAAACTTGTGGGAATGATGTGTTTGGAGGCATGTGTCTAGCTTTAACCCAGTGTCGGGGCTTAATAAACTATGGCTATTAGTATTACCAATAGCAGAATGAGAAGAATGTGCCATTTTTATAGGTCAAGAACAGTTGACTATCAGCAGGTTTATATGTTTCAATCTTAAAGTTATTGTTTTGTCCTATGGGACCCTAATGGGTGGTGGAGGCATGGAGGCATGCCATGATCAGAGCTGAGTTTGTAAATGATAACTTTTGAAGCCAGTGTGGATTTGAACAGGTAAGACTGGAGGTCAGGAGACCAGGGAGGAAGAGGCTGGGCCAAGGGTTCAGGCCAGAGATGGGGAAGGTCTGTGGTCTCACAGGTACCGGAGGGTTGGAATGGGAGAGGGGGGTTGATCAAAGGCATCCATTGGAAACATCCATAGACCTCGATGACAGATGGGATAGACAGGGTGAAGGGGAATTGGCTCAGTCCTCTTTAGTTTTCAAGGTCAAGCTCAAGCCTCATGATCCTACCAAGAAATCTCCTTTGGCCCCTGCCCCCACCCGGGGCTCTCCCTCATCAGTCTCTGAGCCCTCAGACTTGGCAGTGTTGGGGCAGAATTTGCTCCTGACTCTTCAGGGCTCCCTCACTAGGGGAGTGCCTGACTGGACCAGCACTCACAGCCCCACACAGGCTCTGGAGCCTGAGCTCTTCCATTGGAATCCCAGCACTGTCTTCTCTGTGAACTTGGGCAAGCTATTCACTATTTCTGAAGTTCACATCTCCTTCCTACCTCAGAAGCTAGTGTGAGCAGTAAATGGGGTAACACATGCAATGTGGTCAGGTGCTGCCTATTCTTATTATCAATGACCATTAGTCGCTGTAGATTGTTTGTTACTGTTTTCTATCCACTTGGGCTGGAGCACATTAGCTACATCTAATTTGCATGTCCATCCTGCCCTCTCCAGAACTTAGCTCACAAGCAAGTACTGACCAACTGTCCAGAGCCCTGATTCAATTCCCTTCCATTCAGCAAACACCAAGGAAGCAACTCATAGCTTCTCTGTTGGCCCCTTGGTACACTCACAGATGTCAAATACCTGGTCCCAGCCTGTGAAACTCCCAGTCTAATAATACTAATAAAATAACACTTATTGAGAACTGTATCTGTTCAGGTTTGATCAGGGGAGCAGAACCACTTGGAGTGATCTGAAATAAGGCATTTATTATGAGGATTAGAGTTTCCACCATCTTGGGAGAGGGTGAAGAAGCCTGTGGAAGGCTGTGGCCTCTGCATCTGGTGGCCACAGATGGGACGTGAAGTGGGAGAGAGTGAGGACAAATCAGAACCTACATCTGCCTCTCACCGCCTCCAGCCTCATCTGTGTGAGTGACCTGCAGAAGAAGCTGGGTGCACGTGATCCTGGCCCAGGACTCACTGAAGCTCAAGAAAATCTGGGGACCTGGAAGGGCTCTAGGACCGACTGCTACCCCATGCCAGTGAGCTGAGCTAGCAGAGTGGGAAGGAAATGAGTCAGCTTCAGCAGCGCCTCGACATCAACGTGCAGAGCTCAATGGCTGCTGTCGCATTTCTGCCTTCCAGATCTTATGCGATTTCCTCTCATAGCCAACTGTAATCTGGAACTGGGTAGAGAAAGGAACTCTGTGGAGGGGGATTGCTAAGCTAAATGAAACTGGTTTCTGGATCTCCCTTACCTTCTCACCCACTGAAAGAAGAGAGCTCTGCCCCCTTGATGGAACCTAGGAGAGAGACCTTGTCAGTACCTGGTGTTCAATGGGGATGGAGGCATTGGGGTGCGGAAGAGAAGCTGAGGAATTAATCCCTGTAGATGGTGGATTGGTGACGGCGGTGCCCAGCCCAGCTGAGATGGAGGTGATTTGGGGGTTCATAATCTAGAAAATCGCCTCAATTCTCCATGTCACCTGTGTGCCCAGTCCCATAATTCCTGGTTCTCTGGGGACTTTCTGGGCACCCCTCCCCTGGTTCTTCTCAGTTAAGGATGATATGGTTTCGATTAATTTTTCAGTTAAAATCGGGTTCAGATTCATTTTGTTTAGAGAGTTAGAGGAGAGTTTCATGGCACCCCTTAAGATTCTCCCAGGAGTATCACTGGGCCACCACCAATCCAAGGCCAGGGTGGTGGAAAGGAAGGCAGAGAGGCAGCAAAGGGGAGGATGCGGGTGGCAAGGCAGTCGGTTTTGAATTAGCCCTTGTTTGCTTTTATTTAGACCTCATTGAGACCACACTATAACCGTGCCCTCCTCAGAGCCAAGAAAAAGAAAGAGGAAAAGAATATCCCTTGGGTGAGCTGGACCAAGGGCTTTCATTTACAGAAAGAGAAGCATCGCTGTCTACCTGGCCCCTCTGATTACCAATGATTTGCATTTCAAAACAAACCTTCAGTAATTTGGAACAAATGCAGTCCCTCTCAGTTGGTCTGGGCCGGGGTGAGCTCTGGAGCTGACAAGGCTGCTGCCTAAGGTGGGGGGCCTCAGCCCGGAGGAAGCCCTGGGGGAAGAGCGGGAAAGGAAGGGAGCCCGAGGCAGACCACTGGGCTTCTCCAACGTGGCCTCACTGCTTGTTAGCTGTGTGACCCTGAGCAGCTTCCTAAACCTCTAAGTCTGTGTCTCCATCTGTAAAATGGGCATAAAAATAATAGCATCTGCCTCATAGGGTGGTTGTGCATACGCTAGAAAACCCTCTGAAACATTTTGCTATTATTGTTGTTATTAATAACATTATTTTTATTGAATGCACTTAGCACTAAGCTGTTCCATTTAACTCATTGTACAACCCTATGAGGTAGGGGGAATTTATAGTTGAAGGAACTGAGGTTCAGAGAGGCAAGTGAGTTATCAAGATCACAGTTAGTAAGTGATAGAAAGATTTGATCCTAAGTCTGTTTGATTCCTCCTGCTACATCACAAAAAGTGGCCAATGCCTTAAGAGAGGTCTCACCAGAGGGCATTCTCTCTCTCTCTCTCTCTCTCTCTCTTTCTCTGTCTCTCTAATTACCCCACCCCCACCCCCATGTGAGGGCACAGCAAGAAGGCAGCTGTCTGAAAGCCAGGAAAAGAGCTCTCACCAGAAACCAACCGTGCTGGCATCTTGATTTGGACTTGCAGCCTCTAGAATTGTGAGAATATAAATTTCTGTTGTATAAGCCAAGAGAGAGACAGAAAGACAGAGAAAAAGAGATCTCAATAACAACAAAGAGTCGGAGGAGAGGTCGCTGTCAGCTGTGATGTATAAGGGACTTCATTGAGGAAATGGCATTTTGATCTGGGTCTTTAAAATGCTCAAATTTGAAAACCTGAGTACTAGAAGAGGGGCATCACAAGGAATTGTTCCATTGGGTTGAAATGCATATGAGTCAGGCCTGGAGTGCATGTTAAAGCCAGATTGTGGAGAGCCTCAAATTCATTCATTCAGTCATTCATTCAGCTGCTACTTGGCAAGTACCTACTGGGTCCTTTTCTGGGTGCTGTGAACACAGCAGTGAACGGAACAGACCAAAACCCCTGCCCTTGGGGAGCTGGTGCAATGGCAGAAAGGAAGAATTCTTCCCCAGGTGCCTGGGCACCTTTCCCAGCCTGTTGGCACTGAAGGCTTCAGCACAGCAAGGCCCGGGGGAAGGACCGAGGCAGGCCCAGGAGGGCCAGGGGCCAGAAGGAGGGAGTCTACGTGAAGGTGTCCTGAGAAAACAGACCAAGTGGGGGCTTTAAAGTCTCTGGAGGCTGAGCTGTTTGGAGTGAAGCTATCAGAAATAGGGAAGCATGGAAGGTTCTCAAAGCAGAGGATTGGTAGCACCAGAGCCGTGCTTTAGGGCCACTATTCAGGAACCATGTACAGGATGGACTTTGGGTGTAAAGTGTAGACATCAGGAGGTAAGGAGGAGGGCCATCGCTCTAAGACTTAGGATTCCCAGGAGAACTGGCCCAGCACCAAATTAAAATGAGGGGCTCCTGTTCAAAAATTATTAAGAATTTCAGAATGGTGAGGCCAGAGCATTAAACCTAGTGCGAGGCTTTTCTGAGCCTAAGGCCCTGTGTGAGTGCCCAGATCACAAATCCACGAAGCCGGCCCTGCTTTACCTGATGCTTTACGTGGTGCTCACCACTCTGGACAGCCCTGCAGGGCCTGAGGGAATGGAGTCCAGCCTCATCCACCCCCTAGAGACATCTGATTTCTTCCATTCCTTCTAATCTGGATGACGCTGGCCATCACTTGAGACCAACCTGCCCCCAGGGTAGATGTTTCCCTCCAGTCCCTCCAAGAGTTGGTTGTCTTTGTCCTTTCTTTCCTTCTTTCTTCCCTTCCTTACTTCCTTCCTTCCTTCTCTTCCCTTCCTTTCCCTTTCCTCCCTCCCTCCCTCTCTTCCCTTCCCTTTCCTTTCCTTTCCCTTTCTCCCTTCCTTCCTTCCTTTCTCTTTCTTTCTTTCTTCCTTCCTTCCTCTTTCTTTCTTTCTTCCTTCCTTTCTTTCTTTTTTTCTTTCTTTCTTTCCCTTTCTTTCTTTCTTTCTTTTTCTTTCTTTCCTTCCTTCCTTCCTTCCTTCCTTCCTTCCTTCCTTCCTTTCTTTCTTTCTTTCTTTCTTTCTTTCTTTCTTTCTTTCTTTCTTTCTTTCTTTCTTTCTCTTTTGTTTTTTCCTTCTCTTTCTTTCTATCAAACATTTATTGGGGAATATACTATAAAAAAGTATGGACTTGGAATGTGACAGACATTGGCTTAAAACTAAGCCTCACCTGTCACTACCTGGTCAAGTCCCTTAACCAGTTCTGAGCCTCAGTTTTTTAAGTTTTAAAATAGGCACGACACCCACCTACCTCATAGGGCTGTCATAATGCTCAAATTAGACAATGCGTACAAAGCGCATACTCCACTTTGCACACTACAGCGTGTGCTCAACACATATTTGATGGAAAGAGCCATGGACCAGGAGTCAGAAGTCATTTTCTGGGTCTGCCATTTCGTACGTGTGACCCCGAGAATGTCATTTCAAGTCTGAGTTTTAATTTGCTCATGTGTAAAATGGGAATTATTATGCATATTTCATAGATTTGCTGTGATAAAAAGGCAGGTAAAGTGTCTAATAGAGTGGTTGGCACTCTTTCGATGGAAGTTCTCTCTCTGGTTCTTAATACACATCCATCCACTCAGTTCCCCTCTCTGCCCACAGTGTGAGCTGCAGTGATCCTGTTCACTCAAGGCAGCCTGCTCTCTCTGTATGGGGCCCTGATTTTGTTGCCAGGTTACCTTCTGGGTGCCTTGGGCCCAGTCACTGCCCCAGGAACAGAGTTCCTGAACCCCAAACTCTTGGCCATCTGGCTGTCTCTCATCCTCACTGACAAGCCCTGTGTCTGCTTCCCCTGCAGGCTTTCTCTGCACCTCTAGAGCCAGATCTTTGTTCTGTCCCTTCTCCAGTGTCTTCTCCAACTCTGCGTAACACCAGACATGCCCGTGGAGGTAGGAGCTGCTTCCTTCTAGAGCTCAGCGTTCTAGGCTTGCCTCTACACGGGGAGGCTCAGACAGCATAAACTCCAAATCCTCCCCCAACCCTCTTTTCTCCACTCCTTGTGGGGCTTGCTGGGCGAGTCGTCAGGTGCCTTTGGTTGATATGGCATCAGTGGTGGCAGCATGCAGAGCAGGCCTGCCTGCCATGTTCCAGGCCTGAGAGCCTAATGGGCCAGGAGGCACCTGGCCGCAGTCCTGGATCTCACAGGTGATGATACCAGGCCAGAGGACCAGGCAGGCAGAAAGCAGACATCAGGAGGATAGTAGGGTGAGGCTAGGGTATCAGCTAAGGCTAAGTTGTCAGCTTCCACAGGCACAGTCACGTTGAGCCCAGTGCCTAGCAAGTCATTAGAGAATAGGAAGCACAGAGGGGACCTCCAGTGTTGGGGTGGGCTTACAGGGGTGTGTTCTAACCACTCAGTCATTCAATATTTATTGAGCACCTACTACATGCCAGGCACTGTTCTAGGTACTGGGGATATAGCAGAGAACAGAAGACCCTGCCATATAGTCTAGTGGTCAGATAAAGGCAATAGATGAATAAGGATACAAATGGTGAGACATGATATGGAGAAAGGAAAGGCAGTTAAGAGGGGTAAGGTGCTGGGTAGGATAGGTTGACAGAGTTACTATTTTATTTCACGTGGTTAGGGAGAAGGTGTTTCCATTAAGGTGACATTGGAGCAGAGATTGAAGGGTATGAGTGTATTATATCAAGTTCTATGGAAACTGTGTCTCCAGTAGAGGGAAGAGCAAAGGCATAGAGTTGGGTGTGTACTTTGTGGGTATGGAGAATGGAAAGTAGAGTGGGACGAACAATAAGGACAGCAGTGGGAGAGGAGCCAGGGAGGTGGCCTGGGGGACAGATCTTGGGGGTCCTTGTAAGTCACTTGGCTTTTGTTCTAAGGGGAATGGAGACATTGGAGGGTTTTGAGCAGGTGAGTGACAGGATCTGACTTATGTCTTAACAGAAATACAAGGGCAGCTGTGAGGTGAACATGGAGGGCAGGAGTGAACACTGAGAAAGAAGTAAGGAGGCTCTGGGGATTGTCCCATGAGAGGTGATGGTGGCTTGAACCAAGGTAGAAGTCGTGAGGGGGTAAAAAAAATGTTTGGATTCTGGATTTTTTAGAAGGCAGAGCAAACAGGATCTCTAGCTAAGGAGTAGGGACAATCCAGGAGAGTGATTTGGCCTGTGTTAAGAGAGGGATGGAAGCCCCAGGCATCCAGAGAGATATGCTTTCTGTCCAGGCCTCAAACCATTCCCACCCCAGCATACTGCTTTGCGCCTTGCAGCATTATTCAGCAGTCAGAGAAGCAGTGCTCTACGTGGGCACAGCATCTCAAGTCAGCCTATAAGGCACAATTGCAGATAGTCAAAATTATCCTTGAGAATCCCTTCAATTGACCATGAAGTTGGAACCAATCACGGCCTTATGAGTTGAGCTACATATGAAGCTGTTAAGAGCCATGTGGAATGAAAAAAGGGATCATTAAACATGTCCACTATACTCAATGTGGGGAGATGTTGATGGCATGAGAGGCTGGAGGCCAGTGGGGCAGATAATGAGAGACTAGCAGAGCCACATAATAAATGGCCACATGATGCTACTGCACCAGGCTAAGTTACTGGGAGGTACAAACTCAAGTCACAGCCCCTCAGAGAACTTGAAGAGTGAGTAATAGTTCCTTGGACTCCATCTCACAGAGTTAACCCATCTAGGTCATGGAGCCAGAGATTGTCATGACAGGGTGGCCGGAGGATGCCAAGGGACCACCCCATCTACTCTTTGAATCTCCACAAAGTGGCCATCCAGCCCTGGCTTACACACCTCCAGTGATGGGACACTCACTACCTCCCTCCTCCCCAGTTTTGAGCATGGACAGCTGTTCAGAAAATTCTTTCTTGGATTGAGGTGAAGAGCTCTGGCTCCCTGCCACTTTCTCCCAGGAGCCTCTGCTCCCTGAGGCCACACCGACACTATCTGCTCACTCTGTTCTCTCTGGCCATGACAGCCCTTCAGAGCTTTTAAAACAGAGATCACATTCCCCTGCCTTCTCTGCTTAATGACAGGAAGCTCCAGCTCCTTCATCAGCTCCTTATGGGACCTGGGCTTCAGCCCTTTCCCAGTCCTCCTGCACTGAGTCGCGGACTCCGCCTTTCCTGCTCTGTCCTGCAGACCTCCTCAAAGGATCATCCATAAGGACCCAGTCTTCCAACATTGGATCCTGTGGGGCTCCCACCCGGAGGCCTTGCCAGCTACCTGGTTTACCAACCTCATGCTATAAGCAAGGACCAGAACCCATCTAAAACCCAACTCTCCACATGCTGCTGCCCCGGCCTTTCCAAGCAAGAGCTACACTTAGAACCCGTGAAGTGGGGGGCTGGGAGCTCCTCCCCAGCACCTGATTCCCAGACTGGTCCTCCCAAAGCTTTGAGTCCAAGTCAACAGAGGACGGCTGCTTTCCTGAAGCTGCCCCTTTAGCTTCTCCCATCTCTTCTGACTCATCCATCTTCATACTTCTCACTCACTCCACTAAATGCTTCATGATCATCCCCACACAGATCCTCTCCCTCCCCCACTGGTGAGGACAAAGCCCAAAGCCCTCACTTCTGGGGTTCCCCCTTCTCCCCATGAGGTCATAACAAGCTTGATTGCATCCATACGGTCTACCACTGCTGCCTCCTAGCCCACAGCCCCTGGAGAAGCCCCGACATCCTCTTGGCTTGGCTTCTGCACTGGTCCAGGCCCCAATTTCCTGCCATGCCAATCAGGAGGAGGTGGCACCCCCCCAACCTGAAGAGTGTGTCTCATTTCTCCACTTCCTGCTACCCCAGAGTCGTGATGGATTTTTTTCCATCAACCATGATCCCCTCAGTAGTAGATCTCCTTTTGCTGAAACCTCCTGAGAAGGCACAAGGGTGGGGTTAGAGGCAGGAGTTGGGGGGGTGGTCAGCACAGGGGGCAGACATGCATTGGAATTTCCTCAGGATTCTGTGGGTCCAGGGGCAAGGGAAACTAGGGATGGTCAGCACTAGGCCTGAATGCAGGACTGACCTCTACATCTAGCTCATGGGGGCAGGGGGTCGAGGGTGAGGTCCAGTGAGCTCCTCTGGCCTCCCTGTCCTCCTGTGGCATCAGAAGCTCCCCCTACCCTGAAACCCAGGCGGCATGTGGCAGGCAGCTGGCTGGAGGTTTCCGTGCAAAGCTATGGTCATGGTTCACCAGAGTTAGGCCTGAAAATGTGTGAGCCTTGGTGTGCAGCTGAGGGAAGCTGGGCTGCCTTCCCTTCTGGAGGCTGTCTCTGGGCCAAAGCTAAAGGACTGCAGGAACTGCTGAGCTTGGGGCCTAATGACCATGCTTTGATTCTTACTCAGTACATCTTTGCTGCCTCTTCCTACCACTGTTAGACTCCTTTGAGCCTTTCCTGGAAATCCAAGCAGAGACTACAGGCCCTCCCTGGGTGGTTGCTTCCCTAGCCCAGGCAAGGTCCCCAGAGAGCTGCCTGGCCTTCTCCCAACACCAGCTCCATCCTGAAATAAGAATAAGAATGATAGTCATAATAAGAAGATATTCTGCCTAATGAAGAATACCAGTGAGGTAGGTATTATTATTATTAAACCCATTTTGTAGATGAGCAAATTGAGGCTCAGAGAAGAAAACTACTTGCCACAGAGGTAGGAAGTAGTGAAGCCAAGATTTAAATGCAAATCTGTGACTCCAGAAAGTGTTTACAGTTATGGCATTCCCACTTCCCCATCCTCTTTCCTTATTCCCCTCCCCTTCCTGGCTCCTCACACCCATCTTAGTCTCTGCTTTGTGTCTTCCTCTCCATCTCCCACCACTGCCCCCACTCCGGGCTTCAGGCAAGCCAGCCAGCGGCCAGCTCACCCCCTTGGCTGAAACGTGGAGCTCAGCTGCTCCAGACACACATTTTTACCAGACCAGATAAGGTTTCACCATTGGGGCAGTGAGCAATTTATTTCTGAGTCTGAAGTGGGAAAGCGGGGGGTGGGAAGCCCTAGAATTCAGTCTGCTGAAGCAAAAAGAAGCAAGGAAGTGTGTGTGTGTGTGTGTGTGTGTGTGTGTGTGTGTGTAGAGGAATGGGGGAGGGAGCAGGAGACCTGAGTATCGTGGAAAGCAATGGAAACTTGCTGGGTCCTCTTCAATCCTAAACAGAGAAGTGGAATGTGGCAGAATTTAGGGCAGACACACTCAGCTGTCCCCACCTTTCAACTACTGCAGTCCAATCACCATGCCCATCGCTGCTGAAAAATTCTCTTATGAAAGTCACCAAAGACCTTCTAATCGCAAATCTGCTGGACACTTTCTTTTCCTTATATTTGACTTCACATTTGACACAGTTGGTCAGCCTCTCCTTTTGGTGACACTCTCTTCCCTTGGCTTTTCTGCCTCTGCATTCTCTAAATGTCCTCTTGCCTCTCTGATCCAACCCTGCTCAGTCTTCTTGACAGATTTTCTCTTGTTCTACTCATTCCGGAAGTCTCCCCAGACCCTAACCTTAGCCCTCTCCTCTTATGCTCTGTCCTTGCTCAGGGCCAGCTCACCCACTCCCATGGCTTTACTGCCTGTCTCTTTGCTTGTATCCCTCACATCTCTAGCCCCTTCCAGACTTACCTTCTGAGCTCCAGGATCTGCCACTGCCTGACCGCTCTCTCAATCTGGATGGTCCGCGAGCACTTCAAATTCCACATGGCCAATCTAGAACTCAACTAATCTGCAGACTGTTCTTTCTCTTGTGATTTCTGCGCCAATGACAGGCATCACTAGCCGCCCAATTGTGCAAGCCAGAATTTGCTTTCACACCTCCCTCTCTACCATGCCTCCAGCTAATCAACTCCCAAGCCCCATTGCTGCTACATTCTAGATATACCAGAAAAAGTCCACTTCGCTCCATATCCACTGCCGCCACCCTGGTCCAAGCCTCCATTGCCTCTTACTTAGACTACACAACATCCTTTTCAACAGTCTCCCTGCTTCCACTCTTGCTCCTCTATAATCCAGAATCCTCCCAGTGGCCAGAGTGATCTTGTAAATTACAGATAGATCATCTCCTTTCTCCTGCTTAAGAACTTTCAATATCTCCCAGCAGCCTCAAGATACAGTCCAAACTCCTTACCTGGCCTGGCCCCAGGCTACCTCTCCAGTCTCATCCGTTGACATCTCCTCCCATCCCCCACCCAAGTAGCCATCCCCGACTGTAGACTCCAGCAACACCGAGCTTCTCTCTGTTCCTTCAGGAGCAGGCTTCAAGCTATTCTGGAATGAGGGGGAGGCCAGAACTGAAGTGAGTTTCAAAAGGGAGGAGTGGCTTCCAGACATGGACAAAGAGTGTCCACGGTGGAGCTGGACACAAAGACAGGGGTTCTTAAGTGTCAATGACTCATTCCTGAATCCTTCAGGTTCTGAGACAACCAGAAGCTCCAGCTGGGGCCTGAAGGAAGCTAAGATATCACTTCCTCCTTTTTGGAGAGAAGTTGCAGTGCCCATGGTTTCCTGTAGCTTCCCAGGGGCCAAGATGATCTTGCTCACGTCCAGCTCCCCAGTATCAGCTGCCACAGACGTCACAGCTAGAGACTGGAGAAACACAGAAGACATAGGTGGTTCCTTGGAAGAGAGCTGAGGAAGGCAGGCTGTGGCAAGTAGAGCAGGCTCTCAGTCAGGGGAGGCTCTGAAGGGAAGGGTTGGGGCAGGGGAGGCAAAGTCAGAGAAATGGAAAAATATGAGCGAGAGAGAGAGAGAGAGAGAGAGAGAGAGAGAGAGAGAGGAGAATACAGTGGGACCTAGAGTAAAAGTGAAAGAGATGGAAGACTGAGCTAGAGAGACAAAGAAAGAGAGAGATAAGTATGAGAGAGGGAGGGCAGGAGAGGGAGAGGAGAGACTGGGATTAAGGGAAGGAAGACAAACAGAAAAGCAGAAGCAGAAACAGAGAGGTACAGAGAAGGAGGGAGAGGTAAACATGCACAGAGAAAGACAAAGAGAGAATAAGAGGAAAGAATAAACAGAAAAGGGCAAAAAAGAGAGACCAAGGTTGGAAGAGAGAGAAAGAATGGGAAACAAGAGGGTGAGTGTAAAACCTGGGCACAATCACAGAAGGGCTCACAGAAAAATGCATACCTAAGTCAAAAGAAATCACTGGAAGGATTCCCAGCTCGGACAGACCCCAACCCGATGCCTGGGCCCTGAGCAACCAGCCCCACCTGTCCATCCTCGGACAGCTCTGTTAGAAAGCTCTTCCTTATTGTCAAATCAAGAGGGCGGGAGCGGACAGGATGGGAGCACAAGGCAAACTACCTGGGCTGGGTTCGGTTCTGAGAGGTCTACAGTGAGGAAAGTCTGAGGGCAAGTCCTTTGGGGAGAATGAGTGTTGCCCCCAGGCAAAGAGAAATGCCAGGGGCAGATGTGAAGCTGGGGTACAGGTCTAGAGCAGGGTCGGGGTGGAGGAGAGATGGGATCCAACAGGGAGTGGGTTCCAGGCAGTTGCTGAAATTGGTGCATGGGTGGCGTTGGGGCTGCTGGTTGGGGTGGCTCCAAAGGGCCACCTACGCAGAACTCAATGCTGCCTACTTGTTGCCTTTGCCCATTGGTCAGGATGTGGAGAATGCTAGATTTGATGTCAGATGACCTGGCTTTGAAAGGCAGCCCCGCCCCTTCCTAGCTGTGTGGACCTGGGTCTTAGTTTCCTCATCTGTAAACTGGGGACAATACTCCTTATTGTTGTTTGGATGGTTCCAGATGATAATAGGGTAAAAATACCAACAGGGGCATGGTTTAGCTCTACTGCTGGAACCACACAGAACACATCGGCTTCCTCTGCCCCATGACCGCCCTTCAAAGGGCTGAACACAAAGCCTCTGGCCCCTTCAGTCTTCTCTTTTCCAGGTCCTTCAATCATTCCTCGGAGGACAGGATGCCTCTTGAATTAGAAACTTAATGGAAGGGCTTCCCTGGTGGCGCAGTGGTTGAGAATCTGCCTGCCAATGCAGGGGACGCGGGTTCGAGCCCTGGTCTGGGAAGATCCCACATGCCACGGAGCAACTGGGCCCGTGAGCCACAACTACTGAGCCTGCGCGTCTGGAGCCTGTGCTCCGCAAAAAAGAGAGGCCGCGATAGTGAGAGGCCCATGCACTGCGATGAAGAGTGGCCCCCGCTTGCCGCAACTGGAGAAAGCCCTCGCACAGAAACGAAGACCCAGCACAGCCAAAAATAAATAAATTGATTAATTTAAAAAAAAAAAAGAAACTTAATGGAAGATCTCCCAGGGAAGATGCTGGGATGCAGGCAGTGAGAGAGCTTGGGTAGGCAAAAGCACCACATTTCAGAGGGCTTTTTAAAGACTCTAGCCCTGAAAGAGACGATTTGGCCCAAACCACTTTCCTTTTGCTAAATTAAAACCTCCTAGAAAGCCACAAGGAAAACCTCCTAGGGCAGGCCCTCCCCAAGCAGGCGGTTTACGGGGTGGAGTGTGGGGGACCTCAGCTATAGTTGCTCCTCCACCCCCAAGAAAGAGCCACAGGGCAGGGCACTCTCAAGAAAGCTCCCCTAGAGCTGGAGAAACACTGCCTTGGGGTTCAACCCAAACTCCAGTCCCACAAGATGCCGGGCAGGAAGTCTCTCTAGACAGATGGGCAGGGCTGGGGATGGTAGGGGATGAGGGGAGGGGCTCAGCTGTGTGCTAAGGCCCAGAATCTTGGGTCTGCCAACAGAGGGAGCCAAGAGCAGAGGAAGATTGACCCAGAAATAGCAAAACCAGGACTCTTCAACGGGGGTGACGGTGGGAGAATGGGAGTGGGCTATTTTGCAGCATTAATTTTGCAGTCCCACTAACACCTTTGATGTGCCCTCTCAGTGCCCCTCTACCTGCCAAAGCCCTCTTCATGTCTCGGCGTGAGGAGCTCAAATGTCCCTGGGAGCTGGGGGTTTGTGGGGAGGGGAGGGAAGAAGCTGAGTGGGGGAGCTGTTCTGAAGGGGAGGAGGGAGGCAGTGGAGAGCAAGGCAGGCTGGTGAAGCCCTCCCCCCAGCAGGCACTTCAATAATCTGATTTCCATAAAGAGAACTTTCCCGGCCATAAAGATTTTATTGAAACTCCCAGCAGCCTGATAAAAGCATAATTCCACTGACCACAATCTACCTAGGAATAGCTCCAGGATATTAGGCTGAAACTCAGCAAAGCTATCCCTTCTGGAAGGCTGCTCTGCTCCCCTTCCCCCTTTCCCCTTTTCTCCTATGGGAGGGAGGGGCCTCCATTTGGCTCAACTGTGGACTATCCACACTCCATGGGGAAAAATCCACTCATCCAGCCCTGAAAATAAGCCCAGCTCTACAGGTCTGGGACAGAGAGAAAGGATGCCCTGGGTCAGGCAGTACAGGAGTCCGCTGACATTCTTGCTGGAGCTCCACGCCTACCATGACCTGGTCCAGAGCTGCTGCTCCCGCAGGGTACGTACGTAAGGGTCTGAAAGAGGGGCTTTCAGCTCTGAGCCCCTGACTGGGACCCAGTCTAGAATTGGAGTCTCCTGAGAGATGGTTGGAGACAACATAAAAGAAAGACTCCAGACTCTAGTGGCCAACAGTCCGGGATCTGAATCATTGCTCTGCTGCTTACTGGCTATGTGACCTTAGGCGAGTCACTTGTCTTCTCTGAGTTTCAGCTTCCTACCTGCAAAATGAGGAAAAGAATACTTACTTATTCAAAGTGTTAAGGATAAGTGAGAGAATATGAGATGCCTAGTGTGATGCCTGGGATGAAGTAGGCTGTCAATACCCGCTACTCATCACCACCCTATTCCCCTCACCCCACGTGACCACTCCCTTCTCCTCATCTCCACAGTTGGGCATAGTTCCCCTCAGCCATAGCTGGTCCTCCACCTCCAAGAAAGAGCCACAGGGCAGGGTACTCCTAAGGGAGCCCCCGTGGAGCTGAAGCAACACTGCCTCAGGGTCAGACCCCAACCCCAACCCCACGAGGTACAGAGCGGGAAGTTGAGGTAGACAGATGGGCAGGGCAGGGGATGATGGGGGTGAGGGGAGAGGCTCAGCTGTGTGCTTCCTTGTAGGAGACAATAGGTACCAAGAAAACAGCCCATGGAAGGTTCCCTGATTCTATGGGTTAAAGTACTGATTTCTGACTAAACTAACCCCCTCTGTGACTTTGGGCAAGTCCTTTTCCCTCTCTGAGCCTCAGTCTCCCACCTGTCAAATGAGAGTGGGCAGTTAGATGAAGTGGTCTAAGTAACTTCCTGGTTCTGATTTTGTATGACTAAAACACTGCCTGAAATTCTGATTAGTCAGGACTATCCATTCATTTATTTATTCAACAAATATTTACTAAGCACCTTATATGTACCAGGCATTGTTTTAAATGCTGGGAATAAAGCATTTGGAAAAACAGAAAAAACTGCTGCTTCATAGAGCTCAATGAAATCAATCAATAAAAGAAAGGGCCAGAGCTGCCCTGCCCTGCCCTGCTGCAGAGCATGCACAGATGACCTCATTGATGGATGAGCCTGGAGAGATCCAGGTCCTGAGGAGGACAGAGTCAGTTTACTCAGGTAACACCCAGGGTGATTCTGTGGCCTCTTCTTTACATCTCTTCTCGTTGGTTAGGTCAGGAGTGGGAAGAATGACAGCTCTGCCCATCAGGGAGTCCCCCTGAGAGTGGGGATCAGAGGGATTTCCATGCTTCCCAGAGTGGGGTGTGACCAACACCCCTTGGTTCATACTATACCTGACAGTTGCCTCTGTGGGCTGCCCACAGAGGGTCCCATGTAAAAGTGGCTACTTGCAAATGAGCCTTAATGGTTAGCAAGAGAAGGTGGAATGTGATACCCAATAGTGTAGAGACAGGAGGCAGACATACTGGGTCTGGACAGAAGACAAGACAGCAAGGGAAAGAATTCAACATTGAGCCCAAAGAAAGGGTTAATTAGAGTCAATCCAGGAGCAGTTAGTATTCTGTTGGAGGTACCAGCAGGGGTAGGGAGACTCTGGGAAGGCTCCCAGAGGTGGCTTGGAAAGACAAGTGGAAGAATGAAGGTGGTCCATGTCTGTAGTACAAAGAGGCCAACCTGGTCTTTGGTCCAGCTCTGTCACTGATTTGCTGAGTACCAATTTTCTAGTCTAGGTAATTAAAGATTTGGACAAAATGATGTCTTAGGAAAGTCTCAGCAGGAGATGTGCTGTAGGTTGAGAGTGTCTAAAACTAGACTGGAACCTCCATGAGGGTTGGTATCCCAGTACATAGCACAGACCCTGGCACAAAGCATGTCCTCAACTAATGTTTGTTGAGTGGTTTGTCAGGGCTGTGGGGAGATGCCTGAGATGGCAAGCTCTCTCTAGAGTCTCCTAGTTTCAGCTTCTACCACTCCTCCTAGGGAGTATGTTTATTGTTTTTGCTTGATTAGCCCTTATTACCCAACTTCTTTTTAAAACTTTTTAATTATTTTTTATTGAAATAAAGTTGATTTACAATGTTTCAGGTATACAGGAAAGTGATTCAGTTATATATATATATATATATTTTTTTCTTTCTCAGATTCTTTTCCATTATAGTTACTATAAGATATTGAATATAGTTCCCTGTTCCCTGTGCTATACAGTAAATTATCCAGCTTCGGGTAAGATAATCTATATATTCCTTAAGGAACTACCTCACTCCCATTCTCAGTCTCTGTGGTTCAGTTAGAGGCTGACTCCACTCTTGGCTCAAGGGATGAGCACGTGATTCAGACCTGGCTCCATCTCCCTTGGCATAGCAATTAGTTTACAGATGGGCACAATTAATTTAGAAACTTAGTTCTGGGACTTTTGAAAGAATTGTTAGGAAGACATCATTTCTCTTTATACTGAATTTGGAGTTTGAGGATGTTAACTTGGACCTGTTGGCCACCACCTTGTAACCACAAGAGAGAAGAACTGAGAGAACAAGAGCACAAGACTGAGTCTTAATGATTGCATGAGGCTCCAGATCCAGCTGTGCCTGAAGCTAGACTTACCCATGACCTTATCAACTCTGTGAGCTGATTAATATCCTTCCTTTAAAAACCTGATGCCTATGTCAGTTGGATTTGAGTTACATGCAACATGAAGAATGCTGTGAATAATATACTTCCTCCTCACCTTCCGTATGGTCCAGTCACTCAGGGTCACTTGCCAGCCTTAAATAAGTCATGAACTTTCATATCTCCATCTTTTGCGCATGCTGTTGCTTCGTTCATAGATGTCTGTCTATACAGAGTCATTCAGAGGAGGACATCAGGAATGGTGGGGTAAGGGCCTCCAAAAATCTGCTACTCCTTAAAAGCAGTAAGAACTCCAGAACAAATGGTTAAAATCAACTTTTCCAGAACCTTGGAAAGTAACCAAAAGTTTGCAATGATATCAGGAGCATTATTTGAAAAAAAAAAATAACTGCTGATCCTTGGTAAGAACAGTGAGATTTGTGAGATTTGGACTTGTCCTATTCCCATCTCTTTCTCCCAAGCTCCATAGTAGCCAGGAAAACCAGCAGCCTAGCAACACCCAGAGGGAGCATACCAGGTTTGAAGAGCCTCAAAAAGCCCAATTCCTAGAGAATTGTCACTACTTGACCTGTCTAGCACCTCCTTGGAAAAGTATCATTCACAGAGGTTTTATTTTACCTGGCTCAGAGTTCACTCAGTGGGAAAGATCCTACCCCTAGAGCATTTATTGAAAACAACCAGTAACAATTGTTTAATACCACAGCAGCAGTACCAATTGGGGGAAAGAAGAGACTATCTGGTCAAAAAACTTAAAAAGAAGATCTGGGGAATGAGAAGTTCATAGGGGGCTTTGAAATGCTCTGACATGTCATATTCCTGAAAATCTAGGAGGCCACTTGAATTTGCAGGGCTGTGTGCATGCACCAAATACACCTGAAAAGGCCCTACTTTTTCGCATCTGGCTGACATTGGGGCTTGGTAGAGGTAGAAAGTGATGGCAAAGGCAGAGTTGTAAACTGCTAGAGCATTGAAGGAGTAACCCAACACACACACGCACATGCACACACACACAAACATACACACACAGCCTCTCATCAAAGGGTTGATGATCACTCATTCAAAGTATTTAAGGAAATTTCTGTTCAGTCATTAGTGACCACTAAGCTAACCAAGCATTCACTTCAGGAGCCACATATGACAGAAAATGTACTTTACAGAATTAGTTAGGAAAAGTCACTAAATATGCAAACAACAACAACTAAAACAAGCAGTAACAAAACCAAACCCTGAGGAGGGGGGAGAAACTGATTTCCAGAGTTGCCACATTATAGTATTGAAATGTCAAGTTTTCTACAAAAAAATATGATACATACAAAGAAAAAATGTATTGCCCATACACAGGAAAAGTAGCGAAAAGAAACTGTCCCTGAAGAACAGAGGTTGGACTTACCAGGCAAAGACTTTAAATCAGCTATTACAAAATATGTTCCTCAAAAATCAGTTAATGTAGGGACTTCCTTGGGGGTCCAGTGGTTAAGAATCTGCCTTCCAATGCAGGGGACACGGGTTCGATCCCTGGTCGGGGAACTAAGATCCCACATGCCACAGGGCAACTAAGCATGTGTGTTCTAGACCCTGCGTGCCACAACTAGAGAGCCCACACACCACAATGAAAGATCCCACATGCCACAACTAAGATCTCATGTCACAACTAAGACCTGACACAGCCAAATTAATAAACAAATATTTTTTAAAAAATCAGTTAATGTAATCTATCCCAGCAACAGGCTAAAGAAGAAAAATTATATGATCATATCAACAGATGCAGAAAAAGCACTTGATCAATTAATGATAAAAACTCTCTTGATAAAGAACATCTACAAAAAACTTACTGCTAACATCATAATTAATGGTGAGAAACTAGATGCTTTGCCCCTAACATCAGGAACAGGAAAGGATGTCTGCTCTCACCACTCCCATTCAACATTGTACTGGAAGACTTAGCTAATGCAATAAGACCAAAAAAAGTATACATATTGGCAAGGAAGAAATAAAAACGTCTTTGTTCACAGGTGATATAATTGTCCACATAGAAAATCCTAAAGAATCAACAAAAACTCCTGGAACTAATAAGCAATTATAACAAGGTTGCAGAATATAAGGTTAATATAGGAGTATATTTTTTAAAAACTGGAGGAAATCATGCCTAAAGAATTAAAAGGCATCCAAATTGGAAAGGAAGAAGTCAAATTATTTCTGTTTGTAGATGACATGATCTTATATGTAGAAAACCCTAAAGATTCCACAAAAAGTTCTTAGAACTAATAAATAAGTTCAGCAAAGTTGTAGGATACAAAATCAACAACAACAAAAAATCAATTGTGTGTCTATACATTAACAACAAACAATCCAAAAAGGAAATTAAGGGAACAATTCCATTAACAATAGCATCTAAAAGGATAAAATACTTGGGAATAAACTTAAGCAAGGAGGCAAAAGTCTCATACACTGAAAACTACAAAATGTTGCTGAAATAAATGAAAGAAGACATGTAAAGTGAAAGATATCCTATGTTCATGGATTGAAAGACTTAATATTGTTAAGATAACAATATTTACCCTAAGAGATCTAAAGATTCAATGCAATCTCTGTCAAAATCCTAACAGTGTTTTTTTGTTTGTTTGTTTTGTTTTGTTTTTTTCAGAAATAGGAAAAGCATCTTAAAGTTCATTGCAAGTTCAGGGAGCTCAAATAGCCAAAATACTCTTGAAAAAGAAGAACAAATTCAGAGTACTTACACTTCCTGATTTCAGACCTTACTACAAAGCTATAGTAACCAAAACAATGGAATACTGGCATAAGGACAGACATATAGACTAATGGAATAGAATAGAGAGCCCAGAAATAAACCCTAGTGTATATGGCCAAATGATTTTTGACAAAGATGCTAAAGCCATTCAGTGGGGAAAAGACAGTCTTTTCAAGAAATGGTGCCAGGAAAACTGGATATCCATGTGTGAAAGAATGAAATTGGACCCTTACCTAACACCATATACAAAAATTAACTCAAAATTGATCAAAGACCGAAACATAAGAGCTAAAACTCTAAAACTCTTAGAAGAAAACATGGGAAGAAATCTTGATGGCATTGGATTGACACCAAAAGCACAGGCAACAAAGGAAAAATAGACAAATTGGACTTCAAAATTAAAGACTTTTGTACATCAAAGGATACTATCAACAGAATGAAAAGACAACCTATAGAATAGGAAAAATATTTGCAAATCACATAGCTGATAAGAGATTAATATCCAGAGTATATAAAGAACTCCTAAAACCCAACAACAACAACAAAAACAAACAACCCAATTCAAAAATGGACAAAGGAATTGACATTTCTGCAAAGAAGATATACAAATGGTCAATAAGCACATGAAAAGATGTTCAATATCATTAATCATTAGGGAAATGCAAATCAAAACCACAAAGAGACATTACTTCACAACTATTAGGATGGCTATTTTTTTAAACCAAAACCAAAAAATCACAAAATAGAAAATAATAAGTATTGTCCAAGATGAGGAGAAATCAGAACTCTTGTGCACTGCTGGTGGGAATGTAAAATGGTGCAGCTGTTGTGGAAAGCAGTAAGAGAAAAAAATAAAAATAGAATTACTATATGATCCAGCAATTCCACTTATGGGTATATACCAAAAATAATTGAAAGCTGGGACTTGAACAGATATTCGTACACCTATGTTCATAGCAGCATTATTCACAATAGTCAAATGATGGAAACAACCCAAATATCCATCAATGGATGAAGGGATGAACAAAATGTATGTACAATGGAATATTATTCAGCCTTAGAAAGGAAGGAAATTCTGACAATACTGTAGCATGGATAAACCTTGAAGACATTATGCTAAATGAAATAAGCCAGACAGAAAAAGATAAATATTGTATGATTCAACTTATGTGAGATACCTAGAGTAATCAAATTCATAGAGACAGAAAGTAGAATGGTGTTTACCAGGAGCTGAAGAGAGGGAGGAATGGAGAGTTATTGTTTTCTGGAGATAAATGGTAGTGATGGCTGCACAACAATGTGAGTGTACTTAATGACAATAATATGTACACTTAAAATGGTTATAATGGTAAGTTTTATGTTATGTATATTTTACCACAATAAAACCCAATTTTAATAAAGATATGTACAATAAATTTATACTTGCTACCACAAAAGATGGGTAAAATGGTGATTTTTATGTTATGCATATTTTAACACATACACACGCACACACACACACACACACACACACACACACACACACACAAGAACCAAATAGAAATTCTCAAATTGAAAAGTACAGTAACTGAAATGAAAAATTCACTAGAGGGGGTCAACAGCTGATTTGAGCTGACAGAAGAAAGAATCAGCAAACTCGAAATTAAACTGAGATTTTCCAGTCTGAAGACTAAAAAGAAAAAAAAAACAATGAAGCAAAATGAACAGAGCCTCAGAGACACATGTGACATCATCAAGTGTATCAACACATGCATAATGGTAGTCCCTGAAGGAGAAGGGAGAAAGAAAGCAGAAGAGAAATAATAATCCAAAGTCCCAAATTTGGTTAAAAAAAATACAACACCCATCTACATATTCAAGAAGCTCAATGAACTTCAGATAAGATAAATGCAATGAAATCCACACATAGACATGTCATAGTCAATTGATAAAAGTCAAAGACAAAGAGAGAAACTTGAAAGCAGTAAGAGAAAAATCACATACAAGTGATCAGTAAGAAGACTGATAAGATTATGAGAAGCTAACTTCTCATCAGAAACCACAGAGGCTGAAAGACAGTGGAATGACTAATCAAACTGCTGAAAGAAAAAGATTGCCAAGCAAGAATTCTCTGTCCAGCAAAACTATCCTTGAAAATTAAGGAGAAATTAAGGCATTCCAAGATTTAAAAAACAAACAAACTGATATTCTATTGCTAGACCTACCTACTGATATTTCAGCACCAGACCTTCCCTACAAGAAATATTAAAGGGAATTCTTCAGACTGAAATGAAAGAACTCTATATGGTAACTTGAATCCACAGAAAGAAATCAAGAGTACTATTAAAGGTAACTACATAGGTATATAAATGACAATACGATTGCATTTTCATTTGTAATGCTTTTCTTCTGACTTAAAAGACAATGGTACAACAAAAACCCCCCACACATACAAACATAAAAATACATTAAATTAGAATATACTACTGAGGGATGGGGATGTGGAATGGAGTTATAAGTGTGAACAGAAAAATAAATTATGTAAAGTATTTTGAAAAGACAATGGCATAAGGTAACAATAAAATTGTGTTAATGGGCTTATAATGTATAAAATTGAAATTTTTATTACAATAACAGCACAAAGGAGGGAGGAGGGAATGAATATGTGGGAGCAAAGTTTGTATACTATTGATATTAAGTTAGCATTAATCCAGACTAGAATGCTTTAAATTAAGATCTTAATTGTAATCTCCAGGGTAACTACTAAAAAAAAAAAATCTCAAAAATGCATGGTAAAATACATGACAAGAGAATAAAAATGGTACACTAAAATATCTAACTAACACAAAACAAGGCAGTAATGGAGGAATAGAGGAACAAAAAAGACATAAAACGTATAGAGAACTAATAGCAAATGGCAGGTATGATTCCAATCATACCAGTAATTGCATTAAATGTAAATAAATTAAATGCCTCAATCAAAAGATAGAGATTGGCAAAACAGATTTTGCAAATCCATGATCAACTATATATTGTCTAAAAGAGACATATATTAGATTTAAAGTCACAAATTTGTTGAAAATAAAAGGATGGAAAAAGACATATCATGCAAACAGTAACCAAAAGATCGCTGAAGTAGCTATACTAATATCAACAAAATAGACTTTAAGACAAGTTGTTACTAAAAAAATAATGTCTTATAATGATAAAAGGGTCAATTCATCAGGAAGGTATAAAAAATATAAATGTATATGCACCTAATAAAACAGCTCCAAATTACATGAAGCAAACACCAACAGAATTGAGGGAAGAAATAAACAATTCAACAATAATTTTTGAAGACTTCAATACCCCACTTTCAATATTGGATAGAACAGCTAGGCAGAAGATCAACAAAAATGTACATGACTTGAACAACACTATTAACCAGCCTAATAGACAGTTATAGAACACTCCACTCAACAACAGCTATATACATACTCTTCTCAGGTGCACATGGAACATTCTCCACAGTAGATCATATATTAGATTGTAAAACAAGCCTCAGTAAGTTTAAGAGAATTGAAATAATACAAAGTATGCTCTCCACTCAAAATGAAAATAAATTAAAAATCAATAAAATGAGGAAATTTGGGGAATGCACAAATGTGTAGAAATTAACTCACTCCTAAATAATCAATGGGTCAAAGAAAGACTACAAGAGAAATAAGAAAATGTTTTGAGATGAATGAAAACAGAAACACAACATACCAAAATCTATGGGATGCACCTAAAGCAATACTTAGAGGAATATTTATAGCTGTAAGTGCCCATATTAGAAAAGAAGAAAGATTTCAAATACAATAATAACCTAATCTTTCACCTTAAAAAACTAGACAAAGAAGAGCTAACTATACCTCAAGCAGGAGAAGGTGGGAAATAATAAAGATTAGAGCAGAAATGAATCAAATAAAGAATAGAAAAACAATAGAGAGAATCAACAAAATTTAAAGGTGTTTCTTTGAAAGTATCAACAGAATTGACAAACTATTAACTAGGCTGAGGAGGAAAAAGAGAGAGAAGACTCAAATTACTAAAATGAGAAATGAAAGCAGGACATGACTACCATCCGTACAGAAATAAAAAGGGCTACATGAAGGAATATTATGAAAAACCGCATGCCAAAAAATTAAATAAACTAGATGAAAGGGACACATTTCTAGAGGGAAACCGCTGAAACTTATGTGAGAGAAATTAAAAATTTTTGAATAGACTATAACAAGTAAAGAGATTGAACTAGTAATTTTTTAAAATCCCATAGAGAAAAGCTCAGACTCAGATGGCTTTGCTAGTGAATTCTATCAAACATAAAGAGAACATAATACTAATTCTTCACAATCTCTTCCCAAAAAATGATTAATGGGGAACACTTCCCAACTCATTCTATGATGTCAGTATTACCTTGATTCCAAAACCAAAAACATCACAAGAAAACTACAGCCCAATGCATATAGACTCCAAAATACTCAACAAAATGCTAGCAACAAAATCCAACAACTTATAAAAAGATTTATATACCAATACAAAGTGAGATTTATCCCAGGAATTCAAGATTGCCTTAACATTCAAAAATGAGTCAATGTACACTATGTTAATAGAATAAAGGACAAATGAAATGCAATCATCTCATTGGACACAGAAATAGCTTTTTGACAAAATCCAACAAGCTTTCATGATAAAACACTAAACAAACTAGGAATAGAAGGAGACTTCCTCAATCTGATCAAGGACATCTACCAAAAACCCACAGCCAACATCATACTTCATGGTAAAAGACTAGATGCTTTGCCCTAAGATCAGGAACAAGAAAAGGATATCTGTTTTTACCACTTCTGTTAAACATTGTATTGGAGGTTCTAACCAGGGCAATTAGGCAAGAAATAAATATTCATAAAGGCATCCAGACTGAAAAGAGGTAAAATTATCTCTATTCACAGATGGTATGGCTTTTATAGAGAAAATCCCAAGGAATACACACACACACACACACACAACACTATTAGAACTAATAACCAAGTTCAGCAAGGTTAAAAGATACAAAATCAATATATAAAAATTCATTGTATTTCTACACACTAGCAATGCACTATCTGAAAAAGAAATTAAGAAAATAGTTCCATTTACAGGAGCATCAAAAAGAATAAAAAACACCTAGGAATATATTTAATGAGTGAAGTACAAGTCCTATACATTGAAAACTATAAAAGATTGCTCAAATAAATTGAAGAAGACCTAAATAAGTGGAAAGACATGACATGTTCATGTATCGGAAGGCTTAATATTAAGATGGCATTGAGCTCCAAATTGATCTATAGATTCAGTGCAATCCTTATAAAATAACCAGCTTTTGTTTTTAGAAATGGATAAGCAGATCCTAAAAGTCATGTGAAATTACAAGGAATCCAGAATAGTCAAAACAAACTTGAAAGGGAAGAACAAAATTGGAACACTCTTCTCGATTTTGAAACTCACTTCAAAGCTACGGTAATCAAGACAGTGTGATACTGACAGAAGGATAGACATTGAGATAAATGGAATAGAATTGTGAGTCCAGAAATAAACTCTTGCATGTACAAATAATTGATTTTCAACACGAGTGCCAGTGGGGACAAGAATAGTCTTTTCAACAAATAGCAGTGGGAAAACTGGATATCTGCTGGCAAAATAATAAAGTTGGACCCTTACCTCATACCATATTAAAAAATTAATTCAAAACATATTAGATGTAAGAGCTAAAAGTATAAAACTCTTAGAAGAAAACAGCGACTTTGGATTAGGTTCTTATGGTTTCTTAGACATGACACCAAAAACAAAAGTGAAAAAGAAAGAACAGACAAGCTGGACCTTATCAAAATTAAAAACTTTTGTGTTTCAAAGGACACCATCAAGAAAACAAAAAAGACAAATACATATCACCAGATGGGAGAAAATATTTGCCAACCATATATCTGATAAAGGATTTATACTCGGAATAAAGAACTCTTATATCTCAAAAATAAGAAGACAAACAATCCAATTAAAAACTTGGGAAATGATCTGAATAGATCATTTCTCAGGGAAGATATACCACTGGCCAAGAACACATGAAAAGATGCTCAACATCATTAGCCATCATAGAAATCAAAACCACAATGAGATACCAGTTCATACACACTGCAATTGCTATAATCAAAAAGACAACTAACAAAAAAAAAAAAAAAAAAAAAGACAACTAACAACAAGGGTTGGCAAGGATGTGGAGAAATTGGAACCATCATACACTGCTAGTAGAAATATAAAATGGTGTAACTGCTTTAGAAAACTATCTGGCAGTTCCTCAAAAAATTAAACATAGAATTACTATATGATCCAACAACGTCACTCATATATATGTGTGTGTGTGTGTGTATATATGTATATATATATATACCCAAGAAAAATGAAAACATACGTCCACACAGAAACTTGTACATGAAGCTTCATAACAGCATTATTCATAATAGCCAAAAAGTGGAAAAAACCCAAATGTCATCAATTGATGAATGGGTAAACAAAATGTGGTTTATCCATATGATGGAACATTACTCAGCTGTGAAAAGGAACAAAGTACAGTTTCACGCTACAGCATCGATGAAGTTTGAAAACATTATGCTAAGTGGAAGAGACCAGACACAAATGCCACGCATTCTATGATTCCATTTGTATGAGATTTCCAGAAAAGGCAAATCCATGGAGATAGGGAGTAAATTAGTGGTTGTCAGAGGCATGGGGTGGGGAAGATGGGAATTGGGTATAGGATTTCTTTTTGGGTTGATGAAAATGCTCTAAAATTAGATGATGGTGATAGTCACACAACTCTGTGAATTTCCTAAAAACCACTGAATTGTGCAGTCTAAATTGGTGAATTTTATGGTTTGTGAACTATATCTCAATAAGGGTCTTATTAGAAAAAAACTAGTCACTCAGGTTCATTCTTCTGTGAAACAGGCCTGAGTTTCACAGCAAGGATAAGGCAATTGGAGGGAGAATGGCAAGGCCTGAGCTGCTATTTACTGAGCACCTCTTCTTGGCAGGCACTGCACTGGGTACTTTGCATACCTCAACTTGTTTGAAACTAGGACTAATTCTGTGAGGAAGGAATTACCATCTCCGTTTTACAGCTGGCAAAACTGAGGCACTTGCAGGAAGTGGTGGAGGCAGGATTGAAACCCAGGTCTGTGCTCTATCCCCTCTTCCAGGGGCCTGGCTACAGGGGCTCCTGCCATGGATGAGCTTGTTCCTTTGATCCCTTTGTCCCCGGCCATGGAGTGGAGGAGATGGTGGGCACCAGCTGGCGCTTGGTCTCTGATGCCCTGTCCAACTGAGCTCTCCCTCTGGGGGCTGCGGGCTGGGCAGGGGTGTGCAGATGAACTCAGCTGTGGCTGGTGCAAACCAGTCTTGAGTTGGAGGCTCGCAGATTGGGTGTATTTTTATCACAGGTCACAGGGAATTTCCCAACCAGGGGATCAATAATCAGTTCATTATTCATGGGGGTGGACTCTGGGGCTGGTAGCTGGTGGCAGCTGTGCTTAAGGACTCCTGCAGACGTTTCCTCCTCGTGACAGTGCTTCCTCCCTCCCTTCCCTCACCCTAGCTGGGTGCTTTACAAAGCTTACCTCGCTTATACACATTATCTCAAGGGTTAGTAAGTAGGGTTGATTTAAGGCCTGGTTTACTAAGGTACGGAAGGGTCGGGAGACTTGCCCAAGGCCACACAGCCAATAAGTGTCAGGGCGGGGTTTCAAATTGAGGTGGGAGAGAGACATCATAGTGGATACCCCTCTAAGGAAGTGATTTCACTTTTCCAGACTCAGCTTCTCTCCCCCCTTCCCCCTGTTCCCCCCTCTCTAGCCCTCCCACTCACCTGAGCTCTCTGAGGACACTTTTCCAAGCAGTGTCAGCTGACTCTGTAAGGTGGGCAGTGATTCTTACTTGACAGATGAGGAAACTGAGGCCCAGGGATGGAGAAACCACAAAGCAGCCCATCAGTGGCAGGGCCCCGACCAGAACCAAGCTTCTCTCCCTTCTAGCTGAGCATTTTCCCCACAGCGCGCAGGCAGACAAACCAGTTTTCCAGACCAGCCTGGAAAGCGTGGGATGGAGGCCTTTAACCGCATCCCACCGGCAAGAGCATAGGGCTGGGTCCCTCAGAAGTCCAGGCCTCGGCAGCTTCCTAAATCAAGATGCCCTAAGGGCTCATTGTCGCCCCCACCACCAGCTACGCCCACCACCAGCTTGGGCCCAGCTAGGGTCTTGCACAGATTCAGAGGAGACCCTGGGGAGCATCAGTTCCCAGGTAGGCAGCAGGAGCAGCTCCAGACGCTGGCCCTTGGCCCCGAGTGTACTGTATTCCTGCCATCGTGGGCTTCCCCAGCAGCCACAGGCACCTTGCTCCTCCTCCCCCGCCTCCCTCTGTCCCCCCAGAGGCAGATCAAATGACCATTAAGCTTTGAGCAGATGCAGACAGTTGAAGGTGAGGGCCCAGGGCAGGAAGCATTTTGTTCTCTGCTAATTGGCCTCCTATGGTCACCAGAGAGGGTCTGGGGCCTAGAAGGGAAAAAGCCACATCAGTTCTCCATGGCTGCTCCTCTGTGGGCCGAAACCTAAGTGGTTCAGGCCTGGTGGGCAAGCAGATGTCTGGACAGCCCACACTACACAGCAGGGAAGGCAAGAAGGGGGGTTCGCATATGGTCTCAGCCCCTGTAGTCCAGCCTGCAGGGCCTCCCTGGGAGATGCGGGAAGGCCAGGGAGCCTGAAGGACAGGACACCTTTCAGGAGTTTGCTCTGAAACCCCGGGCTCTATTCATCCCCTCTCATGACTGCTGAGCCCCCTTCACCATTTCAGACTCATATGCCCTCATAAAGCATCGATTCCCCCACCTTCTCTCAGGGTACAGACGAAGGTGCTGAGGCTCAGAGAGGGGAAAGTCTGTATTATGCAAAGCAGTGTCAGAGCTGAGATAAATCTCTACCCCCATCTCCATCCCTCACCCTGCCTGTGCCCCATTACCTCAGCTTAGAGATGCAAACTCTCAGAAAGCAAGGATTCGCCTGTGTTTTCCCAGCCCCAGTGTCTGGTGCTTAATAAATGTTCTAGACTGATGACTCCCTGATCAGAGCAGCTCCTTAGAGACCAGTTGAGCTTTGGAGAACCCTGATGACTGGCTTGAGGTGGGCTGGCCCCTGGCTTCCAGGTTTGGACCTTGGCCTTGCAGCTGCCTGTATGCTCCCGGAGCAACCCTCCCGTACCCAAGGCCATCTAGTGCCCAGGTGTGCACTCGCTCTGCTGCTATAGCATCCAGGAGGCTGAAGCTCAGGCATATCTCACATCAAACAGACTCTGGTTCCCTGGTTTCCCCACCTCCGGTCTCAGACCTTGCCATGTCCCAAGCACCATCCAGGGAGGGCCCACCCAGGTCCGTCCAGGGAGAGACCAGGGACCAGAAAATTCTTCAGGCAGGTCTTAGTCACAAAGAGGGATTGGTTTTTGAAAGCCCTTTGGCCCTTGACCCCCAGACCACCACCTCACTTCTTTCTGGGTAGAGAGTGCTGTCAGTATCCTCAACCTCTGCCTCCCCACTGCCACCCAAAGGCGTCTCTTCCCAACCAGTGTCTCTCCTTCATATCCTCCTTGTAGGTTTGAGTCCTTCAGGAAACATATCTGGGTCCCACTGAGAATGACCAGATTTCTGCAAGACTTCATGTTGTGGCTTCTGCTGGGCCCAGAATCAAATCAGCACTCTTGTCAGTGCCCACTGCCTGTGTCATGCCTAAGCTTGCTGTGCCCTTCAGGCACTGTCTTGCTGAGTTTCGCTACCCTTGCCAGGGCCTCTTTGGCATCTATGTTAGTTTTCCCAGCCATTCTCTTCCCTTTGTACCCACCCCACCCTTGGGCCCAAGCCAACCTAGCCTCATACGGAGCTCTATGGATGTGGCAAGATAAATCCTTAAATGTGACAAGCACTTCGACGGCCCCCATCTCATTTGATCCTCACATCAACCTGTTGAGGTGGGGATCCACAGTCCCAGTTTACAGATAAAGAAACTGAGGCTCAGAGAAATACTCACTGGCACAAAAAGTAAAACCAGGTCTGTCTGATTCCAAAGACAGAATTTGAACAGTGGGAATGAGATGAATTGGGGCCCGGGGAAAAGCCTGGAGATGGGGCAGCAACAGCGTGGGCTTGGAGATAGCCTGTGTAAACCTCTGAGGAGGCTGGGGAATCACCACTGGCATTTATTAGGCACTTACTGTGTGCTAGGCATTGTCCTAAGTGCTTTATATGCATTGTCTCCTTGAATCCACACAAGAACTCTGTGATGTCCATAATACTATTGTTCCCATTTTACAGAAACTGGGGCACAGAGAGCTGAAGCAACTTACCTAAGGCCTCCCAGCAAATAAGTGACAGAGAAGGGCCAGGACCTGAACAGTTGCTCTTTCTACTTGGGTGGAGACAGGAATGGATGACTGATTGGCCCTGAGAAGTTCAGAGCCTAAGTGACTGACAGAAGGCTGGGTTGGTTGCAAACTGTGAAGCGCCGTGCAAATGTGCTCCAGTTGGGGTCAGAGGCCAAAGAGCCACGAACGTGAGTTTTGTTGGCAAAGGTGGAAGGGAATAGGAGCAGCTCAGGTCAAGGCTCCTCCCAGCAGTAGGGTAGCTGTGAGAGGAGGGTTAGACAGGCAGCCCTGCAAAATGGGGCCATTTGGCCAACCCAGGCACTGAAAGCTGGCTGATTCAAGGGTCCTGATCTGAATGACTTTGAGAAACCACGAGTTGGGGGTGTGAGCCAGCAGCCAGCAGCAGCCAAGGCAGTTTGAAAGAAGTGAGGGGCCAGGGCTCTTGCTGGGTAGGGAGTCAAGGACCCACTGGCCCATGGAGGTTGGAGAGGTGGCCCGGGTGAGTGTGCAGATGCCTGTCAGTGAATGTTATTTGAATTATCAGCTGGAGCTCACAGCCTTGTTCCAGGGAACAGCACACAGATGCCAATGCCTCTGAATCCAGGCTCACTGGGGGAGACCACAGGGGCAGATAGGAGAACTGGGGAGCTGGTCTTGAAGGGTGGCAGGACTTTGGCAGGCTGAGATATGGGGAGGCATGAAGGCCTGGCGCGGCCGCCGCATCTGTGAACACCTATGGAGCGGCACCCACGCGCCCAGCCTGCCCCTCCCTCCTTTGTTATACCCAAACTCCTCCTTTATCACAGCATTGGATTTGAGTTGCTCACCCATCTGCCTCCCTCACCCATTGGACTAAGAGCCACACAAGGACAGGACCTGTCTTCATAGCCACAGTGTATGAGGGCCGGCTCCGTGCTGGCCACTTTACATACCTTGCTTCTCTCCATGGTCTGACAGTTCCCCGCTGTATCTCACTGAAGTCTGTAGACTTGGAGGCCTAACTTGGTGTAGATCCCAGTGCGTTCAGCGTGGATGCCAGCGGTAGGAACGCATGAGAAATGAGCGTAGGCTTTGGTGACTAACCTTGGTCACTGGGGTGAGGCCCTGTGGTGGTTTTCAGGGGTGGGGTGTGGAGGATTGTGTGTGCATCTGCTAGTGCCAGTGGCAGCTGACTCAGGTCCCTGGGGGCCTGTGCGGACGGAACGACGGACGGGGCCTGGCACCGAGTCTTCCTGGTTTCCCAAGGACTGGGGGGCGACCGTGTGAGTTCTGCTCTGCTCCTCTCCCCTGGGATCCCCGGGGTGAAGCCCGGCACATCACCCCCACCCTACATCATCCCAGCTACTCTTCCTTCCTTAGCCCCAAATGAAATCTCATCAGCATATTAATAGGACATTATGGTTTCTAATGAGAATCCAGAAAACATTTATGGAGCATATTAAAGGCAGCTCCACCCCATTAAACAGCCCTGAGCCTTCCTTGGGGATCCTCGGGTGGGGGAGGGGTGGAGTGGCTGGGAAGAGGGGAGCTGTTTTCCCTGCTGGCCCCACAAGAGGGAAAGCGGAGAGAGAGAGTTACAGGGAGAGGAGCTGGACCTAGACCACCAGGCCCCTGCTCTCCTTTTTTTTCTGGGTTCCAAGTTAGGAGTTGCACCTGCAGACAATGGCATTGCCGTCATCCTAGTCCCAGAAGGCTCCTCGGGGCAAAGAGGTCTGATGCCTGGTGCCAACAGGCCCACCACCCGAGCTGGGACTCTCATCTCTAAACAAGGACCCGAATGGGCATCTATTCTGTGCCAGGCACCACGTGGGGCACTTCCCCACACGGGATCAAACTGAATCCATAAAACAACTGTGCAAAGCAGATGCCTGCCTTCAGTTGGCTTTAGACATGAGGCTCAGAGAAGGGAAGCAACTTGCCCAAGGTCACACAGCAACTCTGGGATTCTAATCTCAGTCTGTCTGGTTCTAAAGCCCACGTTCCTTCCTTTACGCCACGAAGCTTAATGAGAACCACCTTGGTATAAGTGACCGCACTATGTCCTGGGCTTCACCTCCCAACCTCCTACTTCTTCCTCAGAGGCTGGGTGGCATCATGGAAAACATGAGATGATGGGGATAGAAAGATCTGGATCTCAATTCCAGCTCTGCTGTGACCTAGCTGTGTGACCTTGGAAAATCTCGCTTAACCTCTCTGAGTCTCTGTTTTCTCATCTGTCAAAAGAGGCTGGAACTCCAGGGTCCTGGTGAAGACTCAATGAGAAGTACATACTTGAGAAACATTTACCATTAGCACTACACTTTATACCTCATTTTTTTTTTCATGCGTCAAATGGGGCTAATGTTGCCCACCCTAACTGCTTCTGTGGGCTGGGGGCGCGTGGCAGGACTAAGGGACGCAGTGCAAGCCACGGATTGCTACCCATATATAAGGGTTATTGCCAGCAGCCCTCTTTATCCTCAGCCAAGCTGGTGAAAGTGCCCAGTGTGCCACAGGCAGGACAAACAAGATACGTGGTGGAGCTGGCCCAGGCTAGGACCCTAGACTCAGGAAAGGAGGAAGAGGTAGGGTTTTGAGACATTCCTTAGAAGGCATCTCTCGGTGCCCCAATGTCCTTGGTTCTTGGCTCCCCAAGCATGGGAAGTGACAGGAGGGACCCCTGCCTTGTGATAGTATACCCCCTCGCCACTGCTCTTGCCTTGCGACACTGCTGCAGCCAGCCAGACCTCCTTGCTACCCCTCAGTCATGCCAGGCACGCTCCAACCCCAGGGTTTGGTGTTTGCTTTTCCCTTTGGCCCAGTCTCCTCAGGCTGGCTCCCTCAGTGCCTTTGGATTTCTGCTGAAATGGTCACCCTATTTAAATTTCCACACAGAGCTCTCCTACCCATCCCACCTCACCCCCAGCACTCCTGTCCCCCTTACCACTTTTTCTTCAGTGCACTTATCACCTTATAATATGCCCTATAATTTACTTATTTGTCTTATTCATTGTCTATCAGCTCTCCCTGGAATGTGAGCTCCATGAAAGCAGCAATCTTTGATTTGTTCCCTGCTGTGTCTCCAGTGCCTGGAACAGTGCTTCGTACTAAATAAATACTTATTAAGTGAATGAAATAGCCCCTGGAGACTCTTCCAGATCAGGCCTGAACTTGTATTCTCTCTGTCCAAGCTGGACATCTTTCTTTTCTGGAAGGAAAGTCTTGCTCTGGGTTTGGTTGTTCATTTATCCATTCATTTAACACGTGTGTGTGTGTGTATGTGTGTAAACACACATGCCAGGCACTGTTCTAGGTGCTGGGGTTGTAGCAGAAAACCAGCCAGACATGGTCTCTGCCCTTAATGAGCTTCGATTTGGGAGCGTGGGGAAGACAACAAACAAACTGAAGAACATAAAACAGTGTGATAGACTGGAGTGACCGTGTAGTCAGGGAAGGCTTCTGAGAAGAGTGACATTGGAGCTGATACCCTCATGATGAGATGAAGCCAGCCAGGCCATATTCCCAGGACAGAGCGTTTCAGGTGGAAGGGCCACAAGGGCAAAGAGTGAGGGGCCAGAGTGGCAAGCATGAGCGAGGTGTCTTAGACTTGATCTGCATCTCATGCGTCACCTTTTTGGAAGGCGTCTTGGAAAGCCAATGCAACGCCCCGCCTGGAGACACACGTGTGTGTCGGTTACCTACAGTCGTGTGCGAGTGTGTTTATGTATGTGTGGTGTGTGGTTGTGGATCTGGGGGGGTGGCATGTGTTCCTGGACAGATGGCAGGGATCAGTATGGGCAGCAGCTCCTGGAGAGAGAAAAGTATGGTGGAAAGAGGGCAAAACTTGGGTTGCAGAGGTCCTAGTCCCTTTGCCTCTCTAGGCAGGTGTCACCATCAATAAGATGGGAGCGGGTAGGGTGGGCCCCTCCTGTATGCCAACCTCTTCCTTTTGCCTCCCACTGTGAGGAAGTAGCATCTCCTCAGTCACAGCCAGAGTGGCAGAGGTGGCCACAGGTGGGGTGGCGTTTGACGGCTGGAAAGGATGATGGCTGGGTCCTATGCTGGCTTGTGTCTGGGTCCCCCAGCCCTTCCCTCCAAGTGCTCATTTCTTCCCTTGCTGGGGAGGCCCTTCTCCAGAGGCTGGCGCACAGATGCTGAGCTTCTCAGATTCCCTGCTGGGTCCCACTGAGCCAAATGCCTCAACCTCGCCGGGACTGCTCCTTTCCCCGCCGCCAGCGCCAGCGCCAGACCCTCTCCACCCCACGTCGCTCTCCCTGCTCTTCTCTGAACTGCCTCCAGCTTGGCTGCATCCCTGCGATAATGAGGTGTCTGCGACTGAATGCAGTGGGCTCGGCGGGGCAGGACAGCAGGCCAGAGGCCCAGGAGACAGGCTGCAGCAAGCGTAGAGACTGCCCCAGCTGGGCTTGGCATCCACCAGGTGCCCCCCACCCAGCACGCCAGCCCCAGTGTCACCCTAGGCCCCACTGCCCAGATACCAGGGCCAAAGGCTCAAGATGAAGCGAGGCCCAGTTGTGAAAAATCCAGCTCCACAATGCTGCTGCTGTTGATGATAGGAGGAATCTTGAGTTTCAAAGGGATGCCCCGCTCATAACCCCTCATATCTGGACAGCATGTCGGTGTTTACGAGGCACTTTCACTCATTCTGCAAACGTTTACTGAGCGCAAACTCAGTGCCAGGCCCCATGCTGGTCAGGGGGAGACGAGGAACAAGATGGGGAGCTCTCTGTCTAGTGGGGAGGCAGACACAGAAATGGGCCGTGAGGGTATGTGGGAGTCAGAACTTGGACGAAGGGTGCAATAAACCAGGGGATGGGGTGCCCAAGCCAGTCTGGGAGGGCAGTGAGGGTCGGGGGAGGTGGGGAGGTTTCACCAAAGAGGGAACCTTCGAGTCATCCCGAAGAAAGAGCAGGCTTGAGGCAGGCAAGGGGGGATGAGGGTGGGAAGGGGGTGTCCTGTGCATAGGGAACAGCCTGAGGAGCCCAGAGGACATCTTGCTTAATCCTCAAAACAACCCCAGAAGGCAGGCATTCTAGTTTCCATTTTACAGATGGCAAAACAAAGGCCCAGAAGCGATAATAACGCTTTGCCTCTAGGGCAGTGTTAGTTTGGAAAAACTGTTTCTCATCCATCCTCTCACTTTTCTGCTCACACTAACGCTATGATGTAGAGACTTTATCTGCACCTCATAGATGGGGAAACAGGCTCAGAGAAAGAAAGTGGCTGGAGACACAAGCTCTCAGCTTTTCCCAAGTTTGCCTGAGTTTCCCTAGTTGGAGAAACAGCATTTGGAGAGGCAGGGGGATCTAAGGGAGGTGGTAACACAAAGTCGTACCCCTTGATCCTTTCTTCTACCCTATCCTATTCTCTACCCCGTACCAGCCTCTCCTCCCGAGGCTGATCTTCCCCGTGGCTGGAGCAGAGTTTAGGTGAGAAACCACTTGTCCAGACCCCACCCACCCATTCAAAGAGGACAGCTGGAGTATTGGTATTTTCGTGAATTATTCAGGAGGTGTGGCTGGCAGGATGGGGGCTGGGAGGAGGGTGGGAGCAGGTGCTTCCATATGCCAAGCATGGCAGCTGCACAGGAAGTGATCCCGAAGGCTGGACCCTCATCAGCTGCTTGGCCTCGCTCTCTCTCCACTCCGAGAGAATTCACAAGCCTGTGGTGCAGTGGGGAGAGGATGCTGGGTAGGGGTAGGTAGAAGGAGGGAACAGCCTGAGGGTGATGGGTAACATAGGTCCCAGATCCTGAGGGCTTCTAGTGTGCTACACCTTAGCTCCTTTACTCGTCACCAAACTCTGTGCTATTGTTGTTATAGATGAGGAAAGAGAGTGGGGAAGTAGCTTGCCTAGAGTCTGTAATGGGCTGAATGTTTGTATCCCCCCAGAATTCACAGCCCTAACCCCTAACGTGATGGTATTAGGAGGAGAGGCCTTTGGAGGTTAATTAGGTTTAGATGAGGTCATGAGGGTGGGGTCTTCACGATGGCGTCAGTGCCCTTATAAAAAGAGACCTGAGACCTTGTTCTCTCCTCACTCTTGCTCACTCAACACCCGTGCCCCCCCCATGTGAGGACATAGCAAGAAGATGGCCATTTATAAGCCAGGAAGCGAGCTCTCACCAGACACCAAATCTGCTGGTGCTTTGATCTTCGATTTCCCAGCCTCCATAACTGGGAAAAATAGTGTTTGTTGTTTAAGCCATCTAGTTTACGGTATTTTTTTTTTTTTTTTTTACAGCAGCCCGAACTAAGACAGGCCACACGGCAAATAAATGGCAATTCCAGAATCCAAGCTCAGGTTTGTGCACTCCAGACCACAAACACCGTTTCCACTGTTATACCCCTTGACCTGGGACTCGGGTGTCTGGGATTTGGGTCCCCAGGAGGACAACCTGCTCCTCGGGCACTCCCTTCTCAGTGACCCCCAGGCGGCTCAGGGCCCCACCAAGGTCTGAGATCCAACCCTCCCTTCATTAAAATAACTCCTGGGGGGCTGGTTATGGGCTTCCAGAAGCACAGTTACCAGGTGTGGAATTACAGGTGAGTGGGAAAGAGAGTCTGGAGTCCCGGGCATGGGGAGGTCGTCAACCTCTTCCGCAGAGGCCTTCGAGTGTGGAGGGGTTTTTTAAGGTACTGTTAAAAATGCAGCCGCTGGAGTTAGGGTCGTCGGATCTAGCAGCTAAAAAAACAGGATGCCCAGTTAAGTTTGAGTTTCAGACAAACAGCAAACACTTTTTAGCAGAAGTGTGTCATTTTTAGTATCAGTATGCACTAAAAAAGTATTTGTTGTTTATCTGAAATTCAAATTAAACTCAAAAAAACAGGATGCCCAGTTAAGTTTGAGTTTCAGACAAACAAAAAACACTTTTTAGCAGAAGTGTGTCATTTTTAGTATCAGTACGCACTAAAAAAAAAGTATTCGTTGTTTATCTGAAATTCAAATTAAACTCAAGGGTTCTGTATTTTCTCAGGCAAACCTACCTGGAGCCAAACCGCCTGGGCTTCAATACCAGGCAGGCTACTACCTAGCTGTGTGGCCCTTGGGCAAGTGAGTAACCTCTCTGTGCCTCAATTTCCTCACCTGGAAAGGATGGCTGAGAAGTTTAAATGAAGTGATAAGATGAAAAGCATTTCGCAGCTGATTTTTTTTAAAATTTTTATTTATTTATTTATTTATTTTTGGCTGTGTTGGGTCTTCGTTTCTGTGCGAGGGCTTTCTCTAGTTGCGGCAAGCGGGGGCCACCCTTCATCGCAGTGCGCGGGCCTCTCACTATCGCGGCCTCTCTTGTTGCGGAGCACGGGCTCCAGACGCGCAGGCTCAGTAGTTTTGTGGCTCACGGGCTTAGTTGCTCCGTGGCATGTGGGATCTTCCCAGACCAGGGCTCGAACCCGTGTCCCCTGCACCGGCAGGCAGACTCTCAACCACTGCGCCACCAGGGAAGCCCCTCGCAGCTGATTTTATTTATTTTGTCCTTCTTTCTCTGTGGATTCCCTCCATGGATTCCCCCCGCCCCCAGATGCTCCTTTGGCTCCTTATTCTTCCTGGAGCGTGGCCCCCAGGCCACCCCCCCACTGGGTGGGGTTAGCCTGCTCCATAGCTCAGAGGAGGAGAAAGAGGGCTCACGTCTTTTATGCTCCTGCAATGTGCTTATCACTGCTCGGCATTCTCTTTAATTCATTGGGCCATCACAGCCCTACAAGATTCTCACTATTCTTTGTCTCCTTTCACAGATGGGAAAGTGGAGGTTTAGGATGGTGAATACACTTGCCCAGGGTCACCCAGCTAACCCTGGGCTCTGGGCCTATCTGACCCTTACCACCCTCCACTCTGCATTCCTCACCTTCTGCATCCCCCTCCCTCGGGCCCGGGTTCTAGCTTAATGAGGGGAAACCCCTGCTCAGGTTTGGGAGCATGTGTAGGAAACAGCAGCTTGAGAGAGGAGACCTGGGGTCCTCCAGGCTGACGGGCTCCCTGGGTGCAGCCGGAGCACAACCCATCTCTGGGTCTCCCTCCCCCTGCTTCCCTCCCCAGCCAGGACCACGCCGATGGCTCTATGCTGCAGCAAAATGCACTTCTCTCCGATATGCCCAGCTGCACGTCCACTATGCATGCTAATCAGCGTCCGGTGCTTGCTAGCAATTTGCTTCAGTTCTGGGGCTCATTCTGCGTTTATTTATTTTTTATATTTATACCTTGTGTGCAGAGATGACTGACTTGGAGTGGGAGCAGGGTCTGGGGAAAGGCCCAGCAGAAATGGAAGAAGTAAAGAAGCCAAAAGCTAGAAGCCAGGAGGGAATTCAGGGGTCATCTTTGCCATCCCTCTGCCTCCTGACCGTACTGCACCTAAAGGAGAACAGAACTTAAAAGGATAACATGGAACCCTTCTAGAGTATTCCTGGTAGGCCTGGGAGGTGGGCCCAGCAAGGATTTGCAAGCCCATGTTAAAGAGGAGAAAATCAAGGCTCTGGGGGTCATGTGATACATTGATTCTTCCAACCCAGATCTTTTGACTATAGACAAAAAAGATTAAATAAATAAACATTAAATGAATAAAGAGGCTTCATTTTGTCTCCCCACCTCATGTATTGAGGAGAAACTTGGGTCCAGAGAGGGGAAGGAACCTAGCCAAGGTCACACAATGAATTTGAAGTGGAACCAGGACCACCATGTGAGCCTGCTGCCTGCCAGTCCTGACCTCTCCTGATTGCATCCCGTAGGAAGCTGGCTAGGAATGAGAAACTTTCTCCTCATCTGCCACATCTACCAAAGGAAGATGCCACCAGCTTCCTGAAAGCTCTTCCCATAGAGTTCTCCACAATTCTTGGCAATTGACTACTTACATCTCCCCGAGTTTTTTCTAACTGAACTTACCCCTTTCCCTCTGCTTCTCACTTTAAAGGAGATGGCCCCTCCAGCTCTGCTGTCACCCCAAGGCTTGACACATAGTAAGTGCTCAGTAAACATGTGTCCCGTGAAGATATAAACAAATAGGGCAACTTGGCAACATCCTGTAAGGGTGAAGTTGAGCACACACCCTCAGACCCAGCAAGACCCCGGTGACATGCTCACACACGGGTCCACCAGGAGACACACACAAGGATGTTCGTAGCAGCGCCCTTCATTTGAATAAAATGTGCAAAACTATCTAAGTGTTCATCATCAGGAATACAGATAAGTTAAGTTGTGGTGTACTTATACAATGGAATACCATATAGCAGTGAAAATGAATGAACTTCGGCAACATTGTTAACACAGACACATGGAGTGACAAAGCACCTGGCTAAGTTTACACAGAATACCATTAGTGCAAAGCTTTCAACACATTGAAATCAGGAGAGTGACTACCTTGGGGAGGGTTAAGAAGGAGAGTAGGATCAGAGAGGGTACACAGAGAGCTCCAATTATATCTGTGCTATTTTATTTCTGAAGCTGAATGATGGGTAATGGGGGTTGTTGTGTTATTCTTGAGACCTTTTTGTATATCTGAAATAGTTCATTATAAAAACAAACAAATGGCAGAAGAAATAGATGGATAAATGAAAGAAAGAAAGAATGAATGAATGCTGCTTCCCCTCAGCCAGAGGTCTGATTCTTCTGACTTTCCTTTGCTTTTTGTGTGTCTCCCTCTCTGTGAGCTTTGGAATCCAGCTAACCTGGGCTGGAATCCTGGCTCTGCCCCTTGCTGCCTTGTAACCTGGGGATCCGATTACTTTCCTGGCTTACCCTCCTCAGGAAGCTATTTGTGAGCATTCACTAAGATGATAGGATGTCTTGGAACTTATCTAGTCCAATCCCCCCATTTCACAGATGGCAAAAGGGAGGCCCAAATGGGAACCTCAGCCCCTACCATGGGAGCTGAGAAGATAATTGTTCCTCACCCTGCCAACGACCAGACAGGGCCAGGAAAAGAAGCAGCTCAGATGGTGATCAGGACTTCAAGACTGCAGCTCTGGTGAGGGAGGGAGAGGCAGTGCAATGCTGAGGTCGGTCCAAGGAATGGGGGTTCAGCCTCACCTGGAGGATCAGGCCCTCTGTTAGGTGGGGATCTGCCCCTATCAGGGGCCCCTGGCTCAGAGCTCTAGGACTTATGCCAAGAGTGGCCTGCCCAGAGATACGGAGTAGAACTCAGATCTGTGTATGGGGATGAGAAAGGGTAGAGGTGGGGATTTGTTTCATGAGGACAAATTTAGATCCCACCAGAATTCCTGACAATCAGAAGCCGAAAGAGAAAGGACAGGCTGCCTTGAGAAAGAAGGGAGGAAACTGCCTGGACCCTCTCACCCCGGGATTCAGGGATACTATGATTGCTAGAGTTGGCTGAAATGTCTAAAGTGGGCAGAATTAAAGCTTAAAGTGGGCAGAATTCAGAAGGCAATTATCTGGATAAAAATGAAACAAGGAATCAAAGTACACCCCAGAATAAGGAGGGAAAGAAGGCATCTATGGGACACTGTGGCACCCTGCCAGATGCTGACACAGTTAGTTCCCCCTGCCAGCCAACGTGCTCTACTAGGGATATTACTATCTCCACTTTCCAGACGAGGAAACTGAGGCCCAGAGAGGCCCAGGGAAGCAAAGATCTAAATCCAAAGCCTGGGCTCTTCGCACCTTACCGTGACTTCGTGGCTCCTTGGCCCTCTCTGCCTGGTCCTGGGGGGCTATGGTGGAACAACGGCGGTCTGTCCAATCAGTTGCTACCAAGAGAGGGGGCCAGAGAGGCCGCCGCGGAGGCCCTGCAGCCCAGCTGGCCACTGGCCTCTGTTGTTCTTGGGCCCCAGCCGGGCGCTCCTGGGGCGGGTGGTGGGGCCCTGGATCTGGCGTCTGCTGCAAACCTAGGTCTCCTGCGGAGAACCCCTTCAAGGGCAGCCCTTGTCCCTGCTCTAATTATACAAACAATTTTGCTCGGCTTCTCCAAATAAACAGTGTGCGGTTTGCCGGCCGTGGCATGCTGGGAAATCTGAAATGAGAAGCGGCCACTAATGGGCTCCTTAGCTGCAGGGCTAAACGGATTGCTTAAAAGGCTGGGCCTGACCAGCCTCTGCTACCTTCCTGAGCAGGCCCTTCCACACCATACTGTGCACCGCACACGACCCGGCTCTGGGCCCACATCCCCCCCCCACCACGCCCACCCGCCTGCGGCCCTCATGTGACAGAATGATTAGCTGGGTTGCACAAGAGTCACATTTCTGAGCCCTATGGATGGGGAGGGCTCCTGCAGACGGGGTTTCAAGGGAGGGGGTGTGTACATACAGATAGGCAAGTGTGTGTAAGCATAGGGCTGTGTGTGTGCACAGGGAGTGTGCGTGTGTGCAGGGAGAGGTGTGCGTGTGTCTACAAGCAGGGGTGTTTCTCAGGGCTTGGCGGGGTTCCTGGGGGCTGAGTGCTGCTGGCTTGAGGGACATAACTTCACAGTGGGGCAAAAGCACACAGTGTAGATACTGGAGGGCGGGGAACAAAACATGGGGTCGTGAGCTGGTGAATATAAAAGCCTAGGCCTAAGATCCCCTCCCCCAGCTCTGTATGGGTTACTAGGCACTTTCACATCCATGGATCCTCCCAACAAGCCTGTGAGGAAGGGTTCCAGCTTATCTGCCCGAGGTCACACAGCTCAGAATTGGAATGCAGATTCCTGACTCCCAGAGTTGTTTACCTGACATCATTTGCTCCCCTAAAAGGTTGTTTCTTGCTGTCAGAAGGACCCCTCCTCCAACGTCAGCTCTCTGAGGGAAGGGCCCATCTTGTTCATCCCTGCCTAGTGGAGTGTTTAAGTTCTGAAGCTGAACTGCCAAGTTTAAACCCATCTCTGTGACTTACTTGCTGTATAATCTTGGGCAAGTTATTTAACCTCTCTGGGCCTCATTCTTCTCATCTGTAAAATGGGGGTTTTGATTGGACCAACTTCATTGGGTCGTTGCGAGATTTAATGAACTCATGCACGTGAAACACCTAAAACAGCACCTAGCACCTGGTAAGCTGTCAGAGGTGTTTGGCTGCTATTCTTACTTTCCCTTATTCAGACTATCACAGTGCTTGGGCACTGTAGGTATGTAATATACAACTTGTGGGGTAAACGATAAACTCACATATGTGATGTTACTGATTGCAGCCAATGGCTTCCCTCACCAGGTGACACTTTGGCCATTTAACAGGGTCTTGCGCTGCTCAGTGTTTCCTGAACCCCTTGGAATGTCCATCCCCATCTGGGGTGTCTGTGTGTGTGTTGGGGGAGGGACAGGGGTTGGAGTGGGTTTGATGGTCCTTCTGGGCCTCTCAAACTTGGCTGTCTGTGGCTCCCCAGGTGTCGGCTCCTCCGAGTCCCCATTCATGGATCCCCCTCTTCAGCCCCGGCCAGCAGCATCCCCTCTCCTCAGCTCATGCCCCAGTATCCAAGCCCTGCACCCCCTGCCCCCCATCACAAGTCCCACCCCCCCATTCAGTCCCCACTATAATCATCAGAGAAATTCTCCCTTCAGGCTGAACTTTCCATCCTCTCCCCCTTGAAGGAGACTATTAGAGAGGTTTATTTAAATCCATTCAGATGGTTTTGAGTTACCAGAGGGAACTGAAGAGGGAGAAAATGGAAGGGGAGAGAGGCGACAGAGCAAGTGAGAGCCAGCTTGAGAGAGTGCACAGAAAAAAAAAAAAAAGGAAATAAGAGCGCCTTAGAGAGAATGAAAATTCCTTTTCCGCTTTTCTCCACGAACACTGGGAGACAGAAAATTGCCGATGACCTGGCCATACAAGTTTGTAACGCTCTTTGTGAGTGGAGAGGACTAAATGAGCTACAGAAACAAGCGGTAGTGTGGGGCCTTTGGGAGGCTGGCCTGGAGTCCTGGGTTTTGGCCAAACTCTGCCTCATTGTGTGACTTTGGATGAGTCTCTTCCCCACTCTGGGGTTGGGCTTCCGGACAGTGCAGGGCTGGGGAAGGGGGGACTTAGCTTAATGAGTGCCCATGAGGCAAATACTATTATGGTCTCCATTTTAAGGCTGAGGAAAGTGAGGAACAGAAAAATAGCATGCTCAGCTTCATGCAGCTGAAAAGATAGAGTCAGGATTTGAACCCGAGGCAGTCTGGCTCCAGGGACTGCACACTTAAGGACTATACCACCTCCCACTCTGCTAGAATGGTCTTTGAGGATCCTTCTAGGATCTACACCACCTTGGATCTGTCACTTCCCTGCTCTGGACCTCAGTCTACCCGTGTGTAATGTCTGCTTCATTACTCTTATCTCACAGGGTTGTGGTGAGAAGCCCAGTGTCAGAGAAGATACACTGTCAACCACAAAGCCAAAATCAGACCTTAGAGACACAGATTTGGTGAGCACTGCCTCTCTGGGGGCCCTGCTCTAAAGGCCTGAGCGCTGTGCATGCATTGTCTCATTTAATCCACCCCCCATCTTCTAAACCTGAGATAACTAAGGCACAAAGGAGGTAAGTAACTTGCCCATGTCACTGCTGGGAGGGGCCAGAATCAGGGCCCAAGTTCCCCATCTCTACCTTTGAGTGGCCTGCATCCGAGGTACTGGATGGCCTGGGGCGGTGGTTCTCAGCCCTGTCTGTACTTTAGAACCACCTGGGGAGCTTTTAAAAACTTGGTCCTGGCCCCACCCCAAAACAATTAAATCAGCATCTCTGGAGATTGCTCTGTGATATTTTTGTAAATCTACCTTAGTGAGTCTAATGTGCCGCCAGGGTGGCCTAGGGAACAAGGACAAAAGTATTGTAATGACGGGGCAGGGGACCAAGTCCAGGCTGGGGTCAGGCAAGGGGGTCGGAGCAGGCTGAATGGGCTCCAGAGGCTCAGCATCCCATAATATCCCAGAGTTGGAGGAGAGTCCTTGAAACCAAACAGCCCTTTTTACAAGGGGGAGCCTGAGGCCCACAGAGGAGAAAGCTCTTGCCCAAGGGGACAGAGGGACACATATGGAATTTCATTCTCTTTCCCGGACTCTTAATACAGAACGCTTTTCACTGCCCTGGACAGGTGGGACCCACCTTTTACAGATCTCTCTGCTCCCATTTTGTAGATGAGAAAACTGAGGCTCAGAGGTGCGGCCGCGCTGCCCGAGAGAACACTGCGAATAAGCCTCAGAGCCGGAATTCCTAGGCTGTCTGGGCAGGCTCCTTATCCCGCGCTCAGGCCACTGGCCCGACTGCATCCTACACTGTCGGGGAGGCCGGGATGGGCAGGGAAGGCTGTTGGGTTAAAGCATGAAGCAGGGGCCCCGAGGCGGTCCTTGCTTTTTGCGCCCCAACCCAGGCCTTTCTGGCCAGGCCTGCCCCACCCGCTAAAGGCGGTGGAGCGGGTTCCGGGCCCGGCACGGTGGGAAGGAAGGCTTTCAGGGGCCTGTACCCTCCTCCCCTCCCCCTCCAGGCTCCTAGGGCCTGGAATTCTTTTAATAGGAGACAAAGCCTTTAATTCCGAGAGATCAGATGAAAGGCTGCAAATGCAAATGTGCGGGCAGGGAAGCCGCTGGTGAGAATAGGCTGCCTTCAAAGTGTAAATGACTAAACGCCTCAGCTGGCTGGAGAGGAGGGGTGAGAACAGCCACCCAGCCCAGCGGCCTGGCCGTGCCGGCTCCCTCAATTGCTTCAATTCAGTAATTGATGGTTCCAAAGCACCTCGGGCCCTGGAGCCCCAGGCTTTAAAAGAGTCCCACAGACCTGTGCTGGCAGCTAGGCTCAGCCGTGTGACCCGGGGCAATTCACTCCATTTTTCTCATTGCCTCAGTTTCTTCGTCTGTGAAATGGACTTAGTGGAACACAATTTGTGGTCATGAGGCTGAAAGGAGAAAACGGGTCTGAATTGCCTGGCACGGAGTGGGTGCTGAGGCAAGTTAGTGGCCTTCTTGCCCACCGCCGATGCCCATCTTGCTATCCGTGCTTGATCAAGGCTCCATACGAACACTTCTAACTTTTCTTCATCCAGTTCTTCCCTACTCCCTAAACTCCCTACCATCACACCCCTCCAAAGACAAGCTACCCTCATATGAGGGAAATGTCAGCTGATGGGCAGGGCACTGGTGCTCTCCTCCCTTCCAGAACTAGAGTGCCCATTTTCCTGAACATCACTGATTGGTGGACTTTGGGCCTCATTGACTGGTGGCGGGGAGGAGGGGAGTGGGCAGAAGGCAAGGTGTTTAGCAAGAGGGGTGAGCACCAGTGAAGGCAGAGTGTTGGGAAGTGTTTGGGGGAAGGGTGACAGAATCAGTGTAGTGTGGAGGAAGCAGGAGATGCTTGGGGTGGGTGGGAGCTGGAGGACCTTGAGGGCTGTGTAAGGAGCCTAGCTTTATTGTAAGCGCAGGAGAAGCCGGTGGTGGGTGTTGAGCAGGAGTGTGCCACAGTCTGATTTACATGTTTGTTCTACCCCTCTGGCTGCTGGGTGGAGAATTAATTGTAGGGATCAGAAGTGGAAGTAGGGAGACCAGGAAGGAAGCTATTGCCCTCGGCAGGCAAGAGGTGACAGCAGTGTGGACTGGGGTGGGAGGGCTGGAAGGGGAGAGCGAAGGCCTTGCCTGGCAATACCCCATGGGAGGTTCTGGGCAGGAGGGAAGGAGAGGGCAAGGGTGCCGCATTCAGCGCAAGCCATTCCCAGTATATTTTCTGGGCTCTAGAGATGTCAGTCACAGAAACTCCCCAGGGACATTGGGAGGAGGAGGCAGGACTTCTCTCTCAGAGCATGTGACCAAGGCCTGAAACCTCCACCTTGACCAGTTCTACCTTCCTTGTAATGTGGGCTGATTCCAGAGAAAGCGTTTATCCCCAGGCTCCCTCTGCTGTCCCCCACCACCCCGCCAGCAGTTTCCTGGCTTTATCTCCTTTCTTCCCTCTCTCCCTGAGAAGGGCTCTCCTCCAAGGAAACTGCCTCAGTGAGGCAAGAAGCTCAGTGTGGGAGTTGGAGGGGGCACTGCAGAGCTGTGTGACTTTAGCAAATCACACTGTCCCATTGTGGTCTTCAGCTTTGCCTTTTCTATAAGGCTGGCATAATGATAAAAGGAGACGGCAACCCCTCTGGGGCAAAGGTGCTGTGTAAGGACATGGCACTATTTGCCGGGGGAAGGGGTTGGTAAGGCAGGAGGAAGGATTTGTGTTCTGTCATTCTGGGAGCCCCTTGCCAGATGCCTGCTGTGTTGACATAGGGAAAGAGACTTTGTTTCAGTATCAAGTCCTAGTCACTTTGGGGATCAAAGTCTGTTACCTGCATATCAGGACTGGCTGCTGTAGGCCCTACGTGGGCCTAGGATGTGTCCTGGGGTGAAGTTTGATCCTAGGAGCTTTGCAATGTAGCTTCAACCTTCTATGATGGCTGCTCCCTGGCTCTGGAGGGACTTGGAGCTGGGGCCGATGTCTTCCCTTTTTCCTTCTCCAGGTCTGTTTCTCCATCTGGAAACTGGGGAGAAGATGCCCGATCAGAAAAAAATGGATCAAAGGGAAGAAGGGAAGAGGCCAGGCTTGGGCCAGAGTAGGGTGTGGAATACAGGCCTAGAGCTGGGGAAGGAGCTGGGGGTAGAATTGCAGAGAGGAGGCTGATTCAGGGCAGGTGTATTGGGTGGAGCTCAGGAAGGCCGCTGAGGCCCCTGAGGCAGGTTCAGATAATTGAGCAGATGCTGAGCTGTGGGCCTAGAGCCTAGGGAGCTCATGGATCCAGAAACAAACAGAGCCGAGAGGGTACACAGCTTTGCCCTGGGACTAGAGCAGGGGCCACCGTGACTCCAAAATGTCTAGTCTAGAGTGGAAGCAGCTGATAGGAGTGCAACAGGGGAAAGCCTGGAGGAAGGCAATACTTCAGCAATTGTCAAGATACAGTAACCCCGGTACCGGCCTTACCTGGGCTGTTTGCTCTGCCAGTGGGCACCATGCGGAGGACAGAGGGATGGAGAGAGAAGAGCCTGGAACCCTGGGGCAGGGCAGTGACAGCAGAGTTCTTTGGGGTAAGGAGTGATGGATGTTTCAGGGTTAGGGTTAGGGTTAGTGTTAGGGGAGTCAGCCTCTCTGAGCCTCAGTCTCCTCATCTGGGTGCCAGGCTGCTGTGAAGGTCCGGCCCGACACTGTCTGACCCAGAGCCTGCGCATGAAGCTGGTACCTAGCGTCTAAGACCCTAGATACTTAGGGTCTTCTCTTTCCAGCCCCTGCGCCAATCCACGCAGCACCCTCCAAGCCAGGCAGCTGCAGGCAGCTCGTCGTTCATTGCTCTGCTTCCATTCAGTTGCTGGGTGGCTGCGTTTCTTCTCTTTTATGTGTTTTACTTTCTTTCCAATGGTCAATCAAAACCCCTGCCAAAGCCAGCATAGCTGGACAGGCTAAGAAAGTGCGCGAGCTTGACAGGCCTGGCCCAGGAGGGCTCACGGGGCTGCTCATCCACCCGAAGAGCCGCATCTGCTGGGCAGGGGCGGGGGCGGGGGCCCGGCGTCCCACATCTGCTCCCCACATTGCCCCTGTCAGCCCCTGCTGCTGCCCAGGAGGAAAAGGCAGCTCAGTCAGGAGAGACAAGAAAGGAGAGAAGGAGGATGAGTGACTCTAGGGGGGCAAAAATGGCCCAGAGCAAGAGCATAGAGGAAGGGTGGGGTTTGACACAGCAGCAAGCAAAGCTCCCTCTCCAAAAGGTACCTCTGCGAAGACAGGCGGAGGGAGGGGAAAGAAGAGCCAAGGCGAAAGGTGGAGAGTGAGGAGTGGGGAGACGTCGGGGAACCCAGAGGCCCGGCAGAGAGCCCAAGGGAGACCCTGCGCGATTCAGAGGGTGAGAAAAGAAAAAATCAGGAGTGAAAGAGAAAGCTTGGGAGTGGGAAGCAGTACAAAAAGCGAGGAAAAATCGTGCGGGGTTGGGAAACTGCAGTTTTGCTTTGTGCACCCTTGTGCCTTGGCGAGCGGGGCCACCCCGTAAACCTGGGCTTAGCGGCTCTGCTGTCCTGGGCCAGTTAGCACCTAATGGAAGCCACCTGGCTGGCCGCAGGCCCTGGCCTTGCCCCAGCTCTGGGCCCAAGGGGCTCCCTCAGAAACGACTTTATTTGCACGTGTACAGTTGGGGAGCGACACTGAGACCGGGGACCGGGACAGTGCACCCTTGTCCTCCATGAAACCAAGTAGTACCTCCTGCAGCCAAGCCTTCCTTGCATCGTACCCGTAGCCCCCGCTGCAGTGCACCCGTATCGGGAGGTCCCCGTTTTACCTCTGTGTGAACAGTCCAAAAGGGCAGAGGCCTTTTGCCAGCCCATTTGTCCTTCTCACTGTGGCCGGGGGCAGAGGCTGCAGCAGGGCTGGCAGGTAGGAGGTGTGATTATCCTCATTTCACAAATGGTTTCAGGGAGGCAGAGACACAGAGGAAGTGTGCTGTTCGGTGCAGGAACCAAGACATTTGGGAGGAGAAATGAGTAATCAGGGATATGTGAAAGCAGGAGAGAAGGAGAGGGTGAGCTGGCTGTGGGGTGTGTGCGTGTGTGTGTGTGTGCGTGTGCGGTGGGGCAGTGGGAGACTGGAGAGGGCCCCCCACCCAAAAGCAGAGGGAAAAGAGGGAGAAGAGATGGGTGAAGACTCTGACAGTTGCTGCTGATGGAAAGAGGCAGGTCCTGAGGCTGGGAAAAGGGGGCCAAGGGGACAATGCTGTCCTCAGACGACAACAGGTAAGCCTGGTGGGAGCAGGCAGCAGCCAGTCTGCACCAAGGAGGTTGAATCCCAGCTAGCCACAGGCTCCTTGCCCTGTGGGAGAGAAACTGGCCTGAGAAAAGGGGGAGGTTTGGGACTACACAGCCTTCCCCTCAGGAGTGCACATAAAGAAAGACACACACAGACACACACAGCCACACAGGCACAGACACACAGAGACACATTCTCTCTCTATCTCTCCCGAACATGAAAATCTAAGCTAGATTCTAGACCGACCTGGCTCAACACAGGAAGGTGGTTTCTAGAAATGCAATATTAAACCTGAAAGGAGCCAGGGATCCCTTGACACATATGGAGGCACAAGGAAGGCCTTTGATGGATGAAGGAAATGAGAAGAAGGGGCTGCCCAAGGTTGCAGCAAGAGCCCAAGGGGACCTGGAGGACCCGGGACCAGAACCTGCCTCTCTTGTGCCTGGAGAGAGCAGGGAGCACTAGGACCAAGCAAGAAGGCACCAAGATGAGAGGAGGTGGGGGCAGCAGGGTGGTAAAGGAGAGCACTAGAATCACCGCATTTATTGAGCACTTACTATATGCCGACATGTGCCATGCAATTCTCAGGGTGTTCATTGTCCCCTTTAAGTCTCACATAAATTATATGCGGTAGGAATTGGAGTTAGCCCCGTTTTTATTGATAAGGCAACTGAGGTTTGGAGAGGTGAAGGGACACACAGCTAGTAAGTAGAAGATCCAGGTTTGTCAGAACCCAAGTTCAGGGCTTCAACCCTAGTGGGGAGTGGACCCCCATGGTGGCCAGGAGAGGAGGGCAGGGTGGATGGGCTGGGACATTGGGACAGCATCTTGATCAGCACTGCCTTCATTTCTGGGTCCCTACCCCCTGGCCCACTGGGGAGGAGAGCCTGGGTACTGTCTTTCCTGTAGTCCTCTCCTGGAAGCAGGGCCCCTGGCTGGCCAGGGTTGCCCACCAGACTCTGAGGACAAGAAGCTGTCATTCCTTCTCCTCCAGAACAAAGATCTCTGACCTCAGCCACAGCACGGCTGCATCTGGGCTCATGGGGAGGTCCAAAGACGTGATTAGCCGTGTGCTGAACCCCCCGGGGCAGGCCCGAGGCCAGCTTTCTACTTCCAGCTCTGCTGAGTGACACAGTACAAGTCCCTTCCCTGCTCTGGGCCTCAGTGCCCCCATCTGCACCATGAGGGGTGGGCCTAGGTTGTCTGAGGGCTCGGCTGGCTCTGACGGTCTAGGAATCTATGACATAAACACATAGAAAGAACTCACAGTCTCAGGCAGACTATGCCAATTACCAGATGAAGAGTGCTACAGCTCCTCAAAGTGGAGTCGGAGCTCAGAGGAAATGAGGTCACGATGGGTGGGGTAGCCAGTGAGGACAGATGGGCTTTCATTCATTTCTTCAAACGAGCGAGCATGTGCTGAGCACCTACTATATGCCAGGCACTCTGCTGGGTGCTGGTGATGTAATAGGCAGCCCCTCTCCCCAAGGAACTGTACCACCAGATCAGCTGTGGTACCGTACAAGGTCAGCTGCACTGCCTGGGGAAGCAATGGAGTGATGGACGCTAAGCAAGCCCTATTGTTGGGTCTCTGTCTCTGTCTCTCTCCTCCTCCTCCCCCGCCTTGGGCTTTGTCTCTCCCCTTTTCTCTCTGCCTTTCCCCTTCCCTCTCCGTATCTCTGTCTACCCTCCCCTTCCCCAAGTCTCACTGTTGATGGGAGTAGGCGGTGGGGACCTGAGGGGTGGGAGTTCCCACTTGAGCTCCCCTGCCAGCCTGGATGAGGACATTTGGAAACAAAGAGGGGAGTATATTAGATAAGAGGATCGGCCAAACCCTGGCCTGGCAGCTATGGACCCCGGGTCATGGAGAGGGGCAGTTGCCAGGCAGGGGCACCTATGGGCATAGGCTTCAATGAATGGGAGACTGACCCGATGCTAGAACTGACTTCCCCTCCCCGCTAGAAAGGTAGGGCAGGGCTACAGCAGGGAGGATGGATCCCCAGGGAAGGCTGAGGAGCACAGAGCAGGAGACTGGAACCAGGGAATGGGTTTTGGACAGATGCCACCTGTTATTTTCTTTTCTTCTTCTTTTTTAATATTTATGTATTTATTTATTTGGGTGCACCGGGTCTTAGTTGCAGCATGAGGAATCTTCGTTGCCACGTGCGAGATCTTCAGTTGTGGCACGTGGGATCTAGTTCTCTGACCAGGGATCGAAGCCGGGCCCCCTGCATTGGGAGAACGGAGTCTTAGCCACTGTACCACCAGGGAAGTCCCACCACCTGTTATTTTCATGCCTGGAATTCTGATGGGGACTGGAGTTGAGGTGTCTGAAATGAGATGAAAAGAGAGCTCTGGGAATGGAATCAATCAGATGACCTGGGTTCAAGGCCCTGTGTGAGTAACCCCACTGGGCCTCAGTTTCTTCAAGTGTAAAACAGAGATAATGCCAGCCACCCAGAGTGGGACCTAAGTGATGCAACCTAAGTGATAGTGCTTTACAAATGAGAAGAATTGGCTGATCCCTTCCAGAGGGCAAGGACAGCAGACCACAGGACTAGGGAATGGAGTCAGACTTTAGGAGGGACTTCCTGGCCTGGGGAAGGTAGAGCTGGGGAGGAGAATTTTTTGAGAGTGACGGTCAGCATGGCATTGAAGTGAGGAAAGCCTGTGCTGTAGCCACCAACTGGCTGTCGGGAGCCCCGGGTTCTGCAGGCCAGAGTAGAGCATCATTTATTGGGGGTGTCTTGCCCGGCACACCTCACTGGATGCAGAGGCAAGAGCATGTGCTTTGGAGTCAGAGGGTCCAAGGCTCAAATCTTGGTTCAGTTTCTTACCTGCTGTGTAGCCTTGGACACATCAGCTACCTTAGAGCCCTCAGTTTCTTCATCTGTAAAATGGGCTCATCAGGCTTTGCTTGTCAGGTTTGCATGGCTCTTGGCGAGTGTTGAACACGTGAGTTTCCAAGTCCCTTCTCTCTTTAAGTAGCCTCAGTTTCCCCATTTTCACAGAACGGGGGTTAGACTAAATAAATGATCTATCAGATTCAGTCCTAACGTGCAGAAACAAGCCATGATTATCATCTATGTTTTCCAGTCGTGTCCAGTGAGTCAGTCCCCAACAACAACTTGACTGAGTGGGTGCTCTCTTAGGTGCTGGAGGATGAGGAAAGAGGCTGTTACAGAAGCCCTGACCCTCAGAGAGAAGGCTGCCAGTATGCTTTCTCCCACAGGAGGACCTTGTTACAGCCCAGAGATAGCCCCTGACTGAGCCTGGGCGCCACTGCTGTAGACCCCATTGGCTGGCTAAGGCTGGAGGCAGATCTGGGACTGGGGCCGGGCCTCGGGAGCTTGGCTACAGCAGCTGGGAGCAGAGAAGCCCCACCCGCTCAAGCCCATGTGTTTCTCTTCCTGAGGAAGCAAAAAGAAAGACTTAAAAGATTTAGACCTCAAGGGGAAAAAAGAGAAGAGAATTAGAACCCAAATCCACATCTGGCCTGACAATATGTCTAACCCTAAGCTCTCTGCCCACCGACGTGCAGGGTTGGAGGGCGGGGGGTGCGCCAGGGGCGGGAGAGCAGCTGGTTGCTCCCTCCGAGCTGCCTTTCTGGTGACATCACTGACAACAGAGGCGGCGCCCACGTGGAGCAGGGCTGACCGCATCTGGATCCACCCAGAGCGAGGAAGGAGAAAGGATGGGGCTTCTGAAGGGAGCCGCGGTTCCTGCTTTGACTCAGCTGGGAACCTCTCAGGACCTCTTCTCCCCTATTGTGAGTAAGCCTCCTCTGCGGGGAAAGGTGAGCAGCAGACAAGCATGTGACCCCTTGGAATAGATGCCATGCACCTTGATGTTCCCAGCATTAGTGTCACTGCGCCTGCCCCTGGGAGGGCCAGAGGTGGACAGTCCCTCCATGTTCCCTCCAGCCATTCAGAAGCATTCCTGACAGAGGCAGGCAGAATTGGCACTGGTGGAGCCCTTAAACCTGCCCCACAGGGGAAGTGACTGGCCAGGATCACCCGGTGACACAGAAGCAGTGGCGAGACTTGCCCTTGGGTCTCCCGCCTCCCGGTCCAGGCAGGGCCCTTTCACGGGCCCCTCTCATTGCCTCCTGAAGGGGGCAAGGGAATCAGGTCCTCAGAGGTAAAGAAGAATTGGCCCTTTGCATTGGATGGCAGGGGGAGAGGTCGTTCTCAGTCCTTGAACTTACCGTGCTTACCCCTGTCCCAGTCTGGGACAGCACCCCAGCTCCTAGAGCCTCGGGCCTCTCCAGGCTAGGGTTGCCAGATAAAATACAAGACATCCAGTTAAATTAGAATTTGAGATAAAGGGTGAATAATTTTTTAGTGTAAATATGTCCCAAATATTGCATGGGACATACTTGTACTAAAAAAAAAAAAAAAAGGTGTCGTTTGTCTGAAATTGAGATTTTAATTGGGTATCCTGTATTTTTATTTGCTACATTTGGCAACCCTACTCCTGCCAGGCTGCCTTAAGGAACAGGAGGAGATGGCTGCCTTAAGGTCTCGGGCCCATGGGGCGGGGACTTCCCACTTTCAAATCCCCAGGCCTCAGCCGATCAGCTGGAACAGCTTGCTGGCTGAGAGAACATGTTTAATTTGGTCGCTCATTAATTTGCACAGCCCTCTACCTTCATCCTCCTGGGCCTGGTGCTGCTCTAATGAGTTGAGGCTGGTAATGAACAGGAATCCCTTCATGTGGAACAGCCCAGGCCTCTGGGCACTGGGTGGGCCCGTCGCCGGCACCTCAGCTGACCCGCCTCAAGATCAGGTCTGTGGCATTGGGGGCTTCTGAAGGGAGGCCCTGCTTCTCAGGTTGGCCTCAGTGGAGAGGTCTGAAGGGGGACTGGGCGGCCACCTTCCAACCCCTCACTGACGAATTTAGCAAGTGTGGGGAGAATATGGAGGCTGCGGGGACAGAGAGTGGGCTGCTGACCCAGGTGAGAGGCTGGGTGGCGAAGTCCCCACCCTCTACACTGGGACTTAAGAAACTGGGCAAGAAGACTCCAATATAGCAGGGCCACAGACGAAGGCTGAGCCCAGGCCTGAAGAAGAACTCAAGGTTACATTCTCCAAAGTGAACACTACTAGGAGACATTCCGTGGACAAAGGATTTTGTGCTCAAATGTGTTTGGGAACCACAATAGATCGACACACATACACACACACCGTCAGCGATTTGTTTGTAGTGAGCTTACTGAAGGCTCTGAGAAGTCCTGCAGTAAACAAACTATTTATATTGGTTTAACTTGGCATTTCCCATATTTATTTGACATTGAATCTTTTAAAAATCATAACGCTGCTTACCTTCCCAGGCACTCATGCTCTCTGGGAAACACGGATACAAGACGTTCTGTGGGCTGTGCCTCTGTTAGGGCAGTGGCCACTGCAGTGTAGCCAGGTTCTCTGGGTCCTGGAGGCCATGACTGCTGAATCCCATCACCCTGGCCTGGTGTCCAGGCCTTAGCTCAGCCCTGTGCCCCCTCCCTTCCTTCATTTCACGTGAACCTTTTTTTCCCAGGCTCTATCTGTGCCCATGACAATGCATTTCTGTGTGTGCATGTTCCTACACATATCTATGCATGGGTACATGTAAGGACACCAGTGGTATGCCTACAAGTGTGGGCTAATCCAGAGAGTCCAAGAATGTCAAAGCTGGAGAGAGAGAGAGAGAGAGAGAGAGAGAGAGAGAGAGAGAGATTAATTTTAATAGATTTTCTTTCCTGGTCCCTTTTCTTGGATAACATCTTCCACCATTCCAGCCGCAAAGAAACATTCTAGAAGTCAGCTAGTGACAAAGCCCACACTGGTCACACCATCTGCTTGAGCTTATGGGCTGTTTCCTTTTAGGATTGTGGAGTGAGGTCCCCAGAATGCATATCTGAAGGGCCTGGCTTGCACCCATTAAGGGAAACATAGCAGAGAGAAGCAGAGGCTTCATTCCAGGCCCCACAGTGCCAGTCTGAACATTTATTCTACTTCTGGCTCTTTGGGAAGATTCTAGAAATGGCAGCAAGTTCTCTACCTTCATTCAGTTTAAAACTGAATGTCAGCTCCACAAGGGCAGGGACTGTGTCTGTCTTATTATCCCTGTGTTCCTAGTACCTAACACAAGGCCTGGTGTATAATCTGTGTGTGTGTGTGTGTTTATACACACACGTGCGTGCATACATGTAACAAATGTTTATTGAGCATTTAGTATATGCTAGGCATTGTCCTAAGAACTTCACATGGAATAACCTATTGAATCCTCACAATCATCCTCTCAATCACAATAGCAGGTAAGTACTATTATTATACCCATTTTACAAATGCAGACTCAGAGGTACCAGGGGGCGAGTAATTCACCCCAGGTCACAGAGCCAATAAGAAGTACAGGCAGGATTTGACACAGGCAGACTGGTTCCTGAGCTCACGCTCTAAAGTACTATTCCATACTTGGTGGTTCAGTAAATAGTTGTGGAAGAATGTACGGATGCATGCACGTGTGAAAGAATGAATAAAAGAAACACCCGATGACGGTGGCCCACAAGCTTCCAGCAGCCTGACGCCAAGCATCCAGCCCTGCCAGGGCCTCCCTCCAGAAGCAGTGTAACACAGGGAGCAAGCCCTGCCAGCCACCCACACCAACGTCACCTCTTTCCTCCCTCCCTCCTTCCCTCCAGGCCTTTGCCATCTTTTCCTGTCACCCTCCACCTTCCCCACTGATCCTCCCCAGCCGCTCCCCAGCCCCCCTGCTCCTGTGCCCGCCTGCTTACCAAAGTCCCTGTTTCCTCTTCCTTGCATGCAGGCGTGCTTGCCTGTGCACTGAAAAACCCACAAGCTGTAAAACAAAGCAGGGAGCTGCCTCACCCACGTGCTGTGCCTTTGATGTCTCCTTCCTGGCAGCTGCACAGCACTGAGCCACCCTTCATAGGCTTGGGTTCCAGAGGCCAGGTGCTAGTCAAGAAGCTGCACACACAAAGGCCCAGGCCAAGAGGAACGTGGGTCATCGGAAACCCGGCAGGTAGGAGGCCTGGGAGAGACAGTCTGCCTGCTGGATGGCACCCAGGGCATCCCTGAATCCTCAGGACCCAGGAGTCTCTCACTCAGCAGCCTCTCATCCAGGATGTCTCCAGGGACTAGCTGCTAACATAATGCATAAACAATAACAACACCCACCCCTCACATTGGTATAGCAATTTAGAGGTGACAGAGCACATTTGTACCCATTCACCTAATCAATCTGCATTATGGCAGAGTTGGTAAAAGCTTTGGAGTCCTCCTGCCTGGGTTTGAATCCTTCTTTCCAGCTGTGGCACATAGGGAAAGTCACTTGTACCCCCAGAACCTGTGTCCACATCTTTAAAGCAAGGATAATAATAACAATGGCTAGCTCTGCAGACACATGCCGTTTATCGAGTTTGTACTACATGCCAGACATCATGCTAAGTTCTTTAATTCACATGGTCTTGTCAACAATTCTGTGAAGTAGAAGAGGAAACTGAGGCTTATGAAGGAGAAATAACCTGCCCAGAGTCATAGAAGTGGTAAAGTTGGGATATGAACCCAGGTATGAAGCCAGAGCTTTGGCTCTGTCACCAAAGCCCATGCTCTTGGGGAACTGAAACTCAAAAGATGGCACTGGTCTGGGTTCGAAACTAGGCTAGTTCAACTCCAAACTGTTTCACAGCCCCTCCAACTTTGCCTTTGTCTCCTGGGTGAGACAGATCCAGGCGTGTTCCATCCCTTCAACCTCTCTGTCCTTTGCTGTCGCAACCAAATGGCAGAGACGAAAGACAGTGGAGCCAAGTTTGAAGCTGGGCTCTTAGCACAGGGACCCTGTCTCACGTGTCTCTGGAATGCGCGTGCCCAGGCCAGCAGGTGCCAGGCATACCTGCCTGCCTGTAGACACTGGTTATGTCTGGTCCGTGCCGCCACTGGCCTGCCTTGTTTGTACCACGGGTGCTTTTCCCATGATAACGTGTTGGCACCTGACCCCCAGGAGGTAGCCCCCTATTCACCATTCCTGGCTTAAGTACCACGTGCCCTTGACTGGGATCGCAAAGGCTGTGGAAACCAGAGGAGAAGGAGGAGGAAGCAAAGGGGGGGTGCCTCGGCCCCTCACCCTAGTTCCCATGGCCTCGGCTTCTCCTCCTGCCCCACCTCTGGGCACACCCCAGCCTTGCCCAGAGCCAGCATCACCTCTGAGCCTCACTGGCCCCACCACAAGGGCTGAGAGCAGAGGTCCCCGAGCCGCTGCTCCCTGAGGGCCTTCCACGAGCTGGGACAAACAGGCTGGGCCATAATTTTTAGGAAGGAGAACTTCTCAAGAAAGGAAGAACACTGAGTTAGCCCCAACTGTGTACTGGGGACCGGACACAAGGGCTTTGGTTTCCCTGATGTCATCCTTACAGCCACGCAAGGCAGGTATCATTGTCAACATTTTACAGAGGAAACAGCTGAGGTTCGGAAAAGCAAGTGATTTGCCCGAGGGTCCCGCAGACAGTAAGTGGTAAAGCTATGTTAGATTCAGGACTGGCTCCCAAGCCAGGAGACGCCTCCCACCGTGCATTGGTTCTTGGTGGGATGGGGAACTTGGCCAACTTCAGCTCTGCAGTGCTTCAGGAATGACGCGCTCTGGACTTCAGGCTTTGCCTGCGAGCCGAGGTTTTAGTCTCATGAGTGTGCACTTAAAAAAAAAAAGATAACTCATTTTCGATGGAAGTGTTTAGGAAACGTGTTCCTCATCTTCCCTGTCTCCTTCAACAGAGTATAATCGAGCTCTTTCTGCAACTTTGGGCACGTCGTTATTAGTACTGTTTCCCCCCCACAGAATGACACCGGCTTATTTGCCATCTTTGAGCTCTTGTACCTGGTTGGGGTTGTTTTGTATTTTACTAGTTTTGCTGCCTACTCCCCTGCTGTCAGGCTGTCAGCTCTCACTTCTTGACACTTTTAGTGTGCCTGCTTCCAGCAGCCCCTCTGCCCTCCTTTTGATTTACTGCTTCTAATTTGCTGTGGGCTTGGGAACCAGATAACCAAGCTTGTTAGAGTAAACAGGAGGAGAAACACTACGGAGGGTCCTCTTGCAGGTAACCGGCCTGAGCTGTCAAGTCCTTAACCTGACTTGCACCAGTGGTGACCTCCAGACCGGGGTGAGTCTGAATCCAGCCCTTACTTAGCCCTAAACTGACGGGTCTCTCTGACCGTGGCCACACGATTGAGGAGTGGCACACTCAGGCAGAAGGACTGCCAAATCTTGCTGAGCAGCCAAGAGTGATGTAATGGAGGGCCGTCCTTGCCTAGAGGCAGAGGAATGGGCAGGAGGGGCATCTGGAGACCTCCGGTATTCCTCCCTTTCTTACGCTGTCTCCCAGAGGCCCTGCAGAGAATTCTGGACTGAGGAAGCTCTCTCTCTCTCAGCCTTGTCCCCAGTCCTGCCCCAAGGTTGGGAGGACTCATTTCAGCGTCCATCAGAGCATGGGGGCCCACTGGAGGCTTCTGAGCCTGGGTAGGCTGTGCCCATCACTGCCTATGGTCAGGGCTGGTCCCTCACACTCCTACAGTTGCCCCCTCCCCACTCTGGCAGGAAATGGGCTGAGCTGAGCCGGGCCTGGCTTGCCACCTCAGCAGTCCAAGGCCCTGCCTCTCTCCCAGCCTGGGGGAGGGAGGCGCCACCGAGGGGGAAGCACCGAGGCAGATTTAGGACTTGGGTGGAGTTTGAAGCCCCCCAAAGCCATTTTTCAACCTGAAAACTGAACCAAGCTGGTCTGGAATTGTGGCTGGAGGATAAATGTGGACCCCATGGTGTCATTTTATGGTCAATTTTCAGAGTGTAACTGCACTTTAAGCACTAACGCTGAGTAGCAGGAAAAAACTTCTTAACCATAAGATCTATTAAGAGTGCAGAGCTGGCTCCCAGGGGCAAGGTGGGAATGCATAGACGTGAATCATTGGAAACAGGTCTAGCCCAGCGCTAGGGAATAACCCAGCCCAAGCTGGGCTGCAGGGAGGGAGGGAGTGGGGCTGGAAGGGCGAGAGGGCGGGCTGGCCCCTGTGCTGGGAATGAGGCCTGTTTCCCTGGTCGGCTGATTCCATGTCAATAACCAGCTTAAGTAAGCTTTGAAAAGCCATGCTTGGCCAGCCCCCAGGGAAAGGGGACAAGAGGCCAGGGAGGGTCTAGGTTATTTGGGGTTAAATACTTCGGGGGAAAAGAGTCAGGGGCAAGGAGTTTGGGAGAGGGGGTCCAGAAATGGAGGCTGGTGATGGCAGATGGCAGATGGAAGGGGAGGCTGGGGAACCAAGTGATCTACAGGGTTCTTTCCAGCTGGGAAAACTCTTTGGCTCCAATGGGTGCAGGAGTGAGGAAGCAAACTGACTGCCAGACAGGACCTCCAGTAAAACGAAGGTGAGCCTCCTCACCTCTGGTCTCAGGGCCATAGTCTACCCATTGAAACACCTGTCAAGATGCCATCTGAGATGAAAGATTCAGGGCCAGGGCTGGCAAGCATGGGCACCAGAGGGTACCCATCTGGGGCAAGACAAAAAGCGACACCCAGGTCTGGCACTGAAGAAACCTCAGCTGAGCTACGATTTGCTGTGTGACCTTGGGCAAGTCATTTTTCCTCTCTGGGCTGAAATGCACCCATTTGTATCAGGGTAAGGGGAGGTGTGGGGGAGCGGGGTGAGGTGTGGAATTTGAACCCGACCAGTTCCTTTTAGCCTGAGAATATAAGGGTCTTGCCAGCTAGAACATTCCCGGCTTCCTCAGTCTGGTGTGCTCTGGGACGTGATTTCCTAGGGGCTAAATATAGAAATAGGAAGAAAGAAAGAAAACCCTCACTAGGTGCCAGGGAATATCTGAAGTGCTTTTTACAAAGATGAGCTCATTTCATCCTCACAACAGCTCTGCAAGGTGAGTACTAATGCCTCCATTTTACAGATGAGAAAGTTGAGGCACGGACAGGTTAGCAGACAGACTCAAGCACCAAACTGACTCTGAAACCAAGGACACTCAGTCGGCCTTCTTTCTGGCTCTTTTGTCTAAATGGGTGACCCTGCCTCCCCCACCTCCTCCCCGGGCTCTGTGTTCCCCTTCATGGCTTTCTCATGCTGGGCAAGGGCCGCCCTGCCCAAGCTGGCGGCCTCCTTGAAGTGCCCTTCACCTCCCTGCACTCCCTCCCTCCCCTCCCCTCCTCTCTAGGGAAGCCCAGCCAGGCTCAGGTTTCTCCATTTCCAGGCTAAGGCTCCTGCTCTGGGCTGGGCTCACTGGAGAGATCTTGCTGACCTTGCACTTTCCTTCTACCCTGAGGCCCTGGGCTCTGAATGGATGGATGAGAAGTCCTGCATGCCCTGCCCTGGTGGGGGACTGAGGAAATGCTGGCCTCTTGCCCTTGACCCCTTGTGAGAGAGAAGGCAACCCAGTCCCACTGAGCAGGCCTGACTTTGACCCTACAGCCCTCTCAGAGCAGATCTGGGGCAGGCGCATTGCTGAGGACACTGGAGGAATCGAGGCTGAGGGCTAGGTCCTCAGGGTTGTGTGTACAAACCGCCTCTCCAAATCACCATGGGGTACTAACTCTGCCTAGCGTTGGACTAGTTTCTTCTTCAAGCTCTGTCTTTAGGAATCATAACATCGCAAAGTGTTACAGCTGAATAGGCTCTTAGAAATCATTGAGGCCAAGACCTTTTGGTTTCAGATGGGGAGCCTGAGGCCCAAAGAGGGCAAGGGTGTGCTCAGAATAGCACAGAAGACAGCCATGGAGGCAAGGTGGAACCCCGGGTTCCTGATTCTTCCAGGTGACTGCTTAGCTCAGCTCCATGCTGGGCCTCCAGGGCCAGCTGTGTGCCGCCCTCTTTGGGGCAGCCCTTCTTGAGCCTTCACCCCTCACCATACACAAGATCACTCCCTAGACACACACACACACACACACACACACACACACACACACACACACACACACACTGCCCTGGAGATTCAGGCCCTGGGGAGTGAAGTGGGAGGCGCACAGGGGCCCAGGTGAAAGGCAGAAGCCAGGATGGTGGGACTGAAACTGGGCCACTAGCTTGGGAGGGGCATTCCAAAGCATGAGTGTGCCCTGTTTTTCCCTGCCTTAGAGCTTCATGCCTACCCCTTGCGTGCTCCGCTAAAAAGGATGGGAGAGGCTGACGGAAACCCCCCAAGCTTAACTGTTTTCGTTTCTAGTGATGCTTGAAGTTCTTGGAGGTCTCTGGCAAAGTCACTGGCCCATCCCCTGGGCTCTGTGCTGCACCTGTCTCCTGCACGTGTCCAAAGCCCAACTGGTGCCCCCTCCCACCCAGCTTTCCAGGCGGCTGCTGCCACCTGGCGAGCCGGGCACGGTGGCCACGAGGGGGCACTGGCGCTCCACAGCTCCACTGGGCTCTGAGGCGTGCGCTCTCCCCAGCTCGGGGTGGGGGGACAGCAGGAGTTTGTGTTGGGCTCCCCCCGTCCTGGCACCCTCCCATTTCCTCTTGGAAGCCTCCCTAATCTTCTTCTGCCGAGGGTCACATCCCTGGGCCGAGGGACGAGGTGTTTCATTTTCAATTCGCCCCCACTGTCCCTGGGGGAGCTCCATGAACGCGGAGAGGGGAGACCTCTGGGCCGCAGCCCTCTCCTCTGCCCCTGTGCAGATCCAGTCTCCTTGATGCTTCGGCTTGCCCCTTTATGGGGTGTCTCTCTCTTACCTGCCTGCCCTCCATTCCCTTCCTGGCCTGTCTTCTGCCTTGGAGCCCTTGTTCCAATCTCATCTTCTTGGGTCTTCCCTCTCCTTTCTGCCTTATCAACATTCAGCTTTCACTCTTTCCTCCTCTCTTCCCCCTCCTTTTTCTCTCCCCTGGCCCTCTTCCTCTCTCCTCCCTTCTCCCCTGGCCTCCTCTCTCCCCTCTCCCTTATCCTCGGCTCCCTCCCTTCTCTCCCTCAGCCCTTGCTCGGAGGTGGCCTCTCGGGGTAGACAAGTTGCACGTGGCATGGGCCTCGGTCCCTCCGTGGCCTCTGCAGGCTGAGATGGGGATTGGGGGTGGGGGGCGATGGCTGCTGGAATCCTGGAGTGGAGGAGGCTCTGGGTCAGAAACTCTTCAGTTCACTTAGCAGATGCAGCCTCTGGGGATAGGGGTGGGGTCCAGAGACTGGGGCCTGCTCTCTGCTCGGGCCCTGCCGGCTGTGCAGTCTTTCACATCCGCTCCCTGGCTTCAGTTGGCCCCTAAACAAAATAGAGCGCTGGATCTCTGAGGACTCTCCCAGCTCGTGTTTTACTTTTTCGTTTGTCAGCAGTGACTGTCAGTCACCCCGAGGCCTGAGCACTGCTTCTCCCAGATTCCCCTCTGTCCTCCCCACCTCCCTTTAGAATGCTAGGGACCCTTAGTGTGACAGACAGGGCCCTGCCAGTGTCTGTGCGTTGCACCGAGGGAGAGGGGCTGGGGTTGGACATGGGCCCTAACATCGGCGTGCTGGGTTCCGTCTGGCACACTGTCTCACTGACTTCAGGGGGCCTGGGCAGCTCTTGGGGCAACTAATTGTAGAAAGTCAGTGCTGGAAGAGGTTGGGGCAGAGGCAAGCCAAACATAAATTATGGGCCTGGCGTAGTCCCCACTCTACCCTGAGCTCTAGCCCTGAGGTACAAACCCAAGGCCCATGACCTGCCTTCCAGAATCTACACCCCCTGCAGTACAAATAAGGAAGCCAAGGTCCAAAGATGGGCCAAGACTTAGCCAAGTACATGCAGCAAGCTGAGGTTAGGCCCCAAGGCTCCCGCCTCCCAGCCTTGAGAGCTCTGGGGCTGTGAGGCTGTGGGTGTGGAGGTGTTGCCCCCCTAAACGTGCAATGGGCAGGGTGACACTGCTGAAGTGGAGGGAGCTGGGGCTGGAGTTTGAGGTGGGGGTGGGTAGGGATAGTTGCCTGCTCCCTCCTCTTGTGATGGGCACATGCCCATCCTAGTAGTGAGGCAGCCCTGGGGCCACCGGCGGTCCCTGCCACAGCTGGAGGGTAGCACCCCACCTGACAGTGTGATTTATCACATTCTCCCTTTCTCCCCTCAGCCCCCAACCTTCCTGCAGACCCCAGAGAGGACCCAGCTTGACTTCAAGGCAATTCACCTGTTTTTGATTTGAGACTCAGGTGGACGTTTCTTTCTTCTCATCAAAGAAGTGGTGAGGGGAAGGCAGGGCCCCATCCATCACCCCAGCCTCTCAGCAGCCTTGGGGAGGGGGAGTCGAGGGGGAAGGGAAAGGCCCAAGGATCTCGCAGCCTCCTTAATTCCCAAAGGGAACCTCCCAGACAGCCAGGCCGGGCATTACTGGCCCAGACGTTTAGATCTTGGCCACAAGTGCTCAGGAGAAACCGCCTAGTGGTTCCTACATTGGTGCTCTGGATCTCTGGAGGTCCTGCAGCCAATTTTTCTTTTCCAAGCCCTGCTGCCTGGGGGATGAGGAGAGGTGCCTGGAAGGGGCTTGGGCCCCAAACAAAAGCAGAACAAAGATTTAGCACCCAGAGAAAGGGGGAGAGGGATAGGAGAGGGAATTAATTTTGTTTTTATCGCCTACTCTGTGCCAGACAGTGTTCAACATGTTATCTATGTCATTTAATGCTCCCCACACTGCTGCGTCCTCTAGATAAGGAAACTGAGGCTCGGAGAGGTAAAGTGATTGAGCCAAGGTCAAATCCCAAGGGAGTAAGTAAGTAATGGGGACTAGATTCAAGGTCACAGCTGTTTGGTTCCAAAGAGAGGGCAGAGGAGGGACGTAAGGTATCTGGATGCTGGCTCCACCAGGAAAGAGATGGGCTGTGGCACCCAATCCCTATCCTACCCCCAGTATTTGCTCCCCCGTGTGTTTCAGTTCCAGGCCACTGCTAACCCATATGGAGTCCCAGTGTGATTAGGAAAAGGCGCGCCTTCTTCTGGGAATGACCCAGCCACAGGGCAGGGGCACATGGCCTGCTGCTAGGAGCAGGGCTGAATTTCAGACCCCCTACCTCACTGTTCACCTGCATCAGTCCCCCTTGAGCAGGGCTCAGCCTCTACAGCCATCCGCTGTGACCCTGCTCAGGCTGTCCTTTCTTTAGAGCAGGCGGAACAGACCCTGGTCTGAGAGGAGAAGTGAGTGGCCTGATAGGCTTTGCAACAGCGCGCCATGATGCCTGATTCTCCTCCTCCTTCTCCCCCTCCCTGAATGCTCTCATCATCACGATCCTCACCACTGTCTTCCCAGGCATCCTCATGATACTACAATTACTAATAACAGGGGCTCCATTGCAGCTCAATCTGTTTGGAATTCTTCCCCTGGAGCAACCCATTTTCTCCCTGCTGGACTCTTTCCTCCTCATTACACCCCTCTCAGTTTCCAGCTTGCAGAAGCCCATCCCCTGGGAAAACGTGTTTGTGGCCCGGCCAGCTGGGCCATGGTCCTGGGTGGCCTGGGGAGACCTGAGAGAGGGAGGGGGAGCAGGGACACTGCATGGGCTCAGGTTTGCTGACTTTGCTGCTGTGTGTCTTTGGGAAAACTGCTCGTCTCTCTGGGCCCAGCTCCCCATCCTCAAGCTGGAGGGGTGGGTGGAGGGTACCCACAGTCATTTCCAGCCTGACCTATCAGGGTACTGGAATCTCTGAGTCCATCAGTCCTGCTCCTGTCTAGGCACCAAGCAGTGAGGCTAAAGCACCTCTTGGGCCCCTTTCTGGGGCTTCCAGCCAGGCGAGACACCAAAGGCAAGCTGGGGGAATGGAAAGCAAATCCCAGCTTTGCTGCTTCCCAGCTGTGTGACCTGGGGCAGGTCACTTCACATCTTTGAGCTTTGGTGTCTTCAACTGAACAATGAAGAACAACGTATCATCTCCCCTCCCAGGAAAGGGTGCTGTGAGGAGTTAATAAAATAATGTATGTAACTGGGACCTGTACAGCACCTCATGCAGTAGGCATTCATTCATTCATTCAACAAACATTCCTTGAGTTTGTTTATCCCAACTCCCAACTAAGGGAGTTGGGATAGTCTAGTAATAGTGCAGGCTCTGACATCAGACTGCCTGGGTTCAAAACCCAGTTCTGCCTTTTGTGACCCTGATTGAGTGACTTCAACTCTCTGTGCTTCAGTTACCCCAGCTCGAAAATGGGGCACCCATCTTGTAGGGCTGTTGTAAGGATTAAGTGAGTCAATCCATGTTAAGCATCTACAGCTCGGCAGACAGTAGGAGCTCATGAAATGTCATGACACTGTTCTAAATTCTGGGGTGTAGTGGGAACAAGATGGATGATGTCCCCACTTGTACGGAGTGGTCAGTAAATGTTGGATCCTTTCCCTCTTCCTATTATTTTCCCCTGTGAGGGGGATAAAGAAGTGTCTTGGATCGCTCCAGCTCAAAATCATTCTTTGCTCCCTTCCCTCTTCCAGCTAATCCATAAATATTAAACAAATATTCACATATGCAATGAAGATTCATTGAGTACCTTGTCTAGCTCTCTGTTAGATGCTGAGGCTGTAGACATGAATATGACTCAGCCTTCGTTCACTGCAAGTGCTCAGTCTATGAGAGCGAGAGAGAGACTGACTCTTCTTACTGTTTTTCTTAGGGCCATGGGGGAAGACGTCTCATAGGAGGTAGCCCTGTGTTCTGAGTTATGCCAAGAACATTCCAGACATAAAGAAGAGCATGAGCAAGGGCACAGAGGTGCTAAGAGATGGCCACCACTCCAGTGTGGCTGGGATATCGGTGGGTATGGAGGGCTGCTTTGGATCTTCTCTCTAGAGCGCTCTTTACGGGGCCCTGTGCTTGGTGTTCTCCAAAGTTCTCTCACCGTGGTGCGGGGATGTTTGCCTGCACCCCACACAGGAGGAAATGGAGTCAGGGTGGCGAAGGGACATGCTCAGGGCCTCCCACCTAGCAAATGGCAAAACTGAGGTAGGCACCCAAGTCTGTCTGCTTTTCTCAACACTTCTCTGCTGTCTTAATACAGCAAATCGGCCTGTGTGCTGCTTTGCTCCAGGTAGCTGTGTGTGCAAGCGGGGGAGGCTGAGGAGAGGGATGTCTGAGGGCCTGGGCACACTGCAGTGAGCCTGCACCTCTCTGCCCTGTTGTAGGGACATGCGGACAGCAGGAAGTAGCAAGGCCTAATTTATCTTATGTTTCTCCCTACCCAGGAACTCGCCATAAGGAAGGCTGAGCCGCTCTCCCACCCCGTTAGACACACACGCACACCATCCTGCCCTGCTCCTAAAAATATCAAACCAGTGGAGCTGCAAGGGAAATGAATGTTTGGCAGCAGAGCAAGTGGCCTAGGAGTGGTGTCAGGCTCCGTAAATATTTACCCGCTGGATTAGAGCAGAAGTTGGAAACATTAGGCAGCTGAAAATTACTGTTTTAATAGCATGGCTGATAAATCCAAACTTGGGGGGGGGGTTTGTTTGGAAGTCTCAGCTTCTGGGAATTTCAGCGTGTAAACTATGGGCCTGGGGTGGCTGGGAACGGAGCAGAGGGGTGTGGGCTGCTGGGCGGGTCTGCCTGCAAGAGAAGGAGCCAGGCCCAAGAAGGCCCAGCGCCTCAGGCTTCAGCCATCCAGAAGATGCTGCATTAATTCATCTCCTCATTCCTTCATTCACCCATCCATTCATCAGACCCTGGTCAAAAGGAGGCATGCTAAGCAAACATTTATTGGACCCCAACCACATGCTACGTATTACAAAGGGGGGGGGTTACCTTTCAGTTCCGAGTTCAACATTTACTGTAACCCTCAATGGTAGCAAGTACTATTTTCTCTCCCAAGAGGCTGAGGAAAATCAAGTCTCAGAGTGGGAAGGTAACTTGCTCAAGGGCACCAGCTGGGAAGAGCCAGAACAGGTTTTAAGCCTGGGTATCTCTGAGCCAAAACCATGTTCTTCCCACCGCACTGCACTACGCTCCAAGGTGGCGTGTGAAGTAGAAATTCAATATATTTCTGAGAAATCTGAACCAAGGGGCCCAGAAACACAAAACTGAATCTGACACAGCTCCTCCCTTGGAGAGCTCCTGGTCTAGAAGGGGTCTGGGCTGTGTAGCCAGGTGGTTGTAATTCCAGGGAGAAAGTGGCTAGTGCCATAAGAGAGGATCAGACAAAGTGCTGTGGGGCTTCGGAGGAGGGCAGAGTTTCTCTCAGCTTGGGGGGCAGAGAAGAGGCAGGTGTCAGAGTAAGGAGGGCCAGGACAGCTCCGTGCAGGAAGTGGCAGTGGAGGTGGGCCTTCCTTAACTGATGGGTGGGATTTGCAGAGGTGAAAGGAACAAGGGCAGGTGGTCCAGGCAGCAGGAATAGCACGGGTGAAGGTATGGATCAGGAATACTGAGTTTGGTTGAAGCCTAGCGTGTATAAAGACAAGGGATGGGAAATAAGTTCCATAAGGTAGATGGGAGCCAGATTGTGAGGAGCTTCATGCCACCAAACTGTAACCCTTCAGAGCTGAGGAAGTCCAGGGTCCCAGGGCTCAGGACTCTCCATTTTTCTTTCTGCCCTCAGGAAAAAGCCAGGTGAACAGTTCCCCTCTGAAATCTCCACCTCAACTCATTCCCACGTGGGGCAAAACCCTGAGCACCACCCACCCTGGGGCATGTGTGTGTGTGTGTGTGTGTGTGTAGTTGGACTTCCTTCCACCAAGCTTGCCTTCCGGCTGCTTCCAGCTCCAGCCAGCCCCCCATTCTATCCTGAGGCCAAGATCCCCACTTCCCACTACTAGGGCTGGGGACCAGGTGTCCCTGACAGGGCTGCAAACTCTGTCGGGAACAGCACAGTGAAGCTGGTTCAGACACGTGGGCATTTCTGACTGCGGAGAAAGGGGCTCCAGGGGAAGGCTATGATGGGCAGCTGGGCCCCCTGAACAGAGGGGCAGAGAAAGGTGACAGGGGTGGTTGAGGGAGAAGAAAGCCCTGCTTGGGCACCAAATAGGCCTGGGTAGGAAACCTCCTTCTGAAGTGTGACCTTGGAAAAGTCACTTCACTTTTCTGAGCCTCAGTTTCTGCATCTGTCACACAGGGACGGTCACACCTACCTGGAGACATGATGTGAGAATTCAGCGAGATAATGCATGGAAAGCACTTAGCATGCTGCTTGACACATAGTAAGCACCCAGCCAATGTCAACCACATCATCATGAATAACTGAACACTTGTGTATCTCAACAAGAAGGGATTTTGTATATAAGGGAAAACTTCCAGAGAGCAGAGTTATTTCCTGGAATAACTCTTCGCTGAGAGGCGTAGAGCAGGGAGCCTCCATCCCGCTGAGACAGGAGAGTGATCCAGAGAGTCTGTGGGTTTACTTGTAAGTTTCATATCTCAGTGAAAAGAAATCCACTTTAGGCTTGGGGAGTTCCGGTGTCAGGACTTCTAACTTCTGCCTCAGGGTCTGACACCAGGCTCAGCTCTGTCACCCTCCCTCCTCTCCTTTTCCCCAGGGCCTTCAGCTCTCCTTCCGCCAAATGGGAAGAAATAGGCCTGCGCTACATTCTGTAGGGTGGGAGAGAATGGCAGCAAAGAGGGGGTGACAGGCAGGGTTGCGCACAAGGAGCGGGGCTAGGGGGCCAGCCAGCCCAGGGAAAGGTGTGAGTGAAATGGAAGAAGCTGTTTCTTTGGGGCTCTGTCCTCCCCAGTCCCCAGCTAGAAGGGGGGGGGGGAGGAAGCAGGCCCAGAGGGGCTGGAGACCATCCCCAAATTTGGTAATTAGGACTCTCTGTGTGGTTTTCTTGCTCCAGAAAACGTTAATTTATTGCAATTTGAAAAATGATCGAGCCAGGGCTGGGGACTCAGCAGCTGGTGCAAGGGAGAGAGAAATCTCTTTTTGTTCTGCAGGGAATTGGGCTGCCGCCTCCACCCCCCACCCTGCTCCCCTGCCGGCCATCCTTCTCCCGGAGTGTCGAATGTCGACAGGCTCCTCCCAGAAGCGGTCTGCCTTCCTCGGGGGCTGAACCGGCCGGCATTTATCAAAAGCCTGGAAACTTCTGAGGGAAAGAGGTGTGTGGGGAGGTATGTGAGCCAGCCCGGGTGGGGGTGGGGCTTCGATGATTCTCCGCAGCCTTTGGGGTCACCGTGCGGGCTGCAGCCGAGGGCCAGAGCTGGGAAGGGAGGCCTGGAGGGGGGCGGGCGGCTGGCTGGAAGCAGTGTGGGAGGCTCCTCTCCTCTTCCTCGCTCCTGTCAAGCTCTGTCCCACCTGCCTGTCTGCCCCCCTCACCTCTATTGTTCAGTCAGACAAAAGATGATTATGGAAAAACAGCCTGCACCCAGCAGGCAGGCTCAGCAAATCAACAAATCCCCAAATCTGCTGCTGCTGCTGCTGCCTGGCGGGGCCCCACTGGGCCCAGAACCCTGGGCCTCATTCGGCACCCACCACCGGCACGGAGCACCATCTGCTGTTCCTCTCAGGGACAGGTCCACGTCTCATCTCCGGGACCCCAAGTGTCTACCCCGTGAGCCTCTGCCCCGTGCACGAGGCTCCAACCTGGCTGCTTCTTCCTAGGCACCATGGCCCTCCTTGCCATCCCTCCTGCCCGCGCCACTCTCACGCCTCCATTCATCAGCAGGCACTGTGGACACTCCCTCTGTGCAGGGCACTGGGCTAGGTACTAGGACGCCGAGGTGAGCGAGGCACAGGCCCTGCCCTGAAGGAGGTTCTAAAGGGGGAAGGAGACAAATACAGAGAGAAGAGGGAAAAGGGGCTTCAGAGGGATACAAACAACTCAGATCATTACCTCCATCACTTTCTCACTCACTGTTTCTGTCTGCATCGGCCTCACACCCACCTCCCCCTACCCTCTACTTCTTCCTCCTCTCCCCCCACCGCCTCTTCCTATCCCCTTAGATTGTGCCCACCAGCATCAACCCCAAAACTCTAATCCTCATCACTGTCATCACCATCATCACCATTTTCAATTCCTCATTCCCGCAAATCTATTCCCTGCCCTCTAAGAACTTAGAGCCTGAAAACTGACAAGCCAACAGGGGACAACTCTTAAGACCCAAAAATAAAACCCGCCTGCATGCATGTGTAGGAAAGTATTTACACCATAGTCTTCGGTTCGAGCAACCTCTTGGGGGCTTCTGGAATCTCTCACATCTGGTTGGAGCTTTGCAATGAGATTCAGATCGGTTCCTGGCCTACAAAAATGTTCTTCATCCGTCTCTCTTCCCAGTGGGTCAGCGTTAGCCCTTCTGGAGGCTGGGAGCCAAGGAGCCAAAGAAATCCAGCTCAGGGACTAAGGGTGGTGTCTGTTTGCATTTCAGCTGGAACCTGCCGGCAGCTGGCCAGTTTGGAATTCTCCGCATTCTTGCTGGGCCTGGGCTCGGCTCAGGTGCCACCCATCCTGGCCTGGCAGACAGTAGATAAGAGGGCTCAGGAGTTCCAGGGCTCCAGACGAAGCACCCTTTCGCTACGACACAGTGCCTCGATGGGCTACACGGGAGAGTGGCAAGTGTCCAGGAAAGTCAGGGTTAAGGTGGGAAGCTTATCCGCACCAAGAGGGACAGGCTGCCGCTGGGCCAGCCCAGTCTGGGCTGTCAGGAGAGAACTGAGTGGAGATTTTTAAGAACACTGACCACCGTTAGAGGTAGGAAGGATGGGCAAGGACTCCTAGCTTTCACTTTTCACTTTCCAGATGAGCAAACTGAAGCCCAGAAAGGCCCCAGCAAGCGATAATGGTGAGTTTCAGGCTCCTTCCTGCAGGCTGCCTGAGGCTGCCTTCCTTGGCGCTAGAGGAATTCCTAGACAAGTAAGGAGAGACTTGACTGTGACATTGTCCAGTGCTTCCTCGTGACACTCAGAAGGGTGGAAGCCAGTATGGCCTTGCTGGCCTCTCCCAAGTTCCCCAGTGTCCTATGAAGAGTGTCTGCAGAACTCAGCCAAGCTCTTATTTTTTTTTTTTTTTTTTTTTTTTGCTACAGAGAAGGCGGTATGAGGAGAGGGTTCTCACTAAATGAGTGGCTAAGCGAAGCGGACCCTCCCCTCACTGGCACCGGGCTGCCCTCGCACCCAGGCCAGCACCCTGCCTGCCGAAGAGCCTCTGGTGGCCCCCAGGGTCCGGAGGACCCGGTGCGCTCCTGGCCCCGCCCTTACTCTCTCAAATCTCCAGGTCTGCCCAGACTCTCCTGCTTGACTGCCTTCCCCGCTTTTCTGTGCCAGCCCACTTCCTGTTACTCTCAGCTTGAACCTGTGGGTGCCCACTCCACACCTGCCACAAGGAGACCCCTGTCCCCAGCAATGCTCCAACCCAGTGGTTTTCCAAGTAGGTCTGCAGACAAGCAGCATCAGCATCCCCCGGGGCCTTATTAGCATGCAGACTGTTGACTCTGCCCCAGACCTACTGAATCAGACTTTGGGGTAGGTAGGACCCAGCAATCTGTGTTTTAACAAGCCCTTCTGCTAATTCTGCTGTATGCTAGAGTTTGAGAACAAGTAGTATAAAGCGGGCAATGGACTCAGGCCCACCTGGATTCAAATCCCAGCTCTGCCGTCACTAGCTGTGTAACCTAGGTCAGGTCAGTACACCTCCTTAATCCTCAGTTTCCTCATCTGGGAAATGGAGATCATAGCACCTGGCTACTTGAAAATAGCATTAACTCTGATTCACTCTAAAGGAAAAGAAGAGTTCGTGAACAATTAGAATGGAAGTTAATTGTCCAAGAGTTATTCAAGAGGGGGCCAGGTGGCCACACTGTGGGGTGAGTGTATGGTGTGTTTAGCCAGGAGGCTTGTGTGGCCGGAACCCAGGGTGTCCACTGTGTATCCCACCTCCTTGGTTACTCCTGCCAACTCTATCAACTGTCACACATGTCAAACTCCCAAGGCTTGGACCAGCTGTTTCTCCTGCCTGGAATAACTTATCCTAAGAGCCCATGAAAATTATTCCTTCCCCATGAAGCTTTCTGAATCAGAAATTGTATTAAACACACAGGGGTTTATAGTCTCACGTGCAAGAAGCCTGGAGGTAGGCAGTTCAGGGATGGCACGGTGACCCTATGAAGTCATCAGGGGCCTTGCCTCCTTCCAGCTTTCTGCTCTAACATCCTACCACCACTTTCATTTTCGAGGTCCTATTAGTGTTCAAAATGGCTGCTGGAGCTCCAGTCATCACATCACCATTCTAGACAACAGAAAGAGGCAAGGGCACACATCTTAGCTGAGTTAGCTTCCTTTTAAGCAGCCTCTTCAGAAGTCCCACATTTGTTTTATATTTCATTGGTTAGAATTTAGTCACATGTTATATGAGAAGCTAGAAAATATAGTCTTCTGGCAAGGCATTTGTCACTAGAGGAGAGAGGGGAGAGTGGATATTGGATGGTAGCCCTGAGAGCAGTCTCTGGAACAGCTCCCCTTCTCCTCCCAGAAGTGACCATCACTTCTAGCCTTGCTTTCCCTCTTTCCTTCCAGCATTTATGGCTCTGTGTTGAAATCTGGCATCCAGCTTCAGTAGGTCCACCAGGCAGGAAGGAGTCCCCAGCTGCTGCTTCACTCAGCCCAGCTCAAAAGAAAAGCTTGAGTGGCGATTTCAGTGAGCAAGCAGGGACATGAGGGCCCAGGGCCCCGCAGAGTGCTGGCGTTAGGGTCAGCCTCAAGTTCAAATCATAGTCCTGCCATGCAGTGACTCTGTGACCTTCCTCTGAATGCAAGGATCTGCCCCTCTCTGCACCAAGACAGAGCTATTGGCACAGACACCTTCCACCCAGGAGACAAGCCACACTGGTTTCTACCTCCGAGAGGAGCTGCCCCTGGTGGAGGGATGTGGACATGCCCAGCTCTGAGAGTTGGTGGGGCTGATGTGTCATTTTAGGATAGATAGAGGCCAGAGAGGGACTGTGGCCTGTCCCAGGTCACACAGTGGGTCAGTGGCAGGGCCAGGATTCAAACCAGAAGTGGACAGTGCTCTGGGCCCATGTCCTCCCCTCTCAGGGCCATTCATTTATTGAGAGCCTCAAATTGCTGTCGAAGGAACCCTCAATCGGGACATGATAACATTTCAGTCCTATGTGAGCTTTAAGATCGAGGCTCAATAGTGCCTCCTCCAGGAGGTTGACATCTCCTTTACTTCTGCCGTGCCCCTCACATGGCGCCTCTGCCTTCCTGCTATCATGTTGATCGCACTGTAACGGGATCATTCCCCCACCAGAACGGGAACCCTGGGAGGCCAGGGAGTGTGTCCCACAGAGTTCTGCACTCATGCGCCCAGCCATGGGCTGGTCCCACAGTAGGTGCTTGACAAATGTTTGATGAGAGAATGAATAACACATGAGTGAGGGACCACGCATCTCTTCTCTTCACCTGGGCCCTAGGGGGTTGTAGGGGTGGTAACAGCCCAGGGCTGGCAGACCAGAAAAGTGTTTTTCCCTGGAGCCATAAGAAAAGTGGAGAGAGAAAGCGACATTACAGGAAAGCCAATTCCCCATGGCATTAATAGCCCAAGTTTTGCTGCAGGAGTGAGGCGAGTGGCAAAACAGGTGTGTGAGCAGATAATACAATCTTCTTCCCTAACACCCACGTCGTGAGCCAGGGAGCAGGCAGCCAGAAGATTAAAGCCCTGACGCCTCCTAACAGTGCCAATCAATATTTATTATAACAAGAGGCAAAGATTGCTATCAGAAAGAGGGAGAGGATATATATATATATATATATATATATATATATATATATACATAAGAAAGCAAGACACGACATTATTTCTACTTAGATGCAAGGGAAGAAAATAACAACAAGAAGAATAATGACAATAATAATACGAGACAGCCTTGCAAAAGGAGCTTTGTTGATTCCTTGCTCAGAGAAGATAGCTCCTTCGGCAAGAGCCTCACTTAGTCTCCATGTGTCCACCCCGCTGAGGTTTTGATGTTCCACTTTCATCAAGAATATTGAGCATGAAATGCCAACATTATGTGGGCTGTCTGGCGACAGCTGATGAAGAAATGGAGTGTGGGGCGGAAGAGTGCCAGGGACGCCTGCCTCCACTGCCCAGGGACAAAGCGATGGCTTAATTGGACCCCTGGGAAGAGTGACAGCCCAAGAGAGCAAAGCAGGGTACATCTGGGCCCTCTGCCACCCATCACCACGCGAGGCCTGACTTGGGGGCCAGGTTGGGGGGGTTGAAGGAGGCTCGAAGGCGCCTCACTCCTGAGGGAGGCAGAGGATCTGGGGTTACAGAGCTGCTGACCCTCGGAAGGAAGGGTGGACCAGCACATGCCTAGGCTCCTGAGATCAGTGGATAAGGAGGTTGGGAGCTGTTTTTGGCTTCTAGATGCAAATTCTGAACTCCAAAGGACTGTCTCACAGAGCTTCCTGCACTGGCAGTAAGAATCCTCTTCCTTGGCCAGTACTGCTGCCTTGGGACCAAACCTAAGACTTGTCTAGATCAGCTGGGCCTCGCTTCTGACACCACAGAGGTTTGCAATGTCCTCAGAGGTCAAGTCCATCTCTGAGCTTCAGGTCTCGCTCTTCCTACTCAGTCCCAGACTTCAGAGGAATCCAGGGGCGCTCTTGTCTTAGACACAACTCAGAGTGCTAGCTGGAGTGGGCAACAGGGACATTCCCTGGAGGCTTGTTAGGAATGCAGAATCTCAGGCCCCACCCCAGACCTACTGAATCTGAATCCTCATTGAACAAGATCCATGGGTGATTTGTCTTCACATAAACTTGGAGAAACTGCTCCAGATGAATGGTTCTCAGCCTCAGCTGCACATTAGACTCAAACAGGGGAACTGTTTAAAAATGCTGATGCCTGGACCACATCCCAAACTGATAAAATTTACGTCTCTGGGGAGGCAACTCGAGCACAGGTGCTTCTAAACAGCTCCCAGATGATTTTAACGTGCAGCTAAGATTGAGCACCCAGGGCCAGAGAACTATCTATGGGCACCTATTCAGATGCATCCCAAGCCTCACAGTCAGGCAGCCCTTCCAGGGGTGGAACCACCACAGGCCTCCTCTGTTGGGTCTGCAGCCCATACGATCTCCATCCATCGGGAAAGAGAGGCAGTACCAGCGTGTCCTTCTCCCTAAGAACATTTCTGAGGCCTCCAGGGCCCTCTAGTGCCCCAGCCTCCATTCCTCCTGTGTCATTTCTGTGACAAGCCCAGGCAGACTCTGCAGGAAGTAGGGGAACTGGGAAATCTCACAGACCCAGAGCTCACCTCATATCCAAGGGCACTGGCTCCTGTCCAGGGGCTGTACACACGCTTGGGTGCTCTCCCACAAACCAAATGATCTCAACTGTTATGCCCCTTTCTATGTCTTCCTACTGGACACTCTGATGCCTTGGGCTAATGGGACCCAAGATGGACAGATCACCTCCACTATTTCCCCATCTCCAGAAAACCTGCTCTGCTGGCTTACAACTTGGGGGTGTTGAGAGGAGATGGTGCCAACTTAATTCTAGGTGTTCCTCAAGAAAATAACTAGTACCAAAGGGAAAATGTTATAAGGAGGTGAACTGTCATATGCTTTTCTTAAAGCGCTTTTCCTAAAACTTATAGCTGTCTAACAATGGTCTGCCACGTGGGCTCATTAGCTCTCTGACACTGGAGGTGAGCAAGCATGGGCACCTGGGAGGGAAACTAAAGAGCCTTTCTCATCCAATGGGAATGGTGGTGGGAGGAGCTGAAGCTCCTCAAAGATCTCCAGCCCTGAGCACTTACAAGATCATATGTCAAATAAGGGTGACGGGAGTCATCTAGTCCGAAGGCTTGTCCTAGGGGAGCTTGGGGGATCTTAAGATCTGGAGCGAGTCTACAGAAGAGAAAAATGAAAGACAGTCTGTGTTCTAGTCCTCACACTGCCACTGACTGGCTGGGCTATGTGACCTTGGGCAACTGTATTCCTGTCTCTGGGCATCAATCCATGGGACCAAACTCCATGGGCTTGAGAGGTCCTGACAGCCAGGGCTGCCATTTTACACGCCCTAGTGGGTGCTCTTTACCTAGACCACACTCTATCCTATGACTATATGCTATATGATTTGCAAGGCTCCAGTGCAAAATAAAAATGCAGGACCGGGGCTTCCCTGGTGGCGCAGTGGTTGAGAGTCTGCCTGCCAATGCAGGGGACACGGGTTCGAGCCCTGGTCTGGGAAGATCCCACATGCCGCGGAGCAACTAGGCCCGTGAGCCACAATTACTGAGCCTGCGCGTCTGGAGCCTGTGCTCCGCAACAAGAGAGGCCGCGATAGTGAGAGGCCCGCACACCGTGATGAAGAGTGGCCCCCACTTGCCACAACTAGAGAAAGCCCTCGCACAGAAACGAAGACCCAACACAGCCATAAAAAAAAAAAAAATGCAGGACCTCTTGATCAAAAATTAAGAATTTTGAAGCAAGGACGGCAGAGCCTAACACCAAGTACGGGGCCCTGTGGACTGCACCGCTAGGAGGAAGCTGGCCCTGACCAGATAGGAAATGCAGGAGGAAGGGGCAGCAAGGCAGAAGCGGGGCTCATACCTTAGCGTTTCCCCTCCTGCTGCCCTCTTCAACCCCTTGAGCCTGGCAGCCCCACCTGAAGCCCTTAACTGTTTAGCTAGGAGGGTGGGCAGAAAGCCTAGGGACGCCAAGGGCCTGCTGACCCTGGAGGACTGAATTAGGAGGAAATGATTTGAGAGGTAATCAATATACTCAGTTGCAGTTCATTAACATCTAATGAGTCCTCTAACTGCTCAGTCTCCACTGGGGCCTGGCCAGCACTGTCACCACTCCCTGCCCCTGCTCCCCAGTGTCATTTATCCTCCTAGGGGCTGATCCCAGGTGTGAGGCAGCTGCTGCAGTTGGGGGGAGGAGGGTGAGGGAGCACCAGACAGCCACTGGCAGAATGCTGCGGCTGGAAGGGCCATCAGGTTCCTTCTAGGGCAACACGTACGTGATACGGGTGAGGAAACTGCAGCCAGAGGAGCTCAGGCTCAAAACATGGAATTGGAATTGGGCACCACTGACCTTTAACCCAGGGCTCTTTTCCCACTGTCTTGACAGCAGAATGTCCAAGCTCACACCCCAGCCCTGTCATATATATATATATATATATATATATATATATATATATATATATATATATATATACTGGCCATGCCCCTTTACTTAGAATCTCAGCTTCCCCACCTATCCAATGGAGGCCATGAGACCCATTCTACAGGCCTGTAGTGTGGCCTAAGTGAAGTAACAGATGTGAAGAGCACTTTGTAGAGCAGCATTTACCAAGGCCCTGCTTACGCACCAGATACTGCGCTCCATGCTGGGGACCAAGCTATGGATCAGACAGCCCCAATCCTCCCAGCCACCACTCCCCGAGGGAGACATGTTCAGAGGGAAAGGGGCTTCAGCACAGCACAGCCTCTTTGCAGGCCACAGAGGGGCGGCCAGGGAAGATTTCATGGAAGTGGTGAGCTCATGGGAGGTAGAGGATGTAAACTGGTTTTCAGTGGAGGAATGACAGAGTCATATCTTTGACAACACTTTCATAGCAGTGACTACATGTCAGACCCTGTTCTAAGCGCCTTACAAATATTAACTCATTTAATCCTTACAACAAGTTTGTGAAGTTTCCTAGGGAAACTGAAGCCCAGAGAGGTGAAGTGACTCCCTCAGGTCATAAAGCTACTAAGTGGCAGAACTAGGGTCCATACTCAGAGAAAGCTCACACTTTTAATCACTAAGCTACACTGCCTCTGATCCCCGTGGCAGCAGTGGTGTGCATAGTAGTTTGAAGGGGGCAGACCTGGAAGCAGGGAGAGCAAGGAGGGGTTGGGGACAAGAGGCCAGGTGAGAGATATTGAGGACCTGACCATGGGCAGTGGCAGTGAAGCTGAGGAAGAGGTAACAGATGGGCAGTTTGGAGGCAGGAGAGTGCATCTGGTGATATTTTAACTTGAGCTTCTGATGTCATGACCTTATTTCTCTATGGACACACACTCATGAACTTGTGTTGGTCAACGTCCACATTTAGAGTTCACCTTAGCTCTACTTGCTGAGTTCAGAAAATATATGGCAATTATCATTTTTATCCTTTCTGCACTCCTTTTTCTCCTTCTTTGGGTAATAGATCCAGACTGCTTGGCCACAGGGGTTAGCACGTGACCTAAGCCAGCCAATCAGAGTCCTTCCCTGAGACTCTCCTAATCGGTGCTGTTGGGAGGAACTCTGTTTCCTCATTGCTGCTGAAGCTGTAAGAATGTGAGCACTGCTTCTGCCTTCTCTTGGTGTGGCCCTGCGTCAGCTGTGCCTGGAGCCAGTCCTCCTGCTCTGCCCAGGGGTCTGAACTCTCGCAGATACCTGAGAGTCCTCGTTCAGGCCACCCTCTCCCTCCCCCACATACAATTTGTCACCAAGTCTCTTAGACCTGTCAACTGAAGAAAAATGTACAACCTAAAACCTAAAGGTTGTGAGTTATGTTTTATTTGGGAACTTACTGAGGACTATAGCCTGGGAGACAGTCTTCTCAGCTTCTCTGAGGAACTGCTCTGAAGAGGTAAGGGAAGAGCCAGGACATACAGGAGTTTTTGTTGAAAAAAGAAACAAAAAAACCATGTAGTCAAACATAAAGATTACTGCTAATCACACAAAAAAAAAAACAGACATCTTTTGAACTTAACGACTTAGTGCTCTTCTTTGTATGGGAAGATGCAAGCTTCTGGGGTCAGTGAAATTATTCCTTAGATATGCATCTTAACTATCTAGGGCCAGTAGCCTGTTTTTTTCCATCCTGAATCCCCCTCAGGCATACCTCCCTCAGGCATACCGTTGGGTGGGGGTGGGGGTGTGGGGGTGGGTGGGAGGGGCTGAGGGCTTGATGGTGAGCAACATTCCTTGTTCACTGGAATGGCAGGCAACATTTTTTTGTCCGCATACCTCTTTGATACCTCCTGAGTTCTCTGTTCCTTCTTTCTTTCCACTGACTCACAGGAGTGCAGACCCTTGTCACCCCTCTTGAATGGCTGTCATCAACTTCTAACTGCTCTCCCCCTTTTTCTAGCTCTCTATAATATATCCTCCCTTCAGTGGCTAGAGGTCTCTGAGAAGTCACATCTGTGACCGGCATCTGTGACTCAGCATCACATCCTTGACCTTTGCCATATTCTTCTTCTTCCTGGAATGGCAATGAAATTGCCTGTAAACTTCTAGTTCTTCCATCCCTGATTCAATCATGGCCATCCTTTGAACTTCTCTGACTGGCAGGCCAGGGCTCTTCTTCCAGGCTTCCACCCAGGTGATATTCACTGATAATAATGTTTGGTGTATTTCCTTCTAGTCTTTTTTTTTTTTTTTTTAACGCTAATTGAGGTCATATTGTACTACAGTTTTGTGTTTCTCTTTTTACTCCACGATCTCTCACTGGCATATCTCTACATCATCAGAAACACTTTGTAAACTGTAATGTTGAGTGGTTGCGTGACCATCTGCCTGGATATCCTATGCATTTAGGACCTGAGCATCTCCATGTTCTCCAGCCTTCCACGATCACTCTTTTTTTTTAAATTTATTTATTTTATTTTATTTATTTTTGGCTGTGTTGGGTCTTTGTTGCTGTGCACAGGCTATCTCTAGTTGCAGCGAGCGGGAGCCACGCTTCATTGCGGTGCAGTGGCTTCTCTCGTTGTGGAGCACGAGCTCTAGGCACGTGGGCTTCAGTAGTTGTGGCTCATGGGCTCAGCAGCCATGGCTCGCAGGATCTAGAGAGCAGGCTCAGCAGCTGTGGTGCAAGGGCTTAGTTGTTCCGTGGCATGTGGGTTCTTCCCGGACCAGGGCTCGAACCCGTGTCCCCTGCATTGGCAGGCAGATTCTCAACCACTGCGCCACCAGGGAAGCCCCCCCAACACCTTTTAAAATTGAACCTCACCCTAAGCAAGTATCAAACTTCTTTTTCCTCCATGTACCACTTGAAATCCTCTCGTGTACAGAACTTCTCTTGGGATCACGTTGGCGTGGGGAATTCCAATTGACAGCAGCCTCAAGGCTCTGAGAGTCTTTGCCCTGTCCCAGGGCTCACTGCTGGCGGCCGGGGTCTTTAATCCAGACTGCCACCACGTTGCTGGGACCCTATCCTCCTCGAACCCAAGACTCTTTTCTTCAGTCCTTTCTAGTCCCATGCCTGGGCTGTCACCATCCCCGCCCCACCTGCCCCCCTGCTGTCTCGAAGCTGGGCCAAAGGAACCTGAAAATCATTTACCATCACAAGAGATTCTGCAGAGATGCCGCCCAGCCCACAATGAAGCCGGCCTTTTACATTACTAAACAGAATGCCTACCACTGCTGCTTAGAGCATCTGCATTTGGAGTCAGGGCCTTCCCAAGACAAAGAATAGGTACTTGAGGTACATCTGCATGACCAAGAGGCCTGCCTGCGGGTTGGAACAAAGGCATCGGCTGTCCCTAGGACAAATTTCAGTGGCTCCCTTTAGAGACTTGGGCAACACCCCACAGGCAGTTTAAAAAAGAAATTGTGGTTTTGTCTCCCGCCTTCAGCCTTTGAGGATTCAGAATTGTTAAGGTCCAGCTTCAGAGGCTGCTGTCAGACAGTTTTCACAGTTCCCTCATTTGATCCAGTTATTTGCTTTTATAAATAGCACCTGGGGTGGGGCACATTGTGGGCAAACATTTTTACTCCCATCCACAATGATTTCCTTAGGATAAATACCTAGAAGTGGGATTTCTGGGTCACACAATGTGCACTTTTAGCAAGCTTCTTGTACCTCTTATCCAACTGCCCTTCCGAAAGGTCAGAGTGATTTGCAGCTCTCAACCCCCTCGTCCCCACAGTGGGCGCTAAGGCCGGTCTCAGGAAAACCCTCCACAGCATAGCATCAAGAGTTATCATTTTTAATCCCTGCTAATTTGATAGGCCAAATATGGTATCTCACTGTTGCTTTAATTTGCATCTCTTTGGGTTCTAGTAGCATTGAACATCTTTTCATATGTTTATTGGCCATTATTTTGTGAAGTGACTGTTCATCGGGGCCTTGTTGTCTTCCTCTCCTGTCTCTTCCAAAGCCCAGGGCTAGCTGGGAATGAAACACACCAGACATTATTTTTAATTAATCTTCCTTAAACACAGCTCTGATCAGGTTACTCCTCTGCTTACAAAACCTCTGATGGTTCGTTCCTGCCTACAGGGTGAAGTCCAAATTCTTTCACCCGGTCTTCCAGGCCAGTCAGAGTCTGGTCTCAACCTTGTCACCTCCCAGTCCCAGCCCTCACACCCATGCACTGCTCCAGCCACTGTGGGCTACCTGATGCCTCCTGCCCTTCCCCCAGGCACCCTCAGACACACAGCTCAAATGGCACTTTCTGTGCCAGTGTTTCGTACTAGCCCCAGGTCAGATAGCATTCCTCCTCCTCTCTGCTTCTGTAGCTGGCACTTGGTAAAGATCTCCACCGAAGCATAGGTGTGGGTGTCTGGCTCTTCCTCTTCCTCTTTGGACTGAGCTCTTGGGTGGGGTAGATGGCAGGGATCACATCTCTCTCCTCTCTGGGGCCTCAGAACCTGAAGGGTGGGATCGGGGGGAAGGGTGGCCACCACATATTGACACCGCTCACAGGCCAGGCACTGTGCTAGATGCGTCTCTCTCTCTCTCTCTCTCTCTCACACACACACACATGCACAAGTAAACATGCAACAGATGAAACAAATTCTTGTATTTTTTTTAATTTAAAAAAAATTTTTATTATTTATTTATTTGGTTGCACTGGGTCTTAGTTGTGGCAGGTGGGCTCCTTAGTTGCGTCTCCAGGACTCTCTAGTTGTGGCAGGTGGGCTTCTTAGTTGCGGCTTGCAGGCTCCTTAGTTGTGGCATGCGAACTCTTAGTTGCGGCACGCATGTGGGATCTAGTTCCCTGCAGGGATTGAACCCCGGCCCCCTGCACTGGGAGCACAGAGTCTTATCCACTGCACCACCAGGGAAGTCCCAAAACAAACCCTTTTAACACAAGTGTCTATAGTCACTTCTGGCGTCTGAGGGAGTGAGGTAAAATTCACATAGGGTGTGCGGAGGGGATAAATCTCTATATTGCTGCCTTCCTCTCTAGGGCAAAGAGAAAGGAGATGGTCCAGTGTTGAGGAGAGCATGCTGAGTTTGGGGCTGTATTGGCGCAGGGGCTGGAGAAAGTCAAATTAGTCAGCATAATGAAGGGAAAGGGAAGAAATACATATATTTTTAATAAAAACATATTTATATATTTTTTGAGTTGCTAGAGGGTAGCAAAGGAGTGAGGAGTGGCGAGTAAGTCTAGCAGGAGTGCTTACCTAGATGATAAAAATCACTCAAGAACTTTTGAAAGGACAGTGTCTAAAACTTACTTGAAAGTGACCTGGGATTCCATGAGGTAAGCCCCTCTATCTTATTCAGTCGAGTCTGCTCCCCTATCCCCCACCCCTGGCGGGAGCATATTCTCTGAGAATGAGGGCTGGAGACGGCACCTGGGGGCAGGGAGACAATCTGTAGATGAACCTCTTCAGGGCAACAGGATCAGAGCCGGAGGGCACTGGGAGAGGAGGCCAATCTGCCAGAGTCCCACTGGGAAAGTTGCACTCTTATCCCAGGAACCTACACTTGAATACTTTCATTTGAATCTCGAAGAACGACTACCAAAGTTGAGACCTGGATACTCATACCTCGCCCCTACTGCCCCCAACAACCCCACGCAGTGGGTATTCTAAATATCAAAGATGCTGAAATAAAGGTCAGGGAGGTGAAGTAGTTGGCAAGTGCTCACGCTCGTAGGAAGCAGTAGCCTGGGGCACCTGACCCCACAGTGGGTGTTTGTGCCTCTGTGTCTTGCTGCTGGCACCTAGCACAGTGCCTGGCACAGGGTCCATATACAATGTATGCTTGCTGATTGACTTCAATCTGTTACGACCAATATTTTCCCAAGCGCTGATTGTGTTTCTGGGTGTGTGGGCTAGGTGTTGAGGGGTTCGGGGTGGAGGGTGGAGGGTGCAGATGAGGGAGGCTACAGAAGCTGTAAGACATGTTTCCTGCCTTCTCTGAGCTTATCGTTCAACAGGCAAAATCTGAGCATATAAATGGCCAGTGAACGACCCCAAGCAGCCATGATAAGAACAGCTAACATTTATTGAGTGTTTATTATAAACCGGGTACTATTCCAAGTGCTTTTCATGGCTAATCCCATTTAATCCTTATAACAACCCCATGAGAGAGAAAGTGGGTCACAGAGAAGGCAGAAAACTTGCCTAAGATCACACAGCTAATAAGTTGCTAAGCCGGTATTCAAATCCATGCAGCCTAATTACAGCCCCACACCTCTAACCTCCATGCTCGGCTACCCCCCGAAGCATCCTAGCTGGGCAGAGGGACATAATGGTGAAGGTTAAAGGTCACAGGAAGTTGGAGTGGACTGAGGTGGCCAGGGAGGGCTTGGCCAGCTTGATGGGACTTCAGCTGGGCCTTGAGAACTGGGGAGGCCTGGGACGCAAGGGACAAGGAGCGTACCTCAAGCAGGGGATGGGTGTGAGGAGAAACCAGATATTGAAAGCTTGGAGCCCATGAACAGCACCCAGTTGCAGATATGTTTTGTGTGGCCCAGTACAAAGTTTTACAACAAAATGGACTATTTGCCAACATTGCGAAAACTGTATATTTCACCTTCAAGTGTTGGATTTCTGGCTTCTCTCAATAAATCGGAGGATCTGGCAATACTGGGCCCTCATTCCTGCATGGGCATGAATGGTGGGGATTGAAGAGTAGCGCCCCCTGTAAAAGGGGTGGGAGGGACGTGCACTCTCCAGTTCTCTGCACTCCCCACCACTCCTGGTTGTATCCCCAACTCAGCTCACTTCAGTCACATCCCTTCCCTACCCGGCCCCTGCAAGCAAGTGAGTTTATGTCCCCCATATAGACCAAGACTACTGGGGGACAGTGAGGAGCCCCGGGGGCTCAGTAAAAGTCAAATGCTACCAGTCTACCTGGAGAGGAAGGTTTCCTGCAGGAACAATGGGTTCAAGGTTAGAAAGGGCAGTTGGAGCCCATTGAGCACGTTGGTGCCTCCCACGCTGAAGAACTGAAACTTGCCAACAGGCACTGGGGAGTCAGGAAGCAATGTCGAGAGGGAGAAGGGTCACTTGGGGAGGTGGCTGCTGGGATGGTCAGACGGGGTGATGAGGACAGAGGTGGAGGGGAATCCTGTGGGAGCAGGAGCCATTACCAGCAAAGATTCACCAGTCTGTGGACTGAGGTCAACTGATTGACTGAAGGATGGGGGACGGGAAAGCAGGGACAGGAAGGATTTGGGATGACCAGACTTGTTAGACTAAGAGAAGAGGGGTACCTTGAACAGAAATTGGACAAGAAATTGGCTGGTGGAGGGGACACGGAAGACTCGATGAATTTAGTTTAGATATGTTGAATTTGAGGCGCTAGAGACAATTCCAGATGAAGATGTCCACCACAGTGGAGGGTGTGGGAGTGGAGCTTGGCAAAGAGGGTGGGGCTGGAGAAAAATTTGAAAAAGACTCTGTTAAGAAGGCAGGAGTGGGGTCGAGGGAGTAGAGTGTGTCATAAGACAGGAACAGTGTGCCCAAGCCAGGACCTTGGCACGGTTGGGGTGGGGGCCTGTCATGAGCTGGTGAGCAGAGAGGAGGAAGCAGAGAGGGCTGTGTGTGTGTGTGTGTGTGTGTGTGTGTGTGTGTGTGTAAGGCACAGCCAGAGCAATGAGAGGAGAATCAAGACAATGAGGCTTCATGGAAGCCAAGGAAGGAGTTTTGAGAAGGAGTTTGCTGCAGCCACCAGGGCCAGAGGCACAGAAGATACAGATGGAGAAGTGGCCAATGGACCGGAGGATTTCTAAGTACAGCCTCACCCAGCCTCATGGTAGGGGGATGATCCCTTTCCACCTCAACCCTCTTAAAACAGTCCTGGGGGGAGAGAGAAATTAGGAGTTGGGATTAACAGATATACACCACTATATATAAAATAGATAACCAACAAGGACCTACTATATGACACGCTGAATTATACTCAGTATTTTGTAATAATCTATAAGGGAAAAGAATCTGAAAAAGAATCATATATATATATATATATATATATATATATATATATATATATATATATATATATATTCATCTGAATCACTGTGTTGTACACCTGAAACTAACACAACATTGTAAATCAACTATACTTCAATTAAAAAAAAAACCCCAGCAGTCCTCCCTGGGGTGGGGGAGGAGGGTCAGGATTTCTGGGGGATGTACTCTAAAGGCCGGATCCAGGGCCCTTTCTCAAAGCAGTTGAGAGGGAGAGCTGAGGGGCGCTGGGAATGGCTTCTGCTGGGCCAAGTCCCTTGGTTCTCTGATCTGGTTACAAATGGGAATCCCCTGGAGAGCTTTTCCAAAATAGGAAGGTCCAGCCCCCACCACAGGGGTTCTGACTTAATTGGTCTGGGGTGGGGCTTGGACATTCTTATTTTGGAAGAGCTCTCCAGGCGACTCTAAGGTGCAGCCAGAATTGAGACGCAGTGATCCAGGTGGGGATCCTATCTCCATCCCCAGTCACTGATTCTACTTATCATACTTAATTTATTCCTCGGTTACACATGCCTATTAGAAATCACACATCACAGAAGGTGCATGCAAATTTGAAGAATGTTTTTTGCTACTCAACCTAAAACCCATGGATTTGCATACACCTCTGACTCAAGGTCACCATCAGCACTGGGGTTTCCAGAGAACATCAGTTCCATTCCTGTGGGAGATACCTGGGGTTCAACACATTTTGAATCCTGTGTATAATGCTGTCACTGGACATTTGTTTTATTATGAAATATTTCAGACATGTAGGCAAGACGCAAAGAAAAAATGTTGACCAACGCCTGTGTACGCATCACCCAGCTTTGTCAAATCTTAACATTATTCCACATCTTGTTTTAGGAATGAAACAACCCAGATAGAGATAAGGGCCCTTAAGTACTCCTCTCCTGTCCCAGGCTCCTCCTCCTGCCCTTCCCTGAATCTAGTGTGCCTCCTTCCCATGCATGCTTTCACTGTGTGTTTGTCATTAGCCCCATTTTAGAGAGGAAGAAACTGAGGTTCAGGGAAGCGAAGGGACTTACCCCAGGTCACACAAATCGACAGTAAGTGGTGCAGACCAGACGCCCCAGGACAAGGTACCAGGCAGTCACCTCCCAGCATGCTGGCCCCGCAGTGCCCCCATCTCCGGACCTCCCACGCTATCATTCTGTCAACACCTCCTTTACAGGCAGGGCCAGGCCAGCCCGGGCCCAGCACAGCCCGGGACCAAGCAGAGATTGTGGCCTTCTTCTCACATCTCCCGGTTCCTGCCCTGCTCACAGGCCAGGCTCCCCTAGACCCTTGCCAACCCCTCCTCTGTTTCCTTTCTGGGCCGCTGCTCAGCCCAACTCTACCCCACCCCCAACCCCCAAGCAAAGGGCCTGTCTGTGCAGCCCATTTCCACACCAGGCCACTGGGGGCCGGACTGAGGCAGGGGGCCTGCAATTCTGTTCTGTGGGTTCTCCTGGCTTAATTAGCATGCTGCCTGGAACAGCAGGCCAGAAGTGGTGGGCAGGCGCTGAGACACTCCCCCTGGGCCCCAAACCACTGCCTGCCTACCCCGCCTCCTCCCGTCTCTTCGCCAGCAACAGAGGAGGCCTGTGTGCGGTGGGAAGGAAGGCAGGGGCCTGACACTTCCACCTCTGCGCTGAGGAATTGGGTGGGGAGAGGCATGCAGCACATGCATGAACACAGGAGATAATTACTCCCCTCACATGTGAAGGAAGGGGAGGGGACAGGGAGGAAATGGCTATTCACTAGGCACCTACCTATATGCTGCCACGTGTTATTCTAGCTAATCCCCATGGCCACCCCATATCCCCATGTGGGAGATGAAACAGCTCTCTCAGTGCAGAGGAGCAAACTGAGGCTGGGAGAGGTGCAATCAGGGGGCCCAGACCCACAAAGCAAGTGGGAAAAGGAACTTGAACCCAGGCCATCCGCCTCTAGGTACCTTTCCAAGGACTCAACCTGACTTCACAAACCTCTCCCTTCCCTATAGGCCTCTTCTTCCAAAAAGTCCTCTTCTTTAGTGGAGGAGTGGCCAGTTCAGATGGGTAGGCAAAGGTGGAGGAGAATGGATGTGGCAATAGGCAAAATCTAGTCTCTCCTCTAGAGTTCCGGGTGTCTAAAAAGACCAGCTCCCACTCAGGAGACTTTGGGCTGAAAGGCTCCCCCTCCCAGCCCCAACTCTACCCCAGGGACTGCTCCATCCAGGGACTCTCACCTTAGGGTGCTTCCTCCCACCTGATTCCACCTTGGCCCCCAAGGACTCTCTGGCCGTAGGCTGCAGGCCTCAGGACCAGCACATGGTGCCTGAAGGTGTGGATAATAGTAAAAGCCAGAATCCAGCTATATTTATAGAGAAGTTTATATGTTCCAGGCACTGGGTGAAGAACTTGGCACACATCAACTGTTTGATCCTCATGACAACACCGTGGACACACTATTATTTCCCCACTTTAAAAGCAGGGAACTGAAGCATAGAGAAATAAAGGAACTTGTTTTGGGAGCATCAGGCAGCTGGGCCCCAAGAGCCACGGTCTGAGGCTCCCTGGAGGACAGGGCCAGCTGATGAGGAGGAAGAGATGGTGGCAGGCCCAGGAACAAGTTTGAGGGATGGGGATGGTCATAGAACAAACTCCAGCAGCCTCTTGGCTCCAGCAGGAAACCCTCCAGACTCTGCAATGGGGTCCCTGCTCTGACCCTGGGGGGCTTGCCAGCTCACCCCTTCCGGAAGCGCTGCCGAACCACTCCTTGGGGGCTAGTGGTGTTTGTAGCCATCTGCAGTGTGTCCTTCTCGAGGAGCTGAGGCTGTGGGGGTAAGATGCAGCTCAGGCTACAGTCCCCTACCTGGTAGGGACAGAGCCTAGGGGACTCCCAGCACATGGTAAGTTTCAAGGTGAGACCCTAGCTTGCAGGCTCCGCCCCTGCACCCTCTCTACGTATCTGGGGCTGAGGCCTCCAGGCTCTTAGAGAAAGATTGCTAAAATCAAATTGCAATTAACAGAGGCAATTATCTGCCTATTAGAAAATGTCCCCTGAGCCAGGCCTGTGCTGTGAGCTGCGTGGGCCCCAAGGGAGGCCCTGGAGCAGGGCAGCAGCCAGGGGTTAGGGGGAAGCAGGCAGCAGCCTAGGCCTGGGGGGGGGACCTCTGAAGGGGCCAAATCGGGGTCAATAGAAGCTGGGGTCTGCATGGTTCCCTGAGGAGGAAGCCCCAGGCCTAAGCGCAGTCCAGAGGACACTGCGGGGGGTGGTCCTCCTCTCCCAGCCCCCTCTGGCCCCTCCTTTCCAAAAGGCCTTCCTAGAGGGCAGACCTGGGGCAGTCTGTGTGTATGGAAGAACAAAGGAAAGAAAAATCATTCAATGACCCTCCAGGGAAGGATGATAACATTTTCACTTGAAAATTACCAGAGAACAGATTGTCTTATGCAAATTCTATGCAAATCACACTCCAGTTGGTCCTTGCGGAGCCCTCCCCAGAGTTCTTCCAGCTCTTTCCCTGACTGAGTAAGATGGGGGAGAGGGAGGGCCCTTGGGGAAATCTGGGTTTAGGGGGAATCCTGCCTGGAACTAGACTGCATAAGGTGATCTCTTAGCTTTCTGTCCAGCCCACTGTCTGTCCACTCTGAGTCTTGCTGCATTTGTATGAACCCTACAGAAACCTCCCTGCCTCCTGGCTAGACTGCACTTAGACCCCAAATCCAATGGGAGCTTATCTGCTGCTCAGGATGGCCTGCTTCATGGGAAACTTCCATTTGCAGAAGATATTTGAGGTAGGCTGGGTGGAATAGAAAGAGGAGTACTAGACCAAGAATCTAGAAATCAGCTGACGACCCTCAAATCTCTCCAGCCTAGACCTCACTGCTGGACTCCAAATGAAGCCTTTCTAAAACTAGATGACCTGCAACTCAACCTGCCCCACGTTTGTTCCCTCTGTTCCTGCCTCAGGGCCTGGCAACCTCATCTACCCACTTGCCCAAGACAGAGCCTGGGAATCATCCTCAACCCCACCCATCCCCTGCATTGACTCCTCCCAGTCTAATCTACCACCTAGAAGTCTCGGGAGATTTGTCCCCTCTTTTTTGTTCCCCAGGGCCATGGCTGGAGTTTATCTGCCATCTCTTCCCTGACCTATTCCAGAAGCCTTCTGTGTGGGTGCCAGTCTCCAGGGCAGCCTCTCAGATCTGCCCTCTACCCTGCTTTCACAGTGGACTTCCTACAAAACCAACTGACCGTGCTCGCTGCAAACCCTCAGCCGTTCCCCAGGCTCAGCAAATCCAGTCTAGACCTCTTGGGCTGGCACAAGAGACTTTTAAGGCACAGGCTGCAGGTTCACCTCCCACACTGTCCCCCCGTGTCCTCCATGAGCCCCACCGTGTGCCATCTCATTGCCCACGAACACCTACATTCTGCAGGGCCTTCCCAACCTTCATGAGCCATTCCTCCCCTAAAATGTCTTCCCTTTTTCACTTCCCCACCCCAGTGAAACTATATCTATTCTTCATGAAACGCTTTGTCTGGGAGATATTCACTTCCTGCCAGCATCCCCCCACCCCACACTTCACACACACACACAACCCTCCCAGCTGTCACTGCGTTCCTGCCTCCTCATTTCTTCCTCAACATTTTTCCCATAACAGAAATTAGTTCACATTTGTATCCCCAGCACCTAATAGATGATGAATGAATGAATGAAGAAATATGAATGAATGAGTTGGTGAATGAGTGGGGCCTGGGTTAGATTCCTGGCTCTGATATGGGTGAATCACCTCTCTGAGCCTCAGGCTCCTTATCTGTAAATTGGGGCAGTAATGCCTACCTCATTGTGAGGATTCACAGAGACAAGGCATAGAAACTCACCTAGAGCAGCTCCTGGGATCCCATAGATGCTCAAGAAACCCCAGGTGAATCCTCACCTGTCCAAAGTAAGCACTGGCTTCAAGACATTAGTACTCTTAGCCAGTACGGCCCAGTGGTCACAACCTCTATGGTCCTTGCCATGGGCTTGCCTCAACCCTGGATCCAGACTCCATTACGAAGGGCTGTCTGGAGGTCCCCTGCCAGGTTGGTCACAGGTGCAAAGACACATCTCCTAGAGGAAGGCATGTCACACCTCCTCAGACCTCACTGGTATTCAGGGGAGGCCTGCTTGAGACCTCTGCCCACAGGTGGCCAAATTCCTGTGAGCAGAGAGGGATGTCAAAGGGGGAAGGGGCAGGAACTCAGGGGTCCAATTCTCGCTCTGCCAATAGACACCTACTCAATGTGGGACCCCTCTGGACTAAATGTCTGCATCCCTCATATACATGCATGTATATGTATATACATGCGTGGTAATACATGCATGCCAATTCGAGGTCGTTGTGAGAACTGAATGAAACACTATACGTGACGTGACTAGCACAGGGCTTGGCACACAGGAGTAATAGCAGCTAGCATTTAATAAGCACTTACTGCGCACATAACATGAAATACTTCACACGCATTTGCTCATTTAATTCTAACAGCAACTCTGTGTGATAGGTACTATTATTATCACCTCCCCCTATCAATGTGAAACTTAAGGCACAGAGAGGTGAAGCTATTTGCTCCTGGCTCTACAGCTTATAAGTGGATATAACTGCTTTATACAGGTATAATTCACATATTGCACAACTCACCCGCTTAAAGTGTACGAGTCAGTGGTTTTAGTGTTTTCACAGGACAGAGCTGGATTTTGAACTCAACTTTCTGATTCCAGATCCTGTTTGTGTAACCTCCTCACTATACAGGATACTGCTCATAATGTATGTAAAGGAGCACCCTTTCCCTGGGCCTTTACTCACCTCTGCACCTGCAACTGAAACCCCAGGCTTCCTCTGCAATAGTCCCTGCTCTTCCTGACTCTCCAGGAGCTGGGGGCTGAACAGTTGGGCCCTGAGGCAGTGGAATGGAAGGGATGACCTTAGGAAGTGACCTCTGCTGCTTGCAGGGCTTTTGGTCCTGGGTGGACTTCTGGAGCTGTCCTGCCAGCTCCTCAGTGCCCATCCCGGTTGCACTTCAGTTCATCTAAGTTGAACGAGCTGAGCTGTTGCTTGTGCCCAGCTCTGGGCTTGGCTGGCAAAGACTCTGAAGGATGCGAAGAGGAAGGCAACTGGGTCTTTCCCTCCAGGGGCTTACACACCATTGAATGGGTGAGGCACACACAGTTGCCTGCTCACCCCTGCTCAGTGCTGCTGTGAGGCAAGTGGCAGCAAAGGGGGTTTCAAGGAGAGCTTCACAGAAAAGGTGGCCTTCAAAGTACCCTGGAAGAGCTGATAGAATTTAGACTAATGCTGTTCAATAGAAATACCATGCAAGCTGCAAATACGAGCCACGTATGTGATTTTGAATTGTCTGGTAGCCGCATTAAATAAGGAAAAACAAGCTGGTGAAGTTCATTTTAATAATATATTTTCTCTAAAAAATATATCTAAAATATCACCATATCCCTGCTACACTGTTGGTGGGAATGTAAACTGGTGCAACCACTATGGAGAATAGTATGGAGGTTCCTTAAAAAACTCAAAATAGAGTTACCATATAACCCAGCAATCCCACTCCTGAACATATATCAGGAAAAGATGAAATCTCTACTTCAAAAAGATACATGTACTCCCATGTTCATAGCAGCACAATTTATAATAGCCAAGACATGGAAGCAACCTAAATGTCCATTGACAGATGAATGGATAAAGAAGATGTGAAATACATATATACATATATATATGAATACTACTCAGACAGGAAAAAGAATGAAATAATGCCATTTGCAGCAACATGGATGGACCTAGAGATTATCATACTAAGTAAAATAAGTCAGGCAGAGAAAGACAAATATCATATGATATCACTTATATGATACAAATGATATCATATAATGATACAAAATATAATGATACATATAATGATACAAAAAATGATACAAATGGTCTTATTTACATAACAGAAACAGATTCACAGACTTATAAAACAACTTATGGTTACCAAAGAGGAAAGGGAGGAGGGGATAAATTGGGAATTGGGGATTAAAAGATACATACTACTATATATAAAATAGGTAAACAACAAGGACATATGGCACAGGGAACTATATTCAATATCTTGTAATAACCTATAACGGAAAAGAATCTGAAAAAGAATATATATACATATATATATGTATGTATGTATAACTGAATCACTTTGCTGTACATCTGAAACATTGTAAATCAACTATACTTCAATAAAAAAATAAAAAATAAAATATCACCATATCAACATGTAATCAATAGAGAAAAATTATGGAGACATTTAACACTTTTTTCATATTGAATCTTCCAATTCTGGTGTGTATTTTAATACTTGCAGCACATCTCAATTTGGACTAGTCACATTGCAAGTGCTCAAAACCCACATGCAGCTTACGGTCACCGTGATGGACAGCGCAGATGCAGACATTTGGAAGCTAGAAGGTAGGGGAGGAACAGTTTAGGCTGAGGAAACAGCATGGGGAAAGTTGGGTGTATAATTGATGGGGGACTCTTGTTTGTTTGCTCATAATTTTTATTAATCGTAGTTTACATGATTATATTTTAAATACTAAGGTTTACAATTTTTGGTACATAATATATTTATACAGTTCAAAAATTTAAAGGCAAATAGGTTAACATATACAGCAAATACATTTATATATTTTCCCTCTTTTGTTTTATATAAATGGTATCATAGACACTATTCTGTACTTTCCTTTTTCACCAGTTATACCTTGGAGGCTGTTCCACGTCAGCCCCTAAAGTGCTTCCTCATTCTTTCTCGTGGCACACAAGAATCATGGAGGCTCCAACTGATGGACATCTAGGTTATTTCCAATCATTTGCAATTAGAAACAAGGCTGCGATGAATAATCTGTGCATATGTCATTCCTCGTGTGTGCATGTATAGCGATAGGATAAATTCCTAGAAGTAGAATCTGGGGGTCAATTTTGTCGGGGGTGGGTTCAGAGCAGAGGAGTGACATGCTCGGGGATGTGCTGGGAAAGATTACTCTGGCAGTAGCATGGAGAATGAACTGGCAGGGGTCAGACGGGAGGCAGGGAGGCCATTCTTCCACCCGTTAACTCAGTGAATCTGTACCTGGTGCCTCTGTGTTCTGGACACTTTGCTGGTGAACAAGACAGACCGGCCCCTGCTCTCAAGCAGCTGACACCTTAATGGAGAAGTTGGAAGGCCAGAGATGCCAACAGCCTGGGCTAGTGCAATGGCAATGAAGAGGGATAGGTGGATGCTTTAATGAAAGCCAGAATAGGGCACTGGACCAGGAGTCAAACAGACATGGTTGGCGCTGGGCTTTGGAGAAACCACCCTGGCAGCCAATGTGAGAGAGGTGGGGTTGCCAGGAGGGAAGGCAGGAGGGCAGTGAAGCACAGTGAGTCCGGGTGTGCATGTGTTCTGGAAGCAGACTGCCCAAGTTGGAATCCCAGCTCTGCCCTTTACTAAGTGTATGCTGTTGGACAAGGGACTTCACGGCTCTGGGATTCAGTTTCTCTCATCTGTAAAATGGAGCCAATAAGAGTACGGCTCCCACAGGGTTGTTGGTGGGGGGATTAAGGGAGGCAAATATATGTAAATATTTAGCCCAGAACCTGGCATATCTAAAGCTTTGGTAAAGGGTAGGTAGTGTTGTTGGCGTTTTGATGACTAGGGAAGTGGTAGTGAAAGGCACAAAACAGGAAAAATAGGAGAGAGGTTTAGGAGTTGAAACGGACAGGGCTTGATGATTTAGTGATTGATTGATGTGGGCGTAAGGAAGGGAGAATGTGGAGCCTGTCATGACTCCCAGATAGGCAGCTGGCGGGGATTCTGAGCGACAGACACAGAGGTGGAGAAAACCCAGAGGGTTCTGGCAATTACCCGCAGTGCCCAGTGCTTACCTGGAACTTAGGACCTGGGCCAGTGAGAGTTCTTCTGAGAAGCTGAAGGAGAAGAATGTATAGGAATATGAACCTGAGCCCATCTGCTTGCTGCTGCCAGCCTGTGCTTGGTGGCATCCTGCTCTGTGCCCATGTGCTTTTCTGCAAGTGCCACAGTGGGCCTGATAGCCCTCCCTGCTGAGGCTGCTGGGACCTGGAGTACAACTGAGCAGCTCTATCCTGTCCCACTTGCCCCCCTCCTTCCCTGCACTTTGCCTCCCCCGCAGTAACCCAAGTTGGCATCCCTCTGCTGAGGCAGAGAAGCCCCGTGGGAACGTATCTGCCCTGCCCACACAGGGCTCATGGGGACCCTGCTGGCTCCTGGCCGCCTATTCTAAGGATGACAGGCAAGGGATGGGAACACGCACTTCTCACTTTGATGTAGCGTCTGAACGTGGGGTTGGAAGACTTCATGTGCAATGAGGCAGCAGGAGAGAATGGGCAGGTGGGGAGCCTTGGGGAGAATGGAGAGTCACTGGAGGACTATAAGGAGAGAGCTGGGGTAGGGGAATGGAGTCAAAGGAGACAGGGACCTGGAGAATTCCTCCCACAGGCTTGGAGGCAACTAGATGACATTTCTGAGAACCTTCAAGTCGCTCCAGCCACATTTTCCCGGCTCACGCCTGGCTCACTAGGGCTCTGGACCTCCAAAGTGTCTTGTTCCTTCTGCTGACCACCTGTTTGTTTAAGGCCAGCTGAGATGTCGTGGGGGCCTGCAGCATGGACTGAAGAGTGCTTGTCCCACAGGTGCTCACAGGTCCTTGGAACCCCGAGTCAGCCAAGGAGGTTAGAGGAACCCTAGGATCAGACGTGAACTTCCACGGAGCCTCTCCCAGTCCTCATCGGCCTCTGGTGATGTGTCTCACAGTCCCCCTGCTCTGTGGAACTCACTGCAGCTCTGGTTGGGCTCAAGCAGGATCTGAGTTTTCCCCTCCTCCCCAAATCGGGCCCCCAAAGTCAGCAGCTTTGCCGCCAACATGCCAGCTTGTGCTGCCCCCTTTCCTCAAGGCAGCCTCAGTGCCAGCTCTGAGCCAACTGCCTGGGGAGCTTGGCTGGGCCTCCTACCCACACAGCAGCCGCTCCCCTGCCCACTCCTCCTTAGGTTTCTAGGTCAAGAAGCACTTACTGGATAAAACTCTCCAGAGCTCATGGCACTTGCAAAGGCAGGTCCCATGTGCTCCTTTCTGCTGAGGGGAATGTACAGCTGCTGGGCGCTGGCGTAGGGCTGGGGCCGGGGGGAGGGAACGGTTTAGCCCTTAGTGCCACTGAGGTCTCTCTTCCTCCCTGGGCTGCTTTGGAAAATCCCAGAAGGGCACACAGCAAAGTGGAGTGTGGATGAGGGTCTCCCAATCCCCCAAGGAGCCTGGGTCTTAAAAGACTTCCAGCCCCCTCCTCCACCCACCAGCTCAAGTCTCCGTTTCCACTCTGAGCTTTCTCTCCAGGTGTTTGCTCCCTTCACCTTGAGCCTCAGGGAGGAGCACTTAGAGAGCAGGGTCTCGACTTTGGGCTAAGCAGCTCCCACTACTCGTCTGACCCTGTGTTTGCCCCCTCAGCTCAGGGCCTGCTTGCTGTCCGCCTACCACGTCCTGGCCTTGGGTTCTGGGCCTTCTCCACGCCCCTCCCCACCTCAGTCTGCCCCGCCAGCATCCTTAATGATTCCCAGCTGATCCCAGCCACATCCTCTCCCCAGGGCCCTGGCACAAAGAGCAGGCCCTTCTCCAGTGGGCCCCTCAGAGTGTTAACCCCTGGCTGGCTGAGCCTCTGGGCTCCAACAATCAGCCAGAAGAGGAAACCTAAGAAAAATAGAGACAAAATCTGATAGAGTAGGCAGACTGCTCTGAGGGTAGCTTGGGCCACCCTTGAGCTCCGAGCTCCTTCCCTCTGGAGAAATGCCTAGGAAGGGTCTCCAGCTGGCAAAATCCTCCCATGCTTGCCCACCGAAATGCCCTTGGCAGACCTGTTCTCTAATCCTGACTCTTCTTGCTGCAGTGTTCAGCCCTCTTCCTCTTATTCTAGCTAATGCTGGATTGAGGGTGTGGGTTCTGAAGGCAGTCTGCCTGGTTTCAGACCCCACCTTTGTCACTTGCTAGTTGTGTGACCTTGGACGAGACATTTTCTCTCTCAATGGCTCTGTTTCCTCATCTGGGGGATGGGGAATATTAATAGTACCTACCTCATGGCATCACTAAAGGGATGATATAGATTAAGCCACTGCTTAAAACAGTGCCCAGCATAGACCACTTGACGTTAGCCCTTGTTGTATTATTATTGTGGATGGTGACTAGATGTCTTTCTTGTCCTTGTACCCCTGCCCCCAGCACAGTTCCAGGCACATAATTGATGCTCAGTACGTGTTTGGTACATAACAGAATGAAGTACAGACAAGACTGTCATTTCTCTGTGGCCCCTCTCAGCCACGAACCTCAGTGTCCTCCCGACTGAAGCACACAAGTGGGCACCAGGAACAGCCTCCATTCTCTTGCTGGGGGCCCGAATCCACCCCGACTTGCCCCAGGCCTGTCAGCCCCCAGACCAGTGGCTCACTGGGCGATACAGTAGGGCCCATAGGGGTCATGCTTAAAAAGGCCATGTCCTGGGCAGTGGCTGGGCTGGTGGAAGCCAAGGAATTAAGATACAGGGTATTGTTATGGGGAGTGCGGGGGGGTGAGGGAAGGGAAGCATGGGCTCAGGAATCAGACGGACCTGGATTTGAATCCCAGCTGACACTTCCTGGCTGTCTAACCCCCAGAATGTCATACATCCTTTCCAGCCTCAGTTTCCTCACTTGTGACGTGGGGATAATCACTCCTCCTCTCAGAGCTTGGAAAAGGAGAAAACCATGTCAAGCGTGCAGCAGAGTGCCTGGCCCAGAATTGGTGCCAAGGCAGTCACTAGTTCCTGCCCTGACCTGGGACCCTGAGGAGGGAGAGCATGGGCTGGAGTGGGGAGGCATGCGTGGGGTCTATTAGATCTGGCCCTTCTGCCCACAGGGGTTTCCAGGTGGTGGTTCTGAGCAAGGTCCAGGCCAAGGGGCCGCAGCCAGGCCTCCCAGCCGCCCATCCCCTACACCCTGGCATGGCAGGGTTCTTGGCCTCCTGCCACGGCCGACTATGTAAATAAACCAGCTTTTCACTGGCTGGGAGCGAGACTGCCCTAAGTGACATTTCAAATTAGTTCTGCTATATTGGGCTTGAGCTCTGAAGGGCCTGGGCATTTCCCCCCCCCCCCCCCCCGAGCTCATCCCTTTCTCTGTGTGGTGAAAGCTCTTAAAGCACACCCCGTGTGGGCAGAGGGCCAGGGCAGGGTGGGGACGGGCCTTCTGAGGTGACCTGCCGAAGCACTTACCAGGCCCAGGGCCACAGCCTCCCTTCCTAGGGAGGTCAGGAGCTCTGTACCACAGCGACCCCCCCTCCACACCAGCCCTTCCCGGCTGCCATGGCAACCCAGCCTCCTTGCACAGGGCTCACACACCGGCTGGCAGGAATGCTGAACGGAAGGAGGGCCGAGTCATTGGCCGAGGAGAGGGGGCTGGGCACTGGAGGGGGCACGCGAGGGGTGGGCCAGCTGCAGGCCTGGCAGAGCTGAAAGGGAGATGTGCTAGCCACATGGCTGGCCCGGCTCAAGCCGGGGCTGGGGCCGTGCCAGGGGATGAGACCATGATAGGAGAGGAGAGCCAGGACAATGGACACATGCCACTGTCTTTCTGGCAAAGCGCAGCGGCTTCCCTGCAGGGCCAAGGGCAGAGGGCACTGGATTCAAGTCCTTTCTTTCTGGGCAAGTCGCCTTGGCCCACTTGGCCTCCATTTCTTCAGGCTTGAGGCCTGAGAGCGTGAAAGGACTCAGGCTGGGAAGCCAGACGGAGCTGAAGGGCACTCTGGGCTCCGACACGTATGCCATTTTATATCTCTGACACTCAGTCACCTCCCCTATAATAGGGAAGCACCTGCTTCATGAGCTCATTGAGAGCACGTAATAAGATGATATGTGCAAAGCATAGAGCACAGTGCCTGGCACACAGTAAGGGCTCAGTAAGTGGCAGCTCTTATTATTACTATGGCTATTCTTTTAATTGTATTCAAAGTGACAGTTTCTGTACCTGTATCTCCCATTAGACTGGGAGACTCTGGGAGGCAACAACAGGGACTTATTCCTCTCTCCATCCCCAGCAACTCCAGGTTCCACAGGCCCAGAGCAGATTCTGGGGCAAGTGGGGGTGGGGGGGAGGGGGATGACGCATATATACCAGGAATGCCTTGGGCTAAATGGCTTCAAAACTCTCTCCTGGCTTGGACATTCTGTGCTTTTAACTCCATAAGGTCTAAGGAATGGCTGCCCTAGAGTATATAAGCCTTGGGGGAAAAAATATATGTTTATATAATAAACAGACTTATATTTGTGTGTGTGTGTGTGTGTGTGAGTGTAAGGCCCCTGTTATATAAACAATTCAAGTTAACCCAAATCAGCATGTTAACACAATTCTGGCAACCTACTCTCTTCCGTGATCCTGTGAAAAAAATACTGTGCCAGCTTAGCCCCAGGGCCCCGAAAGACACCATAGATGTGAGTCCAGGAGCTCCTCAGGACATCTGGCTGACCCCATGCATGGAGTAGCCAGAGAGTGTCCCAAAGAGGAGTAATAGGGATTGGGGCCTACCCGGGTCCGTGTTTGGGCTCAGAGCGCTCTACCGGTGAGGCAGTGCTGGCCGTGGCTGGAATTCAGCACCAGAGCGGACATTAGTACATTTGGAGGAACGCCCTCCAAACCACAGGGCCCCCTGAGGTGTGGGGCTGGGGCAGGGGCCCTGCTTGCGTGGGGTCATAGAGCATACTGCTCCAAGGTGGCAGCCACTGAGCTGAACTCATTTGAACTTTGGCCAAAGGAGCCTTAGCCCCTCCATGCTGTGCATTGCCCACGCCTGGAATTCCAATTTTCTCTGCGTCCTCCACCACATCTCATGCCAGCCCACTGGCTAGGAACTGTGGGGCTGACCAGGGCTGAGCAAGAAAACACCGTGGCTGGCTAAGGAGAAGGATGGTGGGGGAGGAGGCAGTGAGACTAGCACACCAGCCAGTGGAGGAGGGGCTGCTTGTCACACCAGCAATGAGTTCCTGCAGGTCTAAAGGCTCGGTTGCCCACAGACAGGTGCTGGGGCAAACCCTCCTGCACCCTCGGAAGGACTGGGGGAGGCTACCCTGGGGGCTGACTGTGGAAACCACGCCAGGGAGGGCCTGACGGCAAGAGTTTCCCAGGCTGTAAAATCACCGCCACCACCTAGGGCCACCCACAGCCCAGGAGAGATGAACACAGCTACTCCTCATGGCAGCTGCCAGGTAGGATTTGGGAACCTGGAAGGAGTAAGGGAGGAGGGCTATAAAAGAGCATGAAGTCGGATGGTGGATGACAGGAGCCGGGTTGCTCACTGTTGGAGTGGGAGTATACAAATAAGCAAGGGGAAGGCTGGAGTGATCCAAGCAGTAATGGATTAGAATGGGAGATATCAGCGTAAACTCATGTTTAGCTTAATATGGGTACAAATAGTTACATGGAGAAGCACTTAGTGATATGTGTATATACACTAGTTAGCATGCACACATACATCTTCTTACTCTGTTAGTTGAGAGGGCCCAGTAGCAATGAACACACCCAGTGCCCGGATCTTGGTTTCTAAGACCATTTTCCAATAAAGGAACCAGAGCTCCTCACAGAAGTGGTTGATTCCAGGGCTGCAGCTGGAAATAAAGATGAGCCTGGAGCATCTTGTAGTGCCAGAAAGGAAGGAAGTGCCAAAGAAATAAAACCCACAATGATGGGTCAAAGGGACACAGGAGCCAACTGAAAGAGCTCCCAAAGGCCAAAGCTGGAACAATTAGAGCAACAGAATTAATAATGTAGTATTGGAGTATAACCCAGAGTATAAAACCAATATCCATGAGTCTATAGTGATATAAATAAGTGATTGAATGAATGGATGAAAACCTACATAATAAATAAATAAATAAATAGGGAAGAAGAGGCAAATCTCCCGTGTAGAAGAATTGCAAGTAATTTATGTTGATCCTGTTCCCACAAGGAGGCGACGCCTATCTCCCCATTCCGCACTCCTTAAGTGTGGGCTGTGCATAGCAACTTCCTTCCAAAGAGTACAGTATGGAAAAGGGCGAAAACACAGAGTAACTGTCCAGTGGAGAGACCTGACAAACACACCTCAGCCAGGTGATCACTGTCAACATCAACAGTGATAAGTCATGCTGAGAGCATGTACCCTTGATAGGATGTGATGAGAAGAGCACTTTACCTCTGTGGGCTTCCTCCCCCAAACCTCTAACTCCAGTCTAACCACGAGAAAAACATCAGACAAATCCTAATTGAGGGGCAGACTACCAAATACCTTACCAACACTCCTCAGAACTGTGAAGGTCATCAAAAACAAGGAAAAGTCTAAGAAACAGCCATAGCCCAGAGGAGTTAAGGAGACAAGATGACTAGATGTAGTGTGGTGTCCTGGATGGGATTCTGGAACGAATAGAGGACATTGAGTTAAAATTAAGGAAATCTGACTTTAATACTAATGTATCAATATCGGTTCATTAATTGTAACAAATGTACTACACTAATGTAAGATGCTGAGGATGGGGAAATTGGGTACACGGTATACAGGAACTCTGTACAGTCTTCTCAATTTTTTCTGTAAATCTTAAACTGTTCTAAAATAAAAAGCTTATTTAAACCAAAAAAACTTGAAGTCTTGGGTTTTAATCCTGTTTCTGCCCCACCTAACTGCATGGCCTGGAGGAAATTATTACCCTTTCTGAGGATGTTTTCACTAAGTAAAATGGGAAAGATAATTTCTCTCTAGAAGAACCAGAAGAGGTAATTTAATAAAAATTTAAATACACACAGAAACAATCAATACATGCTAATTTCCTTCCTCTCTTAATTCTCATAAGAGCCCTGTGTGAACTAGATGGGACAACTGAGGCTCAGAGAGGCAGAGGGACCTGCCCAGGGTCACATAGCTGGGAGGCGGAGGAAGCGAGATGTGACATTTCCTCTAAGGCATTCTGCCTATTGGTAAAGCTTGCACTACAATGGGACCTGTTGGGGTGCAGGTGGGAAAGCTAGCTCTCTGCCTGGGGGCTCCAGGGCCTCTGAAGGGCAGCGACTTCCTCTGAGAAACTACAAAGGAGCACAGCACAGTGATCAGGTGTATGGGATTCAGAATCAGGCTGCCTAGTTCAAGCCTCGATTCTACTACTTCCCAACTGTGTGACTTGGGCAAGTTGTTTCACTTCTCTGAACCTTAACTTCCCCATCTGTAAAATGGACGTTGATAATAGTATCTACCTTTTTAGAGTTGTTGTTGTGAAGGTTAAACTGGTTAATCAATGTCAAGTGTTTAGAATAGTACCTGGCACATCACAAGGGCTCGGTAAATCCTAGCTATCATTATCTGCAGAATGGATAAAAATGCCTTGGGTTCAATTGCCCCAAAGGCCCTTCTAAATCTTCTCTTGTGGTGAACGTGGTGGAAGGGGTGCCAGGAATTGTTTCTTCGAAAGCACCTAAGAGTTTTCGCGTCAAATAATAAACACTCATTTGCATATCATTCAATGAACAAGCCCTTGGAATCCTGAAGTTTGAAGGAAGCTTCAAACATCATCAGCATCATTTTAGATAGGTAAACTGAGGCCTGGAAAGGTAAAGGGACTGGACCGAGGTCATACTGCAAGTCAGTGGCTGAGCTGAGCCAAATGTAGGGCTCCTGTTTCCCTGTTTCCCTAGACTCCTGCCACTCTGCCAGCTTGCTGCTGTTTTTTTTAAAACATTTTTATTGAAATATAGTTGATTTACAATGTTGTGTTAGTTTCAGTTGTACAGCAAACTGATTCAGCCATATATATGTATATATATGTGTGTATATATATATATATATATATATTATTTTTCAGATTCTTTTCCATTATAGATTTTTACAAGATATTGAATATATTTCCCTGTGCTATACAGTAGGTCCTTGTTGTTTATTTATTTTATATATAGTAGTGTGTATACGTTAATCCCAAACTCCTAATTTATCCCTCCCCCCATTTCCCCTTTGATAACCATAAGTTTGTTTTTTATGTCTGTGAGTCTGTTTCTGTTTTGTAAATAAGTTCATTTGTATCATTTTTTTTGAACATTCCACATATAAGTGATATCATATGATATTTGTCTTTGTCTGACTTACTTCACTTAGTGTGATAATCTCTAGGTCCATCCATATTGCTGCAAATGGCATTATTTCATTCTTTCTTATGGCTGATATTCCATTGTGTATATACCACCTCTTCTTTATCCATATTCGTCTGTCATTGGACACTTGCTGCTGTGAACACTTTACTGACACCTCTCCAGTCCCCAGTCCTGTGCTAGGCACCCTGAGAGACTAGAGGAAATAAGTATATCAACCATGTTCCTGCTTTTGCAGTTTTAAAAGTAAGCTTCAGGGATAAGATCTTCGTGTTCACTTGGAGAAAAAGAAGACAAATCAATATATAGAAATGCTGGCTTAGGTACACTTGCCTGTGGCACTGAGGCTGTCAGCAGAGGTGAGATCAGGGAGGCTGCAAGTCTTTCTGGGAGAGTCAGTCCTTGATCTGAACCTTGAAGGCTGGCAGGCTGGACTCAGGCAGAGAACATGGTGCAGGGCACTGTGAGGGGGGTGCAGCAGGAGAGAAGCCTAGCGGGGTGTACTGGTAAACTGGCTCTTTGTGTGTGGGGGGGTGGGGTTTGTACTATTTGCCAATTTCTGTGGTGTAAATACTCCCACCATGGCCACTCTGAAGCTACCAATAGTTTAACAATCTGCTTGTAAAGTTCCTGAGTTATTAACAAGTGGCACTCAACTCCGGCCTATGGGTGAGAACGGATTTGTTTCCAGGGCAGTAGGAGCTGGGCTTTGTGGGGAGCAGGGTGGTGGGATGGAGTGCTAGCTGGCTAAGGTGGGGTTGGCTCAGGGAATAGCTGGGTGCTAGCCAGCAGGTCACACGCAGATTCAAATATTAGCTATTGAGCTGGGCTCTTTGCTGGGCTCTGTGCCAGACATTTAATATGCATCAGCTCATTTAATCCTCACAACGGCTTTAAGAAATGTCCATTCATTCATTGCTCCAACCATCTACCCATCCATCTGTCTATCTACCAAGTCTGTATTGAGCACCGACTATGTGCCAAACGCTGTCCAAGGCACAGTGGTGGTGACAAAGTCATTGCCCTAATGGTGCTTATATCTGAGTGGGAGGAAACAGATAATAAACACATTTTTGAAGGAATAAAAAATTACTACCAATTGTGGTGTTTGGATGGAAACAAAAAGTACTAAAATTGAGAACAAAGGGGCTACTGCTGTTTAAGATAGGGTGAACAGGGAAAATGTCCCTGAGGAGGTGACATTTAAGAATGAGAAGAGGGGCTTCCCTGGTAGCGCAGTGGTTAAGAGTCCACCTGCCAGTGCAGGGGACACAGGTTTGGGCCCTGGTCCGGGAGGATCCCACTTGCCACGGAGCAGCTAGGCCCGCAAGCCACAACTACCGAGCCTACGCTCTAGAGCCCGGGAGCTGCAGCTACTGAGCCCACGTGCCACGACTGCTGAGGCCCGAGCGTCTGGAGCCCGTGCTCCGCAACAAGAGAGGCCACCACAATGAGAAACCTGTGCACCACAACGAGGGGTGGCCCCTGCTCGCGCAGCTAGAGAGGGCCCGCACACAGCATCGAAGACCCAAGGCAGCCAAAAATAAATCAATAAATAAATTTACAAAAAAAGAATGAGAAGAGGCCAGGAATGCAAATGGCTGGGATCAGAGCACTGAGGTGGCCGGAATAGCAAGTACAAAGGCCCTTAGGTAGAAATGAGACCGGATTTCTTAAGCAACATTAAGAAGGCCAGTGTGGCAGAGCTTGGTGAGTGAGAGAGTGTGGCCTGAAATGAAGCCAGAGGTCATGGAAGCCTTGCAGGCTGTGGTGAGGACTTTGAAGGACTTAGAGTGGGGTTGTCATATGAAGCTCATTCTGGCTGCACTGTGAGGAATGGATTCCAGAGAAGCAGGGAGGCCAGTTAGGAGATAGTGTGCTCAGGTAAGAGTTATGAAGCTAGGTCCAAAAGGGTGGCGGGTCAGAGAGAGACAGAGGCAGAGGGACTAACATGTGGCAGATCCTGGATTCAAATCCAGGTGCCACCGTCCATGCTCCTTCCCACACCACAAGCGGTCTCATGGAAGGAGACCCAGATTTTCTGACTTAGGGCCTCAAAGCCTAGGAAAAATTTCTAAGCAGAGGAATTATGCGATAGAAGATAGCTGTGTCTCTTCACATACATTTTTACACTTGAATGACTTGCTATTCAAATATTCATAGACTTCCCTTGAATGTGAGCTCCTTGAGGGCGGGGATCTGAGTCATCCAGGATTTCCAGCTCAGAACTTTGACCTGAATCAGAGGAGGAGGAGTTCTTGAATCAAATGATGACCAACCCTCTCAGGTACCCTGCCAGCTCTGGATGTGCCCAGTTTGGCCCATCCTGGAAGACCTCTTGGCTGAGTACCGCAGCAAAGGGAGGTCACCGCCTATCCAAATCTCTCTCTGAGCAGCACAAACCCTCCGGGCCTGTCACCTGGAGGGGTAGCAGATGCCAAAGACAGAAACCCGGGCCTTGGAATCAGATCCAGTCCCAGCTCCTCCGCTTCCCTGTGGTGTGAGCTCAGACAAGGGGCTTAGCTTCTGTGCCTCTCAGTTTCCCCAACTAGGAAATGAGACAATGAAGAGTTCTTGCGTCTGCAGGTCATTGCGAGGATCAAATGAGATCACGCAGAGAACAGGCTTGGAACAGTACCCGGCACATAGTACGTTCTCAAGAAGCTTCCTTCAACCCAGATGGGTGAGGTGCCTGAGGTGTCACTGTGTTTGGGGTTCCTGAGGAGTCCCGAGCCCGACCATGGCAGGTAGGCAGCTGAGAGAGGGGAGTATAGAACGCCTTCTCCTCCTTTTCCCCACCTGCCTTCCACTCCCCCATCCCCTCCTCTCCCCTTGCTCTTGCCTCTGTGTTAAACACCTGGGAGTTGGCTAATTAGAACTAATTAGCTTCTCCTGCAATAAAACTCCAGCAATGGAAAGGTTCTGTAGTTCAGACCTCTGACACTAATCATGTTAAATAGATACTTATTTATCCCTTTATTAAGCAAGTCAATTAGCTTGTAATATCTGAGCAGCTGACTTTCAGGCCTGGGAGCTGGGCATGTGCTGTCAAGAGTCAAAGGCCCCGGTTGGAGCTCTTCGGTGTCTTATCCTCCCTGAGCCCCAAAGAAGCCAGGTCACAGGATGGAAGGGTTGGAAGAGTTGTGGGACACATATGCACAGATTGGAGACTGAGGCCCAGATCAGGGGTAGGGACTTGCCCAAGGTCACACAGTGGGATGTACATGACTGTCTGAGAAGGTAGAGGATATTAAGGAGTTCTCTAAAGGGTACCTACTCTATGCAACGGGGGCTCATGGGAAACTTAGATCACCTTTATTTTGGGACAAGGTGGGTGGTCAGGGAAAGCTTCATGAACGAGGCAGAATATGCACTTTGACAAGAGGACATTGGGTGGGGAAGGGCATTTCTGGTAGAAGGATGCTGAGTGTCAGATGCTGAGGACTGAATGCCAGCAGGCCAAGGTCAACATGTGACCATGGGATTGGAAGGCTAGTGGTGGGTGGCCCAGTTAGGAAGCTGGGCTCTGGGTAGGGAGGTTGGAGGCTGGACCACTGACAGAGAAGGAGCAGGTCTGTGAGGGCAAGGTACTGCATTCATTCGTTCATTCGTTCAAGCCACACTTGTTGAGTGCTACTGTGTGTCAAGCACTGTGCCCTGGAGAAGCTTACAGTTGAATTAGGGAGGCAAACATGCTAAAGAAAGAATTCCAACCCAGTACAGCTCTTATTGAAGAGCTGTGATAGAAGAGAGTCCTCTTCCATCCTCCAATGATAGGGGAAGGGAGAAACCAACTCTGCCTGCTGCCCTCAGGAATAGCTTCTCAAAAGTGTTGGCAGAGGGCTTCCCTGGTGGCGCAGTGGTTGAGAATCCGCCTGCCAATGCAGGGGACACGGGTTCGAGCCCTGGTCTGGGAAGATCCCACATGCCGCGGAGCAGCTGGGCCCGTGAGCCACAACTACTGAGCCTGCGCGTCTGGAGCCTGTGCTCCGCAACAAGACAGGCCGCGATAGTGAGAGGCCCGCGCACCGCGATGAGGAGTGGCCCCCACTTGCCACAACTAGAGAAAGCCCTCGCACAGAAAGGAAGACCCAACACGGCCATAAATAAATAAATAAATAAATTAATTAAAAAAAAAAAAAGTGTTGGCAGAAGCCCAGAGAATTGACCAGGGCTTGAGAGTTATAATTATCTAGTGTCTGCCCAGCACTTTTTGGCTTACACATCACTTTCACATACAGTATGTATATATATATATATATTTTTTTTTTTTTTTTCAGTATGTATATTTTTAATCCTCCGAATAACTCTGTGGGGCAGAGAGGATTAGCCCCATTTTATAGATGACAGAACTGAGGTTGAGCAGTGAGGCAAGAAGTAATACCACAGGGTGGAAAAGGCACAGTTTTGGGAATCTGTGAAGTCTGAGTTCCATTTCTAGCTTTATTACTTACTTAGTTGGGTGATGGTGAGCAAGAAACTTTACCTCTTAGAGCCTCAGTTTTCCTACCCATAAAATAGGGATAATACCTACATTTGATTCATTCAGCAAGTAGTATTTGAGCACATAGCAAGTGCTCCATAGATGTTAGTTGACTTAATCCCTACCCTTAAATGGCTTGCCCAAGGTCACACAACTAATCAAAACTCAAACCCAGGCCCTTCAACTCTAAAACCTATTCTATCTGTGAGGCCCTGACTACCTCTTCAGAGGTGAGAGGAAGGCTGGCGGTAAGGCTGACCATGGAAGGTCTTGGCTATATAAGGATAATAACTTATGTTTCCTCAACTTCAAAGGAAGCTAGAAAGAGAGAGGCTAAGCTTACTCAAGCTGACAGCAAGGAGGATGGAGGCTAGACACTGGGATGATCTTGATGACAAGTTTGTGAGTCACCAACCGGAAGAGCCGTGGCTTTGGGGGCCTGGGAGATCTCTAACAACAGGGATAATCCCAACGAGTCTGAGCTGGGGCGAGGCAACCCCGTCCAGAAGAAGAGGGAACAATGAGATCACCCAGGCTGCAGACTGGAAAGAACCCAAATGGGTCATTTAGTCCAGCCCCCTGCCTCTGGGAAGAATTCTTCCAGACCAGACAGATGAGAATCTCTCCTGCTTTTCAAGGTCTCCAGGGGAAGAGATTCCTTAGCCTTCCTCGGCCATTCTGGAACAGGTTCTCACAGCGGACTCCCAAAAAGTTCTTTCTTTTGGCTGATTACAATTTCTCTTGCTGCCATTCTCGCCTTTAGTGGCAAAGTAGGAAGGCTGCTGCCCCACTTCGGGCCACCCAGTAAGCAGAGAGGAATGGTCAGCTGTCCCTGTTTGCTGATGGGCAGCTGCCAACTCCCCAGGTAAGGCAAGACCAGCATCTCACACCCTCTATAATGATCCCACCAAGCTCTCCCAGCAGCGCATTTGCCCAGGTACCCAGGCCACCTCATCCCCAAACAGGCTGCCCCTGACCCCACCCCCATGCCACTGTTGCCACTCTGCCCGCTCTTAGCCTGCAAGGCCTTTCTTTCCTCCTGGTTTGCAGCTGATTACAATCCAACCCATCCTTCGAGGCTCAGTCAAAAGTCACTTCCTCATGGAAAACCTTCCCAATTTTTCCAGTAAGAGAAAATCATTCCCTCCTCCATTTCCATTTTGTATTTATTTCACTTTGCCTGATATCAGAGGTAGTGCTGGGTTGTGGGTCCAAAATGATTGGCCATTTCATAGAGTTTAACCCCAACTGTTTGTCTGTCTGCTTCTGCTCCTAGACTGTAGGGACTGCATTGTATTCATTTGTTCACATCCCTCCATGCCCGTTGCTTCCCCTCCCCAACAGGGTGTGGAATGATGCTTTGTGTACCAAAGTGTGAAAAGCATGTTTATTGAATTTGTTGAAGAGTCATGATCATAAAACGAAAATATTTGGATGGGCCGTTACCAAAGTCCACTCATACATTTTGTCTCACTTAACCCTCATAATCACTCTATGAAGAAGGTTCTCTTATTTCCCCATTTGAGACACGATGAAGTTACTTGCCCAGGATCATACAGCCATTGTGATCCAGGATCCCTGCCCTTCCCAGCTATGGTGAGCCTTGGCCTGAGGCCTGAGGGAACTCAAAGTCCTCCCCAGGATTTCTGTAACATCCAGGAGGTTTGCTGCCCAGATCCTGCCTTCTTTTGTCAGCCCCAAGACCTAGACCCTTCACTCTTTGCCTCCAACATTCTGTGAGGGGAATGACTTGGCCAGAGATTGGAGGGAGTGAGAGTCTTGAGGAGTCACCTGGCAGTGTGCAGGACCTTCCACTACCTTGGCAACTGCGCTTCCTCCTGGCCTTTTTGGAATAACAGACAAAACCTTCAACTGGACCCATTTCTGGGCCCTAAGGACTCAGGGTCTAGCCCAAAGCAGGATTACCAAGGCGACTTCTCAACAAAGGTGGTCTCCATGCAAGTTCATCTCCAAGCGGCTAAGGGAGTCATATTTTCTTTCCCTTCAAGTGTTTCTCCAAAGTATGGTGCTTATCTTGCAGGTTATCGAGAGGATTTTAAGTGGCACCTAAACGAAGATTTATATGTCAATAGTGATATATTTATTTTAAGGTTTATTAGGAGAATATGCAACCGGCACACCACGAATGATTTCATGCATAACATTGCTTAGTATGACACTAAGGAAGATGTTAAAGATTATTTTTCAGAAGTGAGTCCACTTAAGGAAAAACAGCAACTAAATAATGAAACAGGTGGGATGAGACTATGGCAAAAGTCATGATGGTGGCATGTGAACCACTGACTTTGGGAAATCTTGTATGCTTCCTTCTCACATTCCTGGAAAGACCCAGCCACAGGGCAGCCCTGGGAAGTCTTGCTGGGAGCAATGCTTGGAGGGAATGTGTGGCCAAGGTTGGGCAGTCTGAGGGAGGAGGGCTTATGGACGCAAGTGGACCTGGCTTGCTATCCCAGCTTAATTTTTTTCTAGAAATCTCATTTCCTGCTTGGAGGCAGAGTGTAGTCTCCAAGAGGGGCTGGACCTCATTCATTTCTGTAGACCCAGCACCTAGCATAATGCCTGGCACATAATAAGTGCTCAATAAATACTAATCAAGTGAATAACTAAGCTTTGAATTCCTTGTTCCTCATGTAAAATGAGAAGAGAACTTCCTACTGTAAAAGACTGTTGTGAGGATGAAATGAAAGGACGTATCTCAAAGCATTTTGCATTGGGCCCAACATAGGGTCACCCTCAGTCAGTAGGGTGGGGAGGGCCATTATTTTGTCGCAGCTACTGTGAGGAGCCAGAATGAGCTGGGCCTGGGAGGAGGGAAGGCGGGCAAGGAGAAACTATGGGAAGTATGGGCAAGGCCCTACAATCTCGGCTCACAGCTGAGCCTGGGGCCTCACTAGACCTGTGCATACACTCATGTCTTCACACACCCTGAAGAGGACAAATATCACTCATCTGCTCAGACCTCGTGCTGAAGACTGGGCCTGGACTGCCTCTCTAAGAGCTCACTCCTCAGAATCCGGTCCAGGCACCAGAGCCAAACTGCCCCAGGCATGTGGTTTCCCAGGCACCTGAGGGTCATCCCTGTAGCCCCCTCCCCTGCCAGATTGCCCAGTGGGTATGAGTTCCTTCAACACATGGCCAGTCGGGCAGGCCTGGCGTTGGCGCCCCCAGAGCAGAAAGCAATGGCTCTCAGACATTGCTGGAGGAGGTCCTGGAGGGAAAGGCAGGTGAGGGGCAAGGAGCCCCCCCCACCCCACAACCGGGAAGGTCAACACCAGCAGCCCCGCCTCAGAGGTTGGAAACCCCCCTGTGCCCCAGGAGCACAAGAAGGGTCTGTTTCTGGGGCTAATGCAACAGGTCCTTCTTGGGGTGTGAGGTCTGGCTGTTTCAGGGCATGCAGAACACGAGAGGGGGCCAGCTCCCACAAAGAAAGGGGCTGTGTGCAACAATTTACAGGTACCTCTTATTAGAGACACAGGCAGGGACCTAGAATGTTAGAGCTAGGTCAATGGTTCCCAAACCCGGCTACATCTGAACCACCCCAGGGACATGTAAAACATACAGACTTTCAGGCCCAGGATCAGCAGAAGGTGGGATGTTCTGGAGTAGATGTGATTTAGCCAAATTTGTAAACTACTGCTGTAGTTCACTCTTTTTAAAAAAAAAAAATGAGATGTAATTCACATACCATAAAATTCACCCTTTTAAGATGTACAGTTCTGTGGTTTTTAGTATGTGCCACCACTACCACTATCTAATTCCAGAGCATTTTCATCACTCCAAAAAGAAACCTTGTACCCACTAGCAGGCACTCCCCAACACCCCTTACCCACAGCCCCCATCAACCACTAATCTGTCTTCTGTCTCTGTGAATAGGCCTATTTTGGACACTTCAAATAAGTGGAATCATATAACATGTGCCCTTTTGTATTTGGCCTCTTTCACTTAGGTTTTCAAGGTTCATCTATGTTGTAGCTTATATATCAGTGCTTCATTCCTTTTTATTGCCAAATAGTATTCCACTGTCTGGAAATACAGCATTTTGTCTAGCCATTCACCAGTTGATGGACTTTTGGGTTGTTTCTACCTTTTGGGGTATTATGAATACCTTTGCTATGAACCTTCAGGTACAAGTTTTTGTGTGGACGCATGCTTTCATTTCTCTTGGGTATGTACCTAGGAGTGGAATTGCTGGGTCACATGGTAACTCTATGTTTAACTTTTTGAGGAACTGACAGACTGTTTTCTATAGTGGCTGCACCATTTTACATTCCCACCAGCAATGAACAAGCGTTCCAATTTTTCTACATCCTCGCCAACACTTGTTATTTTCCCAGTTTTTTTTTTTTAACTCTAGTCATCTTAGTTGGTATGAAGTGATATCTCCTTGTGGTTTTGATTTGTATTCCCTTCATGACTATGATGTTGAGCATCTCTTCATGGGCTAATGGCCATTTGTATATCTTCTTTGGAGGAATATCTACTTCTTCCAACTTTTCTCCTCCATTTTTTATTTGGGTGATTTATCTCTTTATTCTTGAGTTGTAAGACTTCTTTATACATTCTGGATACTAGACTCTTATCAGATACATGATTAGCAAATATTTTCTCCCATTCTTTGGGTAGTCTTTTAACTTTCTTGATAGATGGTTTACTCTGAACTTTCTTTTTACAGATGAAGAGACAGGCTCAGATAGGAAAGGGGTTTGCCTGAAGTCACATTCAATGAGAGACAGTAGCAGAAAGCTCTTTCTACTTATCCATACTGGGCACATAGGGAGGTGGGCTGGGAGGGTGGGGCAAAGCAGTGGCATGGATAATTCAAACCTCAGCCTAGCCTACCAATTGTTTCTATTTGTCTTTGAAATACACAATTCCATTTTTTGTAGATGGTGTCTCCTGATCATTATATCCTAGTCAAGCAGCTCCTAACATTAGATTACTTTCCTGATAGCCCATCAATGCCTAGAGAGAGAAAGTGGCTTGGGATTAAAACTTGCCTGGGGATCATCTACAGAGAACGATCCAGAATCCGTGCCACTGTGCATCGGCAGGCTTTGCTCTGTGGTGCATAATGGCCCACAGAGGGCTGAGAGAGGGCCTCAAGTACCTGAGTAGTGGCTTGGGGACAATGAGGAGCCCAGCGGGACCAAACCACCCCCTGGAGGTGTGAATATACCTTTGTGTTCACACTGCACTTTTCATATTTCAACCTCAAAGCAAGAGGAGGCTTTTCCTTTTTCACTTTTTCTTCATGTCAAACATCAGCAGCTAATGTTAAACTCATGACAGAAATTAACTAAAATTTACACAAGAATATGCATACCTCCTGGCTTAGACATCAGGTAAGGACAATTTTATGAATTACCCCTGTGCTTACACTTCAATTACAAGAGTTCGCTATGATTTTAGGCAATTCTCAACATTTGAGTAAATTCCCAACTTTCTTTGTTTCTGGTCATGTGACAGCTTTTGTAGATAGCTTGAAAAGGTGGCAGATCTTGTAGCATGGTTAACTATAAAATGAAAGTGAACTTGGTTATGCTTTAAAATTATTTGAGAATCTCATGATATTCAATAGCTCTTTCTACAAATGTTTATTGGGGACTCTGTGGGTGTAGGGTCCTATACTAAGTGCAAGAGCTACCTCAATTTACCTTTCTGGGCCTCAGTTTCCCCCTTTGTAAATTGCAGGGATGCATCAAGTCAGGGTTTTTTAAACGTTTTTTTTTTCAGTGGCAGAATAATTTTTCTGGACAAAATCTCACCTGGAACTGTAATAAAAAAAAAAATAACAGATCAAGTAGAGCTTTTCTGGGATGGGGGGCACCCCTTGAACACAGCACCCCACACTCATAGCCATTGGTCCCAGACCCCCTACAGTTCCTCAGAGCAGAGCTAGAAAGGCCAAGACCAGCAGGGCCCTACCCTCTGTATTGCCGATCCACGTGGCTGGGACTACTCTCAGCTCTTTCTCTCCATCTCCTCTTGACTGGGAGAAAGTCCAGGTTGGACCGCACTTAGAGGCCATGCTATATACTGGAGCTGAGCATCCTCTGCTCCTTCCTTCTTGACCAAGTCTCCTCCTCTCCCCTGCTCTCTCCAGACACTAGACACTAGGCGCCTAACCCACCTCCTCTCTCTCCCCAAGCCAGAGGGACCTTGGGGCCCACTGCCTCGCCTGCACTGAGGGAGGGCCCACAGGAGGAGGCCAGGAGGGAGGATGGAGACAGCGCACTCTGGGTCTCTGTGGCTGATTGCTGGTCCCCTCTGCCCTCATCACCTGCTTCAGCCAGACCAGCCTCAGAAGGGGCCCCAGAGGGGAGTGAGGTGGGTGGCGGACTTTAATTGGAGACAGGGGTTACTCTTGCCTTATTTTGCTCCCTACCAGCCTTGAAGAGAAATGCAGGCATCCTGTAGCCCACAGGGGAAGAAGCAGTGGGAGGGGAGAGGAAGCAGGAAGAGGGTAGAAGCAGGGAGTAAGAACCAAAGAAAGTAGGCATTGAGGAGGAGTAGGTCCCATTTTCCTGGTATTCTTAGAGGCTGGTCAGCAGCTGATGGGTCTCCAGGCAGGGGCTGAAGGCTAGGGATCGGGTACTGGAAGAATGAATGGGTCTAGAGCCTATTCTTGGGGTCCAGGTGGCCAACTGTCTTCGAAGGCTGGCTCTCAGACCTACACCCTCTCCCCACCCCACAAATTTCCTCAGCCCACCAGGAAAAGCAGAAGGTGGCTAGGGAATATTCTGCCATTTTCCAGATGGAGGAAAGTGAGGTCCAGGGAGGGGAAAGCACTGGCCGTTGGCAACAGAGCCTAGAGCAAGGGCCATTGCCAGCCCAAAGGAATGATGGGGGCGGGGCCGAGGTTGAGCTAAGCCCGTTGGGACTCTAACCGCTGGCTCTTTATTTAGCCTCGGATCTGAAGCAGCTAAACCAATGCAAAAGAAATCCCACAAGTAAAGAGGGTTTCTCTGGTGAGACGCCTCCTCGGGGGCCCTGAAGCCAGGTATGTGAGGACTCACCCCCCCCCCCACCCCCGCCGAGAAGATTAGTTTAGAGCCCAGGAAGCCACTGGGTGGCGCTGTCTCTCCACCCAAGTTACTTAGGGAGGTTTCAGATGCCAGGGCAAAGAAGTCACCCCCATTCATGCCCCATCCTGCCAGGGCCTTAACAAAGGCCGCTTGGGTTAGGGCAGGGAAAACCAGTTTTGACAAAACTCCATATCTCTCCTGGCACGTGGGTGGGGAATGGAGGATCCAGATTGGTAGGGCCCAAGAAACCCAAGGGAAGGAACAGGCAGTTGTACTGGGGTCCCAGGACGCTGCTCCATTTCTCAACCACTCTCGAAGCCGAGAAATTCCAGGTGTCCTAAGCCTCGAAATGTAGGAGAGAAGTTCTTCCCATTTTATAGGCAGATTGAGGCCTGGAGAGTTGAGGGCCTAAAGGGAAGCTGTTTTAGTAGCCTAGGAAGCACCCTGTCCCCAAACTTCTGTTTCACAGTGAGCCCCTTTTTGGCTGAGGCCAAAGCGGCGACCAGGAGAAGTGGGCTTTAGAAATGCTAATGGCCTGCGTGAGTGGCAGGCGGGGACAATGGAGGAGAGCGCCTTGAATAGGGCGGCCCGGCCTGGGAGCGGGGCTCCCCACGTGGGAGCGGAGTGGGGAAGGGGGCGGGAGGGGGGCGGCCGTTCCCAGCGGAGGGGATCCGAGACTGGGCTAATTGGAAGGGGCTGGAGCTGCCGGGGCAGGAAGGGGGAGGGGATTACCTGCGGGTCGGCGGCCCACGGGGGCGGGGCTCCCAGGAGGGGGTCCTGCCGGGAGCGGGGATGGGGGTACCGGAGCCCCGGGCCTGGGGCGGGGGCTGGGTGCAGACTTACTGAGCTGGACACCCAGAGACAGAGGGTGGGGAAGCCGGGGGCTGGGGGTCAGAGCAAACCCAGAATTCAGGAAGGGGACAGCAGGTGCCTTGGGAAAGCGTGAAGGGGGACAGGGAAAGCATTCCCTCACTTGTTCATTCACTGTCACAAGGTGAAGAGGCTGCTCTCCAGCCCGGCTGCTGGCAATCGGTTTCCCTGCTCTCTCAGTGATTGGTGATGTTCGCATCTGTTAAATCGGAAGAAGAGCATTTGCTTCATAGGATCTCTGGGAAGATTCAAAGAGACGATGCAGGTAAAGTACTTAAGAAAGTGCATGTGTGCTCAGTAATGGCGAGCTCTCATTATTACCCATCCAAGAAATAGCGATTCTGTGCTGGCTATGAGCCCTGGACTTGGCTTGCTTGCTCTGTGGTGGAGACGTTGGCTGTGGTGGGGGAGAGAGGAAGAGGTTACACCTCGACCCCAGGCTCTGGGCTGAGGAGAACGGGGAGGGGGGACGTCCTGGCGTGTGGGCAGCAGAGCCTGTGGGCCACGTGTGAGGCCCCCAGACCTTGCTGGTCCTCAGGGTCTGGGGAAACCTGGCTCTTCTGGGCCTTTAGCCCCTCCATGGGAGAGGAGTCCTGGAAAGGTGCAGTGTATCTAGGAGTGGTTGCGTGGTGAGAGGCAGGCCCAGGTCCAGGTTGGCATGCTTGTCAGCTTAGGGGGCCTAGCCTCAAACTTACGCTTCTCTAGTAGAAAACCAGAGAAGGAATCACAAGCAAACTCTAGAACAGTGACAATACCAAGTGTCCTAAGCAACCCACTGGGGAGTGAGAAGAAAATATTGTAATATTACAGTTTTGATGTTGGACATGCAATTTGTAGCCTACATCATCAATTAGCAAAGTAATACATGTATAGTAAGAACAACATCTATATACTCTGCATCTATGTACTATGTCCCAGACCCTCACAACCACTTGATAGCAGTGAGTAGAACTTTTATCTCCTCTTTCTACAGGGACCACTAAGGCCAAGAGACCTCAAGCCACATACCCAGTGGAAGAGCCAGGATGCATATTCACAGGCTGGCCCCAGAGTCTGTGTTCTTAACTACTACATTATGTATAAATAAACCCCTGCGGATATATTGTGTTGCTGTGTTCAAAATGCTCTAGTGATGGGAATCCATGATTTAAAAGTGTGGGGACTACTGCCCTGTTAAGGGTGTCAGCTCTGGAAGGACCCTTCAAGAGGCTCATGGTGTAGATGGGCACACTGAAGGCCTGGGAGGGGCAGGACATCGTCCTAGATCACACAGCAAGAGAATGCCAGTGCAGGCTACTCATGTGATGTTCTGCCTCCCAGAATTAAAACTCACGACTGCGCAGCCACTCTCACATTCCCCGTGCTCCCACACCGCACCCCCCCCCTCACTTCCCCACGACTCTATTCCTGCTCTCCCATCTTCCTCACCCCCAACAGATGCAAGCAAAGCAGCTGCTACTGGCTTCAGAGGATGGCTTTCCATACTTTGGCCAATTTCCTCATGGTAGCCCCTTGGCCCAGGTCCAGGATGGCCACCGTCTGGTGGGAAAGGGGATGGGAGGTCAGGCAGTGGCCATGGAGAGGGGCAGCTCAGGAAGCAGGGGTCCTAAACTCTCCGGGATCTCCATCAGCCATTCTTATAAAGGGAGAGAGACATAGATGGATACAGAGCTATGTAGATACATAACAAAGAGATAGATCAATGCATAGATACACAGTTACTTAGATATAGAGATATGGAGATGCAGAGGTATAGAGATACACAGATAGATGTAGAAATTCATAAATACATAGATATTATAGATGTATAGTTACATGGCTATAGACATTACTATGTAGCTACATACAAATTCTTAAGATAGAACCATGGAAAATATTCCTATGTAAAAATGTGAATAAAAGCCTTATCAGAAAGTTGAGCTATTTAAAGTAACACAGCAGGATCCTCCCCTTTGGGCTGGAAAGATGTGTTGCCTGCTGAGGACATGGGAATCACAGAATCAGTCACTCTCTCTCTGGCTTTGAACTTCTCTGGTCTCACTCCCCCACAAGGCTCCCCCCACCACCACCATGGGCAACCGACTAGCCTCTGTGCACACCTCTGCACAGCCGGGCCCCTGTGAAGGGCCTCTGCCAGCTCTGAAGTTCTTCCTAGAATTGAGCCGAATGCTCCCAGAGGTGGCTCCCACCCTGGGGGCCCAGCTCTGTTCTCCGGGGCCACCAGAACCCCGGTCTGCTCCCTCTGCCGGGTGGCAGACCTGTGAAGGCAGAGACCGCCTCCCCCAGAGTCTTTTCCTGGCTGCCCAGGTCCTGGAGCCACTGGGGCCCCAGCGGAAGCCTCTCTCTGCCCAAAGGTGCAGCAGGGAGATGCCTGGTGGCCTGGGCCAGGTCTCACCTAGGTGCCCTCTGGCCTCAGGCGTGTTCCAAGGCCCTGACCCATGCAGCAGGCACAGCTGCCCCTGGGGGCCACTCCCTTGCCTTTGAAGGCATGGGTAGGGTTACAGGGTTAGCTGGAGAATAAGGCTCTTCAGAAACCCCGGAGCTGCTGGGAGAGACAAAGGAGCATGAATCCAGGAGCAGTTCTCTGTCTCAACTTTCTCCCTGCCTCTGGCTTGGTGTGTGTGTGTATATATATATATATATATATATATATATATATATATATATATATTTCTATCTCCCCTTTTCACCTGTCTCTGTCTCTCCTCTCTCTCTCACTTTCCTTGTCCTCCCTGCTCTGTCTCTCTCTGTCTCTCTCTCTTATTTTTCTTTTCTCCTTGACTCTCTTCTCCTCTCTTTCCCCCTCTGGTCATGTCTTGGATTTGCTCTTAGCCTTGTTGTTTCTGTCTTGAACTTTGAGAACTTGCACGGATATTGTGGTGAGGAGAGTTGACCAGAGGTCAAACACCCCTGTGGGTCTGTAGTGATCACAACAACAAAAAAATAAACACAGAGAGAGACCCAGGAATAGAATAGCCCCACCCTTCTTTCACTGGTCTGCAATAGCATCTCTTACACACCTCTGGGGACGGGGGTCTCACTAGGGCCTTCTCTGAAGTGAACTGAAATCTCTAACCTTATGGCTGCCATCCACCGATCCTAACTGTGGTCCTCCGACTCCCTCTGCCTTTTGACAGTCCTTCAGAAGTCTCCCCAAAGAAGTAGGGTCCTTGGGGGCCTGAATCCTCTCAGGGTGGGTTCTCAGAAAAGAATGAGAGGCCTTGCAGCCTAGAGTAGTTGCAACTACTGGTGAGGGAGTTGGTAGGAGTATCAGGAATATCCCAAGGAGGGGCCACAGGTCGCAGATGAAGCCCCACCAGGCCACATCTGAGAAATTCAGTGTGAGATAAGGTGGGGCGAAATGGAAACTGGCCCAGCCTGAGGAAATAGGGAAGACAGATAGGAGCTGGAAAGCAGGCGGGGCAGTAGATAGGCCAGCCCATCCCTGCCCGAGACCCAAAGGGCTTGACGAGAGATCCCAGGTGCCCACAGAACTGGGTGGAAGGGAGCCAGAGAGCTGAGAGGCCTGCCCCGGGGGCACACTCAGGGCTGGTTGCCCTAAAGAAAGGGAGGCACAGAGCATTCAGTCAGCCCCCCTCATCCCAGGCACCGGGGAACAGTGGGAGTTCCTTTAAGCTACATACCCCCAGGAGAATAGACTGAGGTCGTGCGGTCCTGCCAGCCTAGACGCCTCAGCCTGCATGGAACTAGGCAGGGGCCTGGCCTCAGCTTCCAACAGAGCTGGCATCCCTGGAGGCCCCCGTACAAGATTCTACTCAGGTACTGGCCTCAGGTGCTTCTAAACCCTTTGGGGTGACAGGGGTCTCTTCTATGCCTCAAGCCCTCAAGTGGGGATTACTGGCCTCCCTGGAACTCTTCCCAGCAACCGACCAGGATCCTTCACGCTGCAGCTGCTGCCCTGGCCTACCCTTAGTGGGGTTTGCTGTTTGCTGCACATTCGTGGGTGCCTTCTTCCTCTGTGCCAGGCCCTATGCTGCTTTTTGAACACATATCGCCAATGAAAGGGTTAACACCATGTGCCCCACCAGAAGCCCTGCCCCCCATTCTGGCATCTCCCCTGTACCCCTCAGGCAGCAGGAGTCATATTCCCTAAGGCGGTGCTTGGCAGAAAGGGGCCTGCTCTGCCCGGCTGGCCACATGTCCCTTCCCTCCCCCTCCCCCTCCCCCTCCACTCCTCAGGCAAGTGTCAGGAAACAGGATCCAAGGAGAAAGCAGGCACCTGTTCCTGAAGTTCCTGACAGGCCTCCTCTTCCCTGCCCCAGCCCCTGGGCCCCCTGGGCCTGATGGGAAAGAAAGGCCTCAGCAGCACAGGCCACCTCTTCCTAGTTGCGTCTTTATTTGGCCTGCCACATTTGGCCGACCCTGTCATCAGACGAGAAGCTGTAGAATGTAGCTGTGAAAAAGCGCAGACTCCATGACCAGGTGGCCACGTAACAGTTTTGTAAACTTGGGCAAGTGACGTCGCCTCTGACTCTCAATTTGCTCATCTGTAGAATGGGCATCATAATAGCATCCACCTCATAGGGTTGTTTTGAGGGTTACTTGAGGTAATATACGTATTTAGAATAGTGCCTGAGACATAGTAAACAAACAAACAAGGACATAAATCATTAAATAAATACCACTCCTGTTCCCTAAGGTCTGCCTCAGGGTTTCCCCAGTTTCTGACCTACCTTGTTGTTCTCCTTGGACAGGTATGGAAACTCTGCCCTTGGCTCCCGCCTTGGCCCCCTCTATCACTGTCTGTCAGTCCCCTAAGGCTAGGCCCTACTCCTCTAAAACGGCCTCTGGGGATGCTGGAGGGCTCGAGGAGCCTGCTGTGGCCTGGCCGGAGCCTGCCTGGGAACGGGCCTTCCTCCACCTGCAGCTCAGCAGGGGCCTCCCCCCCGGGAGGCCTCTTGCCTCCTCCTCCCCAGAGTGGGGCAGCTGCTCTGCCTCTTTAAGGCCCTAACTAGGTCATCGCCCAGCTGAACATCCCCCTCACATTCCCCTCACACTAAACAATCTGATCTGATCACTGGTGATGAGGTCAATTTCACATGGCTTTGTTCCTGCAGTGAGCTTGTCACGACCAATCATTTCTGAGCGAGGAGCCCGTAATCCCGCACCGACTCCCTTGCCCCCAGAGGCCATGGCCCCTTTCTTGCTCGCCAATGTGAGGTCCCTAAGGTTGGCTCAGCACGAGTTTCCTCATGGCCTCTGTGTGCCCTCCTGCTCTTCCTGGCTGCATTGGGAGGGGGCCTGGGTTTGGGGTCAACCATGGGGCTGCCAGGAGAGTGCAGAATGGGTATGCCGGGTAACCTGGGGAGGCATCAGTCCCCAGGGAGGGAGGTGGGTGCCTGATGAAAGAGGTCGGCAGCAAGACATGTATTTCTGGGTTGTGGGCCCACCCAGCTCAGAGAACGATCTTCTCCTTTGGGGTGACTCAGGATGGAGCCTCATGTCCTGGGGACAGGGGCTTATGAGAGATTCTGAACATAGAAACCCCCATGCCCCCTTGCCTGGGCCCTTGCATAGAATAGCGGCGGCTAGTGGGGGCACACTTGCGCATATGCCAGGCGTGTGCGGGCTGGGGCATAGTCATGCTCTGCAGGCAAAAGCATACTTCTGGGATTGAAGACTTGGCCTTCATTTCTGCTACGTGCTCTTGGCCAAGTCCCTTCTCTCTGAGCCTGAGTTTCCCCAAGTATACTGTAAGAGCAGTATGACAGAGCCAGCCAATGCTTCCTTTCAGTGTGGAGCGTTCCTAAGCCTTTGTGGGAGGAGACTTGGAGGCTTGGGATGCGGATGGGGAGACAGGGGTGGATGTTTTGCTGCCTCTCTGTCTCCCCAGAGGCGCTTGCATGGCCCCCCACAGAGTGGGTGTCAGTTATGTTTGTTTTTGGTGGATATAAAAAGCATCATGACAGAGGAAATGAACTTTTCTTCTTTATTCTGCATCCTTTTGGCATGATAGGACTCATCCCATCTGCCTGGGCCCCAAGGAATGGACAGTAAGAATGAGAGAGAGAGCCTGGCAGGGCCCTGCCTAGGGGTGCTGGCTTCTGTGTGGAGGCTGGGGGGAGAACACCAGGGCAGCTAGGGCAGCCTGCTGGGCATCTGGGCTGCAGGTGGCCCCCATGGCCAAGAGGGAGGAGGGAAGGCAGCATGTCAGGCTCTGGGCAGGGGGCTTTGGCCACCTCATCTCATGTCTCATTTAGTCATCGTGTCACCATAGATGCAATGGGCTGCTCTTGCATTTTACAGACGAACCCACTAAGGCTGCTCCCCCTTCGGCTGCAGAAGTGTCTGGTCTCAGGAGTGAGGTGGGGCAGGGGGGATGAGGCGGGCAGAGCGGAGCTCAAGGCCAGGTTTAGAACATAGCAGTGGCAGGAGACTCCTCTGTAGACAACTGATATCTGGGAAAGTGTGATCCAAAGGCCTGGCCTAGCACAGGCCTGAGTCATGGTATCAGGGAAAGCACATCAATTTTAGAATCACACAGACCCGGCTCCTACTTCTAGTCTGCCACTTCTTTGCTGTGTGACTTTGGGCAAGCCACTTGCCTCTCTGAGCCTAAGGTTTCCTCCTCAGTCTAATGGAGGTAAATCAGCTTGACCTGACAGGGCAGTCAAGAGGATTCATTGAGGTGCTGGCTGCACTAATAATAGATGCCAAATACGTGATCTTTCTTATTCCAATTCATTAGCAAGTCCTGCCATCTTCATCTCTAAATAAATCCCAGATCTGACCACTTCTCCATACCTCCACTGCCACCACCCCCCTCTAGGCCACTATCACCTCTTGCCTGGATCACTGCAGAAGCCTCCTCATGGTTTCCCTGCTTCTATTTTTGTCCCCTGCCAACTGTTATTCACGCAAAAGCCGAGTGATCTGTTATAGTCCTAAGTCAGTCATGTCGCTTCTCTGCTCAGAACCCTCCCCGGGCCTCCCATGTCACTCAGAGTAAAAGGTGAAGTCCTTACCCATGGCCTATAAGGCTCTTCATAGTCTGGGCCCTACGGACTCCTCTGGCTCCATCTGGGATCACTTTCTTCTTACTTTGTTCCAATTGCACTCACCTCTTCTGTGCCTTGACCCCACAAAGCTGATTCCTGCCTCAGGGCCTTTGCACTTGCTGTTCCCTCTGTCTGGAACACTTTTCCCCCAGTTCTTCTCAGGGTTGATTCCTTCATGCCATCCAGGTCTTGGCTCAGATGTCAAGTTTTTAGAGGATGCTTCTTCTCTAAAGCTTTCTTCGTTCTAAGTCCTCATCATCTGGGAATTCTTCCTAATGTCTAAACTACAGCTGTGCTGCATCATTTAACCTTGTTCCTTTGTGCTCTGTCCTTCGCATAACATGTCCCTTTAAGAACACATTACTCAACTCTGAGACCCTCAACACTTACTACTGCTGGGGTTCTGCTGGATAAGGCCCCCAGACAGACTATGAATTCCCAGGGGTACAGGTAGGAGAAGGAAACGGTAGTTTATTGGGATGCCTAAGGAATGCCAAGCACTTGTACACAGGAGCTCTCACCTAGTCCTCATGTTATATCATTTACTTCTTGCAACAGCCCTGTGAGGTAAAGGATTCCTATACCCATTGTACAGATGAAGAAACTGAGACTTGGAGAGGACAGGTGACTCAGCCAAGATCACACAGCTGGTTGTGCAGTGGTTTCCTGATTCCAGGGCCTGTTTTCTATCCCCCACATTAGAACAGATCCCATGCCACATACATAGCAGAAGTATTCCTGGAGCCCCTGATAAGCCTCTTTAAGTGCTTGCTGAATACCCTTAGAGTTGCCCATTAGCTGTCTCTTCTTCAAGCGTCCTCTGATGGCGTCTGACTCCCTGCTCCCTGCTGCCTGTTTCCTCTACTGGAAGGTGCCCCCCTTCCCTGGTCAGTCTCTGCTTGGTCTTGGGGAGGAGATGCCACCTGCCTCACTGTCCTCTGTACTGACCACCCTGCTGCTACTGTTCGATTCCATTACACTGGGCAAAAAGCCCCAGGGCATGTCCTCTGGGCTAGGCTCCAGGCTGGCCACAGGGGACCAGAGAGAGCCCAGACCCCAGCTTACTCTCACACCAGGAGCGGGTGGCACATGAGTCCCTGGGAATGCAGGCCTTGGCGAGGGTTTCCTTCACAGAGTGGGAAGTACTTGGACTGGGCCTTGAATGATGAGTGGGGATCTTTTACCTGGAGATGGAGCAGAGTGGGAGGAAACAGCATGGGTAGAAGCCTGGAGATGGGAAGAGCAGGGTGAGTGGCTGGGGGTGGCAGGAGCTTTGGGTGTGTAGAGAGAGCGGCTGGAGTTGGTGGGGGGACAATTGGGGCTGGGCCTCCCCTCCCCTCCCCAGCTACCTCCGGCTCCACCAGCCATTCGTTCTGCCCAGTCCCCCTGGACAAAGTGGGCAGGCATGCCTGCTGGGGCCATGTGTGCCAGGTTATGACAGCCAGAGTAGTGAGGGCCGGGATCCAGGGGCTGCCAGCTCTAAGGCTTTGGGGGAGTCGGTTCTGGGCATTTTTACAGACGAAAGATTGTGCTGTGGTGGGAAGGGCCAGCACTGGGGATCAGCAGGTCTTGGCACTTGGACCAGGAGGAAGGGGGAGGCATGAGCCTTGGTGGAGAGCAGATAGCTTTCACCCTCGGCAAGAGACAATTACCACTGTTCAGGCCCATTAACAGCCTAATAAATTAGAAAGAGAGCATTAGCACTTGGGGGAAGCGTGGTGTGAGAGGGAGGTGGGATGAAGGAGGGGAGGCCAGATGAACCAGGAGCCAAACTCCCTCCCTGTTGTGGGCCAGAGAGGAGAAAGGGATCCTGGGATCCAAAGTGGCTTGAGTACCCACCGCAGGCCAGGCTGAGAGCTTTCAGACAGTTTCTCACGGGATTCTCAAGCCAGCCTGGGGGCCAGGCATTGTTGTTCCCATTGTACAGAAGGGAAAACTGAAGCGCAGAGAGAGCCAGAGACATGCCGGAGCTCGTCCGGGATCACCTGGTTGCAGAGAAGGAGAGGCCCTGAGGACCCCTCCACCACCACCCAGGGCAGCTGGAGGGGGATGGTGGGATGCGGGGGTGGGGGTGGGGCTGGGGTTGGCTTGCCCACCTGAAACATTTCAATTTACGTCCTTGTAAAGTATAAATGCCTGACTATAAAGAAAGACTTGTTCACACACGTTTTGGGCAGCCTCAGTGCAAGAAGATAGCAGGGAGCTCAGAAGATCTAATTGCTATGTAATCTCCGTTGAATTTGGTCTATTGGGAAATATCTCTTCGAAGTGTTTATCACATCCCCTGTTATAACAGGAGAAAGGACCTTCAGAGGGAAAACGGGCCCTCTGGAGAGGGAGGGCACCTGCTGTGGCTGCGGGGGTTCTTGGAAGAAAGCCCACAGGGCACTGGCCTTTGTGGAGCATGGAATCAGAGCGGCCGACTATCTTGCCCAAACCTCACCACATCCCAAAGGGGGGGAGGGGGGTCTTAGCATTTCTGTCCCCCCTTGGATCCCTTCGTGTAAAGAGAAGCAGCCTATTCTTGCCTGTTAATATCTCGTAGAAGAGAAGACTTCAGGCAACAAAGAGAAACTGGAAAATGTCCTTGGAAGTGTTGCCAATATTAGCCTTCCCATCTTATCGACCGTGAGACTGAGACTCAGGGAGGCAGCAGGCACTGGTCTGTGGTGGTGCTGGGCCTGAAACCCCATATTTAGGCTTCTGCCAACCTGGCACGGGGCCACCCGCCTGGCGATGAGGGCACTGCCCGTCTCCCCCTGGAGGAAGGTAAAGTGGCAACTTGGCAGGATGTGGCCTTTTCACACCCACACACCAACCCCTTTCTCTCCTGCAGCTGCAGTGTCTCTGGTCTTAGCAGGCCTGATCTGTTCCATTTCCACAGCCCAGAGAGCCCCGTCTCCCCACTCTGCCCATCTCCTCCTACCACTGCTCTTGCGGCCCCAGCTCCAGGCCTACCTCTTCCATGAACCCTTGCCTGAGATTTGCAGCTACCAGTTTCCCAGCTTTCTCTGGTCTTGGTCTGGGCCCCCTCAACTTGCCTGCTCGTCTCTCTCATTGACTATATTAGTTTCTTGGCCCTCAGCATTCCTTGGCTTGTGGCCGCATTACTCTTATCTCTGCCTCCATGGTCAAATGACCTTCCCCTCTTTTTCTGTCTGTGTCAAATCTTCCTCTACTTATGTGGATACCTCCTTCTTAGAGTGTAATTGCATTTAGGGTCCACCCAGATGATTCAGGATAATCTCCTTATCTCAAAATCCTTAACTGGCATCTGCAAAGACCCTTTTTCCAAATAAGGGAACACTTACAAGTTCCAGTGATTAGGACCTGATATCTTTGGGGAACATTATTCAGCCTACTCCATCACATTAGGAGCCCACAAGGAGTCTTTCTCCTTGTGAGACTGGAAGCTCCCAGAGGGTAGAGGCAGTGTCTGGTGTCTCCGAATGTTCTCTGCAGCACCCCCATCACACTCAGAGCCTGAAACAAGCATCCTTGGTTGCAGGTTGGCATCCTGCCTCTTCTGCCCATGGGTCCACCATCAACTCCTGGACATACTTACTCCTTCAGGCTCCTGGGATCACAGGACAGTGTGAGGGGTGCTGACTTCTCACCTCCAGGCATCTGACAAGGCCTTTTAGGATGAATTTACAGAGACAAGTGCCTGGTGGCACATGTGCAGACATAGCTGCTCATTGATCAGGTTTGGAGCATGGGTCCAACTATAGGTGGGGGAGCTAATTTCATCAACCTTCGGAGTCTTGTCCTGATAGACAGGAAGGAGGGGCTGAAGCGTACAAAGTAGATACGACAGGGAGAAATGTCAGATCTTTTACTCTTGGATCCTGAAACCCAGTCCTCAGATGCAGGCTGGCCAGAGGGAATAGGCGAGAGGGCTGGAAGCAGAGTAAGGAGGTCTGCTCCTAAGTAAGTCCAAGGAGCCTTAGGCTGCATCCATAGGGAGCATAGAAGTTTCTAGAAAAAGGAGGTGACAGACTGCCCTGGAATATGCTGTCAGCTCTGGGCCCACATATTAAGGGTGCCACAGGCATACTGGAGCGTGGGCAGGGAGGGAAAAGCAGACTGGAGAGGAAGTTGGAACTCTGGCCTCAGGAGGCAGTGTGGAAGGAGCTGTTTGGCTTGGAGAAGACTCAGGGGTTTTGGTGATGGTGATGCTTCAGACCTCTGAGGGACTATTTTAGAGCAGAGGGAGAAGACAGAGTCTAGGTGGCCTCAGGCAGCAGTGCTGTGACCCTTGGGCAGAAGCCACAGGGAGACGAAGTTCAGCCCAACTCAAGAAAGAACTTTCTTAGGGTGAGGGCTATTTTGAGATGATCTCTTTCTTGCAAGTGAATGAGCTTCCCGCCTCAGGAAGTAGGAAAGCAGAGACGGGTCAAGCATTTGGATGGAACATGGTAGAAGGGGCTTGAGCAGCACATGGGGATTTGAGCGGCTCAGACCAGCCCTTGGAGGCCAGAGAGGGCCTTCTGCCCATAGAGCTTTTCCCCTCTTGTGCATGTCTCTTCTGCGACTCCTTTCCTTACTCTCCCAGCCCTGCCATCCACAGACTTACTCTGTCCCTCCTCAGAAGACCCAAAGCACTGACCATGGTGTATTGGAGCAAACCATTTAGGCTTTATTTCCCCCATGAGACTGAAGGCCTTCCAAGCAGAGAGAGGACTTCTTCAACTACGGGTTCACTCCTCCCCTCTCCTCAGACATTGCCCAGTGGCCAGGCCACAGGAGCCACCAGAGAAGAAAGAGAATGGTGCCAAGGAGTGGTGGGCAGGTGAGTGGTCCATTGCCAGCCAAGAGCCTTTGAAAACTGGAGAGATTCACACAGATTCAAACAGATGAAATGCATCCTGGAGAGAGTGAAGGGGCCCTCTCAATATTCTTTCAGGCCTCAGAAGACTGTCATGAGTGTCAACCCAGATACCCTGGCATTTCCTTTTCTTCTTTGTGCCTTTCTGAGAGAGCTCTCCCAGTCCAGGCTCTGTTCCCAAGGGGCTCTCCCTCCCTGCTGGCCCCTCTGGCTCACTCCAAGGCCCCTCCAGATGGGCCCCATCCTCCCTCAAACCCCCAGCTGGGCCCGCCAGCTGGACTTTCTCAGGGAGTGAGGCCCCAGGAAGGTCCAGAGCCCACCCAGCAGGCTAGAAGGAGAACAGCTGCCTGTGGGGTGAGAGGGGTGCGGGGTGAGGTTCCCCCATGGGCAGTCGGCCTTGGAAATGGATGAACTAAGAATGGGGATAGAGGTGGGAGTGGCTTTACTGGCCATAAAACAAATGTGTCAAGCCCAGAGATCCCAGGCCCAAAGCAGCTCCATGGGCCCTGTGCCCACTTCAATGCTACGTGCACATGGCGGTCAGTGCCCCACACCAAGAGCCCTGAAGCCCAGGCATCCGTTTCATGTTCTGCCACTGATTCTCTGTATGACCTTGGACAAGCCCTGCCCCCACCCCCTCCCTGGGCTTCATTCAGGTATCCCTTCAAAACTGTTAGCAGTGCCAATTGATGGAGTGAATGACACTGGACTAGGCAGAGTCCAGGCCCCAGCTGTTCTCATGTGGGGATATTTTTGGTTTGCTTACTCATTCATTGACTCCCCCTGAACTGGAAGCTCCCTGGAGGCAGGCATCTGTCTCACTCATCATTGTATCTCTAGTGCCTAACTCAGTGCCCTGCACAGAGAATGCATTCAATCAATATTTGCTACACGAGGAGATGAATGGTAAAAGCTATGGATAGCCACCCAGAAAACACATCCACACACAGTCTGGCCTATAATTCTAGCACATTCTCAGACCCTAGAAACTCATCTCTCAGACATGCTACAGGTCCATGGTCCCAGGTTAGGAGACCTAGGGAAGACCCAAGAAGGTAGCACACATTCATTGTATTATGCCCCGTGTGAACAAAAGGTTTCCATGGGCCTGGCTGGGGATGAGAATAGGGGTGATCAGGGAGTCAGAAGGTATGAGGGTGTCTCCAGGCTTGGCTGGGACAGAGTGGCCCTGAGCCATGGAGCTACCAGAAGCATCAGGCTGCCTCTGCCTCAGCTGTGGCCTTACCTTATGATACAAAGCCAAGGAGAACACAGTGTCTCCTTGATGATTTGATGTTTTACCCCAAGCTCATAAAAAGATCCTCTGGTTGAGACCTCAGAATCTTGGGCTTTGGGCCAGTGGCAGTCAGTTGCCCCCAGTCTGGTAAACTTGATGGAGTCCTGAGCCTTCAGTGATGAGGAACAGCTCCTGGGTCGTGGGGCCCCCCCAAGGGGAAGCTAGGCCCGGGTAGCCAGTGGGCCATCCCCTAGCCTCCCACCTGCCCTCACACCCACTCTGAAAGCTCTCTCAGTCCTTACCAGCATTAACTGGGATTCGAGTCCCTGCCCTGCCCGCTTATCAAGCTCATGGGGGCCAGGCAAATACTTTGGACACTCTAAAGATCTGTTCCTGGGGAGTGGCTTTTGCTGTCACTTGGTTTGAGTTCTGTGTTGCAGTCCTCTCTCTGTGGGACAGACATCCTCTAGGGAATGCCAGGCCACAAGCAGGCTGTTTGCCAGAATGGGAAACAATGGGGCTTGGAAGTCAGCCTGGCCTGAGTTAAAATCCTGCCTCTGCCACTTCCAACCTATGGGACCTTTGGAAAGTCACTTGATTTCTCTGAGTCTCAGCTTTCTCATCTGTAAAGTAGGGACGCCAATACATACCTATCAGGGCTGTTGCAGGGATTCAGTGAGATAATCCGTATGGAGCACTTAGCACAGGGCCTGCCACTGGCTTTTCAGTAGATGGTAGATCTCCCTGGTAGTCAGTATTGGCGAGGGCTCCTCAAAGTATGGTCCCTGGACCACCAGCATCAGTGCTACCTGGGAGCTTGTTAGAAATGCAGTCTCTGGCACCACATCCCAGACCTGCTGAGTTGGAATATGCATTTTCATAAGATCCCCAGGTGATTCCTAAGCAGGAGGAAGTTTGGGAAGAGCTAGGCTAGTGTCCAGCCTTCAGCCGGTCATATATGAGGAATATCTATTTCTGGCAGCCTGTACAGGAAATAGCCTTCTACATCCTTAACTTTAAATGGTAGTAGTAATGGTTGCAGTAGTGAACATATATTAAGCACTTGCTATGCACCAGATACTATTTGGGGCGCATCCCAGCAACCCCGTGAAGTCGGTCCTACAAGCATGCCCATTTTACCAACGAGCAAGGCAAGGCAAGCTTAAGTCATTGGCCCAAAGTTGTGGTGAGTGAGTAATGGGACCACAATGCAAACCCAAGCCCCCTGCCTCCAGAGCTTACGCGTCAAGGGCATAGTACCTAGAAGAATCCATACTTAGTGAGCAAAATAGTCGATTCCATGCCACAGGCACCCACTGAATTGCTTCTCTGTCTGCTTGGTCCAGGCCCCAGAGATTCAGAGATAGACAAGACATAGGCTCTGCCTTCAAGGAACCCCTCAGTCCAGTGTAGGAGACAGATATCCAAATAAATGATGAGAGGAGGTGGTCTGCAATCCCTGCTGCGCCAGCAAGGACGAACACAGTGCAGTGGGGGATCGGAGGAGGGGAGCCTGGGGTCCTGCCTGCGGCCAGCTGGGAGGATATCCACGCCGAGGCGCCTTTCCAGTGGGCTGGGTTGCACCCAGTCAAGGCTTCCTTTGTAAATCTCCAGGCTCTTAGGCATGATTAAAGTGCTTTCCTGATCAGCCAGTGAGGCTAAGATTTGAGGGAGAGGAATTTGGGCAAGGGGGCTGAGGTGGTGGTGGCCAGGGGCTCTGGACTTGAGCCCTGTCTTAGGTTTTAACTATCCACATAGCCTTGGACAATTGGGCCCCAAGTTTCTTCAGGGATGAGAGGTGATGCTACCGATGGGATTTTAAGCTGTAATTGAGGACCCAGGGGCCTGTTGCAATTTCTCCGGGGCAGGGACCACGTCCGCCTTGCGCACTGCTGTATCCCCAGCACCCAGCCCGTCACCTGGGCCGGAGCGGCTGCTCCGTAATACTTTGTTGAACGAATGTTGAGTGAGGAGTCACAGGGAAGGGGGCCCAGAGTGACCAGATCCCAGCCCCCCTTATGCCCAGAAGCCCTCCATCCTCAGCAGAATCCGATCAGTCTCTTCTCTCTCTCCAGGGCTCTGCTCTCAACCCCAAGCTGGAGTGAGTGATGCTTCTCTCCATCAGGGAAATGGGTCCCTGGAGATGCTCGGCCACTGCTGCCCAGTGAGAAACCCAGAACTGACAAGGCCCTCGGAGACAAGCCCATTGTACAGATAGGGAAAGAGGCAAAGGGAAGGGCCTGGCCCTGCACTTGCCCGAATGGGACTCCCAAGGGTCAGGGAAAGAGAGGGGTACAGTGTGAATGAAGGAAAAAGGTCTGTCATGCAGAAGGATTGGCCTTCGAGGCCTAGGAGGCCAAATTGGGGGTGGAGGAGGGTCCGAGGTGGCAGTACCAAGGACAAGGCCATACATGGGCACGAGCTGGTGGGGAAGCAAGGGGAGCAGCAGGCAGGAAGATGCAGCTGGAATGTTGAGGACACATGTTTCCCATTAGGCGCTCCTCCTCTCCAGCCGACTCTCTCTTCTGGGAAGCAGAGGGAGAAGAAAGGTTGTGATGTGTAGGTGAGCCCCGTTATGCAGGACGTATTGGCAGGAGCTCCCCAGGTAACCCCCTCTGCTGTGCAAGGCACCAGGCCCAAGGCCCTCCTCCGGGCCAAAGACCCAACCTACTTGCCCAGCTTGTCTGTCTTCCTGACGCTGGCTCGGCACCCTCAAGGTCCCTGGCCTGGACATTCACGAGATGCCCTCAACCCACTGGCTTTGAGTCAAACACACCCAGGTTTGAATCTCTCTTCCAACACCTGCCAGGTTATGTGACCTTGGTTAACTTACTTCTCGGAGCCTTGGTTCCTGCAACTGTAAAGTGGAGAAAATGATCCCTGCCCGGCCTCCACCTCCCAAAGCATAGTGGAGAGAAGGAGCCGAGACTGCACACTGAATTCCCTGAGCTCTTGACTGTCCATGGGCACTGGCGGGGGTCAGGAGTCCCTCGCCTCTTTCTTTCCCCCCATCCATCCTGGCCCTGCCTGGTGGGGAGGCACCTCAAATATCAGGCCCTCTATGCAGTGGAGGTACCTCTGACCCCTCAAAACAGTGCCTTACACCAGCCATCCCCAAAGCAATCTCAGAAGCCTTTTCAGAGCACAAAACACAGCCACACATTCACCCTCTACACACACACACACACTCCCACACACACACAGGCTAAGGAAGGGAAGGCGCCCAGAGAGTCCTCGAGCAGACCCCACCGGTAGCAGGGCCTCCACTAAGAGCTTGCCATGTGTCCTCTCCTCAACTCTTAGCCACACCCGTAAGAGTTGCCATTATCCTCTCCATTTAGCAGGTAAAAAGGCAGAAAGAACTTTTATTTTTATTGAAGTATAGTTGATTTACAATGTTGTGTTAGTTTCTGGTGTACAGGAAAGTGATTCGGTTATACATATATAATATATATATATTCTTTTTCAGAATATTTTCCATTATAGGTTATTACAAGATATTGAATATAATTCCCTATACTATACAGTAAGTTCTCATTGTTTATCTACTTTATATATAGTAGTTTGTATCTGTTAATCCCAAACTCCTAATTTATTCATTCCCCCACTTTCCCCTTTGGTAACCATAAGTTTGTTTTATAAGTCTGTGAGTTTGTTTCTGTTATGTAAATAAGTTCATTTGTATCATTTTTTTCAGATTCCACATTTAATTGATAGCATATGATATTTGTCTCTCTGTCTGACTTATTTCACTTAGTATGATAATCTCTAGGTTCCTCCATGTTGCTGCAAATGGTATTATTTCATTCTTTTTCATGGCTGAGTAGTATTCCATTATATATATATATATATATATATATATATATATGTGTGTGTGTGTGTGTGTGTGTGTGTGTGTGTGTGTGTGTGTGTGTATATGCCACATCTTGTTTATCCATTCATCTGTTGGTGGACATTTAGGTTGCTTCCATGTATTGGCTATTGTAAATAGTGCTGCTATGAACACTGGGGTTCATGTATCTAGAAAAGACTTTCTTACTGCAAGTCCCCCAGCTCCAGAGTGGCTGAGCCCATATCAGTCAGACCCCAAAGCCCACCCAGCCTGCTTTGGCCATTTTACGTGACCATCTCTCAGACTTGAGGAGACACAGATCATTATAATTGAATGTACCAGGGCATATTCACATGATGGAACACTGCACAGCAATGAAAAAGAACAGCCTACTGGATGAATCTCCTGGACATTATGTTGAGTGACAGAAGTCAAACGCAAAAAAGAACACACTATAGAATGCCACATTCATATTCCATTTATACGAACTTCAAGAACTGGCAGAACTGATCCATGGAGATAGGAGTCAAAATAGTAGTTACTCTTGGGGCAGGAGTGGGGATTACTGATGGGGAGGAGGCCGGAGCCTTCTGGTGTGCTGGAAATGTTCTACCTCTCCATCTCGGTGTTAGTTACCTAGGTTGATTCATATGTAAAAATTCATGGAGCTGTAACACTTAAGATCAGTGCATTTGATTGTATGTAAATTACACCTCAATAGAAAAAGTATTTTTAAAAATCTAATGTGCCAAGAGCTTCCCACAGATCTCTGCATGGCTGGCTCCTGGTCATTCAGGTCACCCCCTAAATGTCACCTCTTCAGAGAGTCCTTCCAGTATTCACCCCCTCACCTAATCTAATCTAGTAACTTCTACCACCTCTGTGCCCCAGTTACTCTCTCTTCTGTTACCTTGTTTCCTTTTATTTTTGGCATGCACCACCAATGTGCTGAAGTCACCTGTCACTGACCCTTCCCAACTCAGTGTTCAGTGATTTCACATTGGTCACTTGGAATCAGCCACGATGGGAATATTTATACCACAGAAATCAGCAGACACTGCAGGTCAAGACTCTCCCCCTCCAGAGCTGGCTGTTAAACATTTACCAGCACACCCTGTACATCTCACTATCTGAAATTATCTTATGAATTTGATTACTTATTTGCTGTCTGTCTCCTCTGCATGTAAGCTCCACGAGGGCAGGGTCTGTGACTTATCGTTTTTAATCGTTGTACCCCCGGTGCCTAGAACAGTGTTTGGCATCTAGTAGATGCTCAGTAAAGGCTGGCTGAATGAATAAAGGTCTGATGGTAACGCTGTGGAAGCACAAAAGAAGGAACAGTTAACTTTGTACCAGAGTAGGAAATATTTGTGCTGGAGCTTCAATAATAAGGAAGAATTTGCCCAGTGGACAAGAGAGAAAGGATTTCCCAGCATTCCCAGCAAAGGGAAGGAAATGGAGGCCTGAAAGAGCATGGGAGAATCTGGGGAAAGCCCAGCAGCTGGAGCGGTCATGTTGTAGGGGGGTAGGGTGGGGAGAGGTGTGGGGAGCAATGTAGAAAGGTAGGCTGGGATCGCAGTGTGAAGGGCCTTAGCTCTTGAACGGAGGGCTGGACTTTCTCCTGCAGGGAGCCATCGAAATGTTTTAATTAAAGAAAGAATCTGATCAAGTCTTTGCTGGCAAGATGCCTCTGCTGGCAGGGTGGAGGGTGGGTTGCAGGGGTGGCTGGAGGTCCAATCACCTCTCCACGGTTGCCTAGGACGGAAGGCTAATCTTTTGAACCCGCAGTCCTCCTCGCTGTTTTCCCTGCCTGTTTCCTCTCCCTCGGCCCTCAGTGAAGATGGAAAACAGCTGGCCCTTCTCTCAAAGCCTAGTGGCCCTCTAGGCCCTCGGCCTTAGTTTCCATTGGCCACACTTCTCAGTGCGCGGGGCAGCTCATGCGACCCTGCCAAGGTTCTCTGAGGGGGGGTGCCCAGTGTGGGCACCGGGACTGTCTGTGCCTTCCTAGTGTTCTGTCAGCCACCCCACGTGTTCTGGGACCCAACCCGCCGAGCCCCAGAGCAACAGCAGCCACTGCCACGGTCGCCGCTAGAGGAGGAGGGTTAGGGGGCCTTTGTTGTCTAGGGTGTTGCTATGCAGGGCTGGCCACAGGCAGCTCTGAGGTTGGCCTGTGGTCTGGTGAGGGGCTCATGCTTGGCAGCGAGGCTGGCCACCCCAGCCTGGGCTCCTGCTCCAGGCAGGGAGGGCTAAATTAGAGCCTCCAGCCTTCCAATTTAGAGCACCGAAATAAACCCCGGAACATTCCTGCTGGAGCCCCAGCACTCCTGCCTCCAGGCAGAAGCCAAGCTCTGCCCTCGACCCCTAAGTTACAGAGGTCAGGGGGCCAGGCAGCCAGGGATAGCTAAAGGCTAGGCCACGGAGTAGGCAGGGGGCAGGGGGGGTGGGCACCAGGTTGGGGCATTTGTCTGTGTTTCTATAATCACTCCACTTCAGTTCCATCTGATTCAACTCATCCCACATTCAATGTCAGGCACTGGGCTGGCTCAGCCCTGGGATGACTTTGGGGAGTCGTATTAGGACTTATCCATCTGGGAGATGCCTTAGAGACCATCTGGGCCATGCTTCTCATGTTACGGTAGAAAAAGGAGGCCCAGAAATGAAAAAGGACTGACTCAAGGTCGCGCAGCAAGTTAAGGGGCAGAGCCAGGACTCGAACCTAGGGGTCTAGTGCAGAACTAACTCCACCTGAGGCAGGCCCAGGGCAACGTGCTGCTGGAGCTTCAGAGGGCATGTCAGGGGTGCCCTGGAGGATCCCTGGCACTCCGTTGACATGCAGGAACTGGGGGAGGCTTCCCAAAGGCAGGGCCTTGGAGCTGGGTCAAGGCAGAGGGCAATTTAGGTATAGAGAACAGGTCCACAAAGTCGCGGAGGTGGGAAATCTCATGAGAGCGTCTCCTAGCCAGAACCAGGAGCCTGACATGGCCCAAGGGTTGCATGGGTCCGTGGGTGGACCTCCCTAGCGTCAGTTCCAGTGGAAACCTCCCCCAGGAGTACCTGCTCCCTCTCTGAAAAGAAAGAAAGCTGAAATGATGATGATTATCATCGAAATAATAGCAAACATTTATTGAGAGCTTACTATGTGCCAGGCTTTATGATAAGTGCTCATGTATGTTGTCTTATTTGATCCTTGTGACAACCCTATGAAGTGGGACCTATTATGACTCCCCCCCGTTTTAAAGGTGAGAAAAGTGAAGCACATTGAGGTTTAGTGACTTGATTGCGGTGACACAGCTAGCATTGGAGCTGGGATTTGAACACAGGCAGTCTGGTTCTAGGGTCTGTGTACTTAATCACTATACTATAATAGTGTCATTGATAATTATGAGTTAATGTTTATGGAGTACTTACTATGGGCCAAACATTGTTCAAAGTTTTTCACAAGGAGTAGTAGCTTGTTTAATCCTCAAAACAACTTTATGAGGTAGGTTTTATTATTATCCCCAACATACAGATGAGAAAACTGAGGCATAGAGAGGTGAAATAAGAGCTAGTATTGCTTCCCGTAAGGCCGTGCCAATTGGACAAGGGAGAAAGGACTTGCCAGGCAGAGGAAACACAATGGAGGCCTGAAAGAGCATCGGAGCATGTGGGGAGACCCAGCAGTTGGAGTATATTGTAGGGTGTGGGGAGGCAGAGACATCGGGTGGTCCTGAAGGTTGCCCCATCCCCACTGAAGGGGGACTTTGCAATGACCTGAGTGAGAGGGAATGAGAGGCTCTCCCTAGTTGATCGGTATTTGGGAGCTGGGCTGGTAAGCCAGAAACATCCTAAGAACGCCCTGCCTCAGCAGGCCAGGCTGGGCCAGGGCAGGTACAAGTGTTGGAGGCAAAAGGTGCAGAACTCAGGCCACCTCCCCCATGGGCAGGCAGGGCCAGAGGGCATCTCTGTAAGGTCTCTTTCTTTCCTCTTCACCAGGAACTCGCCCTCCTGGGGAGTCTGATCATTCTCAGAGACACGGAGAATGTCAGGCCCACAAGAGAGGCCCTTAGTGTGACATCCGTTCTCCTGGCACGTTCTCATGGCAACAGGGGCAAAGCTAAGCTTCACAGTGGTGGGGGGACTCATCCACTGCCCCTCAGCTCAGAAGTGGTGGAGCTGTGGTTCAACTCCCAGTCCCCAGAGTTCTTTCTTCTCCTCACCTCACCACCTTTTGAGCAGGTCCTTGGAGTCAGAAGAGACCTGGGCATAGATGATGGTGGAGTTCTCACCCAAAACCATGGAGGCCAGAAGGAAGTGCCACCATATTTCTAAAATTCCAGAAGGAAAGAACTGTCAACCCCAAATTCAATCTCCAGTGAAAATATCCTTCAAGAGTGAAGTGGAGGGGCTTTCCTGGTGGCGCAGTGGTTGAGAATCTGCCTGCCAATGCAGGGGATGCGGGTTCAAGCCCTGGTCTGGGAAGATCCCACATGCCGCGGAGCAACTAGGCCCATGAGCCACAACTACTGAGCCTGCGCTCCCAACAAGAGAGGCCGCGATAGTGAGAGTCCCGCGCACCGCGATGAAGAGTGGCCCCCGCTTGCCGCAACTAGAGAAAGCCCTCGCACAGAAACGAAGACCCAACACAGCCATAAGTAAATAGAAAAAAAAAAAAAAAAGAGTGAAGTGGAAGTAAAGACATTCTCAGATGAAGGAAAACTAAGAGAATGTGTGGCCAGCAGATCTGTTCTAAAAGAAATGCTAAAGAAAGTTCTTCAGAGGAGAGGGCAGTGAGGGAAACTCAGGAAAGGGATAGACTTCCTCATTTTGTCATGTTGGCCCTCAGCACCCTCCCCATCCCTGACCCTGCTGTTCTCGCACAGTCCCTCCCAGCCTGGACGCCCATGCCCTTTGCCCCCTGGCAAGGGCAGGGCTCAGAAGCCCTAGGCCTGGGCCTGTAGGCAAGGCAGAAAGCGAAGGGCATGTGCACGGGATGTGGAATCCTGGAATGCAGAATGGCACCTACCATCACTGCTGACTTGCTGGGCAACCTTACGCAGGTTTCTTGTCCTCTCTGAGCCTCCATCTGGCCGATGGGGATAATGACCCTTTTGTGTGGCTGAGACAAGAGGAGGAGTGGAGAGCCAGTTAGTGGTGTGTGAAAAGGCTGTCCAGATGTGAGGGATGGTTATTATCATTCCTCTGCTGGCCTCCCCTCTATCCAGCCAGCCAGGCATCTGCAGCGGGGGCTGGGAGCAGGCCACTTAGCAACTCGGCTTCCTTTTACTTCCTCCCTGGGGCCTTTGCAGTTCTGGATTCCAAGGCTTTGATGGAAGGGGTAGGAGCTGCCTCTTCCATTAGCAGCCTGGGCTGTCTCACCCGGGCCTACCTCTTTCCATGGATTCTTTCTGGTACCAATTGCTTCTTCACACATGCTATCGAAAGGGAAGGACGTGGGCCAGAAGCGGGGTGGCTCTTCCCCTGGGGGCGGCTTGGGGGCAGCAGCTGACCCTGCTGTGCTCTGTGCTCATGTGGGGGGCTGGGGACTTCTCCGGCTATAGGCCGGGCCCTGACTGCAGAGCTTAGGAAGGGATGGAGAGGGGAGCAGGAAGTCACAGCTGCTGGGGCTTGGTTACAAGGTGAGCAGGACAGGGATGCAGCCAGGCCTGGACACAGAGCAAAGGCTACCGGAGGAGTCCAGAGATCTGGCTTCTAAGCCTGTCGAATTGTTGCCAATCTTTGGCATCATTCTCCTTTCCCTCCCCAAGCCTCACTTTCCCATCTGTGCTCCGAGCGTGCGTGAGTATGTGCATGTGTGTGTACACGGGTGTGTTGGGGAGGACTGGATAACTAATTTCTCGGGTCTCCTCAAGTCCTGACACACTGTGGTTCTAAGTGAGTGAGTTAAGGCCGGAGGCAAGAGGCCCAGGGGAGGAGGGGGTCCTGAAAGCTATCTGGGGGAGTTGGTATGACATGGTCCTTGCTAGAGCACTTTGTTGCCTGCTTGAGGAACTGGGTATTCCAAGTCTGCTCATTATCATCTACATAACCTTGAGCAAGCCACATAATGTCCCTAATGTCCTAAGGCGTGAAGCCTGAAGAAAAGCTTTTCTTTTTTCCCCACGTCCCCCACCTTGGTAGGGCACTGCCATCTCAGCGGGTGATGGGAAGGACAGGAGATGCCCTTTGCCTCTGATTGGAGGGCTCTCGGAACAGCTATGAGAGGGGCTCAGCACCAGTAGGTCCCCAATGTGGTTTCCACATCCAGCTTGGCCTGGTCTCCTGCACAGTCCGGATCCTTGGCAGGCTGGCACCAGGCTCTCTCAGTCCCCTGGGCTTTGAGCAAACTGGCTTCCCTCTGACTGACTCTCCTGGGGGCAATCACAGGTTTGGGCCATCCTGCTCCTTCAGCAAGTGCCTCCCTCAGCAGATGGCAAAGGGTTTTGGCACCCCACTTTCACTTTTGACCCTGAGGTGACATCATGTTCAAGTTCACGGGGCTTTGAATTAGCCTGGGGCCAGGCACAAGGTGATCCGGACTAGTAAGGGAGATGGCTAGGTTGGCCCCTCCAGATGTGACCCTAAAGAACACACGTGAGGAGGAAAAAGAAGTTCTTTGGCCACATGGCAAGTTCAGAAAGCCCAGGGATTCTTGGGGGTGTTGAGTCCAGGGTTTTGGGTCCAAAACAAAGTCAGCTTCGGTCCAGGCTAAAGTAGCTGGAGAAATGGCAGGGAGAGAGGGGAGTCTGTGAGGGGAGAAAGTCAGAAGCTCAAAAAGTTCTCTCCCCTAGCTCCCTAAGAGCCAATCATTTTCTCCCCATGTAAAGAAACAGGGACATTTAAGAAATGGTTCCCAATTTCAGTGTCAACTGTAAGGAATGGAGGAAGAGCAGTGCCAGAAGTAGTAAACTAGCCTGACTGTCCCTTGGCCCTGTGACATTCTTCCCTGTCTTGCTGGGTGCCTGCCCTTTCTCCGAGGTTGGTTCTCCAGCAGACTCTGAGCCATCTCAAAGCCTTCTAGGAGATTCTTTTCAGTTTAAATTAGCTGGAGTCAGATTCAACCAAAACCCCCGCTGGATACAGCCCCTGCCGGCTGAAAGTTCAGAACAGGCGTCGTCATCCCACTCTCGAACAGATTTGATGCACAATGAGGGGTTGGACCAATTGAGAATCTAGGTCTCTTGGGTTGTGGAGCAACACGTTAGGGTGTCCTATTTCCAAGCTGTCAGGCTAAGGCACATGGTACATGTTCAATGATGGATGAATGAATAAATTAATGTATAAATTACCTCCACTCTGAGCTATCCCATCTATCCTGTCCTCGGTGCCAGACTCCATCTACCCCTGAGCACCAGCCTGCCCTGGGCCTCCCTGCCCACCTGAGCTCAGGGAGAAGGAAGAGAAAATCAAAGTCACAGGATAGCAGAACTGGCCTGGCCCTTGCTCTGTGGAGCCCAACTGACCCAGTTGGGGAGGCCACGGCCCTGAGAGGTGAAGGCACTGGCCAAAGGTGTTAGGACTCAGCTCTCCTGCCTCCATCGTAACACATGGCAGGAATTTTTGTTTAGTTTGTGCTCCAGAGGTCCCACTCCAAAGCCATTCCGTCCCAGGATGCACTGGGACTTCAAAGCATGGCAGGATGGCATCTGGGCTCTCCCCACTCCCCTTCGCTCCCAGCACTCCTGGGGCTAGAGGGTGGGAGTGCCTTTGATCAGCCAGGAGTGTTGACTGTCCTTCACCGGACCTGACAGCAGAGATGAGCCAGAGGCTGGCCCATGCCCTCTGCATGCCGGGAGAGCACACAACGTCACTAGAGAGAAAGTCCAGCCTCCAGCCTGGGGCCTCCCACATCTGGGGCGCGCCACCCAAAGCCTGCACAGCTGGCCAGCAGGGAGGCCCCCAGCTGGGGGATGTTTGTGCTAATCCTTAGCAATGGAAGCAGCTTGATAGCTAGGCTGATGTCTCCAGGGTGGGCTGCCACTCAGTGCTGGGGGCTTTGCTTCCCAGCAGCTTTCCATTCCCACGTTCTTCCCCTTGACTCCCTGCCTTATGCACCCCCCACCCCCAGCTTCTCCCACTTGTCACCACTTCTTCAGGAAAGGTCATGGGTGTGGGAGAAAGGGCCTTGAACTGAGAGTCTGGAGACCTGGGCTCTGTCATTGTCTTGCTGTGTGATCTCTTGCCCTCTCTGGACCTCAGGCTGCTCAGCTGCAATGCAAGGGGACTGAGGCAGATGGAACTGTCTTGACATTGCTACTTGGTGAGTCTCTGAATCAGGAAGTGTGATTTGTGACTGATGACGACACATTCACGTCTAAGGTTCGCTGGTTTCCTGTCCTGTTGGGCTTGGGTGGCTTGTCTCAGCACTCTTAGCCCCTGGCCATGCCCCTGAACCCAGTGGTAAAGGAACAGGGAAGTCAGGTCCCAGGGCAGCCTTTGATCAGGCTGGGAGAGGAGAAGAACAGAGGGAAGAACAGATTGTGTGTTCAAACCCCCAAATGCCCCATCTGTCCTTGGACCTGTAGCGCAGGGGACAAAGCCAAGAAGCCTGGCGATTGATAAATCCAGGAACAAGGTGTCCAGACCTCCTCTGAGAACAGGTTTTCTGGGTCGAGTTCATTGTTTTGCTCCCAGAGCCTGGTGATACTCAGGCAAAGTGCCCCTTCTTAGGAGAGAAGACCACGCCATGAGACCCCCCAAGCCAAAGAAGGATGGAGGCTTGTGCTTGGACTCCCAGGCCCGTATGTGTTACTCCTGGAGGCCCTCGTGCCCAGTGGAGCCAGGAACCACCACCATCACCTGCACAAAACATGAAGCAACAACATAGACCTTGCTTGTTAAGACTGTACAAAACCTGTACATTAAGCACCAAACTGAGACTCTCTGGCAAGGGGGTTCCCCGCCAGAGCTTTCCTCTCTTGGGGATCCCTCAGGACCACTGGGTTTTGGGCTGGGAGGAAAATGAAAGGGCAGAAAGCCTCCAGGCGGTGGGTGGTAGTTGAACAATCCTTGGCAGTGTGCTGTGGGCCAGGGCCAGAGACCCTCAGGAGTGTGCCCGTGACCCAGGCTGGGAGGGCCTGGGTCTTCAGTTGTCATCTTGCTAGGTACCAGTGACAGAGTCTTTCTGCCTGTCTAGAGATCCAGGTTTTAAACTGTGAGAGCTGTGGGCATCTGGGGCTCCGAGGGTCCCCGCCTCACCCCTGCTCATGGCAACCCATTCCCTCACATTGAGCTCACGATCAAATATCTTCATGTGCCATAGCCCTGCACAAAGGCGATCCCCATGTGGCCACAGCTTCTATCCTACGCCACTGCGGGCCTGAAGCTGGCCTCCTCAGATGCCCATCTATGGAGTGGTTGGGATCTGCCCCCCTTGCCGCTCTCTCCAGGGCAGGGGGGTGGATGAGCTCGTGGCTTTGAAGTGCTTTGGGCATCCTCAGGAATTCCCAAGGCTCGCCCATGCCCTAACTGCCCCTCAGAGGCAATGCAAATGCAGGCGCTGCTGGAATAGGAAGGCCTGCTCTGGCTTCTAATAGGCTGCCAATGCCCCCTGAGACAGCAGACAGACCTATTTGCAGGCTCCAGCCCCAGGCTGCGAGCAGCCCGGAGCCGCAGGGACCTCAGTGATCACAGACTTGCAGGCCCCGCCCCCACGCCGTGTGTCGCAGCTTGCCGAGCAGGACACTGGGCTCACACCTGCGGTGGATCCAGGGACACAGGTGGAGCCTCCTGGGCATCCCTGGGCTGCCCGTGCCTGTGTCAGGCAGCTCAGCCAGCTCTGCTGAGCACCCCTAGGTAAGAGAGGTAAGCGGGGGCTAACGGAGTACGCAAAGGGGCCGGAGCCTCAGGCTCCTTGGGTTCCTTCCTTCTCTTTGGCAGGAGGGAACATAGTGGGACAGAAGAACAGTGAAATACAGGACTGAGGGAGGCTGGGCTCTTGCACTGGGAAGAATACGGGATGTGGAGTCAGGACAGAGTGAGCCCCAGCTGATTGGCTGGGCAGGCTTGGGAAAGTGACCTCTCACCCTTCTTGTCAGAAACAGACTTTATTTGAATCTCTTTTATGTGCCAAGCACACAGGACTTCCTCTCGTCTTAACAATGCCTCTCCGAGAGAGGCCTTATTATGCCCACTTTACAGATGTGGCAACTACGGCCCAGAGAGGTGAAGTGACTTGCCCAAGCTCAAGCATCAGGAAAGTGGCAGAGCTCGTACTGAAATCCAGGTCTATAAATGACAAGGTCTTACTGTATAGCACAGGGAACCATATTCAATCTTGTAATAACCTATAATGGAAAAGAATCTGAAAAAGAATATATATGTATGTATAACCGAATCACTTTGCTGTACACCAGAAACTAACAAACACAGCATTGTTAATCAACTATACTTCAATTAAAAAAATTGCTATAAAAAGAAAAAAAAATCCAGGTCTATCTAAATCCAGGGTCCATGTGCTCTCTCCTGTACCCGGCTGCCTCTGGTTGAGAAAATAGAGGATGCAGAGGAGGAAGAGCCCATGGCTGCTTAACTACTGAGTGGTGAGCTTGAGTGGCAAAGCCGGCGCTTGTCCCACACAGGGTGGACGTTGCCCTGGAGCCTCCTAAACCCAGACATCTAGGTGCTGCCCACAAGCCCTGCAGGCTATGGCCCCATGGAGGGGGCAAGTTCCTAAACACCTGGCTCAGAGAAGACCTGAAGGCCTCTTCTCTGCAGCTCAGCGGACTGGGAGCACCCGTGCTTCTCCTCAGTGTCATGGAGACTCCTTTCTACCAGTGACAGCTTAGGTGGCCATCTCACCTCTCTGAGCCTCAGCTTTGTCCTTGACGAAGTGAGGCTTAATGTTACCCTAGCCTGTTGGGATGTCATGCAGATTAACTGAAATAACTCATGGCAGGGAAGAAGTGGTCTGAGAATGCCTCACCCCTGTACGCCAAGGTAGAGTTCACAAAATCACAGCCTCGTTCATTTCTAGGGCCTCCTTTGTCCTGTTCCACAGGCCAGATGCTGGGGACAGTGTATTGGTGGTGGTGGTGGTGATGATTGGGGTGGTACATATGAAATGCAACACGTATCCAACTGAAACATGGCTGCACCCTTCGTTCCCCAACTTTGCATTAGGAATTAGACAAATACATGAAGGATGTTTATTGCTTTCATGTTTGTATTAGTCAAAAGCGGAAAACAACCTAAAAGCCCAATGCTATGGGATTGGTTAAGTAATTTATGATCATGATACATAGAGCACACACAATAGAATCAGAGTGCATTTCCAGTTAAGGTAGTCACAGAACCTTTTACACCAAACCCAGAGTGATGGATCATCAATATACTGTAAAAAGAGAAAACCCCAAAGACAGCCCGGCTCAAAAACTGAGATACGCAGCACGCACATAAGTGCATAGTGGTGAGCGCTGCGGCAGCCCACCAGCCCCCAGGTTGGAGCACAGGTCGTGGGGTGCCCAGAAGTCAGCTCTTGGGGAGTTACAAGGGCTCCACCATCGGGTGGGAGGCTAGAACCAGGTTCACTATGGAAGCCAGTGGGAGGAGGGAGAGGGCCCTCCCAGTAAGGGCTGGAAATGGCCACTGCCACTGGGAATTTTGCCTACAAGGCAGCGTGGACCCTGATTCATGACCAGGAAGTGAAGCGAGCCACAAGGGCTCCAGGTTGGAGCTGGAGACCCCTAACATCCCCAAGGGCAGAGCCCTGACCCGCTATTATAAGACCGGATTTTGGCCTGGTGGGGGGGGTCTGGGAGACCAGAGCAGGCAACCATGAAAGCACCAGATGGGGAGGGAGGGGTAGCACTGAGGGAGAGAGACAGACAATAAAACATAAACACAAACAAAACAGCACCGACTCTCCCTCTCCAAATGAGGCTGCAACCCCAAATTCCAAAACATATAAAGAAATCTAACGCTCGGAGAGAGCCAACAAAATCTACAATCAGTACATAAATTTATTCCAGATGAAGTTTTGGAGAGCAGGCTGACAGATTTTGAAAATAAGCATGTCTAGGGTGTTCGCAGAGATAAATGAAGGCATGATAGTCCTTAAAAGGACAAGATATGATTGCACAAAAGCAGGAAGAGAGATAGGAAAAGAAAATCAACTAGAAATCTTTGAAATAAACAATATGGTCATTGAAATAAAAAAGAAAACCTCCATAAATGGGGTAGCTATAGCTGGGACCCAGTCATGGAAAGAATTAGTGAATCGGAGGCTAATACCGAGGGAGTCACACCAGCAGAGACACAAACTTTGAACGAGCAGTTAAAAGGCATGAAGGCAGATACTGAGAGGCTCTAGCTTAAGTCTCACAGAAGGTCCACACAGATGATGGGGAACAAACGAGGAAAAGGCAACACTTGAGAGATAATAGCGGAGAAGTTTTCAGAATTGAAAGAAGGTATGAGTTCTCAGGGAGAAAGCGCATTTGCTCCAAGAACTGAGCAGAAGAAATAAAAATAAGTCTATACCTGGACAATTTGTGGAAAATTAGCAGACCACTAAAGGTAAAAAGAAGACCTTACAGTCAACAGAAAAGAAGAGACGCGCTCTGTCCGAGGGAACCAGCCCACCTACCGTGCTGCACAGCTGTCAGCACGAGGCAGAGCCCTGCGTGGCGGGTGCCCGCTGTGACTCCATGATGGGATAGGCTGTTGTTGAGGCCTCTCTGGTAGGCCACCTCTAAGGATGACCAGAGACACAGTTTTGATGGCTTTGAACTGCACCTCGTCAGCATGGCATTCCTGCTGACCTGCCTCGCCTTTTCCAGTCCTTCTGAGTATACAGCCATTTTCCTTTCTTTGTTGCTGCCACCGAGGAATGGGGGTGCGGGGACGCTGGGAGGAAAGTTCTTTATGAAGCTCTGGCCTCAAAGAGAGCCGCCCAGTACACCGAGCATTGCTTTGGAGCAGGTGATCGGGATAAAGCAGTCCTTTATAAGACCACCACCATCCCCGCCAGACCTTATATATGAGGGCAAAGGAGGGCTGGCCATGTGATGAAGAGCGCTTGGGAGTCACATGCTCCCAGCTTTGAATCCCTGCATTGTGACTTCCAGATGACACGCCTTTGACGGGGCCAATTATTTTCTCATTTATGAAACAGGTATAATACCATCCCAACGGGATGGTTGTGCAGAATAAAGTGGACCCTAAAAATGAATGGAAATGTGCTGTGTAACCTGTAACGTGGTAGATTATTATGACAACCTCTCCCGGTTCCTAGCTTGCCTGGAATCCACCTTCTTCCCCTGAGTGATTTCAGTTAATCCTCACAACAGCCTTATGGGATGGGTGACAGTTTCCCCCATTTACAGAGGAGGAAACTAAGGGTCTGAGGGGTAGAAGATCTGCCTCTCTGAGTACTAAGTGGAGGAACCAGGACTTGAACCCGGCTTTATCTCACTCCCAGCCTGTTTTTCCATGCAGGGCCTGGCCTGGCCCTGAATTTGGAGGTGGGTGATGGGAGAGAGGTCCTGCTGTGTTGGAGCCCCTATTCCTCAGGGAGACTGAAGAGGCAGGGCCGGCTCCCAGGCGGAGGTTGGGGACGGCTGCGAGCAGGGGAGCTCAAGAGGTTGGGGTGGGGGAGGGCAGACAGCAAAGAGGGGGGGAGCTTCTGATTGCACCCCAGCCAGGGACTGCAGCAAGCAAGCAGCCTGTCTTGCCGATCCCAGCTCCGCTCTACAATGCCCCTGTCATCTAGGGCAAGCTATTTACCTCTCTGTGCCTCAGTTTCCTCGTCTTTCTGTTAGGCATCACAGCGGTCCCTGCCTCCTGGAGCCGTGGTGTATGTAAAGCATACAGCCCAGCGCTCCCATAGGGGGGCCTCTCTGCACCCCTTCCCATCACCTTCCCAGTCCTTAACTCTGGGCTCTGCCCCAGCCGAGTCTCCCTTGCTCCTTGTTCCTCCATGCCTTTTCTCGCCTCACATTCTCAAGGAGGCAGAAATCCAGATTGCCTGGCTCTTTGGAAAGATGGCGGTTTCTATGTCTGGGCCAGCCTTTGGTAAGTGAGAATGGAATGTTCATTCGTTCTGTTATTTGCTCATTGATTCCAGTATTGATTGATCACCTACTATGTGCCAGGCACTGTTTTAGGCACTGGTGATGGAACAGTGGGCCAAACAGACAAGGACTCTGCGCTCACAGAGCTCATGTTTCAGTAGAGGAGAAGTCCACCTTCCCTGTGGAGGCCCCCAGTGCAGTCCTACACCCAGGTCAGCTGCCATGTTAGACATGGATTTTCAACTCCCTCTGAGCTGTCCAGCCCTGGGACCACAGCAGAGAGCCCAAGAGATAGTGGAACCTGTCTTCTGCCTCCAGACAACCTCAGCCCAGACAGCTAAAACCTGCTGCTGTGTATAAAGCCAGTGACCTAGGATCCAAGCCTGACTCTGCTGCTCATTAACTTTCTGACTTTGGACAAGTTCTGTAACTGCTCTAAGCCTCCGTTTTCTCATCTATCAAATGGGCATAAAAATAGCACCTATCTCATAGGGTCATTATGAGGATGAAATAACACACACAGCAGGCATGAAACAGTGCCTGGCACACGGCAGGTGCTCAGTGCAAGTTCAGTAGTATCATCATCATTATTATTATTGCCGTTGTTCATATTTTTTAAAGTTTATTTTTTTACTGAAGTATAGTTGATTTACAATGTTTCAGGGAACAACAAAGTGATTCATTATATATATATATATATATATATATATATATATATATTCTTTTTCAGATTCTTTTCCCATATAGGTTATCACAGAATATTGAGTATAGTTCCCTGTGCTATACAGTAGGTCCTTGTTTATCTATTTTATATATAGTAGTGTGTATCTACTCTTGTTATTATTATCATTACCTGACCTAGGGTGTCAAAGGAAGGCCTTTGGTTTTGTGTCCAGGTTCAGTTGTGGAAGATATGCCTATTCCTGACCCTGTGACCAGGCCAAAATCCATGTGGCAACCTCCCAGGAAGCCCTCCCGCTGTGGCCCTGCGGGAAACCAGTCTGAGGTCAAGACCCCCTTCCAGGCATCCCCACAGCACGGTGTAGAGAGCCTGGCTCACATACTCATCTCCTTCAGATTTGCCTGAAATGCCTCCTTTTCAAGGAGACCTTCCCTGACCACTCCATCTAAAATCCTAAACCCCCAGCACTCCCAATCCCCCTTCACTGCTTTCTCTTTCTCCATAACACTTATCACCATCTTTCATGCCTCATATTTTACTTAATTCAAAAAAAAATTGTGGACTGCCTCTCCCTGCTAGAATGTAAGCAGGAAGAGACTGTCAGCTCTGCGGGGCCAAGTAGGCCCAAGGCAACTGGCCAAGAGATAAGCCAGATAGTTCAGCTTGCCAGTTAATAACTACAGGCCAGTCTCTGCCTTAATCTGAACCGCAGTTTTCCCATTAGAAGCACGAGGTGGGTGGAACTAGTGGTCTCAAACGACCTGCTCAGCTCTGACTTAGAACATTCTGTGCTTTGTGCCAGTTTTCATGGCACACAGAGCAGGGGCCTGGACTTCCCTCAAACCTGCCTTTTGTAGGAGGCTGCACCACAAGCAATGTCAGGGCTGCAAGCAGAATTCCTCTGCCCCCCAACCTGGCCTCCCCATCCCTGACCTTTGTCAGGAAGGCCCTGGGCTTGGGAGCAGGGTGGCCCGGTCCCCCTCCATGCGGTGAGAGTATTCAACCTCAGCTCCCTGTCCTGGCTCATGGGGCCTCAGCCTGTGCCTTCATCCCCTCTGACAGTTTTGCCACCAGCCATGGCCGGCTGCATGCTCCCCTTCAGGGTGACACGGCTGGATATGGTACTGGCATGTGTTCTCATGAGCTGCCCTCTCTGATCAAAGGCTGTGGTTTGCAGATGGGGTGAACCAACCCCCTAGGACAGTTGGCTGGTTCGTGGACCACTGGCTTCTGGGTGTAAGTCCTGCCTGGAATTCCATCCTCCCCCCTTATTCTGAGTATGAGGTATCTGCTAGAGTCCAGCACAGGTAAGGCCAGGACCTGGCACCTGGCACACAGCCCCTCTCTCTGCCTAGAAAGAGACCCCATCTGGAGGAGGCAGCTCTCCATCTTAGCATGGGGCCCCTCCATTCATGCACTTAATTAGGTGACTACTATGTGCTTTAGGGGCTGGGGAGACAGTTGTAAGCAAGTACAGACACAGTCTCTACTCTTTGCCTCCACTTACGTTCTCGAGGCAGAGGTGGCATTAAAACAGGGGCCCGAGGCACATCACAGAGACCGGGGCAGGAAATGCACTGTTTGCATTTACATGGTGATGGAAGCTAAGAGCATGGATGAGATGGCTGAAGAGAGCATGTATAGGGTGAGAAGCAAAGGGGCTTGGGATGGAACCTGAGGAAGTCCAACATCTCAGAAGTGGTCAGAGGAAGAGATACTGGGGGGGATGCAGTAAGGGGGAGGGAGCTCCTGGGGCAAGCGGAGACAAGAGAGTGGATTTCCAAGAGGAAGGAATGATCAACCATCAAATGAGTCCCATGAAGGAGAGGGAGGCCAGGTTAAAGGCCAGAGCATTGTTGAGTAGGGAGTATGGAAGGTGACCTGTCATGGGCTCCAGAGCACAGAGGAGACAGTGACAGCAAGGAGAGTGACTGTTTTTTTTGTTTGTTTGTTTGTTTGTTTGGCTGTGTTGGGTCTTCGTTGCTGTGCGCGGGCTTTCTCTGGTTGCGGCGAGCGGGGGCTACTCTTCATTGCGGTGCGCAGGCTTCTCATTGCAGTGGCTTCTCTTGTTGTGGAGCACAGGCTCTAGGCACGCGGGCTTCAGTAGTTGTGGCACGTGGGCTCAGTAGTTGTGGCACGCAGGCTCTAGAGCACAGGCTCAGTAGTTGTGGCGAACGGGCTTAGTTGCTCCGTGTCATGTGGGATCTTCCCAGACCAGGGCTCGAACCCATGTCCCTTGCATTGGCAGGTGGATTCTTAACCCCTGCGCCACCAGGGAAGCCCAGGAGAGTGACTTTTATTGATCACCTACTACATGTCAAGTCCTCTGCTTGGTCCCCTATATGCCTCATTCTTTCATTAATTCAGTCAACAATTTTCCTAGATGCAGGGGCTTCGTGATAAGCAAAGACAGGTAAGGCCCCTGCCTTCATGGATCTCATGAAGGGGTAATAGGAGTCAGACATGAATCAAAGAATCAGACAAATAAACGTGAAACCGCAGCTGGGACAAGGGTGATGCAGGAGAGGCATAAGGTACTAGGTGAGAACCTATAATCCTGGGCTCTGACTTGCAGGGAGGTCAGGGCAGACTTCCCCAAAGAGCAGGCGGGTAAGTTGAGATCTGAAGGACAAGTAGAAATAAACGAGGTGAACATAGGAGAGGAGAGTATTTTACATAGAGGGAACAACATACACAAAAAAGAACTCTGAAGGCGGCCAGCAGGGCAGAGTGGAGAAGGGGAAGGTGGAGTGGGTCAAGGCGAGGATGGAGAGTGGGCAGAGGAGGCTAGCTAAGGCTTCATGCCATCGTGTGGGGTTTGTCTTTACCCTAAAAGCACGGGAAGGCCACAGAAGGGGTTTAAGCAGGGGAATGATATGACCAAAGTCATGATTTGGAAATGCACTCTGGCTGCTGTGAGAAGAGAGGGCAAGAGATGAGCTGGGTCGAGCGTTTAGGAAGCTATTTGGCCAAGTCGAGTAAAAGATGGTGGTAGCTTTCTTACAGTGGAGACAAAGGAGACTGAAACAAGTGGGTGGATTAAAAAATATGTTTAGGTATTGTTTACAATAGCAAAATATTACATATAACTGGTGCTTAAATAAACGATGGCAGATCCATCCAGGAGAATAGGATGGATAAACAGAGTAAACAAGGTTTCCAAGTATTGAAGAGAAAGATTGACAAGATACATTGTTAAGTGAAAAATGCCAGGTACAGAACAATGTATATTTGTGGAAGAAAGGGAGAAATAAGAATATACATTGTATTCACTTTTCCATAAAAATGCATGGGAAGGCTACCCTCTGATAATAAAAGTGGCTCAGGCTTCCCTGGTGGCGCAGTGGTTGAGAATCTGCCTGCCAATGCAGGGCACACAGGTTCGAGCCCTGGTCTGGGAAGATCCCACATGCCGCAGAGCAACTGGGCCCGTGAGCTACAACTACTGAGCCTGCGCGTCTTGGAGCCTGTGCTCCGCAACAAGAGAGGCCGCGATAATGAGAGGCCCGCGCACCGCGATGAAGAGTGGCCCCCACTTGCCGCAACTAGAGAAAGCCCTCGCACAGAAACAAAGACCCAACACAGCCATAAATAAACAAATAAAAATTTAAAAAAAAAAGTGGCTCATCTGTGTGTGTCTCGGGGGGTGGGGGGCTTCAGGTTGATGGAAGTGGAGTGAGACTCCTCACACCATCCCTTCTTCTGTTATTTTGATTTTTGAATGTACTACCTATTTAGAAATAATTTTCCAAGCCAAAGTGACTTAGGAAGTAAAATGATCAGGGTTGGCTATGGGGTTGGTAATGTGGGAGAGGTTGACAGTGGCTCCCAGGCTAAGGTCTGTGCACAAGATGTAAGGGGTGCCCTTTGCTATGTATGAGAAGGGACGGGAGACAGCAGGTTTGGCGAGGAAGACGGTGTGATCAGTTTGGGACAGGCTGAGTGTGAAGTACCTTCAAGGAGTGAGAGAGAAGACAGAGGCAGGGCAGTAGCTGGAGAAAGAAGTAAGGTCAAGGTACATGGTTTATTTCAGTGAAGGAGACCTGAGCCCTTTCAAAGCAACTGGGAACGATCCAGTTGAAAGGGAGAGCCTGGCTGTCCTGAAGAGGGATCCCAGTGGGGTCAGATTTTCCAGAAGAGGCAGAATGACAGGAGACCCAAAGTACCAACAGAAGTTTGGTCTTCATAAAAGAAAGTTACTCTATTTTAATCAGAGGTGAGTAGCCAGGCAGGGAAGACTCAGGAGCCCATCTGGCTTCAGCCTTTGGCCAAAAGGGGAGCCATATCACCCCCTCCCAGTGGGCCACTGGGTCCTGATATCAACTGAGTGCCTTCCAAGCCCCAGACCTGCACTTGCTACTTTCCAGACATTTCGCCTTCACAGCAGTCCTGGCTGCCATGTTATTACTATGAATCCCATTTTAGAGTTGAGCAAAGTGAGGCTCAGGAAAGCTCATGGTCACACAGCTAGTAAGTGGCAGAACCAAAATCAAGCCACATCTCCTGACTCTCGGACAAATGGAGCCATGGAGAGGGGCTGGCAGAGAGCCATTTAAGAGATGGGATTAGTGAAGCAACCAGGCCCAGAGGCTCAGAAGACACCTGTGTATTCTGAAGATCCCTCTAGAGCAGTGGTTCTCACACAGGGGGCGATTTGACCCACCCCCCCGCCAGGGGACATTTGGCAACGTCTGGAGACATTTTGGTTGTCACAACTTGGGGTGGAAGGTTGCTACTGGCAGATAGTAAGTAGAGGTCCCGGAAGCTGCTAAATGTCCTTCAGGGCACAAAGGAGTATGGGGCCCAGCGTGCCATAGTGCTGAGGTACAGACCCTCTGCTTCTGGAGTTCTGGGACCAAGCAACTTGTCAGCATCTCCCCCACCTGCCCTCCACAAATTCAAGTATCTTCATTGTTTCTACTGACTTTTGACTTCTGTGATTTGTGCACATTGTAAACCATTCCAACAATGCCCAAGTGTTTAAAGTATTAAGTAAAAGCCATGCCTCCTCCCTTTATCCTAACTCCCCAGAGATAAATTGTTGTTACTGTAACTTTTATCACACAGCTTGAACTGCACAAGCAGAAAACAACTTCTTTTTCTCTCTCAACTCTCTCTGTGACCCATTTCTCCTCTGCTTCTTAGGTGAAATCTCCTAAAGATCCATACATTTTTCAGTCATTTTCAGAGAATTAAAAAAAAAAATCTCCTCCAATTACTCTCAGGAATTAACATATCCAGTTCAGTGTTACAGATGAAACCCCAAACTTCACTGAAAGTTGAAGCTTTTCACCTCTCCTCCTCTGGGCCTGTCAGGCCCAGAAGCAAGGCTGCCACAGGTGACAGGGGGATGCTCTCTTGTCCCTCCTGACTGGTTGCAGAGTAAGCCCCTGTAAGGGAGCGTCATGATTTCCTTAACCAGTTTCCTACTGATGGGCATTGAGGTTGTTTACAGTTTTTTACTCTTAAAAACAATGCTGTGACAACCTTGCACATATGTCTATCTGTACACACTTGTTAAGTTATGTCTTTAGGATAAATTTCTGGAAGTCAACGTGCCAAGGTATGCATATTGAAAAGAGTGAAATATATTTCCAGGTTGTTCTCCACAGCAATTATATCAATCTATCAGTTTATAGTCCCACCAGCAGCAGAGTATGAGAGGGGCCATTAAGGGTCTGGGTCTGTATTTCTATCTCTCTCCTTCTCTCTCTTTCTCTCCCTCTCTCTCTCCTATAACACAGTGCCTGGCACATATGAATCAGGCTAGGCTGACATTACTGAATGAATGGGTGTTGGGAGAGTTAGCTGGGCATCCTGAAGCCCGTGAGGAAGGTGCAAATCTTTCTCTCAAGCTTCTTCCTCCTTCTTCAGCCCCTTCACAATCACTTCCTACTCCTTACCCACCCCCACCCCTCGCAGTTCAGTAGATCCTAGGTCCTGAATCGCTCTTGAATCTGTCATCTCCTCTCTGTCCGTGACCAATGCTAGAATTCAGGCCTCACCATCTCTTGCCTGGAAGAGTTCCTTGCTGGTCTCCCTAGCTCCAGTTTTGCCATCTCTGATCCATTCTTTCTTCTTAATTTTAGATTTTTAAAAAATATTTATTTATCTATTGGGCTGTGTCGGGTCTTAGTTGCGGCACGCAGGCTCTTTGTTGTGGCACACGGGCTTCTCTCTATTTGTGGCGCGTGGGCTTCTGAGTGTGCGGGCTCAGTAGTTGCGTTGCACGGGCTTAGTTGCCCCGCGGCATGTGGGATCTTAGTTCCCCGACCAGGGATTGAACCCAAGTCCCCTGCATTGGAAGGCGGATTCTTAACCACTGGACCGCCAGAGAAGTCCCTCTGATCCATTCTTGACACCTCCAGAGTGAAAGTCCTAAAATGCCATCTGGTCAGTTCGTCCCCTCTGCTCCGGAGGCTGGCTGCCTATGGCCCACTCCATGGGGCAGGCTGTGGTCTGTTTTCTCCCCACTCCTGTCTCATCACTTGGGGGGCTTCGCCTTTCCCCCGACGCTCCAGTCATATGATGCTGCCCACCTGCCTCGAGCCCAGCAGGGTTTGGCTCTTTGCCCATTTGGTTCTCTCTGCCTGGACCCTCCTCCTCTTCTTTTCCTGTCATCAGGGAGGAAGTGGCCATTCGTTGGTTTGTGGCTCTACAGCATCCATTCCTCTCCCTTCCTTAGACCCCTGTTTGCTTTACGTGAATTGTCTCTGCCTCATTTGGGGTAAGGTTGGTGAAACAGCAAGTCCATGCGTCTGCCTCCTGCCGTGGAAGCCAAAGGCACATAGTCTTCCTATCCGCAGCCCAGGCTAGCCACGGGCAGGCATAGGACTAAGCTTGGTCACTGGACACTCTCTTTGGACTTTGAATCTGGAGCCAGCAGTATAAGAATAGAGGAAACAGCCTTCATCCATTTCAGCAGCAGCGTCCCGATCAAACCATTTCTGCTTCCCACACCTTCCCAACCCCTCCCCCAATGCTGCCTTTGCTTACATCTATTTCCAAATCTGGTTCTCCAGCCTTTCCCTTGATGTTGTAAGCTCCCTATAGATTACCGCCCCCCCCCAACCCCACAAATTCCCTTCTCTCTTCAGTTAGTCAGAGATGATTTCTGTTGTTCACAACCAAAATTTCTGATAGGAAGCCCAGATCAAATGTCCCTTCCTCTGTGAAGCCTTCTCTGTTCCTGCACAAGCATACTTTTCTGTATGTTCCCATAGCATCCTGTGCAAAGTGCAGCTCACACCAGGGTGTTTTTTCCGTCCCTTCCGCTAGTGTAGGAACTCATTTTGGTTCCATTCTTGTGAGCTCAGGACTCTAGCTCAGTGCCTGGTCTGGATTCAAACATTTAAGGACTAAACTAATGGATTGGTAGCTCTGCCTTCCCCCCATCTGGTGGCCTCAGTGGCTTTGACAGACTCTTGTCCTGCCACAAAAATGATGACTCCCTTGTGAGGCTGGCTGGTAATAACATGGGCTGATTTCTGTCTGGGACACTCCTTCTGTCTTTGCCATGGAGGATGGGGAGGGAGGAGGAAGGGAAACAGGGCAGAGGCGGGGAGGTTGTTGTTGGAGCAGCTCAGGTAGAGCATGATGGCGAGCGGAGTTAGATGGTTGCAGTAGGAAGGGAGAGAGGAAGAGGCTGACTGGCGAGATCGTGAACTGAGCATTAGAAGTGAATACGAAACTCAATTGTTGTTGGTAATTCTCACAGCAAAAGCTGGCCATTTGTGATGGCTTCCCTCGGAAGGAGGTGGCAGGGGAGCATGTGTGCGCGCGTGTGTGTGTGTGCATGGGGGATTGTTAGGGGAGGGTGTTGCACCGGCTCCAGCAGCCCCCTCCCACTCGCAACCATGCAGGCTGCCTGGCCTGTTTTCTAAAGAGCTTCCCCAAGCAGCAGGGAAGAGAGGAGAAGGCGGGCCAGCCATGCACACTGTTCAGTAGAGGTGAGCTGAGGAGTCCTCCAGTGCCCCTCCCTCCAGCCACTACAGGCTGCCAGGTACCTTGTTTGTGATGAAAGCTTTTAAAAACCCATGGGCATGGATAGTCATGCATTCATTTTTGTTCATTTAACTAATACTCACTGAGCCCAGAGCACGCAATGGAGGGCAAAGCCCACCATGGACCCTGCTCTCAAGAAGCTCCAGAGCTGGCGGGGGAGAAGATGCGTAATCAGGCAATTAGGAACCAGTGTGAGCGGGAGGTAAGCACTGGTTGCTATGGGAACACGAGGAGAGGCCACAGCTGCTGCTCCTCTCCGAAGAGTGGTGGCAGGCAAAAAAGGAGGCGTGAAGCAGGCAGATCTGCTTGCCAGGCCCGACTCTGCATGGCCCAGCCACCTAGCCCAGGACAAAATCGGGCAGGACAAAATCTGTCACTTCTCTGCCCCTCCATCACTTCACCTAAGAAATGAGAAGGGGGAGCGTGATACCAAGGCCACATGAGACCCTGTATATCTGTGCCTGGCCCCCAGTAGGTCTACAACACAAGGTAGCTGCTGGGAAATGTTTTTCAAGAAATATTTGTGGGTTGAAAGTTTCTGGGCTACTAGACACCAGAAGTAGAGCTGTGAACAAGATAAACAAAGCCTCTGCCCTCACAGAGCTCATAGGAATTTGAGAGGAGAGACAGCTATAAAAAAAAAAAGGTGGCACAAATAATTACTATTGTGATGGGTAATGTGATGCTACGAGGGTGGTTCAGAGTAGGAACTGGCCCATGATAGGGGGCCAGGAGGAAAGGCTTCCTGGAAGAGGTGGCATTTCAGTTCAAGTCAGAAGGAAGAGTTAGTCAGCAAAGAGGTAGGAAACTGCATTCCGAGTGTGGTGAATAACAAGTGTGCAGGTGCTGAAGCAACAGGGAGTCTGGTATGTTCTAGGCCAGGAAAGGGGGCTAGTGGAAAGTGGGGTGGGGAGACACAACAGAGGCGGGGAGAGGGGAGGCTGGAAAGATAGACAAGACACCAAGGAAGCCAAGCATCTAGGCCACGGTGAGGAGTTCACATTGAATCCTAGGATGACCCCCAAGTCCCAATGTTACTCTGACTCCCACAGCTGATCAACTCACCTGTCAGTGCCTGAGGCAGGGCTGAGTTCACGGGGCTTTACTCAGAGCCGACCTGTAGAAGATTCCGGAATATGAGAGCTGTCAGAGCCCTTGGAGAGCATTTAGGTCCAAACTCTCATCGTGTCAATGGGAACACTGAGGCTCAGAGAGGAAGAAGACTTGTTCAGGGTCGCACGGCAAGCAGGGTTATCAGGCCTGGAACTAGAGCTCAGTTTAAGAGGCCAGCCAGTGCCTCGTGCCTCTGTGGAAACTTGAAGGTGGCCTTTTTAACTTGTTTTTTGGAGGTGCCATTTTCTCTCCCTCTCAGGGCAACCAGCAATGTTTACAGCCTGTTTCTGCACTTCCCCTAGTGTCCTTTTCAAAGAGGCACATTTTCCATAACCTTGACCCCCATTTGCTTATCCTCCACCCTTCTACTGTGAAGGGAGCAGCCAGGGGCAGGGCTAGGATCACAGGTGGGGCCCAAAGAAGCTCTTCCCATGCCAGCCATTGATACGTCTTCCAGGCTCACCCTGTCTCCCGCCCTTGCCACTCCCCCAGTCGTGTTCTGTGGGCAAACCTCTCCCCGCTGACACGACCCCAGCACTTCCCCACCACACACACACTGGCAGAGTTGCCATAGGTTTCAGCCATCATCTAATACAATCTCTCCATTGCTGAAGTGGGAACAGTGAGGTCAGAGGAGGGGAAGTTCCGAGTTCTTGCCTGAACTGACTGTGTTCTGGCCTGTTGACTCTGCCCAGCCCTCTCTCCAACCCTCCCCGACCCTGGCCAACTCCCACCATCACCAGCTGCTCCCTTCTCTCCTTGTGGATAGAAGCACAGAGGCACCCAGGGTTGAGGGGAAACCCTATGGAAAGACAGTGGCCCAGTGCTGCCTGAGTTGAGGCTGTAGGTGAGGGGTGAGGAGAACCTGTTCTCTGCCTCTGTAGCTTAGCCAGCGTCCCAGCCCACTGAGCCCTCTCCACTCACTCCCTGCAGCTCAGGGCCAGGAGCTCAGCCATGGATCCAGTAAGCGGCTCTAGGCCTCCACCAGGAAACTCCTTACCTGGGCCTCCCTTTTAGTTAGGAACCGAGGCCCCCTCATTCCTCTCACCTTAGGCCTGGAAGTAGCTGGCTTTGGAGTCAACAGTCCCGGTTCTAAATTCCGGCTCGGCCACCTCTAGCCTTGGACAAAGCCCTTACAATCACCGAGCCTCAGCTTCCCCATCTAAACATAAGAATTGCTACCTCACCAGCTTGCTCTGAAGATACAGTGAGAGAGTAGAAGTAAAGTACCTGGCTTATGATAGGTATTTGACAAATGTTAGTCCCCTCCCCACACTCTGGGCTTGCCCCTCCAGCCCCACTCCCAGCAAGCTCTGCCTGATTCCTGCCAGAGATCCTTGGGGGTAAGGCTGGGACCAGATCTTGGCAAGAGCTTGGCTTGGCTCTGGGGAGAAGAGAAGGGAGCTGTGTCCCACGGTAGACAGCCCTAATCCCTGAAACTCAGCAGGAGGCATGCAAAGGGAAGCTGAGCCAGGGGAAAAGATGAAGGGCGGGGGCAATTGGAGGGAAAGAGGAGGAGGCAGGTGGCTTTGGAGCCTGTGGAAAGTCAGGACAGCGGGGAGAGGGCCAGGCAGCATGGGGTCCCAGCCGCTGGTCCAGGCGGTGCCAGATGGTTGGGAGAGACAAAGGAGGAGGCCGCTGGGCTGCAGGCTGCTTCGACATCTCTCGATGGCAACTCCTCTTTGCTCATCCCGGGGCACAGGACCTTGGGACCCCCAAGGCTCTAGCAGGCAACTCAGTCCCGCCACATGCAGCTCCAGATGGCTGGCCCTCCCCACATCCCTGCTCTGTCCCCACTTCCTTGAGCTAGGTCCAGAGTTCACTGCCCTCATTCTCTACCTCCACAAACCAAACCCCTGATCCCATCTCCCACTGGGTTCCCTTCTGATCCCTTATTCCCCGCAACCCAGAGGCCCCTAAAACATCTCTGACTTTACCAATTATTCCTCACAAGAAATTCCCCTCTGCCTCCAAAGTCATCAGCATGAGTTGCCACAAAGAGGCCTTTACTTTTGGGTTCCAGGCTCTGGCTGAAATGTACCCACTAGCTCACCTGCCCCCTTGCAACCAGGAGCACCCCTCAGAGAGATGCCGAGCAGGGGTCAGGGAAGTCTGGGGCCAAGAATGGGCTTCAGTCTCTGACTAGGGTGAGGACTGAGTCTGTGACCAGGATCAGAACTGAATCTGTTCCTGGGCTCGAGGCTGAGTCTGTGACCAGGTTTAGGGATTTATAAGTTTCTTTTGGTTGTAAGCAACAGAACTCAACTCTGGCTAACTTGGGCAAAAAGTAAGACTGTATTTCAAAGATATTGGGCTGGTTTTCAGAGTTGATTGATGTGAACATGACTCCACTCCAATCTTCCCAGTCTCTGTGTGTCTCTTTTGAGTTTCATATCCACAGGAGAGAAGTCCAATTGGCCCAGCATGGGTCAGGAATCTCTGCTCCAGGATCAGTCAAGTCAGCCATGCTGTAGGCCACACGTTGCTGGTGGAAACAGGAAGAGTTCCAGTCTTTGGGGAAAACAATCTGGTTCCATCCACTAAAATTAAAAAACATATATCATTTGACCTAGCAATTCTACTTCTGGGACACCATTCCATGAAAATGAAAGCTCTGGCACCTAAGGACCTATACGTACATAGACACGTGTTGCAGCATTGATCATAGCATTTAAAAAACTTGAAAATCATAATTATTTATCAGTAAGTTGATGGCTGAATAGATTATGGTACATCCACATCATGAAACACTAGACAGCCATTGAAAGTTAGTAACTAGAGTCATACCAATCGATTTCAGGGAGTGTTATTGAATGAGAACAGCAAGAAGTGATAGAATGAAATTAGAACACTGCCTAACACCATATACAAAAATAAACTCCAAATGGATTAAAGACTTAAATGTAAGAGCAGACACTATAAAACTCTTAGAGGAAAACATATGAAAAACACTCTTTGACATAAACCACAACAAGATATTTTTTGACCCACCTCCTAGAGTAACGGAAATAAAAATAAAAATAAATAAATGGGACTTAATTAAATTTAAAAGCTTTTGCACAGCAAAGGAAACCATAAACAAGACAAAAAGACAACCCTCAGAATGGGAGAAAATATTTGCAAATGAAACAACAGACAAAGGATTAATCTCCAAAATATGCAAATAGCTCATGGAGCTCAATATCAAAAAAACAAACAATCCAGTTAAAAAATGGGCAGAAGACCTAAATAGACATTTCACCAAGGAAGACATACAGATGGCCAAGAGGCACATGAAAAGATGTTCAACATCACTAATTATTAGAGAAATGAAAATCAAAACTACAATGAGGTGTCACCTCACACCAGTCAGAATGGCCATTATCAAAAAATCTAGAAACAATAAATGCTGGAAAGGGTGTGGTGAAAAGGGAACCCTCCTGCACCGTTGGTGGGAATGTAAATTGATACAACCACTATGGAAAACAGTATGGAGGTTCCTTAAAAAACTAAAAATAGAACTAACATATGACCCAGCAATCCCACTACTGGGCATATACCCTGAGAAAACCATAATTCAAAAAGAGACATGTACCACAATGTTCATTGCAAGTACTATTTACAATAGCCAGGACATGGAACCAACCTAAATGTCCATCGACAGATGAATGGATAAAGAAGATGTGGCACATATATACAATGGAATATTACTCAGCCATAAAAAGAAACGAAACTGAGTTATTTGTAGTGAGGTGGATGGACCTAGAGTCTGTCCTACAGAGTGAAGTAAGTCATAAAGAGAAAAACAAATACCGTACGCTAATGCATATATATGGAAACCAAAAACCAAAAACAAAAAACTGATGAATCTAGTTGCAGGGCAGGAATAAAGAGGTAGACATAGAGAATGGACTTGAGGACATGGGGTGGGAGGGCGAAGCTGGGGTGAAGTGAGGGTAGCATCGACATATATACACTACCGAATGTAAAATAGTTGGCTGGTGGGAAGCAGCAGCATAGCACAGGGAGATCGGCTCGGTGCTTTGTGATGACCTAGAGGGGTGGGATAGGGAGGATGGGAGGGAGGCTCAAGAGGGAGGGGATATGGGGACATGCGTGTATGCGTATAACTGATTTGCTTTGTTGTGCAACAGAAACTAACACAGTATTGTGAAGCAATTATACTCCAATAAAGACCTATTAAAAAAAAAGAAGTGATGATATGTATATATATGATCTCATTTTAATAAAAAAGGACAAAAATCCACACATGTATTGCACATGTATATATATATATATATACACATAAGTATACATATATCTGTATATGATTATACAAGTATGAAAAAAATGAAATAATGAATACTAGGTTATTAATATAGGTTATGGGGAGCAGTGACATAGGCAGAGAAGAGAGATAAGTAAAACTAGAAAGAAGAAAAGACTATAATTTTACAAAATATGCACATAGGATTCTTTATGAGTGTATCTAAAATTATATACATATTTGTGTATAATTATAAAGATGTTACCTTAAAAGATTTTAAAGAAGAGATGAATAAAAATATACCAGTAAAAAATTCTTATCAAAAGAAAATTGGGTAGCAGGATCACTGACAAGATTGACTTTAACACCAAAAGTATTATTAGAATCAAGGAGAGTCATTTCTTAGTGATCAAATGAACAATTCTCTGGAAGATGGAGCAGTCCTTAAACTACATGCCCTCTATGTGTTTGAAAAGCGTATATAAATGCTATTATGCTGTGAATATCTTCTGACATCTTTTTTTTTTCATTCAATATTATCAGATGTATCCATTGTGGTACATGTAGATTTAGATTCTGCATCTTAGTTGCTCTATAGTAAGTATTCTACCATAATAATTATTCATTTCTCTTTTGATAAAGATTTAGGTTCTTTCTGTTCTTTTACTATTAAAAACAATGCTGCAATGAATAGAATTGCACATATTTCACTTCAAATCATGTGCAAGGATATTTGTAAGTGAATTCCTAGAAGTAGACTTTCTGGGTCAAAAACTATATGCATTAGTAATTTTGGTAGACATTGTCAACTTGCCAACTAAGAGACTCTACCAGTTTACTTACCCATACCTCAGAAATGTTTGAAGGTTCCTGAAGCTCCACACCCTCCACCACACAGTGTTTACAAGCTTTTTCATATTGGTCAGTCTCACAGGTGAAATGGTATCTCATTTTATTTTTATGAATGAACATCTTCTTGTGTGTTTCAGTGGCATTTGTATTTCCTTTCCAATAAAATGTCTATTTGTATCTTTTGCTCATTTTAACATTGGTTTGTGGGTCATTTATTGATTTACAGGAGCTCTTCATGTATTTGGGAAATGAGGCCTTTGTGAAATTAGCAGAAAATATTTCCCCCAGGTTTTCACTTATTTTTAAATTTCCTTAGAATTGTTGATTTATAGACTTTTTTTTGCCTGCCAGAACATTTTGTTTTTGTGAAGTTGAAACTTTCCCTTTTTGGCTCCTGTACATTTTGTCAACTTATAGAGGTCTTCTCTACTTCAGGCTTATAAAAAACATTCCCCCATGGTTTATTTTAAGTACTTTTATAATTTCATATTTACATTTAAAGAAAACACCAGCTAGAAGATATTTGCAACTGTACAAATATAACTGACATCTGGTATCCAGAACATAAATAGAATTCCTAGAGATCAATAATAACAAGACAAACAACCCCAATAGAAAAATGGACAAAATATATGAACAAACAATTCAGAGAGGAAGAAATCTAAGTGGCCAACAAATGTGAAAAGATGTTTAACCTCTCTGGGCTTCCCTGGTGGCGCAGTGGTTGAGAGTCTGCCTGCCAATGCAGGGGACACGGGTTCGAGCCCTGGTCTGGGAAGATCCCACGTGCCGCGGAGCAGCTGGGCCCGTGAGCCACAATTACTGAGCCTGCGCGTCTGGAGCCTGTGCTCCGCAACAGGAGAGGCCGCGATAGTGAGAGGCCCGCGCACCGTGATGAAGAGTGGCCCCCGCTTGCCACAACTAGAGAAAGCCCTCGCACAGAAACGAAGACCCAACACAGCCATAAATAAATTTAAAAAAAAATACTTAAAAAAAAAAGATGTTTAACCTCTTTACTAATTTAGGAAAAAGCAAAGTCAAACAACAGTGTTCCATACTCATCAGCTTGACAACAATTTTAAATTGTGAAGGTATCAAGAATGGTGGGATGTGGGGAAACACTGATGTGAATAAACTGCAGGTGGAACAATAATTGGTAAAAACCACTTTGGAAAACAGATTGGCAATATCTACTGAAGTTGAAATGCTCCTGCCCCCTTCTGCCACAATGACCCCTACCTCCTGGAACTCCTGGCCTTATGTAATCCCTTCTCCTTGAGTGTGGGCTAGACTTAGTAATACACTTTTAATAAATAAAATATGGTAAACAAGTGTTGGATGTCACTTATGAGATCTGCCTTGAAGAAATGTTAAAAGTTCTTCAGAAAGAAGAAAAATGATATGGGTCAGAAACTTGGATTTGCATTAAAAAAAAGGGAGGAGTTTTTTTTTTTTTAAGGGAGGAGTTTTTGAGAAGGAATAAATGAAGGTATAAATAAAATCTTTCTGTATTCTTATTCTAACTGATCCAACGAATAGCAGTTTCATCAAAAAATAATAACAACAATGTATTAGATGATTATAGCTTATGCATAAGGGAATGATAGCAATGTTATAAGGGACAGGAGAAAGGAATTGGAAATATTCTGTTATAAGGTGCCTGAACTACCCATGGAGTAGTATAGTGTCATTTGAAAGTGGGCTTGGGTCAGTTGTAAACATATACTGCAAACTCCAGGGCAACCACTAAAAAATGTAAACATAAGAAATATTGTTGAAATTCTAAGAGAAGAGAGAAAATAGAATCATATAAAATGCTCAATTAAAATCAGAGAAGGCAGAAAAAGAATGGAAGACTCTCCCCACAAACAAGAGAGAAACAAAGAACAAAGGCAATGAATAGGAAACAGTTACAAATGTGGTAGATATTAATCCAACTATATCAACAATCACTTTAAATGTGAGTGGTCTAACCACACCAATTAAAAGGCAGAGACTATCAGAATGGACTTTTTAAAAAAGGCCCAACTATATGTTGTCTGCAAGAAACCTATTTTAAACATAAAGACACAGATTAAACGTAAATTAAAGAGAAAGATATACATGCTAACGTTAATAAGAAGAACACTGGAGTAGCTATGTTAATTCCAGACAAAGCAGATTTCAGGACACGGAAAATTATCAGGGATAAATACGGACATTACATAATGATAAAAGGGGTCAATTTGCCAAGAAGACATAACAATCCTTAATGTGTATGTGCCTGACAACAGAGCATCAAAATACGTGAGGCAAAAACTGGTAGGACCACAAGGAAAAACAGATGCATCCACTATTATAGTTAAAGACTTCAACACCCCTCTATCAGTAATTGACAGAACCAGCAGGCAGAAAATCAGTAAGGACATAGTTGAACGGAATTGCATCGTCAATCACCTGGATCTAATTGACATTTATAGACTACTTCATCCAACAACAGCAGAATACACATTCTTCTCAAGCTCACATGGAACATTCACGAAGATAGACCACATCCTGGGTGATAAAACACACCTTAACAAATTTAAAAGACTAGACATCATACAAAGTGTGTTCTCAGACCACAGCAGAATTAAATTAGAAATCAATAACAGATAGCTGGAATCTCAAAATATTTGAAGATTAAACAATGCACTTCTAAATAACACATGGGTTCAGAAGAAATCTCAAGAGAAATTTTTTAAATTTTTGAAATAAAATGAAACTAGAACTTACCAAAATTTGTGGATGCATTAAAAGCAGTGCTTAGAGGGAAACTTATAATATCGACTGCATATATTAGAAAAGGAGAAAGATCTAAATCAACAATCTAAGCTTCCACCTTAGGAAACTACAGAAAGAAGAGCACATTATATCCAAAGTAAGCAGAAGAAAAGAAATAATAAAAGAGCAGAAATAAATGAAATTGGAAACAATAGAGCAATAGAGAATATCAATGAAACAAAAAGCTGACTCTTTGAAAAGATCAGTAAGATTGGTAAGTCTCTAGCTAGGCTGACCAAGGATAAAGGAGAGTAGATAAAACTAATATCAGAAATGGGACTTCCCTGGTGGCGCAGTGGTTGAGAGTCCACCTGCCGGTGCGGGGGACACGGGTTCGAGCCCTGGTCTGGGAAGATCCCACATGCCGCGGAGCGGCTGGGCCCGTGAGCCACAATTACTGAGCCTGCGCGTCTGGAGCCTGTGCCCCGCAACGGGAGGGGCCGCGATAGTGAGAGGCCTGCGCACCGCGATGAAGAGTGGCCCCCGCACCGCGATGAAGAGTGGCTCCTGCTTGCCTCAACTAGAGAAAGCCCTCGCACGAAACGAAGACCCAACACAGCTAAAAATAAATAAATAAATAAATAAATAAATAAATAAATAAATAAATAAATAAATAAATAAATAAAGTAAAAAAAAAAAACAGAAATGAAGGAGGAGCCATCACCACTGATCCTGTGGACATTAAAAGGATAATAAAGACATTATGAGCATTTCCATGCCTACAAATTTGATAACTTAGATGGACAAATTCTATGGCTTACTTTTGATAAATAGGATATGGCAAAAGTGTTGGGATGTCACTTCTGAGTTTAAGTCATAAAAGAACTATGTCTTCCATCTTATGTGCTCTCTGGCTCTCTCTCTCACCAGCTGCCAGGTTGTGAGGAGACTCAGGGAGCCTATGGATAGGCCCGCATGACAAGGAATTGAAGCCAGAGAGCAACCACATGAGTGAGCTTGGCAGTGAATCTTCTGAAGCCTACCAACAGCCATGTAAAAGAGCTTGGATGTAGACCTCCTACCCCAATTTTGCCTGCATATGAGACTGCAGCCCCAGATGACAGCCTGAGTGCAACTTCATGAGAGACTTTGAGCCAGAGACACCCCAGCTAAGCCATGTATAGATTCCTGACCTGTGAAACTGTGATATAATAAATGTCAGTTGTCTTAAACTGCTAAGTTTTGAGGCAATTTGTTATACAGCAATAGTTAACTACTACATACCCTTTGACCCAGAAATTCTACTTCAAAATACATACACTAGAGCAGTTTTTTCTAATCTTTTTTCACATCATCGCATATGTTTAAAATGCTAATATGTGTACCAGCTCACTGGGATGAACAGAGCCTGCTCTTAGCCAAAGGGAACAGCCCCCAGGGCAGCAGCTGCGTGAAGCCAGGCCCATCTTTCTGGAGGGCTAAGGGAATCAATATATTAGAACCCCCATTACCCAGTTGGGAAGGTCTGCCCCAGAGAAACTTTTCAATATGGGCACAAGGAGACATGCCCCAGGATGTTCATTAAATCCTCACTTATAACTGCACAAAATGGGAACAACCCAAGTCCATCAGCAGGCAAAGAGATAAAGAAATTGGATAATTCATGCAACAAAAGTCCGTACAATGATATATTATAGTAATATCATATTGGAAAATTGATATAATCATATTCAGTAGTTAAAATGTATGACCTAGATCTAAATGTATCAAATTGCTAACAAAAAATAATATTAAATGAAGATTTAAGTTTCAAAAGGTTATATTTATTATACCATTCACATAATGTAAAATACATAAAACAATAATGTATATCGGTTACATATATATATATATATATATATATATATATATATATATATATATACGTAGAAAAAAGGAAAAAACATGCACAAGAAAGAAACTTCTAAATGGTGCTTTTTTGGGTAAAAGAAGTAAGATAAATAGGATAAAGTGAGAGCTTCAACTGTAATATTTTGTTTCAAAAACAGAAGAATCTGAGGATCCGAAGAAAATAAAATGTGCTTGGTCTGTGTGACAAGTACATGTGGGCAAAAGTACGTTTAATTCTCTGAACTTTTCTGTATGTTTGAAATATTTTAAATAAAAAATACATTATTTCTTGAGTACAAAAATACATATACATTAGATGAGGCTTATTAATTGGGTTGTGGAATCTCTCTGTATCCTTATTTATTTTGCAATCTATTTGCTCTATCTATACCAAAACAAGTGTACTTGTACTACTATAATTGCAGACTTTCTGATTTCTATAATTAGAATTTCTATAATTCTAACAATATTTGCCTCATATATTTTGAAATTACTTTGTTTGGCATATACATTTTAGTGACTATATCTTCTCGGTGAATGAAACAACCTGATTTGTTTTCTTTAATGCTTTTCACTTTGAGTTCTTGATTTTTCTGATATTAACGTTGCTACATGTCTCTTTCCTTATCTTTTTTTCTTTCTTTCTAAAATTCCTTCCTTCCCCTCCTTCCATCTTTCCTCCTCTCCCTTCCTTCTTCTTTCTTTCCTTCCTTTCTGCTGGTATTTAACTGGCATATATATTCTATTCCTATTTCTGCTTTAGGTGAAGCATATAAACAGCATATAACTGGATTTCTAAAAACTAAATGCTAAAACTAAAATGAGAGTTTGCTTTTTTATTTTTAATGGGAGATGTTAACCCATAATACATCCTGACGTATTTGTATTTATTTCTGCTCCCCCCCCCTTTTTTAACGTACTTTCTTGTTGCCTCCCATCCCATTTCTGCCTTTTGTTAGATTGAGTTTTTCTCTTTGTTCTATATATTATTTCTTCAACGGTTTGAAAGTTATACATCCTATTTCTTTTTTTTTTTAAATTAATTAATTAATTTATTTTTGGCTGTGTTGGGTCTTCGTTTCTGTGCGAGGGCTTTCTCTAGTTGCGGCAAGCGGGGGCCACTCTTCATTGCGGTGCGCGGGCCTCTCACTATCGCGGCCTCTCTTGTTGGGAGCGCAGGCTCAGTAGTTGTGGCTCACGGGCCTAGTTGCTTCGCGGCATGTGGGATCTTCCCAGACCAGGGCTCGAACCCGCGTCCCCTGCATTGGCAGGCAGATTCTCAACCACTGCGCCACCAGGGAAGCCCTATACATCCTATTTCTATTTTTTGTTACCCCTAAAATTTCTTGCTCTTCTATTATGCATTTTATTCCCAGTAAAGAACAAAGCTTTGCTACTGTTGTGAACATAGGCAGCCTTTACATTTGACACAAATATTAGAGATATATGTAAAGCGCAATTTAAAAAAAAAAAGATTTCGGAGTTCAGTAAAATTGTATAAATCCAAAAGGCATAGCTATAATATTTTGAAGGGCAATGCAATTACGAAAATGTGAACCCATGTTGTGCTGCAATGATTGATCATTTCTTTTGGATAGAGAACCTCGATTTTGTGATTAACAGCAACAAATTCTACTGTAAACAGTTCAATTTGCTTCAACCACCAGGTTAAAAAAAATTCAGCTGACTGCAACCCTAAGTACCGTGATACTTCCACTACAGATCATAACATAGAACATAAGATAGGATATATTAATATCATTACTTTCACATCAGAATGAATCAGAAAGAATTTGCGGATTTCATTTTATTTCAAACAGCAACAACCACCCAAAGCCCAGAACAGAAGGGCAAATGACTAAATGTTTAACATTTGTTAAAGCTGGCTGTTGGTTACATTTTTTTGCTGTCCTTTTCGGTATCCTTGACGATTTCATCATTTCAAATGAAATAATGTTTTCGAGCCCACCCTGATTTGTCGAGAGCAGCTGCCGCCCCCGCCACATCAAGGGGGCGGGCCGCCGCGACGCTACAATCACTTCCGCCGCCGCAGTCGCGCCCGTCCCGCCGCTGTCTGGAGGGGGAGGAGCTGGAGCCCCGGGAGCAGCGGCTCTGGCGGTTGTGGCGGCTGGAGGTCCGAGGGATCTGCTCTTCCCGAGAGCGTGCGGGGGTCGCGACTGGGTGAGTGAAAGGCTGTTTATTTCCTCGATCCCTCCAGACGTGGCGATGGGGCGAGTGGCCGGGCGTGGGGCGAGTGGCCGGGCACCGGGGCGAGGATGTGGAGGGGTGGGGGGGCTCTAAAGAACAGATTTTCGGGCTCGCCCCTCGGGAAGGGGTGGGGCGGACGCGGGACCTGACCGCAGAGGGAGGCCTGTGCCCTGCACTGGCCCGATTTAGGGCTCCATCCTCCATCCTCCGGCCCCTTACGTGTGGCTCGGTCCCCGCTCGGGTGGTTTGAATCGCTATTCGAGAGGGGAGTGGTGGTCGCGGCCCTCTCCGCCTGTCCTCCCCTCTCCTCCTGCCTCCCTTCTTGGCTCCTCTGCGGAGCGATCCGTGGCCTTTCTTTCCCCATTTTGAAGTTGTTTTGATGAATGGTAAATGGTGAAGATTTTTAGGCAAATATATTGTTACCAGGAAAAGAATTGTCAGAAAAACAAATAATTCCCAGGGAAAGACTATAACCCCACACGCCCTTTTCTTTCTTTTTTTCCCCCTTCCCTGCCACATCGGTTTGGATCTACTGTTTGAGCCGATAAACCTTTCCCCGTCTCATTATGACATTGCGGACCCCCTCCCATCCCCGTGTCTCGCGTGCGCGCGCAGGGACACATACACGCACATGCCCGCACATACACACATACACGCACATGCGCGCGCGCGCACACGCATGCACAAAAACCTTCCATTGCGGCTGCCTTACCGCCGCCCCCCCATACTCAAGGTTCCTTCGTGTCCCCCTCCCCCACACATGCTTGGACAGACATGCACACACACCCTCTCACACACTGTCACACTCTCCAGTGCCTTCCCCTGAGAGAGACAGAGACAGACTGACACACAGACACACACACACACACACAGCCTCACACTCTCCGGTGCTTTTCCCTGCCTCTCACCGCCTGCCACATACACACCTCCAGAAGCATCCCCCTCCTCCCTCTGCCTCTTCTTGCTCTGGTGAGCACACACAACACACACACACACACACACACACACACACACACACGCACACACACTCCGTGGGCCACCTTACCCCCTGCCTGCCACTTACACAGATTGCTGGCTCCTCTTTCCTATGCCACTTACATGCATACGCACCCACACGCTCTTTTACATTCCCCTCTCAGGTGCTCCCTGTCTGCTACCTATGTGCCTACACAGCCTCCTTCGCTGGTCCCTGCCATGCACACACACTCACATAAATCCTTCTCCAGGGACAGCCCCCTCTTCCTGCTCGCCACATCCATGCATAGAGACATTCTTTGATTGCTGGTGCCCACCCGCCTGCCCGCCTGCCATACGCACATCCCTCTCCAGTGCTGTCCCCATATCGATGCATTTGCTCACACTGACCCTTCTCCATTGTTGCCTCCCATTTTGATGAACACATGCACACAAACTCAAGGACACCCCCTGCTCAGTGCCACTATACCCTTCCTGGCTTGCCACAGGCACATAAACACAGGCATTCCTCCCTAGAGTTCCAGCCATCACACATCGGAACCACATGCACATTCTCTTTCTATCGTACGTACACATGCCCCTCTACCCTGAAGCCACCCCATCCATGCCTGTCATTTTCATACCCACATCCAGAATGGGTCTCATTCTGCCTGATACTCATGCCTCTTCCCAGTGCCACTGTCACCTGCCCTTTCCCCCTGCAAATACAGGAGTCTCTCCACTTCATGATTGCTGGTCCCCCTTCCACCTGCCCCTCTCCTCCTGACAGACACGTAGACACTCTCGCATACACTGTGATGGTGATCTATATTTTCCACCCCTATTCCAATTTGCATTTCTCCTGTATGTATACAGGACTCAGAAAAATGCAGATACCCCATAAAAAAAAAAACCCACAGCTGTCTTTCCTCTTCCCATGTTGGCACAATTCCAGTGCTTCACCTATCTTCCCAGCGTCCAGTCACCCCTCCCCCATCTTCCGTCAGATTCTCCCCTAAGTCTGGCTTTCCTACAAACCCAGTTTTGTAATTATTTTGCCAACATTAAAAATGTGTTCCAGGTCTACACCTGACGGTCACTGGAATGCTACTCCAGGCCTTAGAAGAAAGTGAAACTAATTTTAAAGGCCCCTTATTCTTTCTGTAACCTGCCTGCTGAAGTGAAAATAAATCTCCCTGCTCCTTTATTCCGAACTGATTTGACCTTCCCATCTCCAAAGCGTGCGCAGGGAGCAGGAGCCTTTCCACTCAAGCCCCAGCTGTATTGGAAACCCTCCTAGGTCAGAGCAAATGGGTCAGGAATCTAGCAAGCCTGTATGGCCCAAGCCAGCAGGAGGGTATCAGTCCAATACAGGCAGGAGGTATGGAAGAAGGCATGCTTATGTCAGTTTCAGGCCATCCACGAGCCAGCAGGAAAGGATTTCCGGCCAGAGAAAGACGTCATCCGAAGTCCCAATGCACAGATCAGCCCCCAGTCAAACCACCAAGAGGAGCCGATCACCATTTTCCACCACTCGTCGTAGTTGGGACGACAGCGCGAGCTCGGGAACCAGCCTGAATGTTGATAATGAGGACTACTCCAGGTACCCGCCCAGAGAGTACAGGGCTTCGGGGAGCAGAAGAGGAATGGCTTATGGACATGTTGACTGTTTTGGGGCAGATGATAGTGAGGAGGAGGGGGCTGGGCCTGTTGAGCGAGTGCCAGTGAGAGGGAAGACTGGCAAGTTTAAAGATGATAAGCTGTATGACCCAGAGAAGGGGGCGAGGTCTCTGGCTGGGGTGCCCCCACAGTTCTCTAGTTTTAACCGTGATGTGAGAGAGGAGCTTGACAAGTTAGACCCAGCCCCTGCAGCACGGGGCTCTGCCAGCAGAGCTGAGTTCCTGCAGCCAAATAGCATGGCCTCTCAGCCATCTTCTGCTGATGGCAAGGTGGTCACAAATGACAACAGCCTGGAGAGGGAGAGACGGGAGCAGAATTTACCTGCGTGTCCCAGCAGGGCTCCTGTGAGTATTTGTGGTGGTGGGGAAAACACCCCAAAGAGTGCAGAGGAGCCGGTGGTGAGGCCCAAAATCAGAAATCTGGCAAGTCCCAACTGCGTGAAACCAAAAATATTTTTTGATACTGATGATGATGATGATATGCCACACAGTACTTCCAGGTGGAGGGAGACTGCCAACGCTGATGAAGGCCACTCGGATGGCCTGGCAAGAAGAGGCAGAGGCGAGAGTTCAGGTGGCTACCCTGAGCCGAAGTACCCTGAAGACAAGAGGGAAGCCAGGAGTGACCAAGTGAAGCCGGAAAAGGTGCCGAGACGGCGACGAACCATGGCCGACCCTGACTTCTGGACGTACAGCGATGATTACTACAAATACTTCGAAGAAGACTCTGACAGTGACAAAGAGTGGACTGCGGCTCTGCGTCGCAAGTATCGAGGTCGGGAGCAAAATCTGTCGTCCAGTGGCGAGAGCTGGGAGACTCTGCCAGGAAAAGAAGAGCACGAAGCCGAGCAAGCCAGAGTGAATGCCAGCGCCAGCGCCAGCCCCAGTGCTGGTGCCAGTGCTGGCAGCAGTGGCGGCAATGAACTTGAAGAAGTTCGAGGGCCATCTCTCCAGGAAGAGGAACGTGCAACCACCGAAGAAGGAGAAGTTCCTTGGCTCCAATACAATGAAAACGAGAACAGCAGTGAGGGGGATAATGATTCCGGTCAGGAGTTTCTGCAGCCCAGCGTCTTCATGCTGGATGGCAACAACAACCTTGAAGATGACTCCAGTGTCAGTGAAGACCTCGAAGTGGATTGGAGCCTCTTCGATGGGTTTGCGGATGGGCTGGGGGTGGCTGAAGCCATTTCCTACGTGGATCCTCAGTTCCTCACGTACATGGCACTTGAAGAACGCCTGGCCCAGGCAATGGAAACTGCCCTGGCGCACTTGGAGTCTCTCGCGGTGGACGTGGAGGTGGCCAATCCACCAGCCAGCAAGGAGAGCATCGATGATCTTCCCGAGATCCTGGTCACGGAAGATCACAGCGCGGTGGGGCAGGAGATGTGCTGCCCCATCTGTTGCAGTGAATATGTGAAGGGGGAGGTGGCAACGGAGCTGCCGTGCCACCACTATTTCCACAAGCCCTGTGTGTCCATCTGGCTTCAGAAGTCAGGCACTTGCCCCGTGTGCCGCTGCATGTTCCCTCCCCCGCTTTAAGACCAAGGCTCTTTACTCCTGGTCTGATGATTTTCCCCATCTGAAACCCACAATACTGCAGGAGCCCTCTCCAAATTAACCATTGAAATGAAATCAATCAGTCGATTAATCTCCACCTGTCGATTCCTTGTGATTATTTCCAGCGTGAAAACGGTTGTGTACGATTGCATTGAAAAAAAAATCATCCCGTGTTTTAGAGGTTAGAAAGGGAAAACTAAACTTTCTAAATGCTACTTGCAATTGCAGTAAAAACATACATTTTCTAACCTGAACAGTGAAATAAGTTGCATTTGTTTTTTTCAGTAGAATATGTTGCTGTTGATTGTAACGTCAAGTTTATCTGTTAAATTTGTCCAAAAGGCATCATCATTTCTGTTGCATGTTATGGGTTAATGTTCCTGTAATTGCAGTGCCGTAAAAGCTTATTAAAGTTCTCCTTTTGGTTTTACATGGTATAGTGGAATTGTTTGGTTTTGTCTAAAACGGTGGTAACTAAGTGACTTTATAATTGATCTCTTGCATTTGCATCCCAAATAGGGTTTTTTGGTGTTCCCACTAGGAGAGAAACTTTAGTTTCACTGGAAATGCTGACTCCAACAACAGCAAAAGTAAGGGTAATTATTTCTAAGTAGGGGTGAAGTGTATGGTTGTCAGGCTACTAAAGGGGCAAAGGTTGAGTAGAGAATACTCTGTCAGTCTATGAGAAGGAAAGAAACAGTGAGAAAGCATAGTAAAAATAATGATGGTAGGAATACATCCAATTGGAGTGTAGGGGTGAAGGAATTAAAATCCCCTTTTAGAAAAAAGCAAGTCTCAGAGGAAATGGGTAAAAAAAAAAAAGCTGTATGCTGATTGTATACATTAACACAGTGACACAAAAGGAACAGAAAAATATATGCCAGACAAGTGCTACGAAAAACAGAGGTACCCACCCACACAAAGTGAACAGGTTTGAACATTTAGCCATATTGGCTTCAGATCTCTCTCTCTCTCCAATAAATATACACTTTCAGGCACAGGTGAAGTTCTTCACCCGTCATATTTACCTTCCTCCACAGAGGTAAGCTCTACCCAGGAAATTGTTTTTTTACTTCTCGTCTACATTTTTAGATGTGTGTGTGTGTATGTATTTGTGTACATATGTATGTATATGTGTGTGTGTGTGTATCTCCATAACCAATATAGAGTGTTTGTTTTTTAAATGGACATAATTGCTAGAATGTATGTATCGTTTTGCAACTTGCTTTTTTTCACTCAACATTGCTTTTGAGATTTAGCCATTTTGATACATGCCTTCTAACTGCTGTATACTAAATATTCCATTGTATGAATTACCACAAGTTATTTATCTATTTTCCCATTGGTGGACATTTAGGTTCTTCCCAGTATTTTGCAGCAATGAACATACTTAAAAGATGTTCCTTTGTGCACACGTGTGAATTTCCCTAGGGATAAGTATACGGAGGTGAAATTTGGGCATCTTAGGTTTAGAGCATCTTCATTCTAACTAGATATTGCCAAACTGCTCTCCAAAGTGATTGTACTAATTGATGCTCCTCCCAACAGTTGGAGAGCTGTTTTCAGCTCCAACAGCTTGGCTATTGCTAATGATCAACCTCACTGGCAATCAGTGCCGTGTAAATTAACACGACAATGAAACCGATTGTGTCCATCAGAAAGCAATAGTTTTTCTTCGTGATAATACCTAGTTTGGGCTACAAAGAGAAGAAATGGGAGCACTCGTGCTGTGGGTGTGAATGTAAATGATAGCAGCCTTTTCAGGGGGCAGTTTGGGGAGTAGCTTGCTTTCAAAACGTAAAGTGGTACGTGTCCCTGAGCGCAACTTAGATACATTGGTTGTATCGAATTAATACTATGCAACAGTTAAAAACTGTATGTACTGATATGGAAAGATCTCCAAGACATAATGTTAAGTAAAAAAAGCATATTGTAGAGCAATATGTACAATCTTGATGTAAAATAAAACCTTACAAAACCAAACTATATATGCAAATGCATAAAAGTGTCTGGAAGGCTACGTACCTAAGTGATGGCAGTGGTTACCTTTGGGGAGGGACAGGGGCTTGCAAGAAAAGAGTAAGGAAGGGGGCTTTTGATTTTTTTCACCCGAAATAGTTAGTTTGCTTGATTTATTTTTATAGTGTCAGTGTATTTTCGTGAATGTTAACAAAATAAGTCAAATCAAAATAGTTTCCAATTGATAAAAAATAATTTTTCTCTCATTGCAAGCACGGAAATATGTGGTGGAAGCCACAGTCTTTTTTTTCTGCAACTGGTCAAGCTGCTATTTATAACTTCATCCCCCACAGCCATTCTGTGTCCCCCCTTGGCCTTCAGCCAGCACCTCAGCTGTCATGGTGTCTTAGAAGTCTGCGACCTTGGAGGGCCCTTGTTGGGTAGCGTTGTGGTGGTTGGCCTAACATTAACCTTTGCTGTGCCCTAACTGGCACCACACAAGGAGATGTGTTAGGAACCCCCTTGGGTCCTGGTCGTCTTCCTCCCTGCTCCTTGTGGAGTGGCAGCCCCGATTTCCCTTAGAGTCAGCATTAGTGCATCCACGTAAAGGGACCCCTCCCCAGGGCCTGTCTGAGAAGCCTATTGCTGTGGAGGGTTGTGCCAGAGGTGAGGTTCTCCTGACTAGGGACACCAACAAGGCCTGAGACCCAGGCCCAGGGCCCAAGCAGCCTGAACTGAGTGAGACCTCAGTCTCAGCACATCTGACACTTATGCCTGTCTGGAGGTAGGAAATCAGAGGAGCGGGGGTCTCGAAGCATTTGCTCCTGTGCTGCTTTGGTGCTGAGGGTGGTGGCGGCCCAGGGGGCGGGATGTGACCGTGTCCTTGTCTGCCTGGTTCCCTTGTTCCCGCCAGTTTCTGACTCTCTAGCCTCTCTGACAATTCCCCAAGCTCCGCCATTGCTTTCCAATAAAGCTGTTCTGCTTAAATTAACTAAAGTAGGTTTCTGTTGTTTGTCACTAAGAACCCCAAATGGCACGCTTGCCAACACCATAGCCCACTTTTGTGCCTGTTTTCCTAGTCATATGAGATATCCCCAATGACCAAGGGTCAAGCGATTTCTGTTTACAGTGCAGTGGACCCTTTATTGGCACCTCCTGCCGTGGTTCTAGAACAGCAGGCCTTGGGGACACACAAAGCAGTCATGTTTGAGGGTAGGTTATTTGGTGTATTCATGGAAGGTGCCACCCATCGCACTGGACGTCTTGGTTTCTGGACATGTTTCCTGGCTGCAGAATAAATAGCCTCCCATTTTGGTCACTGATTTGGAGCAGAAACCGCTTCATCTTGCAAGAGAGCACCTCAGCTTCCTGAGGTGGTCCCCACAGCTGGCACTACAGCTGAGCCATCAAAAGGCTTTTCCTGGCTCTAAGGCATGACCTTCTCTCAGCCCTCTGTTCCAGCTAGATCCTTCTACATTTGTGTCTGGACCTCTGACCTGAAATGTCCCTACCAGCCCTGTCAATTCTATCCATTCTCTAAGAAGCCCTGTTCACGTGCCAGTTCCTGAAAACAATATATTATGATACCCCTAGCTCCTTCCGTCTCTGCGTCCCATCCCCGTGAGTCCTCGCGGTCAGGAGCTCTCTGTGTCTGACTCATTTCCATAGTCCTGGCACTCAGCGCTGGGCTCAAAAGTGTTCAGCAGCATTTGCTGACAGGATGAATGAGTTCCTCCCCCAAGGTAGGCTCAGGGCAGGGGGTGTGTTCAGAGAACCTGGGAGGAGTCACAGGGACCTGGCCGGACCAGGTGCGTGGGACCCACCCCCAGCCTCTGCAGGCTCCGCCCCCTCCTCCTCCCCTTCGTCCCCATCAGCCATCCTCTCCTTCTTACACCTTCTGTCCCATTTTCTGTTTGTCCTGCTGAATCCCCAGTGTTTCAGAGGCTATTCTTAGGCCCAGGGCCGGTGGCTAGGAAGTGGTGCTCATCTTGCAGATGGAGAAATACATGGCAAACAGCCTCAGCACATCCCTCTTTGGCTTGAGTTGAATCTCTGACAAACATGGGGCTGATACGGTGCTTGTCCATCTGCCACCAGGCCCCACCCTCTGGCAAGGCCTGGCATGGATCAAGCCGGGTTCTGGGACCGTTGAGCAACACTTTCAGCCTGCCTTGGCATTCACATCTGCAGAATGGGACTTTGCTGCAGGTTTCCGCTGGCCCCTGCATGCCTCTCGTACTATTTCCACCCTCTGGACTTCACTATCCCAAAGAGGGTGGTGGAATGTTAGGCTTTATAATCCCTTCCATTTGGGTAAGATTTCCCCAGACCTCTTCACATTCAGTGATGTCGCTGGACCCTCCTGTCACCCCCAGGAGGTGAACCATAAGGAGACCGAGGTTTGTAAAGGCAGTTCTGAAGGGAGAGCAAGAGTACATGTGCGTGGCCGGGGAGGGCAGCAGGGATGTCTTCGCTGCGCCTGTCCCAGTCCCAGTGTGGTGAGGAGCAGGTAGGGGTCTGGTCCTCAGTGTAAAAGTCCAGCCTCGCTCCAGCTCGACCCCATTCAGGGGTGCTGGCCACAGGTACCCCAGCCTGCCAGCCTCCCAGCAGCTCACTGAGGGATCGGGCAAGAGCGGCCCGGGGGCACCCAGACAAGAGGGCACTAGGCATTTGGGTGGGAGGAAGAAGAGAAACAATACCCAGATCATAGAGGAGTTCTTCCACAGCAGCTAAGGACTAGGAGACAGTGACTGCTTACAGAGTTGGAGGAATGCAGCTCAAGCAGGGCCTGGGAGCCAGCCTGAAGGAAGGTAGGGACTGAGCACCAAACACATGAAGACAAATGTCCGGGGACCTAGAGGAACCAAGCCGAAGGCACTGCTCAGCTCAGACCACGCTTGGATTCAGCAAACTCTGTGCTTGGAGCTGGGGATTCAGAGCTGACTAGTTTAGTTCAACAAGTATTTATTGACCTTCTGCCCATGGTGTGTTGGACCAGGGCCTGCAAGAGATGACTAAAGCTTAGTCCTTCCCTCAAAGAGCTCACAGTCGACGGTGGGAGACAGATGTGTAAAGAGAGGCTTGCAATCTTTTGTGAAAAGCACTATGTGGAGGCAAACATGGGGTGACCGGCAAGAGCCACCCCATGGAGGAAAAGAGCCCTGCTGGCTGTGCTGGGCAGGGGGGCTGGTCCCTGGAGGCATCCTGGACGAGACCACTCCGAAAGCATGAGTTGGCATTAGGCAGATGAAGAAAGGAGGGAAGGCGGGTAGGATGGGTCCTTTCCAGCGTTGTCTATCGGTGGGAGTTTCAATCGGTTTGTTTGAAGGGATATTTAGTGAAATGTATTAACATTTAAAATCTGCACACTCTCTGATCCAGCAATTCCACTAGTAGAAGTTCTCCTCCATGAGCAAAAGCACAAGGTTGTTTGTATAAGGATATTTATTGTTGCATCATGTGTAGTAGCAAGAGACTGGAAAGCATTTCAATGTCCATCACTAGGGGCCTAGTTGAATAAATTATGGCACAGCCATCAGATGCTTCACTAGACAACCTTTACCCAGCATGAGGCAGACCTGCAGCTAATGCAGTATAAGAGTATCCCCAAACCAAGAAGTTACAAGAGTGAGTCATAGAATAGTGGACACAGTTGCCATGCGTGTTTCACAAGAGATACATGCACATCAGTGCTTACTTGTACATAGAATGTCTCTGGAGAGACACAAGAAATATGCGCTGAGGTCAGGGGTGAGAAGGAGCCACACCCTTTATGCCCTTTTGTCCCTTTGGAGTTTTTGTTAATTTGATTTTTTTTAACCATGTGTATACATGACCAATAGAGAGAGAGAGAAAGGAGGGAGGGAGGCAGAAGGGCAGAGACCTCTGGCAAAGGGAACTGAATGAACAAAGGCAGGGGTATGAAATAGCATGGTGTGTGTGCATGGGCCCCTGGGAACCAGAAACTTCAGCCGGAGCAAGCCTTACAGAGAGAAGAGGAACCACAAGTTCAGCTAAGGACACAGTGTGGGGCTGGCGGGTGGCCCAGCACCTAGAGCAGGTCCACTAACATCTCAGGTATGTAAAAGAGATCTCCAGATTTTATATGTGCATAACAGAGGAACTATCAGGAAATCTACCTCAACCATCATGTTAGCTAAAAGTGGTAGGATTATGGGTAATTTTAATTTTCTTTCCCTTTTGAGGGCCTTTCTCAAGTTCCCTTCAACAAGCAGGTGATCAGAGCATAAAGGGAAAACCAAAATTGGAATGTTACGGGAACACTGACTCAAGCCTCTCAAGGCTGGCTCTTCCTGAGGGAAGGCAGGCAGGCAGGCTGTGGGCAGCTGCCCTTGCCCTTCAGCAGTGCAGGCTAGCAGAGAGACCAGGGCATTTGGAGTCAGGCCTGCGTCAGAAACAGTTTTCATGCTAATTCACTGTGAGTGGCGAGCAAGGCACACACCCTTTCTCAGCCTCGGTTTGCTTATTTATAAAATGGGACAAAAGAATCCTTATTTCATAGGGTGGCTGGAATGAGCAAAGGCAATAACAGATGGACAGAATACGCAGTATAAGCATAAGAGGATGGTTGCTGTTGGCTATCATTTCTCCTGGCTCTTTTTTCTGAGCTGGAGGAGCAGGAGCCTGGGTCTCAGAAGAAAAACCACTACTCCCTGGGTGGAAAGAATCCCCCCACACACATCGTTCTCTCTTCAGTGACTGAGCAAGGCCGACTCCGGATGCCTGGCCCTGGTCTGGAGAAAAATACTTAACAGGAGTCCAACATTCCCTTTGGAAGCAGAGTGCGGCGAGATGGGGGAGGAGGAGGAAGTAAAATGTTTGCTATTTTTTTCTGTGCAATTGACTCTGCCGGCCGAGGCCCTTTGCTCACCGCTGTCTGTATGCACAGATGGCGGCTGAGCCCCTCTCGTGAAGGGCTTGGCTTCCTGTGGAGCGTGCCCACCCCATCCAGGCCCGCTGAGGAATGTGGGCTGGTCCCGGCTGGATGGGCTCTGTGTCTGCCCTGGCCCCTCCCTGAGCCCTGGCCTGACCCCTCCTCAGGCCTGGATGAAGGAGCTTCTGTGTCCTGGGGCCCCGCCTGATTAGGCACGGCTGCTGCACTGACTCCTCCCTCGCAGGCTGGGCACCGGGAAAGAAAAGCCTGAGGCTTGTCCAGGGTCCTCCCGGCTAAGAGAGTGGAGCTCCTCTGGGTCTGTGGGAGTCAGAAGTTCCCACTGGTCTCTTCGTTCCTAAGTGAAGGGGTCCCAGAGTGATACGTTCAGGCCGGCCGAGGGGTAAGGGCTTGTCTGGGGTCTTCAGTGAAAGCCTAGACCACATACGGGCAGATCTGATGGACCCCCAATCCTGGTCCCATGTGGGTTCTGCAGAGGTGAAGCTTGCGCATTGGCTGCAGGCAGGCAGAGGTCGTGAGACCCGTGGTCACCAAAGAAGTGTATCATTAGAGAGTTAAAATGTACCTTCCTCCTCAGCCATGGATGGGGGGCTGGGGTCTTTGCCTTTTCTGGTTTTTTCTCTTCTCTGCGTTCAAAGACTACTTGTGAGCTCTGGGCCTTGAGTGAGTCACTTGACCTCTCTGGGCCTCAGTTTTCTCATCAGTAAAATGGGGACGATAACCTCATGGAACCGCCGTGAAGAGAACATGAGGGACTAGTGCAGTGGCCATATATAGGAGACCTTCTAGAAGTGGCATTTCCTTCCTATATTTACTAAGCACTTCCTTTTGTGGAGCACTGAGGAATCCAGGCGAGACCAAGACGGTCTCTGCCCTCAAGCAGTTTCAGGGATTCGAGTCCCCTTGGCCTCTAGGCCAGGCTTAACCTTGAGCCCTGCTTATGACCAGGGGATTCTGGCCTGTCCCCGCGACTCTGGCATTGCTCAGGTCCTGTTAGATGCCTGAGGCCCAGGCTTCCTCCTGACTCAGCCCAGCAGCTGGAGCCCACAGCCTGGAGACAGTCCTCCTTGGGCAGCCTGCCAACCTGCTACCAAATACTTCCAGAAGTATATCGCGCAATTTTCACAACAGCTCTGCAAAGGAGGTGCGCTGATCGCCAGTCTCAAAGATACCTGCTTTTAGGTCCTGGGTCTTCATTTCACTTACTCTGCGATCTTGGGCAAGTGCCTTAACCTGTCTGTGCCTCAGTTTTCTCATCAGTAAAATGGGAGCTCAATAATAGTAGCTCTCTCTGAGGGGCAGTTAAAGTGCTGAGAGCTGTGCTTGATGCATAATTAAGCTTTTTAGTATTTGTTAACTGCTATCCTTAGGAAACTAAGTCTCGAGAGGGAAAATGACCTGCTCAAGGTCACACAACTAGGAAGTGGCAGAGCTGGGGCTGGTACCCCAGCCTTTCTGACAGTAACTAATCTGCCACCCTTTGCTTCCTACCCTTTGGATTTCTGGATTCTATACCTAGATTTCCTATGCCAGACGTCTGCTAGCTAATCTGGACTCTGTTGGATTTCCCATGCGGACTTCTTGATGGGGCCATTGCAAGCACCCACTGCCATCTCCTTGCGATCTGATCCATTGCCTCTCAGGCAGGCCTCCCACTGGGTTCCAATAATTTGGCTTATCATCAGGCCCTGCCTCACTCCATACTTTAAATAATAAAATTAACCATGCTAATAGAACACTGTGCTTGCACTTAAAATATATATAAATATTAAAATATATAAAAAATAAGTACTCAATCATTATAGTAGCCCTATGAGGTAAGTGCCATTGTCACTCCCATTTTCCATGTGAGAAAACCAAGGCACAGAGAGATTAAATGATTTGCCCGAGGTCTCACAGCTATAAGTGGTAGAGCCAGAAATCAAACCCAGGCAGGCTGGCTCCAGAATCACTGCTCTTAACCCTTCTGCTCTGGAGGGAAGAGTCTTGGAAACTGGCTCATCCAGGGAGCCCCATCCCACTGCAGTGAACCCAGCCATGTCGGACACAAAACTCCACAGGAGCACGAGCCAGCTGGATTTGTTCACAGCCGAATCTTCAATGGCTATAGCACAGTGCCTGGCACATGGTAGATGCTTAATAAATCATTGTTGAATGAGTGGATGAATGAAACTAACATAGAATGATGGCCATGAGGAGCGAGAGAAGAGACAGATTCAAGAGATAAGAAGGAGAACTGACCAGATTAGGAAACTGATCCAACTGGGGGGTATGAGGAAGTCTTGGATGACTCCCAAGATTTAGGCTTTTGGGTGACTGGATGATGAGGTCATTTACTGAGATAGGAACCCTATAGGAGGGACAGAATGCAGGCATGGGGAGAGTGGCATTGATGAATTCAGTTTAGGATGTCAAGTTTGAGGTGCCTTTGAGACATGCCAGGGGATGTCCAGGAGGCTGTTGGATGCAAGGCTCGGAGCTTAGAAGAGGGATTTGGGCCTCCTGCACAGCCCCCTCCCATTGGCCTGCCCCCTTCAATCACACTCTAAACCTCTGGCCCAGCGGCCTTTACTCTTCCTACTGGGAAGGAAAGGAAGGAATCTTTGATGGTGGGAATGGGGGGGTGCTTTTCTAAACCAAACAAACGCATACACAGTGCCTGCTTGTTGAGGATCAGCTTGCCTGGCTCTGGGCACATGTAGGCTGGCTTCCAGGGTGGACCCCCCCCTCCTACCACCCGCCGGCCCCTGCCGCCTGCTCCCTGCCAAGGTGAGCTCTGACAGGGCGACTTGTCATCTTTTCAACACCTCATTTTTCCCTCCTTACTCACTGCCCGGGGAGAGGTCCTTCCTGTTTGCACACCTCGGGGGCTAGGCCAGGAGGAGGAACAAAAACAGCCTTCATGGTACAGGGGGAGGGGAGGGCAAAGGGAGAGGACTGGGGGAGAGGAAGAGAGGGACGACATGGAGGGGAGGAGGAGGGGAAAGAGGAGAAGGTTACAGACCCAGCTCCTGCATCCCCTCAGCCAGCCCATCACACGCGCACACACACACACACACACACACACTGCCCCCATAGAGTCCTAGCACTGGGGAGGCTCATCCCCAGGTCACCCAAGGAGGTCAGCATCCAAGTTGGCTTTAGAAATTAGCTACCCTGTCTTTCCTACCTCCAGCCCAGGCTTGGGCCTAGAGTTGCCCAACTCAGAACCCCCTGCTTCATCTCCACCCCCAGCCCCGGCCCCCCCACACCCACCCTCTATCTCTGGGTGTCCAGCTCAGTGGGTCTGCACACCTGGCCCCAGGCCCGGGGCTCCTGTACCCCCATCCCCGCTCCCGGCAGGACCCCCTCCTGGGAGCCCCGCCCCCGTGGGCCGCCGACCCGCAGGTAATCCCCTCCCCCTTTCCTGCCCCCGCAGCTCCAGCCCCTTCCAATTAGCCCAGTCTCGGATCCCCTCCGCTGGGAGCGGCCGCCCCCCTCCGGCCCCCTCCCCCACTCCGCTCCCACGTGGGGAGCCCCGCTCCCAGGCCCCGCCGCCCTATTCAAGGCGCTCTCCTCCATTGTCCCCGCCTGCCACTCACTCAGGCCATTAGCATTTCTAAAGCCCACTTCTCCTGGTCGCCGCTTTGGCTCAGCCTGGGCAGAGGAACTTAGCCCTATAGAACAACTAACAATTCCAACTAACCTTCAAGAGCACTTTGGAGTATATAATTCACTTTTCTACGTAGCCGTTTCATTTGCTTCTCACAACAGCCCTTAGCGGTGGGACACTGACATCCCGAGAAGTTCGGTGATTTGCCCAAGGTCACAAAGTAATTTCTAAAGCCAAGATTTCAACTCAGGTTTGTCTGATGCCAGAGGCCACATTCTTTCCACTACACCACCTTGCCTCTCTGTCAGGCTGAGCTTGCTTCTGCTTGGCTGGGCTTTCTTAAAAGGTGAGCATGGCGGCCTGATGCTCCTGGGGAATGGTTGCTGGATTCAGCCTGCAGAGGAGGTCCTGGGTGGTTTCCCTGCTGCTGCTAACACAAGGATTCCTAGGTGGTGGACTCCAGGCCACTGCCTGGGGAACACAGCCTGGCTTAAAGTGCAGCATGGAGAAGTGATTAAAGGCTCCGGAGTCAGATGCCAGGTTCAGATCCTGGCTCTGCCACTTGACAGCAGGGTGGCCTTAGATAAGTGACTTTGTACCTCAGCGTTCTCTTCTATACAACGAGGAGGATAATAGTGGTACCTAGCTTGTAAGGTTGTAGTGAGCGTTAGTGAGTTAATATGAGTAAAGGACGTAGAGTTGTGCCATGGACAGCGCTATAGGAGCCTGGCAGCGTCATTGTGTGCTCATCCACAATTCTTCTGATGTCAGGAGCAACATGGTGTGAGCGGAGAATAGCTTTATTATCAGATAGCCTAGAATTCAAATCCTGGCTCTGCCATTTACTAGCTGTGTGACTTTGGATAAATGACTTACCCTCTCTGGGCCTCAGCAATAAAGTGGAGATAATCATGGTTCTCACTTTCCAGAGTTGTTATGAAGATTAAGATTTGCCCAAGTGTTTTCCGAAAAGGTAGAATACCATAGGCACTCTATGCTTTAAAAATTATTATTAATAATTCTGTTCAAGACCGTATTTAAGATCTTTAAATCCTTTGCCTCTTCCTGCCTCACCTCTGACCCAGGGAATGCCTGTCTTCCCTCCTGGGCTCCAGTTGCTTCCTAGGGTCTGGTCTACCCCAGGACCACAGTGGACAAAGCATTTTCTGAGTCTCCCGATGGGCACTGAACATACCGAAGATAGATAGCCAGAGGCCACCAGGAATCTTCATGTTTGCACCCCTGTTTTCCTCTGGGTGAGCCCAACACTTGGAAGTTTATAGAATCCATTTGCAACTGTTAGTTATGGCATCAGGGCGTCCCTCACAACCATTCTGGGCCACAGTAGCACAGGGCAGGCTCCGTTCAGTCCCACCTTGCAGATGGGGATGCCGAGGCTCAGGGAAGGGAAGAAACTTGCCTACTGCTCCCATGACCAGGAGCTGAGACCAAGTCTTCGACACAATGCTCTCAGGGGTAATGCACAAGCAAAACACCCCTTTTTCTGTGTCCTGGTACCCACTTGCAAGATTTGCCCCTCTAGACACTTATGCTGGCCTATTCCACCTGGAATCATCACAGAAAAATAATTTCATGAACTGGAAGTAGAATACCTATTTTAATCCTACAGACATTTGACCTTGGTGATAAGAAGGTCACTTTACTCCAATACTAACTTTAAACAGGTTATATTTTCTTTAGAAGAATCTTTTTAATAGGCCAACATTGTTCAGTTGGATTATAACTAGTCCAAACCACTAGGAAATGCCCTTGTCTCCTCAACTCTCAGGATCAGAACCATAGTGAAAACGCTTCTCTAGAGGCTCTAGGGTTTCGGTTTCAGCCAGTGACTCTGGGTGGGGTGGGGAGGCAGGGACATGAGGGTCGTAGATTACGGAATTCCCAAGGGCGTGTGCAGTTGGTAGAAGCATATTCAATATACCTAGTTTGCCCCCATGGTCTAAACTCCATAAAGTCAAGCTTGTACCAAACTTTTTTGGTTGGTGTGGGATACATAGAACATGGAGGGGGATGTACACGAGAAACACTGAGCTGGCCAGGTTTTCTAGAAAGGCGAAGCCCGATTGCTCGCTACACTGTTGAGCTTACCTCTGCTCAAACTGCTCCTGTGACTGGAAAGATGACCCGTCTCTATTTGCACAGATTTAGGAGTCTCTCGGTGATAGTCCAAGGCCAAGTCCACTGGTCATGAGGAATAAAGGGCCAAGCTCCAGGTAACCAGGGATATTTCTAGAAGAGGCCACAGTTGCATGCTCTGGAGAAAGGGAGCTCTACCAGTGCTCATCACTTACTGGACTTTGTTCTTACTGATAACTAGATACCATGGACGTGTAGGGGGGACAGGAGGGGTGTGGGAGTAGAATGTTCTAGCTAGAAGGGTCTTTAGGCAAACCCTCTCATTGTAGTATCCAGAGAAGGTGAGGGGGTTACTCCGGCTCACCGGTGACTTGGCGTCAGCACCAAGAGGAGAACCCGGGTCTCTGAACCCCCAAGTCGGCATCATTTCTGCCCCCCCCCAACAGTGCACCATCCCCCCCTCCCCAGGTTAGTTCAGTTATGTCTGTCCCCAGGGTTGCTCAGGCCCACAGTCTGCCTCTAGATTTATGCTGTTCAGTTCGGTAGTGCCCAGGTCAGATGTGCTGGAAGCATAAAATAACACACTGAATTTGGAAGACTGAGTGTGGAAAAAGAAAGTAAAAGATCTCATTAATAATTCTTATGTTGATTACATATTGAAATGGTAATAGTTTGGATATAGTGAGTGAAATAAAAGACATTATTAAAATTCATTTCACTTTTTTAGTTTTACTTTTTTAACCTAGCCACTAGAACATTCCACACGTGGCTTGCATTATATTTCTATTAGACAGCAATGTGCTAAATATCCAGCAGCAGTAACCATCCTGTCAGTTCTGAAGAGATGCCTGGACAGGGCAGGATAGGTAATGGAGGAAGGTCCCAGCAGATGGCGAGGAGCCAGGGCCCAGACTGGCAGGCGGGAAGGTCAGCGAGCCCCGAGTCAGAAGCTGGGCCAGAGTCAGGCAGGTGGGTGATATCCGGAAAGGAGACGCTGATAGGTAGCTCATGGAGGCAGAGCCACAGGGCATGGGGTTGGGAGGCCTGGCTGCAATCTTGGGAACCCTGGGAGGATAGGGAGAGGGCAGCAGTCCCGGAGGGCAGTGATTACATGCTTAAGAGCCTGATCTCTACACTGGGCTGAATCCCAGTTCTGCCACTTGCTAGCTCTGTGACCTTGGACAACGCTGTGCATCAGTTTCCTCTTCTGTAAAATGAGAGTAATGTTAAGAGTTCCTATGTCACATGATACATGTAAAGCCCTTGGAAAAGTGCCTGGCACATAGTAACTACTCAGAAGCTGTTAGTTATCATTATGATCATTACTCGTCAGGGAAGCAAACCAGGATTGTACTCTTATGGTGTCCTTCTGCAGTCCTAGGATGGGCCCAGGCTGATGGACTAGGGGGCTAGCTGTTGGATCTGGGGTACAAGGCAGAGGCACACATTGGTGTGAGACCAGCTGTGGATGATGTTGACCCCCAAGCCAGGAATCCAGATGAAGTTTCAGCTGAGGTTGGGGGTCAACCCTAGGGGCCGGTGTTGGCTCTGTGGCCGCAGCTGTGGGCATAAGAGGCTGCAGGCCCAGGAAACCAGGAAGCTCAGCCCAACTCGGGTCCCCACTGCTCTTTCTGGGACCATCCCTAGATGTGAGAGGCTTTGTCCCAGCCCTACCACGCATAGGGATTCTGGGCCTCGGCTCTGCGAGGGAAAAATCACACAGAGACATATAAATCCCTCTGTCTGTAGCTCAAATAACGAGACCCAGCTCCTGCTGCAAGGCAAGAAGCAGCACTCGACAGCTCCAAAAGCTGTCGTTGCTGCCATTTCTGTTTGTGCTAGGCTCTGGGCTTAAAGAGCACGTCCAGGCAGACACAACACTCCATTGATATTCTCGGTCATGCCCAGGAGTTGAGCTCTTCTTTCCCCTGATAATGGGGTTGCAGCCTGGGTCTGGCCCTGCAGATAGCTGAATCCTTGACAGTGGGTCCTGCTCCCCTCCCCCCCCACTCTGTTTGAGGCCCTGCCGAGAGGGAAACGCAAGTGTCAATAGTAGACTCGGAACAAAAAGGATTTAGGAAATACTTGTTAATATCTGGCTTAATCCAGCGAGGCGTGAGGCACTGGAATAGGAGACCCAGTGAGGCTGGGATGATCCACTCTGAGGAAGGGAGTGATTTCTGGTTCCCCCATGGCTGATATTCCCCCTCAACTTCAGAAGTGGGAAAGAAGCTTGCCCATCTGGTTGGAATTTACTGCAAGAAAAAAAGAGAGATGGAGAGGGAGGGAGGGAGGGAGAGAGAGAGAGGGAGAGAGAGAGGGGAATGATGAGGACATTTGTGTGTGTGTTTGTGTATGTGTGTGTGAGAGAAGGAGAGAGAGAGAGAGAGAGAGAGGAGGGTGCGAGTACAAGAGCATGGAAAGAGAATCTAATCTCCTTGGCCATCATCTCCCCAAACCTGTTCCTTAGCATTGATCTTTGGCTGCATTGGCCTAGATACCCACAGTCAGGAGTTTTCAAAAGCCCCCTGGGGCCAGGGCTTTTAAAGGATAGTGGGTCATGGGTGACTGCTGGGCTGCTAGTCTTAATGGTAGGGTAAGGCTAGGCCAGCTCCCTAGGCCCAAGTAGCAGAGCAACCATCACCAGATGCTTCTGGAAACGGTGTATGTGTGTGCACACACCAGGTGTGCGTGCATGTGTGTGGGCATGTATGTGTAGTGGTGGGTATCTACAGCCAAGCCCTGCCAGGAGCGCAGAGGGCATCCAGAGACAGCCTCACCTGGCCTCAGGTGGGCATGAATGGAGATGAGGGCTAGGGCAGACCTGGCCAGGAGGCGGGCAGATCTGAGAGGAGGGGGGAGCTGGGCAGAGACGGTAACAGGGCTGGACAAGACTCTCCTCCTAGGGGAAGGCCTAGCCAGTGGCAGGCTGGAAGCTCTGTTGCCAGAGATAAGGTCATTGGCCCGGTCACTTGAGCTGGGTGCTCACCATTTGACCACACTACCCACAACCAGCTATGGGTGTTTGAGGCTGGCCTGGGCAGTGGGGTGGGGGTGGGGTGGCGGACACTAGTATAAACTTCCTCATGGAGGACCACGGCTACCAAGCAAATCGAGAGAGACCTTTCAGACTTCGTAGAGAGCCCATGAAAGAGTGAGCCCAGACCCTTGGTTGGAGCTGGGGCCAGGCACACTGAGAGGGCTGGGGCATCTGCTTTCCTAGAAAAATCAGAGAACGCTGAGAAAGGGGAGCAGTGTGAAATGAAAGGAGCACTGGACAGGGAGTCAGGAGGCCTCTGATCTAGACTTTTAGTCCAGAGTCTGGTCTGCGCCACCCTGAGCAATGTCTTCCCCACTCTGGGCCGCAGAGCCTCTATCTCTGCAAGGGCCGCACTCCATGATGGCGAATGCCAGCCCTGATTAAGTCAGGACTCAGCGAATCAAGATATAGAGATTCTATTCATATCTGCAGACATCTTTGAATCCTTTCCATCTGAAACTCAGTGGGACCTCCCAGAGCAATCATCCTTCCAGGCATACCCCCTCCCCCCAACAACTGCCCAACCCCAGATAGGAATCTTCACGAACTTGTCTTTAGGAGAAGGGGCGAGTTGCTTCCCACCTCTCCCATCTCACGTGCACCTCTGGAAGTCCTTCCTGTATCTCCCTTTCATCCCTTCTTTATACTAGGGTTCTCTAGGGTCTCTAGGGTCCCATTTTTAATTTCTTTTGTTTCCCCCAACCAAGGAGAGGAAGAATCTGACTGCACATCTGTTTGGAATTTGGGGGTGGGGGTAGGGAAATGAGGCAGTTTGCTTCTCCTGCACTCCATGAGTTCCAGGGTGGGGAGAACGGTGAGAGCCAGGGCCTCCCCCTCCCACCCCCCATGGTCCTTGTCAGCTGCCTTCTCGGCCTTTCTCATCGCGAGACAAACAAACAATCAGGAGGCAGACCTGAAACCTTGTGTGGAGACGGCAAACAGCATGGCTGGGCTCCGGCCTTAATGGGCCCCAGCCCCGGGCTGTCTGCTCCCGCCCTGCCTGCCTCCAATGTGTTTCTGATTTGTACTGAGCTAGCGGCTCTGCCACGCTGAATGTGGCAGCTGCCTCAGCCCCGCCTCTCAGGGATCCAGGGGTGGGAAGGTTGGGAGAAGCCAGCTTGGTGTAGAGGCCATGGCAGGAACTTCTGAGACATATACACAGACGTAGCTGGGGGAAGGGGTAGGGGGAGGGATGGATTTCATCTGGCTATAAACAAACATGCTTCTCATTTAGGGACCTAGGGGTGCCAGTCACCAGATCCCACTTACCCGTTTTCCAGGGGGCAGGCAGAGCTAGAACTGGAGTGGGGATGCTTAGGGACTAGAGTGGACTCTTTTCAAGGAGTCCCACTCCCAAAAGATGGTAGGGATTTTCTGAGGATGGGAAAGGCAGAAGTGAGTGTGAAGAAAGTGAAATTCCAGGAAGTCTTGAATCCAGAAAAGGCATAGGGTATGGAGACAGGAAGTTCAGTGTCTGCAAAATAACCAAGCAGAAAGGGCCAGAGAAGGCATTGTTTCTGACCCTCCCCACCCCAAATCCTAGAATGGGAGAATTTTGGATGTCATGGGGTCATTTACTATACACCCTACTTGCTCCAGGTAACAAGTGTTTATCAAAACGTGGTCCCTCCACCTAGAGGGGTGGGGTAGGGAGGGTGGGAGGGAGGGAGATGCAAGAGGGAAGAGATATGGGAACATATGTATATGTATAACTGATTCACTTTGTTATAAAGCAGAAACTAACGCACCATTGTCAAGCAACTCTACTCCAATAAAGATGTTAAAAAAAAAAAAAAAAAAAAGAGGAGCAAAGTAGGAAGAATCACACTTCCTGACCTCAAAATTTGCTATCTGGGGACAGTAATAAAGACAGTGTGGTAACTGGCAAAAAAAAAAAAACCAAAAAAAAACGTGGTCCCTGGGCCTGGATGGCTTGGCCCTGGGCCACTAAGCAGCGGGGGAAGAGGGGGGGAGGTGGGTGTATCCTTTCATTTTGCTCGTTTGCCTTGCACGTCTACCCTTACATTCAGATGGGCGACTTCTTGAGCACCTGGGCAAAGCATCTTGGCACATTTTCCTTTGCACTTTCATCTTGGCCCTCTGCATTAAGATACTACCTATACGTTCTTCAGTGCCGAGGGGACTAGCTAAGGAGATAAAGAAGTTGGCCACTTTTGGCCAAAGTAGTTCTCCCAAATCATCTGCTAAAATCGGCTTCCTTTTTCATTCCCCCACATCATTCCTAGGTCTTTAAGCCACTGCTTCCCATCTCAGGGATGGCTTCATCACTGGAATTTGGGCTAAGATTGGGGTCAGGGTCAGAGTTGAATTGAAACAACTGGCTTCACTCTGTTGACCTAACCAGGGTGCGTGGAGACATCCCTTCAGCCCTGGCCTTGACAGCTGTCTGACGGCTGCTCTCCCAGCCTGGGCATAGCCTAGAGATTGAACTGGTGGGAAGCCAGGCCTGGTGGGTAGTGGGGTGCTTGGCCAGCTGGGCAAGAAGACGAGAGGCCACAGAGAACCTTGGGTTCTGCCCACAGGGGAGAACCCTGTGAGCCAACAGGGCCAGTCTGGGCTGCTGAGATGAGGGCTTGTCCCGTCTTTGCAGCTTGCCTTCCAGACCCCCGTTCATGAGAGTGTGGGAGGGTGGGAGAGCAGAACGTCCTTAGGAAAGAAGCCTCTGGGACTCTGTGGCTTTGTGGCTATTTATTCCTCCTTTTGCTTCTTCTCAAGCCCTAAACATTTCTCACAGTGTCTAGCCAGTTCCAGTTATGCAAGCAGCATTGTGTGTTAACAAGAAAAATATCCATTGGTGGTATGCAGAATCCAAGGGCCTTTGTCCCCCAAGCCACCCAGTACTTCCCTTCTAGCTGTAATGTCAGGCCCTGCTGTGAGGTGGGGGGATGGAGACTGTCTCCATAACCATCGCCTCTATCGCACAGTGGGACACATACCCTGGGCTTGTGTGTGTGTGCGTGCCCGTGCCCGTGCGTGGTGTGGTGTGTGGGGAACACACACATTGTCCCGTGGACCTTTGGGAGTGAGGGGCACTTGGCTTAGCCTCACCAGTGTCAGGGTGGTCAGAAGGGGCTGCGGCAGACATCTCTCTCCAAGGGGCATGGCCCTTATTCACAGCCAGGCGGCCCTGCCTCTGCTTCCCCAGAGTTCATCTCTCGTCTTTCTTATTCTTTCTCCACCCTTCCTGGTCTCCCCATGGCTCTCCCACGCCCAGAAACCATTGAGTCTGGGGCTGAGGGTGCTGCTATAGAGGCGACAGAGACAGGCGGTAGCCAGGGGAAATAGTGGGTTGCCAACGCCTGCTGGAAAAAGCAAGCTCCAGGCTGAGCTCTGCCACCAATGGGCTACAGGATCTTGGAAAATTCATTCCCCAAACTGAATCTCAGTTTCCCCATCTCAAACAGAAAGGAAGCGAGGTTAGATGAGATGGCCATGAGGGGCGCTGCTGCCCAGGCAGATGAGGAGCCAGGGCCCCACCTGCTGTGCCCACAAGGTGCAGGGGGGCCACCTGGTGCTGCCAGCGGTGCCCAAGGGCTCGGATTCTTTTCTTGAGGCAGCAGTTCCTTTAACCTTTCCACGTGCGGCCGGCCACATGGAGCCAGCCCTGGCTGTGAGGGGGGCTTGGGCCGGGCTCTTTCATGGTGATAAAGGGAGACAGAGCCCATTCATTCATTCATGTACTCATTCATTCATCCATCTAGTAATCATGTATTGGTACCCACGGTGTGCCGGGCGCTGTCCAAATGGCATCCAGCCCAAGAGACCTATCACCCTCGTATCTCTGTGGTCAGAGGCCTCTGCCTGGTCCCTCCTCAGCTCAGCAATTCTCCTCCAGGCTCTAGAGAGGCTGCCCCCGCTTCCACTGCACCCCACTCCAGCCCAGGCTAATGTCCAGTAGCCTGGATAGCTTCCTGGTTGCTTCTCCAGGACACTCTCCACCTCTGCCAGAATAGGCCTCCATTCCTGGGCTTATCTTTTGCAGGCTATTTAGCCCTGTCTCTTTTTCTCTCCTGTTCTCTCTCAAAACGCTAAAGATTCCTCCCCTTGCTCTGCTTTATCTAAGGTGTGGCTTGGTCCCAGGACTTCCAGGGGAGACTTCTGGATCCAGCCTACAATCATACAAATACCACATACACACACACACACACACACACACACATCCCAGCTCTGTGGCACTGAGCGCCCATGCGCCCCCCGCTCCAGGAGCACCTCTGAGCCTGGCTCTTCTCTGCGCAGCTGTGGACAGTCATATCGACAAAGAGAGACCCAGGGCTGCCGGCAGGGAGGAGCATGTGATTCAATGTGGGACTGGCTGTGAGCTTGGGCAAGGATGGTGGAGGGGACGTGGGGCGGAGGGGATGGGGGTGGGTAGGTGCCGGTGAGTAGGGATGGAGGAGTATGTGTCGGGGGACAGCCAGCTGGGGTATGTGTCAGAGTGAATGGGCTGGTGTGTGGCTCCATGTGTGACCCTCCCAGCAGCCGTCAGCCTGCATTAGTGCACACGTGGGTGAGCCTGCACATGGGCACAAGAAGCAGCAGGGTACAGGCGAGGGTGGAAAAAAAGCATTGGCTGTGGGGGCAGAAGAGGTTTCTGGTCCTGGCTCTGCTGCCGGGTTTCTAAGGCCCTTCCCCAACTCTGGGCCTCAGTTTCTCCATCTGTAATCTGAGAGGGAGGAATCGGAGGTCTCTAAGGGCTATTGCACCTCTAACCTGCTCTAGTTCCTTGATGTTCTGTGCACTAGGACAGGCTCAGAAATTCTTCCTTTACACAGAAGGAGGACACCAGGGAAAGACACGCAAAGTCACCTCTGAAATATTGATGCAACTTCCTTTACCCTCATGTAAATCTCAGACTTTCCTGGCACTTTTGTCTTCCCAGAGCCAATGTCAGGGAAGAGGAGGAGGGGAGTGGGGCTGTGTCTAAGAAACCTCCCCTAGTTAAGGAGGGCTGGCGGTGGGAGACCCAAGGCCATTAGCCCTGAGCTGAAAGGAGAGATCCAGGGATGGAACGTTTTCACACATATATAGAGCAGGCTGCTGGGAAGAGTGCAAAGAGCCCATGACTGCTGCATCCCCACCGGGAAGGCCTTCAGGACAGCAGCCGTCCAGGGGGAGGTGGGGCATCTCTGGAGGCCAGCAAACACTGTGATTCCTTAGAGGATGGGTGTTACAGATAAGCAAAAATTGCAAAGCTTTCTGAAGATGCTTTTATTCACACTTTACATAGGATTCGAAATATGCATTTATTATTAGTAGTATTTTATTGGGAATGGCTTAGGGGGGCTGGTGGAGGCTAAAGTCTCCCATGCCACTTTTGGTACCATCACTGCTGAGCTGGATTTGAATCCTGTCCTTAGCACTAGCATCCCTGGAGGAACTTGGGCAAGTCACTCCCCTTCCTTCACCTCAGTTTGCCTAACTGTACAATGCTGGCGGGGCAGGGGGCAACTTCCATTGGTCCCAAGGGCCTACGTAGCCAGCTCTCACATGCAATAATTCCAGGTTCTCCCAAGACCTTGAGCTGTGGAGAAGTTGTGGGAGGGGAGGTCCGTTCCATTCACGTTCCAGTGAAAACAAGAGGCCAGGCTTTGGAACTCAGGCAGGGAAGCATACTTTCTAAGTCTCGATTGGAGATCAGAAAGATGAAGGGACTTGCCCAAGGTTACAGAGCAAGTGGGTGGCAGGGCCAGGTCTTCTGGGTCCCAATTCAGTGCTGCTCCATTGTCCCCCACCCATACGCAACTGATTTACCTTGGGGCGGCGTCTAGGAAAATGGGTGGGAACTCAGAGAGCTCGCAAGAGCCACAGCTGGGTCTGAGAAGGTTAAATTCCCAGCTGGAAGCATTCATTGAGGCCTCCAGAAACCGGGCAGTCCTTACAACTTGCAAATAAGTACTTCAGGCCACAGGAAATGATCCCAGACCACAAGGCCCCGGGATTGCACCAGAACAGTCCTGCCTGCGTGTCAGCCAGCTTGTGGGAGAGGAAGCCTGGGGTGGGGAGGGGAAGAAGGCACCCTACAGACCCAGGCTTTAGGCCCAGCTCTGTTATTCTGCTAGCTGAGGAACCTTGGGCAAGTCATGCACCCAGTCCCATCTGTGAACCGGTAACAGTAGACAGTAGCTACTCAGGGTGTTGCTGTGAGGTATAACTGGATCTTGGGTGTGCAAAGGCATTGCAAACTGTAAAATGCTGTTCAGGTGGGAGGGATCGTTCTGTTCTGAGAATTGCTGCTTGTACATATGACCTCTGAGTAACTTCAAAGGAGGTCACCCCGGAGGTGCCATGTTCCACGGCCACTGCTTCCCGTTTGGGGAGAGTGGGGAGAGCGGGTGATTATCTATTCTGTGTGGGGGAGGTGAACGGATGTGCCCTTGGGGTGGGGGGGCGGTGTAGGAGCTGGGGGCCTGTGGAGCAGCCTTTCATGTGGGGGCTGAACCGAGGTGTCCTGAAGCAGAGCTGGGGCCTGTGGGCAGGAATGCCGTTCCACAAAGCCACGCCCCCATCACTGAGTCCAGACTTCCTTGACCACAGCAGCGCACGGGGACCTGGGGGAGGGGGGCGGGGCTTCTAGCCTTTTCTCTGGGAAGAATCTGCTTCCAAGAGGGTCCCAGCCAGAACACAGGATTTCCATTTCAATGCTCCCTGGCAAGCTGCCCTCCCCCGAAATCTGCTAAAGGCTCACGGAAAAGCCTTTAAAAACACACTAATTACAAACAATTCCTCGGCTTCTCCTGATTTCCCTCCACGCGGCACCGGGGGCGGGGCCGGGCCGGGCTGGGTTGGGGAGCGGGCAGAAGTGGGGAGGGGTCACTTACTCGCAACTGCAGCTTTGTACATTAAAGCCCTGCCGAGCCCAGCCCCAGCCAGATCACTGACCCAAGGGGGCCAGAACTGGGTCTCCTGCTTCCTTCTGGCCGTCCAAAGGCCTAAGTGGGCCTGAGTCATTGGGAGAAGCTATGAAAACCTAGAGCAGGTACCTGGGAAAAGGCAATGGGTCTCCAGGAAGCCTGTTGTAAATGAAGTCAGAACAGGGATTTCAGGGGACGCTGCCTGCCCTCAGCTGGCTAGGTCTGGACCCCAGGCACCAGCCCTCAGTCCTGCCCAGGCCCCATTAACCCAAGCCCCTGTAGCCTGTGCAGCCGTAGGCACTCGAGTCAGGTGTGTGAAAGCTGGATTCATTGCTGAATTCCCACCTCTGGCCCCACAGGGAGGGAGTGGGATGGCAGGTAACGGGTTTCTGAGGTCTCCAAGCCCAACAAAGCTTTTGCAATGGCTCTCTCGACAGCTCTGGCCTAATCTGGGAGAGAGCCTGGGGCATCTTGGCTAAAGTTTGGTTTGCTCACAGCAACCCCTACAAGCAGGGCCCCAGCCCTGGAGGAGTCATCCTGTGCCTTTAGGAAGCTGAATGAAAGGAACCCCACTAATCTGTTCTGACTGGCCTCAACTAATGTCTTTGTTCATGAAGAGGTTGGGGGGGGGCTGTTTCATGCCTCTCAGGCCTTTGTCTGATAATAACAATAATCGCCAAAACGTACTCTGTCAGAAGCTGTTTGAAACATTTACATGTATTCCCTCATTTAATCTTTGCAACCAGCTCTGTGAGGAAGAAACCAAGGCACAGAGAACTTAAGTGATGTGTCGAGGGTCACACAGCTGGTAGGTAAGGCAGCTGGGCTCAAAATTCAGGTGGTATGGCTCCAAAGTCTTAATCACTGTTTTTCTCTTTCTGACTTACTTCACTCTGTATGACAGACTCTAGGTCCATCCACCTCACTACAAATAACTCAATTTCGTTTCTTTTTATGGCTGAGTAATAGTCCATTGTATATATGTGCCACATCTTCTTTATCCATTCATCTGTCGATGGACACTTAGGTTGCTTCCATGTCCTGGCTATTGTAAATAGAGCTGCAATGAACATTGTGGTACATGACCCTTTTTGAATTATGGTTTTCTCAGGATATATCAGTAGTGGGATTGCTGGGTCGTATGGTAGTTCTATTTGTAGTTTTTTAAGGAACCTCCATACTGTTCTCCATAGTGGCTGTATCAATTTACATTCCCACCAACAGCGCAAGAGGGTTCCCTTTTCTCCACACCCTCTCCAGCATTTATTGTTTGTAGATGTTTTGATGATGGCCATTCTGACTGGTGTGAAGTGATACCTCATTGTAGTTTTGATTTGCATTTCTCTAATGATTAGTGATGTTGAGCGTCCTTTCATGTGTTTGTTGGCAATGTGTATATCTTCTTCAGAGAAATGTCTATTTAGGTCTTCTGCCCATTTTTGGATTGGGTTGTTTGTTTTTTGGATATTGAGCTGTGTGAGCTGCTTGTAAATTTTGGAGATTAATCTTTTGTCAGTTGCTTTGTTTGCAAATATTTTCTCCCATTCTGAGGGTTGTCTTTTCGTCTTGTTTATGGCTTCCTTTGCTGTGCAAAAGCTTTTAAGTTTCATTAAGTCCCATTTGTTTATTTTTGCTTTTATTTCCATTTCTCTAGGAGGTGGGTCAAAAAGGATCTTGCTGTGATTTATGTCATAGAGTGTTCTGCCTATGTTTTCCTCTAAAAAGAGTTTTATAGTGTCTGGCCTTACATTTAGTTCTTTAATCCATTTTGAGTTTATTTTTGTGTATGGTGTTAGGGAGTGTTCTAATTTCATTCTTTTACATGTAGCTGTCCAGTTTTCCCAGCACCACTTATGAAGAGGCTGTCTTTTATCCATTGTATATTCTTGCCTCCTTTATCAAAAATAAGGTGACCATATGTGCATGGGTTTATCTCTGGGCTTTCTATCCTGTTCCATGGATCTATATTTCTGTTTTTGTACCAGTACCATACTGTCTTCATTACTGTAGCTTTGTAATATAGTCTGAAGTCAGGGAGCCTGATTCCTCCAGCTCCGTTTTTCTTTCTCAAGATTGCTTTGGCTATTCGGGGTCTTTTTTGTCTCCATACAAATTGTGAAATTTGTTGTTCTAGTTCTGTGAACAATGCCATTGGTAGTTTGATAGGGGTTGCATTAAATCTGTAGATTGCTTTGGGTAGTATAGTCATTTTCACGATGTTGATTCTTCCAATCCAAGAACATGCACATACCCATTTCTTAGGGGAAGAACCTTCCCCAGCCACGGTCTCATTCTCTTCAGACTTCCAGCTGGAAGGAAATGGGGCTTATTGAAGCCTTTATGTGTTGATTAGGTGTTGGAGTCTCGGCTTTGCCACTTCAGGGCTGGGTGACTTGGGGTAAGTCATTGCCCCATCTGAGCCATGGCTACCTCATTCCAGGTGTGTGACTGATCAAATGACAAAATGGGATGGGAAAGCATTTTGTAAACTCTAGAGGACTGTACAAAGGTAAATGGGGACTATGAGATGAAGGTCGTCATCTCTGGGTTTCCATCCCTAGCATTCTGGCATGACCTCATTGCACACGTGTCCAGCACATGTGTTGGCACCACTATTGAAACACACATACCGGCACCGGTAAGCTTCAAACAGATGGGTGGGAGGCGACTGTCCTTGTCCCTGAGTCGTCTCCTCCAGGCATCCACTAGTTTCTTTAATCCTTCCTTCCAGGACAAGATTTCAGGAGTCCCTCCCCCAAGGCAGTTAGATAAGGTAGAATGGTCAGGGGGTTTGGCATCATGCAGACCTGGGATTAAATCCATGTTCTGTCAATTTCTAGCTGTGTGATCTTGGGAAATTCCCTTTTACCTGTCTGAGCCTCAGTTGCTTCATCTGCAAAATGGAGATAATATTAATACTATCAGACTGGTCTGAGCCTCAAATGAAAAGTCCTGGGCTAGGGGCTAGAGATGCAAAGATAAATAAACCTCAGTCCTTGATATCAAGTAGCAGGGAAGGAAGGTCAAGCAGTAGACAGATGGTCTCAAGTGCCACAGTGGAATTTAGCCAGGGCTCTAGGGGCCCAGAAGAGGGCTACTTATCTTAGTCTCAGAGGAGGAGGTGGCTTTGCAAGGATGATAATGTGTGAGCTGGTCCTTGAAGGGAGAATAATAGCTAATCACAGCTAACACTTATACAGCACTTAATATGTGCCAGGCAGTGTTCTAAGTGCTTTACAAGCATGATCTAATTTACTTCCTTATGAGATGAATACAGCCTTATGAGAGAAAAACCTTTGTTATCCCCGTTTTACAGTTAGGGAAACCAAGGCACTGAGAAAGTTAGTGACTCGCCTGGTTAGGCAGTCAGGCTCCCTAGCCCACACTCTTAGCCAGCCCACCAAGCTACCCATGTGAGTTGGAGTTTGTCACCTGAAGAGGAGGCTGAGAGTACCAAGTGTGACATGAAAGAGCACGGTACATGCCAAGGCTCAGAGGTGAGGTAGGTGAGTAGGGCCAGATCCTACAGGGCATTTTGTGCCAGGCTGAGGAACTTACACTCTACTCTGGAGATGATGGGGGAATTACTGGTGGATTTTAATTGCGGAATTACATGCTCAGATCTGTCTGCAGAAAAGGGCTTTCTGGCTGCAGCATGGAGGCTGGTCAGAGGAGGTAGCACTGTGGTGGCAGAGAAATGATAAAGGTCTGAATTAGGGCAGTGTTTGTAGGGATGGAATGCTTGGGATGGATTCCAGAGCTATTAAGGAGGTAAAATTGGCAGGTCGTGGTAATTAATTAGATGTGAGGGGTTAGGGAGAGGGAGGAGAGAAGGTTTCTAGCTTGAGAGCCTGAGTGGATTGATAAATGAAACTAGCGGAAGTGTGGCCTGGGAGTATGATAAGTTCTACTTGGGACAAGGTGGGTCTGCAGTGTCTTCGAGATGACCACTGGGTACATGTTTATACCAGCTATATCTTGCGGGAGTGGTCCAGGCTGAGGTGACATTTGGAATTCACTTGCCCAGAGGAGGTGGTAGGAGCTACAGGAGGGCCTGAGCGTGCCTGGGAAGCATCTATGGGGAGGTGAGGCTTGCAAGCCGCACTTTGGGGAACCCAACATTTAAGGGGGGGTGCTGAAGAAGAGGGGCCTGGGAAAGGGACCGAGAAAAAAACGGTCAGAGGAGTAGGAGGATGAACCAGGGAAGCTGCATCTAAGTAGAGAAGATAGAATTAGGGAGTAGAGATTTTCAGGAAGCAGGAGGGGGGTCACAGATATCAAATGTGGCTGAGAGGTCCACTGGAATTAAGGATAGAAAAGCATCCACTGACTTTTGTAATTCGATTTCTGGGGTCAGGGTGAGAGCTGAAGTAGGGATGGAAGCCTGACAGCAGTGGGCTGAGGTGGCAAGGGCAGGTGGGGAAGTGGGAACGGGTAAGTGAGGACCCTGGGAAAAGGAGCTAGAGAGAGACATGGGGTCAAGGGGTAGCCAAGAGCACATGATGGGAAGGTTAGGCCCTTCCCTTCTGGCTTCTTTGTTCCCTGTCCACCCCCCTCCCCAACCCCATTGACTTGGGTCTCTGCCCTGAGCATGCTGGGGTTTGTCAGGGCCTTTCAGCATGCCAGGCCCTCCACCTCTCCTCAGGCTCCCTCAAGTCTCCCAGCAGAAACCTCCCTTTGCTTGGCTCTGGAATCAGCCCCTGGGAGAGCAGATGAGACAGCAATTAGACCAGTTGCAAGGGCCATCCGCTCACAGCTCTCTGCCAGGGCAGGCCTGCTGGCACCCTGCCAAACTCTTCTGGGCCAGCCTCACTGCCTGGTCTCCCTCCCATGTGGTCCCCATGGGTGCCCTCCACGGAGGGGCTTCCGAGGGGCTGGAGGCCCGGAGTTGGCCTTGCCAACCTCTCTGGCCTCTGCCTGAGCTGGATGTCTGTGCGTTCAGGAGCCAGGGGCAACCCTACCAATCCCAGGACTGGGTTAGTGCCCACCAGTTGAAGGGCAGGGAAGGTGGAGTGAAAGGCAGAGTGTGGGGCTCTCTTCCAAGCTCCTGCCCTTCACTTCTTGTGTGATTCAAGACTCCTGTGTCTCCCCACGACAAATCTTCTGAGGATCCCAGCTCCTAGAAAGGGATCTGCCTTTGTCTGTGGGGTTGGCCCTTGGGGGCCTGCAGCATCTGCCTGCTCCATGCTGTCAGGACCTGAGTTTTCCAGAGGCTTTTCAGCCTTGGTAGGAAGACTTCATCACCCTGAGAGTCAGCCATTGCCCATCACTAGCCCCAGCCATAGCATGCTCTTCTCTCTTCCTGTTTCAAGCTTTCCCTCGATGGCAGCCCCCTGCCTTTGACTTCACCCTTTCAAAGCTGATATATCATAGAACTATCATAAAATGTTCATCTATCTCAACATTTTTTTTGGAGAATGAAGGCTATAAATACCTCAGTCTACTCTGCATTGAAAAAACTCTCCCTCTTCCGTTCCTTCCACAAGCATCTCAGTGTTGGGTCCTGGGGAAACAGAAATGCACCAGAGATCACCCCTGCCCTTATGGACCTCACCATCTGGTGGGAGACACAGACATGTCCACCAATCATTGAATGTCTTATTGAGGTGTCGTGCTGGGAGTCCAGGGAGGGAGTGCAAGGGAGGCAGTGATGGAGTTCTAACTAGACACCCAGGACACTTGAAAGGTCAGTAGGTATGTGGGAGGCACACAAGGAGGCAGAAGAAGCAGTGTGGGAAGAGACCCGGAGGCAGACAATGGCCTGGTGGTTTTCAGGGATGTGGCTTGTGTTCTGAGTACCTCTCATGGTACAGCTGGGGACACTGAGCTATGGAAAGGATGTCCTCCCCCAAGGTTTGACCCTTGTGAGGTGGTGACGAAGAAGCAGAAGAAAGCTGCACGAAGCACAGCTTAAGGACTGTGGTCACCATGTTGGCTATGGGTGCCAAGGGCCGCTGGGCCTGGCAGAGATGGAATATGTGTGGTGGGCTGGGGCTGGCCATGGCTGTCGAGTTGACTGGTACTAGAGGCTCGAAATCCTCAGTCTTCTCATCTCTAAAGTGGGAATAATAGCACATACTTGTTAGGCCTCATGTGTGAGAGAAATGACATAACACCTATAAAAGGGCATTGGAAATATGAAGCTCTGTGTTCATTGGAAAGATCGTTGTTATTGAGGCCCCTCTTTCCAGCCCCCAGGTTAAAAGCTACCACCCTCAGGAAGCCTTCCCTGGTTCTTGCCAGCTGGGAGTCACAGCCCCTCTTCTAACAGGTTCTTGCCCAGCCTCTAGGAGAGCCCAAAGGCAGAGCTCATCTGATTTCTCTCTGCACGCACAGGGCCTAGCCCTGAGTGGGTTCCTCGCAGATCAGAACTCGCATGAACCTGTGTTCTGCCAGGCACACACACACGGCTAAACATACAAGCATGGACCAGAGTCCAGGGTCCCACACTTGGAGATGCCCTTTGGGTGCAGGCATTCTTGGACATTCCCCACGAACGCCCATGCTCACCTCTACTTCTCTCTTGTGAGCCACAGCGCCCACACACGTGTGTGCTCCCTTCCACTTTCCCCTCATTAGTCTGCTGGACTCAGTATCACTCACTGCAGTTTACGGGTGAAGAAAGTGAGGCTCAGAGAGGTGTCCTGCAGCCAGAAAAGCCTCACACAGAAGCCCTGGCGGACACGTGTTTTCCCAGGCCATGCCCTCCGCTCTGTTTCTGCACACGGGGCCCCCTAGGCTGACCAATTTCTGCTCCACATTGGACACCAGGAGCCATCAGTTTAACCTTGGGAAGGCCTTATGGAACTGGTCACTTGCTGGGAGGGCAGTGCTGTTGGTGGGAATGGGGAGGGCGGGGGGGGGTGGTGAAGAGGGTGTTGCAGTTGAGGAGGGAGGGGAAAACCTGATCAAAACCATGTCACAAAGGAGGGGGGGAGGGGGGAAGAGAGAGAGAGAGAGAGAGAGAGAGAGGGAGAGAGAGGGAGAGAGAGGGAGAGAGAGGGAGAGGGAGAGAGAGGTTTTCATTCACAAAGAAATCATTATGGTTAATTTAATTCATTGTAGCGTTTAATACAGAAAAGCTTTTCTACAGAGACTGGGCATCAGGCCAACATTTATATATAAATGGGTTTTATTTTAAAAGAGAATGCAGTGAGGGGGATAGACTGGGGTTAGCCCTCTCACTCCCTCTCTGCTTCCTCCCCTCCTTCTTTAGCTACCTTTCTGAGCCTATGTAGATGAGGAATTGGGTCTCCTACAAAGCAGGAACCCTCTGCTGCCCACTCCCGTGGCCCAGAATTTCTCTTATTTCTCTTCCCAAGGCTCTGCTTCCTCCACTTTTTCAGGACCATAGGAAGACCCTAGGCTGGGTCCAGCTCAGAGCTGCACTGAGAAATTCAGATCCTTGAATACTCTCCTTAAGATAGCACTTGGAGATCATTCCACCTGCCTTGTCCCCATCCAAGGCAGGCTCTACCTAGTACATGGACGAGAACTTGAAGCTCGGGAAAAGGGGCACGACCAGACCGTGGTCACACAACTTGGTCAGTGGCAATGGCAGAACTCGAAGCCGGGTCCTCTGCTCCCAGCCTAGTGCCCCAGGAGGTGCAGTCTCGCTACCCTGTCAGCTCTCCAATCTGTGCCCAGCATCTTGGGGGCCTGGCACTGCTTTCCCTTGTACCTGAGTCAGACCCAGACGTACACTTCCAGGCAGTTCTACAAGCCTCTGAAGTGATCTCCCCATGCCCCCCCCCCCCACAGTCCATCCTAGCTCTCCAGTCAGCTAATCAACTAATTCACACTGTGGTGTCAATGGCAAATAATAACTTACTGTAAAGTGCTCATGGTGCAATTTCAGGCTCTCTGGGCTTGCTGGAGGCTGGAAAAGAGCCGTGGGGATAGGGAGAGCTTTTAAGAGCCCATCACATTCTATTACAAACCATTTATCCAGCACTCTGTGTTGCCACATATTCATGGAGTCTGGGATCAAAGCATACTGATGAACGCACTGCCATGGGTTGAGTGGCAGCAGCTTTTAAAGGAATCTGTCCGAGGAGGCCCCCAGATTTGCCTGCACTCATTTTCTTCCCAGCCCTCTAGCTCCAGCAGCAGGGTCCCAGGCACCCTTTCCTCTTGCTTAGTACAGTCTGACCCTGAGGGTGAAGGAAGCGTGTAAGAGTGAGGGGCCATGGCACCCACTTGAGCTCCCTGGGGAGTTGTCCTCCTTTCCCTCTGTGCCCCCAGGTGCCAGATTCAGCTTTCAGGGCCAGGGTCCGTGTTTCCTCACATAGTAGAACTGCCCACACATGCTCCCATTGTAGGGATAGGATAACTGAACCCAGAAAACTGAAGTGACATGCCCAAGGCCATGATGTTAGGATACAGTGGAGCTGCAGTTGGCATTCAGGTCTTGCGAACCCTGAGACTCATGGCTGACCAAAGTACCCCCCCCCCCCAACAAAGAGGACCAGCTCAGGGTGGCTACTCGGCTGGCCAGTGTCAGATTGGAACAGGAGCACAGGACCCTGCAAACGCCTTCTTAAGCTACCCACTGGGCGCTCCAACTCCTGTGGGTGGGGGTAGCTGCCTTGCCCAACAGGCTGAGGGTCAGGACGAAGCACAGAGTCAAAAGAGGGAGCAGAGGTCCGGGTCTAGGCTCCGGGCTCAACCCCCAGGCCCCTAGAGAATGATTCCAGGGGCTTGGGGCTGGGTTCCAGGCCCTCAAGGAGGCCAGGAGTCCCCAGCAGCCTTCCTGTGTGTCCCCAGGTCTCCAGCAGCCCGGCTGGTATTTGGGGTTCAAGCCCAACGCAGTCCCACATCTGGATCCCGTTAGCTTGCTGCGTTCCTTCTTGGCCAGGAAGAATGCGTGCAATGCCCGAGGAGCTGCCGGACCGTGGACTTGCTGCTCAGACCGGGCTATGAAAGCCAAGTGGCGGGCAGCCGCCCCCCGGGGAGGGGCTTCCTGGGCCCTCCATCAGCGCCCTGCCGCCGCCGCCGGTAGCTCCGGGTGGAGCAGCGCCCTTTCAGCAGGCACTCGCTGCTGCCAAGGCGCGAGCCAAGCGGCTGGGCTGTGCCTGGCAGGCCCGCTGCTTCTGATTAGCGGCTCACCCGCTGCTCCGGCCCCGCCATCCTTCCCGCAGATGGGAGCCGCCCAGATGGTCCCCCATATCCAAGGCTGTGGCCGGGGAAGGGCCGCGGGTGGAGCCGACCCCTGCAGCCCTCCACCAGCTTCGAGAAAACAGGCACATGGTTTCTCCTTTCTGAATCTTCCTTCCGGTCCCCTCTCTGAAGAGCTCCAGCTGGAACCGGCCTGAGTTAGAGGCAGCTATTAAAAAATAATACTGAGGCCGGGGCAGTCCTTTATAGTATATGGCACAGTGGTATAGAGTGAAGGTTCTGGAACCAGGCTGCCTGGGTTTAACTCCTGGCTCCGTTCCTTCTTAGCCCTGTGACTTGGGGCAAGTTAGTCTCTCTGTGCCTTACGTCTCCCTGAAACTCTCTGTAAAGCCGCGGGAGCAATAGGTTCCCAGGTCATAGTGTTGCTGTAGGGCTTCAATGAGTTAATACCCATAAAGTGCTTAGAATAGTGCCTGGCACATAGTGAGCACCCAGTAAATTACTATTGTTACACAGTTTATTTACATCCATTGACTCATTGGAGCCTCCATCAATCCTGTGACCTGGGGGGTTGCAATGGAAAGCTGTGACTCCAAGTCACAGCCAGTAGGGGCAGGGCTGGGACGCAGTAGGTCTCTCTGTCCTATTCCCCGCCACCTGCCACGCCAGCCACCGTGTACCTCCTGTAAGCTCAGTCAAGCAACAGTGGGAAAGAACTTTCACCCAGGCTGAAATTCTCACTTTTGCCACATAGCTGATGGGCCAAGGGGAACAGGTCAAGGATTTCTAAGCCTTGAGTCCAGAGAAAGGTTAATCCCTCAGGCATGGCCACAGAGAGATAGTGTAGACCTCAAAGCTGGTGGCCTAGATCTATCTAAGGCCCTGAAAAGACCTACCCAGGGTCCCCCAAGACTCATCTCCCTAAGGGGACAATTCAGCTAGCCGGAGTGAGAAGCCAGGGGTCGGTGATGAAGCCGAGTGCCTGGAAAGGACTTGTGTCCTGATCCTGATAGCTGTGGCCTGGCAATTGTGGCGCGGATTGTGGGGGTGTGAGTAGGTGTGCCGCTTTGGATAGTTAGCTCAGAGGAGGAGTAAGGTAACGAGAGAACCTAGGAGCCCTCCTTCTAGCCAGAAGGATACACTCCTTATCCCTTGGGCAGCCTGGGGTACCGTGTGCAGCCATCTTCCAGTCCGCCTGCTTTCCAGGCAGCCCCTGGTCTGCGTCAGTGCTGCCTGATGGGGTAGGACACAGGGGAGAAATGGTAATCGGAGGAGTTCCTGGCTCTCTCCCCTCCTCACGCCCCCGGGCTGAGGCTCCTTCCCAGGCCTTCCCACAGCCAAGGGGATCCCAGCCAGCCCTGCAGGGAGCCGGCGTGAGAGCCTCCAGGGAATGTGACCACAGTTCACCCTGCCTCTGCCCGCAAGGCCAGCTGGCACCGAAGGCCTCAAGCACCCTTTCTAAATTGAGCTCCGAGATTTGCTGAGGATTGAGTTCTGGAGGCAGGAGAGGGAGAGGGGAACTCGAGAGGATGCTGCTGATACAGAACTCTCGAGGCAGATCCCTAGGGGCTGTGTGAACAGCAGAGGCTGCTCCCCCCACACCATGGGCTAGACAGGGAGGAGAGCAGGGCCTGAATCTTGGGTTCAAGTCCACATGCAGCCAGCTGGTGGGTGATGACACTGGACAAGTCACCCCCTCCCTGCCTCTGTGCCTGCAGATCTTCATCTGTATACAGAGGTAATACTGCTGGCATCTCAGGGCTGGGGTGAGCGTGGAGGAGGTGACACGTGAAAAGAGCCCTGTACGGAGCCAAGGAGATGCTCAGAACGGACTCTCCCACATTACCCATGCCCTCAGCGCACACAGCTTTGTTCTGTGTCCTCGCTCCCCTTGTCATGGTCATTTGTCATTTGGGGGCTCCCCTCACCCCCTCCTCATGGCATCCTGATTTCTCTTTGACAAATTCCCTCTCTCCATCTTATGTGGCCACAGTGGGGGTAATCTAAGCCAACTGCTTCGACTCTGGAGGTCAAAGGGGCTGGTGCATGACTGGAGCTCCGCCAAAAAGCTGCTCCCTCTTGGAGCAAGTGCCACAGCGGAGGGGTGGATATGCCATGTTGTCTGCGTGACCACGAAGGCATCCTGACCAGGCCCTGTTGCACTGTGCTTCCTGCTTCACGGCCGCTCGGAGCTCCCCTGGCCCCTGCTCACTCTCACGTCTGCTTCTGCAGCTGCCGTGAGTTCTGAGAGCACCCCTCCAGGAGTCTCACTGCAAATTTCCTTTCTGTTCAGTGTGACCCAGTTCAGTGTCTGTGTCCCCTCCGAACCATCCCTCCTTCACCCGCCACCAGACTGGGGGGGTCGACACCCTACCTCTGGCCCCCCAGATCCATTCTCAGGGCGTAACACACTCCCTGACAGACTCCCGGCCCCTGACTGGGGCGGAGAGCTATGCTTTGCTGAAGGCTGGGTAGATGCTGTTAGCTCTGGGGAGATCCTGCTTGACAGGCGCCGGAGGAAGCCATCTGCGATGGAGGCAGAGGTCGGGACGGGTGACTTCCAGAGGTGCTGGGCAACCTCGGCTGGGGAGACCTTAGCCACACGTGTTCGGTCCTTGTAAAGGGCTGGCCCAGAGCGGGCACTAGCTTTCTTCCTGTTCTTGCCTTGTACTTCTGCTACTGTTGGGCTAAGAAGACGAAGGTCAGTGAAGAAGCACCAGGCCCCCACCTGCAGGCCAGGCCTAGCGGAGCAGTGCCCGGGGGTTGGGGGGGGTGGATGGGGGGGGAAGTTGGAACTTTGTTCTATGCCGTCAGCACACAGACGTAAGGACATACGGAGGCATAGAACTGGTTTCATTTTTCACAAAGGGGTCTTACTCTACATGCACGCATGTTTTACAACTTACTTTTTAACCTTAACAGTAGGTGTGGGGCATCTTTCCATTCTGCATGTGTTGGTCTAATTCTTTTCAACAGCCATATCAGATTCCATAGTATGGAATAGTTTATTAAACCAGGCCCCTAATGATGGCCATTTAGGTTGTATACAATTTGCCCCTCTTAATATACACTACAATTTTATGTATAGCATTGTGCATGTGTGAGTACCTCTGTAGGGTAATTACTCAGAAGAGGAATGTCGGGTTAAATAGTTATATTTTATCTTATTACAACTCTGTACCCCCAACTTGACTGTAAGCTCCTGGTGGACAGGGTCAGGGTCGTGCAGCACTGGGAGAGAGGGAGGGAGATGAGGAAGAGATCAAGGAGGTGAAGATGGAAACCTTCTGAACTGCAGGTAAGAGGATGTCTATTTCTACCTGGTTCTCCTGGGGAAAACATCTCCAACACCAGTTCTGGTCTTCTGAGGACACAGGGCACTGAATCAAGGGCCACCTTTCTGGACCTCTGGATCTGGCCCACATAGAGTCACACTGCAGAGGAATCCTGGCTTGGGTGAGCCAAGGCAGGAGCCAGCAGTCTCCCTCCTTACATCGAGCTGGGACAAGCTCACAGGCAGGATGCTTGGGCAGTGCCTCCACCCGCTCCCCCTTGTGGCCCCTGGGGCCGGCATTGCCTCCAGCCTGGGGTCCCTCCTTTCCCTCCCTTATTTGCCCTCCAGAGGCCAGGGTCTCGCCCCCTCCTCCACCAGGGCTTCACACCTCCAGAGAGCACGCCCAGGCACGGTAGGGCATGGAATCCAGAGAGCTTGCGAAGTGGAGAGCTCACTGGCAGCACCTGGAAGGGGTGGGTGGAGTGGAGGCCAGAAGCTGGGGATTTTTCCTTAATAACAACCTGGCGCCCCAATTCATTGGTGGCTCTGCCTACCTGCAAGCCCGCTCACAACCCCACCACCCCCGCCAAAGAGGAGCCTTCATCTTCAAAGCTTTCTGGGAAACAGTTAATTAACCCCTGCAGCCCTACCGCCTGCCCAGGAGGCTGCTGATTCCCTCATCTCTGTGGGGCAGGGAAAGGGGAGGGCAGTGAAGCTGAAGCTTAGAGAAAGGGTATGGAGCTGGGACCCAAGTGATCCCAGCATCCCAGACAAGGAAGCTGCCTTCCCTTCCAATCCTCCCCAGGCCTGCCCCTCAAATGGCTGGTGGGACCTCCGGAGGCCAAGCCATAGAGTGAAGGGGCTATGGGTTAAAGAGCTTATCTTGTAACACAGTTTATTTTAGCTCAGTCCTACCATCTCCCTGTGCCTCAGTTCCTGCATCTTTAAAACAAGAGACATTAATAGCACCTAGTTGTCAGGACAATTGGGACAATCTAATGGGACATGGGAAGAGCAAACACTCTGGGAACTCTGTCCAAATAAAGATCGGAAGAAATCAGGAGTAGCTGGAAGCTGTATCATGGATGGAGAGGGGTGGCTGATTGGAAGGGGGAGTGGGTGAGGAGGTGGACCCCTTTCTCTCTGTGAGCAGGGGCTGCTGCCCAGTGCTGGGCAGAGGGAGAGAGTTGATGGCAGCTGGGTGGCGGGGTGGTGGAAACTTGCTCCCTGGCACCTTCTTCTCTTTCCTTGTCCTCACCCACTTTTTTTCTCCTCCAAATTTTACACACACACACATACACACACACACACACACACGCATTCACCTCTGCATTCATGTGCATGTGTGTATGCAAACACACACAGACACACACATGCACATGCACACACACACAAAGGCACCCAAATGAGCAGGAGCAGCCCTGGGGAGCGTCTCATACCTTCCCATATGACAATGCAAACAGCACCCAGCCACATGAAGGTGCTCAGCCCAGGTGTCCAGAGTCTAAATGAAGCCAGGGAGGGATGAAGAGGAATTAGGTGGTGAGCTGAGTGCCAAATGAAACAGCCTCCTTAAGGAAGCCTTCCTTTTCTGTTCTCGTTTTTCTGACCACCTTCAATACTTTATCTGTCCCTTTCTTAGGGCAAGTACCATAATTCTCCTTCTGTTCCGGTTATTTCTCCCTATGTCCTATCTCCCCTATGAGACTGGAAACTCCCCGAGGGCAGCAATAGGGTTTTGTTTCTCAGCGTCCCCTGCCCCTGGCATATGGGGAATTAGCATGTTCTGGGTGGCCCCCTGGTGCCATGGGAGGAGGGATTTAATCTCCACACCCACGTATGAGGTCAGCCTCACCTTCCGCATTTTACACATAAGGACACTGAGGCTTCGAGTGGGGAATTGACTTGTTCAAGGTCATGCAGCTAAGGTGAAGCAGGACCAGGACACCAACCAAAGCCAGGGCTCCTCCTCCTCCTCTTACAGCACTCTGCTTTTTCTCTGGGAGTTTCCAGGGGGCTCCCTGGGCTGGGTGTGCAAGCTGGGGAGGGCCAGCACCTCTTCTGGGGGTTCAGAGAAACTGGCAGCAGCCTGACTTGAAGATTGGCTTGGCCCTCAGGTACCTGCACCCACTGTACCCTTTCCATGCAATGAGCTAAGAGGCAGTGGCCACTTGCCCTGTGTACCAGGTGACTGGCGAGGAGGAAGCCCAGACAGGGAAAGTTTTGGCCTTTGGCAGCAGAGCACGGGACAAGACCAAAACTGAGCCAGGCCCCTTGGGGGTGTGCTGGGAGAGGCTGAGCTGGGGTCTGCTGCTGCTCTTGCCTCCTCCTCAGGCATGGGCCTTGGGGTCAGGACAAAGTGCTTGCAGCGCCAGTGAGAAACTGAGTGCCCCCTGAAGCCAAGCCAGGGACTGGGCTACTGTGGCCAGGCCCTGTGGGTGGAGGAGGGGGCAGCCTGGTGCCTGGTAGGAGGGGCGGCCAGGTGAGCCGCCCTAACCCCTGAGGAGGAGGGGACTGGAAGTCCAGAGCAGGAGGCTTGTTTCTCTGGAAGGGAAACTTTCAAACACTAATTGGTAGTTGCAAGTCATTAAAGTAATTTACTCAGATTATAAAGAAATTTCTTAAGAGTGATTAAGCAACTCTGGCTGTGTATGGTTGTTGATAATGACTTCCCCAGGGGGATTAGCACACTTGGCAGGGTGTAATAGGGATGATCACACCCAGTGGGTCTTGAATCTTCGGCGTGGGGGCGGGACACAAAAGCTGGGGTCGCTAGGGACTGCTGAGCCTCACTGGTGGGGATTGACATCAGGCCTGAGTGTGCCCGGAACTCCACATGTACCAGGCGTCCTAGGCCACAGACGCGTGTGCAGACACACTCACTCGTGTGCACAGCATACACGTGTCCTCACACAGAGCCCCAGGCCTGGACCCAGGTGTGTACTTTTCCCTAGCTGCACAAAGAGACCCTGGCGATCATGCTCCTGCAGGCACAGCGACTTGTATAAATCACACGCACTGTATTCTGCCCACCTGGTCACCGACACAAATCAGTGTCGACAGGCACAGATACTGGCATAGGTGCCACACCCATGCCCAGACACTGCAGAGATTGCCAAACCTGCTTACAATCAGGTACACACACGGTCGCGGGTTCATGAGGGACAGACACTATTTACACAAAGAAATACACATCCACAGATGCAGTGACACATGTGGACAGAAGCATGTATACAATCACACACGGTTCCAGACGTCTCTCTCAACCCAGACAAATGGAACCCCAAATGCATAGACTCAGACATTTGTACAGAGCCTCATGCACAACTGTGAGCTGACCTAGACACCCAGCTATCACACACGCGCGCACACACACACACACACACACACACACACACACACACACACACACACACCCGCTGTTGGTTCTGCAGTGTGCTGAGAGCTGCTTGCTGCCCAACTTCTCAGGGTACTCAGAGGTGGTTGGGTCAGGATCCAGGTGTTCCCAGGAGCACTGCTCTGTGGATCCCTCACCTGGCCACTCCTCCCAGGTCACACCAGGTGAGTGGGAGGTGGGTCAGAAGTGGAAGGGGAAAAGAGCATGGGCTGGAGCAGGGGCATGGCTGAAATGAACTCTGAGGAGCCCTCTGTGGCAGCAGGATGGAGGTCACAGGGCACAGGCTCCAGGCCCAGAACATCACTTTCTAGCTATGTGACCTATTCACATATGTGTCCCTTCACATTTCTGACACTTCCTTTCCTCACCTGCAAAATGAGGATAATAATGCTGCAGGTTGGTCTTGAGGATGAAATAAAAGAACGCACGTGAGAGCATTTTACACGCAATAGGCTAGCAGCAGATGGAAATTTCCTTCCTCTGAGACGCAAGGGACTGTCTAAGGCGCCCCTTAGCTAGGGGAAAACCTCCTCCGAAACTCCCTGCATAAGGTAGGCGGGACTTGGCTCTGCTGCACCCTCGGAGACTCTCCGCGGTCCAGACTACTGGCCTCCAGAGTTGCAAAGTCTGATCCAAAGCAGCCAGCGTCCAGAGCCCTTCAAGCCCTCAGGAGCCCTGGTCTCTGGTCCTGGCACAGTCTCTTGCTCACTGTACGATCTTGGGGAGTTCCCTTCTCTGGACCTCGGTTTCCTTCTCTATTCCCTGAGAGGGTAGGGACAGAGGGAAGGGATGACCTCGATGATCTGTAAGCTCCCTCCCAGCTCTGCCATACCAGGGTTCATGTAAATGACCCACTTGAGTCTGGTTGAACGTGAATGATGGAATCGCGATGCCTATTATTTTGCCCTAAGAGGATCTCTGCTACCCCCAGGGCCTATTGATGTCGAGGAGGGATGGGGGTGGAAGCTGAGCATGGGGGTTCCTTGCTGGGGAATATGGGTGCCCTGAGCTCAGGCATAAAAGAGGGAAAGAATGAAGTTACAAGCAATGCCCGTGGGACCATGGAAGAAAAGGAGTCTGGGAAAGGCCTCTGAGAATGGCTGCCCCCGTTCCATTTCCATTTCAATGAATGCCAAGGGCACCTGGAACTCTCCTCTCTTGACCCTTTGAGGCGTCCCCACAGTTGTTATTCTGGTGACCACTGCCCCCGCCCCCACAACTTGTTTCTCTGTCCAGAATACCTGGAAAGTCCTTAAAACACAAAAGGGCCCATGATTTTGTTGCAGAGACAGGAGGGAGGAGAGATGTCTTCGCCGGTGGGCAAGGGCAGAGCAAGTGAGGCGGCTGAGACATAGAAAGAGAACTGGGTCTGCTGCTCGAGGCTTGTGGAAGAAAGCAGAGGCCCTCTTGAAGAAGGGGAAGTGGGGTTTGAGTTGCCGGGCCCCAGATCCTGTGGATTTCCAGCTCCCCCTCTCACCACCTCCAATGGGCCCACCACATTACCCCTCATTTGGCCACGTAGATTCCAACACTTAATGAGTACCCAGGTGGGTGCTACCATCTCCAGGCACTAGTGCGTACATTCTCTTGCCTCAGCCTCTCAATAGCTCTGTGACAGTGGGGACCACCCATCTTATCTCAGACAGCACTACCTTGGCATTGGCAGAAAGCCCTGGATGCCCTGGTAGAGCTTTACCTTAAGCGGGGCCAGGCCCATTCTCAGTCACTCCTAAGCTTGGGTCCCTGACACCTGCTCTCCTCAGAGCCAGAAAGGGCTCTAGTACAGAGGCTACCCCCCACCAGCCCTGGCGCCAAACCTGGGACATCAAAGGCCAAGGGCACTTGGGTCCCGAGGAGCTTCGCCCGTGAAGCCTGGCCTGAGGCATAGCCATGCTCCTGGCAAGCACCAGTGGGTAGTTACCACCCTGTTCCCCTCTCCCCTCCCTACCAGCAGCAGCTTGTTACTGCTCTCCTTAGACACTAAGGTCTGGGTGGCAGAGGAAAGAGCACTGACTTGGGAGTTAGGCCTAGGCTCAAATCTCAGCCCTGTTGTTTGCTGTCGTGTGTGACTTTGGACAAGTCACTTCTCTTCTCCAAATGAACCTCGGGCTCCTCATCAGTAAAATGGGCAATAACCCCTTTGCCTCAAAGCCTTGACTTGAGGGATAAATGAGATTCATAGATTCAAGAGCACTTGGCACAGTTGGCCTTCAATGAGGAATAGCTCCCCCCTGTGGCCACTCACAGTCTCTTAGAAGGTGTTCCTTATCCAAGGGGTCCCAAGTCTGTATCCCAGGACTTCACATGGCCCTCTTATTTCCGGCTTCCGGGACATGTCTTGCGCATTGCTGCTTATCCTGTGTCTTCTTGTTCCCTGGGCCTCTTGGGGTCATTGTGTCCACCCTTGATTCCAAAGAGAAGAGCGCTTCATCCAGATGGAGCTTGAGGAGAAAATGATCTGCCCTGGGAGCTTTTAGAGAGGATGCTGGTGGACCTCTAGGTCAGAAACCTCAGTCTCTCCAACTGCAGTTCTGGTCCACTCCTTCTTATCCTGCTGTCAGGGAGCAAGGGAACAGCTGGTTCCCATCCTCCAAATAATAAGCCTGCCGTGCAAATCATCTTCCAAAATCATTAGGCTACAAAGATTCTATTCAGTTGCAATGTTTGCGTTGGCCCCACCCTCATTTCCCAGAGACTGGAAGACATTCACTCACAGAGACACTTGCACAGAGACACATTGGAGACACCAAGAGATCTCAGGTCAGAGGCCTGTACAGATTTTCCCAGAAAAAGAAAGAACCGGGATGACAGTCTCAGTGGAGCCAGGAGGGCCCCTCAGCCCAGAGACCCAGAGCTTAGGAGGGATTTACCATCTTCACACTTTTTGGAAGGACCCTGTGCAGCTGTTCAACCACAGAAGCAAGAACTGGGCTGAACCAAAGCCTTCCAGGTACCCATCCCTGCGCTAAGAGGAGAGAGGAGGAATGAAGGGATGTCCCCTGCTCTTGGAAGACTTGTAGTCTAGTTTGAAGAGACAGCGTACACCCAGACACACACACAGATACACGTGCCAAGGTAAACGGTAGAAAGTTTCCTACCAACAATGTATGAGATGTCACCTGATAACATATGTTCTGCACTGGATGGAGGGGCTTGGGAGTAGGTGCCAGAGGACCACAGAGCAGGAAGAAAGCACACGGTGCCCTTTCCTTGGCCAGCTTTGCCACATTTGCCCAAGGCATCAGGGAAGAGCCACTTTTCTCTCTCCCAGTCACTAAAACATCATCAGCCTTTGGCATTCTGAGAGACCTCCCTATTGACCAGTGCCTAACCTGGAGTGTTCCCAGCGTCATATGGTGGCAACTCGAGGCTCTTGGCCACCTAGCCTCCTACTCGGGGATATTTGGGTGCACAGAGTGGGTAAGGTGTTGGGGAAGAGAATTTTTTTCGAGTGACTACGAAGCATTTTATTACCCTGATGGTGCAGGGATGTTCACTGAGCAGCTCAGCTGTAGCCCAACTCCTCTCCCTCACCCCCCATGTGCTTTTACACAGGTGTGTAATGGGGACCCTTTTATTGCAAAGAGATTTTCAGAGTCTCTCTGGGGACAGAACCAGGGGCTTTCCTGGGCCCTTAGTCCTGGGCACTGGCACTAGTCTCTCAGTGAGGTTCAAAGGGAGGAAAAGGAAACCCTGCTAGTCAAGGAACGCCTGCCCACTGTGTGCTGGGAAATTGTGGCAGGCACAGTGTAGAAGTATGTCATAGAAGCCTCTGAAAACTCCGGATTATGAGTCCATTTTCCAGATAAGGAAAACTAAGTCGCAACAAAGTGGAAGGACTTGACCAAGGGCACAAAGTTAGGAAGTGGTTGAGCTTGGTCTCCAACCTACATCTGTCTGGCTTCAAAAACCCTCCTTTTCTCACTCCCCAACAGAATGAGTGGGGTGGGCCCTCCCCAAGAAGGCCAACTTGGCATCACTGATCCTGGGGTAGCCACAGCAGGGGTGAATCCCTCCTCATGGTCTCCCAAATCACATTCTCTCTCCCTAGGGGCCTCAGGTTACCAACTAAGAAGGCCTCAGCTCCTGGGGATTCAGAGGCCAACCCATCTTGCTCTCAGCTAGGCTTCTAGCCCAGGATGAGGGAGTCTATCTTCCTGGGGGGGCAAAAAGAGTCTCCTGGCCTCCATCAGTGATGCAGCTTCTTGTCCCCCAGACACTATGGAGCCTTCAGTTGCAAGAGAAGCCTAGAATCTGGCGCAGTGCTCTCCCTGACTGAGTCTTTGTGAAGCCACACCTAGGGGTGGATGAGATTGGATAAAAGGTACTGGAGAGTGTCTCTTTTGCCTGAGACCAGTGTGGGTCTGAACTCCCTCTGTGGCCTGGCACAGAATCCTGTGCCGAAAGGCCCCCAGAGAAGTCGTATATATGGTCTACCCCACTGCCTCCAGTGGGACCTAACTGAGCAGATGTCACCATGACAAGTCTCCAGAACTTGAGTGTTCAGTTCAGCTCTTGGCCAGGGAGTTGCTCTCAGGACAGGTTGTGAGCCTGCAGAAAGTGACTTGGTTCTTAGAATTGCTGTGGGAAGCATTTTCCACATCACCAAAGATAGCTGCCTGGAGCCCAAACATTCAGTCATTGCCACCACCATGACCACCACCACCATGATTTCTTCTACCCTCATTGCCACCATTGCCACTTTCATCACCATTATCATCAACTTAATAAGATCTAACATCACTGTCCTCACCTGCCTCAGCTTTAACATTTGTGCCACCAATGTTATCACCAACGACCACCAATATTGCCAGTCATGTAATTTCCACCCACTGCTATCTCCTCCGCTACCTTCTCTGGAAATATATTTACATATTTAAAAGGCTAATTGCCATTGCTCTTCATTCAGAGAGAACACCACCCTTGCCCTCTAGTCAAAGACTGATGAACTAACATAGTCATGTGAGTGTGGGACCCATCAAAACCAACCTGTATACCTGTTATGCTATTGACGTGTTTGGGAATGTCCATTCAGGTCAGGGGCCAGAGCCCTGCCAAAGTGGAGGGAATTCTGGGCCTTGATTGGGTCAAGTGCTCTCGCCCTGGATGATCTGGGCACTGCATGGCGGGGGCCCCTACTGAAGGCTGAGGGAGGGGCTGGTGAAGAAGGGCTATGTTTAAAGGGCATTGGGAGGGAGTGGGCAGGGCCCAGAGGAACCACCTGCTAGAAATGTAGGCTAGGCCTGGGGGGTGGCAGCCCCTGAAGCCTTGAAGTTTGCTTGCTCCCATAGCTAGCTCCCATGAAGACCTGTGCCCACATGTCCATGGAGAGGAGGTGACTCATGCCAGGCTCCAGGGCAAGGCGTGAGAGGCGGCCTAGGACATGCCTTCCAAAGACTCTAATAGGGTGTGTGAGTATGTAAGTGTGTTTAAGAGTGTGTGTGTGTGTGTGTGTGTGTGTGTGTGTGTGTGGGTGTGTTGGGGGTAGGAAAATATATGCCCTTTTCTTTCTGAGCAAACCCTGAGTACCAAGGGTAGGGCAGTGCCAGCTCTAAGCTGGAGAGGGTAAGGGGCTCCCTAGCTTATGCCCCTGGAGAAAAGCCTTGCAAGCCCAATGCACCTTGGTAGCCTCCTTTGCCCAGATAGCAGCACCAGCCTCTGCTCCTTGACCTGCCTCCATCAATTCAGTTATGTCCGAAAAAGAGGGAGCTGGCTGTGGCCATTCTCCATTTGAATGAATGGATAATGGCCTTAGGGATACTTTTACCCCTCCAGTGACAATGTGCTCCTTCCCTCTCTTTCCCGGATGCCAGTTCTATCTCAGGACAGGGCCGACTGTTAAAATCCCTGTCTGTTTACACACTGATGGGATGTCTGGAATCCGCCTCAAAATAATCCTTGGATGGGAAGTGGGTTGGGATGGGGATGGAAGAAGATTGACCATGAGTTGATAATTGTTGAAGGTGGGTCACTGGTAAATACGCGGGAACGCATGAAGCTATTCTGTCTACTTTTACATATATCTGAAATTTTCTATAATAAAAAGCGAAAGCAAAACAGATCAAAACAAAACAAAACTGCAAAACCATGTATGTATTGAGCTGAAATCATACTTTATAGTAGTTTCCACCCACAGATCCCAGATATGCCTACTTGGGCCATACAGACCACCCTTATTCCCTCTGCCCTGTGCTGGTCTTTAGCTATTTGTGCAAAAGCATGATCTTTGGAGCCAAGCAGATTTGGGCTGGGTGCTGGCTCTGCCACTTCCTAGATGTGTGACCTCCGGTAAGTTACTCCATTTCTCTGAGTCGGAGGATGGCGACTCTCTTAGGGTCACTGTGGAGGTTCCACATCCATAAAGTCCTCTGCACGGTGCCTAGCACGGAGTGCTCAATATGATTGAATCCGCACACAACATTGCTATTTCAGACCAAGGTCCAGGAGCCCCATTGCACAGCCTGGGTGACCTGCCCTGGTCGTTTATCAGTGTGCCTTGGCAAATGTGGGGCTTACAGTCGGGCCCCATATTCCAGATGGTCTGGATAGGCAGGGTACAGTAGAGCTATTACCTCCCTGCATCTGGGAACTGTGTTTCTCTTCATTAGAGATTTCGTTAGCCCGAGATTTCATTAACTTTTTTCACCACCATGTCACACTGTTGGCTTCTGTGAAACTTGTGGTCAACTCAAAGCCCTTGGACTTGTTCACTCATGTGGCTCTTAAGCCCTGTCTCCCCAGCCCATATTTGTGCACTTGGGCTTTGAGTGTCAAAGCAAGATTTCACATTGACCCCTGTTCAATCTTATGTGACGGGTTTTGGCCCCTGCTCTCATTCTGTTGAGATTTTTTTTGTTTTCATTTTTCAATTCAACATATTAATTGGGCCTCACAGCTTCGAATCTTGGGAAATCTGATGGTGACCAGACCTTCTGCGTCCTCCTCCAGGTCACTGATAACTTCTATGCGCGGGATGGGATGGAGGCCCAGGACCCTGTGGCAGCATGCTAAATAATTCCTTCCCGGCTGACACCAATCAAGGCTGTTCAAGTTCCATTGTTCAGCTACAAATACCCCTCATAGAAACTTCTCCAGCCCACAGTTCTCCAGTTTGTTCACAAGGACAGTGCGAGCGTTCATGTCAGAGCTTTGCTGAACTCCAAGAGACCAGCACAGTCACAAAATAGAGTGAGGCCCAACTGGCCCTGGCACTGCTTCCTCACCTCCCAGCTTCATTTGGAGGTTTCCCGACAACCAGCAACTTGATGGTTCTCTTGAGAATTTTGTCAAAGTTCCAGACTGAGCTAAGTGGCTCGATATCACCAAAGTCTACCTTTCCCCCAATTTTAGGAAAATCAATGCTATACTTTCAAATCTTCCAGTCTCCATGAGTTCTTAGAGTCATATCTGCAATTGTCTTCAGGACCCTGAACTTGGAGATGAAGTCATTTAAAATGACAACAGTGCATTCAGCGTCACTGGGCTGGGCACTGCGGTGAATCAGCACTGAGTGAGATGTGATTCCTCTACTCAGCGAGCTGTCCATCTAGTGGGAGAGGGAGGACATGCCAATAGTCCTAATAAAAGATAGAAGGTGACGAGTGCCAGAAAAGAGGCACAGATGCAATGTTGAGAGCTTTGGAGGAAAAGGAGCTGGGCAGCTGAGAGACAATCAGGCATGGCCTTGTGGAGGAGGTCACTTTGGAGCAGGGCCTTAAGGCATGGTCAGGATTTGAATCTGTGGTGATGAGGTGAGGGAGTTTCTAGGCAGGTGGAAGAGCCCAAGCAAAGGCACGGAGGTGGGGACCTTGCGTGAGGTATGTAGCATGAACGGTGAGTGATAATCATAATTGCTGCCATTTATGAAGCACTTCTCATGTGCCCAGGATTGTAATAAGCACTTTACATACATTATCGTGGAATCGCAATACCCGCTGTGAGGTAGGTATGAGGTATGCTCATCTTCATTTTACACGTGAGCTAACAGAGGCTCAGCAAGATTAAATGACTTGCTGAGGGTCACAAAACTAGCTTGTGGCCGAGCCAAGCCTTTGAGCCAGGCCTTTGAGCCAGAGCCGTCTGACTCTAAAACCCTTGTTCTTAATTAATGTCACCCAAGTCTCCATCTCCTGGCCTCTTTTGCACTTTGGTGCGCCCTTGCCGCTGTTTGTTCTTCCCTCCTGGTCACAACTGCTTCTGGGTGCCAGGCTGTGGGCTTCCTCCCTGTCATCCCAGAGCAGCAGCCTTTGGATCGTGTGGCCTCCAAGTCCAGGTCTCTGGGCGGCTTTGAAGGGGCTGCACAGCTAGCTCTCCCAGCAGAGAGCCAAGAGGGGCAGACAGGAGTTACATATGCCACCTGCTGGAACGAGGGAAACTGGGCACCTCCCCATTGCCAGTGCGCCTGGGACTATCTGCTGGTCTCACCGCCTTCTGACTTTCCCTCTCCATGACTCCATTCTCCCATGGCTTGTTTGTCTGCCCCACTTTGTAGCCTTGGTGCATGACCTTTCCATTTCTGAATTCCTTTGGAAAATCCTCTTGGTAGTTCTTTAACTTCCAGTACCTCCTCTCTTTCGTCTGGACTCTAGGCAGTTCTAACATTCAAGTCTGATATTCTGTTGCTCCCATCCCTCCTGTGCCTTTGCGCCATCATCCTTTGGAGGGTGTTGGGCTGTGAGATCATGGTCCCCTGGTCCTCCACCCCCGGCCTTTTCCCTGGCTTCTCTGAACTCTGCATCCGCAGTGCCCAGGGGCCATGCCGGGGCTGAGCCCTCCCTCGCAATGGGAGCCAGTCCTGAGCAGACGCGCTCACCTCCCCCTAGGGTGCCTGGCACTGCCCCCTCCCCAGCTGGGTCCCTCTGGTGGGCAAGGATTGGACCAAAGATGCCACTGGCCTCTGTCCTCTGAGATGCCCAGGTCATCAAGGGCCACTAAGGATGGGACAGCTGTTCCCCTTCTAGCAGCAGGGGCCCAAGGTCCGCAGCAAACTGGAGAGGGAACGCAAAACCCCAATCCCCCACTGCGGGGAGGGGCCTGCAATGGAAGGTTTCTGGTGTGTGTGTGGGTACAGGCGCACATGCGCATGTGTGAGGGCCATGCCTCTCACAGGATGATTCCACCTCCCCTTCTATCAGATCCCTTCCCTTCTGTCACGGGCCCCACCCTATTAGGTGTCAGTATTAGCACGCCGGTTCTCTGTACCTCCAGGAACCAGTATTTTGAGGTCCCTCTGGCTTTTACCTTTGCCCAGATGAGCAGGAAGCCCTAACCAGGAGGTCTCCCTCCGGCCCCATAGGCCACAGCACCCCAGTCCAATCTCCCACCATCACACCCTCTCCTTGCTTGACTAAACCCAGCCTCCTCTCTTCTCTCTTTCAAAACAAGGCAGCAGAGCACAACCCGAGAGCCCGCTCTGGCTTTGGAGGCGGCAGAACTGAGTCCGTGACCTTTTCCCCCCACCCTCACCTGGAGCAGTCTTTTTCAAACCACAGAGTACAAGTCGTTAGCGAGTCCTGTAATCTGTTCCATGAACATTGACTAGGATTTTTAAAACGTGAAATAGAGTACATCCATGCAGTAAGGGTTAGTATTGTTTCATGAAACTTTCGTTTCCATTTTATATATACCTACGTTTACATACACACACATATGCATATACATCTACACATAAGTATACATATGTAAGTTTGTTTGCTTTACCATGGATTGCAATTTAAAAAAAAACCCTCAAAGCAGTGTTCTATAGTCTAGCTGTGTGACCTTGAACAAGTCACTTCCCCTTTCTGGTCCTCATTTTTCTCATGTGGAAAATAAGGATAATAATCCCTCTCTCTCTCTCTCTCTCCCTCTCATTTCTTCTCTGGGTGAGGTATGTGTGGCATGTCTCTGGAAGCACTTTGAAGACAGGAGTTATTGTAACAGGTGATAGACACCCATTATGCCTGCCCCCCCCCCATCTTTCTGTTTCCTTTCTGGGGCTTTGCAGCCACTCAGTACCCAGCATGGGCTGTGGCAGGGCATCTCCAGGGTAGGGATCCCAGGCTGAAGGGAGAAGGCCTCAGCATAGCTGCTCTGAAGGGCGCGGGCTCTGGACACAGACACACTCTAGTTTGAGGCCCCTCTCTACTACTTTTAGCTGTGAGGGCATCAGTGGGTCACTTCATCATGTTCATCATCACTCAGTCTCCTCATCTGTGAAATGGAATCATAAGCTCTACCTTGCAGAGCCGTGGCAGCAGTGAGCTATCACACAGAAAGAAACATATCAGGCCTTTCTGGTCCCCTCTGAGCCCTGCCCAGTTTCCCCCCTTTTACTCCAGTGGGGAGCGCAGAAGAGATGCCTGCATGCATGTGTGTGTGTGTGTGTGTGTGTGTGTGGTTTGTGTACACTTGGGTTGGTGGTGGGGTGGAACAATATTTCTAATCCCTGAAGAAAAGCAACTTCCGTCCCATTTCCTCTATTTTCTCCAGATGTCATTTTCATCTCAAACTCAGGAACCTCATTTCCTTCTCTGAGCTTCAGTTTCCACAACTGTCTAAAGCAGAATCAGTGCCCTAGGCCTCTCATCAGGAGAGGGGGTAGAGCACAGAAAGGTGTGTGAGTGCGAGGCCCAGGCACCGGCCTCTGCTGTCTGTGGGTGGCCTCTTTTCTGAGTTGAGGAAAGGGGGCTCCACCCTGCTCAGGCCATCCGGTCCTCCTGGGGCCCTGGGAGGCAGGAGGGGACAGGCGTAGGAAGGTGGGCTACTATTCCCTACAGCTCCTACCCTTAGGCTGCCAGCAGCCCTGAGGCAGTGCATGCAGATGCACGGTCAGGCCCAGGCTGGGGAATAGGCAGCACGTGCTCAGAGTCAGTCCTATTAGATGTGGAAGAGACCCAAGTTGGCTCAGGGCCCGACTTTGGGGTGGGGGGCAGAAAATGAGCAGTGACATGCCTATTCCATGGGAGAGGCGAGGGTGGAGTCAGCAGCCCCCCTCGGGGTGGGGGGCTCCTACCCTGGGGCCCTGCCCCCTGTCCAGCCTACCTCTCCCAGTGTAGTTCGTAGTTCCCAAGGTGAGTATGCCCACACTCACTGGCCATGCCACTCCATTTCCCACCCCTCCTCTCTTCTTCCTGCTCCTCCTCCTTCTCCTTGAAGCTGACTTGGCTGTTGACACCTCAGAGATATTTGTAGATCACTATCTCAGGAGGCCGTTGGCCTGACTCATCCCTGAGCCAAGCCCTGTCTGCTGGCTCCTTTAATCTCCCCCTTTCAGCCAATCCCTCTGCTCCCTTAATCATTTTCTCTCTCCCCGTAAGTGCCCTCCAGTGAATCTGGCTCCCCCGCTCCTCTACCTTGCCTGTCTTTCACTTGAGAATTCTTCAGGGGAACTCCATGCCACTGTCTCCCAGAGTGGACCAAGGGCAAAGTGGCAAAGGCCACCAGAAGCTTGCTCAAGGCCTTGGGTTGGCCTCTGGATCCCCGCACCAGAGTTTGGACAAATGGCTTTGCTCTGCTGGGCCTCAGTTTCCTCTTCTGGCAAATGTTAAACTAGCCCCTAATAGTTCCCCTCTTCAAATGTTGTCCCTCTTCCCCTGGGGGCGTGTCTTGAGGTGTCCTGGACTCATTGCCCCTCTCTGAGCTGTGTCCCTGTCTATGCCATGAAAGGGGCTGGACTAGGAAAAGGACAAGGACCTTCCCATCTCAGACTCTCTGTGTCACCTGACAAGTGCCATCTTGTCAGCCATGTCTCCCCAGAGGCCCGGGGGGGTTTCTGTCCTGGAGGCCAGCTCAGGGTGGCTTCAACTGTGATAGCCTGAACCTCAGCAGCCCTGCTTTCCAGTAGGTCTTCAAATGGGTCCCTTACTAGGAAAGCCCAAGACCAGCATCCCAGAGAAGAACTGTCAACAGAGGCAGGCATGGACTTGAGAGGTGGCCTCGGGACAGCCAAAGAACAGGCCCTCTCCCCTTAGGCAATGGAGGCAGGAAGTCCTGCGTTCAAATTCTAGCAGCTCTGCCACTGACACACTGTGTGATCTTGGACAAGTCACTTCCCTCTCTAAGTGTCCTCGCCCGGAAAATGGGGATAAAAGAGTCTTTCCATCACGGGATAAAGGAAGGGACTTATGAAAGCATGCAATGGTGCCATGCCTGGCTCATCAGACGCACAAAAGATTGCTTTCTTCCTTCCCCGGTCTTTCCTGGGCAAACCTTCCCTGGTACCCTCCTCCCGCTCTCTCTCCCTCCTTCTCTGTGCTGGGAAAGGCAGCCACAGGTCCGGCTACTCTCAGAAGCGGAGCCGACCAGCCCAGTGGGGGGACGGGGTTCACCCTTGATGCTTCAGGAGCTGGCAAAAGCCTCTTGGGAGCCACACAGGGGAGAAAGAGGGAGAGCTGGCAGGGGAGGGGGCAAGACAGAGACAGAGAGAGATAGAAAGAGATGGTCGGGGACAGAGACAGAGAGAGGCAGAGGGACAAAGAGAGAGACAGAGACAAAGAAATGAGATACAGGAAGACATGCAGGGACATGGAGAGATGGCCAAAGCTAGAGAAAGAGACAGGTTGGGAGAAAGGCAAACAAAGAGAAAGAAAGGCCCAAGCAGAGAAATAAAGTAGAGAGGGCAACAGGCCGCACAGAGGGAGAAAGGGGCAGGGAGGCGGACAGAGTGAGCTGGAAAGAGAAACAGAGGCCACCAGAAAGAGTCAGAGACAAAGAGAAGGAGACAAAGACAGAAAGGGCAATGGAGACCTCGAATGGGAAGGAAAGGAGGAAGGAGGGAAGGGGGAGGGGAGGGGGTAGGAGGGGAGGTGGGGGAGGGAGTTGTTAGTTCAGGGCCAAGCACAAGGCTGACACAGCACATTCTCTGTACTCCCCTTCTCTCGCTCCCACCACCGCCCTCCAGCTGCCCCCTCCCCTTTCTTTATCACTGGGCCCTTGGTGGGGAAAGCCGCCCTGTTGCCTGCCTGTTCTGCACATTCTTCTAGGCCAAGGTTAGCTAGTGCTCCCCAGCCCCTTCTCCACCCTCTTCCACCTCCTCAGCAGCCCAGAGCTCAGGTGGGGAGGAAGCAGGTGACCACCCCAGGGAGAGAGGGTAACATTCCAACTCTTCAGCAGCCTGAAGAGGAGGAGGAAGGGGGCTGGGGAGGAGGCTGGTCTGCGTCATTCCCTTGCAAGCTCCCTCTGATGCTGTCATCTCCTGGAGGGCTTGCCAGGGTCCCAGGCCTCCTCTGAGGTTCTAGGCCAGGCCTCAGGCTTTGGCCCAGGATCGCTGCCGAGTCCAGCCCCGCCTCTGACGCTGCAGTGGCCCCTGGGAGCTCGAGGTGGCCAGCTCGCGCTTCCTAAATGGAAGCAGATCCCTTTTTTCCTCAAACCAGCATCTGTCAGATCTCTAGGCCTGGCCTCTGAAGAAGCTGAGGGGGCTCCAGGCAAACAAAACAGAAGTCATCAAGCCTTCCTTGCTCACGGAGCAGAGTTCTTCAGGAACAAACAAGATCTAGGTCCTGGGGGTGGGCTTGCTTCCTGGGGAGCTCCTTGTGCTCTACAAAGTGTAGGCTTTGCAGGAGGGGAAAGAAGGAGTCAGGAGGGTACAAAGACTTGGCAACGGTGTCAGGTGGCTGCTTGGGGTCCTGCTGCTTGGGGCATTAGGATTAGGGGCAGCGGGGCAACTGCAAGGTCAAGGGCAAGACTGGACACAGAGAGAGAGAAGACGAGGGTCCAACATGGGCCTCCCCCCTCCTTCCTCTAAGCAGATATTTCTGGGCCCCTGAGGAAGGTCCCTCTGGATTTCTGCCCCTCCCTCCCCACTTTGGGGAATTGGCTGGCTGGGGAGGGGACAAGAACTCATCCTAGCTAGGAGGATCATTTGAAGGCACTGGAGTTGTTTATCCGAGAAAAGAGAAAACTGTGGGGAAGGGTGGGAGGCATGGTGTCCATCTTCAGAAATCTGAAGAGCTGCCATGTGGCAGAAAATTTACAGACAATCTTTGATCTGGATAGAACTCCTCAGGTCCAACCTTGAGGGGAAGGGACCACCCAAAAGCCAGGAAAATCTTGAGGTGGGAATACAGATTGTAGTGCCCTTTCCATACCTCCACAAGTCACCTCCCCATCTCTGAGAGTTTATAAAGCAGAGTAGGCCCAAGAGGGAAGGGACAGGGAGGAGAATTCTGACTATTAATAGCACTCCAAGAAGGGAAAGGTGCCAAGTCCCCTGGGGCTGGAGGTATGCAAAAAGAAGTACTTGGCAGGGTTTGAGGTGGGAATGGGATGAAATGGCTTTCAAAGTTCCTGCCAGCCTTCACACTCCGAGGCTGAAGTGAGACAGTCAGAAATGGAGCAAGAACCGCAGCTGTCCACTGGACTGCACAGAGCTGCGTGCCCCGGGAACTCCCTTCCCATCTCTGCCCTGCCCTTTCCTCATTGACTTCATGTCCACTCTGCCTCCTGGAGCCCTGGGTTCAGCTCCCCGAAGGTCTGCTGGAGCCTAGAGGAGTCCCAGGGTCACTGCCTAGTCTTCCGTGGGGCTCATGTCCTGATTTCCTCTGGGTCCGCGTCTGGGGATTTCATTGAAAGAGGCAGAAATCGAGGCAGACAGAATCAGCCCAGGGTGGGGCAGGGGTGCTGGGTGTGACAAAGCAAGTCCATGAGCTGCCTGGAGAGGTGGTAAGCAACCTGTCCCTAAAGTCTTCGAGAAAATGCTGGTTGACCACTGGGTAATGCACCGTGGAGGGAGTCGTGCTGCCCTAAGAATCTGCAAGGGGAAGACTCACGGATCTGTCTGGGCCATGCCAAGCAGGTGTCTCCTGAGCCAGGGCCAACTGGAAAAATACCCACTGGGCCCAAGCTGGGCCTCTGATCTCAGGGCTGGCAGCTCCAGGAGGCCCCTACCCGAATTCACCTGCCCAGGCCAACTCTGTCTGAGCCCGGCCCCACCTCCCGCCTGACCAGGTGCGGCAGGGTGGAGCGCCCGTGTGCAGACCTGAAATGAAGACCACATGGCAGCGGAGCCCCACCCATGGGAGAGGGGCCTGGCCAAGGCTGAGGCTGAGTCCAGATGAGCTTCTCTCACCTTCAGGGCCTCCCCCTGAGGCAGGGAGGAAGCAGCCAGGCGGCCATTCATTGGGGGCCTCTGCGGGCCTTTTTCTAACTTACTTTTTCTTTCTTCCTCTGAGCCCTGGCCTGGTGGCCCAGGCCCTTTCTGCCTGGTTGGACTGATCCTCTCTTATCTCCGCCCCCATCAACATTCCTCATTCCAGCTTCCCCATCCCGAGCTGGGACACATACCTGAAGGGCAGATCAAAGGCCCACAGCTGCTCTTGTCAGCTCCCATTAGACCTCAGCTGAGAAGGGGAGCCCACCCTGGCAGGCTGGCCTGGCCCCTTCACCCTGCCTTCCCCAGCCTGGGCTTTCAGAGGCGAGCTCACCCCAAGGTGGCGCCTCCAGATGCTGAGGGGGCCCGGCCCCTGCAGCCCCATCCCCCTCCTCTCTTCTCTGAAAAGGAGAGGATGCCTCAGATGCCTGAATGGGAAGCAGGCCTAGAGCCTGGGCGCTGGGCAGACAGCTGCCTGGACAGCGCAAACCCTGGCCCCTGGGGAAGGCCGGTCCCCGTCCCAGCTGCCCCACTGGGGGTTCTGCCAGAGGAGACAAGGGAAGAGAATGCTGCTCTCCAATAACAGGGCCGTGCTCGCAGCAGCCTCACGGAGTCCTGGGCTTCCTTCCCAGCCCTATCACGTCAAGAGAGCCTTCCACGCCCTTGTGACCAGCCCTCATCCACATGGCCTGCTGCATTGGTCCACTCTGAACTTCCCCAAATACACATCACGTATTTTCCCCACCTCTATGCTTTTGCACCCATTTCCCTACCTGCTTAAGACTCCCTTCTCCACCTGACAAAATCCTACCACACAGGAAGAAATAGGATACCAAGCTACATATATAGTACATTCCTTTTTTTGTTTTCTTTTCTTTTTGTTGTTCTTTATTTGTTTGGGTTTTTTTGTAGAAAAGGTACATAATAATGTCTTATTCTTGCTGAGCACTTACTATGTTCCAGGCTCTATTCTAAGTGTTTTATAACTTATTTAATCTTCATGATGGCTCTAGGGATTAGGTACCATTGTTCTCATCATCATATTCCAGATGAAGAAACTGAGGCCCAGAGAGGTATGGCATCTTGCTCAGTGACACACAGCTAGTGAGTGTCAGAGCTGGCTCAGAGTCCAGGCTTTGAATCTTCACACTCTGCAGCCTCTCATTTGTGGAGCTGCAGCAAGAGAAGAAGCCTGGACACTTACATGGCTAACTTAAAACAGTGATACTCTCCAGGGGAGGGATGGAGGGTTAATTTAGGGGAGAGCATGTTTGCTATGTTCTAGTGTGTATGGATTTGGAGGCAGGAGAATGTGGAATCTCTGGGGTCACGGAAATCTGGGACCAAGTCACAATTTTCCTACTCATTGCATGAATGACCTGGATCAGCTCACTATATCCTTTGGGCTTCTGCTTGGTCATTGGTCAAGGGACGATAATAATACCTATTTTTAGGATTTTTATCTTGATGAACTGAGGTATTGAATGAGCAGCACTTAGCTTTAATAGACCAAAAATCCTTAATTTTTATAATCAAGGAAAAAGACTTGAACACCACATCCAACAAGGCTCTGTCAAAAGCTGCCTCCCTGTGCTATACAGTAGGTCCTTATTAGTTACCTATTGTATATATAGCAGTGTGTATATGTTAATCCCAATCTCCCAATTCATCCCTTACCCCCGTGTTTCCCCTTTGGTAACCATATGTTTGATTTCGAGATCTGTGAGTCTGTTTCTGTTTTGTAAATAAGTTCATTCATGTCATTTTTTAAATTAGATTCCACATAAAAGTGGTATCATATGATATCTGTCTTTCTCTGTCTGACTTACTTCACTTAGTATGATAACCTCTAGGTCCATCCATGTTGCTGGAAACGGCATGATTTCATTCTTTTTTATGGCTGAGTAATATCCCATTGTATATATATACCACATCTTCTTTAGAATATACCCAATTTTACAATCATATAATAAATTAAAATTTTTTCTTTAAAAAAAAGCTGCCTCTCCCCCACCCCCTCCTCTTCACCCCACTCCAAAGAGCAAACGATCTGCTCATTCTACCCCTGGCAAAGTGCCCAGCGTCTCAGCAGCCGGGGGCACGACACTGCTTTCTAATCATTGCCTGCTTCCTCAAGACACAGTGCAGGGCCAGGGCACAGAGGGGCCTCGGTGAGCTCACTCGCCAAACATTTGTGGAGCACCTCCTGGTGTGTGTGGGGCGCTGGGGCTGCACAGGGAGAGAAGGCGCTACACCTGCTCTTGGTCAGCTCATGCTCTAGGGTGGGAGACAGACTGGACATTGTCGATCATAATATATTGACAGAGGAAAGTTAGAGGAACACATTCCCACAATCATTAACAAAGATTTATCGCCAGGCACTCTTCTTAGAGACTTATCTATGATCATTATCCCATTCATAACCCGGGCTGGAAGGGTAGGGAGAGGCTTCCTAGGGGAGGAAGTGCCTGCAAGACAAGTAGGCTTGGGCTTGGTGTTCCAACAATGGCTTTGCTGGGGAAGAGTGCCCGGGGAGGTGTTTGTACCCTTGGTCCGCACAGGCTTGCTAAGGGCACTAAGACTAGATTCTCATCAGCACCTCCACAGACCAATGCTTGAAGGCAGATGTCCCCTTCTGCTCCCCCTTCCCCATGCCCCTGTGTCCCAGGAAGTGGGAGTAACCTATACAGGGGCCAGAAGTGAGGGGCACCGGGTGCATTTACAGAACTGTGAGTCATGCAATCGATCTGGTGCAGGGAAGCCAGGGGCAAGGGGTTGAGGAGAGGAGTGGGGAGAGAGCAGGTTGGAGAAATAAATGGGGGCCAGGCTCTGAGTTGGGGTTACAGAGTGTGGACTTTATCTTGTAGGCCAAGGAGAGTTCCTGGAAGGTTTTGAAGTGATGTAATCAGATGTGTGCTTCAGAAAGTTCACTGGGCGTGTGAAGAAGATGAGCTCAGTACGGGTCCTGTTGAATTTGAGGGGTCTGTCTGCTGGATGCTCAAACTGCGATGGGGCTGAAGCTCAGGGGAGAGGGCTGGGCTGGAGGCCTGGGGTGGGGATTATCAACATACAGATAGGAGCTGGAGCTGAAAGGAGATGAGCTCATGTGGGGAGACTGGGTGGCGTGGAAAAATAGGAGGAAGAACAGAGCCCTGGGCCTTCCAGCAGCCAAGGAATGGGGGAGAGAGAGGAGCCAGCAAAGGAAACAGAAAATAGCCAGAGAGCTAGGAAGGGAACCAGGAAAGAGTTGGGGGTGGTCAGCGAACACTTGTTAAGTGAACTTGGAATAGGTGTGACCAAGGTCAGCTAACAAAATGAACCCTTTGCCGGTAAAGAGTTAAAGGCAAAGAATCAAACGGAATATTTACAGATGAAATGTTAGTCATAATATAGATTCCTGGGCTGTCCCCCAGAGATTCTGATTCAGATGGTCTGGGTGGGGCCCGGGAATCTTCATTTCCAACCAGGATCAAGGGATTCAGGGGCAGGCGTCTATGGCATTGACTTTGAGAATTGCTGCATCTCAGGGGCAGGTAGAGAAAGGCAGAGGGTAGGGAGAATGCTCTGGTGGCCTTCCCCTACAAAGAGAAAGGCGGGATGACCAGCAGCAGCCCCCACCACCCAGCACGCTCGCCCACCCCGCCCTCCCCACCCCCCCACCCTGGGACCTTTCTCTTAGAACCCAGGTGCAGGCCCGGAGCCCAGCCAGGAGTAAACTGAGCCTCAGCGTGGAAAATATGGAACCAAGATATCCGGGGAGGGAGTGGGCGGGAAGGGGAATAATGCAAACCAGGCAGATCTGCCCGCGAAAGAACAAGGGAAGGGGGGCCAGGGACTCATGAACAGCAAATAAGATAGGAGCTTGCAATGTGATATGGTAGCTCAATAAAGCCCCCCCCCAACCCGCTTCACGCTCTCGCTCGCTCTCCCTCAAGGCCTGCATGGGGCTGGGCTGCTGCAGCATGGAGCCAAAGCAGAGTATCCCCCATCTCCAGCCTCAGCCTTGCTGGGACAACACCTTGAGTATGCTCATCCTCGAGGCATCCTGTGGAGAAGGAGGGGTACTGAAAGTCACCGGACATTGCTGCTGTGCTGAGCCAGAGCTGTGAGACAGCTGCATTCCAGTGTTCTATGATGCGGGCACCCTGAGTTCCAGTCCCAGCTCTACCTCTGATGGGCTGTGTGATCTTGGATAAGCCACTTAACCTCTCTGGGCCTCTACTGCTGTATCAGCAGGATGGAGGTGGTAAGGGTAGAACATATGGACTCTCCAAATTCTACTGTGTAGGAGCTTCACGGACTGGTGGATTTTCACCTGTTTTATTCTGACCCCAACCTAGGGATGAAAAGGAATCAGCGGGCTTAGCACTTACTGGGTGCATACTTTGTGCTTGGGACTGTACTGAGAGTTGTATCTTCAGTCTCTTGTTTCAGATTCATAGCAGCCCTGTGAGGAAGGAATTATGCCCATTTTATAGATGAGGACATTGAGGTTTTGGAGAACTGGCTGTTGAGTATGGAGGTTGGGGAAAGGAGAGGTATCATATCAGCCCCTGGACATACTCCCCTAGAACAATGTATCCTGAGGATTCCTGGATCCAATATTTCCAGTCCCAGAGTTTAACATTCTCCTAGCAGCTTTTGTCTGACTAATTGGCCCATTACGCTGAGAAGCAGCCCCTCCCCTCAAAACCCATAGGTCCATAGTTCCCCAGGAGAGTTGGACACATGTCTTGCCACATGGCGGGAAGGAGCACACATGGCATGATAAGGGGCCAGCCAGGTCTTTGAAATGTCTTTCTGACATGCCCAGGGAAGCCGGCAGCTTTGGGGGGCCCTCAGTCTGAGGTCTGGGCACAGGGGTCCTCTCTGCCAGCCTCCTTTTCACCTTGATCCATCCCAGAAGTCTAGCTCTCTTGACAGGGATCCTCCAAGCCAACCTAATGATTGCCAGGTGGGAGCGGAGGACCCAGGGCAGAGACCGCCAGGACCTGACCTCGCCCCAGCTCTAACTGGCTTCCTGGCAAGCGGGGGATAGCTGCCCTCTCTGAGTTGGGGCTGGCTTCTCTCAAACCAGGACACTTGTCTGGCCAGTCAGGCCCAGCTAGCTCTTCCATTCCCCTGACAGAACTTTCCCCATGGGTTTCCACCGAAGGGAAGGAGACCCATGGCCTGGCTCTGGGGTCCTTCCTGGGACATGGGTCCTGGCCCAGGATTCTGGGATCATGGCTGCCCTTACAGGGAGCCCCCTACTCAAAGCCATACCTGACAGCCTGGGTGGGTATAGAGATGGGATGTGGGGCTGCCCAAAGTCAGGCCCCTTTCCTCCCTTCTCCCTGGGACCTCTGTTCCAGGCCCTTCCTCCCTCCTCTCTACTTGTACAAATCCACAAGATCTTCTGAGACCCAAAATAAGGCTTGATTCCTACAAACTCACGGTTGACCTTGACCAAGTCACTGGCCCCTGTCAAGGTCTCAGTGTCCTTTCTAGCTGGGACAAACCATTACTCTATAGGTCTATTCTTCTTGAATGACTCTGTGGATGCGCCTTCTCTCTGCAACCAGAAGGTAAGTGGATTCTCCGTCACCTGCAAAAATGAAGTCCCAATTCCTCATCTTAGTATTCAAGTCCTTTGGCCATTTGGCCCTGCTTTTCTTCCAGAAAGTCTTATAGTTGCTTTGGACTCCTCTGTCTTCCCAGAACACACCAGGCCTTTCCCCACAGCAGTGCTTTTGCTCGGGCAGTTGCCCTGCCTGGGATGCAAATTTGCATCCTCCCAGGTCCAGCCCAAGTGGGAAAACGAAGGGCTCCTTCCTTGGTCTGCAGGGCCATTGTCAGTTCCCAGAGTACCTCTGTTCCTGCAGTGGAATATTAGAATGAGTGTCTCCTGGATGCAAGGATTAGTGTTTGTTTGTTGAATTGTAAACATAAGAAATACCTATGGTTGACTTCCTTCACATAGGGCCTCCCCACTTCCATCTAGATAGTGCCGCTAAGGGTTCATTTCCACATCATTCACTGTTTAACAGAAAATTAACAGGTTGTAGACATTGCTAATGTGCTGAGTTAGAGGATGCGGGCAACGCCACTAACTCATTGTATGTGTGACCTTGGGCAAGTCACTTTGTCTCACAGCTTCAGTATCTTGTCTAGCAGGTAGTGCAGCAAAATGGTTAAACTCACAGACTCTAGAGCTAGAATACCTAGGGGCAAGGCACACCTTTGCCATGTACTAGTTCTGTGATCTTGGAGAAGTTACTTTACCTCTTTGATCTTCAGTTTTCCCATCTTTAAAAATGGGGGAAATAATGGTATCTGTTAGCGTTGTGAGAATTGTGTTAATAAATGTAAGCCACGCAGAGCTATAGTAAGTTCTTGACAAGTGCTAGCTGCTGTTATGATTAATCATATTATTTACCTGTCAAATGGGTCTCAGGATGCCTGGCAGGTGAGGTGGGAGCAGGGTTTAAAGGAATGAGAGGGCAGTAAAAGCCCTCTGGATGTTGTGATCTGGGGACCGCATGGCACAGATGTGAGTCGTCCTGTGACAGTCAGCAAGTTGGGTTTCTATGCAACGGAGCCGTCTAGCAGGCAGGGCGTGAGTGCGTGCACTTGGCCTGTCTGCATGTTCCTTGGGGTTTGCAGTCTCCTCATGAAAATGAACTCAGAGGAACTGCCAGGACAGGCAGGTGCATGGGTCCTCAGCTGCTGGTCCAGCAGTTCATGAGGCCTCACGGACTTTCCCAGCCATTCTTTCGTTGGCTCTCTACGACAGCCCTTGCCAGGACCGGAGAACAGATTGGGAGCCTCATTTTTCTGGTAATAAAAATGAGGCTTACAGGAAAGGGAAGTGACTTGCCTAAGGTCACACAACTAAAATTGGTCAAGGACTTGAGCCGCGATCTTCTGAGTCCCGGCACCCAGAGCTGCAAGGAGAAATCCCAGAGGACAGACTCTCTTACTTCTCTCCCACTCCCTCTGCCTGTGCTGAGTTCCCTCCTGTTCAGCAGATACGCCTGTGCCAAGACCAGTGCAGGGTACCAAAGACCCAGAGGTGAAAACATACAGCCTCTGCCTTTGGTGTCTAAGGACTACAGACGCCAGAACACAGAAACGTTAGTCCAAGGAGCCAAGAGCTGCTAAGAACTGCAATGGACCCACATGCAAAGTGTGGCAAGAGCACAAAGGAGAGAAGGCTAATGTCATTTGGGGGACAGGAGGCCTGGGGCCGAAGGGAGCGAGGATGGGGGCAGAGGAGAGACAGCATTCAAAGGAGTGGGCAAAGCTCCTGAGCTGGCAACAAGTTGTCTGGCCTGGAGAGCGGGTGGCCCAGCTGCAGATGGTGGTTTAGCTCAAGTGCTGGTCTGCCATTGGTGAGCTGGCGTAACGCCACCAGCCTTTCTTGGGCTTGTTCATCCCTGCGTCGGTCACAGCAATAAGTAGGACAGAAAGCTCTTAGCAGAATCATATACTCACAGGGTTTCTGCACAGAAGAGGTGAGGAGGAGTGGGCAGAAATCAGGCCAGGGTAGCTACCTAGAGCAGGGACAACGTCTGGAGTACATGAAGCTGAATCATCTTAGCTTCTGGGGAGCTGGGGTCATGATGGAGTCTCTGCTACCAGCCCCCGAGCTCCTCAGTGATTCCCGGGCACGGAGATCTGACAAGGGAAAGCCTTGACCTAGTCAGGTTGCTGGCACGTGTTGGGCACAGAGCCCAGGTGTTGGAGACAACGCAGAGCAGGCAGGCATCCTGGGGTAGGGGGTCTGAGTCATCAAATGTCAGCCATCCAGAGCAAACCCACTCCTGATCCCTAGTTCTCAGCAGCACGGAGGCCTAGTCCATCCACTTGACATTCATTATCTCATTGCGTCCTCATGCTAACCCTGTGACTTACGCTGCCAGTGTTGCATAGAAGGCTCAGTGGGAAGGGACCTGCCTCAGGTCACGTAGAAGTAAGTGGTGGCCTGTGTGCCTCCCGCTCGCTGCCTGAGCAGAAGCGGCCTCCCATGGTGAGCCCGCCCGAAGCAGAGCACTCCGCTGCCCTGGGTATCAGAGGGGAGGAAACTGACAGGCCCTCTAGGGACCCTGAGTTGATGCTGGTGCTAAATTGGGAGATAAATGCCTCGTGTGGGCCCTTGCCTGGGGGCACCAAGCAGCCCAGTGGACAATGTCCTGGGCAACAGCTTGACAAGCCAAAAGACACCGTTTACACATGGCTGTTTTCTTCTCGCTTTTCGTCAGATAATGTTTATTTCTCTTCTTGATTATGAAAGGCACACAGGCATGCCTGTTTCTTGAAAGGGCCTTTGATAAGAGCCGAGGGCAGTACATGAAAGTGCTGCTCCATGAGGGCCATTCTGCCAGCGCCTACATGCATGTGGCCCGGGCGGGTTTTTGTTTTGTTTTGTTTTGTTTGAGATGAGGGGAACAACCAGAGGAGTGGGCGCCCGCCATGGCCCATCGACTCTTTCCCCCAAATAGCAATTCTCACAGAGGCTCTTTTATTCCTCACTCCGGGGCCCTCGATCCTCTTCCACTCAGGGGCAGGGCCCTTTCTAGACCTACGAAGGCCCCAGGCACTCTCATTTTTAGTGGCTTTACCCCACAGCATGTAGAATATATGAAAATGCACCCACATCCCATATTGAATGTAATTTTTGCTATAAAAATTTTCAAAGGATTTTTAGAATTCCGCTTTTGAAATTATCTGCCTATGAGTAACTCGTTTCATTCCCAATTGGCTATGATTTCTTGGTAATCATTGTGCATACTTGGGAATTCTTGCAAAGTGAGGAAATCTAACCAACAAATTGTTTTCAAATGTAATGAAATTTTTAGGAATACTAAATTTAACAATTAATGAGGTCGATGTTATATTACGTTTTGTAGACACATAATAGAACATTTATTAATTCCAATTCTGCTCTTTTCTTTTCATACTTTAGAGCCGGTAAATTTTCCTGGGGCTCACACGCGTTTTCACAGGCCCCTGGAAAGCTTGGAGGCCCTGGGTATTGCACCGACAGTGCCACACGGAGAAAAGGGCCCAGACACGGGACTTCTGGGTCTCCATCCAGCCACTGGAAAGAATGAGTCCCCAGGTGTCTTTAGGAAGGGGGAAGAGGGCTCCTAGAATCCTCACACCACTTTGAGAGTCAGCTGCTATTATTACTTGTTTCACAAACGAGGACACAAGCTCAGACAGGAGAAGGTACTTGCTCAGAGTTGCACAGCCAGTGAGGGGCAAACCAAGGATTTAATCCTTTATCCTTTTAGCTTCGAGGCCCTTTCAGCTGCCCCAGTCGGCTGTACTATAAAGCCAGTTTTGAAGCGCTCAGGAAGGCCCACCGCACATGAAGATGAGTAAACATTAACTCTCACTCGTATTGTTACCAGAATTTTTCTCTCCCTGAAGGAATCTGCGATTAAATGGATAAGCAACATCCCTATTCTCCCACTTACTAGCTGTGTAATTTTGAGTAATTTACTTAAGCTCTCTGTGCCTCAGTGTGTTCACCTGCACAATGGGGGTAATAGTACTTACCTCAGAGAGTTCTTGTAAGGAGTAATGAGTTAGGCAAAGCCCTTTGCAGACACACAGTAAATGTTCTATAAGTGTTAATTATTATTATTATTATTATTATTATTATTATTATTATTATTATTATTATTCTCTGAGCACCAGGACCCAAGTCACCCACTGTGTGAATCTCTAAAGAGGAGTCCCTTGGATACTGGGGAACAAAGAAGGTGGTGCATGGGGAACCTGAGATTTGGGCTGGAACTGGGGCTTGCACTTGAAAAGGAGAATCTGATCTCTTAGGCTTGGAGGGGGCATAGACACCAACTGCCACCTGCCAGGCCTCTGGGACCCTGCAAGTAAGGGGGGCTCCTTCACACCCAAAGCTGGCTGAACTATTTTTAGTGATGACAGCAGCTGGCCCCAAGGCCTTCCCAGCAAGCCTGGAGGAGGAAAGTGAAAAGAAGGGAAGGAAAAGGGCCAGAGGGAATATGAGGGATTATGTTTGTGGCTGGCTGAGCTCTGCCTGGCCGCATGGCCCTCTCCTCTGGGGCCTGTTTTGGTCCTTGGGAGCCCACAGCACACTGGCTAGGCCAGCATGTGAGGATTTGCCCTGAGGGCAATCTGTGGCCAGAGCCCCGGGAGCCAGACATTCACATCCCTCCGGGCCCAGCTCCTCCTCTTACAGGGACCCCACAAATCTCTTTCCTTTGCTTGCTTCCAGCTGCTCTGAACCAACAGTTCTGTATGAATACTCAGGGCCAGATTGGAAGGACCCCAAGATCTCCCTTTAGGCTCCAGAGTCCCTGAGAAAGGGAAGGCTGTGGGCCCCAGTCAGGCAGCCAGTCAGTGGCTGACCTGGGACTTGAACTCAGGGATGCTGTCTCCTCATCCAGGACCTTTGACGAACTCAGGGATGCTGTCTCCTCATCCAGGACCTTTGACGCCATGTCACCCCCTAGGCTATGTGGCCTTGGGCAAGTCCTAAGGCCTCTGGGGCTCGCGCGAGCACCGTGAGTGTGTGTGTGTGTGTGTGTGTGTGTGTGTGTGTGTGTGAGTAGTGGTGTGGCCCTGGGCCTGGTGAGGGGTCCAGCCTGAAGGCAGGTGGCTTCAGGGGCAAGGTGGGAGGGAGCACCTCACTTCGGCTTCCCCAAGGCCCAATGCCATGTGGTCAAGTGCATTTTGCACAGCCCTCACAGGCGCCCATGCATGCCTGCACACACGTGCACACGCACATGCACCCATGCTTTTCCAACATTATCTAGGCTAGGGATCGCCACGCTGCATGTGCAACCAGTTTGTCTATCCTTTTCGAATCTAGAGACGGTTGAAGCGATTCTAATTACAGCCTGCATTCCTGCTCTGTCTGAAGGCTTTCCCTTTTTCAAAAGGTCTAGGATTTTTTTCCTCAGCACTTGGCTCCCTTGCTCCCCCCTCCCTGACTCCCCCAACGCACACCTCATTCTCACGCCCCTTTGTCTCCTCCCCCTTTACTAGGTTGGATTGTTCGACTTCAGCTTGATTTTCTGCTGCCTGTGGCTTGGCAAGACTTAAGAAAGCCCGGTCTTCGTTGTGTGTTTGTATGCGTGTGTGTGCGCTTGTGCGCATGTGTGAGTACGTCCACGATGGTATGGGGAAATAAGGGCACGTGTGGTGTGTTGGGCCTGCGTGAATTGTGTGTGCATGGTGTGTGTCTGTGGGCGCATGTAAAAGTGTGCATGCCTGCCTATGCACAGGTTTGCGTATACGGAAAATTTAGTTCACATGCTCATGCTGTGTGTGGGGATAGGGCCTCTGTGTACGTGCAAGTGTGTGCCTGAGGGTATGTAGTCATGTGTGCCAGGTTGGATGGCACTTTGCTTGTTTTGTGTTCTACCTCTTCTCCTTCAGCAGAGACGCTGCCCCCTGCAGGTTATATGGGAGGCCTACAGAGCTTCTCCTGGTCTCAGGTCCTAGCTCACCCTTGGCCTCCCCCCCTTCAGCCAGCAGCAGGAAGTTCCTCACTCAGGCTCCCCAGGTCTTCTGGCTTGAACTGATGACCATGCTTTCTGTAAGAAATTCTGATCTATTCCACCAGGAATCACGTCCCTGTTACTTCAGTCACCACAGAAGCCTAGGCCTCCTTGGCCTTCCATCACCTGCCCAACTCTAATCCCTATATTGCGGTATACGTTGCCTAATCTGGGCCTCATCTTACATTCCTTCCAAGCTCCCCAAACCTTTACACTCTGCCTTCTGGTACCCACGGTCCACCGTCAGCCACTGTTCCCCTCTCCACACCTTCAATCTCTTAAGATTGTGTCCTTCATTCCTACGCCCGGAGATCACAGCTCTCCTGCAACTCCCTCAAGTGGAGGCTCTGTTGTTCTCCCACACCCCACATGTCTCTTGGGAGAGAGGAGGGGATGGTGTCTTCTCTGTTTCCCATGGCTGCTTCCAGACCATTTGTCTTCTTTCCTCTTTCCAAAACAATGGAGCCTCCTAATGCCGTCTCAGCCCCTAGCCCTTCTTGAGGTGGTCATCTTTTGACTTTCTTTGTCAGTGCCACCTGTTCACTGAGGTGACAGTATGCGGCTCAATGCCTATTCTCCACTCCCTAATCCTGGCAACGTTCTTGGCAAATTCTTCATCGACACAGGTGACCCACCCACCACCCTGGTTTCTCTATTCCTGGAGTACCTTACCTCCAACCCATGGTCCTCCACCCCATCTCAGTCTCCCATTCCCATGGTCATGTCCTTGACCTTGCCGCCATTATTGACTGCAGCACTTTCAAAATCTTGATTTCAATCAACCCGCCCTTTGACCCCACCCCTATTCTTTCCTCTTATTCCCTGAGTCCAATAATGCTCTGTCCTCACTTAGGCCTCCGATCCATTGACCCTACTACTTCATCCTTACCCACACACTCCTCCAGCTTCTGCCCCATCTCTTCTGCTTTCCTTCACCACAAAACCTCCCCCAGAGGATTTCTAGACACAAAGTTTCTGCTTCCTCACAACCCATTCTCACCTCTCACTACCCCAGTGGACTTCCATCTCCCCTGAAATTGCTCTTGTCAAGGTCACCAGTGATCCCCACATTGCCAAACCCAATGATCTGTCTTGCCTTTCTGGATCTCTCTCTCTCAGAAGCATCTGCTACAGTTGGCCACTCCCTCCTGGGGCCAAACTCTCTTGGTTGCTGCTTTTCCTCTCATCTCACTGCTTTCTCTCCTCTGGTTCTTTGCAGGCTCCTCCTCTAACTGTTGGAGCACAGATGATTGCATTAATGCCAGGGATTTGGAATGAGTCTTAGAGCACTCTTTTACTCTACCTGTACTTTCTTAGCAGATGGTCTCATTGAGCCCTATGAGTTTAAATACCATGTATATGCCAACAACCCCTCCCAGTTTGCAACTCCATTCCTGATCTCTTCCCCAAATCCCAGACTTATGCATCTAACAGCCTGTTTTGGTGGGGAAATCAAGGATTCTTTTGTAGCCATGCTATATTTGAGAGGCCTGCCTAGACATCCAAGTGGAGATATGGAGGAATCATCCATTTGAGATTATCAGGAAGAGCCTGACATCCCCACTGAAGTCCAGACTGCCATATCTAACTACTTACTTGATACCTACTTCTCTGTGTGGCCACCAGCCTAGCCTAGGCCAGCACCATCTCTCATCTGCTTTAGTGCAGTTGGGCTCCCTGCTTCTACCTGTGCCCCTCAACGATCCATCCTCCTTGTAGCAGCCAGAGCAGTCATTCTTAAACCCAAATTCAGTCATGTTCTTTAAATATGCTTAAAATCCTCTAATGGCTTCTCACCATGCTTAGAATAAAACTCAAACTTTTGACCACAACTTAGAAGGCCATACATGGTTTGATCCCTTTCTATCTCCGCAACTTCAGCTTAGAGCCCTTTTCTCCACCACATTCAATGCCACCTCAGCGCCTTTATGCTTTCTGTTCTTTCTCCCTCACAGGGCTCCTTCTTGTCAATCAGGCCTCAGTCCAAACGTTACCTCCTCACTGAGGCCCTTCCTGACTACTCAAACTAAAATAGCCCCCCTAATGTCACAATGACATCAGCCTGCCTTATTTGCTTCACAGCTCCTGCCCCAGTCTGAGACTCTCTTGTCCATGTGTGCTGTACTTGGTCATGAGCCTCTCCCCCTCTCGCTGGACTCTAAGGCCTATGAAAGCAGGGACTCTGGGTTGTTCACTGCTGTGCATTTAGTGCCTCGAAGCAGTGCCTGGCACCTACTTGGTGCCCCATACAAGCTCATCTGAAGAACGAAAATGCACGTACATGCTTCATTCAATTGCGTTATCGGGAGGGCCTCATGTGTGGGTAAGAGAACCTGCTCGGTTTCAACAGTCGCACGTGTAAATGGTGTATGGGGACATCCATGCACCAGGTGGAGGGGGGCTTGAGGTGGCACAGCACTGGGAAGTCAGCGCTGGTTGTGGCGTGTGGGTGCGACAGGCGGCTGGCTGAAGGGAGCCGGCTTCCCCTCCACTGATTGCATTAATGCCAGGGATTTGGAATGAGGCAGGTTGGGTAATGGGGTACTGTAATTCAGTCCAGGTTTCGCACAAATTCACTGCTGAGAAGCAGAGTGGGGAAGGATGAAAAAGACAGAGGGGGAGAAAGACTGGCTGCCTCCAGAACCGGAGCAAGGGTTAGCTCCAGGCGGCCAAGGTGAGAGCCAACTTTGGCAGAGAGGACTGTGGCCCTGCCTCTGCCATATAAGGTCTCTGCGCTCGTGTCACTCTTGTCTGGGCCTTGCATCCGTGGGACAGGGGACCTCTTGCTGCAAGATATCACTTCTCCCTCAGGGACGGGCTAGGCTGAGGTATGTGAGTAGGGGTGGGAGAAATGCTGTGCCACCTTCTCATTGTCTTTGGCAATTTACTTCCCCTGTCCGTGCCTCAGTTTCCCCATCTATAAGAAGGCAAAGGTAATTGCTAGCCCAAAAGGGGTGCTGAGAGTATTTAAACAACAGAGAGCGTGTGAAAATGCCCACCTGTGATGGACATGTAGTAGGTTCTTGGTTGGATTGGGTGACTTGAGGCCCAGAAGGCAGTCCTTCCTTCTCCCAGGTGATCTGTCCTTAGGGCACGCTTTTCTTTTTCATTCTGGCTTTAGCTTCAGAATAATATAACTTTAGGGAAATAGAGCTGAGATGGAGACTCAGGTCACACGCCTCACATATGTCAGCATGGACTCATCGTTTGAAGCCTGACCAGGCTCTGAAGCTCTGTGAATAGCTACTGCCAAGCAAATATGGATTAACAAATCCTTTTGCCATTACGGGGTACGTTGGTTTGCAGGCACAGCCATGGGGAGGCAGGCAAGGAAAGAACATAGATGGAAGAGTCTAACTACCCGGGTTCAAGTCATGGCTCTACCATTTCCCGGCCTTAGGACCTTGGATCAGTCACTTCTTCTTTCTGAGCCTCAGTTTCCTCAGCCTGTAGCATGGAGATATTAATGCCAGAAGGAGGTAGAAGGCATGAAATACCTGGTCATAGTAGATGCTCTGTGGATTGTCACTGCCTGACTTTTCTACAACTTCGGAGGGACCTGTGGAATCGGGAATTAATTTATGGAAGAACATGAAAGCATTTTGGACTCCAGGAAGAAGGCCACAGAGACTTGGAGTTGACCACCTGGGGAAGCAGAGGACAGAGTTTAATTCAACAAACAAAAGGAGGTCAAGGTTGGGTGAGAAGGAACTCCGAGGCAGTCAGAGGCCAGAGGAAGACCAGATTGGCCCAAGGACATGGATTCTGGCTGTGGCAGGACTAGATGTCAGACTGCCTGCCTTCCCAGCTATGTCTGCAGGGTTTTCAGGCACGGCCATGCCTCTCCACCAGCAGTAGAAGCCAGGGCCATGAGGGATGGAGATGTGATCTAGGAGGGAATGGCTGGTGCCTTTAGAGGCCTGAAGGAGGCAATCTCTGTTTCTAGCAGGCTGGGAGAAGGGGAAGCAGCCCTTTGTGTCTCGGCCAGAGCTTAGGACTCTTCTAGCAAGCAAGTCCTCAGCTCCCCGTCTCAGCCCAGGCCTCTGCTGCTTCCTGGGCCCCCCGGTACCTCCTCCAGGTGCCCCCTGCTTGGCCCCAGAGGCCTGGGGAAGAGGAGATCAGGGTGACAGCTGCCGGGCCATGGGCTGGCGGACGCCAGGGTGGAGTGGGAGGTGGGAGGGGTCAGCCTAGAAGAGGGCCAGCAGGCAGGAGCATGAAGAGGAAGTTCACAGTCTGCAGCAAATGGATTTCAAGGCCCTGTTAAGTGGAAAATCCTCCAGGAACGTGGCAGAGAAAGGCCCCTGTCTTTGGAGAGGGGCTGCGGGGCTGGGTGGGGGGTGTCTTGCCAGGGGGAAGCTGAGCCGCGTGCTTTATGTGCAACGGGAGGAGGTGGGGGGCGGACGGGGGCAGCTGAGTGAGGCTGGGGCCTTGGGATTGACGTCTGGTTGGGGGTGGGCTCCAGTCACAGCTCCAGCTCTGGAATTCAGGGACCTCAGGACTCAGTCTTGGTTCTCAGAGGCTGCAGAGCCTCAGGCTGATGAGATAGAACTGGCTTGTGTCACTCAGTCCCCAGGCCCATCTCTCTAGCCATCCCCCACAACGGGCTGATGACACTGGCGATACAGAGGTAGCTCAGATACGGTGCCTGCCCTCACAGAGCATCGGGTCTGAGGGGATGATCATTCTCATGGACACAGCACTTTACTGTCTGCAAGACACTTGCCGGTTTCCGCCCATATCAAACTCTGTGAGGTAGTCTGGGCAGGATGGAGAAACTGAAGCTCGGAAAAGGGAAATGATTACCCAAGTCACACAAGTAGCAGAGAGGAGAAGTCTCGGCCTCCTTTTGTTTTTGCCTTTCTGGGCAATCCGTAAACTCCTAGCCTTCCCTGGGCCCTAGGTTTTCCATTCATATAGGAGTCCCGTCTCAGAGGGAGAGGCTATGTGGGAGGGCTCAGGCCCAGAAACCCCAGCAGGGCAAGGTATTCTCTTCGCCAAAGAGCACGTAAAGCTGCCCGGTTCTTGGGCTGGACAGCCAGCCGTGTCAATTTCTCCAACACCCGGCTCAGCCCTCGACGGGGTAGTAGGGGAGAGGGGCAATGGAGCCAGAGAGGCAGTGGCCAGGGCTGTGCAGGCAGCTCAGCACCGGAGGAGGAGCCTCAGGCCCCTTTCCCAGCCAGGCCCCCTGCCCTTTGCCTGCCCTGGCCCCAGGCACAGGGCCCAGCCAGCTGTCCCAGGGCGGGCAGGCTAGCTGCATTAGCAAATGTGTTTGCGGTTATGGGCCGCTCCCGAAAGCAGAGAAGTGTTGCATGAGGGGGTTGGGGTGGGGGGTGGCGGATTGAAGACAGACCGGGCTCTGGTTCCCAGCTCTAGCCAGGGAAATCAGAACCAGGCTGGACTTCTGGCCCCGACCTCCCCCCCAACCTCCCTCACTGCCCCCTCCCAGTCTCCCTGGCCTGGGGAGAGGGCTGGGAGGGGCCAGGCCTCAGCAGTGCAGAGAGCCCAGAGAGGGTTAACCCCATGCTGCTCGGGACGGGCTGCCTTTGGGTGTCAGTGTAGAGGTCTATGTGAGCTGTGTGTGTGTGTGGGGGGGGGCCCTTATTCCTGCACCCACCCTCTCATTCTAAATAACTCTCTCTCCCCTCTTCCCTGCCTCTGAGGTGGACAAAACAGATGAAGGAGACAGCCCTCAGCCTAGATCATGCAGTCTGCATGGCAGAAGCCATCCACACTGGAATAGGAGAGAAATCTTTCTGCTCCATCTTTCTTTCCCTGATCACCCTCCCTTTCCCCAAAACCCCAGACTCAAAATAGTGTGGATGGGGCTTCCCTGGTGGCGCAGTGGTTGAGAATCTGCCTGCCAATGCAGGGGACACGGGTTCGAGCCCTGGTCTGGGAAGATCCCACATGCCGCGGAGCAACTGGGCCCGTGAGCCACAACTACTGAGCCTGCGCGTCTGGAGCCTGTGCTCCGCAACAAGAGAGGCCGCGACAGTGAGAGGCCCGCGCACCGCGATGAAGAGTGGCCCCCGCTCACCGCAACTGGAGAAAGCCCTCGCACAGAAACGAAGACCCAACACAGCCAAAAATAAATAAATAAATAAATAAATTTATAAAAAATAAAATACAGATTCCCAGCCCCACTGTAGACTTAAAAAAAAAAAAAATAGTGTGGATGGGCAGGAAGAGTGCTAGTTGCCCTGAAGTCTGTCAGGAGCCTGCTAGGGCCTGGCCTTGTGGATTTCATCCAGAGCCCAGCCAATCCGTCACAGAAGGGGCTGCAGGAAGTGGGGTGAAGTAAGAGTAGGTGGGGAACCTGGAGGGAAGGGCAGGCAGAGTAAGGTGGGGACAGGGCAGGAGCCGCTCGGGGCGAGGCACTCTGCAGCTTAGTACATTTCGAGATGCTAATTTTAGTGAAGATAATGATGACAATAATACTAGTAGCTACTTAGCATCCCACACCGACTAGGTACCCAGCACTCAAATCAAGGGACTGAGGCTCAGAGAGGTTCAGTTCTTATCTAAGGCCACAAATCCAGTAAAGAGCAAAGCAAAGGTAGGAACCCAGGCTCTTCAAACTGCTTCTTCCCCGCAGGGAGGGCGGGCTGAGGGTCTGCTTGCACTAGCTCTGGTGCTTACTCCAGATGTGTCCTTCAGTCTAGGATGACCTTTCCTCCCTTGCCAGCTTGGTCAACTCCTAGGTAGCCTTCAAGAGCCAGTTTAAAAGTCCCGGCCCAGCAAGCCTTGCCGAGCCCCGCAGATGTGGCCTGCTCCCTTGTTCCCCAACAGCTCCATCCCTGTCTTTGCCACGTTGCCGGAGGATTTTTCCACTCCACTAGATCATCAGCTCTTGGTCACTGTCAGCCTCCTCCTTTATCCTACAACTAGAATGCTTTTGATTTTCTTTATCTGAAATATGGAGTATCTTAATGTATTTGTTATAAGCACAGGCATTGGCATCAGACAGGCCAGGGTTCAAAACCTCTTTCTGCCGCTGTCTAGACGGTAGGCTGCATGTGGGTGGGAAGCCTATCACACCTGTTCCCTGCTGCACAGTCCACAAGCGCCTGGCACGGCGCAGGCCCTCGGGCAAGTTTTTTCAGCTCTGTGAGCCTCAGTTTTCCCGTTTTGAGAATGGAGAGAATCCTCTCAGCTGGCCTCATGGGGCTGTTAGGAAAATTCCCAGGCCTATCAAAGCAGGTACTCCACAGGGTAAGTGCTCTCAGCCCTGTCCTACCCACCCCACCCACCGCGGCACAGGTGGCCAAACAGAGGGGCTGCCTTCTCCAGAAAGAATCTAGGGGATGAAGTGAAGAGAAGCTTCCAGCAACTTGGCTATCCCTGTGAGCTTTAGGCCAGAAGGCCCCCTCACATACCACTCAGGGCCCCTGTCTACCATCTCCATTGCTGGCAGCAGCTTGGCGATCAGGGCCCTGGTTTGTGGCCGAGGCGGGGCGCGGGGTCCGTGGAAGCGGGGTCCAGCTGAGGAAACAAGCAGAGCGGGCCTCAGGGAGAGCTGACTCGGGACACCTGCCCTTCCTCGAAGTGAAAAGACTGACTAATACATGTCCAGCCCTTTGCAAAGCACTTGCTTTCTCGGGGCGGTGGGGGAGGGGGTGGCCTGCCAGATGCTCTATTTTACAAACGCGGCAGACTGAGGCCTAGAGAACTGGAGGGATGGCCCTAGGGCTACTGAGCGTGTGAGTGGCAGGGTGAAGATTCCAGCCCCCACGTGCTCCTGCTCCCCTTGGCTGTCTCCTTGGGGCCAAAGGTAAAGGGAGCTAGACCCACTGGGCACTGGGGCTCGCCCTCTCACCTGGGGATGCGAGTGTGGTGGCCCCAGCAGGCCATGCGGGGGGCCCCTCCTCAGCCAGAGAATGATAAGTGGGAGAAGGTGCAGGAGCAGTTAGATGGATTGTAGTGGGTTCAGAGGCAGGCAATGAAAATGATTAAGGGAAGAGAGGGATTAATTTATAAAACGAGATTAGAAGAGCAATACTGCCCTGCCTTGGCTAAGGGACAGCTTGCGGGTGGGAGCTGGGGAGGGGTGGTTGTGGAGGTGAGAACCCACTGGCTCAGACGGGCCCACCAGTCCTGGAGCCTTGGCTGGACCACCGCCTGCCAAGATGACTGCGAAGGGCCCTGAGTGCCCAGCCGCCTCCACTCCCAGGGCAGCCCCAGAAACCTACTCTGGCTTTCCACCCCGCCGCTGTGGAATGCTACGGGAGACTCATCTGGACGGCCAGCAGGAGCTCGTGAAGATACCTCACGACAGCTTTGAGAGGAGGGGAATCCTTCCTTCTTTTGATAGATGAGGAATTGAAGGCCAGAGAGGCTAGTGACCAAAGCCAGGGCTCTGTCCCACCAGAGTCCAGGGTCATTCCACTGTACCAGACCTTCCAGGGCAAGACTCAAGCCATCCTTCAGCTTCCAGGGTGGGCAACTCTCCTCTGTCTTTTGTTGGAAGGTGAATCTATCTACAGATTCCAGGGAACATTTCTCTCGGGTCCTAATCACTGCACTTGCAGGAAATTCTTTCTTATGTCTGAGCACAATGTCTCATGCTGTCCTTCCGCCCCTGTAATCTGGTTGGTGAGATGAGGTCGGGGGGAAGAGAAAGAGAGACAGAGAGAGAGAGGGAGGGAGGAAGGAAGGGAGGAGGAGACAGAGAGAAAGAGAGAGAAATAGAAGGATGAGGAGGATGAGGAGGACGAGGAGATTTATGGCACATCTACAATGTATCAGAGATTCTACTAGTTGTTTTCACCAATTTCAGGAGGCCAAAATTGATTTAAATGTCATGTAAACCTCAGGACAATTCTATATGTAGATCTTACTCTCCCTGTCTTACAGACAAGAAACTGAGTTTCAGTGAGGGGAAATGATTAACCCAAGCCCCAGTGTGAGTGATAAAGCTGCGATCTCTCCCATCCCGGGATCTCTCCCGGATCCTTGAAGAGAGCAGCTAGGGTTTCAGTGATTTGGTCCAACACTTGGGGAGGGCACCCAGCAAGTGCAGGGAGGTGATGAGCTGGTCAGGTGGCCTGGGGATGGCGAGTGGTACAACTGTTCAGGAGCGTCTGTGGGAGCGAGCAGTGGACAGGAAGGGAAAGGGGGGGCTGCGTGGGTTAGGGTCTGGGGCCTGGGTGCTGGATGCAGATGCTGCCAGGAGCCTGGCCAACCTTGGCAGGACCTGCCTTGCCTATTCACCCCCTCGGGAACCCAGTCCTGTCCCTTCTAGATTGCCCACCGGCCTCCTAGCTTACACCCATACACTAGGCAGAGGGCCTGTGACTACAAAACTGTGGGACCATCTGCCCTTCAGAGCTGGTTGCTGGCGTGACACGGGGGCAATGGCACCCCAAGCCCTGACTTAGAGGTGATGTCTCTGCAGGCCTGCCTCCCATTCCTCATGAGCAGAGGTGGGTGAGGTCAGGAAGAGAGGAGGAGAAGGTGGGGGAGGGGAAGAGGAGTGGTTTTCTTTTTTTTTTCTCAGGCAGAAATGAGCTCATGTTTTGTCTAATCTAAATTCTGTCAAGCAAGCGAAAAGGAGAGAGACAGAGACACACACAGAGAGAGAGAGAGAGAGAGAGAGAGAGAGAGAGAAAGAGAGAGAGCTACAGAGTTAATAAAAAATCTGCCAAGCACATGTTCCTTCCAGCTCAGAGACAAACCAAAAGAACAAAAAAAAAAAAAAAAAAAAAAACCAAGAGAGCTGAAAGGACAGACCAGACGGGGAATGTGTTTTCAGCTCACACTACTTCCTCTTCAAGCAGAGAAAATTCTACCTCAAGTCAAACTCCCTGCTCACCCAGCCGGCCAGCGCCCTGCTCTGTGCCTGCGAGAGCCAGGAAGGGCCTGGCCCCCAAGAGAGTCCACTGGGCCTCCCAGCCCTTTTGCCCTCTTAGTGATTGAAGTTGGGGGGGAGGTCAGGAGCACAGAACAGAGAGGCCTGTCCTTGCCAGTTCCGGGGCCATGCTGCTTAGCAGCCGGTGGCTAGGGGACACCTTCCCAGCCCCCCAAGGAAAACCCAGGCAGCCCTCCTGGAACAAGGCCCCCATCCCCGGGGAAGCAGGCAGTGATAGAAGAGGAACCAGGAGGTCAGAGCTGACAGTGCACTGACTTCCATTGGGCCATCTTTGCTCCCTAAGCCAGCAGGTCTTGGGGAAGGTGAGTTCTCTCTTGGCAGCCCTCCCACCTCCTCAAGCCCTCCCTGTCCATGCTGTCTCCTGTCCCACCTCCTATGGCTGAGAAACGCTGGTTGTGCAGGGCTGGAATGTGGAGCTAGTCCTAGGGGGAGACAGGGAAGTGAGGGGAGCTGAATTGGCCATGCTGAGCAAGACATTTAGCAACCCGAGCAATAATAGGGCTTTCATGGAGATGGCCAACCTTGGGTTCTGAAGCTATTTTCCACCCGCAACCCTCCTTCCTCCCTCCCTGAACCGCCCCGTCTGAGAATCCTCCTTTGTTGGGCTGTGAGGCCTGGGGAAAGAGGGGCTGGGCTTTGTGAAGGGGCCCCCAGGCCAGGCTGACTGGGCTCCCTGTTGTCTGGGTGGAGTGCATCTGGGCAGTGGAAGGGACCTAGGGCCAAGGCCAGGGCCAATAGAGCCAGCCCTCCCTTCCCAGAAACCTCCAGGGCACGGGCTTTGCCTCTGCTCCTGGGTGCTGAGTAGTGTTTGTGGGCCGGCATTTCCCACGTTCCTCAGTGGGAGGGTGCTTGAGGGGACACATGGACAAATGGTCACTCTTTGGCAAGCACTCCTTGGCCAGAGAAGCCTGCCCCAGAGCCACCTTTCGCAACAGAGCAATAGGCAGACACAGGGGAAGGCCAGGAAGGATCCCAGGCCCTGACTTTGAGGGTCTGGGTCTGGGGGTGCACAAAGGTTGCGTGAGCAGCAGCTGGCAGGGTGGGGACGAGGCTGGGCTGGGGCTTGGCCTGGCCGGGCAGGGTAATGAGATCCAGCTGGATGGGAGAAAGAAGAGAAGGAGGAGGAAGAGAAGGAGGAGGAGGAGGAGAGGAGGAGGAGGAGGAGGAGGTCTCCTTTATCTCTAGCTCCTTGTTCTCAGGGCCCACGTTTTTTAATTTGTGTTGGATAAACAATATGGAATTGTGTACGCAAAGAAGCTCTAATTATTCCCTGAGGTTGTATTTCCTTAGAGGAAATGAACTGGGCATGGCGTTCGCGTTGGATCGCAGAAACGCACGAGCCCAATAGCTTCCAGATTGCTGCTCAGGCGTGCCATGCTGGGAGCCCCCCTCCAGTGGAGCTGCTCTCTCCATACCCCCATCTGGGTCTGGAGCCCAGCCTGCGCCCCGCCTGACCTGGCCCCGGGAGGGCAGACGAAGGGCTGCCTGCTCTGCAGCCTCACTTCTTCCCGGTGCATGAAGTCATCCCCAACCCCCATCAGCCTCACGTCTGTCTCTCTACTGGAGACAGTAAAGGCCCTGGGACATAGGCCTCTAAGACAAGGGCTGGAGATGGAGGTGACCTCTGCTGCTTCTATGCCCTGCCACAGTCCTCACTGAATTCTGTCACTAAGCAGATCTCATGGGGAGCCTAGGGTTCCTGCCCTATTTTTCCTGAATATCAACCCCCCAAGCCACTACTGCAAGGGACAGTTTCCCATGGAAGCTGACCCTGAGGTGGGCAGGTGCAGGAGGAATTGCGCTAGGGGCTGCGGACTCTGTTCTGGGGGTGGTGGGGGCTGGCCTCCTAGGAGCAACCCTGCAAGCTTCTCCAGCAGAGACCAGACTCTACCTGCCCTTGAGGTACATGGGGAGGCTGAGGCCTAGGGGGGTAAAAGGTGTGATCCTAAGCTGGTGGCAGGACTGAGCTGAGAACCAGTATGAGACGACCCACCGTTTGAGTGGGACTTGAAGGAAAAGGTGAGCCAGGGGGTGATTGCTGGCTGAAGGGGAGACCTGAAGTTGAGTATAATCAAATCACCCCCATGTATATTCCCCCCTTTTCCCATGAAAGAATTCAAAGCGTTCCCAGAGACTAGGTGGGCACAGGGTCAAGAGCGGAGAACTGAGTTTTGCAGCTACATGCTGCGTGCCGAGCCCCAGCCAGCCCCTGCCTTCAAGGAGCTGACTGACAAGGTGGAAGGCAGAGCAAGCAGGGCCCCGGGAGGCTTCCCCGGGAGAGTTTCGGGGGCAACCGGGCTGGGTAGGGGCCCAGACGGCAGCCCCCGCTCAGACTCCGGGGCCAGGCAAGGACGGTGAGGGCGGGGGTGGGGAGGCGGCTGGCGGCCCTGGAACTGGACTGCTCCCACTCCAGTGGAAGGTTCGCCCCCATGTCTCCCTTTTATCTTTTCATTACATACAAATTAGGAGTGCGATTAACTTTATTAAAAGCAAACAAAGCTGGTCAGAGAATGGGGCCTCCAGACAGAGCTGCGGGGGTTTGGGAAGGAGGAACCAGGCAGAGCAGGGGAGGGTTGTGGTTGCAGCAGTTAAAAGGCCAGGAGATGGAGGGCCGGGGGAGGGGGCTTCCCTGCAGGATTCTCCATCTCCAGGGATCCCACCGTTTTTATGGCCGTCTACATCCTTCTGAAGTTATGCCAGCACGGCCCAGCCTCCAGACAGAATTCCAGACTTTAAGAGCTGGAAGGAACTGTAGAGACCATAGGGTCTACCGCTTCCCCCAACCCCCAGTTACAGATGGGGAAACTGAGTCCCAAAGAGGTGAAGGAATTAGCCCAAGGCCCCACTGCCCGTGAGTGGTTGAGGATGGTGTGATGAGAGGGGCAGCTTTCTGTTTTTCAAGATGTTCAGGGAAGGACATCCGCTCTGCCTCACTTCCCCACAGTGTATGGAAGCTCTGATCTAAATCTTTCTTGCAGCAGATAAACCGTTTTTTTTTTTTTATCACACCTCAGTAGAGCTACAGACACATACTAACCTTTTTTTTTTTTTGGACTCTGAAGTGGCCACGTCCTGCCACATTGGCCACCTCTTCTTCCTTGGCTTTTATCATTCAGAGACCTCGGGCTCTGACTACTTTGGGGAGGCTTCACTGCAACCCCGGACAACACCCATGACACCCCCAGGCATTTGTGTAGCACTTCAGGTTCTTGGAAAGGATTTTCATAGGACCTCATTGTTTCTTCCTGGAGACTATGATTGCCAGGCAAGACAGAACCCACGGGCTTCATTTGTTTATTAATTCATTCCTTCAGAAAACATTTATCCAGGGCTCACTTTGTGCCCAGCGATGGGCGAAGTGCTGAGGATTCAATGATGACGAGACAGATGTGGTCCTTGACGTCATGGAGCTCATAGAGGGAGAAACTGTTCGGTCGGACCGTAGCATGCCACGGACACCAGTAGAGTGAGCATGCCCCGCGTGTACACATACCTCCTCCTTGAGCCATTTTCCATAAATCTGGGGGCCATCAAAGAGCAGAGATGCCAGGGACCCTGCCATCTTCCCTTATATGCAGTTTCCACAAGGCTTGGCAGTGTCCCAGGGTCGCAGACACCATGTCCAGTGCCCCCTGCCTTCCAGCACCTCCAGCAATGCCATCAATATCCTTGATTACTCACCACTCATCATCAGACATCTAAAAATAAAGGGTTTTTTTTCCCCCTAAAATCCCTCTTGGCTCTAAATATCAAGGGCTCTAATAGTGCAAAATTGGTTCCAGGAGGAATGTTTCAACTTCTCAAGGAATCCCAGTTTTTAAGCACTTTGGAAGCACCTACCAGAAACCAACTATTTACTCCTTATAGAAATGGGTCACATATGCTTAGCAACCTCCCTCAACTGAGGAGGTAAGAAGTGAGTGGGGACTGAACCAGTCCTTACCCACCGCTAAATGAACTCTGCTGTTAGGTTAAACCATATGAAATTGCCATTTTTCTAGGTCAAAAGTGGTCAAGTATTGGCAATTTCATACAGTTCGACCTGATCGTGCCTAACTGTTGGGAGTGAATTAGCAAAGTAGATTTTGCAGGGACCGCCCTGAGCAATAGCTCTTCATATTGAATCATTAGAGGAGGCACCCTAAGTCTTGCTACTGGACAATCCCAGTCCTTGTTGAATCATTACAAGAGATCCCCTGAAGCTTCCTGCTGGGCAATTTTTCTTGGTGATGCAGGAGTTCCTGTGGCACTGAATGATGATGAGAGCTAACATCTACATAGCACTTCCCAGGGACCAGACCCTGTTCTAAGTATTTTGCAAATATTAACCCACATAATCCTCATAACTATCCTATGGGGTGAGTGCTATGATCACGCCAATTTTATAAGATGGGAAAAGAATAGACAGGGAAATTAAGCAACTGGCCTGAGGTCTCACCACCAATACATCATTAAGCTAGGATTAATGTCTGAATTGGACCCTCTGAACCACTAGGCTGAGTGTGCACTTTGAACTTGCTCCTGGGTCTGAGTCAAAGGCTTTTTTCTTCCTGGACCAAGGGCCTAAGGACAGATTGAGGTCTGCTCTCAACTGCCCCTACATCCAACAAGAGGAAGAGGTTATGTTTCCTAGGGACTGGGTCAGCCAATGAGCAGATGGGGTGGGGACTGAGAGACTGAATTGTTCGGGCTGGGCAAGGCCTGAGGTCCCCAGAACTGATCCATGATCCATGAACAAAAAAGGATTCCTCCATTGTTTCTTGTTTCTCATCAATTCCCTTCCAAAGACACTTGACAGATGCTGTGGGGGGTGGCAGAAGACTGAGGAAGCGGGTGCAAGAGACCTGGGTTCAAGTTGGGCTCTACCATTTCTTAGCTGTGTGGCCTTTGGCATGTTGCTCAACCTCTCTGAGCTGCAGTTTCCTCATCTGCAACATGGGGCTGATAATCCCAACTGCAGAGTGTTGTTGTGGGGTTTCCACGAGAGAAGTGGGACAATGTGCCTGGCGAAGTTCCTGGCCCACAGGCGGTGTCTGGTGAGCGCTGGTCCCCTGCCCCCATACCCAGAGCAGAACCCCAGTTGTGCCTCCCAGTCCCCCATCACTCCTTGTCCCACTGGCCTTGGCGTGGAGCCTCTGGGAGACCCCAGGGCCCAGTGACGAGTGGCTGAGAATGGACTCCAGCAACATAGTGAGATCTAGTCAGTTTCATTAAAGTTCCCATTTAATTTTACTCTCCACTGATGTCCTGAATGACCATTTCCTCCTTTACTCTCTGCTCCTCTAGTCTCCCCAACCCCAAGGCCCTAAGGAAGGCTCCTCATTCCTGCCACCCTGTTTTCAAGCTTGCAGAGGGTTTGTGTTGGCTCAGTGGAGAATGTGATGAGTCCGCTTTGTGTCCCTGGCACTCCACAGAAAGACAGGGGAATTAAAGCTCTGAGGAAGAAATAAGAAGGGAAAGAACCACCTCACAAATGCCTGCCCCTGCCCCTGGTCATGGTGCGGTGGGTCTGGAGCTGACGCTAATCGGTGTGGTTTCTCTTCCAGCCCCAAGTTTATCCTTGTGTAATTTAGCGTAGGAAAAGCTAATACTGATGTGTCAGCTTGGGTTAATGGAGATTTTTTTTCTAGCTGAGCAAAGGCCCCTTTCCTCCCGCCACCTCCATCCCCAGGCTCCTCCCCCAGGGAGACATCCCACCCACATGCCACATAAAACGCAGCCGCCAAGGGACCGGGATCTTGAGGGGCCCTGGCAGGCTCCCCTCTTTCTGAGAGATCTCTGGGGAAGGAGAGGGCCTAGACACGTTTGTTCACCCATTTCCATTAGCCCGCAGAGCCTGCTGGCAGGAAGCAATTTCTTGTCAAACACGAATCTTTCCTCTTCCTTCTATTGCTCACACCATTGGAGCATTTCCAGTCTTGCCATGGGGCTCCGTGGCTCAGGGTCAGAGGCCTTCCTGGCGCCGTTCCTCTGTTTCCCTCTCTGAGTCACTAGGGATTGGGCGAGATGACCTTAGTGGGTCCTGTGGCCTCGGATAGCTGGTAGCTCTAGAATTCTAGACGAACAGCAGGAGTTGGCTGGACACCAGTTCGTCCTGAATGTTATTGGTGGAGACAGGGCTCCGGAGGCTCCAAGTCCCTGGCGCTTCCTCCAGCACCCATGGTATCATGTCACTGATGTCCCCTGGAGTCTTGCTTTGGGTGTCTGGAATTCTACTTCCGGCTCTGTGACAGCTGTTTGACCACAGCCCTGTCCCCTCTCTGGGCCTCAGTTTCCCCACCTAAGAAAAAAGGGAGAGTAGGGCTGGATAAGCTGATCTCTAAGTCTGCCTCTAGCTTGTGGCTCCCCCCCCCCCCCCCGCCAGAGGGAGGCGGCTTAGGCCCCTTTCCCTGCTGCTCTTGCAGCCCCTGCCTTCAGAGACTAGAGCAAGCTGGCTGGGGTGGGGCTGCCGCTGGGAAAAGAGGGGATGAGGGTAGAGGGCAGCTCGCAGAAGGCAGATTCTAGAGAAGATAGAAGGTGGGCAGGCGGACAGGGAGGAGGCAGGAAGAAAGAGGAGAAGGAGGTGGAAGGGAGGGAGCAGAGGCAGGGAAGGGAAAGAATAAACACATAATCAGGGTTACTGAGTTTCCTGTGCAGCTGGAGTCATCTTTTGCTCTTAATAAACTCAGCTGCGGCTTCACCACCCCCTCCGGATGGCTGGCTGCTGGTCCCGATGCAGCTCGCCTGAGACCTGAACAGGGCAGGAGGTGGGCGTTCTGGCCTGGGTGTCTGATGGATGCCCACCAGCCGCCCACCCACAAAGCTGAGCTCAGCTGGCCTGGGTGCCATGCCTTCCCTCAAGGCAAGATGGTGGGGAGGAGACAATAAGGGCATTGGAGTGAGGCAGACTGGAATTCCATTCATGACTCGGTGGCTTCTGGGCTGAGGGGTCTTGTGCTCGCCCCTTCCCCCAGCCTGCTTTCTCATCTACAAATGGGGCTAATGTCTCCACCGACAGATACACGTAGTCTTGCGTATGAAGTGCAGGAGAAGATGGCTGTGCAGGCCCAGCCCGTGCCTGAGGGGCTGTCCAGCAGCTGGCATTCCTTACTGTCTCCTAACTCCTGCTCTCCCCACCCACCCCTGGTCCAAGCTGGTCTAGATCTGGTAGCCTCTCTAGCCTCACCCACCCAGCCCCTGGCCTTTGGAGCGAGCGGGAGAGGGTGGAGGAGCCAGACAGGCTCAAGATGGCGAGGGACCCGTCCCCTTGTCCTGAATCTCCCTGGGCTTCCTTGAACTTCTCTTTCCAAAGTGCCCCCTCCCAACATGCAGGTCCTGGAGAGGGGTGAGCAGAGGGGGGGAGCAAAGACCACCCTGTGCCCCAACATCACTCCTGTGATGGCACCTGGAGCCAGACTCTTAAGTGCGGGGTCCAGTCTTTAGAGGTTCCCTAACCCCTTGATCTTAATATGGAAAATTGGCAGCTTGGTGGATTATTCTGGGGAGACGGTCCAGAGTGTATATTAGGTTCTCAGAGGGGCTTCCCAGGGACCCTCCTAGCTTTAGCTCTCATGTCAAACTGTCAAACAGCCCTGGGAGGGAATGGGGGTGTGTGTCTAGAATGGTCACTCAGCTGGAAATTGGTGAAGCCAAGATTTGAACCCAGACCTTCCTGGCACAAAAGCCCATAGCCACTCTGGGCTGTACTGCTTCCTGGGAGCTGCTGAGGGGGCTCAGCCCAATGCACCACTCATTCATTTGTTTATTCCCTTACTCATTCAACATCCAGGTGTCTGTTGAATAACCCCCTTTGTGCCAGAAAAGACCATATGGCCTCCTCGTATTCCTCGAAAGAGCCCCAGATGGGTTTGAGGAGAAGCCATGCAGGATAAGTGTGCCGTGCAGGACTGTCAAAGTGGTCAGAGTCTGAAATACCAACGGGTCAGGGACAGCCTTGCGCCAGTGGGAGTCTTTCCTCGCAAGGGGACAAACCCAAGCTCACAAATGGTTAAATGCCCCTTGCCTTACTGGAAGCACACGAATTGTGGCAATGCCCCCGTGGTGCCCATTTAAGACGGTGAGTTCTTCAAGTTAATAGGTATTTCAAGGAGCCGTATAGCCTAGGGCTTAAGAGTGTGAGCTGTCTGGGATCAAATCCTGGCTCGGTCACTTACCAGCTATGTGACCTTGGGAAAATGGTTTGCCATCTGTACAATGGGGATGAGAACCGGCCTACCTAAGAAGATGTTGTGGGGAATAAATAATGTCTGGACAAGGCTTGGAAGAGTACACCCAGCAGATGGCCACATGCTCATCGCTCCTGATTGCTGTAGGCTCAGGAGAAAAAGGCACCTAGGATGGGCAAGTGGCCCAGCTTCTTCCACACGGCCCCAGAGTCATCGTCCTAAACACAAATCAGAGCAAGTCGCTCCTCTGCTCCCTGTTGCCCTCAGGCTAAATTTCAACACCTTGGCCTCTGCATACCCATTCGCACTATCTGAACCTGCCCAGGTCTTGTTTCTCATCTTTCACCACTTCTGCTTTTGATGCCAAGGCTTTGGCCACATCAAACATCACTGGTAAAACGAGCCGTCTTCCTTCCCGCCCTCTTGCTCATGATGTTCCATCTCCCTGGAATACCTTTCCCCTGCTTCCATGCCCGTCAAGTGCCTCCATGCCACTGACCCTTCACAGGACATCCTTACTATTAGAATGCAAGCTCCAGGAGGACTTGGACTCCCTCTTGGTCACTGCTGCATCTCCAACACCTGGAACTGTCCCTGGTATATAGTAGATGCTCAGTAAATAGTCCCTGATTGTGGATTGCGTGGGTGATTCAAGTTAAAATGCTACCTCCTCTGTGAAGCAGCCCAGGCAAAGGCCATTCCTGCTGCCAGCGTACTTTTACACCCCTGGCAGAGCACACATCCCATTGCCTTGTTTCTTTACTTGTCTTATCTCCCCACTAACCTGAGTGTCTCTTGAGGCCAAGAGCCTCAGCTGAAGCATCTCAGAATCACCCGCTGTACCTTACACAGTGTCTGGTGCAGGAGCTCTCATTAGAATCACGCGAGGAGCTTCAACACAATGTCCATGCCCGGGACCCAGTCACGATCAATAAAGCAGAGTCCAGGGGCGGAGCTCAGGCATGGCCATTCGCAAACTCTCCATGGGAGGATTCCGGCATGCAGCCAGGTGGGGAAACTTCTGGGGCAGGCATCCCGTGCCAGCCTCTCCGTCAAATAGCTCCTACTCCACCTGGCCTGTGAGCTGGCCTCCGGGGGGAACAGCACTGGTTCAAAGGGACCCCAGAAATGACCCAAGGCAGTTGGGTCTCCCGCCCGGCTCAGCCTAAGGAAGAACACAGAGAATGCCATGCTCGCCCCCTTGGGCACGGAGAATGGGTGATACCTACACACTGTCACCTGGCATCTCCTTTGTCCTTGGGCCTGAGTGCATCTAATCCAGCCAGGCCCCTGACAGGCCATTTCCAGTTTAAGCCAGTCAGGCTGCCTTCACAGCAGGCACAGAGGGCCTGAGACTAGAGGGGAGGAATAGGCCAGCCAAACGGGCACAGAGTCAGTTGGTGAGCCCCTGGGGTCAGCTTGGCCTGCTCAGTGAACGCCACCTGGTCACCAGCACCAGCAAACTGGTGCAGCGAAAGCCCTTTGACTTGAGAATGACAACTAACATGTCTTACTCTGTGCCAGGCCCCATGTTGAGCGCTTTACATGCATTATTCTAGTTCATTCTCTCAACAACACTGTGAGGTGGATGTTATCATTCCCATCGTACAGACCAGGAAACTGAGGCTCCCATGAGTTAAATTCCTTTTGCTTGAGGTCACACAGCCATCAAGTGCCATCAGGTGACAAAGCCCAGATTTGAATCTAAGCTTGAGTGCTTAGCAACCAACCTAGACTAAAGCTGTGACTACAAGACCAAGGTCACAGCCCCTTCTCTGTCACTCACTCCCTGCCTCCTCCCTGGACCTTAGTTTCCCATCCACTGGGGAGGGAGCAGTGGCTGACCTGGATGGTCTCTGAGGGTTTTGCCAGCTGTGACACCTGTAGGTTCTATGAATCTCTGAGCAAAGAAACAACCTATTCTCAGCCTCCACGCTCTAGGCAATAGGTTTCTTGCGGAGGTCCAAGGCAGGGCTCAGAGCAACACTTGCATCTTACCTCAGGCCTTGGGGAACAGCAAAGCTACAAAGAGCTAATCTTTATATCTACTATTTAGTGTCAAATGCTATCCTATCCATTTAGTCTTTGTGATCACCCGATGATACAGGTACTAGCATTGTCAACTCCACTTCAAAGATGGAATAATAAAGCCTAGGATGGTTGGTAACTTGCCCAAGGCTGTACAACTAGTAAATGGCACAACCAGAATTCAAACCCTGGCCATCTGGCACAGTAGCCTGTGTTCTTTCTTTTTTTTTTTTTTTTTGAGTTTTAATATTTTTTATTGAAGTATAGTTGATTTACAATGTTGTATTAATTTCTGCAAAGTGATTCAGTTATACATATATATACATTCTTTTTTAATATTCTTTTCCATTATGCTTTATCATAGGATATTGAATATAGTTCTCTGTGCTATACAGTAGGACCTAGTTATTTATCCATTCTATGTATAAAAGCTTACATCTGCTAACTCCAACCTCTCACTCCAACCCTCCCCCAATGCCCTCCCCCTTGGTAACCACCAGTCTGTTCTCTATGTCCATGATTTTGCTTCCATTTCATAAATAGGTTCATTTGTGTCATATTTTAGATTCCACATATATAAGTGATAGCATATCGTATTTGTCTTTCTCACTTAGTATGATAATCTCTAGTTGCATCCATGTTGCTGCAAATGGCATTATGTTGTTCTTTTTTATGGCTGAGTAGTATTCCATTATATATATGTGCCACCTCTTCTTTACCCATCCATCTGTCAATGGACATTTAGGTTGTTTCCATGTCTTGGCTATTGTGAACGGTGCTGCTGTGAACATAGGGGTGCATGTATCTTTTTGAATTACAGTTTTGTCTGGATATATGCCCAGGAGTGGGATTGCTGGATCATATGGTAATTCTATTTTTAGTTTTTTGAGGAACTTCCATACTGTTTTCCACAATGGCTGCACCAAATTACATTCCCACCAACAGTGTAGGAGGGTTCCCTTTTAGGAGCCTGTGTTCTTAACCACAGTATACTCTGCTGTTCAAGCACTTTGCTTGAAGGATGGATGGGCAAGAGGAGGGAGAGACCTCATTCTGCCACCTGGGACCCCAAAGGTGGGTCAGGCTTGGCTCTGGACACCTAGCCTTTCATCCTCTCTTTTCCAAGTATCTCCTGGAACAGAGATAAGGTTAGTCTCCTCTCCCCAGGGCCTGGGCACTTATGTGGGTGCAGAACGAGGAGTAGAGGCCCCCAGGGAGGGCAGAAGCTGACAGTGAGGCTCAAGGCCATATAAGCTGGGCCAATAGGAGTGTGGGCAAGCCCTGGTACCCTGGTGCCTCATCAGCAAGGCGGTACTTGACTGGGGCAGCCCTCGCCTGAGCAGCTGCCCAGTGTGCTCACTCAGAGTCTCTGCCACTAGGGGAAGGACTCAGCAAAGGAGCGGGGCCAAGCCTTCCCCTGGCAGTGACTGTGGGAGGAGGAAGAAGAGGCAAAATTAACTGATTCAGCTGGGCCCAGATGGAGGGCCACCAGCCAGCAGATTCTGCCTCTGTAAAGTAACTTTAGGTGGATAGGAGTCCTGCCTGCCCTTCCCATCCCCACCGCTACCACGTGCAAGAGGCCATGTTCTGAAGTCACCCCACCCCCAGACCTGGCTCCCAGGCTAGGCCAGGAACCTCTGTCATATACCCTCTTAGTAGCCCACACCTTCCCTTACTCATGTCAACTGTAGTTCAATCACTATTTGGTTACTAGTCATCGAATTGTCTGTCCCCCAGTAGATTAAACCCTCCATGAGAGCAGGAAGGGTATCCGTGTCCTCTGCCACAAGGTCCCCGGAGCAGAGCACCATGCTCAGCATGTAGTAGGTGCCCCAAAAAATGTGTTGAAGGCAAAGGATGAATGAGTGCCTCCTGGCCCATTGGAACGGGGGTGTTTAGTACCTGCCTCCCAGGTTTGAAGGAGACAGCCCCCCACCTTGGGGCCTACAGTTGAGTTGGAGTATTCAGCCCAGCTGTGCTCTCCCAGCACCTTTCAGGCCCCAGGTCCGGGCCCCTGGCGCCACTTCAGGGGCTCATTGAGCTCGCACCTCCTCCCTTCCTCTCTTCCTCTCATCCTTTCTTCCTGCCCCTCCCCCCCCCCCCCGCCCACATCTACAGAGGACAGGCTGATGGGCATCAGCAAGAGGAGAGGCGTGCATGCAGGGCTGAGACAGTATCTGATGCCGGGAAAGGCGGCACTGCAAGGCGGCCTGGGCCACCCATCAATCCCAGCTGGCCCAGAAGGAGCAGGCAAGTGGGCCGCATGCCTTACCACCAGTCTTTGGAAGGCACAGCTCTCAGGGGAATTTTAGAGACCTGAGAGGAAGAAGCCTCATTACCATATAAAGAGCCATATTATCTAAGAGTTGGGGCTGATATAGGGACATGTGCCTGATAGCTTGTGAAACCGAAGGGAAATAAAGCACCAACAGTGATGCTCGATTTTATAAGTTGGGTGGTGATATCACAGATCCTCGTTTTATTACTAGCCCTTAAGTTGGGCATGAGCATTGTAAATACTCTTTTGTACATATAATACATTTTATCATTTTAAAACCGTGAAAGCAATCTAATATTATTATTAAAAACATAGATTCCGGAAGTCAAGAGAATCTGGTTCATTTCCCAGCTCTGCCACTTACGAGAGGCATGACCTTGGGTTGGATATTCCTCAGAAGGAAAATGGGGTTAATAATAACACCTACCTTTAAGGATTATTAGGAAGAACAATCCTGCTAATGCATGTGAAGTGCAGAGGACAGGGCTAGGCACAGAGTAGGCATACGATAAACGTTAGCTATTGTTATTATCCATGTTCTCAAGTATCAATAAACGAAAATGGGCATGTTTAGGTATTGGAATAGCTACCCAGGGCTTTAGAGGGAGGCATAGAAAAATGACAGCAGGGAATACACCCAAAATGTTAACATAGATTATATCTGGGTAATGGGTGGTGGGAAATGTATTTTTGTCTTCCTAATACCTTTCTGTATCTCCCAAATTTCTTATGATGAACTTGATTACTTTTGCAAACAGAAAAAAATTTTTTCTCAACAATTTACAATGTGTATAGTAGCTCCATCAGTGTTAAGCCAACAAAATGTAAAAGCAAAAGCAAACACGTTTAGAAAGAATAACAAGAACTGCTCTCAGGCCCCTAGCTCCCAAACATATCCACCAAGGGGAGGCCCAGAGGGGTGCAGGGCCTTGTGAAGAAACGCCTCTACTCTGCCCCCTCAGCCTCCCCCCAGTCTGAGGACACCTTCACTGGCTCTCTGCCCCCTGGGGGTGTTCCACCCTCCACCACGCCCCATGTCACAGTGTCCTTGGTGCCCTGGCAAGGAGGCTGGCGGGGAGGGGCTGAGCTCTGGAGGGCCTCTGGTAAGCCAAGCCGATTTCATTCCTCCCTTCTCTCCTGTCAGGTCATACGAGATGGCATTAGTACCACTTCAGTGAAGCCGAGCTGCTTCTGAGACGCTGCCTTCTAGCTCATGGGTGGAGGACAGCGGCAGTCTGATTGTACCCAGAGTAGGAGACGGGGGTGGGGAGGGGAGAGCGCATATGGGGGGTCAGGCCTGAGGGGTTGCCCAGGCTGACTGTTGGCAGGCGGCTGGGAAGACTGGCGGGAGGGCAAGCAGAGACGGCTTTCTGCCCAGCTCATGAAATGGAGCTGGAGAAGCAAGGAAGACTGGGATCTGGGCTGGATCGGGGCCAGGGCCCCAAGACAGAAATAGGCCAGGCCACTGGGTTTCCAGATCAGTGTCCTGCTTTGCCTGCCTGGCTGGGCCGCTCACCAGCGAGGAGCCATGTGGATTCCAGAAGGCAGGGAGATGGGGCAGACAGAGCCAGGGTCCCACTGCCCTCATTCTCTGCCCCCTCATTTGGCTTTATCTTTGCAGGGCTTGTCACCACTTGATGTTACATGAGCTATTTGTCCTGCTTCCAGAAAGGATGCTGCTCAAAGGCAGACACTTTTTCTCCCCAGTTCACTGTAGCACCCCTAAGCCCCAGAACAGTGTCTGGCACATGGTAGGTATCTGACAAATCCTTTTTTTTAACAGACCGTGAATGACCGCCCCCTAACCTGGGGCTTGTGAGGTAGGAAAAGCAGGCAGACACTAGAGATTGCCCTCATTTGGGTCGATGAGAAAGTGGAGACTGTGAGGAGTTCAAGGACTTGTTTATTGTCCCATGGCTAGGAGATGACAGATTTTAGGTTTAAACCGGGGATGACAAATTTGAATGTTATTTTTTTCAATATTATGTTGCCTCTTTGAAAGAAATAAAGTGAGTTGCAGACATAGAAAACAAACTTATGGTTACCAAAGGGGAAACGGTGTGGGGGAGGGATAAATTAGGAGCTTGGGATTAGCAGATACACACTACTCTATATAAAGGAGATAAACAACAAGGACCTACTGTATAGCACAGGGAGCTATATTCAATATCCTGTAATAAACCATAATGGAATAGAAAAGAAAAAAAAAAAGAAAAAAAGTTGCTCGGCTGTCTGGCAGATGCCTCCCGGGCATCCCTGTGGGCACAAAGTGCAGCTCTTGAGACAGCCATGCCGAGTGAGCCCGGGGTGGGCTTGGGAGGTTCTTCCTGCTGCTGCCAATGCTTACTTAGGATCAGACTTTGATTTATTTAGGAGCAGGCTTTGGTCACTTGAGGTCTCTGGGTGTCCTGGTTCTGCTGAGGGAGATCCGATCCAGCCATTCCTACTGATCAAGCCTCAGTTTTCCAAGGCAGGAAATGGGTAGAGAACACAGGAATGGTGTTTTTCCTTAGGTTGGGCGACCAGACTGCATGGGGCCTCCTTTGGTGCCTGGGTTACAGCTCAAACTGGGGAAAGGATGCCAACCAAGGGCCTAACCGTGGGCTGGGAGGGGAGCAGAAGGCATGGAGAGAGGCTGGTGTGTGTCAGTGGCAGGCCCTTCTGTGCCCACTGGGACCTGTCTCCCTTCCATGCCAGCCCTGAGTAACTGAAGCAGCAAGGAGGGTTACCACCCTTGCCTCTGGGGGAGGGGAGACACCTGTCCCTTTTCCCACCCCCCCCAAGAATGTCCTGGTCTGCCTGTTCTCCCAGGCAGTGAGTAAATGGGCTTCAGACCTCTCCCCTCCTCCCACAAACCCCAGGCAGAGACATTCTGGCTGAGATGGAAAATTCTTTCTTCCTGGTCTGAAGCAGCTGCTCTGCCTTACCAGGTCAAGTATTGTCCCCAGGCCCTCTGAGAGTGGAGTCTGTCACCTTCTTTCCCTGTACCAGTGGAAAGTCCACAGCCCTCTGGGAGTGTACTACTGCTAGGGTGCAGGTTACACACACACACACACACACACACACACACACACACACACACACACACACCCACCCCTTAGCCTGGAGCCTGAAAGCTCAATCCCATAAACCCCATGGAGCTTTGGGGTCCCATCTCCTTAGACAGCTGGCATAGGGCAGGGCTGCTGGCTGCTGGCTGAGTGGGCATTGCCCCTGCCTTGCAGAGCCTGGAGGAGAAGATGCAGATGACAAGGGCTCCAAGGTTGTGGGTTGAAATGTGTGCAGCGTGCTGGCTGGGAGGCGGACACCCTCACGCTGGCCCTTGCCTAACCCAGGCCAGCCAAGGAGAGTTCCATCTCACCCAGACTAGCCTGATCAGCAGGGCTTAGATGGTAAGAAGAGCCTTTCCTTGGGACCTTGGGGCCCTCTTCCTGGGTTTAAGTAAGTGGCAGCCGTGGAGCCTTTGAAATATTGGCCAACAGCCTGGCTTCCTGGGGCCCACCTGGCTGGGAAGGGGGAGATTGGAACTTGGGGTCAATGGACAGGTGGTGGCCGGAAGGAGGTGGCCTGTCTCTCTCATCTGAGAGAGAGCGCAGACGGCGAGGGAGGTGGGTATACAAATGCGTCCAGGAGGAGAGGGAGAAAGGGTGGCCAACTGCACCTGGAACAGACCATGGGTTCCTGGGCCCCTTGCCCTATGGTTTCTCAGCCCGACTAGGGGGCCGGGGACACTGAGCCTTCGAGACATCGAGACACTGGGGAAGCTGAGAACCCACGGAGAAAGGGGAAGGGCAAAGTAGGGCTCTGGAGACCTCCGTCCCAGCTGTGGACCAGCTCTGGTAACATGCTGGGATCCCAGCACTGTTTGGAGACAGAGCTTCTTAACCGTTCTGTCAAATGGGTTACAGATCTGCTGAGATATTCACCCTGTCAGCCCTCAGGGAGGCACAGTGAGGCTTGAGGTGGCCCAAGTCCCCCTGACCCCAGTTTGCCATACAAATAGTCATGTTTTTCCTCTGTGTACCCAGAATGAAAAAGGCTTGCGGAGGGGGGAGGGAAAGGCAGCGGTAGGGGAGGAGGGAGCAGGGATATGGGAGGTTCCCCGGGCCGCCCCCTCTGCCGGCCCCCTCACTGCTTCCTCACCTCTTCCCACCACTATTCTTTGCCCTTTTGGGCCTTGCCTTATGCTATTTTTCTCTGAGCCTCTGTTCCTGTCTCCCTCTCTCCTTGTCTTTGTTTTTGTCTTCATGTCTCTGTCTCTCTGCCTCTGGGCCTTTCCCGGAACTCTCCCTCCATCTCTCACTGTCTCTCTGATTCTGTATCTCTCTCCAGTCTTTCTCTATCTCTATCTTTCTGTATGTTTTGCTGCCTCTACGTCTCTCTCTGGCTGGTTCTCACCATCTCCCGGGCTCTGGTCTGTCTCTACTTTTCTCTGCCTCCGTCTCTGGGTCTGTCTTTCTGCCTCTTACAGCCTCTCCGCCTCTTAGTTGGTATGTGTGAGACCTGCTCTGCTCCCGGAAGCTGGGCAGTAACCCACACTCGCTCCTCACTGGATCAGAAGGCAGTTCCAACGGCGGCGGAGCTCCAGGGCCCAGCAGGGTCACTCAGGCTTGCCCTTAGTGACACTCAGTACCCCTCTTAGGGGCAAGGGAGGGGGCCCAGACACAGCGAGACACAAGCCCAATGATAGATCACCCCACAATTCCCCCAAGGCTTCCCTGGGCCACCTCACTCCCGTAAGCTGTTCAGGGTGCAGCTGGAGCCCCCGCCTCATGGCCAGGCCTGTGTGGGACAAGGAAACTGCCAGCCAGAGTGACAGTGCCCAGCTGTCAGGGAGGACCCCTGCTGCAGCCACGATGGGACCCTCGGGCAGTGACACAAACCTGGCATCTGAATTCCAGATCTTAGTTCTACCACCTATTAACTGGGTGACCTTGAACTAGCAAAGGTGCCCCTCTGAGTGCTGGTTTCAGGCACCCTAAGGCCTACCCTGAAGGGTGGTTCTGAAGATTAAGGGAAATAGTGTCTGGGAAAGGACAGCACTATGCTGACCTTCCCTCTCTTCCTTCACCTTCCCCCATTTGGGGTCAGGATGTTAGGATTAGCATGAAGACCTCTGGGTGTCCTTGGACAAGTTAGCAAGGCTCTCGGGGCCCTGGCTTCATCCTTGACTCTTCCAGGAGGGTCAGCAGGAAGTGGGTGGTGGCCACAGCAGCGGAAGTGGTGGTGGCAGGGCCAGGGGCCAGAACCCCACTGAGGTCAAGCTGGGTGGGCAGCTGGGATGGTGAAGGGGGGCAGTCCTGCCTCTGAGAACGTGTGATCTTCCCCCCCAAGAGGCTTTGAGTCATAGACAAACAGTTCTGCAGCTCTGCCTCCCTCATTCCCCCAGCCACAGACACACTTGGAATTTCCAAAGTTTGGTTTGTGCTATTTTTCATTACTGTGAGTTTCAGAAACGCCCACTGCCAGAGCCATCCTGAGAAGGGCAAGTTCTCTCACAGAACTTCAGAGGGTTGGTGCTGGCAGGCCCTTGGAAGGGGCCTAAGCCAGTCCTACCTCTGCCCCCCAGAGCCTGATAAAAGGGACTTAGAGGTCTCAAGAGAGGGAGTGACTGGTCCTGGTTCCCACTGCAATTCAGTGACAGGGCCAGGCCTGGCATCCAGGCCTCTTGATACCCATAGTCACCCTTGCTCATCTTCTGGCTCGCATTCTCTCTATTCTCTTTATCCTATGTCTGTCTGCCACTGGCTTTCTCTCTTCGTCCTTCACTAGGTAATGCCTTCTTCATTCCCTCCAAGAGTCTGAACAGTTGGGGCTCCCAAGTAATTGGAGCTTCTTTTAGCACTCTCTGGCTCACCCTTGCCAAAGATGTGCAGTGTCCCGGCTGTAATGTGCCTGGGGCTTCCATCTTTGGTGCAGTAGCCTCCTTCTCACCCCCTCCACCAGGAGGTATCAGCATCAGATCAGGCCACCAGGCAGGTACCCCAGCCCCACATGGCTCTGGGGTCTTCTTGAGATAGAGCATCAACAGACTCTCTTCCCATCTGCCCACCTGCCTCACTGAGCCAAGCCTAGGGCGGGAGTAGAGCTGACATTTCTTCTTGGGGAGGGGTCAAGATTTGCAGATACCTCCTTCCCAGGGAAATCCTGCTCAGGTTAGAGACGGGAATCCATCCAGTCAGGGCCTGGCCCCTGAGCACACTCTCCAGCCTCTGCCACCAACCTGAGAAGGCTGGAGGGTGGATAGACTGGGGAGCTGCTCTCAGAAATCCTGCTGTAAGTGGCAGGGTCAGTGGGTGAGACAAAAGTTCATCTGTCCCCTGCTAAGAAGCCAGGTGGGAGCTCCTGCCTGGAGTCACACAGGTGGCATCTACAGCACGTGGCCAGACATTCTGATGTCAACTTGACACAGACACCTTGTAGTAGAGAGGATGGGCAAGGCTCTGCCATCAGGCATCCGGAGGGAGAGCCTGGCAGGGGAGCAATGGGCAAGGCACGAGCTTTGGGGTAGACAGATCTCAGTTTGAATCCAAGTTGGGATGTCTTTGCTGGTTGACCTTGGCCAAGTTACTTAACCTCTTTGAGCCTTGGTTTCCCCATCTATAAAATGCCTGTCCCCTCACTGTTCAAGATTACAAGAAGGCAGTGCCTACTAAGCGTCCATAATCAGAGGATGTGTCGGGAAAAGAGCTGCCACAGAGTTTGGTGTATCATAAGGCGGTGGACAAGGGAGCGAGCAGCAACGGATTTGCGGGCAGCTGACCGGAAACTTAGTGTGAGTCAGCAGCGGGATGTCGTGGCCCGGAGAGCTCCTGCATAACTGATGGCTGGGGTCCAGGAGGGCAAAGGCATTCCTCCTGCTCTGGCATCCCTCTGGGCGGGGGGGCTGGGTGGGCTATGGCCAAAGGGACATCTGTTTGGAAGCGAGCAGGCTGCAGCAGAGACTGACTCTTTGGCCCTCTGAAGTCCCAGGCATCCTCAGCAGCCTATACGGTGTCTTTAGTGCAAGTTAGCAAAGAGTACCTCCTTTGGGCGTCTGCAGCCCTGCACATGAGCACGTGGCTTGGTGAGCATAGCTTGGGCTGGATTTCAGCTTCCAGGGGTCCCCTTGGATGAATGCCTCATGGCCATCCTAAAGTCCCCACTATTTGCTCACCTAAATGTTTATTCCTTCAACAAATGCTGATTGAGTTCCTACTATGTGTCCTACTTAGGCATTGTTCTAACTATTGAGGAGGGGCCCTGGGAGCTGGGGATGCTTGCTCTGGAGAAGAGAGGGTTACAGGACATCTACAGAGCTCTCTGAACAAAGGCTGTCTGCACGCTTGCTCAGAAGCAAGCACCAAGTCAATGGATATTTACTGAGTGTCCACAAAAAGTCTGTCCCAGGGTTACCACTGACTGGCTGTGTGCCCTTGCATGAGTCACTTTCCCTCTCTGGGCCTTGGCATTAAGCTGGATGAGCTGTAAGGACTCCTCTGGCTTCCTGCAGGAAATCCTGCAAGATGGCTGGGGGAAAGGGAGTGGACATTTATCATGTGGCTCAAGGCTGCTGTACAGGGGGTTCAAGGCAGGGGGAGAATCTGGACTAGAGAATCTTGGATGTCTTTTTTTTCAGCCCGAGACTCAGCTGGCCTCCCACCTTTCTTCCCATTCCTCTCAATGGTCTTCCTCTGGCTGCAGTAATCTCACCGCCCTGCATCTGCCATGGTCTCTCCAGCCCCCATGCCTCAGGCTATGCACTTGGCCTGGAATGCTGACTCCTATTCTGCCTAGTGAAATCCCCCTTATCATGGATGTTGCAGAGGGAACCTAAGCGTAAAAGGGATGGAGGCAGGGGTTTGGACCTGATGTCCTCCACCTCCTTTCCAGCCCAGGGTGTCTGCTGCTGTACAGGGGATGCTGGGAGCTGAGGTACACCAGCCCCAGGAACACAACTCTGGTCTCAGGGGATCTTTCTGCTGCCATCACCCAGGGCTGTTCTCTCTTCTCCTTTGGGGCATTTCAGAGCATGTGCTCTGAAACCAGATGGACCAGTGCTCACAGCCCAAATCTGCCCGCTTCCTAACTGTGCAGTTTTGGCTCTCTGAGGTCCTGTTTTGTTTTATTTTATTTTATTTATTTAACTGCGCCAGGTCTTAGTTGCGGCACTTGGGATCTTTTATTTGTGGCCTGCGGGATCTTTAGTTGTGGCATGTGGGATCTTTTAGTTGTGGCCTGTGGGATCTTTAGTTGTGGCATGCGGGCTCTTAATTGAGGCATGTGGGATCTAGTTCCCTGGCCAGGGATCGAACCCGGGTCCCCTGCATTGGGTGTGCAGAGTCTTAGCCACTGCACCACCAGGGAACTCCCCGAGGTCCTCTTTTAGGGCCTCAGTTTCACTCTCTGTAAAATGGGACTACTAGGTACCATCTCATTGAGGAAGAAGAGATGGCAGGGAGGGAAGGGTGGGCAGGGAGATTGTGTCTGTGAAAGTTGCCTGACAAAGGGTAGAGGCCTGGCTCCCACAGTCTGCCAGCCTTCTGCTGAGCACGGCCCTGGTACCTCTCGTTTTCTGTGTCCTCCACGCTACTCCTGACTCACAAAGCCAAAGGCTTCATCCTTTTCTTTGAAAGCTCTTCTAGAGATTTCCTACCCAGAATTTCTCTCGGTCCTTTGTGCTGCATCCCTATGCCTTGAGCCCATCAGCTACATGGAAGGAGCACCAACAGAGCCCTCCCATGCACTCAGGGCTGGATTACTCTGCCCAGCAGGTCCCACCTCAGCCAAACTCAGGGCTCCCAGGCTGAAAAAGCCTGAAGTGGGTGTTTCGGGGAACTGCCACAATCACCCCAAGGCCCCTGTGTTCCCCGGGGGTGAGCTGGGCCCTTGTTGGGCTCTCCTTCTCATCCCGCTTCCCTAGAGGGCCACTCCCCTTTGGAGAGATGACACAGGGATTGAGAACATAGAATTTTCTGGGTTCTACTCCTAGCTCTGCCACTTTCTATTTGGGAGAACTTGGGCCTGTAGCTTGGCTTCCCTGACCCAAGCGTGGTGTTCATAGCTCAGTAGCTCTCCCAGGACTCGGTGAGCAATCACTGCTTGCCATAAGGCAACTGCTCGATTAATGGTGACTGCCTCTTTAAAAAAGTATTTTCGGAAATGCCAGGCATATTGTGGACACTCAGTAAATATTCATTCAATAGAGGCTTAAATCTGAACAAAAGTCAAGACACAGCCTTTGGCCAGAGGACTTCATGGATACTCTGTAGGGTCCCCAAATTTGCCTTCTCTGCTCAGCCAATGGCAGCCTGCCCACCCTCCCACTGTCACCTGCATCTTCACTGGAGGCCCAGCGGAGCCTCTGAAAAGGCCTCGTGGATGGGGTAAAAAGAGCAGGCTCTGCCCCGGGCTAGGTCCCTGGGGTGCTTGTGGCATCAGTGATATTGCAGGCTGGGAGGGCAGAAGCCCTGAGCCAGCAAGTGTGGTCCAAGAGCACAGGCTCAGCCGGATCGAAGGCAATGGGTAAGGTTCCACCATGAGGCTGACTTGGGCTCAGGTCCCAGTGATGCCACGTATCGGCTGGGCGATTCCAAGCCCATCTCCAGTCTGTGAAATGGTGTAATGGGTAATAGTACCTGCCTTGCTTCCTACACAGGCTGAGGGTAAAGATGCAATGAGATACCAAAAATGTATGTAAACTCTGGAGTGTGGAACCCACGTGTTTGGGGCAATTCAAATTGGAATCCTGAACACCTTTTACAGACGGCAGCGGGGTAAAGAGGAGAGGACAGACCTGGGCTCAAATACTGGTTCTGTAATTTCCTGGCTGTGTGACTTTGGGCAAGTCACTAAACCTCTCTGAGTCTCTGTCTCCTCATTTGTAGAATGAGGATAATAATATAGTACCTACCCCATTACTGTGAGGGTGCAATGGGGTGATACATATAGCACAGCCAGCCTGTGGGAAACGGCAGGGTCCACTTAGGAAGGTGTCAGGAAGTCACAGAAGCAAAACCGAGAGGTACCAAGGCAGGTGCAAAATGGTGAACCATCAACTGTCTCCAACTAACAAATGCTGCCCGAGTCCCTTTGCCCTGCTATGTCCTGAGCTTGGTTTTGAGGATGCCTGAAGGAATCAAACCGAGTCCCTGCCCTCCAGGGCCTGTCACCAAGCTGGGTTGAATCAGAGTCTTTTGCCCTGGCCGACATCTCAGGCCTGAGTCCTCTTCCTCAGGGCCTCAGTCTAGCCTTTCCCACCCTGAAGCCCAGCCTGCCTCCACTCTTCTACAGCTCCTGGAGAAAATCCTCCTTTGTTAGGCACCTGCCATTCCCAGATGAAGGTTCCTCCCTCCCTGGCTGGAACCCAGAATCTCACTTGGAGAAAATGGAATGATAGTGCCCAGAGCTGAGCAGGCCCCAGGGACTACATTGCCCCTGTTGTGGAGCTCGGGGTGCGATGGTGGTGGAGACCAGGGCCCTGCTCAGGGAGACGGTGTACTAACGGAGGTGACAGAGTGTCTCAGATGGTGATACCTGCCGTGAAAGAAATACAGGCAAGAAAGAGCACGATAGGGTGGGGCAGGTGATTTTCAGTAGGGTGCTAAGGGATTCTTCCATCTTGACCCTTGGGGAGACAGGGGAACAGATGGGCCCAAGGTCACCCGGCAGGTGCTGGCAGAACGCCTCCAGCGTCCTTTCCCTTACCTTGTCCTGCTTTCCATGTACCAGAGCCTCTGCACCCTTCCCTCTCTCGGGCAGCAGAGGCTTCTGGGAAGACCTCCTCTCTGGCCAGGCAGGGTTCTCTCAGGTCCCCATGTGGCTGTGGGGAGGAGACTCGGAGCCCTGGACAGTGGGAATGTGTTGGGGGCCAGAAACTTGCATGGGCAAATGGTGTCTGAAAACACTGGCTGCTGACAGCTCCAGCTGCGGGGGCCAGCAATGCCCGCATAGTCCATATGTTGGCCTCACCCACCTCCCTCCTACAGTGGCAGATTTACAAAGAACCTCACAGCCCATCTCAGAAAAAAAGACAAGATTGTAGGGTTGGAAGGGGGCCGGAAGGGCCACCCAGTTCAAGCGACGGGAAGCTGGCAGACTCAGCCCTCGGCCTCCAAGGTTGTCTGGACAGCAGGGGTCACTCCTGGGCTGAGAGTGTCCTGGGGAAGGTGGGGTCACAGCCTCCCTGGCCAAATGCCCCAGGTTTCCTGCCCAGAAATGCGAACTGAATCCAGGGGTGGAAACGGCGAGATGACTCCTGGGCTCTCCTAAGAGGGAGCGAGCTTCTTGCTCCCGCAGGTGTGTGACTGGGGCTGCACACCCTGAGCGGGTGAGGGGTTGCTGTACAGAGGTGGCATCCGAGGCCTCCGTTCCAATTCCCGCCCAGTCCGCAGCCTCTCCCTGCTCCAAGATGTGGGGCGCTCCAGGCAACCAACATCTCCAGAGCCAGGAGGGCCTGGAACCTGCTTCACCCAGCCCCGCCCCCTCAGCCGAGTGGGCCCAGCACAGGGTCTTGATGGGAACACTCCCCCACCACCGACACTTCTCCTAATGCATCCTTGCTGGCCGGCTGGGAACCGCAGACGGAGCTGTGACAAGAGGGGAGATAAGGGGGCTCTCACATTTCCCCCGGCTGGGCTCCTGGGCCGATGGCATTCACGCTGGCTGATTTCAACATGAAAGGGCCCCTTGAGAAGGAGAGCTCCCTCCCATTCCCCCTTCCCTCTGCTAAGCCCCACTCCGAAGCTAACCACTGTCTGAGCCGCCCTCCCTCTGGAGGTCGAGCTCTGCCGCTGGCCTGCTCGCCAAGACTTCCCCCAACTGCGTCAGCATCACCTCAGCTACCCTGTCCTCCAGGGTGGGAATCCCTGGATGAGAGGGGGGCATGCATAGGGCTGCCCCTCCCAGCACCAAGCTGGAGAAAAGAGGAGGGATTTGCCATCCCAACTCGTGACACAGAACCCAGGGTCTGCTCTGGAGACACAGCCCAGGCGACTCTAGGCCACTATGGTGGACACATCTTTGGGAGGACGGCTCTGTGGAAAGGAGGTCTCCCAACCCTAGATCCAAAGGGGACCAGAACATTCTCAGGATCTCTGAGAACCCAAGGGTGCAACTCCCAGGCCTCTTCCCTGGCTCTTTTCTTTAACTGTCTGAGACATGCACCCTTCAAAAATCCACTGAAACATCTCATGTTTCTGCCGCCAGAGACCTTCCAGGTATCTGCCCTCAATCTTTTATGCTCCAACTTTTTAAACCTTTTATTTTGAACTAATTTTAGACTTAGAGAAAAGTTAAAAAAAAAATAGAACAGAGAGCTCCTGTACACCCCTCACCTAGCCTACCCTGATATTAACATCTTACATAACCTTAGTCCAATGATCAAAACCAAGAAATGAACCTTTGTATGATACTATTAATGAAACTACAGATCTTATTTGAGTTTTACCAGTTTTTCCACTAATGTCCTTTTTCTTCTGTTCCAGGATCCAATCCAGGACCCCACATCGCTTTGAGCTGCTGTTTCTCCTTAGTGTCCTCAAACCTGTGACAGCTCCTCAGTCCGTTCATCTTTCATGATCTTGACACTTGTGCAGTGTACTAGCCAGGTGTTTTATAGACCGTCCCTCAGTTTGGGTTTGCCTGATGTTTTCTCATGACTAGAGTGAGGTTATATACCACAGACATGATGCTGGGTCCTTCTTGGTGCATCATCCCAAGATGTTTGTGATGTCAATATCTCTTATCACTGGTGATGTTTACCTTGATCATTTGATTAAGTTGATGTTTGCGGGCTTTCCTCACTATACATTTACTGCATTTCCTTTTCTTTTTTTTTAAAGATTGATTGATTGATTGATTGATTGATTGATTACTATGTTGGGTCTTCGTTTCTGTGCTAGGGCTTTCTCTACTTGCGGCAAGCGGGGGCCACTCTTCATCGTGGTGCGCGGGCCTCTCACTATCGTGGCCTCTCTTGTTGCGGAGCACAGGCTCCAGACGCGCAGGCTCAGTAGTTGTGGCTCACGGGCCTAGTTGCTCCGCGGCATGTGGGATCTTCCCAGACCAGGGCTCGAACCCGTGTCCCCTGCATTGGCAGGCAGATTCTCAACCACTGCACCACCAGGGAAGACCCTGCATTTCCTTTTTTTAAAAAAATATTTATTTATTTATTTGGTTGTGCTGGGTGTTAGTCGCAGCAGTCAGGCTCCTTAGTTGTGGCACACGGGCTCCTTAGTTGTGGCATGCAAACTCTTAGCTATGGCATGCATGTGGGATCTAGTTCCCTGATCAGGGATCGAATCCGGGCCCCCTGCATTGGGAGCATGGAGTCTTATCCACTGTGTCCCCAGAGAAGTCCCCTGCATTTCCTTTGATATGTAGTTGACAAATACCTAGGGAAGATATTTGGAGACTATGCAAGTCCCGTTTCTCCTCAAACGCTCCACATTTGTCTATTAATTGTAGCATCTATTGTTGCATCAACATTTATTACTGTGATGCCATCCTAATAATAGTCATGTTCTGTAGCCTTCTTTCTTTCTACACCTCTGAACTGGAATTTTACTGTAAGGATAAGCTGTCCCTCCTCCCCCATTCATTTATTCATTCAAATATTTGTTAGTGTTAATATGGACCAATGGATATTTCATTTATTCAATGGGTTAAAATCCAATATTTTCTCCTCGCTCAAGAAGGTAGAGTATAACTCCCCACTCCTTAATTATGTGTTGTGCATAATGACTTCTTTCCAAAGAGAACAGTGTGGAAAAGGGGAAAAAGTAATGTGGAGAAACCTGACAAACACTCCCTCAGCCAGGCGATCCCAGTGAGCACCAGCAATCAATAGATAGTGTACATCAGTGATGATATGTGTTGAGAAGGGTACTTCACCTCTGTGATAGTTCTCCTCGCTCCCATCCCCCACTTTAACCATGAGACAATCATCATGGTTTTTTCAAATCCAAATTGAGGGACATTCTACAAAATACTCAACCAATACTCCTCAAAACTGTCAAAGTCATCAATAGCAAGGGAAGTCTGAGAAACTGTCACAGCCAACAGAATCCTAAGGGGACATGACGACTAAATGTAATGTGGGGTCTTAGATGGGGCACTGGAAACAGATAAAAGTCATTAAGTAAAAAACTGTAGACTTTAGTTAATAATAATGTCTCAGTGTTGCTCCATTAATTGTAATAAATGAATCACACTCATATGAGATGTTAACAATAGGAGAAACTGGATGTGGGATATATGGGAACTTTCTGTATTACTTTTGCACCTTTTCTGTAAATCTAGAACTGTTCTAAAATTTAAAATATATGTATTAAAAGTCCAATACTATCATTATTTATTTTCTGCTCAAATTGTTCCCACTTTGGCTATTAGGATCTCCTTCCGCTTGGCTTCTGAGTTCTTCTGTCCAGCCCCCACTCTTTTCCAAGCACTTCCCTATTTTCTGGCACCACAAGATGATTCAGGCTTATCCTGGACTTTCCCTGCCTCAGGTCTACTTCAGCCATTTCTCCAAGGAGGGCTGGCACCTTTTATTGGAGGATAGTGTTAGAAACCAAGATCTAGTCACTAGGTGTGCTCATTGCTCTTGAGGTGTCATTGTTTTTAGGCCCTGCCAGTTGATAGAACTAGGAAATATATGTGTGTATACCAACCCATTTTGCTGCAATTTTAAAAATGTTATTTACTCTTGTTCTATCCTCAAGAAATCTACTTTATTTATTGTAACTGCCTCAAGATATTCCTTAGTGGGGATGGACAAATATCTTATTTAACCAGTTCCCTGTTGGTGGCTATTCACAGTATTATACATTTTATTTTATATTATTAAAATGTTGTAATCCTTGTGCATAATCATGTGCCAAGTGTTTCTACAGGGCAGACAATGAGATCTGAAACTGCTGTGTCAAAAGTTCCGGGCATCTAAAATGTTGATGGAAGCTGCCTATGGGCCCTCCGAGGTAGCTGTACTAATTAACTGCCTACCGTTCAAATTTGTTCATGGGCCATTCAGAGCCCAATCTTCTCTAGCTTCCATCTCCCACCACTTTCTCCCACTTGTAGTCTACTACTCAGTCTCAATGAACTACTTGCTATTTTCTCGTATGCTTCCAGGTCTCTGCCTATGCTGTTGTTCCTTCTACCTAGAATGTCCTTACTCTCTTATAAGCACGATGAACTTCTATTCACTCTCCAATGCCCATTTCAAAAGGCACCTCCTTTGTAAAGTCTTTCTGAACTTGCCATCCAGGCAGGCAACTGGTGACTCCCTCCTCAGTGACCTCTCTGATCACATCCTGGAAGTTTGGGGAAGTGGTTGTCTGTCTCACTCACTTCTATGATCTTTACAGACTGGCCCAACCTAGACTAGGCATGGAGGAGGCCCCTGGAAGGGTCTGCTGGATGAACGGATGAACTTCTCATTGGCTCCAGGCAACTTGTTTTCCATGGGCCTCCTCTTTGGCCCTTAACTAAGAGTCTGGTCTGAAATCAACGTTGTTTTTCTTTTTTAAAGTTTACACTTAAAGCTTCCATTCCCTCTCACCCCCCATTCCTGGGTGTACACGCACAGACAGGTACACATAGGCATTCAGATGTCCTCCCAAGGTGGTGTATGTGAGTGTGTATAAGGGAGAATGTGAGAATCTCTGCATGTAAGAAAGACAGGACAGAGTGAGAAGTAGAGGAAGAGAGAGAAGAGAGAAGAAGAGAGAGAAAAGAGAAAAATAGGGAGAGAAAAAGAGGAAAGAAGAGACAGTGCAGAGTGAGAATTTTCCAGGTTACCAAGGGGTCAATGAGCCCCTTTAAATGAAGGTGTGTTAGCAAATGGGACCTGTCAACATGCCATTACCTCTGTGTCTGAGCAAGACAGAGCTGAGGGGTTGTAGCCCCAAAGAAAGAAAAATATTTGCTAATAATAGAGGCAAATGGCAAGCAAGCTGCTTTGGGAAGGTCAAGGCCACTGAGTTCTCACTCACTCCCCTGTCCCAGGCCTCCACGGTGAGGCATCTGGAGTCTTCCAGCCAGCTCCCCAGTTGTCCAAAGCAGAAACCTGGGAGCCACCTTTAAGTCTCTCTCTTCCTCACCCCCAGATCCATTCGATTACCACCACAAAGTGCGTCTACCTCTTAAATACCTCGTGAATCATCTACTTGTCTCTACTTCCACTGCTGCTACCTGAGGCCAGTGGTCCATTATCTCTCATGGTTACTAGTGCAATAGTCTCCTCATTGGCCTCCCTGCTTTCAATTCTGCACCTTATGACCCAGTAGACACCAGGGATCAGAAAAGTCATTCTATAAAGCAAATATGATCTTGTCACACCCCTGCTTGAAACTATGTGGCCTACAGGCTAAAGTTCAAATTATATTCAAAACCCTTCATCATGGAGCCGTTACAGCTCAGAAGCAGGTCAGAAAATAGTCAGGACTTAACTTATGTGAGGCACTGGTATCAGGAGGGGAACCAGCATAATTTCAGCCCTTACAAAGGGTGCATGCCACTGTCCTCAGGCCAGCTTGCTTGCCTTCACTCAATAGGAAGCACTAGGCCCTCACTCCTGTTGGTAGCACATGACATGATAGAGACTTCAACTGCTATTTAAACCCTAGAATCCAAACTTTGTTAATATCTTACTTTCTTCTGGAGCTCATGGCCTATCATAGGGCCTGGTGCACAGGAGGGGCCTTCATCAGTATTGACGAATGAATGGATGGATGGATGGACGGATAGATGGACAGAGGGACATGTTAAATGGGTGAAGGAAACTCCAGCAGGATAGATTGAGATTAACCATAGAATGTCACTAAATTCAAGAATACTGGAGGAAGAAACAGACTCAGAGGCTTGTCCAAAGTGACACTTCTGAGAGCAACCCTGAGAATTAGGAGGTGACTATCAATCATTCCCATTTTAGAGATGAGCAAACAGTGGTTCACAGATGTGAAGTGACTTGCTTGAGGTCACATAGTATCCAGTGGGACAGGGATTTGAACCTAGATCTGCTTGGCTCCAAAGATCATGTTCTTTGCACAATTTCACATCAAAAATGATATGGGTCACTCCATTATGTCAGCCTAAGAAGTGGAGGTTGAATATAGATTTCACGCCTGATGGACCTGAGTTTAAGCCTAATTTTTTTAACATTTTCAATCCTTTATTCTTTTAAAAAGTATTTCCAGAGCACATCCACTGTGTGGATGTGTGTGTGTATGTGTGATTATAAAGGGTACATACAGGTGGTGGGGTCAGACAGACATGAGTTTGAATCTTGGCTCTACCATTTGCAAACCTTATGACATCCCTAGTGCCTCAGTTTCCTCATCTATAAAATGGAGATAATAGCAATGCCTATTTCACAGGCTTGTTGTGGGTATTAAATGTGCATATGCCTGTAAATCACTTAGTGCCCTGCCACACACACACTCACCAACACTGTGTGCCTGTCTTGGAACCAGGTACTGAGATACAGAGGTGGCCAAGTCTGCGTGGTCCTGCCCTTGCTCTCAGGGAGCTGACAGTCTAGTGAAGGAGACGAAAGTCATGCAAATCCACATGTTGTCCATGGAACGTGCTCTGAAGGGAATAAAAAAAAAAAAGGAAGGAGCTATGAGAGAGAAAACCCAGAATGACAAGTCTAATTTAGATGAAGTGATGGTGATCTTTCTCAGGAGGTGACATCTCAGCTGAGACTTGAAGAATGAGAAGAAGCCAACCATGCAGAATAGAGAATGAACATTCCAGGCAGTGAAAACAGCAGATGCAAAGGTCCTAAGGTTGGAACGAGCTTGGGATCTTATGGAACAGCAGAGCAGAGGATAAGGATAGAGGCAGGAAAGATCACTGATTATTGGAAAGGCAGATGGGAGCCACCTCATGTGGGCCTTGGACTTTTTTTCTAAGAAGTGTCATGGGAAGCCACGGGAGGGTTTTAAGGAGGAGAGTGACATGGTCTGATTTACATTTTAAAAGGATCCCTCTGACTCCACCCACCTCACTACAAATAACTCAATTTCGTTTCTTTTATGGATGGAGTTAGAGTCTGTCATACAGAGTGAAGTAAGTCAGAAAGAGAAAAACAAATACAGTATGCTAACACATATATATGGAATCTAAGGGGAAAAAAAGGTTATGAAGAACCTAGTGACAAGACGGGAATAAAGACACAGACCTACTAGAGAATGGACTTGAGGATATGGGGAGGGGGAAGGGTAAGATATGACGAAGTGAGAGAGTGGCATGGACATATATATACTACCAAACGTGAAATAGATAGCTAGTGGGAAGCAGCTGCATAGCACAGGGAGATCAGCTCCGTGCTCTGTGACCACCTAGAGGGGTGGGATAGGGAGGGTGGGTGGGAGGCAGACGCAAGAGGGAAGAGATATGGGAACATACATATATGTATAACTGATTCAGTTTGTTATAAAGCAGAAACTAACACACCATTGTAAAGCAATTATACTCCAATAAAGATGTTAAAAAAAATTTAAAAAAATAAAATAAAATAAATTGCTGTAAAAAAAAAAAAAAGGATCCCTCTGGCTGCTGGGTGGAGAGTAGATTGTAGCAGGGAGGGATGGGAGAAGGAGCCTCAGTGAGGTAGCCATTGCCAAGGTCCCTGCGAGAGGGGGTGTTGCCTCTGACCAGGGTGGTGACAGCAGAGGTGGAGACGTGTGGACTTCATACCATGTGAGGTACTCCTTGACACTTTTCTTTTTTCAACCCCCCACATCCCATCTGTCAGTAAAGCCTTTTGTCTCTATCTTCAGAATACATCCAAAACCCAACCACTTTCTACCACCTCCACTGTCTCTGCCCTCTAGACCAGCGGTCCCCAACCTTTTTGACACCGGGGACTGGTTTCATGGAAGACAATTTTTCCACGAACTGGGGGCTGAGGTGGAGGATGGTTCAGGCAGAAATGTGAGCGATGGGGAGCGATGGGGCGCAGCAGATGAAGCTTCGCTCGCTCGTCCGCCGCTCACCTCCTGCTGAGTGGCCCAGTTCCTAACAGGCTGCGGACCGGCACTGGCCCGCAGCCCGGGGCTTGGGGACCCCTGCTCTAGACCACCCTTCAGCCCTTGTCCTCGTAGCCCATTCTCTACACCTGAAGGATCTAAGCCTGAGGGATCCTGTGAAACCCAAATCAGGTCCCAAGTCTCCCCATCTCTCTAGTAGTAAAGCCGAAGTCACCACGGTGGCCAAAATTTCTCTGAAATCTGGTCCTTCCTTAACCTTCTGCCTTCATACACTGCCCTTTGCTCACTCAACTCCAGCCACACTGGCCTCTTTGCATTTCTTCAAAACTTTCTGACACACAACCAACTCACATTCTTTGCACGGACTGTTCTGTCTGCCTAGAATGGTCTTTCTGCAGATATCTGTATGGTTCACTTCCTTACCTCCTTCAGAGCTTTCTCAGATGTTACCTTCTCAGTGTGACATTTTTGGCTATGGTAGTTAAACTTGCAACTTCGCCCTTGGACACCCTGACCCTCTTGCCTCCTGCTTTATTTTTTTCTCCACAGCACTTATCACCATCAACCATATGATATATTTTATTTATCTTTACCTTTTGCCCATTCTCACCAGACTATGGGCTCCTTAAGGACAGAGATCTTCATATACCAATTTTGTTCACTGACGTATCTCAAGCACCTAGAACAGTGTTTGGCACATAGTAGGTGCTCAATAAATATTTGTTGAATGAATACATTGTTGGGGGAAATGAGATGATAGACGTGAGAAAACTCTTCTGCATATGTTGTAAAGCTAGACACAAACAAGGGCTGATTGTTGCTAATTTTATTATTGCGTGTGTGCGTGCATGTGTGTGTGTGTGTTTGTGCGTGTAAGAAGCTGTCAGTATGCTCAGGGTGTGGAAGGCTCATTTATCGTTTCCATTACCATCCTTCTCAGCAAATATCAATTTGCCAACCTCCTTCCATGGTGGTTGTTGTGGAGTGTCTGCTTTAACCTTGATGGCAATACTTATGCAATGATAATTGTCATTGACTCCCACCCTACTCTGTGTGTGTGTGTGTGTGTGTGTGTGTGTGTCTGACCATTGGCTCCCTGGCGCTTAGATCTCACAGTCACCTTCGATGGGCATTTGCATCCCTGTTGAAATGGCTTGATGTCAGTGTAAGCCTTGCCCAGCGGAGCAGCACCTTCCCTGATCTTGCCAGGTTAAGACAGTGAAGATATAGTCTGGGGTCTGGAGCCAGATGGCCCCGGTTTTAAATCTCAGCACTACCAATTCTAAACTGAGTGGCTACGGGCAAATGTCTGACTCTTTATGAGTTCCAGCTTCATCCCCTGTATGGTAGGGATTATAATTCCTTTCTCGTGGGCTCGCTGGGACGGCCTTACAAGCAAGCAGAAGTGGACATGCCTTGTGAACTAGAAATTGCATTCTGCCAAATGCAGAAGGCAGATTTTTCACTCCCTGGATGTTGAGGCTTGGAAATGAGAGCAGGACAGTTTGCCCTGGGCTCCTCTGAGGGAGCCAGGAGCTGGGCGTCCCCTGGGGTGTCAGGAGAGGGGAGTCACCATTCACGGATCACTCCTTAGAGCAGGACTCTGAGCTCAGCACGCTGGATGTGAGCTAAGTACTGTTACTCTCCGTATTTTAGAAATGGGAAAGCTGAGGCTTAGGGAGGTGAAATGATTTGTTTGAGGCTGCAAAGCTACTCGTGGTGAAGCAGGGCCTTCACCCTAAGCCTGCTATGATTCCAGAGCCTGCATTGTTTCTCTGCCACATGAAGTCAGCCAGCCCAGGGAGGGGGTGGGGGTGTCAGGGGGAGAGGAGGCAGGGGGGTGTGGACAGGCAGACTCCTACCACAGGGGCAGCGTCCCAGGAGGAATGCAGACAGTGCCGGAAACCCCAAAGCAATTTTCTAACCCTGGGAAAACGGCCTGTAGTTTGGGCTGGCATGCTCATTGTGCGGGCTGTGCGAGCAGAGCTGTCAGGGCCACCCCCTCCCCTCAACCCGAGACACCCTGCGTTGGTCACGGAATCCCAGCAGTAGTCAGGTGGAGGAGCCCTTGGAGATCTTCTCCATCCCGCTGCTCATTTGAATCTCCTGGCAGATTAAACCCACCACTCAAGCCTGAGACCCACCTCTGGGATTCTCATTTCATGAGTTTGGGGAAGGGCCTAGGCATCGGGATTTTCCCCAGCTCTACAGTTAATTCAAATGCTGTGACTCAACCATTCCTTCCTTGCCCCACACTCCACACACACTGCTTTAAAGTTAGAGAAGCAGAGACCCAGAGAGAGGACGCACAGCTTGGAACTCAGGTCTCTGACCCTCTTTAGGGCTCTGTCATGAGAATGCCTTCCACAGGGGCCCAGTGAGGTAAGTGAGAGAGGGGTCTCAGAGAGCCAGGAGAGTGGGAAGACAGCAGTTCTGACTCGGCGAGAGCTAAAGGCATCCCAGTACTGTGCTGGATGTCCTCCCCCTCACCGCCCCCCCCAACACCAAACTTTTGGGCCCACCGCCGCCACTCCCTCTGCAGCTGTGGGGCGTGGGAAGAGCCCTGGCCAAGGGATCAGGAGCCCTGGGTTTGGGTCCCACCTCTGCCACTAACTCCTTTTGAACCTTGGGCAAGTCCCTTTCCCTCTCTGGGCCTCAGTGTTACTCACCTACGAAATGGGATTAGGCTCAAATGTCCCCTAACTAGTATTTGTTCCAGCTCTGATCTATTTGGTTCTAGAAAAGGCAGCGTTTAGGAGATCTGTGTTGTGATCTTAACTCTGCATTTGATGTTTCTGAGACACAGCTTCTGACTCTGTAGAATGGTAATCACTGCTATGTGGCCTTGGCCACATTCCTTCTTCTCTCTAGGTCTGCGGTCCCCCTCCCCTAAAGTAAAGTACGTGGGGACAGGGAGTGGTCTCTATTCAGAAGGCCTGTGAATTTCTGATCCTCTTTCTAACTGGCTGCTTCAGCTCCACTGAGCCCCAGGACAGGGTCAGATGGAGGGGATGCTTTGAGGCAAGTGGTCCCTGCCAAGCTAGAGGGAGATCTTCTGCAGCCAGACCTTATCTCTCCGCTTCCTATGACCATCACTGGGAGTTTGGGGCCTCCAGCTGGCACGGCCCTCAAAGCTCTCCCAGCCGCCAGTCCTGGGAGGAGAAAGGAAGTTGTCAAGTCAGCGAGCCACCCTAAGGGCAGGAGCAAAGAGGCTGCAGGGCTTGAAACTTGAAGGGTTAGAGCTCTCGCCCAGCTCTGGTGGGGAGGGACCAGCCCAAAGGGTGTGGGGCAGAAACCCCGGAGGACGACAGCAGTTATAACAGCCACCTTTCCTCCAAGGCCTTCCGTGAGCCCTGTGATCTGTCCAAGTCATAGCGCTGAATTCCTCAACAACCTTGCGCACGAGAGACTCTTACCAGTTCCACATTACATGCATTGCAGATGAGGCTGCTGAGGCACAGAGAAGGAAGAAATTTGCCTAAAGCCGCACAGTCGGCGTGGCAGTCTGGAATGGGACACAGGCAGGCTGACACTTGAGCCCCTGTTCTTCCCACCCCATCCAAGGGCTTCCAGTAATAACAATAGCACTTATGTAGTGCTTCCTATGTGCCAGACACACTTCTAAGTGTTTCATATATATATATATATATATATATATATATATATATATATATATGAAAATAAACTTATTTTATCTGTATGCAACCCTAAGAGGTAGTTACCACGATGAGGTACAGATGAAGACACTGATGCCCAGAACATTCTAGTAACTTGCTCCTAGAGTCACAAGTTAACACATGGAGGAATCAAACCTCACAATTCGTGCTGTCTCCACCACACTATACAACGCTATATAGAAGGAACCTCAGTATACACACACACACACACACACACACACACACACACATACACACACACCCTATTCGCCCCACATCCTACACCCTTCAGTCTGAGCCCTTGCTGTCTCCCAGGTGGTTGTTTAGGGCTGTGTGGCCTAGGACAAATAAATCACTTCACCCTCATCTCTCTGGGCCTTGGTTTCCCCCTAGACAATGGGGTGATTGGACCAAGTGATCTGTAAGGACCTCCTCTACTCTGCCATATTTATTGAGCCTAGACTTGATCCCCATGCCTCTGGCTGGGGCTAGGGCCTCAGGGCACCTCTCTTCTCTCCTCCACCCTCTCTCCTTTCCTAGGAGTTAGCAGTGGCTCAGGCCTGGGCTTTGCAGAAACAAAGGAAATTTAGTCCAGCCAGCCCTAGCCTAGGAAATGAGAGAAGGGTGACACTGTGACCCACCAGAGTCCAGACCTTCTAGCCCCCAACCACCTCCTTACCTGTCACACTGTCTCCTGGTCCAATTGAGGGTCTGCCAAGCCGCTTTCCAGTCTCAAAACCTCAGGGCCCTGTTTCCCAAGTCCTTTTCTTCCAGCTGCGCAGCAGCCTATCTCCCCAGCTCTGTCTTCAGCTTTGATTCATTGTTGCACCTGGAACCTGGGGCCAGCAGCTGTCCTGGCCAGTGTGACCCCTTTCTTGCCCTGAGCTGCTAACAATGCTGGCAGAGTCACTAACACATAAGAATGTGCTTGTTGCCGTGAGAGGAACATTCTGGGCACAGCAGCACAAAGAACACAGTCTGGCTGGAGAATGGCAAAATATCACCCTGGAGCTCAGCTTGGTCACATCCTAGATGTTTAGTTCAGTCAAGTTCCTCAACTTCTCTAAGCTTCTGCTTCCTCATCTCTACAGTGAAAAACAGAATGACTCTCTCACTGAGTTGTTGGAAAGATTCAGTGTTACAGCAGATGACCATCTCAGGGCACAGTGCCTAGACTGCAGTAGTAAGAGGTCAACAAATTAGACTTAGCTTTGAATCCCACATCTGTATGATCTTAGGCAGGTCAATGAATCTCAGTTTTCTGAGCTCAGAGGCAAGTATAAAAATTCTTGTCCAGTGAGATTTTTATAAGGAAACAATGAGATAATGAATGTAAAATTCCTAGCATGGTGTCTGGCAGATGGTAAAGGATCAAAAATACGTTACCCTGCTCCACCTAGCTCCATGCACGGAGATGAAACTATTTGCCCCCAAACATACATAAATGCACAAGACTCTATGTGTCTTATAACATCAATATTACACAAATCCTCCCAGAGAATACAAAAAGAAGGAAATCTTCCCAACACTTTTTATGAGGCTAGTCAAGTAACTATACAAATCTTGGTACCAAAACTAGGTAAAAACATAGTAAGAAAGGAATATTTCAGCTTAATCTCTCTTGTAAACATGGATGAAAAAACCCAAAGCCAAAATATTAGGAAATGGAATAAAAAACATATTAAAAGAATAATGCATCATGACCAAGTGAGGTATATACCGGGATTTCAAGGGTGAAAAATCAATGAAACAAAAAAGCTGATTCTTTGAAAAGATCAATAAAATTGACAAATCACTGGCAAAACTGACACAGAAAAAAGAGAGAAGATACACATTACCAATATCAGGAATGAAACAGAGGATATCAATACAGACCCTGCAGACATCAAGAGGACAATAATGGAACACTATGAACAACTCTACACACAAACTTGACAACTTAGATGAAATGGATTAATTCCTCAGGAAGCATAAACTACCACAACTCATCCAATATGAAACAGATAATTTGGATAGTCCTATAACTATCAAAGAAATTGAATTTGTAATAAAAAACATCCCCCCAAAGAAATCATTAGGGACATATGGTTTCACTGGAGAATTCTACCAAAACTTTAAAGAATAACGAACACAAATTCTAATCTCTTCCAGAAAAAGAAAAAGGAGCAGAGACTTCCCAATTCATTTTATGAATCCAGCATTACCCTGACACCAAAACTGGATGAAGAGAGCACACAAAAAGGAAACCAAGACCAATATCCCTCATGAAAATAGACAGAAAAATTCTCAACAAAATATCAACAAATAGAATTCAGTAATATATAAAAAGAAGTATACCCCATGACCAAGTGGGGTTTATCCCAGGAATGCAAGGCTGGTTCAATGCTTGGAAATCAGTCAATGTAATCCACCATGTTAACAGGCTAAGAAAGAAAGATCAGTGAACTTATCGACTGATATAGAAAAGCATTATACCAAATCTAACAACACCCTTTCATTAAAAAAAGTACTCAAGTATTGAGAAGAGAGTAAATTTCTTCAACTTGATAAAGACCATCTACAAAATTCTACATTATATATTTAATGGTGAAAGACTGAATGGTTTTCACCTCAGATTGAGAACAAGGCAAGGATTCTACTCATTCAAAATAGTGATGGAAGTTCTAGTCAGTGCAATGAGGAAAGAAGTAAAAGGAGAAAAGAAAGTAAAAGAAAAAAGAAAAGGCATATAGATTGGAAGGGACAAAATAAAATGGTTCTCATTTGCAGATGATATGATTGTCTACATAGAAAATCCCAAGGAATCTACAAAAAATCTCCTAGAATTAATAAGTAAGTTCATCAAAAAGTCACAAGATACAAGATAAATATACAAAAAAATCACTTGTATTTCTTTATACTAACAATGAACATGTGAACACCAAAATTTTAAATGCAATTCCATTTATAGTCTCTCCAAATTAAAAAAAAAAAAATTAGGTATAAATGTAACAAAACATGTGTAAGACTTGTATGCTGAAAATTTTTAAATGCTGATAAAAGAAATCAAAGAAGATGTAAATAAATAAAGAGACACCCAGGTGTTCATGGATCAGAAGACTGACACAGTAAAGATGTCAATTCTCTCCAAATTGATATATAAGTTTAATGCTATTCCTATCAAAATTCCAGCAAGCTTTTTAAATAGATATAGACAAGATTATTCTAAAATTTATATGGAAAGGCAAAAGAACTAGATGCAGTGTGAGCAATAACTCTACCTGATTTTCAGACTTATTATATAGCTACTATAATCAAGACTATGCAGTATTGGCAGAAGAAGAGATATACAGAACAGTGGAAGAAAAATAGATCCCAGAATAGATAGAAAAATAGAACCCAGAAACAGATCTGCACCAAATATGCCCAACTGATTTTTTGACAAAGGTGTAAAAGCATATCAGTGGAGGAAAGATCACCTTTTCAACAAATGATGTTGGAGCAGCTGGGCATTCATAGGCAAAAAGATGAACCTTAGCCTAAATTTCACACGTTACACAAAAATTAACCAAGTGAATCACAGAGTTAAATATAAAACATAACACTATAGGTTGTTTGGAAGAAAACACGGGAGAAAATCTTCAGAACTTAATTATTGGTGAAGAATTCTTAGATATGAACCAAAAGCATGATCCATAAAAGAAAAAAATGGATAAATTGGATTTCATCAAATCAAATACTTTTGTTCTGTAAAGAAATTGATGAAAGGACAAGCTACAAACTGGGAGAAAATATTTGTAAACCATGCATTTGACATGGGACTTGTATGTAGAATATATAAAGAACTCTTAAGACTCAACAGTAAAACAAGGGCTTCCCTGGTGGCGCGGTGGTTTAGAATCTGCCTGCCAATGCAGGGGACACGGGTTCTAGCCCTGGTCCAGAAAGATCCCACATGCCACGGAGCAACTAAGCCCGTGCGCCATAACTACTGAACCTGCGCTCTAGAGCCCACGAGCCACAACTATTGAGCCTGTGTGCCACAACTACTGAAGCCCGTGTGCCTAGAGCCTGTGCTTTGCAACAAGAGAAGCCACCACAATGAGAAGCCCAAACACCGCCTCAACGCCCTCCCGCCTCAACTAGAGAAAGCCCGCGCTCAGCAACGAAGAACCAACACAGCCAAAAATAAAATAAATAAATAAATTTATGAAAACAAAACAGAACAAGACAAAACAAAACAAAACAAATAATCCAATTAGAAAATGGACAAAAGACATGAAGAGGCATTTCACCAAAGAGGATATACAGATGTCAAATAAGCACATGAAAGGTTAGTCAACATCATTAATGCAAATTAAAACCACAATGAGCTATAACTACATAGCTCTCCAATGGCTAAAATTTCTTTACAAGGTGACAATACCAAATGCTAGTGAGGGTATAGAGAAACCAGATCATTCATACATTGCTGGTGGGACTGTAAAGTGGCACAGCCACTCTGCAAAACAGTTTGGCAGTTTCTTATAAGACTAAACATGCAAGTACCATATGACCTAGCAATTGCACACTTGGACATTTATATGAGAGAATTTAAAACTAAGGTTCACACAAAAATTTGTACATGAATGCTTATAGCAGCTTTCTTTCTAATAGCTCCAAACTTGGAATGGCCCAGATGTCCTTCAATGGGTGAGTGGATAAACAAACTCTGGTACATCCACACCATGGAACACTACTCAGCAACAAAAAGAATACACGACTGACACACGCAACAGCTTGGATAAATCTCCAGAGGATTTTGCTGAGTGAAAAAGCCAATCCCATATGGTTACATACTTAATGACTCCATTATATAATGTTCTTGAAAAGACAAAATTATGGAAACGGCGATGAGTGGTTGCCAGGGGTTAAAAAGGAGTTGGAGCAGGAGGGAAGTGGGTATAGCTGTGAATGGGCAACACGAGGGATCCCTGTGGTGATGGACTGTATCAATGTCACTATCCTGCTGGTGATAATACTATATTTTTGCAAGATATTTCCATTGGGAGAAACTGGTTAATGTGTACATAGGACCTCCCTGTATTATTTCTTACAACCGCATGTAAATCTACAGTGATCACAAAATAAAAAAGTTTACTTTAAGAAATTAACAAATGGAATTCAGCGATATATTAAAAAATAATTCATCATGACCAAATGAGTTTTAATCCGGGAATTCAAGAGTGGTTTACCAATCAAATAAAGCAGAAACTAACACACCATTGTAAAGCAATTATACTCCAATAAAGATGTTAGAAAAAAAAAAGAGTGGTTTACCAATCAAAAATGAATCCTTGTAGTTCACCTAGGAGGTAAAAGGATTAAAATTATGATCGATGCATAACAAGTGCTTTACAAAATTCAACACCCATTCATGATAAAACTCTCAGCACACTAGGAAGAAGGAGATTCCTCAACCTGATAAAGGGCATCTATCAAAACCTTCAGAAAACAACATACTTAATGGTGAAATATTGAACATTTTCATACACTGAGACTAGGTGTGAGACGAGAATGCTCGCTCTCACCATTTCTAGTCCATGTTGTACTGGAGATCTTAGTGCAGTAAGGCAAGCAAAAGAAATCAAAAAGATGTGAAAGGAAGAAGTAAAATTGCCATTATTTGTACTTGATGTGGTAGTGTATATAGAAAGTCCAGAAGAATCTATAGACAAACGATTAGAATTGATAAGTGAATTTAGAAGCATCACTGGGTATAAAGTCAATATGCCAAAATCAATTGTATTTCTTTATGCCAGCAAAAAAATAGGAAAAGAAAGTTTTAAAAACCCTACCATAGCATAAACATCAAATATTTGGGAATAAATCAAATAAATGATGTGGAAAGCCTCTACACAGAAAACTAAAAGGAATATTATGGAAAGAAATTAAAGAAGACAAATAAATTAAGGGATAAACCATATTCACGGATTAGAAAAGTCTATATTATAAAGATGTCAGTTCTTCCCAAATTAATCTACAGAGTCAATGTGATCTCACTTAAAAATCCCAGCAAGTTTTTTTTTTTTTTTTTTTGGTGATGGAAATTGACAAATTAGTCCTAAAATTCAGATGGGAATGCAGAGAGCCAAGAAAAACCCAGGTAATCTTGAAGGAGAAGAACATAGCTGGAGGATTCTAACAGATACCAAAACCTAGAAATTTATAGTAATTAAGACATTGTGGTATTGGCATAAGGATATAGAAACCGACATATGGGAAGAATAGAAAATTCCAAACCAGACCCACACATACACAGTCACCTAATTTATGACAAAAATGACACTGTAGTACATCGGAAACTTTAAAAAAAAAATGGTGCTGGGTCAGTTGGATAGCCATGTGGAAAAAAAATTTATCTTGACCCCTACCTCACATCACACACAGAAATCAGTTCCAGATGGATTGTAGCTATAAATGTGAAATTCAAAACAATAAAGCTTTCAGAGGAAAATATAGGGGAACAACTTTGTGCACTTGGAGTAGACAAAGATTTCTTAAATAAGATGGAAAAAATGCTATCCATGAAGGAAAGAGTTGATAATTTGGACTATATAAGAATAAAGAATTTCTGTCCATTCAAAGACTGTTTTCAGAGGGTGAAAAGAACACCTGCAGAGCAGGAGAAAGTGTTTACAACAGGTATATCTGACAAAGGACTCACAATCTAGAATAGATTAGGCAACCCAATAGAAAAATGTGCCAAGGACCTTGACAGACACTTCAGAAAATAAAGAATATTAAGGTGGCCAATAAACATATGAAAAGGTGTTCAATTTAATGAGTCAAAAGGAAAATACAAAATAAGATTATAATGAGATGTTACTGTATGCCCACCAGAATGGGTAAAATGAAAGAAAAAGGAAATGGCCAACTCTTTGTGAAGATGAAGAACAGCCAAAACTATCCTGCATCGCTGGGGGGGAGTATAAATTAGTACAAATACTCTGGAAAACTGAGACATATCTACCAGTGTTGAACATAGGCTTATCCTACGACCCAGCAATTCAGTTACCAAAGGACACATATGTGAATGTTTATAATGGTCTTATTGCTAATAGCCAAAAACTTGAAGTTATCCTGAAGTCTAAACATTGGGGTCACCTGGGCAGCTGCGTGGAGGCCAAATTGGAGATGGAGAGACAGAAGACCAAGAGAGCAGGAGGAGGCTGTGGTAGGAGTCCAGGCAGGAAATGGTGGTGGCAGCTTCGAGTGGCAGTGGCAGTGGGGAGGGCAGGAGGGCCACACGGAGACAGAGCCCACATGACCTGGAGATGGGTGGGATCTGGGGGGTGATGGGGAAGCAAGAGCCCAGGCCAAGGCCCTCAAATCAAGGCTTCCAAGAGGATGGCCGCCCATTCACTGTGGAAAGAAACCCCGGAGGAGGACGAGGTGTGGGGTGGGTGTGGAGGAGGAGCTTGGTTTGGTCAGCTCGAAGGTTAAGGTGCCTGTGGAACCAGGAGAAAAGGCAATGCAGAGGTGTGTGGCACTCCCTAGCTCCGACTCCTTTACCCTTAAGTCACTAGAAGGTAGTGGGCAATTGTCCTAATGAGAGGAGAGGTGGGCTCGAAGATGGGGACCAAGTGGCCTTTGGCCTGATCCAGGGCCACATGGAAAGCAGATGGCAGTCCAAGAAGCAAGACCAGGCGCTCTGTTCTTTAGTCCTATGGTCTGCCATCACTGGAGCAGCGCCTTTACATTTCCAGACCCCAGGCCCCAGCTCTGTTCCTTGGATTCTCTGGATTGGCTTTTGGTACCAGTGATGGGTGTCTCCTCTCTCTCTGCCTTTTCCCATAATCCCTCACTGCTCAAGGAAGCTCTCCACTGACCGCCCCCCTCCAGTCCAGACTGTGTTTTGAGGCCCTGCTCCCTGAAGAGAGAATCTGACCCATCCCCTCCCTCCCATCCCGTGCACAGAGTAAATACTCACGAGATCTTCTAGCTTAGCTCTTGGAGGGCATGTAAGTTAGAGCCTTCAGTCTGCAGATGGGTAAACTGAGGCCCAGGGATAGGAAAGGACTTGTTGAAGTTTACTCAGAGAGAATGAATAGGGAGAAACTGGCCAGAACTTAGGCCTCCTAATGTCCAGGCCTTGTTTTCCTTCTCTTCTTCTGAGAAAGAGAAAAAAGGAGAAATAGAAATAGAGAAAAAGGAGAAAGGTGGCAAGAAAGAAAGAACTACTGAATTAAAGAGGCACAGGGAGACAGAAAAGGGACAGGGACAAACTCCAAGAGCCAGATGAGAGAAAGGGAGGAGGAGGGAGGGAGGAAACAGAGATACAGAAAGAGAAAGAACAAAAGAAGGAAAGAGGGAAAGAGAGAGAAAAGGAGAAAAGAGAGAAAATGGGAAGAATGGGGCTGGCAAGCAAGTAGAGTGGGCTGGGCTTCCTACTTCTGCAGGGGCTGGCAGGAGCTGAGCCCACAGCCCTGTGGAAGGCAGAGATGGGTGGCCCAGAAATCCTTACCTGCCAAACCCCATCAGCCCTCAGAGGCCCAAACCAGAACTGAGCAGTTGATCTAAACAGAAAACAAACAGAGCAAAATGAAAACACACTGGCTGTCCCCCACTCCCACCCCCCTGCCCCGGCTGTGGCTCTGTGCATTCATTGGCCCCCGGGTGGCCACTGGGAAAGCAAGGCGCAGCTCTTGTAACCCTCCTCTCTCTGTGGCCCCCCCATCCCACAGCCACCCCCCACCAAGAGCCATAGACTCAGCTCTGTTCAAGACGCCATGGTGGGAAGGGGGCAGGGCTCGTGGGCCCTGGGGGGCTGGAGGGGGCCTCGCGTTCCCTGCCCTTGGCCTGGCAGAGAAACAGCAAGGCGGATGGGGGGCTGACAGGGAGGGAAAACAGTGGGGAGACAGAGTTCCACTCCCTCCCCCCACACAGGGCTGGGGGTTCTTAACCAGCCCAAAGCCTGTCCTGCATGTGGCGGCGCTGAGAAGGCGGGCGGGAGGAGAAGGGTAGCAGACCATGGTCAGGAAGGGGGCACACTGAACACCCACTCTTAGCCCCATGGGTTACTTTTTTTCTCCAGTCCCCACTAGGCTCTGGAGCTCGAATCCGTGAAGAGAGTTTCAGTTTACATTGTAACTGATTATTAATAACAGTACAAGTGATAACTAGTATGGGTCTTGTGCTTGGCAGTTATCAAACACACACAGACAAACTCACTGAATACTCAACACTACCCTGCAGTATGGTGACTAACTCTATTTTACAGAAGGGAAAACGGAGGCCTGAGTAGACGAGAGTAGGCCAGTGGACTCTGGCCGAGAGGGAATGACCAGAGCGAGTGTTTCAGGGTAAAAAAGTGCGTCTTGAGACTCAGGGGCATTGCCCAGCCCTAGAACCTTCTCACATCATCCAAGGGAGCAGACAGTCGCTAGTGGTGTGGGTAGGGGAGGCTGGGAGACGGGACACAGGGCATGAGTGACTATGGGCAGCTGGCAGGAGTCCTGGGGAGGGCCTACCCTAAGATCCAGGAAGGTGCTCAGGGGCTGGCATCTCCCCGCAGGGTTGAAGTGGGGGAGGCTCAAACAAAAGTATGTAGTCAACAAATATTTATTAGTAAGTACTTACAGTGAGAGCGGTTAAGGACACAGGCTACCTGGGTTTAAATTTTAGCTTCACTACTTACTGTGTGACCTTAGTCTAGTGTTTTAACTTCTCTGTGCCCCCACTTTCCTCATCTGTATAATGGGGATAATGATAGGAACTACCTCAAGGAGTTTGTGAAGATTAAATGTGCTATTCCAAGTAAAGCAGTTGGAAAATTGCCTGGCACATGGTAAGCCTCAAATATTAGCTCCTGATGTCCTTGTCACTGTTGGTTATTTGCCAGGCCTATCCTGAGCACTAGGGCAGCCTCAGTAAGCAAAAGCGGCTGTGGTCCCTGTCCTCATGGAGTGTGGTGAGGAAGTGGCCATTATCACAAAGTACACAACAAAAGTAAAATTGCATTAGTGAGAAGTGCTTTGGAGGATACGTCCCCAGTGCCTAGAGAGTGAAACACTGGGGATCAGGTCTAGCCAGGGCAATACAGAGAGGTTTCCCTGAACAAGAGACACTTGAGCTGTGTGCTGAAGTAGAAGTAGGAGGAAAACAGAAAAAGGGAAAGAAAATTATCCCAAGCAGAGGGCACAGCATGTGCAAAGGCCCAGTGGCAGGAGGGAGCTTGGTAAAGGATGTGGATGGAGAGGTAGGCAGGGGTTATACCAGAGCAGACCCTGTAATCCATGTCCAGGGGTCTTGCCTTTATTGTAAGAACAAAGGGAAACCAGGGGAGGATTTTAAAGAAGGAGTAACATGTTCAGAAAAAGACAGGGCCTAATTCTAGGGGTAGAATTAGGTAGACCCCTAATTAGCCAGAATTAGGGTAGAGCCCTAATTAGGAGGGGTCTCAAGATGGGAGGTGGGGAGAAAGACCACATACAGCAGGGTGGGTGGAGACTGCCATTGGTTCCCTCAATGTGTGGCCTTGGGCAAGTCCCTTCCCCTCCCTGGCCTTCAGTTTCTATCTGTAACCCAAATCCTCTTTGAAGCCTACTTTAGGGGTCATCTTGTTCTTTTCTGTCCGTCCTTGGTCCCTATCCCTCATTAAAAGGAGGAGAAGGCAGGGAAGATGTTGTAAATAGCGCACAACCCCTCTCCCATCTTCCCCTCCTCTCGACACCACCCTGATGTCTGCCCTTCACACACATTCATCCAGGCTCTGTGCAAAGGAAGGGCATTTGGAGGTCAAGTTCTCTCCTCGTTCTCCTCATCCACCCATAGCTTATCCCTGCCAGCCTCAAGGCATTACAGGATGGGGTCCACTCTCGTCTGGGACTGGAGAAGCTCAGAGGACCCCCATGGTGGTTGCCGGTGGCGCTGGAAGGCCCAGAACCACAGGCAGCTAGGAGAGGCTGCCCCCGCCAGGATGATGGAGTGGGTGTGACATAAATTTCTCAGGACAGGCAGCAAAAAAACATTTACAGCCCCTCCTTGCCAAGTCTGGTTCCAATCAGGCCCCTGGCCGGCCCGCTCTGCTCCCTACACCCGCCACACCAGGCTGGCTCCTCTGAAAGCCAGAGTCATTTAGGGCTTTTGTCTTTCTCCCTCCTTTCCTTACTGTTTAAGAAACATACGCAAAGACATACACACATACACGGCCCCCACCCTTCCAGGCCTCTGTGTACCCACATGAGTGTATACATACGCACGTATCCATACACACAGACGGTCCCCTGGGGTTCTGTGTCCCCACACACATAGACAGATGAACAGATATACACACATACACACACGTGTGCGCATGCACGCGCGCGCGCGCGCGCACACACACACACACACACACACACACACTGGAGACCGGCCCTGGGTGGGCTGAGGAAGGCCCTGTCTTCAATTGCCAGCCATCAGCCCTGGACTGCAACATCCTCTCAGATTGGGCACCAAAGGATCCAGGAAGTGCCTTCCTTCAATAACAACCCCCGGGCCACTTCTCTCCTGCTCCTCTTCTCAGTCCCCTGGCTGCCATGGCAACGGCCTGCCAGCTCTGCCACCCCAGGCACAGGGATGCCTTCCCTGGAGCTGAGTTGGGCCCTGAGCAAGCACCGAGGGAAGCTGAGGCTGACTGAGGGTGCCTCGGAGGGCAGCCCCGCCAGGCACAGGAGCCCCAGCTCCCACTCAGCCCAGACGCCCAGGGGCCTCAAGCGAGCCCTACTCCAGCTCAACAGTCCCTTCATTCCCAGGCTAATCTGGTACTCCACCCTGTTCCTGCCCTCAGCCCACGCCACCAAAGGCCTCACCTGGCCACCCAAGAAGTAAGTCTCTTGATGTGAGCTGAACGAACTTTTCCTTTCACAGGCCTGTCTTGCCTACCTGAATGCTCAGGCCATTTGGTTCCTCCCGGTGAAGCCAGAAGGGGCCCTCTTGTTTGCTCAAAATGCATAGATCTGGGCATTACCCAGCAGGCCCCAGAAGTCAGGCCCAGCTCCTCTCCACCTCAATGGTCTCACACCTGTTAGCAGGCTGGGCAGCGGTGGGAGGGGAGTCACTCCAAGCACAGCCTGGGGAGGATGTGGGAGCTAATGGAATCCAATGACCGCTCTGCTCCTTCTCTTCCCAAAACAATCAGAAGGGTGACCCTTAAGAACCTTAAAGGAGAGGTTGCTTTACGTGGGAGGGTATCATCTTCCCTCCCTGGGAAGCAGCGTGACGCAAGGCAAGATGTGGGCTTGAGGAAGCCAGACCTGGGTTCAAATCCCTCATTACCCAGTGCCAGCTGTGTGAACTGGGAAACCGAGTCGAACCTATTGATGGGGTTCTTGTCAAGATCTAACCTGCCCAGAACATGGGCCAGTAAATACTCAATCCACGCCCGTTCCAGTTGCTTCCCACTGACGCGGAGAGCCCCTGGGGAGAGGGACAGAAAGAAGAAGGGAACTGCTATTTGGAACAGTCCAGGCTTTGTACGTTCACCACTTCACTTAACACTCGAGCATCTCTATGAGGTAGCTACTATCAGCATTCCAATTTGGTTTCTGAGCTCACATGGGGACATTGTCCCATGCTAGGGAGATGGCAGAAGGGGGTTGCTGGGGTAGGAGGGTGCTTTAAACGCTGCTTTTGAGACTGTTTCATCCTGTGGGAAGAGGGCTTGTCAGGCTCCCCCAGCCGCCTCCTTCCTCTGTGGACTTTGAGCAGACCAGCTGGCTGCCAGGGCCTGGCCACATGCTGGCTCCAGAGTGACTTGGAGGACAACTTTATGAGGCAGAAAATCCAGCATCCTCTCCTGGGAGCAGCAGCAGCAAAGTAACTGGCCTGGCTTGGAGTGGAGGAAAGCCCATCCCTACTGCCCAGATAGAGCCTGAGCGCATCTGGCCCCAGGCATTTCTCGGGTTCCTTGGGCAGGGAAGTCTCCAAGAAATGCTCCAGGGAGGCAGGTTTTAGCCAAGCAGAAGGAAAGTCAGAGCTCTGCAAACCTGGACTGGTTGCTTGGAGGGGAGTGAGTCCCCCATCCCTGTAGGTATGTGAGCAGAGGCAAGCTAGAAAAGGGGTTCACCACTGACACAGGCCAGGGCTTCTTAGCCTGCAAGTGGCCTACGAAAGGGACCCATGAGGTTAAAGGGCTTCCTGAAATGATGTGCCACGTTTTGTGTGCTTTTATAGGAAATGGGCTCCTTGCTTTCACTGGGTTGTTCAAAAGTATGCAACCCCCAAAGTTACAGAGCTAAGGAGCCTTGGAGAGAGAGAAAATCTCTTGGCTTCCTAACCGGCACATGGTTCCACACTGTTTTCCAAGATACAGGATGCTGTTCCATCATAGTGTCGGTGTCTCTTGATTCTCAGGACAGCCCAGTGAGATGGGTACTCTTGTCGCCATCTTCCAGAGAAGGATTCTGGGGCCCAGGGAAGGGAAGGGCCTTGCTTTGGTCCCACAGTCAGTGAGAGGAGAAGCTAGGACTAGATCCCAGTCTCCTATTGACTGTTTTTCCCAAACAACTCCAACTCCTTGGCCTCTGGAAGGCTACCAAGCAGAGATGCCTAAATTGGGGTCTTATGTTCCCGCTCCAGCCCGCAGATCTCAAGATGCCTCATCCACTCTTCCTTCCCTCCATATCCTGCCTCCCCATGCTGCCCCACAATTGTATTTGGGCCAGGGGCCAGGGCTTGGAGAGGGCATGGGAAGAAGGGTGGAGTGCCAGCCACCCCTCGCCTCCAGAGAACTTCTATTTCTATTTGAACCCTGCTAGCAGCTAGTGTGACCCCAAAAGTGTGGGTGTCCTGTGTAAGCAGTAGTGGAGCGGCAGGAGGCTGATCTAGGCAGGGAAAAGACAGGGCAGCGTCCTTTCCAGAGTCAAAAGTTCCAGGGGCCAATGTAAAGGGTTCTGCCTCTCTCCCTATACGCGGTCGCCTCTCTGTTAGAACTGAAAAACTAGCATCTTTGTGGAACCCCCAGAGACAGATGCTTTAGGACAAATGTCCTCCTCTGCTCCCACCCTTTGCTATGTCCCTGAGATCGGGCTGACAGGAGAAGCCCGACCACTGTCAGCCTCTGCTATTCCAGGGACAGGCTGTGGAGGTATGTGTCCAGAAAGGAGCTAGCAATGTGGGCCTTCCACGTAAGGGGCAAAGGCCAGAAAGTGTGGAGGTAGGCCATTAGCCAGGAGGTTCATCAAACAGGGGCAGGGACAGGCCCTGAGTGGGGGGCTATACCCAGACAGGCTAACAAACAGAAGATCACAAGGACCAGAGCCCTGCCCCCCAGGAGTACCACAGTCTATACAAACTGTGAAGTAAAGCCATCTCCAGCGGAGCTGAGGGGCCTCAGTGACCCAGCAGTGCAGTTTAATTTTTCTTAAAATCCCTGGGCATTTTTGTTCTGATTACAAAAGCCAAAACTACTCAGAGTGGAGAATCCAGAAAATGTTAAGTACAAAGCAGAAAATGACCAACTGTGTGACCTGGGGCAAGTCACTCACTCTCTCCGAACCTCAGTCTCCTCACCTGTAAAATGGGGATTATACAGTGTTTATCTTGGAGGGTAGTTGTAAGGAGTAACTATATTTAAATCTATGTAAAAAGTGCTGAGAGAAAAGCTCCTGGCCCATCATAAGTGCTATTCAATGTCAATGTTATGACATCATAGAAAAAAAAAATATATGTGTGTTATCTTGGGCATGTTACTTAACTTCTTGTCTCATATGTAAAATGGGATAGCAGTAGTATTGTTGGGAAATTATGTGAGATATAGTATATGTAATGTAGAGCACTTAGAATGGTATATGGTTCAACCAAAAAATAAATAAATAAATAAGTGCTATTCAAATGTTGGCTTTTATTATTATAATCTACTACAATCCCACTACCTGAGTCAGACGCTACTAACAATGGGTTGATTTCCTTCCAGACTTTTTATTTGAATATTTATAGTTTATAAAAAATAATCAGGATTATACTGTGTATATGAATTAGTATTTTGCATGTTTTAGCTTAGCATTATACCATGAGCATTTTCCACATTATTATATGTTCTTCAAAACATCCTTATAGATTGTATATAATTCTGTTTATTCCATTTTCTAATGTTGGACATTTAGCTTATTCCTGCTGTTTACGAAGAGCTTGTATATACATTTTAACCCAAATTTGCAAGTATTTCTTTAGTACAGATTCCTGTCAGGGGAATTATTGGTTCCAAGCGTATACCTGTCAAAGTGTATACAGATCTTGATACTTCCAAATTGCCCACCACAAAAGCTATACCAATTGACACTTCCACTGGTAGTGTGTGATATTGCCCATCTCACTGCAACCTTGCTGGCACTGATAACTCTTTTTCTTTAAGTTTTGCTGAACTGAAGACAAAAAGTTATGTTCTTTATATTCCGCTTGACTGGAGTCAGGAATGAGACTTTGGATTGCGGGAAGGGCTGTGAGGTGAGGTTGGCCATGCAGGTTAGAGAACTTACTGAAGGGGCTGAGGAGCAGCAGGTCAGGACTGGGCCCAGATGTACTGCCTACCTGGGCAAAGGGCACGAACAGAAGAAAAGCCGTGCTCATGTGAGGTCACTCTAAGAAACTGAGAAAAAACCCCAGTGCTAGGGGAATGAGGCCCCTGGAGATGTGATTGCCAGTTCTTGTTGTAGCTGGCCAAAAGTCCTCCCCTAAATCTGTGTGGAGTGTACCCCCCCCGCCCCCTCCCCCCCTCCCCCCCTCCACGCCAGGCTAGAAAGAATAATTATAATGTAAATTGGGCTTTGGAAATGCAATGTCAATACAGAGCTGGATGGAGTGACCTGGCTTCTGAACGCTAGAGTCCTGGTGACTCGGGACCCTGGCTGAAAAGGAATCACAGAAGCTTTCGGAGAAACAGAGGATGGGGAGGCCATAGCGCTCTGAGAATAGCTGGGCAAGCTGTGGAAGGCAGGGTGGCCACTGGGAAAGAACGTGGAGCTGGAAGGCCCCAAGGAGGTACTGAGCAGGGACGGGCTGCTCCCCAGATGGGGTGGGCCTCCTGGGACTGCGCAGATGCAGCCTGAGGCCTGGAGCTCAGGGATGGAAGTAGAGGGAAAAATCTGAGCCCGGGCAACCTGAAGCCGAATGGGCTGGCCCGGGGAGGGTGTGAACCAATGAGCACAGTGCCATCAAGATGCATACTGACATTATCAAATAGACTACAATTCTGTTTATGGTGCGCCAACTCTCTGTCAGTCACCGAGGGAGGGGTTGATAGCTCTTCTCTTACTGTACCTGGGGAAACTGGCACAGAATGAATAAGTAATATGTCCAAAGTTTTACAGGAAGTAACTGGCAGAGCCAGAAGCTGAGCCAGGCTCTTTGAACTCAGGCCCCTTTAGGCAATAGGTCTGGGCCCCTCTTATTGATCTCCTTGGGTAGAGTGGGTGGCCAGGTCTCTTCATCCTTGTCTTAAGTATAGGAGTAATGTTGGCTGGGGCTCCTGAAGGGATGTTATCTAAAGAACAGTGAGAAATTGTCTGTATAAAAGCTGGAAGGCCAACAAAACTAGAAAGAATGGGCTTAGCTAGCAGCAAGAACTTAGGAGAGACACCAGGAAAAAGTTCCTCAGAGCAAGAATCCTTAGATACAGTGGGTAACAAGGAAAGCCAAGGGGCCTCTCTCTGATATTCTCAGCAGTTACCCTTTCCCACACTTTCCCCTCTCCTAACATCCCCCCACACCAGGAGTCCCCCATCTTTCATGTTCATGTTCAGTACTAGCAGGCTCAGAAATCCAAGGTCACTTGTGGGCAACGGAGAAGCTGGGATCCAATGAAAACCATGGGTGATGTCTAGCTCAAGCCAGGAGCAGCCTGAACTTTTGTTACCCACACCTCTTGCCACTTTCTGCCCACTGGGCTCTGCTGTTTCATTCAGTGACCTTCCTAGCAGCCAGAGAGTTGGTCAGGGAAGCATCAGAGAGGGTGAGCTATGAGAAAGGCCGAGGGGTGCAATGGAAAGAGAAAGGACTTGTGTCATACAGACAGCATATCGTTTCGGCTACTACTGTTTGTGTGACATTAGACGAATGCATTCACCTCCCTGGGCCTTACTTCACAACTCTGTAAAATGGGGCTGGTAATAATCTCTGTCTCATTGGGTTGCTGTGAGGAGGCCAGTGAGATTGCATATTTGGTCACTAAGCACTGCTGGACGGCCTGTGTTCTGCCACGCCCAGTGCTAGGCAACTGGGGAGCACCAAGATGGAAAGGAAATCCAATGAGGGGGCTGATGTGAGTAACTGCACGCCCAACACAAAAGGGGCCTGGGGCAGGGGCTCAGCAGTATCACTTTCCTGGCTTTGTCTCACATGTGTGTAGTGTTCGTGGTCTGCAAAACGCTTCCCTCGTATCTGCTCATTTGATATGCACAACATCCCGAACCCTTCAGGTTTTAGATGGGGAAATCGAGGCCCACAGTCGTCCAGATGGCGAATGGCAGAGGCTGGGTGCAGGACTGGGCCGCACTGGGACTATTTCCACTGCGGCTCCTCAATCACCTTCTGGCTTGTCCCTCAGACCCCCCTCCCCTCTTTAGGGAAGCTCCAGCCACTTCCACGTCAGCTACGTGGAGGGCCCCCTAGTGTTCTTGACCAGCCACCTGACCTATCCCTAGCCTGATTTTTAAAAAAATCATCAAATCCCCTGTAAGCTGCAGGACTAAAGGCCCCTAGTGTCAGTGAGCTTGGAGGAGGAACGGGGAGGGGACTAGGAGAGCCCCTGGGTCCCCATTTTGGCCTTTTCTGTGGAGTCCTGCCTTCAAGTATACAGCATCTAGACTTACGGGATGAAATGTCTTAAGCTTTCTGTGGTGTGAAATTCTGGGTATATCTTTTAAAACCTCCATATTGCCAGAATGTCAGAAGAGGGGTTATCTTTCCCCTAGAGAGCTCCCTAGGTGTGTGGACAAGAGATGTTGGGTTAATCTGAGCTGGTGGGTGCAAATGAGGAAGGCTGTTGCTCAGCCATTGGGTTCAGGGCCTGTCATTCATCTGTTGATAGGTAAATCAAGTAAAAGCCAGCAAAGGTT